>NC_069669.1:4562500-5807500 GCF_027244095.1 Hemicordylus capensis
CGTCCCCCTTCTCCTCCTTGATGCTCGCTGCTTCGAATCCATGCCTCTCGGACGGGACCCAGACCAGTTTCTTGGCCGACCAATCTGCCTGAGCAACGGGGCTGTTGATGAAGTTTTTGTCCACAAAGAGGAACTTTTCGTCATCGCTGAGCTGGCCTTTCTGGGCCATCTTGGCTCTGTGGGCACCTGTTGTTGGAGGAGAGGAGTTAAAGGAAAGAGCAACTTGGGAAGGAAGCGAAGACAGGCTTGAGAGCAGGCCTGCTCAACTTAGCCCCCCCCCAAGCTGCTTTTGAACTACAACTCCCATAATCTCCAGCCACAGCGGCCAATAGGCAGGGATTATGGGGATCGTAGGCCAACATCTGCAGGAGGGCTGAAGCTGAGCAGCCCTGCTTTAGAGAAAGAACATCAGAACAGCCCAACAAATCAGACCAAGTCCATCCCACTGCTTCCCAGAGTGGTCAACCAGATGCCTCTGGCAGGAGAGGAACACAAATGCCCTTCCTTGCTGTTACTCCCCAGCAATTGGAATTCAGTGGTATACTGCCTCTGAACATGGAAGCTTGATTTAGCTGCTGTGGCTAAGAATCATTGATAGATAAGAACCGGTTGCTTTGCTAGTCCAGAGAGAGGCTGATGCAACCCCTGTGCGCTGCAGAGGATTCTGCAGAATGACTTAACACAAGGACTCCCCAAGCTTGGGACTCCAGATGTTGTTGGCTGAAGCCACTGTGGCAAGCGAGGATGGGAGTTGTGCTCCAACCACATCTGGGGATCCCAGCTTGGGCCTCCCTGTCCCAGAGTGCTTGCTCAGCTTGCAGGCAGTGTGCTTGGCGTCAGAGTTGCCCTGCAGCAACTCAGAGAGAAAGCTGGTCTTGGAGTAGCCAGCAGGAATGGTCCCCTTTGCTAAGCAGGGTCTGGCCTAGTTAAATTTGAATGGGAGACTCCAAGGGTGAGCACTGAAAGATCTTCCCCTTAAGGGATGGGGCCACTCTGGAAAAAGCATCTGCATGCCGAAGTTTCCCTCCCTGGCATCCAAGTTCCCTCCCTGGCAGCATCTCCAAGTTTGGGCTAGGAGAAATTCCTGCCTGCAGCCTTGGAGAAGCTGCTGCCAGTCTAGGTAGACAATACTGAGTTGGATGGACCAAGTGCCTGACTTGGCAGAAGGCGGTTTCCTAGGTTCCTGTGTTACAAGGAGAAAAGGATAGTTTGATAATCCTTCAGAGCATGAACCTTGTGTGGTTATTCACCCAGAAGAGCAGTCCAGATTGTCAACTCCAAAGGGTGAAGGATGCTCCTTGTCACAGAAGAGAGGGAGAATGGTCCTAACATTCTCTTTAACACTGGACATGTTCGAACATGAAGACAGTGAAATGGCCTTGATTTATGGATCAAATAAGCAAGTATAGTTTCTAGTCTGTATGTGTAGTAGCCAGGAAATCTGGCCTCTGAATGAACTTTACAAGAATTATAACGTCCTATTTTAGAGGTACAGTCATTGTTTCGTGTAAAGCCTATCTGATTTTTAAACGGGACTACGGTTAGAGAAGCTGCTGCCATTCTGGGCAGACAGCACTGGGCAAGATGGGCCAATGGTCTGACTCCGTATAAGGCAGCTTCCGATGTTTCTACATTCCAGAGTGCATGCAAAAATATACCCAACACTCCCCACAGCTGCATGTGGCAAGGGAAGGAGGATTGTCCTGGTAAGCCAGCTGCCTTTCAGAGAAATCCTGGAGGAGCCTAACAGCTGGGAGAGGGCAGTGGTGGCTGCTGATGCTGCCAGCGGGGCCTGTTTGCACTCAACACACCTTCACAGGTTCAACTCCTCGCTGAGTCTCAACCAGCCTCTGAGAGAAAGACTATAGCTCAGCGAAAGAGCATCTGTTTTGCACTGCATCTCCAGGGAGGCCTATGAAAGCCCTTTTCTGTCTGAAACACTGGAGAGCTGCCAGTCAGGGTGCATAATAGTGAGCTAGCTTGACCAAGGATCTGACTCAGCTGAAGGCAGCGTCATGGATTTAGGGGGAGGGAAGTAGCTCAGTGGTAGAGCATCTTCTTTGCATGCAGGAGGTCCTAGGTTTGATCCCAAACAGCTCCAGGATGGGCTCGGAAAGACCTCGGCCTGAAACTCTGAAGACCCTCTACCAGTCAACATAGTACTACTCTAAGGGCCTGACACAGTCAAAGGCAATTTCCTATGAGACCCACAGTGTACCCCGGAACAGGAGTTGGACCAGCTGGTCCCACTCAGCAATTGTTTACTTGACAGCATTTTAGATCAATTGAGTCCAAATCCAGCAATGTTTTGGCCTTCCTAAGAGATGCTTCCTCTGCCCTCATTCCTCCGTGATGGTCTCCCACCCCCAAAACAATTTCCGATCTTCCTCCCACTCCCCAATTTAGTCTTCATTTGACAGTCTGAGCTCCAGGCAGTTAAAAGCTTCCTTTCCCTGTCGCAGCTCTCCACACACCATGCAGCCCTCCCCATGTCTGTTCTGCAAACACACAGCGTCATGAAACAGCAAAACTCTGGTCACGGCTTCCTGCAGCCCACAGCTTGTCAGGCAATGGGAGAGAGCGCATTTGATGCAAAGAAGAGAAAAATGCCTGCTGGGATTTTTCCCCCTATGCAAGCTTCAGTGTGAACAAGCTGGGCTGGGTCAGACCAAGGGTCCATCCGTTCCATCTAGTTTGGCATCCTGTTTCCGGAGAACTCCTCACTCAGCAAGGTCTGAAAGCAACAGCTCCCTCTCTGGTATTCTGCTAACCGGGAATACCAGGCCCTGTCCCTCTGCTACGTGGGCAGAGGCACCTTTTTAAAGTGGTCGACACTTTCAGGGAGCTGTCCACGACCCCAAGATCCCTCTCCTGGTCAGTCACCGACAACTCAGACCCTCTGTTTCCTGTCCTTCTTCAACCAGTTACCAATCCTCACATGAACCTATCCCCTCATCCCATGACTGCTAAGTTTTCTTAAGAGACTTGGATGAGGAACTTTGTTGAAAGCTCTTTGAAAGTCCAGGTAAACTATGTCAACTACATTACCTTTATCAACACACCTGCTGGATAAAGAAGTTCTCAAAGAACTCCAAAAGGTTGGTGAGGCAAGATTTACCTTTGCAGAAACCACGTTGTTTCTCCTTCAGCAGGGCCTGTTCTTCTATATGCTTAACAATTTTATCCTTGATAATGCTTTCCATCAATTTGCCCAGAACAGACATTAAGCTAACCGGCCTGTAATTTCCCAAATCCCCTTTTGAAAATCATTGGCTGCTTTCCAGTCCTCTGGTACAGAGCCTGATTGTAGGGATAAGTTATTTATCTTTTGCAAAGTTTTCACATTTGAGTTCTTTAAGGAGTCAGAGCAGTTTAGTTTCAATTTGTTCCCTCCTTTGGCTGTCTCTCTGCTTTTGTTTTAACACTGATGTTACTCTAATTTTAACTGTTTCAATTAGTTCTATTACTATACTCTTATTTATTATATGTGTGCTTAAAATATGTATATTCCACCCCTTCAGTACAATACTGCTCGAGGTCACTCACAAAAATAGTAAATCAATATAACATTAGTAAAATAGATACAATAACTAAAAACAGGACACCATTAAAACTAAATTTTAAAATGGAAAGTTAAAAACCCACCAGATATAGCTGCAGATACAACACTTCTCTAAAGAGATGGCTTTTAAAGTTCAGGGAGGGCACACAGCAAAACTCTTCCCAGAGAGCATTCCAAAGTAGGGGGGCCACAACTGAAAAGACCGTCTCTAGTCCCCTCCCACCAAATCTCAGAGAGCGGTGGGGCCATGAGCTGGGCCCAAGATGCTGAACAATACTCTCCTGTTTTGTATTCTTATTTGTTAGCTGCTTTGGGGCAGGGATATAACCATTCAAATACAGACATATTATTATCTCTGAATTGCAGGTGGGAAGCCATGAAGCTGGGAGGTGGCCGCTTGCCCAAGGCCACCAAATGGCTGACTCTGAGGGCCTTTGTGGTACAGTCCAGTGCAGCCGGAAAACAGGTAAATTTACTCAGAAGTAAGTCCCCCTGTGCTCAGCAGGATGGACTCCCAGGTGAGCATGCGTGGGTTTGCAGCTTTAGCCACTGAACACCAGCTGCTGTTGCTTGAGAAGTGTATAAATATTTTTGCACAAACAAAAAAAAGATGTGGTTCTTGTTTGATGTAACTTCTGCAGCCATGAATAACTTTCATCATCTTTGGAAATACAGTTTCATGAACTAAACCTGTCCTCTGCTTTTTTCCTTAGAATCTACAACCAGCTGCAAATTCACTGCGTAGAGAGGAGTGAGGGGAGGAGATCCCTTGACCTCATTTCTTCCCATCTGAAGGAGCTTCAAAGAGAAGCCAACTTCCCCATAACTAAAGAGTCAAAGTCATCTGTAAAGTTCCCTGGAAGTGTTTGCATAGATCCATGCTGGCTACCATATATGGCCATGTTCTTCTCATAACTAGCTGATCCACCGGGGGCAAGGGGGAACACCAACGATAACAAATTCAAAACAAATACCTTGTAGGGAACGACAAAGTCCTTTGCATGGGCAACAGTAAAAAAAATATATATATATCGTTTACCACTGGGCCAGTGCAACTGTGGTGGGAAGCAACAAAGCCAGAGGATGCCTCTAATGAGACAAGCTACTATCTTAGAAGAGCATCTCTTGGAGTGTTCTACTTCCCCAAAGCAGCATAAACATGGGAGGGATGCAAGTGTACCCAAAGGGCCATTTCTAATCTGATGTACTGAGACCTCTATAGGAAGCAGATGTATTGCACAATGTAAATTTATTTTAAAGCACACGCTCCTCTCCCAGCTGTGTCTTGGTTGCAGTAAGCTGCCTCCTGCAGAGTCAGACGCTTGGTCAGTCTAGCTGAGCACTGTCTACACTGACTGGCAGCAGCTCTTCAGAATTTCAGATGGGGGTCTTTCCCAGCCCTATGTGGCGGTGGTGTCGGGGACTGAACTGGAGACCTTCTGCATGCCAAACAGGGGCTCTTCCCCTGAACTGTGGTTCCAGCAACAAAATATCCATTTGTGCAGCTTTTCTCTCAGAATCGAATCATTTTTTTAGGTTCTCACACATATTACATTCCCAGGTGGATAGCTCAAAATGCAACATATGAAGGGGACGGAATGGCTACCAGACCATTCCTTGTCAAGCCATGGACCTGTTTGCTGCCATGTCCTGTGTGAAATGATGACCCTTAGTTAGGTGGCAGCTGCTACAGAAATGAGCAGGGCAGCTTTCGTGAGCAGATCTGACTGAGATCTCAAAGATGAGGCTTTCTTTACTGCCATCTACTGGCTTTTTCCTTGATGTACAGCCCTTTGGCAGAAGCACAAGCCTTTCCTTGCCTGCTTTACCCCATTCAGGGGGAAATGATGATAACACATACCCCCAGAACAGGGCATATCACACTCTTCTGGCTCCTTCTGATGGAGACGTGACCATGAAGCTCTCTGAAGGTGCTCCAAAAAACTACTGACATTTTAAATCTCTGAGCTGCACTTCAACACCACTTTCAGTACGTTTGCACCATGGTCTTCAGTGAATTCTGTGAAAGCTTCAGTGGGAGTTGTCAGGTAAGGAGTTTTAATTTATGGCAACCAATTCATTCTCACTTAAATAACCCACCAAGGCAACTTGCGATGTTGAAAAAGACCCAAACACAGCTATTTGCTAAGTGGCCCTTCTCTTGCTATTGTATTTACAACACAATCTTCTGCATGTTTACTTGGCAGCAAGTATTGATATGTTCAGTGGAGCTTACTTCCAGGCATGTTGCTTAGGATCACTGCTTCAGTGATTAAACACAGGCAAAAAAAAGAGAGATTCTTGCTGAATCTATGCTTCTAAGAGCCTTAAAGAACTTTAAGAGCCTTAAAGAACTCTGCAAAATGTTGCATCTTATTTCACACACATGTAACATACTTTATACCCCTGTCCTCTGAACCTCTGCCCAATTAGGGAACAATAATTACCTAGTTATTAACAAATACATCTCTCCTATTATTATAAAATGCATTTTTTTAAAAAGCTGCAGCGAATTTCCAGAAGGCAGTTATGCACTCAGCACAACAGCAATCCATGTGCTGGCTAGAACTCTGCATGGGTCCCATGGGAAAATAACTACCTAACTGCTGCTACAAAGTGAAGCAATTAATTCAGGCAGAGAGAGGAGCAGCCCTGGGAGCAGTTCTGAACTCGCAGCCGTGCCAGCTTATCAGGGAAATCCTTTCGCTGCGGAGAGAGTACTTACAGGAGGTCCAATTAGGCAGCCGAAAATGTGTTGGAGAGTCCGGAACCTGTGCAGCTGACAGCTGGGGCAGTCCAAGACATCTCTGCCTTTGCAGCCTCGCTATATAGAGGAGAGCAGCCTCAATGGGAGGGGCCCCATGACTGCCCCCTGCTGGAAAACCTCGTCAATGCCTGGGTGGCTAAGGAAGAGAGACCTGGGGGGAACATCACACACACCAGTGGGTCCGCTTTTAAGCACCTTGGCCGCGCACAACCCTGCTAATAAGCATCCTCCTCTGCTCTCGGCACAACTTTACAAGGTGGTTCAGAAATGATCAGCTTCCTTGTGTTTTGTCGTTAATCATTCCCCAGAAATGGAGCTTTTTCTGGTCCAAAGAAGTGCTGCCCACCTTTTTAACTCCTTCCTGCTTTCAAATGCAGCAAAAAATTCAGCATAAGTGGGGGGGGTAGGGGGAGAATCAGGACTGCGAGAGAAAGAGGCCCCCCAGCGTCTCCCTTGCAATAAAAAAAAAGCCTTATCGGTTTGCCGGCTTTTTGATGTGGGATTCAAGACATAAAACAAGCCTGAAGTTCCATGAGAAGGAACAGTTCTGGGGTGGGATGGGGAAGGGGAGGGGAAGATGCCTCTTCCCAAGTCAAGCCCAGGCCTGGACGGAGAGGTCCCGCTGAGCCTCCTGTGTGTTTACGTAACATTTAGAAACTTTGGACTGCTTTGAGCCTGACCTGTCTCTGGGGAGCCCCAGGGTCGTTTTTTCCCAGCTCCTGCCCCAACCAACTTTGCCGAAGGGGCTGTTTTGCTGGAGCCCAGATCCTGAGAAAGGGCTGTAAATAATTTATATATATAAATACCTCCCTCAGCCCTTAAATGGGAAAAGATAACTGTTAAATGGCTTGTGGCATGGGGAGGGGGGGGAGTGTGTGTGTGTGGGGGGGAGAGGGGTCCCTGGTTGTTGTGGAAAGGAGAGGAAGCTGCACCAGCTGCAGAGAGGGAGCCGAGGAGGAGGGCGAGGTGTCTGCAGCCAGCTGGGAGGGAGGGAGGAATCTGGTCCTCATCAAGTACCCAAAAACATCCAGGCTCCCTGTCCTCCCTACCGCACACAATCCCGTCCACACTCTACATCTCCCCTGCCCCAACAGCCTGTGCTTCTCAGACATCCCAAAAAGGGAAAGCAAGGATCCTCCAGGAATTCCCATCAACATACCGGATACAAAATGCCCAAGCAACCCAGCACAGCCACAGCCTAAATATGGAGCACGTCGCCAAGCAGAAGAACGTAAGGCAAGTCCAGCGGCTGGATCCAGCCAAAGTCGGTCCACCGAGCCCAGTACCCTGTTCCCAGCAGTGGTCAGCCCACAGGAAACACACAGCACCATACCCACAAACAGGAAGGAAGGAAATGGGAATGGGAATGGGGCAGTAGCAGGTTATTAAAGAGTCGATCCTGACACATTTCAGGTCAAGACCTTTCTTCACGAGAAGTAGTTTACAAAGCAGAATATTCAACTTGTAAGCAGCTTAGCTTACAAGAGCTACAAGAGTCTTTCACTCGAAACGTGTCAGGATCTGCTCTTTAATAAACTACTACTGCACCATTCCAGTTTCCTTCCAGCCAACAGGAAGCCCACAGTCATAAAGGTGATGGCAGGGTTTGCCCCTGGTATATGCAGAGGTACACTGCCTCTGTACATGGAGGCTTCATTGAGCTATCATGAACATAGGAAGCTGCCTATACCGAGTCAGTCCATTGGTCCATCTAGCTCATTGTTGTCTACTCTGACTGGTAGCTCTCGAGCGTGAAACTGAAACTGGTAGCTCTTGAGTGTGAAACGCTCTCCAAGGTTTCAGGTTGGGATCTTTCCCAGCCTTACCAAAAGATGCCAGGGATTGAACCTGGGACCTTCTGCATGCCCAGCGGATGCTCTGCCACTGAGCTAAGGACAGTGCTAATATGTAATCACCCATCCAAATGAAAACCAGGACAGACCCTGTTTAGCAAAGGGTCTTAGGAAAGGAATTTAGCAAAGTTCACGCCTGCTGCCGCAAGACCGGCTCTCCAGTCCAAGCAACTGATGGAGAGGAGAGCTGGTCTGGTAATAGCAAGCATGACTTGTCCCCGCAGCTAAGCAGGGTCCACCATGGTTACATATGAATGGGAGACTTGATGTGTGAAAACAGCCCCACATAGAGTGCATTACAGTAGTCAAGCCTGGAGGTTACCAGCATATGTACCACTGTTTAAGATCATTTACCTCTAGAAATCGTCATAGCTGGTGTATCTGTCAGAGCTGATAAAAAACTCTCCTGGCCACTGCCTCAACCTGAGAAACCAAGAGAGTTTGGGATCCAGGAGCACTCCCAAACTACATACCTGATCTTTCAGGAGGAGTATAACCTCATCCAGAATAGGCAGATCTAAACCAGTGTTCCCTCTAAGGCGTGATCTTGTGAGCATGTGCTCACAAGTTTTTTGATGTTCACTCAGTTAACTTTAGATCCCACTCAAGTTGAATCAGGAAGGCCCCATTCTGAACACATATGTACACATATTGTCTTGATACTACTGCTCAGAACAAAATTCATTCTGCACACAGATGGAAAAAATTAGAGAGAACACTGATCTAAACCATCCCTCAGGTCCTGATCCCCTACAGTCAGTATCTCTGCCTTATTTGGTTTAATCTTCCGTTTGTTATCCCTCACTAAGCCCATTATCACTTCCAGGACGGCTTTTAGGTCATGAGATCCGGTTGTAGGACACACAGTCTAAAGCAGTTTATCTACATCCTCAGGAGTCACAAACTGAAAGTGATCCAATCGAATCCTATAAATTGCTGGACACCTCTACGGTAGACTCTGCAATAACTGTAGAATCCATTTCAGCCCAAATACAAGAGATTTTATCCACAAAAGAGTCGTTGAAGACATCACAGTGAGTGACTGATGGCTCCAAGTTCAAATTCAAGAGGGAGGGGGCAGATACCTTAGGGTAACTCTCACAACCCTAGACAACTCTGCTAGAAATGAATTTACAGCATCAATGCAGGCAGAAAAGAACCACTTCTTTGCCTCCCACATTGCCAGAGCATAGATCTTCAAATGTGCTCTGAGTTGTGATGTCAGATTCGCACCAAGCCCTCCTCCACTTGCACTGTAGTCATCTTCCTTGCCATTTCAGCTCCTGTAGTTCCGGATACCACAGAGCTAATTTTGAAGCAGGTCAGAGAGGACACTTAGGAGAGATTGCGTCTACTGCTCTAGTGAGTTCATTATTCCAAGTTTGCACCAGAGCATCGGCAGAATCAGTAGCACAGCCAACTCTAAATCCTTCCAAGGCTTCTTGGAATCCTGTTGGATCCAATAACCTTCTCAGGGGACCAGCCTAACAGGTCCTAATAGGTTATGAGGCTAGATAGACAAATAGCCTGCCTTAGGTAACTTCCAATGTTTTTTCTAGAGCATCTATAGATCTGTGGCAGAGCTCTGCACACAAGAAGTCACTGGTTCTTGTCCCTGGCATCGCCAGTCAGGTTAGCAGGAGCAGGTGATGGGAAGACCCTCTGTCTGCCAGAGACATGGAGGTTTGCACCAGCCAAAACAGATCACAGGAACATAGGCCTTATACTGAGTCAAACCATTGGTCCATCTAGCTCTGTATTGTCCACACAGACTGGCAACGGCTTCTCCAAGGTTGCAAGTAGGAGGTTCTCTCAGCCCTATCTTGGAGATGCTGCCAGGGAGAGAACTTGGAACTTTCTGCATGTAAGTTGGCAGGTGCTCTTCCCAGAACAGCCCCATATCTCACAGTGCTCACATGTAGTCTCCCATTTAAATGCAAACCAGGACCAACCCTGCTCAGTAAAGGGGACAATTCATGCTTACGAACACAAGACCAGCCCTCCTCTTCATAAGATACATGGACAGAACTTCAAAAGGCAGCTTTATCTATCATACAAAGCCAGCTCATCAAGAGAGAAGGAAAGAACTAGCTGTGCCTTTCAGTGACAACGGTTGGGTCTTGATGAGTCTTGAGAATGCCAAAATAAAGCGGGAGAGGCCGCCTAGGACAATCCTTTTGACATCATGTACTAAGCGATGCATCCCTGCAAAGCCCATAACCTGATTGAAGCAATATAAACACTCCAACAAAATCGCCCTGCAAAGTTCCTTGGACACTAAAGCTGTTGCATAAATATCTGCACCTTTCAATGCCAGTAGCTTTAAAAGGAGTGGAAATTCTTTCCCCGGAATTTGCATTCACGGACATCCAGAGGCTGCTGGCAGAGAAGTAAGCCGCACAGAATAAAGGGCAACCTGTGATTTACAAAGTGATACAAACGGGGCTGGAAATTCAGGGCTGGGATGCTGAAGGGCCTCAATCCGGAAGCTGACTGAGCTCACGTACCTTGAGAGAGGAGGTTGCTGCCTCTGCCGCCGATGGGACCAGGACAATCTCAGGTGCAGAAAATCCGCTTTAGGGAGTTGGCAAACTGGACCATTGTCCGGAGAGGACTCGGATGACAGTGAAGTAGCCAAGGCCAAGGCCAGGGGCTTTCTGTTCTGGCTAAACATCACAGCTGGAAGATAAAAGCATCCACTTTGTTACTTAGTTGAAGCTTGCTGATGTTGAGGGAAGGCTCCGTTCAGAAGCAAGCAATCGTCACCAGAGCCAAGGGTTCTTTCTAAGACGAGCCCGCTGGCTCTGAGCAGGTGCAGAGTGCTCTTTCACACATTTGTCACACCTGCCCCCTTCTAAATGGGCAAAGGCGTTTTCACCCTTTGTGCTGCAGTCAGCCTTGCAACAATCGGGCGAGGGAGGCAACATGACGGGACCCAGGGCCAGCTTCAGCAGGTGAGATATTTGGGCACTGACAGGGGATGAGCAGAAAAGTGGAGAGCACTGCAGCCCTATGAACACTCCTGTGACTAAACATGGGATGCCCTAGAAAAGTCAGAACGCTGCATGAGAAGAGTCTTTGTCGGTGGGGCCGCCCACCACGCTTCCAGTTTAAGGTGGCTCATGAAATGCATCTTCTGCAACACTTCCCACAAATCCTGGATTCGACACTGGGGGAATTAAGGAGAGATTCTGCCTTGTCCATGGCACATACAAATGAGAGTACAGCTCGTTTGGGCCAGCAGAGGAGGAGAGCTGCTCTGGTGGTAGCAAGCATGACTTGTCTCTGTAGCTAAGCAGGCTCTGCCCTGGTTGCATCTGAATGGGAGACTACATGTGTGAGCACTGGAAGAGATTCCCCTCAGGGGCTGGAGCCATTCTGGGAAGAGTAAAAGGTTTCAAGTTCCTTCCCTGGCAACTCCAAGATAAGACTGAGAGAGATTCCTGCCTGCAACCTTGGAGAAGCTGCTGCCAGTTAGATCTGACTCAGTATAAGGCAGTTTCCTAGGTCAACTTTGTCCTGGTATTGCCCAGATAAAATATGATGGGGCCGCTCTGGGAAGTAGGGATGTG
Organism: Hemicordylus capensis; assembly: GCF_027244095.1. Lineage (NCBI taxonomy): Eukaryota > Metazoa > Chordata > Lepidosauria > Squamata > Cordylidae > Hemicordylus > Hemicordylus capensis. The sequence continues at coordinate 4,574,255 of NC_069669.1, forward strand.
CACGGAACCACAGAAGCGTGGTCCCGCACTGGGGGGGGGGAGTGTGTCTTTAAGAGGGGGTGGTAGTACTTACCCACCCACCCCGCCGCTCTTCCCCCTCTGACCCTGGAGTTGGCAAAAACGTTCTTGGGGCGGCAGAGTTCCTCCCTGCCGCCCCTGCCCCCGTCGTCGTCTCTGTAAGGGTTAAACTAGAAAGAGCTGGCAGCGCGCATGTGCCCTTCGCGGTGCGCATGTTCGTCTTCGCCACTGGCACGCGCGTGCCGCATGTCATGTGGTGGGTGCACGACAGTGGCTAAGACAAACATGCGCGCCGTGAAGGGCACATGCGCGCTGCCAGATATTTCTAGTTTAACCCTTACAGAGACAACGATGGGGGCAGGGGCAGCAGGGAGGAACTCTGCCGCCCCAAGAACGTTTTTGCCAACTCCAGCGCCGGAGGGGGCGGGGAGAAGGAAGTACTACCGCCCCCCCTTAAAGACACACTCCCCCACCCTGCCGGAATTCCGGACCGGTCCGGAGGCCTTTTCTATGGCCCCGGACCGGTCCGTACGCACCACTACTGGGAAGAGCATCAGCCTGCTTGCGTGCCGAAGGTTCCAAGTTCCCACCCTGGCAGCATCTCCAAGAGAGGGCTGAGAGAGAGTTCTGCCTGAAACCTTGGAGAAGTTGCTGCTAGTCTGTGTAGACAATACTGAGCAAGATGGACCAATGGTCTGACTCAGTATAGGGCAGCTTCCTATGTCCAATGGCCCTCCGATAAGCTAAGGATAGAAACTGACAGGAAATAGGAATTTCAGAAAAGCCCACAATGGGTACCATTCTAGTCCCACATCCTGCTTCCCACAGTGATCAAGCAGGTACCCCACTGCAAAGCCCACCAGCAGGAAATGAAGGCAATAATGCTCCTGTGCTATTAGCTACCCAGCAGCTGCTATTTAAAAATAAGACGACTTCTAAACATTTTATTTTATTTTACTTAGCATATTTGTACACCACCCAAAACTCTGGGCAGTTTATAATGAAACACCACAGATTAAAGTTAAAAACATTAAAACAATGATAGGTTCTAGAAGCCCAATTAAACAAATCTAAACATGAAGGTTTCATATAGCCATCAGTGTTAGTAGCAGCTGAAAGGCCTCAATTTCCTCCTCCTCCTCCTGCATGAATTTGTCCCTTTCGCCTCTGAGATGCATTTGGGGACAAGTGTGGTTCATAAATACATGATGGATTATGTGAAGAACTTTCTTTTGTCCGTCCTAATAACAGCAGGTTCTGCAGTTCAATCCTGGGAGATGCTAATAATTTCCTTCTTCATGATAATCTGGGTTTCCTCCAATTGTGAAGAGGCCCTTCTACTGCTGCCCCCCATGCCAGAGATTAAGTGGGGGCATCTTTCAATTGTGGAACCCTAATCTTGCCCACAGCTCACCAGGCCCAAGTGCACGCGTTTTTGATGCCCAGTGGAAGCCTTTTAATTTACTCTTATCATTGCTGTCAGTGCTGCTCCCTGATGGGAGTAAACTTTCCCAGCTGCAAGCCAGTCTGCCATTTTCTTTGCAGTTTGTGTTTTTACCTCCTCTCAACGGCAAGCCATCTTGGAAGTGCAGGGACATGAAAGATGGGCAGGAAACAATTCAGATCATAATAAATAAAAAGGACTGCCCACAGCAGCCTCTGCGTGTGGAAGGAATGTAGGTTTCAATCCTGATGCAAAAGACGTTGTAACTTTGTTGCAGGGGTCAAATAGCTGTTTGCTAGGCTCCAACCAGCTGGACGCTGAAGGTCAGTCTTCTTCTCAACTATTTAGGAACTAGAGCAAGTCTCATGAAAGGGACTTTTGTAGAGCAATAAATGCTATCAGGGAATGATACTCTTTCTGCCGGGTGAACAAAAAGGCAACTAAAAGTTCAGCAATTGTGCAAGTATGCTTACACCCCGACATTTCAGTCCCTAAGGAAAACTGGCTGTACGTCTGCAGCTGTGGGCCCTGTGAATGCAAATTACCTGAAATGTACCATTATATGAATTCAAGCTAGTTTTTGGCATTAAATGAATTCATGCTAGTTTTTGGTGATGTATCATAATCTAATTTTCATTGTGTTGAACAGCACTTTAGAAATTAGTTAAGTATGGAATGGAATCTTTATTTCAGTCATCGACCAGACAAAAATACAATGCAACAGAACTGGTTGCGTAGAAAAGGAGGACAGAAAATGAAGCTATTTCGAAATGGATCAGTGTATATCTGGGGTAGTTGTAGCACAGTTGGAGAAGAAGTATGCACAAAGCCAGAGGTTTTTAAAATGTTTACTTTAGTCAAAGACCATGGGGAACAGCCATGTTTCCCCCCATTTCAAACCAGCTTCCCTGTTCAGCTACTCTGAGCACTAGGCAATACTAGCTCTCCAATGCTGTAGCAACCTGATATTTTACCTCCCTCAAGCAGCTGCACTGATTATCTCTCTGAAAAATCTGAACATTCATAAGCATTCCATGACATCACAGCACCTCAGCTAAAGACACAAGGCGGCCATGGATAAGAGGCAATATCCTACCCCGTTTTATACACAGATCTTAAGTTTAAATCCTAATTTATCTTTTAAAAATTTCATCTCTTAGAAAAAGACTAGTATAGCCCCCTGCCTTTACTATAACATTATCCTACAACCATATAAGAAAACCTCATCTGTGGCTTCACGCTGTTCTTTGTTCAAAATCAGAAAATACTTTTTTTGACCCAGGCTTTCAGAGAATGTGTTTCTTGAAATAGTGTTTCTGTAATTAATTTCCTACCATGATTGTGCAAAGCCCCTATCATCATCGTATCGTAGCAAGCCCCAATGTCCACCAAATCATGGTTCAGTTATCAGATAGCCTTGTAAGTCAGAGACCAAAGATATTATAGCATTTATTCACATATTCAGCACAAACACAACTCAGTCCCCAGCTGACTAGCAAAAATGTTGGATGCTGACATGGCTCCCTCAATGTCTTTTGTTGGCACATGAAGGCTCGGTTTTACTTTAGAGTCCTGGATAAATGCTGCCCATTAGCACGGTCTAGATTAGAACTGCACCACTTCTGATCATCCGTTTCCTTGTAGAGCTTCAGCAGAAAGTTCACCAGAAAGAAGTCATTTCTGTTAAATGCTCCTTACCCGTTTTGACCAACCAGTCTTTACATAAACAAACCAGGTACTTCACGACATAATAATCAGTGAATCAAATATCTGCTTGGCATGAAAAGACACCCAGTGGTTTATTTTATCTGTGCACACCCTGTGAAGCCAACGTATCTTCCAGCCTAGTGGCAGCCATGCGTCCTTGCTCCAGAACCATGTCTGAAAATTAAATTAAAAACAGCATGAGCATGTTTTGATGGCCTCTGCTGACCTTACTGTATGAGCACAGATGATGCATTACACAGTGATGGGGGTAAATTCTTGCACAGATCATTCAAACCCATCATATTTGCTACTGAACTGAATTTAGTGGAGTTGAGCCTACGTACCACAACTCGTTGTGTGATGCAGCTGACTTGTTCTCCCTGCAGAGAGGTCGAAAACGCCTTGGGAACAATCGACCTGGAATCCATTTTCAGGCTACACAAGAGCAAAACCACACTCTTGCATGGCCCCCAGCCATTTAAACTAGGTTTATGCAAGATATCTTCCCACTGGATTGTGCTCTTTGCCCTTTCTCTTCTTGTAACAAGCCATAGCAGAGGTCAGCAGAGTTTTAATCTGCACCCTATGCATGCTTCCTTGGACGCAGATCCCACTGAATGCACTAGAATTTACTTTTGCGTGAATCTGTAACTTAGCAGGCTGCAAGGAGCGCTTGCAATGGTCAGCTGGGAGGAGGGCCCAAGAGATCCTCAGCTCTCCCCTGTGACTAAGGCTACTTCTCAGGACCAAGACGTCTCCACCAACACCAACTTATTTTCAGTGTCTAAACAGGAGTCCATTTTCCTTGAAAGCATTTCCAAGCCTCGGTCAATATCAAACATACACAAACGTACCCATTTGACTCCTTTGGTGAGATGGCTTGCCAGGATTCCACACCGAGAACTGTGAAGATGCTGCTCTGGGGAATGGATGGTGGGCCCTGTCTTCTCTATTACCATGCAATAGCTGAATTATTATTCCATATAAGAGTGGCCTGTTAAAAAAGACACAGAACCCTGGAGCAAAATGCATGGGACACTGCACAGGCTGGAGCATACCACGTTTATCACAATGGAGCAGGGGCGCGAGACATCCCTGGCGCTTAAAGCAGGAAAACCTACACACTTTGCAATCCTAAGCATGTTTATTCAGAATTAAGGCCCTCTGAGTCCAGTGGGACTTGTTTCCAAGTAAGCAGGAAGCACACTGAGCTATTTACTAGGCAAGTTCTGAAATGCAAAAAATAAAAACCCAAAGCAAAAAAGCTCAAGACAAAGCTGAGCAATTCAAACCTTAGAAGGCTAGTAACATGAAAACTTGGATTGGATTAGTTTAGGAGGTCCAAATGCTCTTTAGATGGAGAGATCTTCTTTGCTTCCAAGTTCACAGAGATCTAGTGGGCAGGCACAAGGAACAAGACCCTCCCTCGAGAGGCCCATGTGGCACTTGGTGAAGCCCTGAAGCAATTCTCTCCCCTGGGAAATTCAAGCCGCCCCGTCCCTCTTCATTTTAGGCGGGCCTTAGGAATCTATTTATTCCACTGCATGTTTTGTGCTCTTTTTTTTTTTTTTTTACAAGTTGGGTGAGAGGCTCCTCAGTTTGCCTTCTGCTATTGATTCTGTGGCTGTTATATCGATGTTAAATCTTAAATAACAGTTTGTTTTAATGACTATTTGTTTTTATTGTTTATAATGGTTAACTACTTAAGGGTTTTTCTTTGTTTTACTGGCGTAGAAATATAAAAACAAAAAGTAGATAAATAAGTAAAATAAGTTATAAAGTAGTAAATAAAATAAACCACTTTGCATTCCATAGTGGAATAAGTAGAATGAATACTAAATAAACAGTCTCACAGAGGACAGAGCAAATATTATTTGAACATTCCTATCCACACAACTCAGGACTTCCATCATGAAGAACATAAAAGCCATCACTAGAAATCCAGAGGCAACTGGGAACGTAGAAGGAAAATATCAGTATCATCTTACACTGACTGGCTCTTGGGATCTTCAAGTATATTTAGTTCATTGACAAGAAAGTCTCGATCCAATGGAACTTCAGGCTGGCCAGATTCTGAAAAGCAAAACAAGCAAGGATCAGCTTCACTGAATCTTCCCTCTGTACTTGGTTGTCTGTTCCTTCTTTGACCACTTCATGGCTGCCATGAAAATAGCAGGCTTCCTGAATGGACTGCCTCAGGACATTCAAGGAGGCTAGTCTGCTTTTTAAAATATTCACTGTCTAACAAATCATAGCAGCATTACTGAGAAAGGCCAATAAAGAAAGAGTCACCTGCTGTTAGAACAGATGCAGCGTACTTGTACTTGTTAAACACCAGATATTCACGGATCAGCTCATTAATTAAGAGATTCTCATGGGACAAGGATGGTCGTGGTTCACTTTGATCATCCAGCGCATTGAAAACTTCAGCTCTGATCCTTGCTTTTATCTGTCCCAGTGCTCCTCGCTTCTCCAAGGTGTCTTTTAAAACTAGGGTTAGAAAGCCAGGCATCTTCCATTACTAGAAATTCAATTGTACATCTCTTGGTTGCAAGCAGACACACTGAGCCTCTTCTCACGAGCAGGGAGAAGGGCTCCAGAGCAGACTGCGGGGAAGGTGGGTTAAACCTACCTTCCCCGCAGGCAATCCATTTGGCATTGCTGGGCACGCTCCCCACATGCCCAGACAATTCCCCACGCACCGAGGCAGTGGGGAGGGTTGGGGTCTGGGTTGTGTCATCCCGGCCCCTAAAAATACCATGATGCACCATGCATCATGGGAATCCCCCCTCCCCAGGCTCCCTGCAGTCTGGCAGCCATGGCTGCAAGCAATTGCAACTGCCAGATGATCCGAAAAACAGATGGCTAATGGGTGGCTAGTTAGGTGGGTTTGCCACTGGGATTGGCCTGATCCTGGCAGTTCACATGCACATGCAAAACTGGGCTGGGCTCCCTTAGCCTGGTTTTGCATGCATGTGTGGACAGCCTCATTGCCTGCTTAACCAGAGACAGACAGAACTGCTCAGAAAGATGTGCTAGACATCTGTCTCAGCTGCAAAGGCATGCAGTGTCTCAGACAGTGTGAGTGCACATGCATTCAGAGTGGGAACTGCCTGATTAAATCGGAGCGGGATCTAGAATTAACTGAGCAGACATCAAAAAACGTGTGAGCGCACACACACACACACACACACCTTAGAGGGAACACTGAAGGCATGACACCTGAAGGAAAGCATGGGCAGATGACCTCTGTCCATACAGGTTGATATAGGAACAATCCTTTCTTACCTTTCCAGGTAAGTACCAGCACCTGGAATTGGGCTCAGAAACTTTCATGATCTCAGAACGCTTCTTCATGCTGAACATATACAAACCTGTCTTACTGAATCAGCCTCTTGTCCACCCAGCACAGCATTGTCAACACTGACTGGCAGCAGCTCTTCAGGGTTCCAGGCAAGGGTCTTTTTCAGCCTTACCAGGAGATACTGCCAGAGACTGAACCTGGCACCCCTGTAAACCAAGCAGGTCTACTGGGTGAGTTCTTAAGTACACAAGAACAGCCCTGCTGGATGAGGTCCATGGCACATCTAGTCCAGCATCCTGTTTCACACAGTGGCCCATCAGATGCCTCTGGGAGCCTACAGGCAGGAGTGGAGGGCATGCCCTCTCTCCTGCTCTTACTCCCCTGCAACTGGTACTCAGAGGCAGCCTGCCTTTGAGGCTGGAGGTGGCCTATAGCCCTCTGACTAGTAGCTGTTGATAGACCTCTCCTCCATGAAGTTATCCAAACCCCATTTAAAGCCATCCAGGTTGTTGGCTGTCACCACATCTTGTGGCAGAGAATTCCACAAGTTGATTATGCATTGTGTGAAAAAAAATACTTCCGTTTGCTGGCCCTAAATTTATACTAGGTGGTATAGAAATGCAATAAAATAAATAAATAAATTTCACAGCAATCAATTTCATTCAATTTCTTCAGGCTGGATATTCAGCCAAAAAGGGGTTCAGAAGTCCTGGAGAACTCAAAAGCCTGCACTGTGTCTTAATAAAGATATTAATAAATAATCAGCCTTAATTTTAAAACTAAGACCAACTAGCCAGGCATCTTCCATGACTATAAATTCACCTGAGCATCTCTCTGTACAACTGTCTCCATTAAAGTAACATTTCTCTACGTTAGTGTTTGGATTGCTGTGTTTAAAGCGAACAGCTAAACCTTAACGTACAATTCCTTGCCAGTAAGTGGCGATTGTTCGCCCCAGCCCCCTGCCACTATTATTGCCTGCAGTGTGCTTTTCTTTTCTCCTCCGACTTCATTTTTAAAAGACACAGAAGGCACAGGCCAGCCAAACCGACTGTGGCAAGAGCAATGCTAACTCCATTGAACACAAACTGGGAGCACGGAGTTGCAAACAGCCCTCATCCGCGGTATCCCTCGCGGTTTTTCTCGTGTGCCTTTGTAATAGATTTTAACTGTGATAAGCAGTTTTGGGAGCCCACTATCACTGAAAGACAGGATAGAAGACAACAAACAAAATAAATACAACAAACTAGTAGAAACTTCTTTTCTATTCTTCTTTTGCTGGCATATCAAAGTGAACAACTACATGACATGCACCCATTCGACAAAGGGAAGACCATTTCCTGGTCTTCCACCAGCAAAGTGGTGCAGTTGTACCAGTTGAGTTCCTGCCTGTCGTGCAGCTGTTAAAAGCACAAGAGCCGTGGCCTGAGGAGTGGGAGTGAGAAGGAAACTAACGAGAAAGAAGCCTCGAGATCTTCATGCAGGAGCCCCTCCCCACAGCCGAAGAAAGGGGGAGATAGGACGTTCCCCCCTTACCCTCTTTCAACTCTGCCACGGTCGCCATCTTGGAAAAGGCAACTACTGGATGCGGAAGCGGGAAAGAGAAAATAGAAAGTTCCCGGATGTAAACAACCTGGCTGCTCCGAGTAACCGCCGGCGCGCAAGCGCACTGAGCTCCGGCCGCTCTCCAGCGAAACCCCGCCTCTTCTGCCCTTTTGTTGCGCACTCGGGGCGCGTAGGCTTCTCTGGAACCCTTGAATGGTATATATTCTACTTTCCTCCGGCTTGCTACCCTCTCCCCATGCCTTTAACAGCTGCACAGAACAGAAGGCACAAATTCAGGAACTGCAGCTTTCAGTGCATTTCCATGCTGGGAAGGAAAAAAAACTGCACCTGTTGGACTCACTTTCTATTTGTCCTGTAGAATTGAAGGCATAGAGAGTGAGACCCAGAGCGGGGGGAGTGGCTAAGTTTGCTTATAAATAAAGACCTAGTTGTCAGCAGAGTTGTCTTCACTGAGACTCTGCAGGGGAACAACACTGCTGATCTTCTTTTTTTTAGTGGTTATTTTATTTTATTTATTATTTGCAGAATGTATATTTTGCCTTCTGACATGTACTCCCTCAAGGATGCTTAACAAGCAGTCCATATAACACAAATCTAAAAATAAAGAAAACCATAAGGATAAAGAGAAGGAGAGAAGATCAAACCTGGTAGATTAAGACAGTAGCTAAAAACCAGTAAACGGACCTCAGAAGCCATCAAAAACAAGATCACATCTCTTCCCAGCCTAAAGGATCACAGAGATGGCCCTGGGTGGCTGACCTGTAATGGGAGCAAGTCCCATTGAAGATAACTGAGGAAACACGGCTCAGGTTTACTCTGCACATGTCATTCCCAGACCATACGGTCCTCCTCTGGTTCAGGGGAGGGGAAGAAAAATGCTACTTAATCCTGTCTGAAGCACTATTCCTGCTTCCAGGCAGGAGAGATCCAGAATGACGAGCAGACTGGCAAGAGTGCTGACTGAGATGCAACATCTCATTCTGCACTGCCCTCTCTGTCCCGCCTCTTTCCCCTAAGAACCGCCTTCCCTTGTCTATATTATAATTTGAGCAGGGAAAGCTGGGTGCTGCAACTGCTAACAGAGCAAAGGAGGCACCTTTTAAAGTGGCAGTTCTCTTATATTTAGCAGGGAAGGGGCAACTCAGGGGACCATCTTAATTAATTATGTATCCTTTATTTTTCTACGCTAACCACTTTGAGAACTTTGGTTGAAGAGTGGTATGTGAATATTCTTCTTCTTCATCGTTGTAGCATCTCGGCAGCATTTGGCAGGGACACCTGACAGCAAGGAGCCCTTTTGATGACTTCAATGATTAACATTTACATGCTGTAATTCACCAGAGCTTAGTTCTGGGTCAGTCACCGGTAGCAACCAGTTTCTTCTGTTCTGTACGCTAGAGGGCAATAGTGCATGCATCTTGGATGTCTTTTATTATTCTCAAGATCCTTTGACTAGGGTTGCGAAGACAGTGCCTACCCCTTTGCTGGTCCTTTGGCCCACCCTCCTCCCTTGTCTCCTGGACAGCAAACATTAGCCTCCCACTGACAACAACAGTAAGGAGGATGGATGAGAAGCCCAGCAGAGGAGCAGGGCAGTGCACTGAAGGCATGGGCACCTCCTTGCCAGGCAAGGCAAGGGCTGGGCAACTCTCCAGAGGGCATGCCAAAGGCCACTTGGAGAGCAAATAGCATGCCTAATCCTGTGCTGCTCTTCACATAGGCAGAAAGAGCTGCTACATACCTCTCCACTAGCTTTACTCGTCTGCACATTTGGCAGCTAGAGCTTTTCTTGCTGTTTAGTCCCATGCCAGGAAATGCATCGTGTGCTGAGTTTCTTCAAGTCAGGCTGCTTTTATGGCACAGGAGCAGCCCAATAAAAGGAAGGTGGTGGCCCTGTGCACTCAGGCACAGTTTGAGAGACCCTTTACTAAGGGAAAGGAGCAAATGGCCCTGGGTTTAAGCAGGGACAGTTCAGCTTTCCTCCCTGTCACTTATTGTTTCCACCTTTGCAAAAAGCATCCACAAACATTAAACAGAAGGAAGTCATGTCTGGTGGGTGCTGAAGGGCGAGATTGCTTATTAACCACAAAAACAAATGTGGTTAGCTGGCACTCTTACATCTGTCAGTGTTCACTAGATATATCCCATCTATTGCAAAGTGTGGGGGGGGGGCAGTGGCAGAGAGAGAACATAAATTCAGGTTACTTAGGGGGGGAAAGGAAATTCAGTAAGTGGAGCGGGATGAGCATTGTTTCTAATCCAGACTTCTGGTGTAACCTATTGCTGAAATTATCTCCCCTCTAAAAATATAGCCTGCTCTAGATTTGGTGTGGCTGGAGATTATGGGAGTTGTAGTTCAACAACAGCTGGAGAGTCAAGGTTGCCTATCCCTGAAATAGTAGATAAGGCAGTTGAATGATATAGACCAGGGGTTCTCAAACTACAACTCCCATCATCCCCAGCCACAATGGCGTTTGGAAGTTGTACTACTACTAATAATATTGATATGCCACTCTTCGACCAAAGTTCTCAAAGTGGTTTACATAGAAAAAGGATACGTAAATAAATAAAGTTGTAGTTAGGGATGTGCAGAACCAGTTTGACCACAAACCAGACTGCTGCGAACAGGACCGGTTCGAGCAGTTCAATCGTGAACCGCTTTGAACTGGTTTGTCTAACTGATCCACCCAGCTGATCGGTTTGACTGAATTGGTTCATATACCTGGGGTTTGGACTGAACCACGCCAAACAGTCTGTGCACGCCCCTAGTTGTAGTCAAATATCTGGGGACCGAGCATTAAGCATCCCTGCAGCAAGTACCTCGATTAAAACTAAAATTGAACTTTAGAACTTCAATAGAGCCATGATGGATCAGAGCAATGAAGGTTTATCTAGTCTAGCATCCTGTTTCCAACAGTGGCCAACCAGTTGCCTTTGGGATGCCATGTAGGGCACACAAATTATATATATATAATTTCAGTTAGGAGTATTCAGTGGTAAACTGCCTCTGAACATGAAGGCTTCATTGAAGTCTGATGGCTAATAGCGTCTGATAGACCTCTCGTTCCCCTCCTTCATGGATTTGTCTAATCCCCTTTTAATATCACCTAAGCCAGTGGCCACAAATACCATAAGTTAATTATGTAATGAGTAAATAAGACCTTTCTTCTGTCTGTCCTGAATCTCCTGCCAATTTCATTGAATCACTTCTAGTATTCATTCTAGTATGAATACTAGAATACTTCTCTCTGCCCGCTTTCTCTAATCCGTGCATTACTTTATGAATTCTATTATATCCCCTGCCCCCTGAAGCTGACTTTTTGGTAAACTAAAAAGCTTCAAATGTTTTAGCCTTTCCTAATAAGGAATGTGCTCCAGCCCCCTGACCATTCCGCTTGCCTTCTTCTGCACCTTTTCCAGCTCTACAATGTCTATTTTGAGATGTGGCAACCAGAACTGAAAACTGTAGTCAAAATGTAGCAACACTATAAATTTATATTATAGCATTAGCCACCTAATGGTGCAGTGGGAAAACGACTTGATTAGCAAGCCAGAGGTTGCTGGTTCAAATCCCTGCTGGTATGTTTCCCAGACTATGGGAAGCACCTATATCAGGCAGCAGCAATATAGGAAGATGCTGAAAGGCATCATCTCAGACTGTGCGGGAGGAGGCAATGGTCAACCCCTCCTGTATTCTGCCAAAGAAAACCACAGGGCCCTGTGGGCGCCAGCAATCAGCATCAATCTCCAGACAAGTCTTGAAAGCAACCCTGGAGATTTTCCCAGCTGAGTGAGTATTATGAACAATATTGGGAGGACATATGGGGAAGGTATCTCCAGGAATAACTTCGGCCAGAGTTGGCAACCCTGCACCTGCATGGTTGGCAGGGAAGGGATTCTAAGGTCGGATATCTTCCATGCAATAACTACTCATTAATGATGATAACAAAACCCCGTTTCCAGCTTAGGGCCGCTAACCTTCCAGGATTGGCCTGGAGTTGCCAGGCACCCGCACCCGCCTTGAAAGCGCGCTGGGAGGTTTCCAGAGCTGTATATGCTGTGGAAAATAGCATATACAGCTATGGGGGGGTGGGGGGATATTGGGGGAAACAAGCATCCGCAGGGAGGGCTCCAGACTTCATCGCCGGACTCGCCCTGTGAGGCTGCTGAAGTTCAGAATTAAAAGGAAACAGGGGCCGCTTCTTCCATCCTGAGGGAGGCCGAGGAGGAGGAGGAGGAGGAGGAGGAGACAGGCGGGCGGGCGAGCGACGGCGACCACCCAGCTCCGCCCCGCCTGCCCCCCGAGCGAGGCGAGGGCCGCAAACCTGCCCTCCGGTCGGGGGCGATGGTGCTGGCAGAGGTGTTGGCAGCGGCGTCGGTGCGGTCTCCCCGCAGGCCCAGCCTCCTGGAGGGGACGCCCAATCAGCGCGGGCCCGGCCAGTCCTGGGCCTGGCCTGGCGGGGACTGCAGCTCCTCCTCTGCCGCCGCCGCCGCCGCCGCCTGAGGACGGAGAGCCAGGCAGAGCTGCTGTTGCTGCCGCCGCCGGCCAGCCAGCCTCCGACCTACCTGCCGCCTCCTCCTCCTCCTCCTCCTCCTCCATGGACCTCGAGCGCCTCTGCCGCTCCCAGCCCCTCTGGGTAAGAACCGCCTCAGCGGCCCCGCCGGCGCCGGGCCGCCCTCGTGGGCGCCTCGCTTGGGAGGGCTCCCTGCCCTGCTGCCCGGCCCCAAACAATGGGGGGGGGGGTTTAGCGGCAGGCGGCCGCGCTTTGTCTGCCGAGCGAATGGTCGGGGGTGCGGTGGGGGGTGGGCCAGGAGCAGCCCCCGCCGCGCCTCCCTCTCCGAGGGGGATGGAGGCCGCCCGTGGTGGGCTTCAAAGCGGGGCGAAGAAGCCGCCGGGCTCCTTGCCCGTCTTCCTCGGAGGGGGCGGCCGCGGCAGCAGCTCCTTATGCTTTAATGGTTGAGGTTGAAGGAGCAGCCCCCCCCCCTCGCCCCGCTCCTGGATGAGGGGGCGCAGTTCACCATTTGGATTTTCAGACTGGAGTGGGGAAGGGGCAGCTGCTCCTGCTTGCTTGCTTCTAGGGGAAGAAACGCAGGTCATTTATTATTATCGTTATCATTATCCACATTAAATTTTGAGAATGGGATGGCAAAGGAACACCCACCCACCCACCCCCCTCCATGAAGGAACCTCCTCCTCCCTCTGAAGGGTGCCCAGCATCACTTCTGGTTTGCTGGGCAAATCTGGTGTGTGCTGTTTTGCTGCTGCTGCTGCGTTAGCCTGTAGTCGCAGAAAAAGAACATAAGAAGCCAGGCTGAGATTTTTATTTTTATTTTAAATTGCAGCCCTGCATTAAAAGGAAGGAAGATATGGCGAGGGGGACGTTCCTTCCTCGTTCCAATTAATGCCGTCTTATTTTAAGTCTTCTGTATTAGCTGTTCTGAGAGGTGCGTTGCTTTGGAGTAAGGGATGGAGATCTTTTAAATAGAATAATGTGGGTGTGATGGTATTGATATTGGGACAGATCAGTAAGCCCCCTCCCGCTGTGTCATTGCAGTTAATGGGCTCCTTTAACGAAACCTCCTGGAGTTTGCATGGGGCGCCTCTGCTACTGATCACTTTGGAATTCGGGCCAACTGCTTTTGTGGCTAATCTTGAGAAACTGGCATGTCTCTGGGTCTTCTCCCCTTTAGGGGGAAGCACAGGTGCAGCAAATGGGGGCCAGGCAAAACTTTGTGTATATACAAAGAATATTTAGAATATTTTTCTAATATACTTTTCAATAAACGGGTCACAAAGTGGGTTTTTTTCAATAACATTTAGATGCAACACTTAACACCTCCTTAAAACCTCCTGGTTCTAAAGTTTCCACTCTGGTTTCATTTGCACCATTCCTGAACGAGGACATTCCTTGAGTCTTGCAGGCTTTGTCTGGCAGATTATATTGGCGGCTCCTGGCTTCTGAGACTTTTAGTGGAGTGAGTTGTTGGTGTGAGGAAACAGTGGTGAAAAGCTGCTCTCCCCAGCTCTTTGGCTCGCTAGGCTGGGTGATGTTCCCTGTAACAGGGATTCCCAGATGTTGTTGATGACAACTCCCCTCCTCCCCAGCCAGAGGCCATTGCGGCTGGAGATGCTGGGAGTTGTAGTCAGCAACATCTGGGAATCCCTGGTACAGGGAGAACCCGCTGGCAGCGGGCTGTGGAGGAATAGCTTCTTTGCCTTGGAAGTGTGTTACCAAGTTAGGATCCAAAGGGAGTAAGGATCTCTGCTTGCCTGAGCAGATGGTATTGACTCTATAGGTGTCCCTTTAACATGTCACTTGGGTCAATATTGACCAAGAGGCCTGGTTATCGCAAAATTGCACAAACTTGAACTCATTTCTGTATCCCATTCTTTTCAAGGGCTTCCTGGATATAGCTTTTGCTCTTTGTTTGTTATGCAGTAATGAGTTGTAGCGGCTGCAAGCTGATCTTATCTGTCCCAAACCAACACGCAGTGGTACACAAAATAGCTTATATAACAGGCTCACACATAAGAGATTGTGATATTGGGTGCAGTGCAAGTCAGCCATAATTGCTGGTGATTTCTGTTGCAATTATGCTTGAAGAAACAAAGAATGCTTTTCACTGACTTCTTCTACCTGGATTTAATTTATATACACAGTGCTATTTATTGAAGGGGGTTGTCTTTCAGAAGCTTGTTGACAGCAGTCTGCAGAGGTGTCCAAAAGTTATCTGACGCTTTTGAAACAATGGCTTTCTCTTTTTGTTGTGCTCCTTATTAAAGAAGTCATTATACGCACAAGATGCATGTATGTAGCGTGCTCCTATGCAACGGAAGTAGTCATGGCTCTTTGACTTCAGTATTACCAACCCAGAAGGAGAAGGGCTCATCTTCCTGGGGTCATGGTCTTGCCTGCCAGGTGAAGAAACTCTTTTGAACTCTCACCTGCTTTGCAAAATCAAGATGTTGGAGGCTTCTCCAACGAAGGACTTGTAGAGGTTGCAGCTTGTCCTTGGTGTCTTGGTAACTTAATCTGATGGTTGGCAAACAATTATTGCACAAGCCAAATTAGCTGCAGAGGCTGGCCTGAAGGGAGGGTTCATGTTAAGACGTGACTTCACAAATAACACTTTGCTGTGTTGTTTGTGATGCCAGGGCCTCTCTCGTTTATTAGTGTTGACACCACCCAGACAAGAACCGGATTTTCGGTATATCACTTCTCCCCTGAAGGTACTTGCTGCCAGGTGATGGCTCTGTTTGTGCCACTGGTGAAATTTGCATCGTATCAGATTTTTTATTTGTATGACTAATAAAATGGCTACAACATGGGTATCTGAGGAGAATGTGAAGTTTTGTGACTGTTAAAGCATTGTCTTTCATGACCAAAATGGTCTTGGTGAAGGAATCTGTAGCACCGTTGGATCATCTTGCAAGTATTTTGCCAGCCAGTCTTCTAGTGACCTCTTGTTTGCATTCTTGTACTTGCCATGAATTTATGGGACTTGGAATATCCCAGTCCCACTGCAGTGTGTGAAAAATAGACTGCCTTAAGCACAGGAAAGGCAGTTAATGAATGATTTGTAATAATAAGGTGAATGCAGGAATGCTTTACTTCAGCTTTAGAAAGCCTGGCTTTGAGGACCTTTGTGACACAAAGTTCTGTCTTCTGCTTGGATTAGTAATTCCCAAAGTGTGTGCCAAGGCTATGAGAAATAAGCCATTAAAGGCTGCTATGAGCCCAGAGCATCCATGGACAGCAAATGGAACCTTCCATGCCTTGCATAATTTCCTGTCTTCGCTTTATGGTGGAGCGTTTTGCCTCATCCTGCACCAGTTGTGTTTGGATCATCCAGTTACTCCCAATGTGAAAGCTCTATGAAACAACCCATTCGCAGCAGAGATTGTCCATTGTGTCTCTGCATGAATCACTGCTCTGGGCTGGACTCCTTCCAGTTAGAAGGTATGCTGCATTTAAACCATGCAGGGCAGGTGTCTGAAACCTTTGAACCTTCAATTAGCAGTGGCCTAAGAGAGGTTGTTTCCTTGAAGGTCCTGTTAGCTCCATACAAAATGTCCTGTCTCATACACTTTTAGCAAAAGTCTCAATCAGTGCAACACGCAAAGTCCCATGTGCTTAATTATCAAGATGAGTAGCTGCATCTTTCATATTGCTTTACACTCATTAATTGAATACCCCACATTCTCCTGCCCTTCTGCTGTTATTGGACCGATTCCACAGTTGGAGAATAAGGCCAAGACCTTTCCTCTGCTTGGTCTCTGTTGTGTGTTGGTGGCCTTAATCAAGAGGGTGGTGACTGTTTATGGTGATGCTCTCTTGCCAGTTAGTTTGGGGTCATTCTAATTGTGGCTAAATGATGAGTAACTCTGCCCAGTTTCTTCTTTGAAGTGTGCAGCTTTGTTACTTCTTGTTATAGACCGAGTTTCTTTGCTGAAAAATGCCCTTGTACTGAAAACAGTGGGCACAGCCCCATGGGAAGTCTGCTGACACAGCCACAGGAAATGAACAGGGAGCTGCCCAAGAGTCCCACGGTTTCCCCCCAGCAGACTCCCTGGGGGTTATGTCTCCCCACAGAGAACACTTGTTGCCAACGCATTCAAACTTTAAGCCCAAAAACATGAGGGGCTAGAAAAAAAAATCTGCATTTAAATATTAAAAATTGGTATGCACATGTCCTCATGTCCATCCTATAAGAATCTGACATGTCTGGTGCAAGTGGACTGAATATTTATGATGTCTGCAATTTATTTATTGTGGTGTTAATGAAGGGCAGGGCTAAACCTACAGGGAGCCTAATGGGGTCCTGCCCCTACCGCTCTAGGGATATTTCAGACGCCTTCCCAGAGTTCTTAGCTTTAATTTGAAAAGAAAATGAGTCCCTAGCCCCTTCTACTTGTGGAGATGAAAGGAAAATATGCAAGCGGTATTCTGCTGAACTGGTTATTAAACAGGGATAGCATTAAATTTTGTTTGTTTATTTATTTAACATGTTTTTATACCGCCCAAGACTTACATCTCTGGGCGGTTTACAAAATAAAAACAGAAAGTACAACATTAGTAACTTTAAATCAATAGAGCTACCTATATTTTTATTCTGCAATTATTCCCTGCCCTCTCTTAGCCCCCTTGCCACAGAACTCTGGCTATAGGCCTGGGGCAGGAGAGCCTATAGTTGCTCTCTGTGTCAAAAGTGCCTTGACTTAATCAATGTTGCCCAAAACGCTTAATAGATCATGTCCCGTCTTTCTCTGCTAGAGAACCTTTGCATCCTAGCAATTACCCTGACTCTGGAAAGGGTTTTCCTTCCAAGCCTCAGTGGCTGGATGGCTTTCTCAAATGTGTAGAAAGCAATGGTTTATCCCTCCTCCCTGCCCCCCTTCGGAAGGGGCAGCGCGGCTCTGCCCTCCTGCTTTGCCCCTCTTTTCCTCACTGTGCTTTTCTTTGCCTCCTGGCTATTTGTGGCACCTGTTTTGTTGTTGTTGTTTTTTGCTCACCACCTTCTACGCCTCCAGTCTCAAACTTTCTAGCGGACTCATCCCTTTTGTCAGCATGTCTTAGGCAGGGTTTCTTCTCCAGATAAAGGATCTCAGGGCAGTGTCACCCTCTCCAGCCTCTGCTACTTTTCCATGAGTCAAGGGTGTGGTGAAAGCGCTGTGCAAGCAAAACATGTCTGGAAGTGTTTGCATGAGATGCTGTTTACTTATTTTACTTTTGAATAGACAGCACTTGGGTTAACTGCTTCACAATTCTGTTTTTGGAGTCGTGTAGAAAAGACTTTTTTGCTTGCAAGTATAACCCATAATGAGGCTTACTCCCAGGTAACTGGGAATGGGACTGCAGCATAGAACCTATATGGTTCATCAACTAAGATTAAAGCCCCACAGAGTAGCACAGGAAGGCCCTAGGCCTCCAGCAGTTATGCAGGAGGGAGTTTGGGCTGGTACAGCTTCTCGTAAGGAAACAGGAGCTGAAACAAACTTCTCTTGTCTCCTTCTAGACCAGGAGAGCTAGTCTTGTGGTAGCAAGCATGCATTGTCCCCTTCTGCCCTGGTTTGCATTTGAATGGGAGACAACATGTGTGAGCACTGTAAGTTATTCCCCCTAGGGGATGGACCGCTCTGGGAAGAGCATCCCGTTTTTGACAAGTGGACCCCTCTTGTCCCAAACCTTCAGCTCAGGTACCCCATAGAGATTGTCTGTGTACACACAAATTTAGATGTTTTATGAGTCAGGCTGTTCTAGTCACTGACACCGCCACACTAAGGTACTCATAAGCAGCTTTATTGAAATTAATGGGCCTATTAATTTCAGTAGGAGTACTCGGTGCACATTTTCTGAAGCCTGTCAGTTAGACCAAGGGGAGGGATATGCTGAGCTTCAGCACGTAGCTGGCCACAGCAGGAGGAGGCAGGAGGCCTCAGAGTACCCCCGGGAGCCCTTCAAATAGCCCTAGTACCCTCTTTTGGGAACCCCTGAGTTGATAGATTAAACTCTGCGGCCCTGATATTTAGTGCTAGAGAAGGCAGCAGTTGATTCTGGAGCAATCCGTTTGAAGACTCTGGCTTTCCTTTGGGCTCGGAAATGCTGAGAGGGCCTTTCCCCATTACACGTTGTGCTACTAGCCAGTGGGCAGTGTTGCTACGGACTTTGCCTAATCAATGGCACAGTTGTCAAAGCTGATCTAGACATTTCCCGTGTGCTTTTGGGTTGCTGACCTGGCTGTCTTGCTGTGAATACAGTTTGCGGGGGGGGGGGGGGTGAGTGTGCATGCTAAAAGCCATTGTCTGAAAAGCTCTGAGGTTCCTGATATGTAACACCATACACAAGAGGGAGGGTGGACTTTGCTGCAAATACATTTTGGGTTAGGCTTACCTCCCCACCTTTTTTTCTGTATTTGATTATTTTATCCTGCTTTTCGGACAAGTATTGCCTCATAAAGCCACTCGCATCACGGAAACAATGAGACGCGGACTTCTTCCAAACTAAACTCTTATTTATTTATCATGTTTTAATATCATCTGATATGTACATCTCTAAGCGGTGTACATAATTTAAAACAATATAAAAAGTCACAGATTAAAATCCACGAAACAATAAAACAGTTATTAAAACAAATTATTGAAATTAATTCTAATCAAAAGCTTGTGAGAACAGGTGAGTCTTGAGGGTCTTCCTGAAAACAAACAGAGAAGGAGAGGCTCATATTTCAGAGGAGAGTATATTCCAAAGCCCTGGAGCAGCTGCAGAGAAAGCCTGGTCCGGGGTCGCCACCAAAGGAACCGGCAGCAACTGTAACCAGACCTCTCCAGATCGATACAGGTTCATGACAAAGAAGGCGCTTTCTTAAATACCCTGGGCACAAGCTGTTAAGGGCTTTATAGGTAGTAACCAACACTTTATATTTTGCTTGGAAACATATTGGCAGCCAGTGCAGTTCTTTTAAAATCGGTGTTATGTGGTCCCTTCAGATTGTCCCAGAGGCCAGTCTGGCTGCTGTATTCTGTACCAATTGTAGTTTCTGGACTATGTACAAATGCAGCCCCACATAGATAAAAAGGTGGTAACTTTCTCAACTTACTTGAGCCTCCTATCTGCCTCTTTGCAAATAATTTTTATTAATTATTTGCAAAGTGATTTCAACTGGTGTCTAGAAGTACAAATAAATATTGCAATACAACTCGATAAGATCCAAACGTATAATGTTCTCTTAATTATGCAATCAACACAATACTTTTATAAAATACAATAAAACTATATCAAACATGAGACACACTTCTAGATGAATTTTATTTTGCCAAAACCAAATAACAGGTTGCTAACTTCTCAAGAACGTGCTGCCTTCCCTTCCTTTTCTCTTACATATGCTGTTACATTTTCCCGTTAATGGTCTAATAATGCACTTTCTTTTCCAAGTCAGTCAGCAAAGGGCCACCTCCCCCTTTCCAGTATTTGGCATAACACATTCTAGCTGCAACCAGCATATTGGTAATTGTTTCATTATGCTGTCTTGAGAAATTCTTAATCTGAAATAATTAACAAACAAACAAACCCTGAAGGTCACTCCAGAGCTTATCTTGGGCTTCATGATGTGTGCCCTGGAAGGTCTGCTGAGCACTGGGCACTGCTGAGCACTACTGCTGAGCACTCGAGAGCTGAAGTCCTGCTGTTACCACAACTTGGTAATAGCAGCATTGTGGAAACCACAACCACTTGCTGTTCCTGGAGGGCTGAGGGAGGGCAGGAAATGACAGCCCATCTGCTTGTGACTCTCATTTTTTGAAAATGTTGATTTTAAAGAGGCAGCTTCCCTGGCTCTCCTTCCTAGGGATGTGCACAAATCAATTTTTTAAAATTCGATTTGTGCCCAAATCGAATCACCCCGATTTGTTTTGTGTTAATTGCACATCTTCATTTCTTCTGTTCATTTTGACTGTCATTGGACAGTGCCAACTGTCAATTGCCATGTGTCAACTACACACACACACACACCTCACACAAACACATACTGGGGTACTCAGTTTATTTTTTAGGAATTTTTGAAGTGTTTAGATTATTTGGTGTCTTCATTACACACGTTCATTCTGTTCATTTTGAAGCCACTGCTTTGTGGGTGGGGTTAGGGAATTAGTGGCAGACCATGTGCCAACTACCCCCTAACCTGTAAGCCACTGGGTATGCAGTTTATATTTTAGGAATTTTTGATGTGTTTAGATTCTTTGGTGTGTAATGAATCCTCGTAAGGATTCATTAGGAGGAATGGTTATTAGACACCAAAGTGTCTAAGCACTTGAAAAAATTCCTGGAACATAAACTGAGTAGTACCCCACTACCTTGCAGGTGGGAGGGGGGTGTAGTTGGTACATGCCAGTTGACAGTTGGCACTGTCCAAAGAAAGTCAAAATGAATAGAAGAAATGAAAGTGTGTAAAGAACCCTCATAGGGATTCATTGAGGAAAAGTAGTTATACACCAAAGAATTCAAACACTTGAAAAATAGGGAATAGAGCTGGTCTTGTGGTAGTGAACATGACTTGTCCCCTTAGCTAAGTAGGGTCTGCCCTGGTTGCATATGAAAGGGAGACTAGAAGTGTGAGCACTGTAAGATATTCCCCTTAGGGGATGGATCCGCTCTGGGAAGAACATCTGGGTTCCAAGTTCCTTCCCTGGCTTCTCCAAGATAGGGCTGAGAGAGATTCCTGCCTGCAACCTTGGAGAAACTGCCACCAGTCCATGTAGACAATACTGAGCTAGATGAACCTATGGTCTGACTCAGTATATGGCAGCTTCCTATGTTCCTATGGCCACACATTGTACTCCATAACTATAGGAGGAATCCAAATCTTAGAGATTCAAATCAAATCTGGTGCGATTCAATTTGGACCCGCATCTAGCCAATGGACCACTGGGGTGATTTGTTCCATCTCCAAATCGCCCGAATCAGCTAGATTTGAGTACAAATTGATTTATATCGGAATTGATTCACCCATCCCTACTCTTTGCAGACCAAGCTGCGCTCTCCCCGCCCCCCCATGGGAAGAGGCAGCTGCTTGTCCTGGTAGTACCTCTGGCAGGGAGCAGAGCAGAGTTGGGTGACCAGCTGCTGGCAGGGGAGATAGAGAGAAATGCTGTGCTATATTCAGGCCCTGGGAAGGTGAAGCAAGGCTGCGCTGGGGTCACCTGGGGTCACCCAAAGAAAGCTGTTGTCATGGAGTGGCGACCCCTTCTTTGCTCTGAGGCAGCTCCTAGGAGCATCTGCAGAGCTGCCGGGAGAGGAGTGCCACTTCAGGTCATGCAAACCAGCTTCCTTCTCTGCCTTTCAGACTTGCGATCCTGTTGGTGCAGATGTGCTCTTTGCATTTGCCCTGCAGCTTTGGAGCCAGAAACATTCCAGTTCTTGTTTTGTTTTGTAAACCTGCCCTCCCCAAAAGGAGTTAAAACTTAGATTTTATTCCTCACTCCCCACATATACGGTAATCACTACAATTGTATAAGCAGGATTCTTTGTATTCTGTGACAAAGGAGTTCAAATGGGGATAAGGCTATAGCGCAGTGGTAATTCCTTATTTAATGTCAATGATGAACTGTTTGTAAACTCTTTGTGTGTTTGATTTTGATGTTCTTATTTTATTGTGGACCAAATTATTGAGGGGTTTTTGCTCAGTTTGGAATTTGAGTGAGGGTGTAAAGCATACTTTTGATCAGGCTGTAAGTCTTGTGAGAACAGTACCAATCCTAGCTGCACATTGGGCGTGTGTTTAATGGTTTATTTAACATATTTTTATACTGCCCAAAACGCAAGTTCTCTGGGCGGGTTTCAAGAAAACAAAAACAACCAATAAAAGATTAAAACATTTCAACAATTAAAATTTTAAAAAGTTAAAACTATTAAAACACAATTTTAAAACAGTATCTAATTACAAATGGGTCTTGACTGCCCTTTTAAAAGTTGTAAGAGATGGGGAGGCTCTTACTTCAGCGGGAAGTGTGTTCCAAAGCATCGGGGCAGCAAGAGAGAGCAGCCCAGGGCTTGGCACTCAATCTGGACGGCTTGCCTGTGAAAGCAGAGTTGTCGGCCAAGTCCTTGAGGGAGCTGCAAGGCTGTCTGAGTCTCTGGAAAGGTTGCAGAATATCAGCCCTGACTTCTAAGCAGAATAAAAACAGTCCTTGTAAAGAGGTGGGCGTTAAATGGCACATCTGTGGCCAAATGCCCTTGCTAGATGTGCCCTGAGGTGTATTCTTGTTGAGAATGTTTTCCTTAGCACATGCTAATGCATGGTGACGATTTTGCAGAATGATTCTCCCCCTGCTCGGGTTTCTCAAGAGCTTGGCATTTTGGATGCAGAATGAGAGAATGGAAGATGCACCGAGAGGGGCAAAGGTTGCCCTCTGATCCTGGCAGTTCCGTGGAAGGAATTCTGTAGGAAGGAGGGCTTCTTGGGACAGCCGATTTTGTGAGCTGCCCGGGAGCCTGTCCCGTCTTGTGGTCTGCTTGCATCTCATGCACAGAACCCTGGTCTTGTGTCTCCTCGCGCTTTTTCGTCTGAGCTACTAGGCCCCTTGTACTGGTGGTATCATGGGAAAAGCTGGGGGGATAAATCCTCTTGGGTATTGCACTGTTTTGGCTTGTAAACCATGCTGTGGGTGGTCAGGAGGCAGGCGTTTGCTTCTTCTGTTCTCATTGCCTTTTCCTCTGCTGGAGGTGGCTTGCCCCTGAACTGGTGGGAGCTCTCTTAATCTTTGTTTTGCCATCAAAATAGCTTTGTGTTTGCCCCAGTCTGCTTGTAATTAAAAATAGCAATTAATCTCTCTCATAGGGTTTCTTTCGGGGAGGCTACTGGGAGAGTTAAACTAATCCTGTTAGGGCATTTCTGGCGTTGCTGTGGAGTAAACGAATGCAGTGTCAGTGCAAACCTGACCCGGTGTCAGTGCAAGTGCCAAAACACAGTGGGTGCCACCTAGAAGGCAGCACTCCTTCAGACCCTCCTCGGAGCTGCAAGGAGCGTTTGACTGTCTTTGAAGCTGATGCCAGCTGGTTTACAGGAGAGAAATTCTGAAAGGATTCATGACGGTATATTTGTGAAAGGCAGTAATTTGCTAGCTTCGTAGGGAGCAGGGCAGAGTTGAAATCTTTAAAGCAGCGGGAGACAATTATAGTATTGTATTGGTAGCAGAATGAGTTGGCTAAGATCTTGATTGGCCTGTTTATAACCACTCTGACTCAGCTGCTGGATCAGTGATAGTAGCTCATGCATTTTCCCAGATCTAGGATTGCTTCCCCAGGAAGGCATGACCTGTGGCACACTGGTATCCAGTTGCACCAATTCTTAGAGGCTTCAAGCAGTCGAGCTCTGCTACCCAAGGGGCAGATGTGTGGCCCAAAGCAGGAAAGGGTGCAAGGTTTATGGCAGAGGTAGGATGGAACATAGGGAGCTGCCTTATACCGAGTCAGACCATTGGCCTGTCTAGGTCAGTATTGTCTACACTGCCTGGCAGCACTCTCCAAGATTTCAGGCAGGAACCTTTCCCAGCCCTACCTGGAGATGCTGCCAAGGAATGAACTGGGACCTTCTACATGCAAAGCAGATGCTCTACCACTGAGCTATGGCCTCATCCTCATGTGTGTCTTTGGCAAGAGGTGTCAGAGGTAGAGAGGCAGGGGCCAAGATACAAGGGAGTGAGTGCCGAAACAGCTTCTTTGCGCCACAGGCAAGCCATTCAGAAGAGTGAGCTCTGAGGTCCTACTGCTGGTAGGATTTGGCCCTGGCTGCAGCGGGCTTGTCCTGCAGCCAAGATGGCCTCCTCAAAGCACACACCTCAGTTTGCCAGGAACATGCTGTTTGGCTCAGGACAGAAAGCCACACCTGACTGCTAGGAGTCCCCTGGACGCATCTGTGAGGGAGTAACTGGCTCAATTTCCATTTGCTCAGCTTGTAAAATGCCACTTGCCTAATTGCTTCTGGTGAATAAGAATCTCCCTCTGGGTGGCCAGCAGGGAAAACATTGATGGTGCTTTTACTTTGAAGAAGGATGACTAACACAAATGAGTAGGCTAGTAAAATGCTTTGGAGTCGGTTGCTTTTACAGACTGACTTGCAAATGTCTGGAAGAGATTGCCTCTTGGCTGGCCCTTCGTTACTACTGCGTGGATCCTACGTGGGAAACCACTGACCACAGGGTGCTCTCAGCGAGCACCCCCTTAAAATCTAGCACATGACTTGATTGCATCCTGTTTGTGTGGCCTTATGCTAATAATGCAGAGGAACAGAAGGAACTGTCTAGAGCAGACAAGAAAGTTCCTCTTTTGAATGGCTTTGCTCAAGACTAGACTTCGTTTCAGAACCTTCCGCAGAAGGTTAAAATGTCTTAAAGCATGAGTGCTTAGAGACTCCCCCCACCCACACCCACCCACCCAATCTAGATTTCATATCTTGTTTTAAAACATGTATCTCTTGTTCACACTGAACATCCAAAGCTGCTTACAAAAAATGAGCAGACAACAATAAAAATAATCGTAACAGCAGCCAGTACTGAGCAGCATCTAGTTTCTGGAGAACTTGACTTGCCTTGTATAAAGTTCAACACGGTGTTTTGTTGGGCAGCTGTAACTGGAATCTTGAAGAACAGGCCAGTTAAAGATGGCTTACATTATCCACGGATATGGATATGAACGCATTGTGTGTGGGTTAACCTTTGTCTACTTTATTTCCTCAGGACTGGAATGCAACCTGGTACACGGAGCATCCAGACTTCACCAAGTGCTTTCAGAACACTGTCCTCCTCTGGATCCCTTGCACCTACCTCTGGGCTTGTTTCCCAATCTACTTCATATACCTCCGCCGTCATGACAGGGGATACATCCAAATGTCGCATCTCAACAAAGCCAAAACAGTAAGAGGCTTGTGTGGTTCCACTGAGATTATGTGTGTTAGCCATCTAATTTGGGTACAGTGATAACCCTTAGCTGTGCAAAGTTGTTGTGAGCAGTGTTCCCTGCAACAGAGATTCCCCGATGTGGTTGATTGCGACCCTCGTCATAATCCTTGGCTGAAGGCCATTGCAGCTGGGGATGATGGGAGTTGTAGTCAAGGGAATACTGGTCATAAGGTCTTTGCCTTGCCTCCTTTATCATAAACCCTGCCACCTGTTACGATCTTCTTTCTGGAGGGTATGGTTATGATTGTCGACGGCTTGTTTGATGGCGACGACTCAGGACTGGGTTGTCTCTGTGACTGCCCCAGGGCTTTGGAATATGCTCCCTGGTGAAATAAGAGCATCTCCTTCTCTGTTTGTTTTCAGGAAGACCCTCAAGACTCTCCTGTTCTCGCAGGCTTTTAATTAGAATTAAATTTAATAATTTGTTTTCATAACTGTTCTATACTATTGTTTGTATTGTCTTGTGTATTTTAATCTGTGACTTTTAAATATTTAAATTTTGTACACTGCCTAGAGATGTACATACTAGGTGGTATAAAAATATGATAAATAAATAAGGTGTGAGAGGTTTTTTTCAAGGAAGTAAAGCTCTTCTGGTCATACAGAAGCAGCATCAAATGTTCACCTAACTCTTGTTGGGCTCACTCACTCCTGCCCCTGCCCATCTTTGGACTAGTGTGCTCCTGCAGTTGTGTGTGCTTCACAGGGAGATGCATCAAGGGCTTCTGATCTTGTCTGTCCAATGAGTCAACTAGGGAGACCCTTTGATATCCTGTTACCACCTGAACCCATGAAAGAGCTTTCCCCATCCACACTTCGCAACTGGAAAAGGCTCTGAGTTAACAATGAAGGGAAGGCCATGGCCTCACTAATAGGTTTACTCGTGAATAGGTGCAGCAGCTCACTGCTGCAAATGACATCCCCAGTGTTCCCTGTAACAAGGAATTCCAGATGCTGTTGACTACAGTTCCCAGTATCCCCAGCCAAAGGTGGCTGGGTGTTGTAGTCAGCATCACCTGGGATTCCCACTGCTCGTCACACTTT
This sequence comes from Hemicordylus capensis, assembly GCF_027244095.1. Lineage (NCBI taxonomy): Eukaryota > Metazoa > Chordata > Lepidosauria > Squamata > Cordylidae > Hemicordylus > Hemicordylus capensis. Next base: position 4,600,790 of record NC_069669.1, read on the forward strand.
CTTATAGATGGGCAGAGTAATGTGGGGTGTGTGTGTTATACCATGAGGGAGAGTTCTTGGGAAGAGGGTAGAGCATTGCAGCTGTTTGTGGAGTGCTCTGGGATGAAACTAGTATAAATATTCCCTGGACATAAAAAGGAATTGCTGTCTGTGTTGTGCTACCCTTGCCTTCTAAACTGCATTTCTTGAAGACTGATTTTTTTTTTAATGTGTTTGGATTTCAGGCACTGGGCCTCCTGTTGTGGCTAGTCTGCTGGGCAGACCTTTTCTACTCTTTCTGGGAAAGAAATCACAATATTTTCCAAGCTCCAGTTTTTCTAGTTAGCCCTACAATTATGGGCATCACAATGGTAAGCAGAAGTAATGTGTTGATTCTTTTGTAACTTCATGAAACTTGAGTGATGAAACTTGATGATATCACTTGATTTTAGTGATGAAACAAGGGTCACCAGGAACTACGTTGTAAATGGCCAAGAGAGCCAGCGTGGTGTAATGCTTAGAGTGTTGACTAGAAAGCCCAAGTTCATATCTCCACTCAGCCATGAAACTCACTGGGTGACTCTGGGTGAATTACTTCTCTCTCATCCAAATGTATCTCATAGGGTGGTTGTGAGAATAAATATAACTCTGGGTTCCTGGGTGAAAGTAAAAATAAACAAAATGTGCACTTAGGAAGCAAATGATACTTGAACCCCAGCCTTTGCTGTCTCAGGGTAACATTGGTCAATCCAATGCTAGCACAACCACTGAACAATTTCATAGGGATTATTCTGGTTTTATCTCTCATTTTGGCCCTGCCACATCCTCGAAGATAGGGATGTGCGAACCGGTTCGATCCCGAACCGGTTCGACAGTTCGGGGTCGAACCGAACCCCTCCCTGTTCGGTCCGGCCCCGGACCAAACCCCACACAGGAAGAATTAACGGTGAAATGTGCAGATCAGCTAATTGAGTATAAGGCACAATCTCAGCTACAATTAGCCACTTCTCTATCTAAATACTTGATGAACATAGGAAGCTGCTTTCTACCAAGTTAACCCTTGGTTCAAGGGACAGCAGCAATGGCCTCGGCAAAGACCAAGTCCAGGACTGGGTTGGAGTAGACCCCCCTGCCACCAAAGTGGAAACCGTTAAGGGGCTGGAGTTGGCAGGCATAGCTGAGCAGTGAGCGAGAGCACTGGCTGGATGGGATCCTTCCTCAGCGCAGGAGGCGGGGGCATTGGCAACAAGCCAAGGCTGTCTTCTCTGGCCACCAGCAACTCTATAGTTACACTGAAGCACCAGCAGAAGCAGGAAGAACGGCCAATTAAGAGCCCGCTGAAATGGCCAGAGGGGGCATAATTAAAGCCAGCGGGGGGGAGGGAGAGCCTCCACAGAACCCCCACCACCTCCAGCAACTCCCCCGAGGGGAGTAAGGTAAAAAAGCCATTTTTTAAAAAAAACATTAAAATGTTCGCAAACTCCCCCCCCCCCCCGAACCGAACCAAACGGGGGTGGGTTTGATGGGGTGCCGGACCTAACTGGCCCAGTCGGGTTTGAGTCCGGTTCGGACTCGAACCAAACCGGGCCAGCCGGTTCCATGCACACCCCTACTCGAAGAATCATTGCTTGCCATTCTGTTTCTTTGTCTGCAGCTGCTTGCCACGTTTTTGATACAGTATGAGAGGATGAAAGGAGTCCAGTCTTCAGGAGTCCTGCTGCTGTTCTGGTTTATTGCACTCCTCTGCGCCGCCATCACTTTTCGATCCAAAATAATGCACGCCTTAAGTCCGGTAAGTGATCACTTTGCACCGCAGCACAGATAACTCCTGGGATCACGGAGAACTGGCTTGTTTAATGATTAAACTTGTGATTCTGCTGGAGCGTGAGACACCAAGTGAGCTAATGACCCATTAAATGCTCCCTCATTCCTGAGCTTTAAAAGCCACCAAGTTGTGCTTGTTTGACTTTTTGTTGGAAAGGCTAATCAAAGCCTATACGATCTTGCCAAGGAAAACAACCTCGCAGTCTTCCTTGGAGGCACCATCCAAAGATACGGCTGGCAGCCCATGAAGAGCTGTTCGTTCTTTTTCCTGAGAATTCTACAGAGAATTTCTTGCATTGCTTTTTAGATGTGGTAACTCATTTGTATGCACGGACATGTAATCTAGTGGTCCTGTTCATCAAAAATTCCCCTGCCAACTTTCATGTATTCTTCTCCCCTGCAATATATTTATGATACCTATTTTCCATATCTTTTTAAAAAAACCCACAGAATTCAAGGTGACTTGCTAAAGAAATATACACTAGGCCTGGGCGTGTCAGAAAAAGGGATTTCTGACATCTGAAATCCCTACCCCCACCACAAGGAGGCAGCCAAATGTGGTTCAAGTGCCCTGGTGGTAGTGGGGGCCCCTTTCTGGTGGTGGTGGGGCCCTTTAAGTGTGCGCCCAGCACTGGTCCGGGAGCTGCTGCAGTCCAAGTGCATCTCACGTGTGTGTTCTCCGTATGACTCTAGAGGCAGGACTATGAAAATTAGGACAGGCTTTTTAAGGCTGGGAGGAGCATGACCCTTCTTCCCCCCCCCCATTTCTTTTAGTCCTGTGTGGCTCTAAGGCAGCGTTTCTCTTCTCAGCTCCAAATTGTGTCTCTCTCTTCTGTGCAATTTGGTATTCCCCCCTTCTATGGCTTCCCACAGGGAGACGGTTTATTTGTGGGATGTGAATACAGACCTCTCACTCCACTTACCATGATGTCCAATTTCTTTGTCTAGGATGCTGAAGTTGATGTCTTTCGCTACATCACCTTCTACATCTACTTCACTTTGGTGCTGATACAGCTGGTCCTGTCTTGTTTCCCTGAGCGACCACCTTTGTTTTCAGAAACCGTTCGCGTCCCGGTAAGTAACATCAACCACAACTGTGTCAGGGGAACTGGCTCAGTCTGTGAGTGAGGCTTGCAAGTATGTAGCGCTTACTTAAGCAAACTGCTTCTAATAATTGTACTTGACCACGTCTGAGCGAGTAATAATTGTACTTGACCACATTGGAGCTTAAAATGAGCATTCTTGAGTTAACTTCTCAGAGGATCCAGAAACCACTCAGATTATTGGCTGCAGTGGTGATGGTAGTTGCATTTTAAAGGTCATTTTCTTCCTATTTTTCTCTTTCTAAAAATACTTGCTGTGTGGAAACTGTGTGTGTGCATGTGTGCGCACGTGCATGTGTGTGTGTGTGCGTGCATGCATGCGCGCATCAGAAGTTGGTTTAGAAACTGATCAGGGGAGCTCTGAAAAGAGACTCATGAACTGGGGAGTCACTTCTGGGGTCTATCTTTATTGGTTGATTTCTGTCCTGCCTTTTGATCCAGAATGACCCTCAAGGCAGCTTGTACACAACTCATAAAATACAGAAGTGCATTAGGGCTGCTGTGGACTGCTCCAACCCTGCTCTAAGTGCTACTCTGGAGGAGCACATATTCCAGGGAGGCGAGCTGGTCTTGTGGTAACAAGCATGACTTACCCCCTTTGCTAAGCAGAGTCTACCCTGGTTGCATTTGAATGGGAGACTACATGTCTAAGCACTGTGAGACATTCCCCTGGGGGATGGGGCCCTCTGGGAAGAGCACCTGCTTGCTTGCATGCAGAAGGTCCCAAGTTCCCTCCCTGGCAGCATCCACGAGACAGAGCTGAGAATCTCCTGCCTGCAACCTTGGAGAAGGCGCTGCCAGTCTGTGTAGACAAGACTGAGCTAGATGGACCAAGGGTCTGGCTCCATATATGGCAGCTTCCTATATTCCCCATTCTCATGAGATTGTTGTGGCTGTTCACATTCTCCCAACTGCTAGCAGGCGGGGGAGGGGGGTCTCCTGGCTTTGCACTTCTTGCTGCCTCCCCCACCCTGACTCAGGCCAGCAGATCTCCTCCGTGTCCAAGGGCAGACAGGGAGGTGCTAGATGCAGCAGCTGAGCCTTCTTGCGGCCAGGGTCAGCTCTCTAAGGCCAGCCCACCTGTGGCCTCCATGTTTGCATGTCTTCCGGAGTCGTGGTGAGGGCACCCTTGCCTCTGGCGCCTCTAACAGTGATGCGAGTCCTCAGTCTGTGGCCCAGGATTAACACCATGACTCTGTTCTAACAGTTGTCATTTAGCTCCTCATTATGTCCGTGTCCGTGTGTTATTTTTAGACGAAGCACCACACATGGCCTCTGGCAGCTGAACTTGGCCACAGTGGTAGTTGTGTGTCTTTTTAAAACAAACCAGCCAGGAAGGAACCTGTTCCAGCTGGAACTGAAAGACAGAGTAAAACAGTAAAATAAATAAATAAATAAATAAAATGAAGTAATAACTAAATTAACTATCCTGAGTACAAATGACAACATTCAACAAGGTCTGCACTTGTTCCCAATGTCAGGATTTGATTTATGATCTTTTGTGTATACAAGGTAAACACTGCATAAGGTAAACGTTGCAGAAAAGGGTGTTTAGCTGTCAGTTAGCTTGGCATTTTAATAGAAATGATTCTTTTTTGCTTAATAGAACTGGTTCTTTATCATTCTTATCTGTAATTATGAAATGTTAGGTTGTTTCTTTATTCAGTTACCAAACTCTGGGTGGTGAAAAGTGAGGGAAGAGGTTGCTGTTCCTTTTTCTTTTTCATAATTTGTATTGCTTGATATTTCCGTACACTTTTGTTGTATCTCTCCTTTATCTGCTTTTTAATTTGAAAATTAAAATTCTATTAAAAAATAATAACTAAAGTTAACTACCCTGGGTACAACTTTTTTATTTTTCTTCTTTATCTAGCATAATCCTTGTACTTGATCGAGAATGAGAGGGTCCCTGCACGAGGGAGCTGACAATCTAGAAAATAGGAACCATGAAGGCGACAGAGGAAGGGGAGAGAACCGTAGGCAGGAGGAAATAAGGGGGCTGGGGGATGTGTGATAATGGAAGTTAATACCTACATGAGCTTAGTTGCTTGTCTATAAATACAAATTAAAGCATAGAGAATATTCCCAAACTTCTATCAGCAGTGAGAATGTCACTATTACAATAACAGCCCATGAGGCTGTTCACATGCGCAGCCAAGAGCTGGCGAAGGCATCCAAGCCCGCTCTTCCCTCTGTGTGTGAAACAGCAGCAGCCGAGCAGATCCCAGCGGTGGCGCTATGGTGGCAAACCTACCTGCGCAGCTCCCCCTCTTCAATGAGGCTGAAGCAGCGCCTGCTCCCATTTCTTGGCTTGTTTGCAGCAGCGGCTGCTTTTAGCCGGCACTGCAGCAGCAACGGCTGCCCACCCCTCATTGCTGGGATACCCATAATGCACCATGCACTCATGGGGTGCATTCTGGGAGTTCTGAGGCCCGGGAGGATGTATCACGTCCCTGGACCCCCTGCGCTGCTGGGACCTGCCGGCAGTTTTCCTGGTGAGCGATCTGTCCGCCCAGAGAGCAACGAGAGATCGTTTGCGGGGAAAGTAAGTTTGAGCAGCCTTCCCCACCTCCCTCCACCAAGCCCTTCTCACTGATTGTGAGAAAGAAATATGTTAGACTTCTCCCAGCAATGCTCCTGGATGACAGCACCCATGGCAGAGCATTTTTAAAATCTGAACAGAAAAAAGGAAGTTTGTCCAATTAAAAACTGGATAGGACTTCAGAGTAGAACAGATAGCAATAGCACTTACATTTATATACCGCTCTATAGCCAGAGCTCTCTAAGCGGTTTACAATGATGTAGCATATTGCCCCCAACATTCTGGGTACTCATTTTACCGACCTCGGAAGGATGGAAGGCTGAGTCAACCTTGAGCCCCTGGTCAGGATCGAACTTGTAACCTTCTGGTTACAGGGCGGCAGTTTTACCACTGCGCCACCAGGGGCTCTTACAGATATTGGCCTTCCATCTGTGAGGCCTGGGTTTGAATCCTAGCTGTACAGTGGACTTGCTGCATTGACTTTAGTGCCCTCTTAGAGACCCGCCTTGCAGGATTGCTGTGAAACTGAATGAGATGCTGACAGTGGCTGCTGCTCTTTAGAGTTGAGGCAGTCCAATGTAGCTTAAGGTAGGGGTTCTCAACTTGGGTCTCCAGACGTTGTGGGACTGCAACTGCCATCATCACCACCCGCAGTGGGCAAAGGCTCTTGGCAGGTGTGGTCCAGTCACAACATCCGGGACACAAAGTTGAGAACCACTACTTCAAAGCAACCGTAATCCAAGGCAGAGATGTTGCATATCCTTAACATAAATCCGTAATCAGAGTGTGCTTTGAACCTTTTGTGTACACAGCCTGTTTGAACGTCTCTTGTAGGGATTTGAAATGCTAGGGAAGAGCCGTCCGTGCCCCTTGCCTTGCTCAACCACCTGCCACCCACCCAGTATTAGTTTGCCTCCCACTTGACTTTTCTCTGCCTCTTTGAACCATGAAGGCAGAGGCGGTTCTGCTCTTTGGCCCTTCTGCAGGCAGCTTTGGAGTTGGATTTTTTACAGCTGGCTGCTGGCCTTGACATTTTGAAAGGGGAGACTCCCTTTCCTTCTACATACCCATCTCTTCTGTCCTCAGATCCCCTTTTGAGGAAACTGAGGACAGGAGGGGAAAGGAAGGCTTCCAACCCTCACTCCCTGTATCTGCTTAAATGGGGTTGGGGGTCCCCCCCACCACACACGCTCCTGCCTACCCTGCATTCCCGGTAACTCTGTGGAGATCTGTTTTGTGTTACTTCTGAGAGTGTGTTCAGTGTGGGCTTTCATGGAAAACTTGAGCAAATGAAGGAATGCTACAAACAACGCTGGAAATACTGGATGGCTGGTATCCAGCTAAGAGCTGGCTGGCTGAGCAGAGAAAAGGCTGGGCCAGCTTTGATGCTGGTGCTTCTGCTTTCACTGTGCCCAAAGAACCGCAGAGGGCGAAATAGGGATGGGCCCGGACCGGTCCGGAGGCCGTTGAAAAGGCCTCCGGACCGGTCCGGACCTTGGTGGTTCGGTTCGGGGGTGGGGGGTCGCTTTAAGAGCGGCGGGAGGGTTTACTTACCCCTCCCGCCGCTTTCCCTCTCTGGTATCCTGCCGCCCCATTTACTCTGAACTTTACGGCGCCGGAGAGGGAAAGCGGCGGGAGGGGTAAGTAAACCCACCCGCCGCTCTTAAAGCGACCCCCCACCCCGGTGCCGGACCGCAGTGTGGCGGTTCCGTGCACACCCCTAGGGCGAAACATGCCAGTGAGAAGAGAGAATCTCTTCCTGGAATGTTTTGACCAGATCCTATGGCGACACTTTGGAAATTGTCCATTGCAGGGTGGACTTGGTGGTTGGTGGATCTGTTGGTTGCCTTTGAGTTTGAGACCTCCGTGCTCCCTGTCCTCACAGGCCTGTGTCGGTCTCCCAGTCCCTGACTTGGCAGTGCTGCAGAAGGGCAGGAGTTCACTGCTTTGGCTCTGATGGCTGCTTGGAGGAGGGTTTCCACACTCCATCCCTGTCCCCTTGAATTGACACTTGTGGCATCTAGCAAGAGCTATGTGGCCGACTCCCTTCCCTCTCTAAGAATTCATAAGCCAGCCGATTTGTGCCATGTGCACACACACACACACACACACACCCCTGCTCTTCTGAGATTCTAGTGCTTTCCTATCTTGGGTCCACAGCCTTGGGCAGTGCTGGCATGAGCTGCCCTCCTACCACTCCAGGAAAGGAGTGTTTGCAGCCTTAGCACAAGGGCGCTTTCTCTGCCTGGTGCTTTGCTCCTTGTTGAACTGGCCCACTGCCTGTTGGTCCCTCTGCCTTGGGCTTGGACTGGGAGAGGGTGTGTATGGCTCAGGTTCTGCCCACCACTACCGGCCCCAGGGTTTGTTTTTATTTTATTTTATTTTATTACATTTCTATCCCGCTCTTCCTCCAAGCAGCCCCAAGCAGTGTACATGGTTATGTTTATCCTCACAACCACCCTGTGAGGTAGGTTAGGCTGAGAGTCATGGCTCAGCGGTGATTGGAACTCAGGTCTCCCCAGTCCTTGTCCAACATGCTAACCAATACCCCACACTGGCTCTTTACCAGGCTGCCCTTTCTGCAACCCCAATCAGTCACTGTGTTTTCATTGGCTTGGCATTTAAACTCCTGGGAGGAGAGCGGATGCTAAATGGTTTCCTATTTGGGTGTGGGTTTCGAGATCTGAGAAAGGGAAAGTAAACTATTTTGTCCTTCAGTCATGTTAGTACTGCCTGATAAGTGTTTGATGAAACCGCTTTGAAAATCATACTTGGAACAGCTCGTATTGCAATGACCTTTTTAGATTTACTCTTTCCTGACAGAAATCTCAACTGGTGATAAAACTGCCGTGTGCATCCCATGTAGATACTGCTGGTCAAAGTGTGGGTGTGCGCACACGCACTGCTTGCTGGAGCTTGCCATCTCTGCTTCCTGTTTACTAGAATATTTGGTCGGCTTATGGTGGCAGGAATGTCTCTTTCATTTGAATTCTTCTTTTTAATCCCTAATTGCAGGAAAGCTTTTCAGCTGAGACTTAGTAGGTCCTTGGGATTTTGGACTCTGCATGATGCAGCCTCACCTCTTTAGTCTCTTGTGCATAACTGTACAGAACAAAATGCAGATCCATACTAGAGTTCTGTGAGGTGGACTGTCTTTGTAGTTGTGCATGTTTGGTTTGATTTTGGCATTTGTTGCTGAACTGAATTCAGAATGTAAGGTCACACTCGCCCACGCAAACCTGCCCATGACCATTGTTCCTCTATCGGGGCAGTGTAACAGGGATTCCCAGATGTTGTTGACTACAACTCCCATAATCCCCAGGCAAAGGCCATTGCAGGTGGGAATGCTGGGAGTTGTAGTGAACAACATCTGGGAATCCCTGTTAGAGGGAACACTGTATAGGGGCTCCCCTTGGCATTTCCCCCCAGTGTCCAAAGTGTAGCAGATCTCCACAAGGGCTGGGTTCTTCTCAGCTCTGGCACTCCAAATGAGAAATGGCTTCCCTAGAGATGTACGCCTGGCCTTCTCGCTGCCCACTCTGAGCAGGCCAGGGGAGGCTGTGTGGCTCAGGCAGGCGTGTTGGACTTCATGAAGTGGCCTTGCTGGCACACCTCTTTGTTCTACTGTGTGTTGCTCTCGATGTCGGTTTTTGTTGACACGTTATCATTTGAATGTAGGCTGTCTTGAGTGCACTTTTGTGCAGGGTATGAACAAAGTGAATAAACTAAGCTATCAGTAAAACTAGAAAAGGTAGAAATTGCTGTGTGTGACAGGTTTCACTGGGATTAAAAGCGCTTTTTATTGTAACAGTCGAACTCTCTTTCCCCCCCTGTAGAATCCCTGCCCAGAGGCTGGTGCATCTTTCCTGTCCAAGATCACGTTCTGGTGGATCACTGGGTAAGGAAACCAATCGCTCAGCAGTAGAGCTTCAGCCAAAAGCTTTTCTCAGCCTGCCTTTTCCACACACCTCTTTGAACGGGCTCCCGCTTTCCAGGCCCCGTGCCTCTCTCCTGGTTCTAGGTTTGGCCTTTGGCAGCTGCCTAGTCAAAATTTTGTGAGGGTGGGTGGCTAGCGTTGTCAGTCTTCCCCAGAGTCTCTAGGAGTTGCGTCTTGGAGTGAATGACGGCAGAGCTGCACTTCTTCAGCCCTCCTGCAGATGTTAGACAGCCACTCCCATCATCCCTGGCCATTGTGCCTGGGGATTATGGGAGCTGTAGTCCCAAAACAGCTGGAGGGCCAGAATTGTGCAGCCTTATTGTAAATATACTACATCATCATCATCAGCATCATTATTATTATTATTATTATTATTATTATTATTATTATTATTATTTACATTTATATCCCGCTCTTCCTCCAAGGAGCCCAGAGCGGTGTACTACATACTTGAGTTTCTCGTTCACAACAACCCTGTGAGGTAGGTTAGGCTGAGATAGAAGTGACTGGCCCAGTCACCCAGCTAGTTTCATGGCTGAATGGGGATTTGAACTCGGGTCTCCCCGGTCCTAGTCCAGCACTCTAACCACTACACCACGCTGGCTCTTTTTACATACATGGGAGCACTTGAAGTCCATCTGCCTCAGCACTGCCTGCACCAGGGGTTCCCCGGTGGTGTTGGAGTACAGCTCCCATTATCCCCAGCCTCAGGGGACAAAGGCCATTGTGCGGTGGATGATGGGGGTTGTAGTCCAACAACACCTGGGGGGTCCAAGGTTCGGAACCCCTGATCTACTTTGACTGGCAACAGCTCTCCAGGGTTGTCGGCAGGGGTCCCTGCTGCCAGGGGTTGAACGCGGGACCCTGCAGACAAAGCAGGGGCTTTGCCACTGAGCTGTGGCCCCTCCCGGTTTATTGGCCAGTGCCCAGCCTGCTGCCACTGTGCATGCTGAAGCTATTGAGGCTTATTCTGAACTGTTGATAACCTCGTCTAGAACAATTAATACTCCCCCCTCCCTCAAATAGACCTTGAAACTCAGGAATCATCAGTCTCTTGGCTTTCACATCAGCTTCTGTGGAGTAAAGCTGCTGCACAGCCAAGTGCAATACAGTGGTCTCCTCCACCCCCCACTGCAAGGGGTGGGGCGGGCGGTCTTGGACAGTGGTCTGGTCATAGAGGGTGAAGTAGTGTTTTATCTGTGAAGAGCTTTTTAAAGTTAAAGGTTCCTTCCAGGTCCTGTTATCTTTGGCAATTAGATGCTTCTTTTTTCTTTAAAACATTTGCCTAAGAGTTCCAATCCAAATATCTAAATGGGCCATTCTCCCTCAGAAGAGGTTTGTATCTGAAGGCATGATGGGTTGTCACGACCTACTGCTCCGAGACGGGGCCAGTCACAGAACTTTGTGGCTCAGCAGGAGGGAGGGACCAACCCCTCGGACCTCAGTTCTTCGCCCTGTCTTGCTCCGAGCAGGTGCTATTCATCGTTGCTCTGTTGTTCTCCGATTTGCCGTATTTGGGCTCTCTTTTCCCTACCCCGCTATTTCCTGGTTGTCTCAGTGACAGTTAAAGGGTAAACAGGGAGACAGAGCACTGTTTGCTCTTCCTCGGCTGCTGCTCTTAACTGTCTCTGATCGAGCCTGTGCCTCCAGGGGAACAGGGACAGGGGATTTATTCCATTCTGTCCCCCCCGCCCCCCCCCCAAAAAATGACAAACGAAGGACTATCCTGGACATCAAATTTGTAAATCGACTCCTCAGGTGGAGAAATTTTTGTATGGAGACCTCTGCTCTATTCTGATGTCCATTTAGGGAGGCAAGTACTTGGCCTCAGTGGACCTCAAGGAGGCGTACCTCCATGTTCCGATTCTGGTTCTGGACAGATGCTTCCTGAGGTTCGCATACCTCGGGTCCCATTTCCAATATCGGGCGCTTCCTTTTGGTCTGTCAACTGCACCGTGAGTGTTCACCAAGATCATGGTGGCGCTTGAGGACCAGGGGCATCCATCTTTATCTGTTTCTGGACGATTTGTTGATCAGATCGTCGTCCCTCCAGAGGTTCCAGGAGGATGTCCAGGCGACGCTAACCGTGCTGGTAGAATTACTGATTTTTCTTTTATATGTGTGTGGGTTTTTAAAAAATCATTATCTTTGGGGTGTGTCTAATTCTGTTTTCGTTATCAGCCATGTGGTCTTTGTGGCCAGATGATAAGCTTATCAGCTGCACTTCTGAGCTGTGTAAATGTTCCTTTTATTTACTTAGTGTTTTATGACCTGCCTTTCCAGTAGGCATTGCCTGAGACACTTTGCAAGATAACGGTGATCATTACTGGATTAAAAAGGAATTCAAAAAACTATGCGGCATGCATAGAAAACCATTGGACACGCAAAACAACTGTGTAAAACAGCAGCAGTCAACATTGATTGAAAGCTTTGCTCAGGAAGTAAAAAAACATCTGGGTTCTCCGATGTTGTTGGAGCTTTGGCATTGTGGCCGAGGGTGATGGGAGCCAAAGTTCAACCACATCTGGGGACCCAAGTTTGAGAACCCCAGCTTTGAACAATGGCAGAGTATACACAGTGAAGTTGCCTGGCAGGCTACCTCTTAAGGATACTAATCTCTGTCCAAATGGCTAGAGTGGAGTCTTTGTAGTTTTCACTACAGCTTTTTTCTTTGAATGTGTGCACACTGTTTCACATTTTGCTAGTGTCTAAGCAATTCCAGGTGCAGTCTTCAGAACAGGCTTAAGTATATCTGAGGGGCTAAATTGCCATATGACTCTGCTAATGGAAGACCCTCCCTTGCTCATACAGGTTGATGGTTCAGGGCTATCGGCAGCCATTGGAAGCCAAAGATTTGTGGTCCTTAAACAAAGAGGATATGTCGGAAGAAGTGGTGCCAGGCTTGGCTAGAAACTGGGCAAAAGAGTACGCAAGAGCAAAGAAGTAAGTTTGCATTTCGCTGACAATGGTGGGAAGACCTATGGCTCAGATCAAACCTGTTATTTTTACAAATAATGAAATAAATGCGATGACTATGAGCAGTATTCAAAGGAAAATATCATTTTAAAAGAATTATCTTTTTCAGTATGGCAGATGAGATTAGCATTCAGTGCATGCTGCTGATTCACTTACTACTACTACCACACTACTGTTAATTCAAATTCTCCTTCTGTGTCTTTAAAAAAAACCTGCTGCTGTAGAAATTCTTAGCTCTTCCCTTTCCCTTCCCTATCAGAGTAATCGGTGGTTCTGGTAAAGTTCTAGGGTTTCCGTATTGAGCCTTTAACAAAAACATTAACAGCCGTCAATGATTGGCTAAATTACCATTCTGTAGGTATCGGGATAAATGAAAATCATGCAAGTGATAACTACATACAGCACTGCTACTCAGACTCCCAATTACACCTGCATACTTCCCCTGCCGCCCCGTGTCCCTTATTCAGGCAATGAGATGTTGGCAACCTTATTAAAGAGAGCTCAGTTTACTTGTGTTTGTTGCTTGCCAAGCAAAGCTTATAAAATATAGACAGTTCTTTCTTCAGCCTTCTGCAGCTCCTCTTCATTCCAGCTTTGGAGTTCAGAACTGCAGCCATAATTGGAGCTGCCCACACATACCTGTACTTGTACTGTTTAGATTTACAATGGGAAGCTGTGTACACCAGGTGAAAAAGTAGGCAGCTATGCAATTGGCAGAAACAGTTACATCTGCTGTTTACATAATCCATAAGGAAATAACTTAACCTCCCTAAATGTCTGCCTGGAATCGGTAACAGGCTGGATGAGGGAGAACCAAGCAAGACTGAGGTATTCATTGTGGGAGGTCAGAATGACATGACTCCAAGGCAGGTCTATGCAAATTAGTTAGAGTTTAAGTTTGGGAGGAGGAAGCCCCTCCCCGGTTCTTTTTGTCCTGCAAGGCTCCCGGCAGCTCCTCAGAGCTACAGCTCGGCTGCTTTTACTTTTGTTTTCCATTCAGCTCCTCTTTGTTGTTTTCCTGCCTTTTCCCTCCACCTAGCTGGGCTGCAGCATTGGATGGCAAGACCCCCCCCCCCCGGAGTACTGCACAGTTGGTATCACTTCCACACAACATGAGTGTATGCATTTTTTAAAAAATAAATGAGAAGGGGCATCGATGCCTGCAGAGTGAAAATGGAGCGTGGGGCTGAGTGTCTCTAACTGCTTCTCTCTTCCCAGGCTCCCCGTGCCAATCATGTACTCGCCCAAGAAGCCCCCCAAATCAAGTGGCTCCAATGGGGATGTGACGGAAGAGGCCGAAGCTCTGATTATCAAATCTTCCCAAAGAGACAAGGAGCCGTCCCTCTTTAAGGTGTTATACAAGACCTTTGGGCCCTACTTTCTCATGAGCTTCCTGTTTAAGGCCTTTCATGATCTTATGATGTTTACAGGACCCGAAATCTTAAAGTGAGTAGTGAGTGTAGTGCTCTCTTCCTCCACCGCTAGCTGATAGATCTGATAGTTGCTAATCTCTTTCCTAGCTCTGCCGGGCTACATAGCAAGCTCTCTTCTCTTCAAAAGCTTGGGGGAGCTCCCCCTGGTCTCCCATCCGGGCACTGATCAGGGCCAGTGTGGATGTCCCCAGACTGTTCACTGGGCTCAGAAGTGCAATCCTGCCCAGGGGACCCGTCTGGCTCCTCTCAGCACCACTGTAGTGCCAAAGTCACTGTGTCGCCTGAGATGAAAGAGTTTGTTGACTAATTTGTCATGGTCTAAGTCAGGGTGCACAACTTCGGCCCTCCAGTTGTTGTTGTTGGGCCAGAACTCCCATCATCCCCCATCTCAGGGGGTGATGGGCGTTGTAGTCCAACAGCAAGAACTGGAGGGCCAAAGTCGTGCAGCCCAGGTCTAAGTGGTGGCCACCCTTCACAGGCACATATAGCCCTGAGACAGATTCAGAAATCCACCTGTTGGTAGCCTTTTTGGGTAGGTGTTGACTGGTGAGAATTCAGCAGAACTAGGTTGGCCAAAGGGATCCAAAGCATGATGGTCTCTGTGGCTACCACATATTTGATGCAAGTGTATATCACAGGTGGGGAACTGCGTTGTTTTGAAATTTTGCTACAGCACCTCGCAGAATACTTAGGTAATCAGTAAATCATAATCTTGTATCGTGTTGAAATGACGGTGAAAACTGCAAACGTGGGATCCCTTTGCAGAACTTGGGTTGCCCTGCTATCACTGTGAGGAGAGGGTGAGGAGAGTTGATTCTGCCTGAAGGAAACCGAGTAGGATAAAGAGCACGCCCCAGAATCTTCCCATAGAGAAGAGAGGGGCTCATTGGCCCACAAGGGCTTTGCTGAAGGCAGAAAGAGCTTTTTGTTTTAAACAGTTGACTTACGGAGATGAGTTTTCATGTGGGTTACCAACATTAGCATGACTGTGTGAACCCACGCCGAGGTCGGTTAAGGGCTAGAAGTAATCCGAGAGTCCCGCCTTGGCATAAATTCACAGAATCCCACTAATGTCCGTAACTCACATTGAGTCTAGATTTGAATGTCTAGGTGTGAAGTCCCCACCCTTCTTTAGTTACTCAATAATATCATTCAGGAACTTTTGGGGGAGGAGAGTTGACATCTCAGTGGCAAGCTACCTGCAAACTGCCTTTGGAATGTGTTTTGTTTTAAAGTCTCCAATGTATGCTTGGAATTGACTCCACTTAAAATAAATTCTGCCTTTCCCCACCTTTAATCCCCTTGACTGGGTTACTGAATAACAAAGATCAGGTGTTGAAATAGTTGAAGTGCTTTGGAATGGCTCTTGGCTTATCATGTATATGACCTTTCCCGCTGGCCGTGTTCTCAAGTGCTGTTTGTCTGTCAGGGTCAGCTTTGGGAAAGCTGAGCTGAGGGATTTGCCCAAGTTGACCCCATGTTGTTGGCAGAGCTAGGGCTTGATGGCGTGCGAACCTAACCCTTTGTTTTGAGGCTTCCTGTTTCTGCTTTCTGCTCATCCAGCTCCCCTGTTTCTTTCCAGGCTGCTCATAAACTTTGTGAATGACAAGCAGGCCCCCAACTGGCAAGGCTACTTGTACACGGGGCTTCTCTTTTTCTCGGCTGGCCTGCAGACCCTGGTCCTCCACCAGTACTTCCATATTTGCTTCGTGACAGGAATGAGGCTGAAGACCGCTGTGATCGGTGCAGTCTATCGGAAGGTAACCCTCTGCCATGTGCACCGTGACTCTGCTGCAGAATTGGCGCCGCAGGATTAGTGCAGCATTAGTGGAGGGGGGGTGGCTTTTGTGAAGAGCTTTCCATTCTCAAAACTCTAGATTGAAGTTTCCACTGGGGTAGCATCGCTGTGTAACCAAATGGGGAGCAGCGGCTGTTGTCTCCCCCACCACCACCGGTGTCCCTGGTGACTGCTGCTTCCCGTTGACTTCAGTCTAGAAGCGGCTTGTTGGGGGATCCCTGACGTACTTGTTATCTTTTATAGTAGAGCTAGGATCTACCCAGGTCCCTTGGAGCAGAGCTGGGTATACTTGGTATTTATTTATTTATTTATTTATTTATTTAATGGTTTTAGGGCAGGGATTCCCAGCCCTTGGGTACCCAGGGGTTGCTGGACTACAAGTCCCACCATACTTCAGCCATTTTGGATAGGGATGATGGGAGTTGCAGTCTAACTAGATCTGGGGGCCCAAGCGTGAGAGAGAAGCCCTGCTCTAAGGTGCCACTGGCATCTTCTCTGTATCTTTTTGCTGCCGTGCTAAGGCCTTGGTCATCACCAACTCGGCCCGGAAGACTTCTACCGTGGGAGAAATTGTCAACCTGATGTCTGTTGACGCCCAGAGATTCATGGACTTGGCTACCTACATCAACATGGTCTGGTCTGCCCCTCTTCAGGTTATTCTCGCACTGTACTTGCTGTGGCAGGTAAACGTGGCGGATGTTGACATTTTAAAGTAGTTGTGTGTGCTTTCCCTTGTGAAGTCCTGACTGTGGAGACAGCCCTAATTAAGGCTTTGGGCTCCAAAGTTCTGGGGCGAAGGAAATGAGTGTAGATGGCTCCTCTACTGTAAACCTCAGCGAAGGGCTGGACTTTGAGCATCTAAGGCTGCCTTCCACCAAGTCAGACCCTTCGTCCATCTAGCACAGCCTGACCTTCTCTGACCAGCTCTCTAGAGTCTCAGACAAGCCTTTCCTTGAGCCGGAGCTGCTAGGCTTTGAAGCAGGTGCTCTGCCCCTAAGCTGTTGCTTCGAAGTGGGGATGGGCTGCCGTCTCAGCTCTGCCACAGGCGGTGGGCGTGTGTGTGTGGGGGGGTGTTTCTTGGCTAGCTGCCCCTCTGTGCTGCCTATCTGTTACATTTTAAACTTGTCCTCCTTAGAATCTAGGTCCCTCAGTGCTCGCGGGTGTGGCTGTCATGTTGCTTCTGGTTCCAGTGAATGCTGTGATAGCAATGAAAACGAAAACCTACCAGGTAGGAGAGCTCATTTCTGTGCATGTGTTCAGAATGGCTGGTGCTGTGTGCAAGGCAAGCTTGCTGAAGCTTGCTGTCTCTTGGGCAGAGCTCAAGAGTGTTGCCGATGAACAGCTTGGCTGTTGGTCTGTGTCTTGCACACTGCGCCATGGTCTGATACATGCAAGCTCATTTGCACAGAGTGCGATGGTAAGCCAGGCTTGTAAATGGCCCCTCACTTGTGCTGGGCAAGGATCTCCTCCAGGCCATCAGCCAAACTTTCCAAAAACCAGTGTGTTCTTTTTGTTGTGAAGGCCACAAACTACAAAACATAGATATGAATGTGCAGTGTTGGGGGCTAGGAGCTTCTCTGGACCTGACTCAGGTAAAATAAACCCACACTGCCTGAAGATTTCTATATCAGGCGGTATAGAAATACAATAAATAAATAAGCAACTGTCATTATCAAATAAGATGATGTAGCAACATACTTTTTTTTTTTTTTTGGTAAACCTTCCTGGCCATTCCTCTACCAGATGGGAATTTAAGCTTGTTTAATGTTTTAATCTAGAACAGGATTACACAACTTCAGCCCTCCAGCTGTTTTTGGATTACAACTCCCATCACCCCTGACTGTTGGTTGGTGATGATGGGAGTTGTAGTCCAACATCTGCAGAAGGGCTGAAGTTGTGTACCCCGATCTAGAATAATCACTTGTTTTTATTTATTTATTTGATTCAATTTATGTACCGCCTGACTCCAAAGGCTCTAGGTGTTTTTAAAGCCCAGTGCTACTGAAAAGACAAACCCCAAATCCCTCTAAATGCCAATCTCAAGTTTATTCAGATAGTGCTGCAGACGGAAGGCAGAGTTTGCCCTGACTTGTGTTTTGTCGCACTTGGGTCACTTCAGGTTGCTCACATGAAGAGTAAAGACAACCGGATTAAGCTGATGAATGAAATTCTCAATGGGATCAAAGTGCTCAAACTCTACGCCTGGGAATTGGCCTTCAAAGAGAAGGTCCTGGGGATAAGACAGGAAGAGCTGAAGGTGCTCAAAAAGTCTGCTTACCTCGCTGCAGTTGGGACCTTCACGTGGGTGTGTGCCCCATTCTTGGTGAGTACGGAGAGGCTTTCAGCCAGAAGCCCTGCCTGAAACTGCCTTCTACTGAGTCAGACCCTTGGACCACCTATAATCCTCCAATAAAGAGGATCTTGGGGTCCCAACTGGGTATGCCATACCTTGGTCCAAATGTACAAAAAGGAGAAATTTGCTTTAGGACATACTTCTGTGGGAGAAGATCAAACTCCTGAAGATGTTCTTGCAAACACTGTCTCTGGCAGAGAAAGATAAACCACAACTTCATATTGGATAAAAAATGCACGCTTCTTTTTAAAGCTTTTAGCTGTTCTTTCCACTCAAAGATTATTTTCCTTTGGCTGCTGCTCATGTTTCATTGCAGCCAAGGTCTGATGAAGGACAAAAAGCGGCACAACCTTGGGCAGAAAATGCAAATGGCGCTCAGGTTTTTTAGTGGCTTTTCAAAAGTATGGGCAAGCTCACTCCAAGGCCTTTTAAAAAAAAAATGGGCAAAATAATTGCCTTGGCTCTGTCCCAGCTCTGCCCAGCCTTTGTGGCCTGGTCTTGCAGAGAGCACATCCGATCCTAATCTGTAAAATGAGGGAATCGCAATCTAGCTCACAGGCTTGTTGGGAGGAGCCAACCGTTTGTGAAATGCTGGATAGTCTGAATACAGTGTAAAAGTGCCACATCGGGGGCAGTTATCTCCCCCCACCCCGCTCTTTACCCCCGTGGCATAGGGACATGCGACCTTGGCTCTCCGGCTGTTGCTGAACTACAACTCCCATCATTCCCAGCCAAGAGAGCCAAGGTCGCCTTCCCCTGTACCAGCAAAGCTGGTTTTTCATAGTCTCTGTTTGCCAGTGAAAACCGGTTGCACAGCTATGCCCCTGTGGCTCCGATTTAAGCTCGGCTCCAGCTAAGACTTCCCGCTGTAACGTGGCACTTCCCTTGGCACGTTCTCTCTCCCAGACTAATATTTGCATAGTCCTGAGGACAATGAAGAACTTAGTCCCATTCATGTCCAGGAAACCAATTGAAGGTTGCTGTTCTTAAGAGCAGCAAAATAGCCAGCACTGCAGTAGATCTTTTGGAAAGGAATCCATTGTCTTGAGAGCTTTGTTGCTGCAGGTTTCTTGGCAAAGACGGAGACCAAAGGCAGCTTCCTTTCCCGGGCACCCACATTGTTCTGTTTCAAATATCTGCACTTGCCTGTCTGTCCTGCATAAAATGCCAGGCAGCAGGACAGCCCCATATAAATAATAAAGAAGAGCCTCTAATGTCTGTGCCATGATGGGGCTGGCATGTCCCTCCCTGCTTGAAGAAGCTGCCTTCTACCGAGCCAGACCTTTGTTCCGTATTGACTGCTCAGTACTGACTGTCACCAACTCTCCAAGACTTAAGGCCGGAGTTTCTCCCAACCATACCTGGAGATCCCAGGGAATGAGCATGCAGGTGATCTTCCCCTGAGCTATGGCCTCATCCCTTAAGGGGAATATCTTACAGCAGACAGTGCTCAGATGTGGCCACCCATCCAGATGCAAACCAAGATGGGCCCTGCTTAGCAAAGGGGGCTATTCATGCTAGCTGCCACAAGACCAGCTCTCCTTTGAGAAAGAAGGGGAGGCAGGGAAGATGCCTGCACAGAAAGACTCAGCCACACGGAAGGCTCAAGGAGTGGGGGCCTGGATAATTTCTTCCCTGGGGCCCAACATTTTTCTGAAAGGACTGGCTTCTAACTATCTGCTCACTAGCACAGCAAGTCTTAAGGATCAGTGTTGTGACCTGCCTTCCCATTACGTACTGTTCCAGTAATCCAAAAAAAAAGGCCAAGTTGTGTGCATTTCCCCCCCAAGTGCAAGCAAAGAATAGTCTTGGCCACCTCTGTGATCTCTCCCTTATTTCTAGGTTGCTTTATCGACGTTTGCTGTTTATGTAACAGTTTCTGAGAAGAACGTGCTGGATGCTCAAAAAGCATTTGTGTCCCTGGCGTTGTTCAACATCCTCCGTTTCCCCCTGAACATTCTCCCCATGGTCATCAGCAGCATCGTGCAAGTGAGTCTCCTGGCAGGCAGGCCTGGCCAGCTGGTTGCCCTCCACCTCCAGCTGCTCCCCACGCTTGGAAATTCTTGTTTCCCAAAGTTGTCTTCCCCTTTTGCAAAAAAAACCAAAAACCAATGGAAGTGGCATATGCAAAATGACGTGCAATTAATTCTTTATTGGCAACTTATGAAAAAGTCAGTCATCAGATGAAGCTCTGATGCAGGAAACTGAAGCAAAGCTTGAAGATGACAGCCTCTGTCCACTATTTATCCCCAGCATCTGCTGACAAGAGAGAGAGACTGCTACTGAACATGGAGGTTTCTCAAGGCCTTTATGTCCAATAGACCCCCACCCCTTTCTTGATGAAGTTGTCAAATCCGCTTTATAAAACTACCTGGCTATCACCAGTGAATTCCATAAACTGAGGAAGCCAGCCGAGATTTTATGACAGAGAATTGTTGACCATCTAAAAGCTGTATTTTAAAGTTCTCTTGGTTTCATTTATCTAGGCAAGCGTGTCCTTGAAGCGTCTCCGGGTATTCCTGTCTCATGAAGAGTTAGATCCGGACAGTATCGTCAGAGGTTCCATCAAAGAGTGTAAGTTCAACATTATCAGGGGTGGGATAAAGGAAATCATCACTCCTAGTTTGTTTAGGGAGCCATATTGGAGGGGAGCGTGATCTATTTTGAATCTGTTTCTTACCCATCTTAATTGGTGGATGAATTGTATCTAGGCTCCCTAGCCATTATGACCTTTAGAGCTGAACCGTTATGTGGTCATTTAAAGTCACTCAAAGAACTTTCTCTAAAGGCTTTGATCAAGGAAGACTCTTCCGAACTTCCCTAGTGCTGTCACTGCATTTTCCTAGCAAGTTGAAGACCTGAGGACTTCAAACGCCTCCAAGTGTGTCATGATGCATTCAGGCAACTCCACCGCTTTATACCTGGAAGCAAAAGGCAGACTTAAGCTTGACGGCAGGTGGGGGGAGCGGGGGGGGGGTGGCAGCACACACAATTTGTCCACACAGCATTGCCCCACCCACGTGTCTATTGTTGTTCTGCTGCTCATTGCCCCTGCAGGCTCCTAGGTAAACATTGCTCAGATGTTGAGATTTGTTTCTTCTCCTTGCATTTTCCTTTCAAGACTAACATAGGATGGGGACCCTTTTTTGCAAAGACAGGACATGTTCCATCTTCAGTCTCGTAGGCTAAAGCCCGCCCCCCTTCAGTAGTGTTAAATGTTTGAAGTCAGGCATTGTTGGGTGAGTGGGCTGACTTTTGCCTGACCCTGTTTCTGTAGGTGTGTCTGCAGACCCTTTATGCATTTGAACACATTTCCTTCCATCCCTTTCTAGCTGATGGGCACAGCATTGTTGTTCAGAATGCCACCTTCAGTTGGTCGAGAAGCGATCCTCCATCTTTAAATAAGTAAGTCCTAGGTTGACTTGTTGGCTTTTCCTTCTTCAGTAGTTCTAGTGGCTGGTTGCACGGAAGCATCATGCTCTGTTGCTACTGTGTGGACTTTGACTCTTCCATATGGTATCATTATTTTGTGGGCTTAGGGCCAAGCAGTACATGATGTGGGAATTTTGGCCTGGGATTTCTTCAGAAAGCAGCCCTAATAGATAAGAGGGGTTGATCTGGATTGGTCCATGGTGTGGAGTAAGGGTGTCTTTAAACCCTTTTCTCCCACACAAATGCCCTGACTTAAATTGCTCCCTTTCCAACTGCATAACTATTCTAGAAAACTGGTGGAGATTAGAGAGGGAATGATGAAAGACATATAGTTGATCCTAGTGCCAGAGAGTGGCCGCTGTAATAGTACTGATTTTCTTCTGAATTTTAAGTAGCCTATGTATTTGTTGCTTCCTGTTCTACATGACTTTGCAATGAACTTTCTGCTGGTCATACAAAATTGCGCCTCAGTCCAGCTGGCCAGACTACTACTACTACTACGAATATTTATATACCACTCTTCAACCAAAGTTCTCAAAGAGGTGTACATAGAAAAATAAATAATACATAAATAAGATGGCCCCCGTCCCCAAAGGGCTCACAATCTAAAAAACACAAGCTTGACCCCAGCAACAGCCACTGGAGGGATTCTCTGCTGGTGCTGAATAGGGCCGGTTGCTCTCCCCCTGCTAAATAAATAAAACCACCACTTTAAAAAGATGTCTCTTTGCTCAGTTAGAAGGGGTTAGGGTTGACATGTGCTCTTCTGTTCCAGCGTCAGTTTTGCTGTCCCAGAGTGCCGCTTGGTTGCGGTTGTTGGCCAGGTGGGATGTGGCAAATCTTCACTGTTGTCTGCGCTTCTAGGAGAAATGGAGAAGAGAGAAGGCTACGTCTCCCTCAAGGTACAGTGGGGCTATGTCTGTCGTCTTTCCCCACCCCTGCTCTTGGGGTTTTCTAAAGATACAAAGAGGGAGAAACTTGCCTGCCCTAGATGAACTCCAGAAAGGACATTTTCTGATTACTACCATGCGGGCTAGGAAATCCATCTTTTCAGCTGAACAATCTCTGTCTCTGAGAGATCTGGCTTTTCCAGCTTGTTTGGAGTCACCCTGCTAAGATTAGGCTGAGTGAGCTGACTTTGTGACGGCAAAGTTGACTCTGAAGAGAAGAAATTGTGGCAACAGCAACAAGGAGGTTTATTTCATTGGGTCATTTGGGTCGATGATGCATCCTCTCTCCTTTTGCTGCAATGCACCTTGAACAAAAGCGATGCAATCAAAGTGAACCAAAAACTGGAATGACGTGTGTGTGTGTGTGTGTGTGTGTGTGTGTGTGTGTGTGTGTGTGTGTGTGTGTGTCTGTCTGTCTGTCTCTCTCTCTCTCCCCCCTGCAGGGCTCTGTTGCCTATGTCCCTCAGCAAGCTTGGATCCAGAATGCAACTCTGAAGGAAAACATTATGTTTGGAAGGGAGGTGAAGGAGAGCCAGTATAATCGCGTGGTCGAGGCCTGTGCCCTCCTGCCAGACTTGGAGATTTTTCCTTCAGGAGACAAGACAGAAATTGGAGAGAAGGTATTTAGGGGCCTTGCCACTGGTGGACTGCGGAACTCCAGGTTTTGTCCCCATCTGATGCCTTATTTCTGAAGTGGGGAGAGCAGATTCTGCTGCTCCATCTCTAGTTGCTTGCGCTCTCGCATGAACAATAGCAAGCATAACTCAAGTAGGTTTGCCTGTCTCTGGTCTCAGCAGCGCGTAGATATGTGCTTGTGCACAGATAGCTATGTGTTTGCCTCCTGCAGCTTCTGCTTTTGGGGCTACTTGTGTGCAACACTTCTAATGTGAGCATCTCTGGATTGAGGCCCGTCAGCATGTTTCCATGGGCATGGAAACTTTATTTCTTTGCCTCTCTATGAAGCAGCTGCTCTTTTGTATAGATAAAGCAGACCTTCAGAAATGAACACCAAGCCATTTCGCTTTATCAAAGCAAGTCCAAGGGGGTTTGTGTGACCTTACTTTCTCTTTCTCTTAGGGTGTGAATTTGTCTGGAGGCCAGAAGCAAAGAGTCAGTCTAGCCCGGGCGGTCTACTGCAATGCGGACATCTACTTGCTGGATGACCCCTTGTCTGCGGTTGACGCTCATGTTGGGAAGCACATTTTTGACAAAGTTATTGGACCTCAGGGAATCCTGAAGAACAAGGTATGTGCAGGTGGTGGGTGGCAGAATTCTTTTGAAAGGGGACGCCATTCTTCCCCAAAATCTAGGAAGCTGGCAGGAGGGTTTCCATGCTCCTGTTTTGCATTGCAGGCCTTGCTGTTCCTTTGAGTATCTACAGTCCTGATGTTTAGAGGCGGGGAAAGGTTTGCCTGTAGACAATGGGGTTGTAACTCCCACCCTGAGAAACAGGAGCAGAATCTGGGGATTTTGTTCGACTTGACCCTGCTTTTTGATGAGCTGGTATCTGCATTGGAATTGCTGGTTTGGTAATGGTAGAACAGTGTTAGAAAGAGCCAGGTTATTTCCTTGAGTTACAAAATGAACATCTGCTGAATATTACAGTTGCATACAAGAATGCAGTTACTTTACCTTGCTATGTATTGCAGGGTTTCTCAAGCTTGAGTCCCCGGATGTTGGTGGAAAGGCCATTGAGGCTGAGGATGATAGGAGTTGTAGTCCAACACCATCTAGGGACCCAAGTTTTTGATGAACCCCAATGTACAGGAAAGGTGGAAATTTGTTCATAAATGCCAAATTCTGCACTTGGAATGTACTGAGTCTTACAAAGTAGGGCTTAGAAGCCGTGATCTGCATAGACAAGTGTGCTCGCAACTAGGCAGCTTTTTAGATCCTCAGACTATTTATGGATGCATTCAGTAACTCTTTCTTTCTGCACCCAGACTCGGGTTCTGGTGACCCATGGTGTCAGTTACCTGCCCTTGATGGACACCATTATAGTGATGACTGATGGCAAAATCTCGGAGATGGGGTCGTACCAAGAGCTGCTGAAGCAAGACGGAGCTTTTGCGGAGTTCCTGCGTACCTACGCCAGCGCGGAACAGAACCTGGATAACAAAGGTAAGTTCATGAAAGTCTGACTGTGGAGGCCTTGGTAGCTTTCCCAGCATGGGTTGCCTGGAGCTGATGAGTTTTGGCAATAAGGGTAATGGAAAACAGGCTTCACCTCTCAAGCCAGAGATGTGGTTTCTTCTGGATAGGGCTTAGTGAAAAGGTCCTCCCTTGTCATCAAAGTGTCATCAGGACCTAGAAGCCTTGCAATGTGCTTCAAGTTTGACCTCTCTAGTGCTGGGGGTCTGGGGATGTTGGGACTTTACCAAGGGCATGGGAAAGTATGTAGCCTGCTTTTCCTGCATTCAGCATGGCCAAGTCACTTCCCTTCTCCTTGCTTTTTTGAGCATGTCATCTGTCTCCCATAGGTGTGATGGTTGAGTTACTGATCAGACTAGTTCAACCCACACGTGACATTCCTAGGCATGCTTGGGAAAAGGATAACTTCTCGGTTCTTGCTGCCAGGGACATCTCCTGGGTTATCCCCTCCCACTAGCTCCGAGACAGGACAGAATCTGATTGGAAGACATAAAGATACACGCCCACTCGGGGCTGAGGGGGATAACCCCACCCCAGTTCTTTCCGTTCTCACCTAGCTCCAGACGGCAGTTTCCCCCCTCTCCTTGTATCTCTCTTCTTGTCCTTGAATTTCCTTATCCATCTCTCGTGTTTTTCCTCAGTCTTGTCCTTTCTCTGCAGTGTCTACCAAAAAAAAAAAAAAAGTTCCGCTTCCCCCCTGTATGGAGTGTGGTTTGAGGGGGAGAACCATTTTAGTGCCCAGGGGAACTCAGCGAACTTGCGGCCCATCCTTAATTGCAGGCGGTCTTGTTCCTGCCTCAGCCTTTGTGTTGGCTGAAACAGGATTTGTTGTGGCCATTGTTGTGAGCGTTAAGCTCTGTGGGATGCTTTTGAACAGTGTAACAGGATCATTTCTCATTCAGATAGATAGATAGATAGATAGATCTTATGTATGTGTTTTGTTTTGTTCTCTGGGTGGCACACATCAGTAAAAACATTCAATTAAAACACATAACACAAAACAAACAAATTCACGTTTTACTACTACCGCAATGAATATTTATATACTGCTTTTCAGCAAAAGTTCCCAAAACAGTTTACATAGAGAAATAAAGATGGATCTCTGTCCCCAAAGGGCTCACAACTTTTTTTTAAAAAGCTTTATTTATATATTTATATATAAACATCAAAACTCAGGGTTTTTCAAACTTGCGTCCCCAGATCACAACTCCCATCTTACAACTTACACATCCTACACCTCCCAACTCCCCAAATGACTGCAACTCCCATCAAAGGCCATTGTGGCAGGGGGTGATGGAAACTGTAGTCCAACAACATCTGGGAACCCAAACCCTGAGTTAGCTCATAGTTACCCCCCGCTGACTTACTTTCTTACTACTTCTTAATAAAGCAACTGGGATCTGTGTTGCTTGCCCTGTGCTGCTGTAATGATCTTGAATGGGAGTGTGTGTGTGTGATAACAAAGCAGAACTGTCCTCCTTCATGTCAGTGGGGCTCATGCAAGAGGACTTCCTGGTGGATTGGGCTCCTTAGTAGATACTCGTAATAAGCCATTGTCGTTTTGCAAAGATTAACTGGATTCCCCAATCTTTCTCTTTTTCTGTCTCTCTCCTGTTGTAACCTCCATAGCTTCCAAGAAAAGAGAAGAAGGTTTGTCTCTTTCTAACATGGCACTTTTCTCTTATGTTAGCATCACCCCTTTGACTGTTTTGCTGATATTTCCTTCTGTCATGAACCCACAGATACCAGGTCAGAAGAGGAGGAAGGTTTGTGGTATTGGAAGGTGTTTTCGCTGCATGTAATTCTCCCTGAGGGGAGAGCAAGCATGGTGTGACAAATGCAGTTTTGTCCAGACCCGGTTATTTTTGAAACTGCTTGTTCTTTGTCTTCTGGCCAGGAGTTGCCAAATTCTGGCTACCGGGTGCTTCCTGTTCCCAGCAGGAGATCCAAATTGCTGCCTTAGGGGTTTGTGATGGTCTTGTGATGGACCATTTTATTTATTTAGACACAATCAGGGTGGGAGGCCCCAACTAAGCTCTGCAATCAAACCTCTCCCTCAGGACTGGGCTGGTAAGGTGGAATCTCTTTCCCGCCCTGCCTCCCCAGTTTTTTAATGCATTTTTAGAGATGAATGCAGAGAGAGAACAGCTTGAAATTGCAAGTAAACAGTTCCCAGCGAGGAGGGGAAAGGCCTCCCATCAATTGCCTTTAATAATATTTGAACATTTCTTTCTGCCCACTGTGCTCTGTGTGCTTGAAGGAAAAGTCAGTGTGCTCAGCATTCCCCTCAATAAATCTTCTGCAGCTTGAACATTTGAGGTCCTGGGTGGTCTCTGTATTTCTTGCTTGCTTTTAATGAAGCCAGTTGCTTGCTTGATGAAGGAAAGGTTAGCCCTGCAATCTTAAATAAGCCCCCACCCCCACCCACCCCCCCAAAAAACCCACACACAGAGGTTGCATTCTTTAAAATCTTGTTTTTTCCTTTAAGGAACCCAGAGAAGCAACCAGGGTTCTTTCTCCCACCTGTTATCTCCCATTGTCTTGTGATGCAGTTAGATGGAGAGATAAAGACAGGCCTGCAGCCCAGCAGGAGGGCATCTGCTTTACATCTACAAGGTCCCACTTTTAATCTCCACGGAAGGATCTCGAGCCGCAGGCCTGGGAAAGTCCTTGGGGAGCTGCTGCCGGTCAGAGTAGGCAACACTGGGCTACATGGACCAAGAGTCTGACTCAGTAGGAGGCAGCATTCTATGTTCCATAGTGCCTGACACGAGCACCCCGTGACCATCTCTGTGGCTGAGCCGAGATTAGTCCCCATCTGCCACTCCTCACCATTGAACCACACTGACTCTCTCTTAAACAGCAAATGCTTTCCATCCTCCATATCAAGGGTGGCCCATTTGGGGGGTTTGGGTGCCCCCCTGGGTTTCTGGTCAAGTGGTTCAGGGGCTGGAAGTGACCTGAATTGTACAAACTGAATTTCCCTGCAATAAGCATTTGGCACCGTTGCCCAGTTAGCGGCATATTCGGGCGTGGCTTTACATTCAAATATGTAGAATTCCCTCTGAAATAAAAACATGTCACCTAGGGAATATTCAAAAGGAGAGTATTTCTTGCCATTTGAAAACCTTACTTTTCCCTCTGGGAATCAATGGCCATGCACTTTACCATCTCTTGATTACAACGCAGTAGGACAACCAGCGGGGCAAAGCAAGCTTTGGCCAGACCCAGCCCAACACCCAGCCACGCGTCCCCTGTCCCCTTTGGAACAGTCACTAATCTGCACATCCGTTGGGCGAATGGTCTCTGGTCCGCTTTCTGGTTGGGCCGGCCAGTTGTGGGAAAGTACCAGTCATATTGTCAAAGGTGGAAACAGAATGCCCATCTTGTTTGTTTAGGCACTAATCCAGATTAGTGGCCGATGGCTCTGAGAATATAACTGTGAGGCTTTGAATTGAAATCTGCTTTCCCCATTTGCCTAATTCAAGATGGTCTTCTCCTCCTCCAGATCCCAATAGTCCAACTGCCAAGGAAGGCAAACGTGCTGAAAACGGCGTGCTGGTCAACGAAGCCTCAGGAAAGCCGGTGATGAGGTACGCCAAGGAGTCTCCCCTCCTAGGTTGCTTTCCCCGTTGGGTGGCCTGTGGAGGGTGCTGCAGAATGGCGATGGCGGGGGTCCTTGGAGAGCTGCTGCCAGTCGGTCGGGACCGGGCTGTGTTGGACGGGCCAAGCGTCTGACTCGGTTCCAGGCAGCTCCTTGTGTTGCTTCCTGCCTCCTTCCCTCTTCTTGGGAGGCCAGGCACTGCAGGCGCTCTGTCTTTGGAAGGAGGAATGGTGGGCCAGTGTCCTTGGAGTCCCATTGGGGCAGGGAGAGCAGCTGGAAGCCAGGCGGGGTCTTAGCAGCAGCTTGAACGTGTGAATCAAAGGACCGGGGCAGTCTTGGCATTGTTGTCTGTTAACGCAGTGACGCCAGAAATCCTGTGTGTTTCAGGCAGCTCAGTAACTCCTCCACGTACAGCGGCGAAACTGGGAAGTCCCTGCAGCAGAACAGCTCGGCTGAGCTTCAGAAGGCGCCAGTGGAGAAGAGCGGCTGGAAGCTGACGGAAGCCGACACTGCCCAGACTGGGAAGGTGCGAGCTGCAGAGGGCCCATTGCAAGAGTACAGCAGTACAGCCCCTTGCCGCCCCCAGATGGTGCCCCCTGCGTTGGGTAGATCTGCCCCTCTTAGAATGCTACCCCAAAGCTCTGATAAAGCTTGGTTGGGGGTTTTTAAAGTACCTTTTGAGATCCCTCTGTTCTGGAACTACAGGGAGAGTCTGTCACGGAGGGTGGGATCAGCTGCCCCTGCCCTCTCTAGCTTGGTACCCTCCTCCAGCCATCCTTGCATCGTGGCAGCCTGCGTGCCACTCTGCTGGATCCAGGCAAAGACCCTTTTCCGTTTCCCAGCCCTTGAATCTGTAATGGAACGTGTTCTAATTACTTCTGTATTTGTTCTTCTTGTGGATTTTGTGTGTGTTACATTTAAGCTGCCCTGGAAATCATTTACCTCGGGGATTCTCAACCTTGGGTCCCCAGCTGTTGTTGGACTACAACTCCCATCATCCCCATAACCAAAGATGTAGTCAACAACATCTGAGGGACCAAGGTTGGGAACCCCTGATCTACTCTGAAGGATGGAGTTCTAGGTTTAGCAACTAAGCTGAACTGAGGACTCCTCTGTTGTGCCTGTTTAGGTGAAGTCGACTGTGTACTGGGAGTACATGAAAGCCATTGGCCTCTTCATTACCTTCCTGAGCATCTTCCTCTTTGTGTGCAACCACGTGGCCTCCTTGGCTTCCAACTACTGGCTGAGTTTGTGGACAGACGACCCTGTGATCAACGGGACCCAGCAGCACACGGACCTCCGGCTGAGTGTCTATGGAGCCCTGGGCATGTCTCAAGGTTTGCTTGAAATCTTAGACGGTTGCAGTTGGAAGGCGCCGGGGTCAACTGGGATGTCGTGCCAAGCACAGTCTTTGCAGGCACGTGCACTTGGTGTTCTTAACAATAAACATCAGCAGCATTGGGACCCGTGTTCCCTGTAATAGGGCGTCCCAGATGTTCCTAACTACAACTCCCAGCACCCCCAGCCAAAGGCTATTGCAGCTGGGCATGCTGGGAGTTGTAGCCAACAACATCTGGGATTCCCTGTTACAGGGAACACTGGTTGAGGCCACAGTGACTCTGAGGCCCCACATCTGCTCTTTGACAAGGGATGAAAGTGAAGGGGCTGCTTCAAGTTGTGTCCGGCTTGGCCCTTGGAGAAGCCATGCTGTTGAGCAGGGGGCAGAATCTAAAGCCCTCCTAGCCCACCGCCTTGTCCAGAAGCAGGATCCTCCATCTCCTCCCTTGCGTATTGCACCTGGCATGCTTATTGTGGTGCTCATTAAACTACACCCTAACCCTACTGATGGCACAACTGTGAGCAAACAGCAAGCTGTAAGAACAGCCCTGCTGGATCAGCCCCAAAGAAGCCGATCTAGTCCAGGATCCTGCCTTTCACAGTGGCCCACCACCAGATGCCTCTGGGAAGCCCACAAGCAAGAGGGGAGGGCATGCCCTCTCTCCTGCTGTCCCTCCCCTGCGACTGGGATTCAGAGGGGCTGCCCCCCTCTGACTCGTGGGCTGTGCGGACACCCCTCCCAGGCCCTTGAGTCTGGCATCGGCCCACGCCTTTCCAGCCTTTTCTGGGGCGTGTCTCTGGGTGTGGCCTGGTGCAGTGCTGGTCCTGCCTGCCTCTGTCTCCTTTCCTGCTCTTGGGGGATGGTGGTGTCTGGGGGGCAGACTGGAGGCTGCCTGTGCTTGGAAACCACCGGCCTGGGGTAGGCTGAGGCCTGATGAGGTCTTGGCAGCCGCTCCCTCCCTTCTGCAGAAGGACGTGGCGACACTTGACTCCCTTTGGCAGCCGCCCTCTGACGACACTTAGGAGGGCAGCCAAGGGATTCATTCCCGGGGGCTGGGAAGGGTCAGGCCGGGTCAGACAAGATGACGAGAGCTCGGGCAGGGCTGCTGCTAGCGTTCCTCTGTCAAAAGCAGCACGTGGCCCCACAGGCAGTCTTGCTGCTCTTCCGCTGGGGCTGGGGCTGCCCCTTCTGCAAACCTTAAAGCTGATCCCTTTCCCTCCGCTCTCCCAGGATCCCACCCTCTGCTCCTGCCCCTTCCCAAAAGGAAATACAAGACCAACTTAAAATCTGTGGGGTGGGGGTAATCCTATTTGGACATTATGCAGCTGAGCAAACAAATTCCACCCATCAGTTCTCGGGCTCCCTCCTTTTTTGCTCAATGGAGCATAAGAGTTTTGAGGCTGTCCCTCAGGCATGCCAGTGAATCAGTGGATGGGAGAGAAGACCCTCCTCCTCCTTCTGTGTCTTTAAAGGAATTGCCGTCTTTGGTTATTCGATGGCGGTTTCGATCGGAGGGATCTTCGCTTCCCGCCGACTTCATGTGGATTTGCTGTACAACGTCCTTCGCTGCCCGATGAGCTTCTTTGAACGCACGCCCAGCGGGAACCTGGTGAACCGGTTCTCCAAGGAAATCGACACCATCGACTCGACCATTCCCCAGATCATCAAGATGTTCATGGGCTCCATGTTCAACGTCATCGGGGCCTGCATCATCATCCTCTTGGCTACCCCGGTGGCTGCCGTGGTGATTCCCCCGCTGGGCCTGGTCTACTTTTTTGTGCAGGTAGGGAGCTCCTGCCGCTGGCTGGTTTGGCCTGCCTTTCGGACTTGGCTCCCCGTGGGCACTCAGGCCTCCCTTCATGTATGCAGTTCTCAGGGAGGCCTGCTGTCCAGTGGAAACCACCACCACCCCGCATTAATACTGGCTCCCAAGTGTGAATCTTCACTGACTCCCCTAGGCAGGAAGATGAAATGCGCTGAACCACATTTGAAAGCCGAGGCTGTGAAGGTGTTGCTTATCCAGTGGGTGCTACTCCATCCTCCTTGTCGGTTACAGCCACTGGGGTCCAGGGGAAGCCAGCCAGGCTTGTCTCTCAGCCTTCTTTGGATAGCTTCATGGAGGAGAGGTCTATCAATGGCTACCAGTCGGAGGGCTGTGGGCCATCTCCAGCCTCAAAGGCAGGATGCCTCTGAGTACCAGTTGCAGGGGAGTCACAGCAGGAGAGATGGCACACCCTCAACTCCTGCCTCTGGCTTCCAGCAGCATCTGGTGGGCCACTGTGCGAAACAGGATGCTGGACTAGATGGGCCTTCTTGGGCCTGATCCAGCAGGGCTGTTCTTGTGTGATGTTCTCCTGCTTTGCCCCTGAAGGTCTTGACTGCTCCTTGCCCCAAGAACAGCCACTTCCCAGATTGCCAGTTGCTCTAGTTACGCAAGGCAGGGCCTGCTCCGCCTGAAGGGTGCCCTTGCTGGGTGCTTCCCTCTTTACTGTTGCTTTGCTTGGCCAGTTGGTTGTGCCTGCTGCTGCCGCTGCCAGAATGCTCCACTGGGACCGTGGGGTGAGCTCCAGCAGAGAGTGGAGCTGCTTCTGGCATCCAGAGCCAAAACAGTCCGGGAGGGGCCCTTTTCAGAAGGCTGCAGCCCTCTTCAGCCTGGGATCGGAGAATGTGGGGTGGCCTCTCTCCGGGTTCTTCCTCCCGCTCCCAGCGCAAAGCAGACGGGAGCAGCCAGAGCTTAATGCTCACTGAAATGTCAGTGTGAACACCAGAGAAGTGAAGGACTCTTTCAAAAAACAGTAAATGTGTGGGTGTGCCCACTCTATGCCAGTGGTTCCCAACCAGGGTTCCTCCAGATGTTGCTGGAATACAACTCCCATCATCCCCAGCCACAGCTGGGAATGATGGAAGTTGTAGTTCAGCAGCTGCTGGAGGAACTCTGGTTGGGAACCACTGCTCTAGGCCAAGGATTTCCAACGTTGGGTCCCCAGATGTTGTTGGACTACAACTGCCGTCATTCCTCACCACAGTGACCGAAGGGGGTGATGGGAGTTGTAATCCAACATCTGGGGACCCAGAGTTGAGAAATTATGGTCTAGGTCACATTTCCCACAATAAAGTGCTCAAAGCAGCTTACAATGAAATAGAACAAAAACACAATATAGATTTTGAAAGGAAAGGTTGTGCCGTCAAGTCTGTGTCAACTCCTGGTGACCACAGAGCCATGTGGTTTTCTTTGGTAGAATACAGGAGGGGTTTACCGTTGCCTCCTCCTGCACAGTATGAGATGATGCTGCCTTTCAGCATCTTCCTATATCGCTGCTGCCCAATATAGGTGTTTCCCATAGTCTAGGAAACATACCAGCAGGGATTTGAACCAACAGCCTTCTGTTCGCTAGGCAGGTTGCTTCCCTGCTGCGCTGTTAGGTGAAACAGTAAGCAATAAAGCAAAATAATACTCTGCATTTGTATGGCGCTTTATGAGCCGTATGTGAAACGTGTGCCAAGTGTTTTGTGTCTCTTGCCTCTTACCTTTATGACTCCCCAGTAAGGCAGGGGTGGTCAACCTTGGCTCCCCAGCTGTGGCTGCACTACAACTCCCATCACCCCCAGCTACCATGAATTGAGGCTGGGGAAGAGGGGCTTTGTAATTCCGAAGCCGCTCGAGAGCAAAGGCTGCCTACCCCTGTTGTAAGAGAAAGTGAGTAGTGTCATCCCCAGGGGGAGAGGAGGAGGGACTTGCTGGAGGTCCTGATTCGCAGCTCTGTCTCTCTGGTGTGCAGGGGGACAGCGACAGAGAAGCAAAGAGTCCAGCAGCAGAATGGCCAGAGCTGAAATCCCTGTTGAAATACAAACAATGTAACTGCCTAGCTTAGTGAGTTTTTTAATTAGCAAAACACACCACTGCCGATTCACAGGATTTCAGAGGGAACTGGTGGCATCCAGTGGGAACCGATGGTATCCCCGAAGCTGAACCATCCGGTTCCTTTCTGGTCGCCTCGATTCCCTTTCCCCAAATCCAGGCCAGGCCTTGAGCGACTCTCTCTGACCCCTGACCTTTGCCTTTGGCCCTTCCCAGCGCTTCTACGTGGCCACCTCCCGCCAGCTGAAGCGCCTTGAGTCGGTCAGCCGCTCCCCGGTGTACTCCCACTTCAACGAGACGCTGCTGGGGGTCAGCGTCATCCGTGCCTTCGAAGAGCAGAGGCGGTTCATTCGGCAGAGTGACCTGAAGGTGGACGAGAACCAGAAAGCCTACTTCCCCAGCATTGTGGCCAACAGGTAAGCCATTTGCGGTGGCAGGGTGGGGTTGCCTGTCGTAGAAGCTACCGTTTGTAAGTTCCAGCTCACACTCCTGTGTCTTTAACAGTCATTTGAGCTATGGCCATTGGCAGTGGTTATACCTTGGGTTTCTTCAGTGGCTGGTTTCTGCAGCTCAAGGGGCTGCAGAAAGCGCATGAGCAGGCCAGGGAGGCTTTTCTGATAAGTTGGCAACCCTAATTCCAGCAGTCCTTTCTCTTGACAACACCACCCGTGGACTTGGGAGATAAAAGTGCTGACCCTACTGTGTCTCAAATGGAGGTTGTTGGGGGTGGGAAAGATGGTCCCTGACCTTTCTCCACCAGCATGGTATGGTGGTTCGAGAGTTGGACTGGGGAGACTAGAGTTTAAATCCCCACTCGGCCCTGAAGCTCACTGGGTGGCCCTGGGCCAGTCACTCTCTTTCAGCTTAACCCACCTCACAAGGTTGTTGTGAGGGCAACATTAGCTGGGAGAGCACTGTGAGACTCATCCCATGCCTGCCTGTTTTCTGTCTGTCAGTGCTGACTGCCTTCTTCTCTTTGCAGGTGGCTTGCAATCCGGCTGGAGTACGTTGGCAACTGCATCGTCCTCTTTGCAGCTCTCTTTGCAGTTATTGCTCGCCATAGCCTGAGTCCGGGATTAGTAGGGCTTTCCATTTCCTACGCGCTGCAGGTACCTGTCCGAGAGGGCATAGGAAGCTGCCATAGACCAAGTCAGACCACAGCTCCATCTAGCTCAGGATTGTCTACCCAGACTGGCAGCGGCTTCTCCAAGGTTGCAGGCAGGAAACTCTCTCGGCCCTCTCTTGGAGATGCTGCCAGGGAGGGAAATGGGAACCTTGATGCTCTTCCCAGAGCGGCTCCATCCCCTGCTAAGGGGAATATCTTGCACTGCTGACACATCAAGTCTCCCATTCATATGCAGCCAGGGCAGACCCTGCTTGGCTAAGGGGACAAGTCATGCTTGCTGCCACAAGACCAGCTCTCCTCCAGCAGCTGGACTTGCTCTATGAACAAACCCTGAGAGATGCGATTCTCCCTCCTGGACCACCCAGTGGTCTGCAAACCCTAATATTAAAATTATCTAATAGTAATTCCTAAGAGGGAGAATTTCAGATCATCATGCTTTGGACTGGATTCAAAGGGGAAAGAGGTTTAAAAACAAGAGGATTGAAAAGAACACAGATGCAGCACACCTTTCCCTGCCAGTCCAGGAACTGGCATTCAGACATGAGGGTTTCTACCTGCATTTTGAAGTGGTACAGTCTAAAAGGGGCTGACCTCCTACCTTTTTCTACATTTAGCTGTTACAGTTTGTCCACACCTGCTTCACATATACCCATGAATGAAGCAGTGTGTTATGGAGGTGTAGATATTTATAGAAAGCCGTAATTTCAGATTATCTCACCCATGGATGAAAAGGGGCAAATGTTGAAAGCATATGAATCCCAGGCACGTTCAGCATGCCGTACGACATGGACTGCATTGCTGTGGAGCTTGCTGTGCATAGCACAGATTTCAGATGTAGGACTTGTATTTTTCCCATGGCAGATCACCACCTACCTGAACTGGTTGGTCCGCATGTCATCTGAGATGGAAACAAACATTGTCGCTGTGGAAAGAGTCAAAGAATATACCGAAAAGGAGAAAGAGGTATGCATTTGGAAAGGGCCCCTGTAGCTGTTGCCATTGGAATAATGGAACATAGGAAGCTGCCATATACTGAGTCAGACCATTGGTCTATCTAGCTCAGTATTGTCTTCACAGACTGGCAGCGGCTTCTCCAAGGTTGCAGGCAGGAATCTCTTTCAGCCCTCTCTTGGAGATGCTGCCAGGGAGGGAACTTGTAACCTACATGCTCTTCCCAGAGCGGCTCCATCCCCTGCTAAGGGGAATATCTTCCAGTGCTCACACATCAAGTCTCCCTTTCATATGCAACCAAGGTGGACCCTGCTTAGCTAAGAGGACAAGTCCTGCTTGCTCATTTCAAAGCCATCTGGTATAGAAGACTCCAAAAGCTTCACCCAGTGTTTCAACCCCTAGGTAGCTCTAGAGGTGAATTTAGAGCAAGTCTGGGAACTGGAAAGGTGGCTCTTGATTGCCCCAGCAAGGGACAGCTCCAAAGGCCTTTGCTGCATGTTGAGCCCTGAAGGCTGCAAAGGTGCCCCCTCCTGTGGCCAAATGTGGCCACTGCAGGCCTTTTTTTAATTATTTGGCTTTTGTGCAAATTGCAGAAGTCACTTGAATGGCGTTTCAGAGTAGAACTCGAGTCTCTGCGGAACGAACATGCAGCTGGAAACAGAGGAAGGGGGAGAACTCTCGTCCAATTCAAGATAAGCCCCCTCACATCCTCAGCCTGGAGGATTAGCACTCTGGAAAATAAGCAAGAGAAACGTTAAACAGACAGTTGGACCAGCTCACATTGGAGCTCTTGGTCAGTCTCAAGAGGAAATGCAGCATGTGCTGGTCTGCAGGCGCTGAATGAGAGATGTTTTGGGTTAGACCCAGTTGCCTTTTGTCCATGTATCTGTGCCCCTTGAGAAAAGAGAAAAAACAGTTCTCTGGGCATGCACGTCTCTTGCCATCCCAGTCCTCCTCTACTTACCCCCCATGGATCAGACCTTGAGCCCTGCCTTCTAATGATCTCCTGCTCTTACTTGGGGCTCGAAGGTGTCTCCCACCCAAGGAACTGGCCGTCAGTTCAGCGTCATCAGTACTCTCGGCTTCTGAGCAGCTTGTTCAACATTCCATGAAATGGGAATGAGGACAGGAAGCCATCTGGGTGGCATAATATGTGACGTTTCCAACTCGTTTTCTCCCCCACCCCCGCTCTCTTTCAGGCAGAGTGGACTATTAAGGAGGCCACCCCACCCAGCCAGTGGCCGCATGAGGGCAGAGTGGAATTCAGGGGCTACAGCCTTCGCTACAGAGACGACATGGATCTGGTTCTGAGGAACATCGACATCACTATCACCGGAGGGGAAAAGGTTCGTAGGGCCCACATTTTCCTCAGAAGTGATTTGTGCAAACCTGTGACAGGGGCAAGGAGGACTAGAACCAGAGCGAGGGGGAAGCACGGCAGAGGGGCCCAGGCAGGGAGGCTGGGACAGGCATATGCAGGCCCCTTGGACCATTTGCAGAACCACCTGCCAGCCGGAACATGCTCCATGCCCTGCTCTAGAGACCAGAGGGGGCCCTCCCCAGCCAACACCCACACCTGCAGGTAACCTAAAAAGGATCAGAGCAGGCGCAGGACAGACCTCGGTCTTCAAGAGGAGACACTGGCACTTTTTTGTTTTCTGAGAAAGGTGGGGAGAGTAGAGGAGGGAGATCCCCCGCCCCGCCCGGCCCTGCCCCCGTGAGATCCTCGGCTCCGGCTTTGGCGACTTCCTGTCCAGCACTGGCTTTCTCTGTCCTCCTCCATAGGTGGGCATCGTTGGGAGAACGGGGGCTGGGAAGTCGTCCCTCACGCTCGGTTTGTTTCGGATCAATGAAGCAGCTGAAGGAGAGATTCTCATTGATGGGGTGAACATTGCTAAAATTGGGCTCCATGACCTTCGCTTCAAGGTCACCATTATCCCCCAGGTAGGTGGGAAGCCCCTGTTCGTCGTGACTGGATTCTCCGCTTAATAGCATGACCACAGGGATGGCTAATGGGAGCGTAAGGAAGAGGGAGTGTGGAAACCACCTGTAGACTAGTTTTCCCTCTAAGGCGTGTGCATGTTCACAAGTTATTTGATGTCCACTCAGTTAATTTTAGATCCCGCTCTCGCTTTTGCTTTTGCTCTCACACACCCCTGTATTACTACCAACACTCAGCACAGTGACCATTCCTAGCATGTGTACTGTTTCCAGAAATCCCATGTGGATTTTTGGAAAGAGCCAAGTTGATGGTGAAGTTGATAGCTTCATATTTCCTCCACAGGACCCTGTCTTGTTCTCTGGCTCCCTGCGGATGAACCTGGACCCTTTTGACCAATACTCTGACGAGGATGTGTGGACGTCTTTGGAACTGGCACACTTGAAGACTTTTGTGTCGACGCTCCCGGATAAGCTCAATCACGAATGTGCAGAAGGCGGAGAGAACCTCAGGTGAACCCTCGGCTTCTGAAGATTTCTTTAAAGAGTCCTTTGACTATTAATGAAATAGATGATTCTTTTTCTAAGAGATGTTGGAAATGTAATTCACATTTAGGTTCATTTTACCATATGTGGTGGAGTTGTGGCAAAGCTCAACAGTTTTGGAAACAAATTCATATGAAAATTGAACAAATCTTAGAGGTTAAGATTCCCTTTCTTCCAGAATTTTTCCTTTAAGTATGATAAAACCTTATATTCCTGCCCAACTAGACAAATTGTTTTTATATATGATTACAGTGGCTAGGATTATATATGCTTCTAATTGGTATATTTAAGAAATTCCCTCCTTACCTTATTGGTTTTTGAAAGTGTGGGATTATGCTTCAGTTAAGTCTTGGCTTATGTACATGGTATATCTACTGAGTCATTCATGCCTGTCTGGGAACCTTTTATAAATTATAATATCCGTTATGGTCATACTCTGTTCCCATTTTCTGGATTTGATTTATAGTGGTTTTTTATATGTAATTTTGCATGTGTTAGGATGATACGACGTGTAGATTTTACAGCTGTTTAAGACTCTGAAATTTCTTTTTCTTTGTCTTGTTCTTGATTTTTTTTTTCTTTACTGATGTAATTAATTAATTTTAGAAAATTGATATTTTTCATTATGACGATTTTCTTTATATTGTCTCTATAGTGTTCTGTTCAGTTTCAGTTTCCTTTGGTTTATTTCGTAATAAAAAATTCTAAAAAATAAAAATAAAAGGTGATTCATGGATTTTGACTCTCATTTTTCTGTCTCCAGTGTTGGGCAGCGACAGCTGGTGTGCCTGGCCCGGGCTTTGCTTCGGAAATCCAAAATTCTGGTTTTAGATGAAGCCACCGCGGCTGTGGATCTGGAGACGGATGACCTCATCCAGTCGACGATCCGGACTGAGTTTGAAGGCTGCACCGTCCTGACGATAGCGCATCGGCTGAACACGATTATGGACTACACACGGTAAAAGGAGTTGTCTGGAAGCAGCTGAGGGGAGCCATCCTGGCAGATTCCCTGCAGGGAATGGCAGAGTAGACCCCTGGCTCCCCTGCCTCCTTTTGCCCAGCAGCTTCTGGAAGTGCTCCTGCGCTTCCAGGCTGGAGACCAGGGTGCTGGGTGAGCTGCGTGTGCGTGTGTGAGAAATAAGGGAGCTCCAGCCCCCAGGGAGGAAAGACTGCAACATTTGGACCTTCTTCGTTCAGAAAGAAGGCAGGTAAAGGAGGACATGATAGAGGGGTATACAATTATGCATGGTGTGAATCGAGTGGACAGAGAGAAGTTTTTCTCCTTCCCTTATAATATTAGAAGCCAGGGCCATCCGTTGAAGTTAAACGCTGGGAGATTCTGGACAGACCAAAGGAAAGACTGATTGACCCAACATGCAGTTAAGCTATGGAATGTGCTGCCTGGCCATCCATCTAGGCAGCTTTAAAAAGGGCTTAGACAAATTTGTGGTGGACAGGGCAATCCGTGGCGGCTAGCCTGGACAGCTCTGTATTTCCCTCAGGATCTGTGGGGGACATGATTCCCCTGAACACCCGGAGCTGGGGAACACCAGTGGGAGGGGCCGTTTCCCTCTTCTCCCCCCCCCCTTTTCAGGTTTCCCAGATGCACCTGGTTAGCCACTGTGTGAAGCAGGAAGCTGGACAGGATGGGCTTCTGGCCTGATCCAGCATTCTGATGAGAATGAATATACTTTATAGCATGACCGCTATATTGACTACTCCTTTTTTCCTGCTTTAGGGTGATTGTTCTTGATAAAGGCGAAATAGTAGAGTGTGGTAGCCCAGCCACCCTAATCCAGAAGAAAGGCATTTTCTATAGTATGGCTAAAGATTCTGGCTTGGTTTAATGTGAAGCCGGAGGCTCCTTCCGTTGGGGGTGTTGTACAGGAGAAGACGGACTCATGCGCACAAAGCGATTGGGATGGCGGTTTCCATCAGAACCCCTGGCTGTGACGCTCAGGCCAAAGGATTCCACTTCAAAAATCGCGTGTGCTGCGGGACAGAGGAAGCAGAGCATAGTCAATGCAGTCTCCTTTATCCCTTTAAGATCTAAGCAAATGGTAGCAAGGGGGTGGGTTGTGTGTAACAGCCCTTCTTATCTGAGGCTCCAAAATCCTGCACACTGTAGGAGTCGGCTGTTTTGAGTCCTCTGGGGAAAGGTGGCTTCACCCCCCCCCCTTTGTTCCATTTTACTTTTGTGCAAAAAGCTTTTGAAGATGCAACCTTCATTTCCCATTCAACAGCCGGCATTTTCATGGGAGGAACTGCAGAAGCATGGTGCAGTCTTTTGTGCCGTAAGAGAGATTTTTGGGGACAGGAACGTTCCCCCTCACTTGATGATCAACACACTTGTCAGATTTAAAGTGTATGTTTCTTTGGCCAAAGCAACTTCAGTGGATCTGGCTTCTGTTGGGAGCAGAGACGAGAATGTATGGGTGGCACCGGAAAGCTGGGGGAATCTGACACTTCAACAGCTTCACCCTGGACACCCTGTGTTCTGTTTCTTGTTTCTTAAAACAATTGAGTGAAAGAGTTGGCCTAAAGACATCACTGCTGTTACCAGTTCCAGCCTCAGGCAAAGCTTTTCCCGAACGACCCCACCCACCTCTCCTCTTGTGTGCTGTTGCTGTCTTCAGAAGAAACTGCAGTGCCTCACAGGGATGGGAATTCTCCATTTATTGTGTTCTTCGTAGTCTCCTCTCACCAAAACAAAACTGGAATGGAAAACCGAGCAGCAGCAGAACTCAGTGCTCACCCAGCAGCCTGGAGATGTCAACTTGAAATTATGTTGCTGACCTTTAAAAACAAAGCCAGACATCTTTTCTTAGAATAAAATTTATTTATTTATTTTTGTAAATACTGTTCTCTTAAAGCTGAATAGACTGAAGCTCACTTTGGTATTTTTGTAATGACTCATGCAAAGAGCTTTCAGTAAACCTTTTTGTTTGGAGAATGGCCCTCTCTCTTCAAGCTGCTTGCAAAGCAACATTG
The DNA here is from genome assembly GCF_027244095.1 of Hemicordylus capensis. Classification (NCBI taxonomy): domain Eukaryota; kingdom Metazoa; phylum Chordata; class Lepidosauria; order Squamata; family Cordylidae; genus Hemicordylus; species Hemicordylus capensis. The sequence continues at coordinate 4,641,622 of NC_069669.1, forward strand.
GTGGTGGAATTATTGGTGGTGTTACTTGAGGCTGCTGTGAGCCCTAAGACTCGCACATGTAATAGGGCATAAACCTCATCTGGGCTGACTTTAGAGCAGGGCTGCTCAACTTCAGCCTGCCTGCAGATGTTGGCCTACAATTCCCATCATCCCTGGCTATTGGCCACTGTGGCTGGGGATTATGGGAGCTGTAGTTCAAAAACTGGGGCACCTAGTTTGAGCAAGCCTGCTTTTGAGTGGACATGGTTTCAGATAAAATTTGGGGTGGAGTGGGGGGTGTCCAGTTGGATTTGATCCAACTGCAGAATAATCAAATGGATGGAAACTACTCCCTTCTGTTTGTCACACTTCTAGGCACAAGCCATCTGTGTTTCCAGGCTTACCTTTGCCATCTTTACTGGACCCCTTGCCTTTTAAAATGTAGAGCTTTTTAAACTTGTGTGTACATGACAGCACCTGGATGGTGCAGAGTTAAGCAGCCGTCTAAGCCCTAGTCTCATTGGTTAGAGAACAGACGTTTCCACTCTATCCCTAAAGGACCGAAGAACATTTAGAGACAATTCCATCCACCCACCTCTGCCAGCATCTGTAATCAGATGAGAGGGAGAGTTTCATGAAACTGACTACTAAACTTTGCTCTTCATGGGCAACAGAGGAAGCAAAACTACAACCCACTCCAAAACTGATTTCAGAAGCAATCATGAGAGTCAAGCTGTTGCACTTAAAGGGAGGTCAGCCAAACCTGTGAAACTTCAGAAGGTGGCATTTGAAGGGGGGCGGGGGGGCGCTGCTCTGTACCCAGGCTTGTAGAACAGAACAATATCGGACCTCTGAAAAGTATAAGCATGCATATGTATTCAGTACTTGGTTTGGGCTCCTTTTGCAGCAATTACTGTCTCATTGCGGCGTGGCATGGATGCTATCAGCCTGTGGCACTGATGAGGTGTTATGGAAGACCAGGATGCTTCATTAGCAGCCTTCAGCTCTTCTGCATTGTTTGGTCTCATGTCTCTCATCCTTCTCTTGGCAATGCCCCATAGATTCTCTATGGGGTCAGGTCAGGCGAGTTTGCTGGCCAATCAAGCACAGTACACTGTATACTTTTCGGAGGTCCGATATTGTTCTATTCTACAATCCTTGTCTTCTTGGTTCCATGTAATAGTCTAATTTTCTGGGATTGTGGATTTGGGGTTTTCATGAGCTGTATGCCATGATCATCTCCTAACGCAGCGCTTCTGCTCCTAAGTGCTCCTCTTCACCTGGGCTCCCCCTCACCTCTTTGGATAGTTGCTCACCTGGGGCAGATCCTGGCTTTATTTCAGGCGGTGCAAAGTACTTCTGCAATGGGTTTTCGGGAGGCTGCCTGGTTTCCATCATCAGTGGCTGAGCACCATGCCTCTGCTCTCTGTAGGGGAGAGAAGGATAATGAACATGAGGAGGGGATGGAGGAGGAGGAGGAAAGGCCTCGTTTCTGCCCAGTTGCAAAAGCAGCGGCACACCAGCTGGGCGAGGAAGCTGTTTAGGAGAAGGTCTCCACGGCATCTGCTGAGCAAATGGATCCGCTAAAAACTGCCTAGGATTCAGAGACCGACAGTAGAACTTCCAGGCATAAGGGGGCAGTCCAGGGTGGGCCACCTTGGCCCTCCAGCTGTTGGGGCTGAGGATGCTAGGAGTTTTGGTTCAAGAACAGCCAGAGGGCCAGGTCTGCCCACCCCTGCTCTAGGGAGTCCAAAGCCCACTTCTTCTGCCTTTGGGACATTGGACTTTCAAACGGCGACAGGCCACTCAGCACCCCCTTAGCCAAGTCCAGTGGCTGGGGATGCAGACCAAAGGGGAGACAGGGAGCTGGGGGAGAGAGAGAGAACCAGCCCCCTGCATCCAAGCTAACTAACGGCCTCCTTGTTCCAGGGCTGCTGTTCAACTGCCACTCCTGACTGTTGGCCGCCTCTGTATATTCCAGGGGCTGTAGACTGCTAACTTTGCAAAGAGGCACCTTTCAACGTGGTGATTCTCTTTATTGAGCAGGGGGAGAGGAACTGGCCCAATCCAGCCCCAGCACAGGACCGCCAGTGACTGTTGCTGGTGTGTGTCCTATGTTTCTTTTTAGAATGTGAGCCCTTCGGGGACAGGGTTCCATCTTCTTTATTTGTTATTTCCACGTGTAAACCACCCTGAGCCATTTTTGGGAAGGGCGGTATAGAAATCAAATGAATGAATCAAATCAAAATCAAATGAATGAATATTCTAGCCCAATAAGGAGCCAGGCATTCAGAGGGCGAGCGGGTTTCTTGCAGGGCCCGCTTTTTCCTGGGTTCTTTCTTGTGGCATTAATTCCCACACAGGCATCATGCGCAGAACCTGAAGGCATTTCTACACGTATCATTCACATCTTCTCTCCCCACCCTGCTGAAACACTCCCATCATGAACTGTGCACAGGAGCTCACAAGGATTTTATAAGTTCACATTTAATTTTATTGATGGCCATTTTAGGACAAAGCAGGTTGGCTGTGCCAGTTTGTCTAAGCCCCACCCATAAATGAAACTGTGTGTTACTGAGATCTTGGTTCTCCATTGTGTGCTTTAAAAAAACCCTCTGGTTTTGGATTGTCTCATTCAACGAGCCCTATTTCTGCAGGGAAGTAGTGGAACTGTTAACAGTGCATGTGACTGTTTTCAAGGAAAGACTCCAGTAGTTCTCAGTTCCCAACATCAGATGCTTACCTGAATTCAGTAGAGGCACAGCCCTCCTTCACTGCAGGCTCGGGCATTTCCGAGGGCTCCTAAGTGCTCACCTGGCAACATCCAGGCCCTTCAAGACTGGATGCTTAGTCCAATATTGAACAGTGTGACACACACACTTTACAGAAAGGTCCACATGATGTCATCCATCTGGTTTTTCACCATATTTAAGCTTAAATATTTAAGCTTAAATGTTAAGCTGTCTGCTTATTAGTGCAAACACACCCAGGTTTTAGAGAAACGTCTTAGAATAAGGCAATGATCACATTGAGGGCAACCAAGATGATCAGGGGCCTGGATTACCTTCCTTAAGAGGCAAGGCTACAGCATCTGGGGCTTTTTAGTTTGTAAAAGAGGTGACTACAGGGAGACACGCTAGAGGTGTAGAAAATCATGCATGGAGAGAGTGGACAGAGGAATTTTTCTCTCTCTCTCACAACACTAGAAACTGGTCATCTTATGAAACCCATTGCCAGAAAGTCTAGGACCGAGAAAAAGAAGTACTTTTTCACGCAGTGCATAATTAACCAATGGAATTCTCTGCCACATGGTGTGATGGCCACTAGCTTGGATGACTTTAAAAGGAGTTTAGACAAATTCATGTAGGACAGGTCTATCAATGGCTACTAGTCTGGTGGCTATAGGCCACCTCCAGCCTCAGAGGCAAGATGCCGCTAAATACCAGTTGAAGGGGAGCAACTGCAGGAGAGAGGACATGCTCTCAGCTCTTGCCTGTGGGCCTCTCAGAGGCATCTGGTGGGCCACTGTGTGAAACAGGATGCTGCACTAGAGCGGCTTGGGCCTGATGGAGCAGGGCTGTTCTTGTGTTCTTACATGTGTGAACCATTAGTGCTACCATTGGGTCTCTTTCTGGGAGTGGGGGTAAAAAAGGGTGAGGGGGTCAGTCAACACTTGCCCCAGCTGTATTCCACCAGCTATGCACCACTAGAGTTGCCATGCCCCCCCAAATTCTGGGTTTTACTACCCAGATTTTAACCATCTCTCCCAAATTGCAGCTTCCATTAAAAGCTAGCCCTTGGAGAAACAGAGTTATGGAGCAAAACGTGCAGTCTTCTGCACAAAAATTATTTTCCAGCCAATTTACATAATATGCAAATTAGGCACCTGTATTTGGAAAGCCAGAAAGTGGCCACCCTACACACCACCCCTGAATACCCCAAAACAGAGACAGCCACTGCGATGTGAAAGGAACCTTGCCAGCCTTTGCAAGTGGAAAGGCAAAGGCGGGCTGGCCCTGGACGGAGCATGTCTGGAAGCGCCTCATGGGAGCTGTGGCAAGCATCAGTTGCTAGAAAGCACCGTTCCGACTCTCTTCCTTAAAGACACTGCAGGAAGCTGATAACCACTCACAGGTCTCCAATCACACCATACACCAAGCTCAGAAAATTAAGGCTGGCACATTCGCTGCTCATTTTCTTGCAGGATGCAAAAATGTAGGAGGCCTTCGGGGGGGACGGACCTTATGACGTTAATACTCAGTTGGGCTTGCATGGTCTAACCAGGGCTGCCCAACTTTGGCCCTCCTGCGGATGTTGGCCTACAATTCCCATAATCCCTGGTTATTGGCCACTGAGGCTGGAGGTTATGGGAGTTGTAGTCCAAACTCAGCTGGTGGGGGGGACAGGGCTAAACTTCAGCAGTTCACCTCTTCCTGGCAGGCCAACACCTTTTGCCCAGATTCACAACATGCAGAGCTGCCATCTTTCGCAAAGTGTGTCCGGTCCAGAATGTGCTCAGCTGTGAAGCCTTCCCAGCCTCCCCTGCAGGCAGCTTTCAAGCTTCTCCTGCCTTCACCCTGGCTTTTAGTGGTGGAAGAAAATCTGTTCAAGGCCCTCAGCCAGCATATGAAGGATGCTTCAAGGAAGGGGAGGTGGTTTCAAATGCACCTGTTCAACATCTGAAGGGATGGGCTGTGAACTGGAACAAACAACATCCCCCTCCGGTTGGGCCCCTCGCAGGAGGGCAAGATGGCAGCAAAAAGTTATAAATAAATAAATAACCCACCCCTAATTGGGAACCCGGGCTCAATTCTCACAGCATCACCGGTCGGGCACACTTGTTTGCATGGGGGCATCTCCAGGAAATCCTCCCACCCTGTGGCTGGAAAAGACCACATCAGAACCTGCTCTCCTTCTAGCCAAAACGGCCAGGAGGGGGGAAAGATCCAAATTTGTGAAATGTACTTAAGTAGTGGGACTTTAGCCTCCACCATCACCATCACGTGGATCACCCAAGGGAGCATCTCCGGGAAATGCTCCAACCCCATAGATGCAAAATACCACATCAGAACCTGCTCATGGGCAGAAGCTGACTGGACATCAGAAGAGCATGGCTTTAAAATTTTCAAAAGCCCTCCAAATTAAACCACCTCTTCTCAATGCTCTGGGGCACCTTGTGCTTGCAGTACTTCTAAGAATCATGTATGTAAGCCAGATATTTGTCATTATTTCAGGGAGGCTATACTAGAGAGGACCACTGGCCCAGGAGAGGTTTCCCATCGTGGCCTGGCTCTCTAAGTGAGAAGATGAATGAGACGCTGCTCCGGTTCTTCCCTCTGCTCCCCTGCAGAAGAAGACTCCAGCATGGACAGAGCCAGCCACCCCAGGGTAGTCCTTGTGGAAGAGAACCGGCATGGCAGGCAGGCAGGCCCATACGTGGCCCGTGTTCTGCTCGCATTCTGGTCTTCCTGACCCCCCTCTTCAGAAGGCAAAGAGGGCTCACTGAGACGCACATCCTCCTCTTCATGTTTTAATTGCCCACCTGCAGCCCCTCACAGGCGCCTGCAGGAGCCAACCACAGCATGGCAGTTGGGGCAGAAGTGCTCGGCGTCCAGCAAAGAATCCATACAAAACGGGAGGAGGCAGCAGAAGAGGCAGCCCCTGCAAGAGAAAGGGAGTGGGGTTCAGGCTGGAGTGGGCCCGGCAGCCCCTTCAGACGAGAGATCCCATTCCGAGTCCCATGGCTGTGACCGGAACATCCGCAGAAGAAACGCCCAGAATAAGAAGTCTTGATTGGCGCTTTTGCTTGGTTCCTCTGCCTTGTGGGATGGCGGGACATTCCTCCTCAAACCACCAAAGCCGCCCCCAACACTGTGCAGACACCAGCCCCACTATGCAGGGGCTTACCAAGCTTGGAGGGGGCCCGGAGAGGAGATTTTTAAATGGGCTCCTCGCTGCCTTCCTCTCCTTCTTCTGGCCAACTCTCTGCCAACTATCCCAACTACAGTTACAAGCTGTAAATAACAGCAGAACCAACTAATACAACAGTATCAATGAGAACTTTAATAACTGCACATATCCCAGCTATGGCATCTCACCAGCACCCATTTACTATGATATCCCACACCACCATTCAGACCTTAATGCTGAGTATTTTGCAGTCTGATCCTATACAACAGCAAATTCCCCCAGGCTCAGATTAGCTCCCCATCCCACCCCAAGAAAGCACACAGAAGATTGCAGTCCAGAGGTTGTTTTCTCTGCATCCATTGACATCACTCAATTGCTTCCCATCTCCTCTAATTCTTTAAAAGTCGCTTTGGAGGATGTTGCACATATTTCTAATGGCGAGAACAACAGCAGCGCTCTTGTGTTTATCACGTGAACACTGCTGGGTCCCTGGGAGAATGAGACCATTGTTGATACCACATCCGAAGGGACATGACAGTTTTGCAGCACACAGAGGAGAATGTTCACCTGCAAGTCTGTCAGACAAGACCTAACCGGAAGTAAAGAAGAAGGTGCAAGCAATGGCTGGCAGAAAGCATCATCCCCTTTAACACAAGAGCGTGCCAAACGGAAGTCAGCGAGGAGGCAGACGTTTCTGCCCAAGATGCTCAACAAACACCCAAAGCTTGCAGCTAGGACTTGAGTACTGCTAAAGTCTTGAATGTTGGTACTGAAAGACACAGAGAAGAGACGACCATTCCAAAGCCCTGGAAACCGCTGATCAGCAAGGGGCGGAGGGGGAGAAAGAATCATTCATGATGAGTGACATTCACACATGAGTGACAGTTCTGCAGTTCGAGAGGGAGGGTGTTCTAAATTGGGGGGTGGGGTGGGGGTTTCCTGCGTTTCTGCTTGGGCTCTCTGTCCCTCCTTTGAAACTGCGCCCTGAGAAACGCAGAAAAAGCAAGAAATGCAGGGGGGGGGACATGATTTAGAACACACACAGAAAGAGGGAGGGAGGGAGGGAGGGGTGTTCTAAGCGGGGGGGAGGGGTTCCATCCTGCGTTTCTGCTTGTTTGAGGGAGCATTTGCAAAGGAGGGGCAGAGCGTCCAAGCAGGAACGCAAGAACCCCCGATTTAGAGCGCACGCGCGCGCGCGCACACACAGATCGAAGAGGAAGGAGAGCGAAACCGAAAGAAGGGGAGGGAGGGAAGAGAGCAGCTCCAAAGCGGCGGAGGCAAAGGCCAACAACAGGAGTCCCCACTACCCCAGCGGTCGTCGCGGGCAGGCTGTTGCTCCTCTATGGCGCTTCTTTCTTCTCCCTCTCCCACTCCTCCCTGTCTCCTCCCCATGGGTCAAGTGGGCGCCGCTCCCGAGCTCCCTGCCGGCCGGCCTGCAGCTGCTGTATTCCTCTCCTGCTGCTCCTGGCACACGGCAGGAGGCAAGCAGGCTGGTGGCTGCTGACCCGCCCTGCCCTGCCCTGCCCTGCCCCACAGCCGGACGGAAGAGAGAGGGGCACAGGCACAGCTTCGCCTTTGGAAGGCAAGGGAAAGACCCCCCCCCCATCGCCGTCCAGGCTGCGGCCCGCCGAAGCAGCGCTAGCCACCGCGTGGCCCGCGGCCACTACAACCAGCATGGCAGGCAGGCGCCGCAGGGTGAGTGCGCGCACCTCCTGTGCCCTGGGAGACTGGCCGGGCCTGGGGGGGCTTTCTTTGTCTCCCCGTGCCTAATGCATGGTCCGCCCCTGCCGCCATGGCATCGCCCGCAGAGCCACCAGCAAGGAACTGGCACAGCTGTTGCCGCTGAGGTTGGCAGCAGAGATGCACTGGGTTGGGAGTCCACAGCATCCTGTTGGCAGCCCACACCAAGCTGCCATAGCCAACGCCTGCCTGCAGTTTCACACTGGGGGGGGGGCACACCAACCCCAGCCGAAGGCCATTGGTCAGAAGCCGAGCAGGACCCACCGCCACCTTCAGGAGTCTGTCCTGCAGGGCCACCCCAAAGCAGTGCCCCTCGCAAGGCACCCCAGAAGGACAGAAAGGCTATTGGCATGATCAAGAAAAGCTGAGAGGTTGGCAGAACCAAGGGGGGGGGGTGCACCCCAGGGTTAAGCTCACACCCTCTAGGATCCCGCCCACCTCCTTAGGTTGCAGGACGCCTGTGTGTGGCCACACAACCCACCCACCCCATGCTGCATTCAGAAAGGGGATGCCCAAGCAAAGCACCCAAGGTTGCCCTGCAGAGCGCGCTCTCGTTGATCCGCTTACCCGACCAGGCACAAGAATCCAGCAGCCATCCAGGTCAAGAGCCCTGCGTTGTAGAACACGTGTGTCATGATGATCTGGCCGCAATACGGGCAACGCATATAGACAGGGTTGGCCCCAAAGACCACAGGGTTCTGAATGTAGACATGCACAGGAGCTGAGCAAAGAGGAGGGAAAGGGAGAGGGTCAGGCTCCCTTCTAGCCCCCAGCTTTGCTCTGAAGCTTGCCAATGCTGCCTCCACCCCCAGCTCCAAATCTGCAAGAACAAGCCAAGAGGTCAGCCAAGGACCCGGGCATCAGACAAGCAGACAACCCTTCCCTTCTTTGCCCCCAGCAGCCGGCATCCAGAGCCACACTGCCTCTGAACATGCAGCCTTTGTTTTCCCATCCTTTGGAAACAAGCACTGTTTGTTAGCAGAGTTGCCAGATGGCCAACAATTCGCCATTTTCCCCCATCCTTTTTCTCAGATGCATGGATAGAAATGGTTAATCTCAGGCCATTTTGGAGTCACTGCTTGGCCCCAACCAGTTCTAGATTTGCATCCCCTCCTGGGCGCTTTCCAGATTACACGCTACAACAGCGGCAAAATGCTTCCGTACAGGCAAATCACATTCAAAACGTAAATAGCAAAGCACCCAGCAGGGGGAGCAGTCTCGTGAAAACTAACAACTGGGGCGGGGGGGGAGCAACTTTTGAACGCCGGATATACAGTGTTGTAGCACTATATTGCTGTGCTTAATTTTTTTTTAAAAGGCATTGGAAATATGAACGGCACCCTGCGGTCAGTGTAGGGACTGCGGTGTCACAACACAGGAAATGTCTAAACACACTTCAAACATACACCGTGATCTTGTTGCAGGGTCTAATCTGGAAAGTGCCCAGACTAAAGCCTACAACAGGGTCACTATGTATCTGCTAAGTGTGCTTCTGTACTTCCTGTGTTGCTTCACCACAGTCCTGGCACTGACAGCAAGGGGCCGTTCACATTTCTGATGCCTTGGATTTTATCTTTGTATTCTAGTGCTACAAGGTTGCAAGTCTGTTGCAGAAAAAAATAGCTGTATTTTCCCATTGCAAGAGTTTGAGATTCTGGGGATCATTCTGAATACAATTCTTCCAAGTTGAAACATTTTACCCCTGTTGTAGCGTGTAATCTGGAAAGTGCCCAGGAGGAGAAAAGATGGAAAACACCTTTGAGACATTATGTCTCAAGCCTGGAGGTGCTGAAGAGAAGGACTGAGATGCAAAGACATCATGACACCGAGGGGTGAAGATGAAACAAGCACATCTTAGATCAGAGTCGTGGAGACAGGCATCAAGGTAAGGTTGGCACTTTTGACAGACAGGGGAACTGACCACTCCCAAGGACCACCAAAGGTGAAGAAGAGTATAAGACTTTGTGGTTTGCCAGATCATCAGAGGGCAGGTCCAGAAGGTGCATCTACACTTTCTCCAGTGCTGCAGCGTTCTTTGCATCCTAGCTTTGCATACACCCCATATTTTCACCACACTCTAGCATTTTGAACGCTGGAAGGACCAGCAAACTGGCCGTTTCCTGGTTCCCTGCCACTGGGTAACAAACATTGCCCCTTCTTTCCTCTCTTCCACCACCCCGCTTTCCCCTTCCTCTCCACCCTTCATCCCTTCCCATTCCTGCTAGGCAGAATTCCTATATTTAGACTAGATGAAGAGCTTTAGCCTTTGCTTGCCAGACTGGCCTTCTCCTCGCTGTACTTCTGAGCACATTTCTACAAGTAAAAGTTATGATAGACAACTGTAGTCTGGTTCTCTGGGTCACTTCATACCTCCACTGGTATTTCCCCCTAAAATTCAGAGTGGAACCACCTGGTATGATACCCAGTAAGGTATGATACCCTTGAGAGGTTGTTGATCGGCGAAGCCCCATCAGCCTCTTGAACAGGGCAGAACCTCTCTTGCTGGGAGCAGCACCCGAGTCCAATAGCAGGGAGCTATAGTCCAATCAACTGTATTGGCAGAGGTCCCCCATATCCCAGTTGGCCTGGCAGAAACACTTCTATTGGTGAAGTCCCTTTGGGCCAGGCAGAACCTCCCCAGCATCCCGTGAGCCTTGGGTTCATAACACTGATTCTAAATCCTTCCTTTTCCAACTGCTGGCTGCTTGAAGTGCCCCCTGTGGTGTTTTTGATTCATCCGTTCCTTGATCCAGGCCAGCTTTTGAAAAGGGCTTTATATTCCGGTCCCAGAGCAGAGGCGGGGCTAACACACAGCCAGCAGCAAGAGCCCAGAAAAGCACTTGCCTCTCTGTACATAATCTCTATTTCATTACATTATTCAGATTCCTGATTCCACTTCACTGCCTTGTCCTTCCATACTCCCACTCTTTCCTTTCATCCAAGGGAAATGAGATTTGTATTTTAACAACTTTTTAAAAATGATGCTTTCAGGTTGATAAGCTGGCTTGACTTCATCTAGCACAGTAACCAGCACAGGCAACAGAATCAGAGCGAGGGATTCACTTGTAATTTGCTAGCAATTATAGAGGAGGGATGCATCTGCTCCTAAACACAGCCCAGTTACACCAGTCAGATGTCATGTGCATGGCGGCTGGCCGGCAGCCTCCTCTTCGCCTGGGCTACCCCCCCTGCTCTTTGGCTCGTTGTGGCCGGCTTACCTGGGGGAGCCCTTGATGCGCTTTCAGGCGGCACGTAGGGCTGCATGGTGCTTGAAGGAGGCTGGTCAGTTGCTGGTCCAGCACCATGCCCCTGGGGCAGGCAGCACAGGATTTTCTCTGTAGGAGAAAGGAGGGAAATGAAGATGAACAGGGAGGCAGGCAGGTCTGCAAGGCTGGAAAAGAAAGAGGCAGCATGATGCCAGCTGGGAGAGGTATAGGGGCAGGACACTGAGACAGCTACTGAAGTCACACTGATGGCTGAGTCCAGGGCCAGTTACTCCCACTTGGGTGTTTCTCACATAGCAAGCTTTACTGCGAGTTCGGAGTTGCCAAAAGAAAAGGAAAGAAAGAAAGAGAAAGAAAGAAAGGTGCAAGAAGTGGAATTTTTGTACCCCGGATATAAATTGAGGTATGCTCTAACATGCAATAAAAACCCAACTTGTGTGTGAAGTGTTCCCTCATAGCTTGCTGGGACTTTGGGGTAAATCTGGCCCATATATGAATGCACACCCTCCATTCCCCCAACATTCCAGTTAGCCCCCTGCTAACTGAGCAAAGAGGCATCTTTTTAAAGTGGGGATCCTCTTATCTTGAGCAGGGGGAGAGCAACTGGCCCTCTCCATCCCTCCAGTGGCCGTGGCTGGTGTCTCTCTTATGTTTCTTTTTGGGATTGTGAGCCCTTTGGGGGACAGGGAGCCCTTCAATTTTTTCATATGTATGTCTGTCTATCTATGTAAACCGCTTTGGGAACTTTGGTTGAAAATATTATTTGTCGTATTCATAGAAATATTTGTCGTATTTGTCGTATTCATAGAAATATTTGTCGTATTCGTATTCCGGAGGAGATGTGGGGATCTTCTACAGGGGGCGAGGTGTGTGACTTCTAGCCACGACCTGGGACTCGAGGAGGAGAGTGAGCTTCAGCGAGCAGGAAGGCTTTCAACAGGAGGATACACCAAGTTAGAGGGGTGAGACTAGGTGAGAAATGAAGTTAGGAGAGAAGCTAGGGGGGAGGGTACCCACCCAATGCATCCCAGCTAACCTTCTGCCCCCCAGGCCTGCCTTGTTCCAGGGCCGCTGTTCAACTGCCACTCCTGACCGTTGGGCCTCCTCTGTATATTCCGGGCCAATGGAAGGCCTGGCAATCCTCCCACACAGGCAGGGAGAGGGAGAGGGAGACTCTTCCCCCCTGGATTTTGCACCATAGGAACCTCGGAAGCTGTCATCTACCGAGTAAGTCAGACCCTTGGCCCGTCTAGCTCAGTATATCTGCTCTGACTGGCAGCGGCTCTTCGAGGTTTCAGGCAGAGGCGTCTTCTTTCCCAGCCCTGCCTGGAGCTGAGGCCTGTTGGTTTCACAGGGATTCCTTTCCATGCAGACAATAAGCACACAAGCGATTGGCCTGTCATTTTAGGTGCCTCCGCGCATATAATTCACATCTCCTCTCCCCCAGCACTGCCATAATGAACTGTGCACTAGAAGTACATTCTTTTTATTTTTATTCTTTTTATTTTTATTTGCACATGCATTTCTCCTCCTCCTCCTCCTCCTCCTCCTCTAGGAAGACTGTCGCCGTTGCTTGTCCCGTACAAGTAGATTGGGCTCCAAGTAGCATAAATGAAAGTGTGTGCTATGGAGAGGTCTGTTTTAAATTGTTTCTAGAAAGCTTCATTCCCAGGTTGTCTAATCCAATGACCTCCGTGTCTTCAGGCAACTTGAAAAAAGTAGCTGAACAGTTAATAGTGCAGATGTCTGCCTTCAAAAGACGACTCGGGTATGCTGAGGTTCTGGAAGCTCAGATTAATTTGATAAAGACAGAGTCCTTCATCACAGGCCCTGGCATATCCTAGGGCTCCTAAGTACAGGGCCCTTTCAGAGGAGGCATTTAATCCGAGATTAAACAAGGTGTAACAGACAGACAGACACAGACACACACTTTACAGAAAGTTGCACACGGCATCATCCAGTTGTATTTCCACCATATTTAAATTGTCTATAGATTAAGGCAAACGCCCACCTTTTTGAGAAACATGATACTACAAGGCAATGACCACACATGTGGACTATCAGTGCTACCGTTGGGTCTCTCTCTGGGAGAGAGGTAAAAAGGAGGGGGGGGTCAGCCAACTCTCACGCAGCCATGCTCCTTTGCACACCACCCCTGAGCGCCCCAAAACAGCAACAGCTGCTGTGCCATGAAAGTAACGTTGCAATTTGGGATTTGATGGCAAGTGGAAAGGCGAGGGCTGGTTGGCCCTGGACGGAGCATGTCTGGAAACTCCCACTGGGGATGGAACATAGGAAGCTGCCATATACTGAGTCAGACCATTGGTCTGTCTAGCTCAGTATTGTCTTCACAGACTGGCAGCAGCTTCTCCAAGGTTGCAGGCAGGAATCTCTCTCAGCCCTATCTTGGAGATGCTGCCAGGGAGGGAACTTGGAACCTTCTGCTCTTCCCAGAGCAGCTCCATCCCCTGAGGGGGATATCTTGCAGTGCTCACACTTCTAGCCACCCATTCAAATGCAACCAGGGCAGACCCTGCTTAGCTGAGGGGCCAAGTCATGCCTGCGACCAGAAGACCAGCTCTCCCTCCAAGCATCCATTGCTGGAAAGTGCAGGTGGGACCCTCTTCCTAAAAGACACTTCAGGAAGTTGAAAACCACCCACAAATCTCCAGTCACAACATACACCAAGCTCAGAAAACAAAAGCCGGTATGTTTGCTCCTCACTTTCTTGCAGGATGCAAACATTTAGGAGGCCTTACAGAATAAAACCCCTGTCATGTTAATACTAATTTGGGCTTGCCTGGTCTAAACATTAAACTCCAGCTGTTAACCTCTTCCTGAAAGGCCCATAGATTTTGCCCAGATTCACAACACACACAGCTGCCATATTTTGCAAGGGTCCAGAATGAGTCTCTGCAGGCAGCCTTCAGCTCTCAGGTCCTGCTTTTAATTCTGGATGAAAATCTGCTCCAGCCCCTCAGCCAAAATGTTAATGTTGCTTCAAGACAGGGGAGGCGGTTTCAAATGTACCCATTTGGCATCTGAAGGGATGGGCTGCAATCCTGGACAAAAAAACCCCCCACACCTTCTCCAGTTGAATCACTGGGGCTGGATGGCAGCAGAAAATTTCCCATTCACAATCCCCCTTACTGAAGCCCAGTCTCAGTTCTCCCAGCATCAGTAGCCAGTCATACTTATTCATGTGGCGGGGCACGGCCAGGTCATTCTCCCACCCTATGGATGCAAAACGCTGCATCAGAACCTGCTTTCAGGTAGCAACTGGCTGATCAGAGCAAGTCTTTCAAAAACAAAACTCCAAATTAAACCACCTCTTCCAGACACTCTGTGGTTCCTCTTTTTACAATACTTCTAATAAGCATGCTTGTTGTATCCTACCCAGTAACCTTTTGCAATTTGTTTGTTTCTTTGTTTGGAGTTTTGGAGAGGGGATCCTGTAGAGAGTGTGGGGGAGGAGTGAGAGAGGAAAAGGGAGGGGAAGGAGAAGGAGAAAATGGAGTTGTTGCTGAATGAGAAAATGGAGTTGTTGCTGAAGGAGAAAATGGAGTTGTTGCTTTAGTTAAATCTACATCAGATTTCTTTGTGTGTATGAGGGTAGCAGCTATAAAACAACACTGTAATCTGAGTGTTGAAATTGAATCTGAATTAAAACAACACTGTAATCTGAGTGTTGAAACTGAATCTGAGTTCAGGCAAACCATACTGGAGATGAGTGTCGACACGGAGGAGATTTCCCCACCTCAGTGCAGCGACTGAGAGCCATGGCCCTGGTTCCCCAAATGAGAAGCTGCCTGCCCTGGTTCTTCTCTTTACTCCCCTGCAGAGGAATCGATCGCAGAACCAGCCACCCCAGGTTAGTCTGTGCATGACAGGACAGGTATCAACAAGAAGAAAGGCGGGCCCGTGCGTGGTGCCCTGCTCTCCCCGAGTTCTGCTCTTCCTGACCCCGCTCTTCAGACGGCAAAGAGGGCTCACTGAGACGCACATCCTCCTCCTCCTTTTTTAATGGCACACCTGCAGCCCCTCACAGGCGCTCGCAGGAGCCAACCACAGCATGGCAGTTGGGGCAGAAGTGCTCGGCGTCTTGCAGAGAACTCACGCAGAATGGAACCAGGCAGCAGCCGCAACATAACCTGGGGAAGAAAGGAAGCGGCCATCAGGCAGGCGAGCAGCAGGCACCCTCTGCGGATTGCAGACCATTCCGGGACGCGGGACGTGGCTGTGAACGGACCATCCGCCGCGACGGCCCAGACTCCATCCCCGGAGAGATCGTCCGTCTTGTGCCAGCCGCTGCCTGGCGATGCTGCTGCCTGCCTGCACCTCTGATGGGGAACGGGCTCTACTGCCATGAAGCCCAAGTGTTGCTCCTCGCACTAGCAACTTCCCTCCTCGACCAAAGCTGTTCCCAGCCCCACGGTGGCATCCGTCTGCAGAGCCAACAGCAAGGAGCATCCACACCTGCTCCAGGTGGGGCTGGCAGAAAGAGAGATGCAGTGGGGTAAGTGTTGTGGGAATGGGCAGGGACGCAGTCCTGGAACTTGTCCCCCCCCCCCCCCCCAGCAGGGACGCAATGGAAATTTCTGCATGGAAAGAATGTCTTGCTCTTGCTATTTGTTACCATTCCTCCTGCCTTTGGGGGAGAGGAGGCTGCCTTATACGGAGTCAGGCCCTTGGTCCATCTAGCTCAGTAGTGTCTACACTGACTGGCAGCGGCTCTCCTTGGTTTCAGGCAGGAGTCCTTCCTAGGCCTTCCTGGAGATGCTGCCCGAGAAGGCTCCAGCTGGGAACCCCTGCTGCCAAGTTACCACTATACCCTCAAGCACTTTGCCCACGGATGCCAAGTAGTTGCCGAGAGCTCTAGAGAGGGCTTCTTCAGCAGGGGGGCAAGCCACTGGCCGCTTTAAAGAAAGTGGGACTGCGCTCCCCTCCAAAGAGGGGCTTTTGCCCACCCTCCTATTCAGCCAGCCCCCCCCCCCCCCCCGGCAGCCTTCACTAGCCATGATGGGCACAATTGGGTACGACGAGACATGCTACAGAATGTTACAGCCCTGGAAAAGGAGGCTTGGCTGATCCATGCACATCCCTGCAATCTCTTCTTGGCAAAGTTTCTGGGTCTCCTTAAGTACCTAAGAACAGCCCTGTGGATCAGGCCCAAGGAGGCCCATCTAGTCCAGCATGCTGTTTCCCACAGTGGCCCACCAGATGCCTCTGGGGAGCCCACAGGCAAGGGGTGTATGCATGCCCCCTTCTCTCCTGCTGTGGCTCCCTCCTGCCACTGGGATTGAGAGGCATCCTGCCTCTGAGGCTGGAGGTGGCCCACAGCCACCAGGCTAGTAGCCAGGGATAGACCTGCCCTCCGGTCGGTCAGCTTACCCCAGCAGGCACAAGAATCCAGCAGACACCCAGGTCATCGGCCCCATCTTGCTGATCACGCGCGTCATGTTGGTCTGCCTGCAGAAAGGGCAACGCACTCTAACCGGGAAGCCCCGGAAGATCACGGCACTCGGGCTGTCTCCGTCCACAGGAACTGGGCAAAGAGGAGCAGGAGGGGGAGCGTCACTCTCCGTTCTGATCGGAGCCAGGGCTCAACTGGGCTCTGAAGAGCAAACCTCGCAAATACGAATATACGACGGATATTTATAGACCACTTCTCAACGAAAGTCCCCAAAGCGGTTTACAGAGATATCGATAAATTAATTAAATGGCTCCCCTCCAGTCCCCAAAGGGCTCATGCTCTAGAAAAGAAACGTTCAGACAGACGCCAGCAGCAGCCCTTGGAAGGTTGCTGTGTTGGGGATGGAGAGGGCCAGTTGCTCTCCCCCTGCTCAGGAAAGGGAATCGCCACTTTAGAAAGGAGCTTCTCGGCTCGGTTCGCCTGCTCCGATTCCAAGCCTGCAAAAAGGACTTGAGTGAGTAGCCAAGAACTCAGGCAGCTAATCAGAGGACACAGGACAGGCCCTTCCAACGCATGCTACAGATAGGAAGTGTACTGCTATACCCGTGTTCAGCTTAACCTGCGAATGCCTGTACTTGTGTACCCCTGTTCAGTGTGTACACTGTACTCTTTTATTAATGTTGAAGCTAACGTGTTAATGGGCCAAAGGTCACCGCTGTAACTCAGCAAAAACAAAATCCCTGCTTTGCCCCTCTACTATACAGGGAAAAGATCGGACACCCCTTCAGCCAAACGGATGCCAATCATCTTCATCACACTCCGGCTCAGGCATCACATGTACAACAGCTGGCCTGCAGCCGCCTCCATCAGCTGGGCTGCTCCCCTGCTCCTCTTGGGTTGGCTGCTGCAGGCTCACCTGCCTGTTGCCCGTCTGCCATTGCCGCGAAAGCACCAGGCCCCCGGGCAGAAGTCACAGATCTCTCGCCTGCAGAAAGGAGGGAAAGGAAGATCATTAGGGGCAGGGGTGTCGCTATCATTGAGTGGATGGGTTCAAAGAACCCAGACTCCCAGATCCACATCTCCCTCGTAGGCCCCTTCTCCCCTAGCTAGGCCCCTGATTAGGGGACAGAGAGGCTTGCAGCAGGAAGAGGCATGCCCGTTGGAGGCGACACTGTTTGTGAGTAGGACAGTGAGACAGCTACAGAAGTAATGCAGACGCTCACGAACATATTCAATAGCAGCAATCTCTTGCAAGCCAAAAATCATATCCTCTTTGCTGGCTTGTGTGGATCGAAGGTTGAGAAAGACATTAGTGCAACTCAGCAATGCTGATGGGAGAAGCAGATTCCCTTGACCCGAGCTGCGTTCAGCATACAATGATGAGGCAGAGTTCAGGGCCAGTGACTCCCACCTGGCCGGGTTATCCAGAAGGGACAACCTTCATTCCCAGTTTTACAGATCCCTTCGACAGAGGGCAAGGGAAGGGAGAGAAGTTTGCTTCGTTCATAGCCCCTCCAGGAGAGGAGGAGAGTGAGCTTCAGCAAGCAGGAAGGTTCGAGGGCGGGAGGATACAGGCCAAAGTCGACCTGGGGGTTCTTGCGACAGAAGAGGCTGTGGGAAAGAATACCAGCCCCCTGCATCCCAGCTAACCTTCTGCCCAGGCCTGCCTTGTTCCAGGGCCGCTGTTCAACTGCCACTCCTGACCGTTGGTTGGCCTCCTCTGCACATTCCAGGGGCTGGAATGGAAGATCTCCGGGCCAATGGACGGCCTGACGATCCTCCCACACAGACAGGGAGAGAGACGGCACGTTTCATTGACCTGGCATCTTGACCTCAGATCCAAGTAACTGGGGAGATTCTGTCGGAGATGGAGTTCCAGTGCATCGGCCGTTTGCACCAACGATGCTAATGTCCACTAGGGACATTGGGAGTAGAGGTAGTGAGTGAGGGTCTCTTGACCTGTCCCTCCTTGCCTCTACGCTATGACCCCTGCCTTGACTCCTCAGGTACTTCCTGTGCTGAGTCACTCCTCTTCCTTTCCTCTCGGAGAGTAGGAAAGGAAGAGATGAAAACATCTCTCTCTCCCTACCTGTCCATTATGTAGCTGATAGATAGGACTAGGTATTTCCTATCCAAGATGTTTCTATCCAAGATGTTCCTATCCAAGATGGACTAGGTATTTCCTATCCAAGATATTTCCTATCCAAGACCAATAAAACTATTTAGTTTTAGATTTTACAACAGTCTCCATGCATGTTCTTTAAATAACTGCAAAAACTAAGCTCTGCACTCTGCTCTGTAACTGGAGTGGGGAGCTTCCTTTTTTTCCCCTTGGCACTTTGCTAAATAATTACAAACCCCGACAGATTCTCCTATGCAAAGCAACCCAGAAGGGCCGTCTGGTCCATCAGATCTGGAAGCTCACCTTAGTGCGAGAAAGGCAGAGTCCTTCTCCATTGCAGGTTCTGGCATTTCCTAGGGGTCCTCAGTTCAGACTTGACAACTTCAGGGCCCTTCAAGATAGGGTGCTCAGTCTGACACAGAACCAAATGTGTCAAGCACACCTTGCAGAAAGGTGCACGTGATGTTGTCATCCATCTCTAGTCTCACTGAAGACAAAAATCATTCTCCATAAATCATCCACTTACGAGTGCGGACATAGGAAGCTGCCTTTGTCAGACCATTGGTCCATCTAGTTCAGTACTGTATTGGCTCTACCAGGGCTGCTCAACTTCAGCCCTCTTGCAGATGTTGGCCTACAACTCCCATAACCCCTGGCTGTTGGCCACTGTGGCTGGGGATTGTGGGAGTTGTAGCCCAAACACAGCTGTGGGGGGCCAAGGTTGAGCAGGCCTGGTCTACACTGACTGGCAGTGGTTCTCTGGAGACTCAGGTGTGGGTCTTTCCCAGCCTTACATGGAGATGCTAGGGACTGAACCTGGGAACTTTGGCATGCAAAACATAGACTCTGCCACTGAGCCACAACCCCATCCTCCTCAGACCAGGGGAGCTTTGCAAACAGGAGTTTGCTGCTGTAGGGGACAATTTGAGTTGTTGGATTTGTTGTAGGCAGAGGTGCACCTAGGTAATTTTGGAGCCTGGACCTAAAGGCCTTTAGAGGGCCCCCCCCTCTCCTGCAAATGAAGCATCATAATGTTCCTCCGGATGACCACACCACTTGGGACAGACTAAAGAGGATTTGTGGGGGCAGGGGCTGTGGAGGCCCTGGACTTCAGCCCCAAAGTCCAGGGGTAAGTGCGCCTCTGGTTGTAGGCCAACAACTCTGCCTTGTTTAGCAGAGAAACCCAGGAGATACGATAGAGGTCTACAAAATTATGCACAGTGTGGAGAGAGAGATAAATTCTTCTCCCTCTCTCACAACACTAGAACCAGAGGTCATACCATGAAACTGACAGCCAGGCAATTTAGGACTGACAAAAGGAAGTACTTTTTCCACACAGTTTATAGTTAATCTATGGAATTCTCTGCCGCTGGATGTGGTGATGGCCACCAGCTTGGATGGTTTTAAGCAGGATTTAGACAAATTCATGGCAGACAAGGCTATCGAAGGCTACTTGTCTAGATGGCTCTAGGCTGCCTGCAGGCTGAGAGGCAGGATGCCTCCGAATACTAGTTGGGGAGCAACAGCAGAAGTGAAGCATCTCATCTCCTGCCCGTAGGCTTCTCAGAAGCATCTCATGGACCACTGTGTGAAACAGGACACTGAACTAGATAGGCCTTGGCCCTGATCCAGCACCATTGTTCTTATCTTAAGTTGAAAATCACCCACAGATCTCCAAGCATATCAAACTCAGAAAGTGAGAACTGGCCCATTCACTTGTGTTTTCCTAACAAGATGCATACATTTATTCAAGAAATTTTAAAACGAAGAAACACGCAGCTGTCAGGTTATTACAACGTTTTGGCTTGCATTTCCTGAACATTTTTTTAAAAAAAAAAAAATCCAACTGTTCATCTTTCTCTACAGGCCATTCTGGAGCAAATCACCCTTTCTAGAGAGATTTTGCCAAGATCCACACGAGCATCGCTGTCATCTTAAGAAGGCGTGTCAGGTTCAAAATGAAAACTACAAAATGAAAATGTCCAGCCCGTGCAGGCAGCCTTCAGCCACCTTCTTCCCCCTTCCCACAAACCCTGCTTTTAGTTCAGGATGGACATTTGCTCAAGCACCTGACCAAGACTGCCATGTCTAGGTGGTCAAGTTCCCCCGGGGGGCATCTGCAGGAAGTGCTCTCACCCTATGGATGAGGAATGCCACATCAGAACCTGACTTCTGAACAGCCAGACTGGATGAGACAGTGGAAAGATCCCAGCCTTTCGGTGGAATTTAAGCAGCAAGAAGCAACCTCACACACACTTTGGCTCAAACATTGCAATTCTGTGTGGCACCCAAAGCTCCAACATAAACTATTATTTTCATTGTGGTCTCAAGATTAGACTACTTGCTCTAGACGCTCTGGGGTGTTTCATTGCTGCAATACAGCT
Source organism: Hemicordylus capensis (assembly GCF_027244095.1). Lineage (NCBI taxonomy): Eukaryota > Metazoa > Chordata > Lepidosauria > Squamata > Cordylidae > Hemicordylus > Hemicordylus capensis. The sequence continues at coordinate 4,662,394 of NC_069669.1, forward strand.
GGGACAACATACTCCTTTGAAGTGATCTGAAAGCCAGACGTTGCATGTGGATTTCAGCGCAGAGACCATACTGGAGACTGGTACCAATAGGGTGGAGGGTTTTGGCTCTGTACTGGTTCTTCCCCTCACTAGCCTACAAAGCAAGTCAGAGTGGCTCAGGGTCGTCTTTGCAAGACGGAACGAGCATAAACACGAAGACGGAAAAGCCAATGAGTGGTACAAGTTTTCCTGGACAACCATCTTCAGAAGGGCTCCCGAAGATGCGGGACCCCCTTCTTGGACCACACCCCCTCAGAGGCGCCGCCTGTAGGTGCCGAGAAGAGCGTTGCAGTTGGGGCAGTGGTGGGCCGTATCCATCAAGGAATCCGCACAGAAGGGAATGAGGCAGCAGCCGATCCAGCACCTGCCAGAGAACAGGCATGTTCAGTCAGACGCTCTCCAGGCACATCCAACAAGCCCGGGCAGAGGCCTTCTCAGCACTTCCAAAGCAAAAGCCCAGACTTCATTAAAAGACAAAACAAAACATAAGTCTATTTAGTGCCAGCCATTACATGGAGCTTCTGGTCCTTGTCCCAAGGCTCAGAGGCTTAAAAAAAGAAAAAGGAAAATATATATATGAGAGACCACATCAGAAAGGAAGAGAAATCGCCACAGAAAGGTTCTGAATGAGGCTAGCTGGAATAGGAGGACAGATCAGATCCATCAGCAAGGCAGACTTTTCTCCACAACATAGATGGTGTCGTTTTTGTTTAAGAGTGAGATAAAGAATATCAGGTTTGTAGCGTTCCCCATCAAATTCTTGAAGCTTAGCCATTTAACATTAAGAACAAACCCCACAGATTTGAGTCTTGGGGGACTGGGCCCCACACTGCTTCAGCCAATAGCCATTTCCATTTTGCTCAGTGCCTTGGTCTACACCAGGCCTGCTCAACCGGAAGCTCCTACAGATGTTGGCCTACAACTCCCATAACCTCTGTTAGCCACTGTAGCTGGGGATTGTGGGAGTTGTAGTCCAAAAACAGCTGGGGAGCAGTTGAGCAGGCCTGGTCTACACCAACCCATCTTGCGGAATAGGTCACATCTTTTGGGAAGGGCATCTGGGCAGAGCACTTGGCTCTTCAGCTTGGTCCGCTTACTTACCCAAACAGGAAGAGGCCTGCACAGCACAGCCAGGTCAGGAGGCCTGCATTGAACGACACACTGGTCACAATGGTTTGGTTGCAGGAAGGGCATTGCATCTCCACCGGAACGTTGTAGAAGAGCACCGGGAACTGGATGATATCTGGGCAGAGAGAAGGATGGGGGAGGGTCAGGCTGCCAACTCAACAAAGCCTACAGTTCTTCCTCACAAACAGCCTCTTGTTACCTTTACATTTTAATTTACCTTCAAACACAGAGCAAAATACTTCCAAGATGGATTTCCCCAAACATGGTTCTGAGTTAATCTCAGGCCATTTGGGGTTCTTTGCTTGTACCAGATTCCCACCCCCATTTGGACCGGTGATCTTGTGTCATCACCAGGCTCCATCTCAGGTTTTGGGATGCTTCTGAAGATGTACAATCATGGGTGTACCATCTATTGGGCAAGGTGAGACAGTTGTCTCCTGGCCCACTGCCTCAATGGGCCCCCTAGAGGCAAGTCACATGATCCATCTCAACTCCCCAGCGCCCACCCGACTTCAGCCCACTGCCTGGGCTTCCTTCGGTTTTCCTGCCTTCCGGTATTCCTCCTCTCTTTCTCTGTTGTGTCTCCACCCCTGGTATAGGACGGTTGCTGCTACTACTGCTAGTGAGGAGCCCTCTCACTCCCCAACCCCATCCGAGCTGGTTCTCTCCTGGCAGCTGCGGCTGCTGCCACCGACTGTTTTTCCTCCCACCGCTCCTCCTCGGCCTGAGAGCCACACCTAGTGAGTGACGTAACGTGAGTGACGCCATATTATTTGTGCATCCCTGTGGGTGTGGAGGGAACACTTGTCAGGCTAGGCATAGGCTGGAAAGCCCCCCCCTCCATGGCTGGGGGTGCACCTTGCTTTCGAGATCCTGCTCTCTGCTGAAATCGCCCCCTTCCCATTTTTGCCTTTCCAACGGTTCAAATAAGTAAGATTGTCTGTGTTCATGTGTGTGAGAGAGAAATGGAAGCCATCAGGGGAAAGCTGGGCATAAACTGGCTTTGGGAAGTCCCTGGAAGTATAACCATCCTCCTTTTCTAGCTAAACGATTGTGCAATTGTGTGTCAGAGAGAGAGAACGGGGATGAGTAAAGAAATCATTGGAGAGCTGGATGTGTGCATGTCCTTTAGCCAGGAGAAGCCTGGTCTGTGAGGTTTGTGTTTGGTTGGGGGCTGGGAAACGAGAACAGAGACAGCACCGTCTTCTCTCCTTCCCGCCCACCCCATACATGTAGGATACACAAATCATTAAAAAAACCTCATCCGAAGAGATTGTCTGCACAGACCGCAAAAGGGAATCCTGTGAAAATGCCAGAAAACTCCCTTTCCCGCCAGTGCTGGCTTGGGTTTGTTACTGGAAAGGGAGGGAGGAATTGAGGCCATCGTCCCTGCCTGGAAGTGGGGTGGCTTTATTTGCATCCCGGCCCTCCCCTGCCAACCTCTACTTTCAGCTTCTTGTGTGTATTTCTTGCCTCCTTTCCTGGATAAGATTTGCATAGCGTCTGTTAAGCTGTTTCTGTTATCAAAGGGTGTTCCTTTGTGGCTGTGAATGATCAGGCTGCTCCCCGCCCCTTGTTTGTTTGTTAAAAAGCAAAATAGTAACAAACAACCCCACCCCCCCCTACCCGCGTGTCTTGCAAATATTCCCCACGTCTAAGAACGGATGGAGATAACTGAGCCTTGCATGTGATGGCATTTCCAGGGAGGCATGTGGCCTGGCATGTTCCCTTGGCTATTGGACATGGGTTTGGTACAGTACGAGTCCATGTCAGTGAAGCGATGGCTCTGTTGGCTTGTTTGTGCGGTCATGAGACTTGAATGGGAATTCCCGCTTCTTCGGATTGATCTAGCAGAGGAGTTGCTGTCTGGTAGTTTCTGAAGGAGAGACTTGTCTCTTGTTCAGCTGTTGTTGCGTGCACTGGCCAAAGGAAGGCAGGTGTGCCCATCTTCTTGGGTGGGGGGAGAGGAACCCCCCCCCCAACCTGCCCATCTCCTGGGTGCAACAACAGGCCCACTTGCCTCAGAGCTTTGGCAAGCGGAGGGTGGGAAAGCAGGTGTGGGGGGTGGACCCCACAGCATCTTCTCTTCCCTTCCAATTGTGTGTTCCTTCTCTCTCTCAGCCCCACCCACCGATCTACCCTCTACCAGGGATTCTCAGCGTTGGGTCCCCAGATGTTATTGGACTTCAACTCCCATAATCCCCAACCAAAGGCCATTGGGGCTGGGGATTATGGGAGTTGAAGTCCAATAACATCTGGGGACCCAACGCTGAGAAGCTCTGCTCTAGGCAACAAAGGGCTGCAAAAAGGGGCCCCCAAAACAGAGAAGAAAGCTGGATTCAAAGCAACCGTGCCCTTTGCTCCCTTTATTCCCAAATGCACATTGAGTGTATGGCTTGGGGTCTATCTGTGCGAAGACCTTGTTCCAGTCTTGTAATAACTGCTCTGCTTCCTTTGCAAGGAAACCTGGGGATTAGAATTTGGTGTGGGTCTTGGTGTGGGTCTCCATTAGAGCTCCCCATTGGAAAGGCCATGTGACACAGTGGTTTTTTTGCATGAATATATTTGTTTTTATATTCTTACTTTCTTGTGTGATTGGTTGCTGTTTGTGCCCTCAAGAACCCACATGTTAAAAATACTGTGAGGCTATTCACACGATTGCAGAAAATCGGACTAGCCTCCGCGAGCCCGATTTTCTGCAATCGTGTGAACCCCCGGGCTCGACTGCGACCTTCATGCACAGAGCAAAACACTTCCGAGACAGATTTCCCCAAACATGGTTTCGAGATTGGAAGTTCAGGATTTTTCTTCCTTTCCGCTTAATGCTGCACGTACGAAGCAGTTCAGATCATTGGCACATAGTTACGCCAAGGCAAGGTTACTTAAGAGAGCCCTTGGATACAAGAGGTTGCTTCAAAGCCAATGCAGATCAAAGAGACTTGCCCAAACGTCAATCCTTCATCTCTAGGAGAGGGTGTCTGCTCTCCAGAGACAGCATTCAAAAGAAACCTTAACTTGGCTTGAGAGAGCTAGGCACAAACATATGACTGCCATGATGTTCAGTAGCTGCGCTCTGTGTATGCCCTTGAACATACTGGCTATTATATGTTTCAAGTCTCATGTCCCTTCTCCCTTTTCATAGGCACGCCAGTTGACTGGGGTCTCAGTGAAGAGGCATGCCAGTTGGAGGGGATGCTGTTTGTGGGAAGGACAGTGAGACAGCCACTGAAGTAATCACTAGCACACTTTGCTGTCATATTCGACCCACAGTTGCCAGTCATCTCATCTGTTTAGACTTCCTGGGGCACATCTGCTGAAGGCCACCGGTTTTCCACCCAGCAGCACAAATAATCGCTAGAGATAGCAGCTGCTATCTCAGCAAAAATAAAAATAAAAAAATTCCTGCTCGATGAGGAAGAAAAAAGATCTAACATGACACCCATTTAGCCAAAGAGACACCAATAATCTCCCCCCTCCCCTCTTGGTTGGCTGCTGCAGACTTACCTGATGGCTCCTCGCCTTCCATTGCAGCTAAAGCACCAGGCCCCACAGCAGGAATTCTCTCTCCTGCAGGGAGTAGGAAGAGGAAGATCACAAGGGGACAGAGAGGCAGGGTCACATTTTTGCAGAAGAAAGAGGCATGCCAGTTGGAGGGGAAGCTGTTTGTAGGAAGGACAGTGAGACAGCGACTGAAGTAATGTAGAAGCTTGCTAACATATTCAATAGCAAAACAAAAAACTCCTGCAATCCAAAAAAAGTCATCATGTCTCATCAGGTGTCAGCCAGATATTTCCTGGCACTAGAACCAAGCCACACGGAGGCAGATTCCAGGAGGTTCAAACCTTCTGGCTTGTGAAGGTTGGATGTTGAGAAAGGTCTCAGCAAAACACTGATGGGAGAAGCGGATTCTCTTGACCTGAGCTGCGTTTAGTATACAATGATGGGGCAGAGTTCAGGGTCAGGGACTCCCAGCTGGCCAGGTTACCCCAAAAGGACAACATTCATTCCCACTTCCATGAATCCCTTCTACAGAGGGCAAGGGAGAGGTATGTTTGCTTCATAGCCATCCAGGAAAGGAGGAGAGTGAGCTTCAGCAAGCAGGAAGGTTTGAAGCTGTTCAAGGGCAGAGGATACAGGCCAAAAGACAACAAACAGATTGCTCACCTGTAACCTTTGATGGTTTGGCATCATTCACAACGTTGGGCTCTGCACCTGTGCAGTGGCCACCACGGAAGGATTTGATGGGCTCCTCAAGGTGCTCTAAGCTCCGGTCTCTTTTGGTGGGAGAGCACCATTCCTCTCAGTTGCTGGACGGACAACGTTGGATGAAAGCTTCTTCAGGCCAGTGAGAAAGGAAAGCCTGAGCATCTGATAAGCCGGGAGGCTGGGTTGGTGTTGTGAATGGTGTTGAGCCACCAAAGGATCAAAAGTTACAGGTGAGTAACCTGGTTCTCCTTGTGGTGGCTAGGCATCATTCCCAACAGTGGTCGAGTGACTAGCTCCCAAACAGCTGGAGATGGGATTTAAGTAAGTAACATTTAAAAGGATAGAGCGCCCAAACCCAGCTTCAGCCGCAGAGCGGATGTCAGGGGTGCAATGTTGAATGAAAGGTTGATCCAACAATCAGGTGGAGGCTTTGCAGATGTTGGTGAAACTAACTCCAGACAGGTGAGTGGCCAAGGTTGCTACTGCTCTGGTGCAATGAGCCCAGATTACAGAGGGCAGAACAATGCCTTGTTGTAGCAGAACAAGACAGCTTGAACTATCCACTCCGACAGCCTTTGTCTAGAGCAGGGATTCTCAACGTTGGGTCCCCAGATGTTATTGGACTTCAACTCCCATAATCACCAACCAACAGCCACTGGGGCTGGGGATTATGGGAGTTGAAGTCCAATAACATCTGGGGACCCAACGTTGAGAATCCCTGGTCTAGAGCAGCTGTTTTTGGACCACAACTCTCATAATTACCAGCCACAGTGGCCAATAGCCAGGGATTATGGGAGTTGTAGGCCAACATCTGCAGGAGAGCCAAATTTAAAAAGGCCTGGTCTAGCGACTGGTCTGCCCTTACTAGAACCCTCAAAGGTGACAGAGTCTGTGGGTACAACATAAGTTTTTAGTGCATGCCCAGTAGTACAGAATGTCCCTACAAACGTCCAGAGAGTGTAGAGATGGAGCCAGGGGGAAACATGGGCAGGACAATGTCTTGGTTGATGTGACACTATCTTTGGCAGGAAAGCAGAATCAGTCTGCCCCATCATCTTGTTTGGACAATTCAAGGGGCGTCGATTCTAAGCGCAGCCAGCTGACTAACACCCTCCAGACTGTTGTGACTGCAATGAAGGCGGATACCTTAAAAAAGTAAGTAACTTTAGAGAAGTGGATGACAGAGGCTCCAAAGAGGTCTCCAGTGAGCATAGAACTAACTAGGGAAAGACTCCAGGGTTCCACTGGTGCCATGATCAGAGGGAAAAGGTTGTTTAATCATTCCCCCCCCCCAAAAAAAAGGTTTGCCATCTGGATGGGAAAAGTTGGTGGACTCCCCAACTGGAGTGCATGGTGGAGAGCACAGACAGATGCACTTTAAATAGAGGGACAGCTCTGTTTGCTTGATCAAAGTCAGATAGAGAGAGACTTAGCGGGCCATGGCTGTAGAGGGATCAAAGCCTCTGGACTGGGCATAAACCAGAAATCTCTTCCACTTGCAGGTGTAGTTTCATCTTGTTGAGGCCTTCCTCTCATGCTGAAGATTACTACTCAGGTCAGCCTCCACCCTATCATAGGAACATAGGAAGCTGCCTTCTACAGAGTCAGACCTTTGATTCATCTGGCTCAGTATTGAATGCACAGACTGGCAGCGGCTTCTCCCAGGTTGCAGGCAGGAGTCTCTCTCACCCCTATCTTGGAGATGCTGCCAGGGAGGGAACCTGGGAGCTTCTGCATGCAAATGCTCTTCCCAGAGTGACTCCAGCCATGCCGGTCAGAAGAGGGCAAGGTGCCATGGCACGAGGTACAATGCTTGAACTTTTTCCTCGAGTCCCACAAACATACATTTTCTCAGTTATGGTTTGGCTGTTTTCAGACTTTTTCCTCTGACCTTTTGCCTAATGTTTGGGTTTGTCTTTCTCAGTTATTTTTTGCTCACTTAGACCTTGGACTGTTTGTTTGACTACCCTTCGGCTTAATGTCTGGATTTGGTTTTTGGCCATGCTTTCCCCGGTTCTGACCTCCCTCGGCTCTGTTTTCCCCCTACTTTTGGCTTCGCTCAGCTCAAGTCTCATGGTGAACAAAGCCAAGAGTAGCAGGCAAAAAGCAGAGCGGAGGGAGGTCAGAACCGAGAACAGACAGGTGCTCTTACCCCTGGACTTTGGGGCTAAAGTCCAGGGCCTACACAGCTCCTGGGGGTACCCCAATCCTCTTTAGTCTATCCTGGGTGGTTTGGTCACCCAGCAGAGCATAATTATGCTTAATTTGTAGGGGAAGGGGGCCTCCAAAGGCCTTTAGGTCCAGGATCCAAAGTTACCTAGGTGCACCTCTGATCTGCCAAAAACCAAATCCAGACATTAAGCCAGAGGGTAGTCAAACAAACAGTCTGAGGTCTGAGTGAGCAAGAAATCACCGAGAAAGACAAACCCAAACGTTAGTGGCAAAAGAATGGTCAGAGAAGGCAGCCTGAAAACAGCCAAACCATAACTGAGAAAAATGTATGTTTGTGTTCCAGGAACTGGGATGGAGCCATCATGGAGGAGCGAATCCAGAAGGAAGCACACACTAGTGGACAGAAAAGGACCAAGGAGAATGGCTCTCCTACCAAAAGAGACTGATGGTGCTCTGCTCACAAAGGACACGGCTTAGAGCATCTCAAGGAGCTATCGAATCCTTCTGCGGTGGCCACTGCACAATGCTGGGAAGGATGCCTAGCTAGCCACCACAAGCATCAGGGGGTCCCTGCATCAAGAGAGGCTGTAGGAAAGGATACAAGCCCCTGGCATCCCAGCTGACCTTCTGCCCCACAGGCCCTCCCTGTTGCAGGGCTGCTATTCAACTGCCACTCCTGACCGTTGGTTGGCCTCCTCTGCACATTCCAGGGGCTGGAATGGAAGATCTCCGGGGCAATGGAAGGTCCTCCCACACAGGCATTCTGAGGGACAGCACGTTTCTTGGTCCTGGCATATTGACCTCGGATTCACGTTAACTGGGAGGGGTTCTCCTAAGCAACGGTCACACAGAGGGGCCTTCTGGTCCATCAGCTCTAGTATCCTGCTTCCCATAGTGCTCAGCCAGATGCTCCCAGGAAACGCAGAACAGGGTCCTGAAAGCATTCTTCCACGGCTGCTGCCTCCAAGTGCCAGGTGCTGGAAGCTCAACTTAGTTTGGGGGGGGGGAGAAAGAGTCCTCCTTCATTGCAGGCTCTGGCATTTCCTAGGGGTCTTCAGTTCAGACTTGACAACTGTAGGGCCCTTCAAGAGAGGGTGCTCAGTCCGACACTGAACCAAGTGTGTCATGCACACCTTGCAGACAGGCTCACGTGATGTTGTCATCCATCTCTAGTCTCACTGGAGACAAAATCGTTCACCATAAATCATCCCCTTATTAGGGCGAACATAGGAAGCTGCCTTATACTGTGTCAGACCATTGGTCCATCTAGCTCTGCCTGCAAAGCATGGACTTTACCACTGAGCTACAGCCCCATCCCCACCTTTTTAAAGAAAAAACAAGGTATTGATCCCATGTTTACACTATAGTAGGGCCTTTCCCCACCAAGTGCAAGAAAAGGTGTAGGGGAAGTAGTGGGGTGTCGGCGAACTCCTGCCCCAACCATGTTGCACTAGCTACACACCACCCACAGTGTCCCAAAACAGCCACAGAGGTGTGGAAGTAACCATGCAAAGCTAAGACTGGATAGCCCTGGAAGGAGCATATCTGAAGTCCCATAAGGGGGATGCACCAGGCATTGGTGGCTAGAAAGCAGAGTTAGGAGCCTCTTCCTAAAGAGATGCAGCAGGAAGTGGGAAATCACACACAGATCTCCAAACACAACAGACACCAAGCTCAGAAAGTGAAAACAGACACATTTACTTTTGTGTTTTCTTAACAAGATGCATAAATTTATTCAAGAGGTTGTAAAGAAAACACACAGCTGTCCGGTTATTGCAAAGTTTTGGCATGCATTTTCTGAACATTAAAAAGGCTTCAACAGTTCACGTTTCTCTCCAGGCCAATCTGGAGCAAATCCCCCTTTCTAGAGAGATTTTGCCAAGATCCACATGTGCATCGCTGTCATCTTAAGAAGGTGTGTCAGGTTCAAAATGAAATCTACTATGCCCCCCCTCCAGGCTGTGCAGGCAGCCTTCGGCCACCTTCTGCCCGCTCCCCACAAACCCTGCTTTTAGTTCAGGGTGGACATTTCCTCAAGCACCTGACCAAGACTGCCATGACTAGGTAGTCAAGTCGGGGGTGCGGGAGGTCACTGCAAAGGCCCTCATTTGGCATCTGGTGGGAGGGGCTGCAAACAAGAATTGCCCTGTCCAGTTGTGTCACTGGGGTGAGATGGAAATACTGCCGTTAAATATCCCTAACTAGGAATCGGCTCTCAATGGTCATGGCATCTGTCAGCTGATCGCTCATTTTGATCCCCATGGGGGCCTCCGCAGGAAGTGCTCTCACCCTATGGATGAGAAATGCCACATCAGAACCATTGGCTTTTGAACAGCCAGACTGGATAAGACAGCGGAAAGATCCCAGCCTTTGGGTAGAATTTAAGCAGCGAGAAGCAACCTTACACACACTTTGGCTCAAACATAACAAAAATCACTTGGGTCATTAAAAAAAACAACAGACTCTTGGCCTGTGCAGCAGGGAGCTGTTTTCACAGATTTCCTTCTTGGCAGCACAGAAAAGCTTCAAGATCTCTTAGCAATTCTGTGTGGTACCCAAAGCTCCAACAGAAACTACGATTTTTATGGTGGTCTCCAGACGCTCTTGCTCCAGACCACTTGCTCTAGGTGCTCTGGGGTGTCTCGCCTCTGCAGTACAGCTAAGGACGGCAGGCTCCTTAGAAGTTATCTGAAAGCCAGACATTGCATGTGGATTTCAGCGCAGAGACCATACTGGAGACTGGCACCAATAGGGTGGAGGGTTTCGGTTCTGTACTGGTTCTTCCCCTCACTGGCCTGCAAAGCAAGTCAGAGTGGCTCAGGGTCGTCTTTGCAGGACAGAATAAGCATGAACATGAAGACAGAAAAGCCAGTGAGTGGTACAAGTTTTCCTAGACAACCATCTTCAGAAGGGCTCCCGAAGATCCTGGACCCCCTTCTTGGACCACACCCCCTCAGAGGCGCTTGTAGGTGCCGAGAAGAGCGTTGCAGTTGGGGCAATAGTGGTCTGCATCCTGCAAAGAATCCACACAGAAGGGGATGAGGCAGCAGCCTAGCCAGCACCTGCAGGAGAACAGAAGCAAAGCAATATATTCAGCTCAGAGCTGTAGAACGAGACACGTTCGTCTGAACTGTCAGTGACTGAGCGATGGAGCCCAGTGTAACTCCCTGGAAGAAGCAGCGCGGTCTCTTCTCATTGGAAGCTGCCTTACACTGGATCAGACCATTGGTTCAGCGAGGTGAGTGTTGTCGACCCTGACTGGCAGGCAGTGTTCCCTGTCACAGGTAATCCCAGCGGTTGCTGACTGCAACTCCCAGCATTCCCAACCACAGGCCACTGCAGCCGAGAATCTTGGGAGCAGCATCTGGGATCTCCTGTTACAGGGAATACTGCCGGCTCCAAGTCTTTCCCAAGCCTTCCTGGAGACGCTGCTGGGGAGTGAACCTGGGACCTTCTGCGTGCAAAGCCGATTGTCTGGGGCTGAGCTCTGGCCCCATCATCCTCTAAGGGGAACATCTGACAGCAGACAGTGCTCACATGTAGGCACCCAGCCAAATGCAAACTAGGGCGGACCAGGCCCTGCTTAGCACAGAGGACAATTCACGCTTGCTACTGAAAGACTGGATTCTCCACCCCCAACACCGATGGCAGTGGGGCAGAGTGCAGGGCCCCACGTGTTGATTTCACAACACAGGCAGGCTGATCAGCTAAGCACGAGAGGTGTCAAGAGGAAAGAGCAGTCAGATCTCCCAGCACCATCAAAGAGGATCCCGCTCTCGCTGGCAGCCAAATTTCTGCCAATGGAGGACCAGAAAGCAATGGAGGACCTCTGCAGCCAAGCTGGAGGTCTGGGAGCGGGGAGTCTTTGGCAGCCTTAGTTACAGATGAGAGCTGCTCTTGTGGCAGCAAGCAGGCATTGTCCCCGTTGCTAAGCAGGGTCCACCCTGGTTTGCATTTGAATGGGAAACTACGTGTATGAGTGCTGCAAGATTTTCCCATTAGGGGATGAGGCCACTCAGGGAAGAGTACCTGCATGCTTGCATGCATGCAGAAGTGTCCAGGTTCCCTCCTCAGCATCTCCAAGACAGACTGAGAAAGACCCCTGCATGCAACCTTGGAGAAGCTGCTGCTAGTATTGTGCAGACAACACTGAGCTAGATTGACTGATGGTCTGACACGGTATATGGCAGCTTCCTATATTCCTGGACCACCGAGACATCCGAGGCAAAAACCAGCCTTTAAATAGTTGCACGGAGCTGCTAAACAGCCAAAACAGCTTCTGAATGAGGCTACCTTGAGTAGGAGGACAGATCAGATCGCACGGCAAGGCAGAGGTTTCTCTGCACAGTTGGTGTCCGCTTGAGAGGAAGAATATTAAGTTCTTCACTCTCCCCATCAAATTCCTGAAGCTTCTCCAATTAACATTAACCAACCCACTCCACACAAGTTTGAGTCTCTGGGGGAGTGTGCCCAATACACATCCCCCTTTCTGCTCACCGCCCAGGCCACACCCACCCCTCTCGCGGGACACGTCCTTCAGAAGAGGGCCTCCGGGCAAAGCTTGAAGCTCTCCAGCTCAGCCCACTGACTTACCCCAGCAGGAAGAGGCCTCCACAAGACAGCCAGGCCAGGGCGCCTGCATTGAAGGACACGCGGGTCACAATCGTCTTGTTGCAGGAAGGGCAGCACATCTGCACAGGACGGTCATGGAAAAGCACCGGGCTCTGGACGTAGACTGCCTGGACCGTAACTGGGCGAAGAGGAGGCAGAAGAGGGAGAGGGTCAGGCTCCCATCTCAACAGAGCCCAGCTTTCCTTGGAGATGCTCGGAGTTCCTTGCAAAAGCCCCCATTTTGTGTGTGAGAGAAGCAAGCCCGAGGCGATGGCCAACATGAATTCTGGCGTGTAACAGGAAGGCAAAAAAATCACCTTTCCCCATTTGTCCCTAGCAGCTGGTATTCAGAGGTAGACTGCCTCTGAACATGGAGGTTCCGTTCTGACCACGGCTAATCGCAGACTACAGGGGTTCCCACCCTGGGTCTCCAAATGTTTGGTTAAAATTCCCACCATCCTCCTCTTTGTTATGAGCCTCAGCACCTATTGAAATAATCTGGGGAGGTCCGTCTTCAGTTGTAACCAGCTCATCTGGTGGCTCCTCAGGAACGGGCTTTCTCTGTTGCCACCCCAAGGCTTTGGAATGTGTTCCAAGAGCCTCCCCATCTCCAACAACATTTTAATTTGTTCATTCAGGACTTTTAAGTTAGACTTACATAAGTAAACATTTTTAAGTTTGAGATGGTTTTAATGTTTTAATGCTTGTTTAATTGGAAATCACTCTGAGATGTGAGTTTTGGGTGGCATATAAATATGTTAAGCAAATAAACAAAATCCCCAACCACAGTGGCCAAAAGCTGAAAATGGAATCGTAGTCCAAGAGCTTCTGAGAATCCACGGCTGGGAAACCCCCAGCGTATCACTCCATTAAGAATCCTATAGAGAAAATCCTGCTTAGTGTTTAGACAGCCCACTGTAGGAATCCAAGCGGTTGGCTTGCAGGCTACGCTTCCTCTGTGCCAACTCTCTCCTCTCTGGAGGATATGACAAGTCTAGGAACAAGTCTAGGGAGGAGAGCTGGTCTTGTAGTAAAGTAAAAGTAAAGTGTGCTGTCAGGTTGATTTTGCTTCCAGGCACCCACAGAGCCCTGTGGTTTTTCTTTGGTAAGATACAGGAGGGGTTTCCCATTGCCTCCTCCCACGCAGTGTGAGAAGAAGCCTTTCAGCATCTTCCTATATTGCTGCTGCCTGATATAGGTGTTTCCCATAGTCTAGGAAACATACCAGCCGGGATTCTAACTGGCAACCTTCTGCTTGTTAGTCAAGCATTTCCCTGCTGCGCCACTTAAGGTGAGTAGCAAGCATGAATTGTCCCCTGGACTAAGCAGGGTCTGCCCTGGTTAGCAGCACTGTAGGTTATTCCCCTTAGGGGATGGGGCTGCTCTGGGAAGAGCACCTGTATGCTTACAGGCAAAAGATTCCGAGTTCCCTCCCTGGCATCTAGATAGGGCAAGGAGATACCTCTGCCTGTAACCTTGGAGAAGCTGTTGCCAGTCTGGGAAAGCAATCCTGAGCTTGACAGAACAACGGTCTGACTCAGTAGAAGGCAGCTTCCTACATTCTTATTGGCTAGCAGTTCGCAGGCTTACCTGGAGCAGGCCCGGGCATTGCCCCAGGATGTTGAGGATATGGAGGAATTTGCCCCTCTTTCATTGCAGGTCCAGCACCATTCCCTGGGGCAGGGTATGGGTAGGGATATGGAGCAGGCTGGTTGAACTTTGCTGTTTCTTCATAGGAAGGTGGTGGGGCGGCTGCGAAGTTGGGGGCTGTTGGAGGAGCAGACATTTCTAGGAGAGAGAGAGAGACACTATTAGGAGGCAGAGAAGAAGGGCCATATTCTTGCAGATTGCAAGGGAAGAAGCAGGCCCTTTGAGAAAAGGATGCTCTTTGGGAAAGGATGTTCTTACAGCCACCCTAGTAAAGAGGGGTGGCCGACCAAGGGGGTCAGAGGAACTGTCGTCCCACACACCTGAAGTTGTCATTTTGTGGAAATCTATTACTCTAAGTTTGCATGCACGTTCTCTTTCCACTTTGCAGGAAGCACACCAGTATGTGCAAGGACTGGGGAGAAATTATGTCAACAGGCAAAGCGGGGGTGGGTGGGTAGTTCTTTGCTCTCAAAATGCTACTTTTAAATAGTAGATACTAAGGTCATTCCCACAACCGAAAAACGGTGTTCTACCTGGGATTGAGAGTTGTTTGTGCTCCCAATGTTTGGTTGTGTGGAAGTAAGGTAGGAGGAAGACCTGGGGAGCTTTTCCTCCTACCTTGCTTCCACACAATCACTTCTGCCCAGGTTTTCCTCGTACCTTGCTTCCATACAACTGAAAATAGGGAGCACACACAGCTCCCAACCCCAGGTAGAACACAGTTTTCAGTTGTGTGAATGACCTCAGTATGTTGCAAAACCACACACACTTATAACCATCCACATGCAAAAACCAGTCAGTTCTGTCTACCGTGTTTCCCCGAAAATAAGACAGTGTCTTATATTAATTTTAGCCCCCAAAAATGCACTAGGGCAATTAGAGGTACATCAGAAATTACTGCTAGGTCTTACTTTCGGGGAAACAGGGTACATGCATCTTCCCCCATTGAGAAGAGGGAAAAGAAAACCTTCAGCAGTCTTGCAGCAACCTTTTAGTCCAAGGCCAGTGCGACCAAGGACAGAAATCCAAAACATTGCTGGTCCGTGGCAATGCAACAGAAGCCACCCACACCCAAGGGTGTGTTTATATGCATTTAAATAAACACAACGGAGCTCTCTGAACATAACCCATTGAGCTTTACGCGTTTCACCACTTTCCAAGCTGGTCGCAGACAACCTCCTGATCTTGCAGGGAGAGGAAAGAGGTTTCCCCCTCCCACCTTGGCACTGAACCAGGCTGGGGTAGAGACTGAACTGAACAGAGAGCAAGGAGGATGCTTCTGCAACTTCTCGGCACTTCTTATGAGATGGTTTGTGGTGAGATCTCATCTGGGATATTCCAGCTGCCTCTTGCAGGGTTTCCTCTTCAAATACATGCAGCCAATCTCAGCTGGCCCTGCTCAGAGAGGCAGCTGGAGGCACCCTTCAAAAACGGGCCACCCGTTTAGCCAGCCACATCCAACCTTGCCTGATGGCTAGAGCATCATGATGGGGGGGGGGTGGCGGCACTGGGGGATTTGAGCATTTGAACAGTCACAGGAGATTTGCCCAGGCGACCAAACAGTGGTGCAATATTAGATCAGGTTATTGTCCAACCTCTGTTGATGGCGGGTGGTGGTGGGAAAGTTATATGTACAGCTTGTTTGCTTAATGTATTCTATTGTATATTGTTTGCTTAATGTATTATATATACACACACACACCCATTGCAAACAGAAACTAAACCCCTGCTAACATGGCAAAGAGGCACCTTTTAACGTGGTGATTCTCTTTATTGAGCAGGGGGAGAGTAACTGGCCCGATCCACCCCCATCACAGTACCTCCAGTGACTGTTGCTGGTGTCTATCTTATATTTCTTTTAGATTGTGAGCCCTTTGGGGACAGGGATCCATCTTATTTATTTATTATTTCTCTGTGTAAACCACCCTGAGCCATTTTTGGAAGGGCAGTATAGAAATCGAATAAATAAATAAACTGTTTTTGTGAAACAATGAATTTCGTATTTTAAGATATAGCAATGAATTACAGCTTTTGGCGGGGAGAGGCCTAGGAAGCTGCTTTATACTGAATCAGACCACCGGTCCATCTAGCTCAGTACTGTCAACACAGACTGGCAGCAGCTTTCCCAAGGTTGCAGACCGGAGTCTCTCTCAGCCCTATCTTGGGAGGGAACCTGGAACCTGGAACCTTCTGCCTGTAAGCAAGCAGGTGCTCTTCCCAGAGCTGCCCCATCCCCTGAGGGGAATTTCTCACAGTGCTCACACATGTAGTCTCCCGTTCAAATGCAAACCAGGGTGGACCCTGTTTAGCAAAGGGGAAGAATTCATGCTTGCTACCACAAGTCCAAGGGCATGAATGGTTCCCCTGCCCAGCTCTTCTCTTGGGTTCCCATCCTGAACACCAGGGTCAACTACAATTGCTAAACTTTAAGAGGTGAGCTGCCACCTATGCTGTGATATTCCCAACTTCATGAAGTATCTGATAATGGGAAAGCCAACTGACAGGCATGTCAACCCCATGAATCAGGACTTTTGTCGCAAGAAGGGGCTCTCACAGATAGAACGACGAGTCACCCGGATCACCTCATGACACAGTAGTTTTTAAATTGCGTCAATTCACACATGCAGCTGTGAGTCACCAAGTGAAGTAATGCAGATTGGGAAATTTTCCATGGAAAGATAACTGTAATGGAAAATTTTCTACTGCCAAGTTTTTCATTTCTGAAAATATGTAGTTTCAACAAAACAATCAAAGGGGGGTATTGCAATGAATCTCTGTCATGTGACTATTCCTGGCAATTATGTATGGCTATACATATATGGCTATATATACATGTATCAGTGCAAGTTCTTCAAGTATTCTAAAATTAGTATGTTAACAGTTTTCAGTGCTGTCATTTTGGATCTTAAATGTCAACACAGTGCCAGAGAAGTGCAGGCGATGAGGCTGCCATGTCTTTAAATATTTGCTACTATTCAACTATTGGCAACTATGTTTTGAACACATTTAAAACTGCATTAAGTGCACTTTTACTGAATTATTTTTCTAGAAAGATTTCAGTTCTAACATTTCTGGCTACTGGAAAAAGCTTCTGAGAGGTTTATATAGCATGCAGAACTACCACTGTGCACTTCTGTAAAAGGATTGTTTACTAAATACAAGTCTAATGTGCTAAATCAGACCTAGTCTATTCAGGGCATCTAAATCTTACCAAGTTTGCATAACCCCTGCTAACTAGGCAGAGAGGCGCCTTTCAAAGTGGTGATTATTTTTAGCAGGGGAGAACTGTTCTTGTTCAGCTCAGCATCCTTCCAGGGGCGGTTACCAGGCGTTTCTTTGAAGACGATGAGCCCGTTGGGGACCGGGAACTATCTATCTCCTCATTATTCTTTTTCTATGTAAGTTGCCTTGAGAAAGTTCTCATTGGGAAGCAGTATAAAAATAATAGTAAACTCAAGACAAAATGGCAGCAGTTTAATCACTGGCTGATGGGTGAGAAGGAACATAGAAAACTACCTTCTACTTTGTCAGACCCTTGGTCCATCTAGCTCAGTGTTCTCTACACAGACCGGTAGTGGCTTCTCCAAGGTTGCAGGCAGGAGTCTCTCTCAGCCCTATCCTGGAGATGCTGCCAGGGAGGGAACTTGGAACCTTCTGCCTGCAAGCAGGAAGACCCTCTTCCCAGAGCAGCCCCATCTCCTAAGGGGAATATCTTCCAGTGTTCACATATAGTCTCCCATCCAAATGCAAACCTGCTTCGCAGAGGGGACAATTCATGCTTGCTACCCCAAGACCAGCTCTCCTCCCAGACCCAGAGGAGATTTTGCTACTGGCTTTGATTGTATTCTGGCGGGGGGAGAAGATGATTTCATTCGCAGTCTTTCAGTTGCTCATGTCAAGGGGCAAGATTATCTGACCCACTTCTCTCTGTCCCCCCACTCCACCCCCCACACTTCCCTTGCCATGGACATGGGAGTCCCTGAAAGAAGGCAAGCTGTGATGGACAAGAGAGTGGGGATATTTTTAAGCCCTGATCTGCTGCTTTCCCAACATCCATCCAAGGCTCTGTCTGCATCTTTGGGTAAATAAGCCAAATCCCCCAAAGACCCCATGTGTCTGCAGCGGCCCTCCTTCCAACGGAAGCCAGGCAGCATCACAACAGCCTTCCAGAAACGCACTCCTGTCTCCTGTGTGAGTCTCAGAATGATAAACAGAAGTAATCTTTGTTTTAACAACACTGGAGATCAGCTTGGAGCAAAAAATAAATAAATAGACAAAGCAATTCTGTCCCAAATGCCTTCCAGTATTGAGGGGGGAATTCTGCTGGAACAAGGCACAAGTGACTTTTCATATTGTTCCTGTTGCTTTCAAGCTGCAGCATTTGCACCAGAGGAATGAAAGACAGGCTGTGTCACAAGAGAGTGCAGGACCACCATAGTGAAGGCACACGGGTTACTGGGAAAGAAGTTCAGTGGTAGAGCAGGAGACGGGCTTTGCATAGGCAGAAGATCCTGGTTTCGACTGCTAGCATCTCCAGTTAAAAGAATATCCAGCAGCAAAATTGAGAACAAATACCCTCGCTGCCTGAAGCTTTGGAGAGCTGCTGCCAGTCAGAGAAGACTAACCCTTGGTCCATCTAGTCTGGTACTGACTCGGTATGGCAGCTTCAGAGGTACAGAAAGGTCGACAGCTCTGAGCTGGAGGACCTACTTACACTAAGGAAGTCCCAAATTTAGTCTTCAGTTAAAGGATCTCAGGCAGCCAAGCCAGGAAAAGCCAGTGCCTGGCAGAGCAACAGCTACGGAAACCCCACACGGAGAGCCATGTATTCTGTAGGCGGGAAGGATGTGGGTAGAGGAGTCAGCTTCTTAGATCTCACAACTTACTCAAACTTGGGGTTGCCAAGAACCCTGCTCCCCCCTCCAAACCCTGAGCCTCCCTATGTGGTTGGAGGGCAACTCCAACATCATCTGGGGACCCAAGGTTGGAAACCCGGGCTCTAAAGGAATGGGGTCTTGCCCCCAAACTCCTGCACTGCCTTCAAAACCTAGCACAGAACCAGGGACAATTCTCTGCTCTCCCCCCGCCCACTAAGGCTTGCCAGAAGTTGAGGACTAGCAGCTTGACCAAGACCACAGACTTAGCTTGTGGCAGAGGCGTGAATGGGGAATTCCCGACTCTCGCCTCTTAACTGTGATGCTCAGCCACCCTTCCAACAGAGTAGCTGCCAGATCCCAAGCAGACACTTAAGGCTGCTCTTGCCACGGCTCTTCCTCGTTGCCGTCTGGATGGGTCTTCGGGCTGCCGACCTGCAATGAAAGCAGAGTCAGCAGCACTTGCCTGTATTTCTAAGATGCCCCGTCTCAAGGGCAGCCATCTGAAGGAAACACCAATGGTCTGCTTGTCATGGGACTGTTCTCCAGTTCAAAAGCTTGCATGTTCCAAGATGGCCTACCTTGTCTTTAATCTGTTCTCCTGGCAACTGCTTTCAAAAACTTTCTTGGCCCACTCCCTTGTCTCAAGAATGGAAAGATCTTGCATCGGCTCCAGATGGAAGAGAGAGGCAAACCCCTGTCGGTCTCTGAATGGTTTTGCCTCTTGCTCCTTGACTGGGCCATTTGTGAGACGCAAGTAGGCCAGGTGGGATGCTCATCAAGACAAACATGACAAACCTAACTGTGGAACCCTGGAGCTCTGGTTGTGAGGATTTGCTTCAAGGGCAAGCACCCACCATCACCAAGATGGCAGCTCACCCGAGGGTGCTTGGATAATGTTTTCAGAGGGAGGGGGGCTTCAGTCTCCGTGCCCCTTCTACGAATAGCTCACTGCACCAGAACGTTGAAAGCTTAGATTTGCTACACTTGCATGGTCAACAACAGGTTTGAGAATTTGGGTTCTCTGTTTAAAGAGCTAGCTACAGAATCCAGAACTAGCAGCATGCAAGCCCTTATTAAAGCCGAGGTCTTTGGCATCTGCAACAGCATAGCTGACCTGCGTCCGAAGGAGAAAGATTTACTCCCACATTGCAAAACGTGCATCTCCCTACACACAGTCACGAGGGAGGTCCCATGCCATTGCAGCCTCGGTGTGGCAGCTGCAATCAGGGGTTTGAGACAGAGCCCCAAGAATCAGGAAAGCTACAGACTGTTCCTGGTATCAGCCAGCATGACTCAGTTCCCCAAAGCAAGAGGAAGTGGATGTTCCTTTGCCTCACTACAGAGAACAAACAGCTCAGAGACTGATTTCACAAAAGCACACATTCTAGAAATGGAAATTATGCAATGCAGATTCCCAACCTGGCATACTTATGAAGCGTATGCACGAGCAACTCAGTTCTAGATGTTGTCAGGGTAAAAGTGAAGTGCACCGTCGAGTTGGTGTCCTGGCGACCACAGAGCCCAGTGGTTTTCTTGGTAGAATACAGGAGGGGGTTACCACTGCCATCTCCCGCGCAGTGTGAGATGATGCCATCTTCTAGAACAGGGATTCTCAAACTTGGGTCCTCAGGTGTTATTGGACTTCAGCTCCCATAATCCCCAACCAAAGGCCACTGAGGCTGGGGATTATGGGAGCTGAAGTCCAATAACACCTGAGGACCCAAGTTTGAGAATCCCTGTTCTAGAATCTTCCTATATCGCTGATGCCCGATATAGGTGTTTCCCATAGTCTGGGAAACACACCAGCCGGGATTCGAACCGGCAACCTCTGGCTTGCTAATCAAGTCATTTCCCCGCTGCGCCATTACAACCCCCACAATCCCCAGCCACAATGGCCTCCAATTCTAGTCATCCAACAACATCTAGAGATTTAGGACTGGGGACACCTGATACAAATGGTCCAGCCGAGGAGCAAGAGACGAAACCATGCAAAGAACTCCTGGGGTTTCTCGCTCCGTTCCATCTGGAGCAGATGCAAGATCCTTCCAGTCTCAAGACAAGGGTGTTGGCCAAGAAAGCTTCTTCCAACCTCTCCCCAGACAAAGTTTTGAAAGCAGCTGCCAGCAGAACAAATGGAAGATGGGTAGGCCACCTGTGAACTTTTAATACAAATAAGACTATATTTAAGCCTTATTAAATATAAGACTTTCAACAAAAGTCCCCAAAGCAGTTTACATACACACACACACACACACACACACACACACACACACACACACTTTTATATATTTATATAATATGTATATTATTAAATATACATATTTAAATTTTATTAATATTTATCAATATTTATATTTATATAAATATAAATATACGGGGCTCCCTATCCCCAAAGGGCTCACAAAAGAAACAGAAGGCAGACGCCAGCCACAGCCACAGTAGAGTTGCTGTGCTGGGGACGGAGAGGGCCAGTTGCTCTCCCGCTGCTAAATAAAGAGAATCACCACTTTGTCAAAAGGTGCCTCTTTGCTCAGTTAGCAGGGGACAAAAACTGCTTTTGGAAGTTTTTGAACTGGAGAACAGTCCCATAACAAGCAGACCACTGGTGTTTCCTTCAGATCATGGCTGCCCTTGAGACGGGGCATCTTAGAAATACCGGCAAGTGTTGCAGACTCTGCTTTCATTGCAGGTCGGCGGCCCAAGGACCCGTCTAGATGGCAACGAGGAAGAACCGTGGCAAGAGCAGCCTTAAGTGCCTGCTTGGGATCTGGCAGCGAACTTGGCAACTGTCGGAAGGCTGGCTGAGCATCACAGTTAAGAGGCGAGAGAGAGAGAGAGAGAGAGAGTCAGGATTTCCCCATTCACGCCGCTGCCACAAACTAAGTCTGCAGACCTGGGTCAGCTGCTAGTTCTCAACCTCAGCTTCAACAGCTGCTGGAACACAATTAATTTAGTTACCTTTGTTATCAGCACTTCCTCCCCCACCCTGTGTCTTTCCTGAACTTCTTGTGCACAGTTTCTGGTTGTACAAACAATTCTGAAAGTGGCCAGATTTAGATACGCACGAGTCCCACAACACAAAAGAAAGCCGCTGACGCCCTCCCTCAGTAGGATCACTCCTTGGATAATCCCTCATCAGCTCTTGCCTGTGGGCTTCCCCAGCCGTCTGGTCACATGGCTAGTACCCACGCCATCCAATGCCTCCCCCTTTTCACACAGCAATGAGTTTACCTTTTTGTCCAGCTTACACCTAAGCTTCATGGCAGCTTTTGATGAAGTGGGAAAGGAAGGTTAATAGATTTCAGGTTTTCTAAACTGTTTTCCACCTAAAGTAAGAGTCTTCCCCCAGGTCATTTCCCCCATGGAATGAGAATATCTGCATTTCGGGGATCCATCAGTACCTTTTGAAATCAGCAGCTGTTACACCAATCGGCACCTTCATCTCAAACCTATTTGCATGCCTAGCAACCAAGGGTCAAAGATGGCCATGCATTACATGCCTGGAAGCAAAGGGTCAGGACAAACAGCCAGCACCTGCCCACCCACTCAGACTATGGCCCCACTTTATGGTCACATTTTGGTAGACATTCCCACAACTTGAATAGTTTGCTAGACACACGATATGTTCCACTTCTGTCTAACTTTGAAGGATTATACTGGTAGTAGTAGGATGCTGGTCAATTGTGTCAAAACAACAAATCTCCAGTGCACCATTCACCTTTATAGAACCTTTACCTAACATTACCTAACACTCATTAAAAAAACTCTTTAAAAGGAAGTCTCACTGTAGCAGCTAACTTGTTTTTGTAATTAGCATAAGTATCAGACCTATCAACCACACCTTTTTTGCTGTTCTAATATATTTATCTATCATATTTATATACCGCCTGATAAATATCTCAATGTTTCGCCAATATTTGGCCAATCAGCTGAGCAAATACTTTAAGTCTGGTCAGATGCCCAACCCTCTATTATGCTCAGGAGTCTGCTGAGCTAGGACTTCTTTCCCTCTAGAAAAAGAGGGGGGGAAGCATCCAGAATTATTCCTGGGTTCCTGTGTAGTTGGAGAGGCTGCCCAGACAAGCATTTGACCCAACAGGGAAAGAGTACGAGCAAATAGATCTCTCTGGCCTTGTCCCAACAAGGTAATATCCAAGGCCGATGATGCTGCACCCACTTGCAGGGAAGTTCTGGGATTTCCCCTTTCACTCCCTCTTCTCGCTCTCAAGATCTCAGCAGATTAGGATTATTATTATTACATTTATATCCCGCTCTTCCTCCAAGGAGCCCAGAGCAGTGTACTACATACTTAAGTTTCTCTTTCACAACAACCCTGTGAAGTAGGTCAGGCTGAGAGAGAAGTGACTGGCCCAGAGTCACCCAGCTAGTCTCATGGCTGAAGGGGGATTTGAACTCGGGTCTCCCCGGTCCTAGTCCAGTACTCTAACCACTACACCAAAGCCATTTCCATACCTGCATGAGAAGAACTCGACTAAGTTGCAAGACAGAAAATTTGAGGAGGACATTTTGAAATCCCTTGTAGTCTGTGCTAGGAATTCTTAAAACTTAAACAAGAGATCCCATTTAAAGTCAACCTCAGTGGCAGAACTAAAAACAAACAACCACAAACACAAAACTTTGCCTAGTAAGCCAGGGCTTGACAAATCCCAGGTGCCGGGGAGCCATGGCACCTAACATTTAAGTTACTGGGGCTAGGATATTCAGAGGCAGAGTTATTTAATGGTATCTTTGTCCCAGCAGCCCTGTTCTAGGTAAAGGGGACAAAGAGAAGAGGATTTACCTTCTTCCCCTCGCCCCTCCACAATTTTCCCCTTGTCCCTCCAGTAATTTTGTCAAGTGCCCACTGTCTGGCCCCTAAGTTTTTGGGGTGGCTTCTAGATCCAAAGAAGAATTACTAAAGCCTGCAGTAACTGACCTGCAGCACTTTTAACTTTTTGAAAGTTGTCTTGAACTACACACACCAATTATCCCCTCTAAAAGATGACAACAGATTTGGGGCTAATGCACTTAAATTAATTCCTTTTTCTCCCTCTCCCACGGCGCTAGAACCAGGGATCAGTCAATGAGCAGCAGATTCCGGACAGACCAAAGAAAAGTCCTCTTTCACACAATGTGGAATTAATTTGTGGAGCTCACCAACACAAGATGTGGTAATGGATGTTAGCTGAGATTACCTTAAATGTGGCTTAGACAAGTTCATGGAGGAGAGGCTATTAGTCCTGATAATTAAAGGGAACCTGCATGTTCAGGGGCAATCTATCTCTAAATACCATATGCTGTGGAGCAACAGCAAAGGAGGGTTAGTGACTTCATGGCCAGTAGGTGGGCTCTCCAGAGGCTCACGTGCTGACAGAAACAGGATGGTCGATTTGGTTGCCTGATCCCCCCAGGCGCTCCTGATATGTTCTTATCTCCCATCGCAGACTTTGGCAAAGCCTTGTGGCAGGGGACAGCTGCACAAGGAGCCACCTTTTGAAAGATAGAGAGGGAGGAGCATGCACAAAAAGCTTGGCTCTTTGCACTCAGAACGCGGCGGGGGTTTGCTGCAGCAGTGGCGAGGAAGGAAGGAAGGAAGTTGCCTTACAGGTATTTGCCACTTCACACTCGAAGGCTCCACAAACATCCCTGCTACTTCACTCATAGGAAACTGCCATATACTGAGTCAGACCATTGGTCTATCTAGCTCAGTACTGTCTTCACAGACTGGCAGTGGCTTCTCCAAGGTTGCAGGCGGGAATCTCTCTCAGCCCTGTCTTGGAGATGCTGCCAGGGAGGGAACTTGGAACCTTCTGCTCTTCCCAGAGTGGCTCCATCCCTTAAGGGGAATATCTTTCAGTGCTCACACATCAAGTCTCGCTTTCATATGCAACCAGGGTGGACCCTGCTTAGCTATGGGGACAAGTTATGCTTGCTACCACAAGCCCAGCTCTCCTCTCCAAAGGCTATATGGACATCCCTGCACTCAAGCAGGCCACAGAAGCCACAGGACGCCTTTTACGAGCAGAAGAACCTTTCTATAGACAGGAAGGAAGTTGCCACCGAGGGCTCCTTAAGGGTGGCGGCGTGGGGGGGGGCGGCACCCTCACATCCCACAGTATCACACATTACACATAAGGAGTATAGCAGCAATACTGTTTCCCCACACAGCAGGGAAGCTCAGAGATTCTCAGACTCCTGCCCCCCCCCCGCACACGCACACACACACACACACACAGACTTAAGGCCTCAACAGAACACTTAATACGCTCCCCCCCCCACACACACACCCCTGGCTCAACAAGTCCAAGCACAAGACTCACACAAATACAAGACCACTTTGCAAAATCAAGCGAATTACAGAGGTTCTTGGCTGAGGAGAGCTGGTCTTGTGGTAGCCAGCATGACTTGTCCCCTTAGCTAAGCAGGGTCCGCCCTGGTTGCATATGAATGGGAGACTTGATGTGTGAGCACTGCAAGAGATTCCCCTCAGGGGATGGAGCTGCTCTGGGAAGAGCATCGAGGTTCCAAGTTCCCTCCCTGGCAGCATCTCCAAGATAGGGCTGAGAGAGACTCCTGCCTGCAACCTTGGAGAAGCCGCTGCCAATCTGTGAAGACAATACTGAGTTAGATAGACCAAGGGTCTGACTCAGTATATGGCAGCTTCCTACGTTCCTATGATTGTTCTGCTGCTTTCATCAGAGACCACAGTTAGAGAACCCCACTGCTGTCAACCATCCAAGGTCAGGAGGATCACGAGGCAGCAGTCGTTGGAGCGGAGCCATAAAATAACCCTTCCCCATAAAAATCAGACAGCAGTGCAATACGCAGGGGGAAGGACTAGTTTACAAGTCCTCCGGGAGATAAGTGGATGGATCATTAACCTCAAGCAAGCAGGAGGCCTCACCACAGCATGCCTGTCAAGAAGCCAGAAGGGTGTGGACAGTTTCAACACCAGGAATCGACACCAGGAACCCTGCCCTGCTGGAGATCCTGACAGGTGGAGCTGGCCAAGTTTCACACTGGCTTGAGAAGGATTAAGTTTTAATTTTAGCTTCCCCGTAATGCTTTCAGCAGGCATAGGCCAGCCAGATGCCCAACAGGAAGGCCATAAAGGGGATAACCCTCCCTTGCCATTTGCCGCTCTCTGCAGCAGTTTTTCTGAGTCATACTGCTCCTGAACGTGGAGGCTCCATTTAGCTGTCTGAACTAGTAGCTGTTGAGACCTCTCCTCCGTGAATTTATCAGATTCTTTTTGAGAGCTATCCAAGTAAGGAGTCGTCACCACATCTTGTGGCAGTGAGTTCCACTAGTTAAGTTGTGCATTGTATAACCACCTCTGCCCTGAACCCACCCCCAGTAACATTTGTCCCCGTTCCCTACTGCAACCAAACCACATGTAAGCGAAATATTTATTTATTTAGTATGTTAATATACCACCCAAACTCACATCTCTGGGAGGTTTACAACATAACATAAAAATTCACAATTGAAAGCTTGGGTGACTAATCATATACTGTAGTTACCTGAATCCAAGACTAGGTTTTCCACCTGTCAAGTTCTTTGATGTTAGTAGTTGGGAGATAATTGTAAATTCAGATTCCTCTTCCTTTTGTGTCAATACAGGAACAACCTGTTTGTTTTTTAAAGGGGGTCATTTTACATTCAGAATCCTCTTTTATTTGGGTAAATATGGTAACTGTTCCCAGTTATTCCAAGTTCAGCCAAGCCTCCACTTCCCTCCCTTTATGCCTCCCTTGAGTCTATTCCTATATTGTGAGCTCCTTGGGGCAGGGACCTGTCCTCTCCCCTTTTGTCAAGCACCCTGTACAAAGATGGTACTATACAGCTTGTCGACCCCCAAGTTCTACGAAGACTTTATTCAGCCTTTTCTCTACCTGCTTTCCCCCTAGTCAGCCCAAGTAAATTCATTCTCACCACCCACCTCGGAAACACTTTCCCCTCCTCCTTTGTAAAAGGGGGATGGGGAGTGTCTTTGGGCTGTTTCTCCAGACAATGTCTCAACCAGCAAGTGCAGTGTCGAAATAAAACCAAACAAGCCATGTCAACACCTGACACCAACAACCAACCAGTCCAAGGTGCAGTGAAGCCCAACACACAAGGGATCATTAGGAAGGGGATTGAAAATAAAACGGCTAATATTATAATGCCCTTATACAAAACTATGGTGTGGCCACACCTGGAGTACTGCGTACAATTCTGCAAAAAAGCCAACCCTCCTCACCTAGAGGGATAGACGGGAAATGCTACGACTGCTTCCTTGAAGGTCTGAGAGTACATGTTGTTTCTCAAGATGTGAGAACCTCTTGCCAGCTGTCTCCTTGCCAGCTGTGTGTGCTTTCCTCCCTGTTTCTGCAGAAATGGCGACAAAAGCATTGCACATGGAGGTTCCGCTCCAATTGGCCAAGGAATAGGGCCCTTGTTCCAACGCTAGACTGTGGCTGGAGCTGTTCAGCTGACGCACAGGCTCTGAATGGGAATGTGCCAATGACAATCTCTGAACACCACAGCTCAACCCTCAGGGGACCTGTGTCCAATGCCAGAAACACACACAAAAGAGGAGAGTTCCCCAGAACTCTTCCCCAGAGGAGAGTTCCCCAGAAGCAGAGTGCATTTCTCACACCAGTGGTGCTCAGTTTGGGCGGGGATGCGAGAGGACCCTACTTAAGATGTATAAGCCCAACCAACGACCATCTCACCCCAATTTAGGCAGACATGTAGCCTTCCAAGAACAGGACCTCAGAAGTTCCAGGGAAGCAGAACCCGCATCACATTACTACTCAAAAACCCTCTTGACCAGAATGTTGGGGGCAATATGCTAAATCATTGTAAACCGCTTAGAGAGCTCCAGCTATAAAGCGGTATATAAATGTAAGTGCTATTGCTATTGCTATTGACCTACTCCTGGCTGGTTGGGGCAATCCTGCTGGTGTGCATTTCTGCCCATGTGTAGTCCACCTTTCTAGGAAGCTGTAAAGAAGGCCGCTAATGAAGACCAGAGAGTCGATAAATCACAAACTAATACAAAACAGAGACCTCTGGGATCACCGGCGGCTTGAGAAGTCCTCTTTTTTCATGATGCACGTCAGTCAGGACAGTAGTGATCTCATGTTTTCCACCAGGGCTGGCAGTGAGGCAAGGCAGGGCCCATCTTGAGCCAGCAGGATTGCACCACAAGATCACACGACGGCGGCAGCTCTGGGGCTGGCCGCACGCCCAGATCTGGTGGGCCAGGCCCGGCACCCTGCAGCGGACCCCACCCCAGCTGCAGGCTGGCCTGCCTGGAGGAAGGCCCCGCCCCCCCGGCCAGGTGCAGAGGAGCAAGAGGTGTGGGGGGGGGCGGGGCAGGCCTGGACGCACCTGGAGCTTGTTCGCAGCAGGTGCTGCTGTCACTTGGACTCTCCCCCCGGAAGGGAGTGTGCGCACCTTCACCCTCCGGCCAAGCCCAAGGCCCTGCGAGATCTTGGGGAACCTTCGAGTCCAACTACTTAAGCCCGCAGGGTGGCGGAAACCCAGCCCTGTCTTCTTCGGAAGAAGAAAGCGGGAGTGGCTTTTGAGAAGTGGCGGAAAGCCTCCACCTGCGGGCGCTTGCCTTGGAGGGGGACCGGCAGCTCCCGGCCCACAGCTTGCCCGGGTCTGGGGCACCCACCTCCGGAGAGCACCCACCGTGAGGCGCCTGGCTGGGCCTTCCTCACGTCCTTCTGGGGAGTCGGAAACGGCGTCTGGGTAGATGGCGGGGGGTGGGGGGGTGAGAAGCCCGGTGCCCAGTTCCACCCCCTCCCTCCCGACTGCTTTCCAGCCTCAGCCTCCCAGATTCTTCTTGGGGCTTAATGGAAAGGTTTGGGATGCAGCCCCCCACACA
The DNA here is from genome assembly GCF_027244095.1 of Hemicordylus capensis. Classification (NCBI taxonomy): domain Eukaryota; kingdom Metazoa; phylum Chordata; class Lepidosauria; order Squamata; family Cordylidae; genus Hemicordylus; species Hemicordylus capensis. The sequence continues at coordinate 4,690,957 of NC_069669.1, forward strand.
CACACACACACCCCGCTTTCCCCTCCGAAGGAGGAGAGGAGCTCCCCCCCCACCCCGCGCCCGTTGCTGGAAAACCAACCCCAGCACGCCCCACCGCGGGGCCCCCCAACAACGGGCTGCCTCCCAGTAAGCGTGTCCCGGCCCCACGAGCTTCAGCGGGGGTTGCAAACTGGCAGGCGGGGTGGCCGTCGAGGGGGGAGAAGCGACGCCCCAAAGTCTGGCGCGGGGCGGGCAGGGTCGCCCCTCGGCAGCTCTTACCTGCGCGCGGGAAGGAGGGCCACAACTTTCACCCGGGGGCTTCTTGGAGACGGTGCTGGGCGCTGGACTTTCTGCTCCGCCGTCGGAGAAGCGCTTTTCCCCGCCTCGGCCCGCCTCCGGGGCTGGAGGGGGCCGGGCCAGGCTGGCAAGGGCAGGGAGTGCGCGGCAGCGCTTCCTAGGCGGCGGCGGCGGCGGCGGGGGGCGCGGTCTGCGGAGGAGTCGGCGGCACCTTTGCCCGTCCGGCCCAGGGGCGGGGTGGGGAGCTGGCCACGAGGCGGAGTTGGGCGAGCGCCCCCCCCCCAGCGCGCCTGCCCTCGACGACGACTCTTGTACCCCTGGAGGTGGCGGGGAGCCGAAAGGGCTTCCAGGGTGGAAGGCAGCACAGCAGGGGCGGGAGGGAGAGCGGCAGCTGCTTGCAAACTCTGGCTGTGCCCCGAGGTCGCCTTTGGGCACGGCCTTTGGCAGAGGCGCGCCTAGGTGATTTGGGAGCCTGCTGCTAACTGAGCAAAGAGGCAGCTTTTCGAGGGGTGGTTCTCTTAGATTTAGCAGGCGGAGAGGAACCGGCCCTCTCCAGCCCCAGCACAGCATCCCTCCAGTGGCTGTGGCTGGTATCTGCCTTTTTCGATTGTGAGCCCTTTGGGGACAGGGGAGCAGGGCCATCTTATTTGTGTATTTGTTTTTTTGTCTTTGGTTGAAGAGTGGTATAGAAATAGTCATAGTCATAGCAGTAGCCTGAACCTAAAGGCCTTTGGAGGGCCACAAATTAAGCACACACACACACACACACACACACACACAGAGCAATACACACAGTCTTTTCAACATGTGGCTTCTTGAGAGCACAAACAGTAGTGCTTTCAGGCACAGCATCAAGCTGCAAAGGGGATTCAGAGTGAGGCAAGAAAGGTCTGACTGGAAACAAGCAGCTAGGAAGTCTGAGATGACTCGAGTCGATTTCGACTCCTGGCGCCCACAGAGCCCTGTGGTTTTCTTTGGTAGAATACAAGAGGGATTTGCCATTGTATGAGAGGATGCCTTCCAGCATCTTCCTATATCACTGCTGCCCGATATAGGAGTTTCCCATAGTCTGGGTAACACACCAGCGGGGATTCAAACTGGCAACCTTCTGCTTGTTAGTCAAGCATTTCCCTGCTGCAAGGTGCTGCATTTCCACTTAAGGTGGCTTGACTCATGCTTAGTACAGCTAAAATCCCATCACAGATTCCTGCAGGGTTATCATGGGGGCTTTTTATACTGCTAGATACCAGCAGAGGTCAGTTCAGCTCCAGGAATGAAAGGTGCTCTTCCACAGTGAGTATCTGATGAAGTCTTCAGATCTGCTGCAGACTCATAGAGTCACAGAATGTCCCTTAAAAGAGACCTTGAAGGTTTTCTTAGAGACCAGCCTCCAACTCAGTGTAGGGATCTCCTATAGCATCCCTGACAGATGACTCAAGAAGGATACATCTTTCATCCCCCAACCTGCAACATGCCACTGACTTGTCGTCCTTTTCATTACTGTGGTAATAAACTCTTGTTTTAATTGTTTTTACTATTTTAAATTGTTTGAATTGTTTAGATTTTATGGTTTTAATTTTGATTTAAAAAAAAAAGATTTTAGTTGTTTTGGTTTTGTAAACTGCCCAGAGCGGTGTAGAAATGTACTAATAAATAAATAACAAGTCAGGCAGGCTGCCTGGCATCCCACTTTGAATCCTGGTACCATTATTCTTAGTAATTATTATTAAGAATGTTTATGTATCCGTTTTCTACAAAATAAATGCTCAGTGGCAATCCAGTTCCCTTTCTAACCTTCAGTGGAAGCGCTAGCTGTGCTTCTCCAAATAAGCACAGCTAGATACAAATGTGACTATTTCTAATTGTCTGCAGTTCCTCTCCTCCTCCCATGGATGTCTTTCTTCTGCAACTTGCATCCATAATTTCTCTGATGCCAACAAATATTTCTTTCTGATGATGCAGTCAGTGTTTTCGAATCTGTTGCTTTTCGAAGTGCATTTTTAATCGTATGGTTTGTCTTTATAATATTTTTATCTAGGGGTTGGGTTTTGGGGGGGAGGGAGGTGCCTAGATGCATCGAACTAGAAAGAGACCTTGTGGGCCATTTCAAGTCCAACAATTCCCTGCTTGATGCAGGAAATTCAGAGCAGTGTGTCCCTAACAGGTGCAGCCTCAGCATGAATTGACAAAGAGCCCCCACCCTTTTGGTCCCATTGCTGAACTGCATTTACTGGTTCCAGACTATTTAAGAGAGTGCCTCTTAAATAGTGTCATAAGCCATGCCTCCTGTTACAGTTTTCTGGAGAGGTCTGGTGACAGTTGCCACCAGCTCACCCAGGACCCGGCTTTCTCTGTGGCTGCCCCAGGGCTTTGGACTATGCTCCCTGCTGAAATAAGAGCATCTCCTTCTCTGTTTGTTTTCAGAGAAGACCCTCAAGACTCACCTGTTCTCACAGGCTTTTAATTAGAATTTATTTTAATAGTTTTAATAATTTGTTTTAATAACTTTTATTCTATTTTTATTATGTTGTGTATTTTAATCTGTGTTGACTTTTAAATATTTTAAATTGTATACACCACCTAGAGATGTACATGTCAGTGGTATAAAATATGATAAATAATGTTCTCCTAATGTTCAACCAAAATCTATCCTCCTGTACCCTCCAAAATCTACCCTCCTCCTAAGCACCTTAGATCTAGTCCTGCCTTCTGGGGCAGCAGAGAACAAGTCTTTGCCTTCTTATGTGACAGCCCTTCCAAGATGTGAAGAGTGTTTTCATGTCCCCTGGAGTCACCTTCTCCCCTTCAGCTTTTCCTCACAGGGCTAGACCCCCTGACCATGTTCCTGGTCCTCCTCTGAAGCTATTCCGATTGGTCTACATCTTCGCTTCAGCTGCAGTGTCCAGAATAGGATGCACTCCAGATGAGGCATGTTTAATAAAGCCGGTGTTAAGAGAGCAAGCGAAAAAAGATCGGCCAGAGAGGAGGGTCTCAGAATCTGCTTCTCAGCATTAAGCACAAATACACCCGCACATTTCCAGCTCTGTTGGATCTGTTAATTGTGTTGCGAAAGGACCGACAAGCATTTTGGTCTTATGGTGTGTTGACACAACAGAAACATGCAAACTGTGGGTGAAGGTGAGTGTATTCATCTCCCCATCCTTCCCAACACACGCGGACATTAGTAAATGGAAGCAATTACGATATGAAACAGAAAGAGAGTCATGGATTTCTGACTCATTGCAAAAATCGAGGGTTTTATGGTAATGGATTCTGTAGAACCAGCGAATAAATTCCTTCATAGAGATCAGAAACTCTCTCTGGTTTTTCAGGTTGAGGCAGTGGCCAGGAGCGCTTTTTATCTACTTTTGCTGATAAGTCAGGCAGCTACGCCCATTTCTGGAGGTAAATGACCTTAAAACGGTGGTGCATATGCTAGAAACATCCAGGCTCGACTAGAATAGTCCAGCCTGAAGGTTACCAGCATGATGCACTCTATGTGAGTGGGGCCGCCTTTGTACATAGTCCAGAAACTACCATTGCTACAGAAGGCAGCAGCCAGATTGATCTTGGACAACATGAAGGGACCACATAACATTGGTTTTAAAAGAACTGCATTGGCTGCCAATATGCTTCCAAGCAAAATACAAAAGTTCTGGTGATTACCTATAAAGCCCTTAACGGCTTGGGCAGGGGCAGAGCCACCATTGGGCAAATGGATTCAAAGAACCTGGGCCACTGCCAATCAGGGGCCGCGCTTTGCGGCCCCAACACGCCCCCCACATCTGAAGTCAGATGTGCTGGTTTAGCTCCTGTTCGGGAGTTAAATGGCCGCTGTGTTCATGGCGTGGCCAGGAGCGGCTCTTCACATAGTGCCAAACTGAATATGTGCACAGTGACTTATATTATATTACCTGTAGCCCCTTTGGGGGGCTTCCTAAAGGCCATGGGGGGGGTCTGCAAAGGTTCCCCCTCCCCCTGCCAGCCACTTAATTCACCGCTGCAGCCCGTCCCGGGCTGAGGGCCTCACCGGGACAATTTGAGCATGTGCAGTGGCCATTTTTAATTTTTTTAAATGGCTGCCGAAAACAAAATGGCCACCGCTCATTCTCAACTGGCCTCTGCAAGGCCTGGCATGGCCTAGGGCCTCTCTCCCCGCCACGTTCTCTGCTGCCCCATGGGCAGGGTTCTATCCTGACACCTTTCAAGAGCTGCCAGTGCAGCTGGGTGACCCTTTATTTGTTCAGCTCTGGTGAAATGGCAGGGCTGTGCAGAGTTCTGTCACTGGAAATAAGTAATACCCGTGAAGAGAGAGTTGTACCAGTCTGCAGAATTGTTCAGGGAGGCAACTCCTACCAAGAATGGAAGAGTGACATTGGCATGGTGAACCAAGGGTTCACCTCTGTCCACATCCCATCTGCTGTTAGAGGAACCGAGGCAGCTGCCATATACTGAGTCAGACCACTGGCCCATCCAGTTCAGTATTTGTCTACACAGACTGGCAGCGGCTTCTCCAAGGTTGCAGGTAAGAGTTTCTCAGTACTGGAAGAGTCACACAACAGTGTATACATATCCTCTGGACCTTCCATAAGCCATTCAGCAAAGCAGAGGTGGGTGTCTCATGCCAGACACTCTTAGCCAGTGGACCTGGCGCAGTTAATGAGAAGCTTGTATGGCATCAGAGATTGGCCCATCTAGCTCATTACGCTTTTGGAATATGACTCAGATCCAGCTAAATCCCCACTTTCTCGGAAGGAAGGTTAAAACATGAACACGAGATTGAGTTGACAGACTGAAATCCAGAGATCATGCATGTTCCGCCTTCAGAATAAGTTCCCTAACATTACTGACCCATCTCCCTGACACACACACACCTTAGAAATGTGTCACCGACATGGAAATACAAAATATTAGTGCTTTCCTGCCCGGTTACCTGCTGGCAATTGTCACTCACTGCAGTTGAGTAGCTGTTGATAAACGTGTCTGCTTATGAGCTCTGCAGCATCTGGGCTGGTGACCATTCAAAATGTTTGAAGCAAGCTTTGAAGTCACACAGGACTCTTCACCAAGCTAGATTTTGGCACTATCATACCAGATGGTGGTGTTTACTCCAGAGCTCCGAGCTAATACATTCCAAGAAATCAGCATGCCACTTAGATCAATCAAGGTAATTATATTCATAGCAATCATTTGCATTCAATAAGTGTCACACAGGGAAAACTCATTACTTCTCTGGAATATGTTATGCATAATAGTATGAAACTTGGGGATTATTGCAGTCTCTTCATTCTGTTTGACTTACTCTTTGCATAATTAGAGAATCAAGTCCTGGGGGGCGCGGGGACCCAAGAGATTAATGCCACTCAAAGCAAGAGTTTCTTTTGCTGGCACTGGCACTGCAGCATGTTTTATTTCTCATTTACTTACTTGCATTTCTAGCCCACCCTATACCCAAAGGTCTCAGAGCAGGTTACAATAAAACCATATAAAACGTAGTTAAAATTCAATATCATAAAATCAAAAATACAGTTTAAAAAAAATACAGTGCCTAAGAGGGGAAGAACCACTAGATCTCTCATCAAAGGCCAGGGTAAAGAGGTGCGTCTTCACCATTCTCCTGAATGTGCACAATGTCAGAGCTTGGCGCTCCTCAGAGGGGAGGGCATTCCACAACCCAGGGGCCACCACAGAGAAAGCCCTCTCACGTGCCCCTACCCCTTTAACTGATGACAATGGTGGCACTATCAAGAGGACCTCTCCTACAGACCTTAACTGACAGGCAGGTATAGGTATAACGCCTTCTCCCATATGGGAGAAGTGTTCCTTCATGTGTTTGGGGCCCAGGTTATTCAGGGCTTTATAAGTCAATGCTAAAACCTTGAATTGGACCCAGTGGCAAATTGGCAACCAGTGCAATTCCTTTAAGTGTGATGTGCATCCAGCCAGAAGTACCCACCAGCAGTCTTGCCGCTGCATTCTGAACTAGTTGCAGCCTCCAAACGGTCTTCAGGGGCAGCCCCACATACAGCGCAGTCTGAAGGTTACCAGAGCATGGATCACTGTGGCCAGGCCGAAGGGCCGTAGCTGGCAGACAAGCCTGAGTTGAAAATAGGCACTCCTGGCCACTGCTGCCACCTGGGCCTCCAGCAACAGTGATGAATCCAGGAGTACCCCCAGGTTGTGCCTTCCGGGGTACTACCCCCCCAAGAACAGGATATCTCCCCACTTCATGGACTCGAGAACCCCTGACACAAAGCACCTCCAACTTATCTGGATTCACTTTCAATGTATTGGTCCACATCCAGCCCATTACCTCCTCCAAGCAACAGTCAAGCACTTCAACCACCTCTCCTGATTGAGATGGGATAGAGACACAGAGATGGGCATCATCAGCATACTGGTGGCACCAAACCTCCTAATGGCCTCTCCCAGTGGCTTCCTATAGATGTTGAAAAGCATAGGGGATAAGATCAACCCCTGAGGAACCCCACAGGTCAACTCCTAGGGAGCTGAACAAAATCCCCCCATGACAACTCTTTGATATCGACCCTGGAGATAGGAGCAAAACCACACATGCAGTGCCTCCAACCCCCAACTCCCAAAGCCTTTCCAAAAGGATACCATGGTCAACGGAATCAAAGGCCACCGAGTGTTTGTGAACTACACAAGATGGAACATATATAGTCTGGTCCAGAGAAAGAGGAAAAAGTCTGAGGAATGAGTGTATGAACCTTCTGTGTTTGCCATGCTTGTTGGGAGTCCAAACTCCTCATCCACAGGCAGTTGTGGAGGGAGGCGAGCGGCAGCCTGGGTTCTGCCGTCACGGCCCCCCCTAGCCCTGCCCCCTGCATCTGACATCAGACGCAGGGTCTGTTTAGCCACACACACCACATCAAACGTGGGAGAAAATAAATAAAAAACTGATAAAAGGCCAAGAGAGTCACTCTGGGACAAGGTGATTTAACTCCCCAACGGGGTTGCATAGCCCCATTTGGGAGCTAAATCATGCCACCCGCATCTGACATCAGGCACGGGGTGTGTGTCTGGGGCATGAGGTGTGGCCCTGAGGGGTGGTGGCCAGGGTTCTTTGAACCCGTTGGCTCAATGGTGGCTCTCCACTTGTCCACAAGGGAGTCTGGCCAGTGTGTTATTGTTTAGCTTACTGCTCTGGCGTTCTCTCCTTCTAGTCAGCCTGTGTTGTGGGTGGGGAGAAATTATAAGGATTTCGACACAAGAGGCATTTGATTACTATCTGAACATAATTTATTCTTTGCAGTGCATAACTGGAAGCTTTGTGCTATTTTCAAACTGCTGTTATTCACCTTGCAGGTGAAATTGTGTGTTGTAATAAGTCTATTGTGTTCTGTTTTTGTAAAATATTTTATTTTTAGAGTGGGAGGGACACAAAATGCATTAAATAACCAAAACTTGACATCATTATTACTGACTACTACATGGTCGCATTTCACATCAACAACTATCCTGAAGACCTGTGTAGTCTGAAATGCAATGGGATTCTTGATCAATGAATTTTGAATCAGTACATTGACCTTAGCCACCTAATGGCACAGTGGGGAAATGACTTGACTAGTAAGCCAGAGGTTGCCAGTTTGAATCCCCGCTGGCACACCTTTACCTGGTACACGTATATCGGGCAGCAGTTATATAGGAAGATGCTGAAAGGCATCATCTCATACTGAGCGGGAGATGGCAATGGTAGACCCCTCTGGTATTCTACCCAAGACAACCACAGGGCTCTGTGGGTGCCAGGAGTCGACACCGACTCAACGGCACACTTTACTTTACATTGGCCATGCACTTCTTATCGGCTTCTTTGCACCAGAGATATGTCCAGAGAAATGTTCAGTGCATGCAATCCCCTACTTGCTAAGCAGAGCTCCAAATATATGACAAAATAATGGGGGGGGGTGTTGTTTGGGCATGTGAAGCACCGTCCCTCCAGTGTGTGTACAAGGAGCACACCTGCTGCTTTGTTACTTTTCTGCTCTGCGTTACCCCAGTTCTGTTCTTCTCTTGGCAAGCCTGAGTTGCTTCTGCACCAATTTAAACACTACACTATTTATGTGGATGGTGTTGCAGGGTAATAAATGGACCTGTTTCCAGCTGGTTTAATATGACAGCCGGAGTCTTGCGATTAGGCCAGGATTTGAGGTATCTTTGCATTGAAATATTCAAGCTGCGTCGCCCGCTCGAGGACAACAAGGCCGGCCGTTCACCCAGCCGTGAAGCGGGAGCTGCTGCCTCGATAAGGGCTCCTTCCTTTGCCCAAGGCTTGGCTAACCTGGGCCTCCCCGCAATGTAGCAGCCGCTGACTGTGGGGATCTCAAAAGGAGCAGCACACGTCGCACGTTATCTCCGGATATACGGAATGCCGGATTCACGGTTGCTTGCAGAACCTGCGCTGCTGCCTTTAACAGCTTCCTAGCACAGAGCTAAACAAGGGGGACATTTGGCCTAGCTCTCCAGGGTTTTAAAAACTGTTTTAAATGTTCTAATGATGGTTTTATGCTCTTAAAGAACCACCACCACCACCCCCCAGCACCGAACCGCAGAGGCACAGTTCCATGCACACCACTAGCAGGGACAAGTAAGGAGACCTTCACTCACTACCTCTACTCCCAATGCCTCTAGTGGTCATTAGGATAGTTGGTGCAAAAGGTCAATGCACTGGAACTCCATCTCCCACATTAAGATCATCAGGGAAGGTTTGGCTGTGGTTACCACCAGCTCATTTGGTGGCGCCTCTAAACCAGGCCTTCTCTAGGGTTGCCCAAGGGTGGAAAGCACACTCCCAAACAAAACCGGAGCCTCCCCATCTCTGGCTGTTTTTTAGCAATGTCTGAAAGCACATCTATTTTATCAGGCTTTTAGTTCATAATGTTTTAAAGCTGTATTGACAGTTATTTTAAATTGTTTTAAATGATCTATTGTTTTATTTGTTCGTGATTTAATTTGTAAATCTCCCATAAATTAGTTTATGGGGCAAATAATGCAGATATTATAGATGCAGGAAATAAAATAAAATAAAATAATGCTTAATAGGATATTTAATGCCGATATTATAGATGCAGGAAATAAAATAAAATAATGCCTAATAGGATATTTAATCTCACAGTGGGTTGTCTTTATTACAGCTTAGCAGCAACCCAGATATATTCAGTGACATTTGCTATTTAAAGAGGCAGTAACTTCTGGAGCAGCGTGGGAAGAATGCTTCTCCTCCTGAGACTGGATGCTGCTTGCAGGCAACAAAGGAAGTGGCAAGAAGGCGGCCATTTGCACAAAAGGAACCATCTTGAATCCATGTTTCCTGCGTTCAGTTTCCCCCTCAGGCATTAGCTGAAGCTTTTAATGGTGCTGTTAATTAAGCATGCTCTAAAAAGGCTTCATTCTGGAAAAGTTCCTCTCTTGATTCCTTTTTTGGGACAAAGTTGCTGGTCTGCTGTTCTTACTCATCCGACAAGCGGCCTTTGTGTGTGTGTGTGTTCACAGTTCAGGCCTGAGAAAGGGAGAATTATCCTGCTGCTCCTCTCGGTGACCTCTTCAAATAAATAGAGATGTGAGGTCCATCCCTCTAAGAGTCCCCAGATGAACCCCAGAGAGTTATTCACACATGGCTTGATGCTGAGCCTCCCAAATGTCCCCTGGGTCTGTGGCTCTTCTTCTGCAGCTGTGTTGGGGAGTGTGTATGACTGTGGACCATGCTGTTAGTAATAGATGTGCCTGTAGGCTTGTCAGCCTGCCTGGCAAGAGGCACTGCAAAGGGACCCAGCTTGCGCTATGGGAAGAAGATGACTGATTCGGGAGATTCATGCCAGCCCATGTCTCAGCAAAGCAAATGCCAATGCGGCTTGTCTCCAGAGGGCAGATTCCTCCTTCCTAAATCCCCTCATTAGAATGGAGCCCACGTTCCGGTGTGCTGTGCAGGCTTCCGTCTTCGAACAAAGGTCTGAAGTAGCAGGAGGTTGGCACACAGAAATCCATCAGAGCCAGGAGGTGCAGAGGGCGGCCAGATCCTGGGGTCTGACCAAAACGGCCACCAGAACTGTGCCTCTATAGGACTGGCCCAAGCAGGACCCGACTCTCAGCCAGCAGAAGCAGCTCACCAAAGGGGAGAGCACTTTTAAGAACTTCAAGCATTAACAGGCCTACACACCTCCTCTGCCACTATGTATTTATTATTTTTTATTAATTGAATTTTCTGCCTCATCTTTCAATCCACAAATATGACCAAGCCAAGACAGCTCACAAAACAATATTTTGGGGGAAACCCATAACTGCAAAAGCAGTTGCAAAAGAGAGCTGGTCTTGTGGTAGCAAGCATGCCTTGTCCCCTTTGCGAAGCAGGGTCTGCCCTGGTTGCATAAGAATGGGAGACTGCATGTGTGAGCACTGTCAGACATTCCCCTTAGAGGATGGGGCTGCTCAATTTCCCTCCTTGGCAGCATCTCCAAGGCAGAGCTGAGAGAGATTCCTGCCTGCAATCTTGGAAAAGCTGCTGCCAGACAGTACTGAGCCAGATAGACCAATGGTCTGATTCAGTATATGGCAGCTCCCTATGTAAAAAGTGTTGGGAATTCTCTCTGGTAAGAGATACCCTTCGAATATAGCAGAGTGCACAGAGGCACAACACAGCAGAGTCTGCCCAGGCATGCGTGTATGCTGAGAGTAAAATAACTTGGAGCCAGTTCATAGTTTCAAATCAATATAAGGAGTATTTATTAGTGAACTCCATTCTAGATAGTAAAGTGGAGAGATAGGATCTCTAATCTATCTATCTAGCTGGTGGCACATGGATGCATCTCTGCACACATGGTGCAGGGAGAGAGGAGCTTGCATGTTGTAAGGGAGAAGGAAGGGAAGGAGGAAGAGGAACTGGAAGGCAGGAAGGAAGGAAGTTAGTCCCTGAGAGTACCAACCTACGTATCAATGGGATAGTGTCAGAGCAGTAGAGAAGGGATGACCAATGTCTTGACCTCTCTAATCTTCTGTCATTGAGACATGAGACAGCGCAAAGTCCTTCACTTCCAACAAAAAGCAAACCCTTTAAACCATGGTTTAAACAATACACATTGGGGCTATTCTTACGATCCAAATGGAAAATCCTAGCCCGATTTTTGTGATTGTCAGAACTACCGGGCTCGCAGCCGAGCCCGGTGGTTCTGGAGCGGCTAACCCGCTCCTGTAGCCCGACCAGCAAAGTAAAATAAAATAAAAATAAAAGGAGCTATTTTGAGTCTCAGGGGGCTGAAAGAGAGGTCATCAGCTGTACAGGTTGAAACCAGATGAAATTGCTCCCACAAGCAGGGACCTTTAAATCAGAAAAGAGCTTGTCTGCTTTGAAGAGGGGTCTTTTCAAACATTGCCTGGGGTGAAAAATATCTCGCAGCCCTTGATCTGTCTGTGTGTCCTCAATATTATGGAGAGTAACCCAAAGATTGCCCCGTCTTTTTTGTGCTAATCCAGATATAGTTCCACTGGGTTCTCCTTTTGCCTACCTTCCTCATTTCACACTGTCTGCATTTGCTGAGCACAGCATCTTGCAAAGACAGTTCCAAAAAAAGGAGAGTGCCTTTCTAATTAAAGCCCATTTATTTTGCTCAGATTTCTCTCCTCCAGCAGCCAGCGTTCTGACCCATTTTCTCCTTTTGCAGCATCTTGCTGCATAAATCCTACTCCAGCTGCCCAGCATTAAAGCAGAATATTTCAGCTGCTCTGTGTTGTGTGCTGGGCGACATCTTGGTTCCTTCCCCACGAGGGTCCTATAGCGCTGCTGAAGCTTTGCTTTCCCACAATTAAGTGGGTCCGGAATTAAAATGGAGGTTCCACACATCACTTAATATAGTAGTGCTTCACAAAGCTTTTCCTTCTGTACAAGTAAATCCTCTTCAGCAAAGGTCCTTTCCAATGTCCCTCCTTGTGGATTCAGCCCATGTTTCTTTTGCCTCTTGCCTGTAGAGAGCCTGGGTGGGCGATTAGTGCTTAAGAGTCTGTTAATTTTCCCTTCAGGGGTCTCCTGTAATTGTTCCAATGTCAGTTTCTATTTCTGCAGCAAGCAGGGCTTTTGCTACTGATTTCCTTTGACTTTTTTCTTTTTTTCTTTTTTTTTTTTTTTTGCAAATGACTGGCATTTCTCCATAAACAATGAAAGAAAAAATAATAATGCAAGAACAGAAATTGGCATTGGGACATCTGAGAGGGGCTATTTATGGGAAATTAAACAGCAATTCAAATCCCCCAGCTGTGCTCAACAGGAAGCAATAAAATGAGCTGAACCTGCAAAGAGGAAGTACCTCTTAAACAACAGACGCAGCAGCCCTGGAAGGCCTCAAGAGTACCTTGCTGTCCACAATAGACAAACTAGTGCAGCAACTGAATTTTATTACCCGGGTTTTATTACCCAGATCTGTAGAAAGACGGGAAGGCAACACACCGGAAGGCAATAGGCCAATAATGACATCACCCAGATTCTCTGCCCAAAGTGAATGAATACAAGATGGCCATTCTGGAGAAAAGGATATGTGTGTGTGTGTGTGTGTGTGTGTGTGTGTGTGTGTGTGTGTGTGTGTGTAAGCAACCCTAGTCCAATCTAGTAGTCCATTCTTCTTGTGAGCATGCCATGGGTGTGGTGGAGGCTGCTCAGAACTACACAGAATGCTGCCACCTTGTTCACTACCAACATTTTAAAGAACTGAAATGATTTTTCCAGCAGCGGGGCCCCGTTGGTGGTATAATGCTAACAAGATTAAATCGCAGGATGGGAAGGAAGTCAATGATTGCCCCCCAAATGAGTAAGCGGTTCAGAGTGCTCTTTAATCACCTCTCCTGCAAAATGACATTGACTGCCTTTTCAGCTGCATGGCTTGAAAGGAACCCTTATACCTTCCACACAGCTATCAATCAATCAATCAATCAATCAATCAATCAATGTGTTATGAATCATTGAGAATATAAAACGTTATCCTTTCAGCCAGTAAGGCAGGTAGGAAACAGAGCGATCAAGAGAAAAAGAGAGACCTGCCTCTCAATAATTCAGGAGTCCCCTTCGGGTCCCCATTTGACTGCCGCTGAGTACAACACCCGTTTGTTTGCACGGATGGTTTCTTGCCGAGAGACATGATTGGACGAGAAGATTTATACGGTGGTGAGATAAGAGAATCTGTCATTCTGAATGCGGATGATCTGAGGGGGGAAGATGTAGTGTGGCAGGTTGCGAGTAGCTAGCATGAAACTAACAGAAACAACCTCTTTATAGGCCAATGTGGATCATGATTTACAATGTCAGTTGTGCTCTTTTAAAGCACTCGTGGTGCTGTAGCCAAAGCTTCTCTTTCCTCCCCCCCAACAAGCAGGGAGCAGTGTGTGGAGGGTGTGTGTAGATCTGGAGGAGCATCGTTCTTTTGTCGAGGGGGGCTGAGACTTGCTTGTAGTGGCAGCCTGCACCTCTGCCCCACCACCACCTCCTGCCTCTGCACCAGGGGTGTAACTATAATTGAGCGGATGTGTTCAAGGAACCCGGGCCGCCAGCTCCCAAGGGCCCTTCAGCTACATCTTGGTTTAGGGGACCGAGGCCCGTGCATAGTCAGCCAGACAGTCAGATTCCCAAAGGTGGCTGCTATGGGGGAGCTGGGACAGGGTGGGCCAGGCAAAGTCTGTGTGGTTACTCATAGAGATCACTTGCTCAGACTGAGGAACCGAGCAAGCAAGCGTTATATCAGGCCATCCAGAGCCCTGCAGGTTCCCCACATCACCTGGTCTGATCTGCAGTACCTTCTCTGGCCATCATCTGGGTGGCGCTGCAGTGCAGCAAAGACCAGGCCAATGATTTGCTCAGCCCGAGAGCTACCCTCGTGATGCAGCAGGGTGCAAGGCAACTGGGCCTGGCTGCTGGAAGCCATGGTTGCCCACCCCAGCACTTTATATCATGTTAGTTGCCTCTTGTTCGTTGGACCAACAACCAGTCCCCTACAGAACTGGAAACCTGACCAGGGGGGGCCTGATCCCATTAGGCCCTGGCATACGCAACGCCACACTTGCTTAAGGAATCACATTTTCCAAAGGGGAACCCTTGGCTTTGTTGGGAAAAGGAGTGCAAGAAACTGCTGGGGCAGAGAGTGCTCCCGACAAAGCAGGAAGAAAAGGCCAAACGAGATGCCATTTTAAACTCTGGGAATAGGATGGAAACAGAGGCAGGGCATAGAAAGTGCTGTTTTTTAAAACTGCAACTGTGTGCTCAAGAAACTTTGGCACACTTCTGATGTGATGAACTACATTTGCACGTTATAAATTAACAAGTAAATAGGCTGCGGGGGGGGGGGAGAGAATATGAGGGTGGCACAAGCCGTTTCAGAAAGAATTCACTCCCTTACTGAAAGGCTGCTGCCTGGCGCTTTTGTCTCAAGTGGGGTCACTTCAGGTTCCCAAGCCTTGCTGCTTTGGATGAGTTAGCAGGAAAGGTGCTGCAGGAGGGACATCCACAGAATCCATAATAGGGCTGGAGTGTGCTGGTGCTTCGGCAAACTTTTGCAGTGGATGAAATGGAGGGGAGGTTGCTTTCTCCCCACTTCCCAAGCAGGGAGAAGTCTCGGGGGGCGGGGGCGGGTTGCTCCTTAGGTTTTGCTTTCTTATGAAAGAGAGCACACCAGAGGCTCACTTGTGTGTCCATAGCAGAGCATCAGTGGAGGCAAGCAATATGCAGATTCCTCTGCTACCTGGCCTCAGATCCCCTGAATCCTTCCAAGGTGCTCCTTTCTTTTTCCATTTTGCATTTGTCCCTCAGTCTAAGGCACAAGCAAAATCAAACCAGACAGAGCCAGGAGCCGGCTGCCCTACCCTTTGCCCCACCAAGACCCCTTGCAAGGGATGGGGCTGACTGACCTGAGGTTTGCTACACTACAGTGCCCTCCCTGACAGCAGCAGGAGAGGGTGGAATGGAACCCACTGAGCCCAGAAAGACTCACATGACCCGGGGAGCCAATAGGCTCCCGTCCCTGCTGGCCTTATCGAAGAATTCTCCAGGGTTTGTCCCATTCTTGGCAACTCATCTATGGGAAGAGAAACGAAGCAGATGCTTCTTTGCCTTGTCTCCATGTTTACCGGCTCTGGCACCTGACCACCAGCTCATCCTCAACACAGCATGTGTCTCTGGCCCTTGGTTCCTGTTTGTCTGCTCCAGAGTTTCAACACTAGCCCACTTTTAAGCATGCCCTCCTCCTCCAGCTCTTTGGAGCTTATCTGCTCATACTGGAACCTGAGCCCCAGCCTGCTTGACTCTACAGTTCGCTTTGGACCCTGCCAGGTCACTCACTCAGTCTTCGCCTGACCTCAAATGCTGTTTCTTTTGACCCACCATCACCATACCTTTCAACAGTCCCTACCCACTAGCTGGGATGGAAGGTGAGCCGTTCCCCAAACTCTGGTGATCTTCTAATTCAAAACACTCAGTGATCATCTACTACCTCCCAGCCCTTAACCCCCATTAAGGAAACATCACCCAAGCATCATCCTGGGATATGAAGAAGCAATCTCATTTCCAGAAACGAATCCTTGGCCTTCAGCCATAACAAGAGAAACACAATGCCATTGGGAATGTCTCCTGTGCACGCTCCATTTAAATAAACAGGAACTGTTCAAGGGCACATCCGCAGCAATATTCTGGCTTGTCCCCAAGAGCCAGCCAGGTCAGGTGAGAGGCCCCGAAGACTCACTCTTTGGGGCCTCTCCAAAGAGTGAGTCTTTGGAGGGTCAGGGGGATAATTGAGCAATTATCCCCCTGACCCTGGGCCAGGTAAGGAACAGGGATTCCTATTAAACCAGTTCCTATTCCTATTAAACCAGGATTTCTATTAAACCAGTTTCACTTTTGCTAACATGTTCTGTATTTCTCTTCCAGATTCTCAGTATAAGCATGCATTCTCCCCCAAAGCCATCTGCTGTCTTTGGCTTTGCAATAAGATGTCAACCTTTGGTCCCTCCAGGCCTCTAACTCTGCAAAGTCAATGTCTTTCCAGGCCTCCAGCAATCATACATCTTGCTAGCAGCCCCAAAATAGAGACATTCATGGGTCCTCCTTGAGTGATGGCTCTCTTTGGCAGAATGACTCGATAAAAACACCTTTTAACTAGGAGTAGCCAATCTTATTCCAAAAGGCAAAATTTGCAAATCTCTCAGGGCTGTACTATCATATTAACCCTACGAGCATGCTCCTGCTCCTTTTAATCAGAACTAGTGTTCCCTCTAAGGCATGCACATGTGTGCATGCCCACAAGGTCTTTTTTTAATGTCTGCTGAATTAATTTTAGATCCCGCTCAGTTTGAATCAGGAAGGCCCCACTCTGGATATATGTGCACCCACATTACCTTGATAATGCCGCCCACAACAAAACTCATTTTGCACACACAGAAAACACATTAGAGAGAACACTGATCAGCACTGGTGGGAGAGTGCAGGGCCGTCCTTAGGGTGGGGTGACTGGGGCAATTGCCCTGAGCCCCGCGCTGGCACAGGCCCCGCTCTGGGCACACTGCAGTGCAACCTGCCCTCCCCTCTCCCCCAGTCCCAGCCACTTACCTTTCCCCGCAGCCCAGCAGAGCCCATCTTTTGTGTCTGTGTGTGTAGCTTGAATTAAGGCTCCCAGGCAAACTGCTAGAGCTCCGCCTCTCCTGCCTCTCAGCTGTTTAGTGGCTGGGCGGGGCTTTCAGAGTGGCCTCCATGCAGGTCTCCCTGAAACTCACAAACACTTCTGGAATAAACAACATATAATGTATTTGTTTGTTTGTTTATGAATGCACTATGCTCAAGTTGATTTGCAACCCAGAAGGTCTGAGAACTGTGAAGCATGTGTTATGCTTTTTTTTAATTATTTCTTTAGAAATGCATTATATGACCAAGCTGGTTGGACATGTCCAAAAACCTCACTCACACTATTTACACTGTATGTCATCCATCCATCAATATGTTGTTGGAAAGTTGGTCAGGATTCAGAAGAGGGCCCCCAAAACATAAAGGGATTTTCAAACCTCAGAGGCCATATTTCCATGTGTTTGGTCCAGAGAAGCAGATTTTTGACCATAGACACTGATAGTTTCCACAAGATCATAGACCTGAAACACTCTCAGAAATTTTAAGTTTCATTGCGATGGTGCAATGATTTCATTCAGGACATGACTGAAGAAATGTGTGGTGTTCTTGAACAGTAAATATCCCAGAGACATTGGATACCCATGTGGACATTTTGTAAAGTTTTAAGTATGATAGATTGAGATAACCTATACATGGTCTGTCAATGGTTTTAATTATTTGATTGTGGTTTAGCCATGGGTGTTCTTTTCTAACTTTTTACATCAAGGTTGTATGTTTGTTTTCTTCTATTTTCTGCCCCAACAAAAGCAAAATCTTATACTATGTTCCTCAAGAAATGCTGGCTCAAAGGCTCAGAGGTGATCCTTCAGACCTACATTCTGCTCAGAACTGGTTGAAGCATTTAAGGAAACAATTCCCCCCTCCAAACCTTTTCCAGATCAAAAGAAAAAGAAAAACTGCACCACAGAAGCACAGACAGTTTGTCTACACTGTGAGGGTCATTACATATTAATGGTGTCCAAGTATCTAAAAATACTTTGAATTCCCATTTCTGCACATGAAATCTGTCTCTTTGGAAGGATTTTGTACTATGAAGTGAGACTGAGAATTGACTCTGTGGACTATCTCTGGCTGAGACACTGTTCAAATTCCGTGCTTCTGGAAATGCTGGGGTATCATTCCCTCTTATTGGTTCCCCAGTTAAAAGACTGCCACCCTCTGTGAAACTTATATTGCCAACAGGGTAAGGCAGACGGAAGGGGAGAGCTATTCCCAATTGGTCTTGCTAAGGAAGAAGGATTAATTATTTAGATGCCATTAAAGAAGACTCTTTTGATGCCATGAAAGTTTAACTGTGTTAAGCTTTGTATGTATGGGGGCGGTTCACTCATGCATGAGCATGAGCCCCTGGTGGCGCAGTGGTAAAACTGCCGCCCTGTAACCAGAAGGTTGCAAGTTCGATCCTGACCAGGGGCTCAAGGTTGACTCAGCCTTCCATCCTTCTGAGGTCGGTAAAATGAGTACCCAGAATGTTGGGGGGCAATATGCTAAATCATTGTAAACCGCTTAGAGAGCTTCCAGCTATAGAGCGGTATATAAATGTTATTGCTATTGCTATTGCTATTGCATGCCATCTGTAGGTTAATGCTGGGTGCAATACATCTACCATGGATGTATTGATGGCTTGAGGGTAAATAGTAATGATGACTGCACTGCCCACGTCCAGTTCTGGAACATGTACGGGAGGAGATAGGACTAGCCTCAACTTCCCTCAAATGTTCTGGGAGCTCACGTTCTCACAAATGTATGTGCATAAGAATGACAGGGTGCCAGGAAAAGTCAGGATGGAAGTTAAGATAGTCACTTTAGTCCCTCCTTCCAGGTGGGTCCCATGTGTTTTTTGCCAAATGCACCATAGCATTGTTCATTCCGAATAGTCAGAGCCATTAGGAAACTTCCTTTGGGCCTCTTTACTCATTAACTAATAATTAAGTCGTGAAAGAATGACCAGCCAGTTAATGACCTGCCATTTTGTATTAAGGTAGAAGCCATTTTGTATTAAGGTAGAAGCCATTTTGTATTAAGGTAGAAGCCACTTTGTAGACTAGAGCCCACTTTTATCAGATATGTGAAGGGTTATAATTTGGGTTGCCTTTTTGGCACCCAATAGGTGAGGAGACAGATTTGGGCTCACCTAAATAAGTGAGGAAGCTGATCAGCATGAACTGGCTGCGCCCCCAGAATCCTTCATTGTGCACAAAGGCCCCATTACAGACATGCAGGGATTCCCTCACACTGAGGATTCCCTGAAGTTGTGGAAATAACTCACCAAATGAAAGGTCTGAAAACCAATAGTGTATATAAGACCTGGGTATTTAAGAGAGTGTCTTCTTTGCTATGAGCCCCACCGCCCATTGAGGTCACTTGAGGAGGTCCGTCTCCAGTTGCCACCAACTCGTTTGGTGGCTACACAGAGATGGGCCTTCTCGGTCGCTGCCCCGAGATTGTGGAGTGCGCTCCCTGCTGAGATACGATCCTCCCCATCTCTGGCAATGTTCAAAAAACACCTGAAAACACATCTCTTCAACCAGGCTTTCTCAGCTTTTTAAAACTTGTTTTTAAATTCTTCTGATTATTTAATTGTTGTTTTACGATGTTTTTAATTGTTAATTATTGTTTTTATGCTTTATAGTTTTTGTTTTAATTATTAACTGGTTTTAATGGTGTTTTAATGTAAACTGCCCTGAGCCTTTTGGAAGGGTGGTATAAAAGTCTTAATAATAAATAAATAATAAATAAATATTGGATAGGTTAATGGGTTTGTTACCATTCCTAGGTCTCAATAAAATCTACAGGTCAGATCTAAACTGGGTCCATGCGCCAATGTGCATAGTTATCCAGTTTTGCCAGCAGGTGAAGGACAGAGTCGGGTGCTCAAAAATGATTCAGCATCTTCCACGGGCGATGCAAGCAGCAGCCTTGCCAAAGGGAATCATGGCAATCCCAAGAAGCTGGAGACAAGAATAATGCAGCAGCTGAATTTCTAAAATAGATTTTACGCCTGTCTCCATCTCTTTATTAGCTTTGCTACAGAAGCATGACAGATGCTAAACTCATCAGCTTTGCCCAAAGGTGTTGCTTTGTCATAAGCATCTCAGAGCTTATAAATTTATTAAGTTAAACTTGCCTGACAAATGTTAGGGTGTCAGCCCAAGAGTGCTCACTCAAAGGTAAACTCCATTGAATACTTGCATTTATGGGGGAATGCTGACCTGGATTTCATTTTATTTATATCTCCACCTGATCTGAATGTATTACTGATGGGCAGGACAGACAAAAATAAAAGACTTGTTCATACAGTGGACAATTAATCTCTGGAATGTATTGCCACCAAATGTGATGGTCATTAGCGTCAATGGCTTTAAAAGTGTACTAGACAAATTCATGAAGAAAAGCTCTATTGCTAGCTCTTAGTCATGATGGTGATGTGGAACCTCCATGTTCAGAGGCAGTATTCCTCTTGAGCACCAATTGCTGCAAGCCGAGGCGGGCTGTTGCCTTCATGCCCTGCTCACGTGCTCCCCAGGGGTACCTGGTTGTTCACTTTGAGAAACAGAAGACTGGGCATGCACATCCAGATCAAGTTCTCCCTCTATGGCTGCTATTAAAAAAACATGAAAGAGATAGGAATGTTTTTTCCACATTCTAGAGGATTAAATTTTGAGCAGAGTCTCTCTGGCAGATCTCAAAATCCTGGAGGCACAGAGGAGCAGGGGAGTTACGGGGGAAGATATTCCTTAAGTCTTTCATGATCCTGTTGAACTGGTTAACAGAACTGGTTCATCTCTTGTATAACCAAGTGCAGGACATAAATAAATTGTTGAAGGCGGGACTTGAAGGAAACGAAAGGTGGAAAGTCGGCTGCCATGTTTAATCAATTCAGCGGTTAAATTATTAAACGTTAAAACTTTAAGATGTTGATGAGATGGTGGCAAGTTTATCTCAGGGTGCGAATGTCATATGCCTTCTAAGCAGCACTATAGCCTTCAAAATATTGAAACTCCAATTTGTGAGTCTCTCTCCAATTCCCATCTGCACCCTGGACAAGGAGCTGAATGTTTCTCCTCAGGGGGAAAGTAAGGCTTTTAACCCATGGCCTGTTTCCCACCTTTCTCCTCAGGCGAGCAAGGACTCTTAATCCACAGCCCGTCTCCTGCCTTTTTTCACACAGACAATTAGGGAGCATTTCAAGTCTCAGCAGGCTTCATCACAGTACACAGGAATTTTATATTCGTTTTATCACAGCCTACAGAATATTCTGGCTCCACAGTCTTATGGAGTTGTCTCTCCAATATAGTGCAGTGCTTAACATCAAATAACGCCAAAATATTTAATTTCTGGCTACCAGTGCCATATTCTAGGCAGATGCTGCTTATGCCTGTAGAAGTCTGCAAATCTACCGGGAGGCATGCTTTCTTACGTGCTTTCTTATAAGTGATGATTCTCTTATATTTAGCAACTGAGGGAGAGAGACTGTCCCTATCCAGTGAGTCCCTCCAATGGTCACAGCCTACATTATGTTTCTTTTTAGATTTTGAGCTCTTTGGGGACAGGAAACCATCTCATGGTTTTTTTTTTTAATGTAAACTGCTTTCAGAAGTGTTGTTGAAAAGCAGTATATAAATAGCGGCATCTCTCACAAACATGTCAGAACATCTCCTCAAAACCTGCCACCAAGACCCTGTCAGAAGGCAGCTACTGTAGCTCATAAGAACAACCCTGTGGATCAGGCCCAAGGTCTATCTAGTCCAGCATCCTGTTTCACACAGTGGCCCACCAAATGGCCCTGAGAAGCCCACAGGCAAGAGAGGAGGGCATGCCCTCTCTCCTGCTGTTGCTCGCCTGCAACTGGTATTGAGAGGCATCATGCCTCTGAGGCTGGAGGTGGCCCACAGTCACCAGACTAGAAGCCATTGATAGACCTGTCCTCCATGAATTCATCTAAGCCCCTTTTAAAGCCATCCAAGCTAGTGGCCATCACCACAGCCCATAGCAGAGAATTCCATAGATTAATTATGTGCTATGTTAAAAAGTACTCTTCTCCACTCCAATTTTCATACCACCCTTCTAGAATGGCTCAGGGCGGTTTACAATTAAAACAAAACCATTAAAATCAGTTAATAATTTCCTAACAACCTCCTCTTGTCAGTCCTAAATTTCGCAATCTTCAGTTTCATGGGATGACCCCTGATTCTAGTGGTGTGTGTGTGTGTGTGTGTGTGTGTGTGTGTGTGTGTGTGTGTGTGTGAGAGAGAGAGAGAGAGAGAGAGAGAGAGAGAGAGATTTCTCTCTGCCCTCTCTCTCCACTCCATGCATACCTTAAAAAGAAAAAGAAAAAAAGCTGTATTTTCCTGTTTTAGGGAGTTCCCCCACAAACTAGAAGAGACTGTTCCCCCTGCTGATGGATTTGTGCAACACCCTTTAATTATGTTGTCAATTTGATTCCGCCAAGCCGAACCATTTTACAGCGGTTGTAGCCTGTAATCTGGAAATCGCCCAGATTAAATCCTAATTTGGGTTTCTAATACTAATTTTGGTACTGTGCCCAAATAGTAATGTGGGGAGAAGTAAATAGACACAGTTAAAACAGTTTTAAAGTTCCAAATGAAAGAAAATAACTTTATTCTTATACAGTAGCTTATGTGGTTTCCTATTCACTACAATGTAGGGTCGAACGCATTATAGTTTCTAAAACAGAGTAACAACCTTAGAACTGGCAAGACTGTACACCACCTCTTATTCTTTGAACTGTTATTCAAATACTACTATAACAAATATTTATATACTGCTTTTCAACAAATGTTTCTAAAGCAGTTTGCCTAGAAGAATAACAAATAAATGAGATGGCTCCCTGTCCCCAAAGGGCTCATAATCTAAAAAGAAACATAAGATAGAAGCCAGCAACAGTCACTGGAGGGATGCTGTGCTGGGGGTGGATCGGGCCAGTTACTCTCCCCCTGCTAAATAAAGAGAATCGCCACATTAAAAAGGTGCCTCTTTGCCCAGTTACAGGTGCTTATATAAAAGATTGCGTTGGAACATGAACAAAGTGAATGAGGTGACGGTTTAGAAATTGCAAGCTTCTTTAGACTTTCAACACCTTTCCTGAGATACAACCTCCCTAGCTATATATCTTGTGTAATCAACCATACACTCCCATACATTTGATAGTCAAGTTTGCTCTACAGAGGTCATGCCAAGTGTGTAAAAACCTACCAACCATCCGCAGAGGTGCACCTAGGAAATTTTGGAGCCTGGACCGAAAGGCCTTCTCCCCCACCACCACCCACCACCTGTTAAGCAGCAATACACTAATTTGTACACCAGAATATGCTCAGGGAAAATTGGAAACATTTTTGGAATATGCTCAGGGAAGGTTGGATACTTCCCACTGACTTGCAATGCAGAGAGAGATAATGCATTTTGCATGCAGTGATGGATTTAAGGAGAGGCAAAGGAGGCACTTGCCTACAGCAGCAAAATTGGAGGAGCAGTGCTTCTCAAATTTAGCCACCCCTCTCTGGGGCAGCCAGCAGCAGTTGGGGGTGTGGGTGAGGGGAAGGTTCCCCCATTTGATTGATTGATACAAAAGCAGTCCAATTTAATGCTTTAAGCTGTTTGCTTGTACTATTGTCTGGTACTAAATGTGTCCCTTGAGCCATGTTTGTCTAGTCTTCCAAGTCCAGGTTAAAGACCCAATCTCTCTTTGGGCATTTAGTTTTAAAATGACAACATACACCTTCTCACACACAGTGATCGACGGGGTGCATAAGAAATAATGTTTCTTGCTTCAGAACTATTTTGTTGTCCATTTGCAAATGTATGCACATTAAGTCCACCAATTCAATCAACACAAGCCCATACAATTCACTGACTAAGGTTTATTTAACTGGGTGTCAGAATGATGGCTGATGAGTGATAGCTCCAACCCTCTTGGCCTGTGAGGTTCCAGCAGGTTCAGATTCAGCTTCCTTCAGATTCAGGCACATGCACATTTTGTGGAGGAGCCCACTCCAAGCTCCTTAATTGATGCTATTCTGTTGGGAACATTTTCAATGAATTCTGCAAGAGGGGTGACCCTTTAGCAGGCCAACTTCTGGCCCGTGTACAGCCACATGACTTCAGCCAGAGGGAAATGTGAATGAAGGGAAGTGACCTACATACAAATTTATTGCAAGCCCCAAGGTAAAAATTGTGAATGCTTCAGTAAGAGAACAGCTTGGCTTCCTATCTTTTATCTTTGCCATTTCCTCACCACAGCTCTGCTTGCTGCTCATCTGAAATCTAGCAGGCACAGAAAAACTCCAAAGATCATGCTTTCCAAGGAGCCAGATGCAAACCCCTCGCATCTTAAGCTGCAAAACAGTGTGGGATGATGTTCGGTTCTGTTCTAAGAAGAACCCAACACTGACACACAAGGACTCCCCAGATTTGATGCTCAGAATAAAGGGAACGTGTCATGAAACACAGCATACCCTTGGTTAATTTCCAATTGTAATATAGTTTTCTACACATTTTGGAAGCTTTTGACATGTAGAGAGACACAAGGCGTAAAAGTGGGGAAGGAATGTGAAATGCAGGACTTGTCCAGAGTGCGCAGAGCCTCCTTCCCCTCTAAACAGAAGTTTGGCTCCTTAAGAAAACATAACGAGGCAAGATTTATGCGTTTCAAGCAACAGAATATAAATAGAAAAGCAGGGCATACATACATCAGAAAGAATTAATAAATAAAACATTTGCATAATGGAAAACAACATATTTAATCAGGAAATGGCTACCATGCACTGCAAATCTAGTTAAATTGACTATTTGATGGCTTTCTACCCTCTATAGCTTAGTCTAAGTCTACAAGGCCTGCCTGACTATAATTATTTAGAGGCTACAACTGCAGAGTGATGAAGGATACCTGGCTTGGCAGTAGTACATGTGAAAAGGATATCAGGATTACAGCTGATAGTAAGCTGAACATGAACCAGTAGTGTGATGCAGCTGCAAAAAAGGCCAATATGATCTTAGGCTGCATTCATAGAGCCATCGTTTCCAGGTCATAAGAAAAGAATAGCTCAATTTTATTCTGTACTAGTCGGAAGTCACACAGAAGAATATATATATATATATATATATATATATATATATATATATATATTAGGGGGTTAGATGAGACCACCAACACTTCTAGGATTCAGTATAATACAATACATGTGCATGCATGGGACTGCAAACCTGTATTTATTCATGCTATGTATAAGCCAATAAAAGCCCATTCGTTTCATCTAATCTTATAGATGTCTTTGCATTTTAGGAACAATTCCAGTGCCCAGCACCCCGCCAAGCCTGGTACCCCAGGGAGTCAGCTGGACTGCCTACCACTAAACCGGGCCCCTGCTGATGTGGTTGTCTCTTTGTCTCTGAGGTACAGAAAGGTTAAACCTTGCCCAAGCTTTTTGACTAGTCTCCATGCCTCAGGCTGTGAATTTCAGACCTTTAATTGACTTTTCTATTTATATGCAATATGACAGCCATTGCATTAGCTTAGAAACATCCACTAATAAAAAGACAGATTTAAACAGCATAAGTCAGGAAAATCAAAAACAGCTCAATACTATTGATCTTAGGAAGGGATTCTTGAGATGGCTTGAAGAAGAAGAAATTAAGGAGGCTCATGATACTGTCAAGCCAGTTTGAAAATGCTTGCAGAAAAACTCACCAACCATTATGGCTGGAACACCCCTATTCACTTGGGGGACAGAATCCCAGCACCTATTCAGGTGGACAAACAAACATGTTGTGAACCAAGGACTTTCTCTCCACCCCACACTCTTCCTGCAACTTGCAGATCTCGGGAGAATGAATTGTGAAGGGTGAAGGTTAAGCTTCCATTTCGTTGCTTGTTTTACATTATGAATTAAGTTGCTGATGTTCAAAAATGGCTGCCTGTTCCCCACTGTGCATTCGAATAGCTTGTGTTCCAAAGTCAACAGTTCAAAGTTTCTGTTCAAGTCTTCTGTCTAGACAGTGAAAATTTTGTCTGGTTTTTGGTAGCTCTGATTTGAGAAACGCCCCCCCCCCTTGTGGAGTTACATGTATAAAAAGGGATGAAAGTGGGCAGTTGATGGAGTCTTGAAGAGCTGAGTTAAGAAGAGCTGTTGAAAATAGAGCTGAAAAATAACTGGGAGAGTTAAGCTGAAAACTCTCTAGAGACCTGAATCACTCTCAGAACAGCTGAAGGAACAGGCTGGAACTGAAGAGAAAGAACACGGCCTGTGGCTGAGCAAGGGGGAAAGCAAGGCTCACTGTAGAAGCTGGTTAGAGAGAATGATAAGAAAACTCAACTCTGGGTTAAGGCACAGTATTAAGTGCAGGTTAGACTGGATGCATTTCCCTCCCATTTTATTTGTTCCTTCCTTTATGACTGCTGCTGCTTTCTTTGTACTACATTTCCCCCCAAACACTACTGTTTTGAATTGAACTGCCTTAAAGTGAAATTTCTCATTTTGAATTTAAAAACCTGTCTGTTTCCCCCGCCCTATGCTTAGAAGCCTTTCCACCCGACCTAATGTTGAATGCAATAGAGGCTTGGAAGGCTGTTTCAACAGACACAGCCAGAGAGAAGATACCTGTCTACTTGGTGGCAGCAGTGAAGCTTAAAATCATGGGACTGGTTGAAACTGGGCTGTGACAGCAACCCTTCCCTTTCCCCCATGGCTGAAGCAGCCCCACACAGTCCTTTCTACATCCAACATGCCTTGAGGCAGAGGTGGCTTTGGCCTGGCCATGAGAATCAGAAATGCAGTTCATGCTCAGAATTAGGGATGAGGACACAGTTTTGATAGAAGTGGTGTCAGCATTATTAGAAGATCTAAATCAAGGAGGGAAAATTAACTGTAGTTGCCATTAGCAAAGTACAGTTAATAAATAACCCATTATTACCTCCAGCTACATCCATTACTGGATTGTGGCAGCTGCAGGACTTGCCTCTGTCTCTGGTGAATGCAGAGTGTATTAAATTACTTTTCAACATCACATGGTACTGTGCACAACATCTTTCTCAAGCGTCCGATGTCTCCTGTTAGATAAAACTCCAGCAAGGTGGAGATGAGAAGAGTGAGATTGGTAAGTCCTGGGTTCAGATTCCCAGTTAGCCCTGAAGATGGTTCAGATGAAAGCACTGTCTCAGTCTAATCGTCCCCTGCAAGGATTGTGGTAAGGACAAAGGTTGCTTCCACACTAGCTCTTCCATCTGGAATTGCCATCTTTTGTTTGCTTACTTCTTATGGAGAACACAGGTGATGGGATTGTTACATCGTTTAATTCCAGTGTTTTCTGTCTTGTCGCATATTTTCAGACCTGATTTACTGAGAAAAACATGGTCAGAATACAAAGTTGCAGTGCCAGCCTGTTCAGCAGGGACAAGGAAAGCAGTCTTGAGGCCCACACAGCTCCTTCTGACTTCAAGCCAGGTCTACGCAGGCTCACACTCCTTTTTGACAAAGTAACACCTTATTTCCCAGTCCACCATAAAAGCAGCAGAAAAAGAACAACCACCTTTTCTTACTGCTGCTGCCCTTAAATCAATAGTACGCACAGATATGCATTAGCCTAATGAGCTACAGGCAGATGCTAGTCAGGTAGAGCTCCAATTAGCTCTTGATTGCCTTAAGAGGAAGGAAGCACTTCTTCCTTCTGAAGCAAAAGCATGCGTTGTTAGCACTGTCCTCCTATTAATCCTTTTAATGGAGTTATCGGCTCAACACATTTTAGCGTGATTTCCCTGGAAAGAAGTGGGGAGGAGGAAGGCAACATCTTTAAGAGTTGCAACAATTCAAGCTATGCCTAAATTAACAATTCAAGCTGTGCCAGTGTGGTGTAGTGGTTAGAGTGCTGGACTAGGACCGTGGAGACCTGAGTTCAAATCCCCCTTCAGCCATGATACTAGCTGGGTGACTCTGGGCCAGTCACTTCTTTCTCAGCCTAACCTACTTCACAGGGTTGTTGTGAGGAGAAACTTAAGTATGTAGTACACTGCTCTGGGCTCCTTGGAGGAAGAGTGGGGTATTTTTTAAAAATGTTGTTTCAAAAAGCAAAATAGAGTGTAACAGGGATGGATTGAAAGTGATAATGACTGACTATATATCTAAAAGGTGCCTTGAACAAGGATGCAGCTAGCAAGGTGATGGGAATGTCTTGCCTGCTCTGGACCCTCCCTCATTTGTATCAGCATGGTGAGGGTGCCAGCCCATGAGAGCTGGAAAAGTCCCGACATTTGGTCAACACAACACCCAGAGACACAACACACAACACTAAGCATGGCATATTCGGACATCTCTCCCTCAAAACAGAGGACTTCTTGTTCTTTTTCAGGCCTTCAGGTGCACAGTGAAAAAACCTGCATCTCCATGGGGGCTCCCTACAGCTGTTCTAGAGACTGCACAAAGGTCAGAAGCAGAACCTGCTGTTTTAATATACACATTCACTGTGCTCTTTGAATGCCCCCAGAGGGCTAAATTGGACCCCAAAAAGAATGACGTACAAATGAGAGAGATCAGATTTGATATAACCCCAGCCCAAGACACCCTGAAAAGTCTAAATCCAGGGAATATCTACATCTGATTGTCAAAATTCAAGGCATGCAATTTATTTCCTAGCAGAGTCCAGCATTCCAGCAAAATCTGTGGTCCCTAATATGGATAAGCAAGTCTTTTTACACGGGACCCTCTCTCCATTCTAGTCCCAACACTGCAGACAACACAAGCTGCATAGGAGCTGAGAGTTAAATCTCACTTGCCTTTCTCACGTGACATATCAGATATCTATCTGATATAGGGATCTCAAATGTCAATGGATGTATTACTGCAACTGACCTTGCTCTGCTCATGCTCCAACTTAATGAAAGTCAGGTCTTCACCTGGCCTACAACTGCACCAACAAGGAATTATCTTGTCACCCACCAATGTAACCTTCACACACTCTCTGGAGACATTTATTTCCGTCTCCCCACTGGTATATAGCATTTGAAATTAAACCCTGTTCCTCACCCCTAATTCCCCCTAAACCAGGGCTGTTCAGCTTTGGCCCTCCTGCAGATGTTGGTCTACAATCCCTGGCTATTGGCCACTGTGGCTGGGGATTATGGGAATTGTAGTCCAAAAACAGCTGGGGGCCTCGGGAGAGCATGCCTGCCTTAAACAGTTGGGCTTCCCAGTGCACCAGGAATCACAAGAATCAATTAGTCTATAGATGCTTGAGGACTTTTTTGTGCTCTATGGCTTGACCAAGAATTGTAGGAATCAGTGACTTCACAATTATATGTTTGAGGACATTTCTGGACACTAAGGATAACTATGAGAGTAACTGTGGCCTATTAATTGGAGGAAAGTAGTGTGGGGCCCGGATATGCTGTGTTCTGCATCATAGAAACCAGCTTGCAAGACCCACTTAGCAAGAACTTCTCCACAATACACTTTTGCACTTCTATAACCCATTAATTTTAACTCGCAGCTTTCAAAAGAAGGAAAGCATAAAGTCAGCAAACAATAAATAAAGCATGCCTCCTTTCTTACATTCTGAAAATCAGCAGCTGGAGATAAATGCAGATCTTTGCAATTTCCATTGTCCTTTCTCCCTTTTGTCTTTCTTTCTTTGCTTTCATAGAGTTGGAGTAGTCCTTCAGGTCTGCTCAACTTAAGCCTCCCAGCTGGCTTTTTAACAACTCCCATAATCCCCAGCCATAGTGGCCAATAGCTAGGGATTATGGGAATTGTAGGCCAACACCTAATGTAGGCCAACATCTAATCCAACCTTACTGTAGATGGTAGACCAACATCTAATCCAACTAATGACAACTAATGACGACGGGTACATCAACCAGTCTCAGAACTGATAATGAAGACATTGAAGTGGTGAATAGTTTCTGCCTTCTAGGCAGAAACATCAACAGTAAAGATCAACAGTAAACAGTAAACATCAACAGTAAAGGATCCAGCAGTCAAAAAATATGTCGCAGGCTAGCATGTGGTAGGGTTGCAATGAAGGCCTTGAGAGGATATTTAGATGCCATGACATGTCTATACCTACAAAGACATGTTTTTCCCGTGACACTCTATGTATGCGAAAGCTCGACTGAAGAAGCAAGATAGAAAAAGCATTGACGCTTTTGAACTCTGGTGCTGGAGAAGACCTTTGAGGATACCATGGACAGCCAGGAAAACAAACAAATAGATCATGGAACAAATCAATCCAGAATTTTCACTCGAGGCACAAATGGCCAGGCTCAAACTATCATACTTTGGACACATTATGTGAAGACCCAGCTCCCTTGAGAAGTCCATAATGCTGGGGAAAGTTGAAAGAAAGAGAAGAAGAGGACATCCAGCAGCAAGATGGATGGACTCGATTATGACAGCAATGAATGCACCACTGAGAGACCTAAAAGGCCAAGTTGAAGACAGATCATCCTGGAGAGAATCTATCTACGTGGTCACTAAGAGTCAACACCAACTTGATGGCACTTAATCAATCAATCAATCAATCAATCAGGCCAACATCTGCAGGAGGGCTGAAGTTGAGCAGCCCTGTAGTAGGTCATCTAACCCAACCCCATTTGACACAGGGAATCCAAAACTGGAGCATTCCCAACAAGTGGTTTTCCAGCCTCTGCTTGAGACCAGCTGAGCCTTCCTCAGCTACAGAGATAAATGCTTAAGAGATCCAAACATGATGGTGAGGGCTTGAACAGAGTTGTATGTTTGTAGGAATCAGCCACAAATAATTACAGTATTCCCGCCCCCCTTCATGCCCAGCTTTTGGGCTTCCAGGAGGTATCTGGGTGGTTAGCTGGAAACAGAAGACTGGATTTGATGGGCCCATTTTAGTCTGCAGGGCTTGTATGTTGTTAGGAATGGAGTCTCCATATCCAGAGGCAGCATACTACTGAGTACCAATTGCTGGGGAGTAATAGCAGCAGTGTATTGCCTTCATCATGCCCTGCCTTTTTCTTTTCTTTTTTCTTTTGCTTCCAGAAGGCTCATGTTGACCTGATCCATGGGACAACCCATATTGACCTGATCCAGCAGATTCACTTATTTTTAAACAAACCAGCACTTTTAAACACTGGGAGGGCCCACATGGTCACCCATTCTGCACTGCAGGCCTGGAGGAGAGATTCGGGATCAAGAGCTGGATTATTTCAAAGAAGGAGCTGCTGCAAGCTTACAAAGAAGCTTATTTGTTTTGCTGCTGTCATTGCGGGAAGCAAACACTTCCCGACTAAGCCAGAGACATCTTCTTTATGAACCTGTCACATTTTGTTACCCAGGAGGAGAAGCTGCTGGGTTTGTGACAGAAAGTTGACTTGCCTGCTTACCACTCGGAGACTCATGCAGAGCTTCTCCAGGGGGAGGAGGGAAGCACTCCCTTCACAGGGTCCCTTTGAATCTGGGTTATGCAGAAATGGCCTTCACAAATCACACCTAAATGCTTTCTGGAAATGCATGTCCGCTTTCCCCAGCTTCCATTTTCCCTGTCAGCTCTCTGAACAAGAGGACCAAGTCAGAGCTGAGCAAAATAGTGAAGGACTCTGTGCTGCCTCATGCCGCAATGACAGAGGAGGACAGATTAGTGAGTCAGAGGGCTAGAGGGGTCAAGACATTGGTCATCCCTTCTCTCTACTGCTCTGACACTATCTCTTTGATATGTAGATTGCTACTCTCAGGGACTTCCTGCCTGCCTGACTCTCTCTCTCCCTCTCTTTCTTCCTTCTTCCCCCTATCACACACACACTCGCCTCTCTCTCTGCACCATGTGTGCAGAGATGCAGACAGCATCTCTCTGCATCCAGCTAGAGATATTATTTCTCCACATTCCTATCTAGAATGGAGTTCTCCAATAAAGACTCCTCATATTTATTTGAAACTATGAACTGGCTCCAAGTTTCTTTTGCTCTCAGCAAATACGCATGCCTGGGCAGAACCCGCTGTGTTTTGCCTCAGTGCACTCTGCTGTGATAGAAGGGTATCTCTTACCAGAGAGACATCCCAACACACCAGACCATGCCCCACGTCTTTGTCCTGGCGTTTGTCCTGAGCTCTGTGTATGCAGGTGATGCCTCATCCTACCAGCCGTTTCCTTTGTAGTAGCAAAATGTAAAACTCCCTCCCAACCACCAGCTCACACCCCACTCCCCATCCCCATTGCAATAGGAGTGCTGGGTGGGCAGCAAAGTGCAGTTGAGATTTGTGAAAAACTGCGTCGGGGAAGAAGCCCTGGTTAACATTGGGTTGGCTCCCAAACGGAGGGTTTGAAGGCCAGAAGTCATCCCTTTCCCAGCATGGCCTGTAGTTGGTGGCTGAAGGCAAGCTTCCATTCCACATTCTGGCAAGATGTGGAGGGAATGTCCTTCAAGAGGAAGGTCTCCAGCCCCAATGGGCCTTTCTCCACTTCTGACCCAGCCCTGGGTGACCTAGTGGGTAACTCACACAGGGCTGGGTCAGAGGTGGAGAAAGGCTGTTCAACATGCTGAAATTTTTCCTTTAGGCCACAAGTGGGCAGACGTCAGACTTGCAGAATCTACCACTAGAATCCCGAGGTCCTCTCCAACCCAAACATTTTGCAAAATAGAAGCTCAGAAGGCAGATGGGCACTTAGAATTGAGGAAGAGGGTGCACACGTTCAGCCCAGGAATTTGTTTTCAACTCAGTCCTTTCTCCCAAAAATCTATCCCGAGTCTCCCTAACCCTCCACCCAAGACTTCAGCAAACTAATTTAGGGGAATGTTTTTGTTGTTGTTGCTGCTGCTGTTAAACCATTGGGAGACAAAAACAACAACACCTCTTGCTGATCTACTACAAGTCACACAGAACTCTAGTAGATCCCAGTCTGTCTTCTACCAAAGATCTAGTAGATCCCAGTCTACCCCTGGTAACTGAGCAAAGAGGCACCTTTTAAAGGGGGCAATTATTTTTATTGAGCAGGGGGAGAGCAACTGGCCTGATCCATCCCCAGCACAGCATCCCTCCAGTGGCTGCTGCTGGTGTCTTGTGTTTCCTTTTTAGACTGTGAGCCCTTTGGGGGACAGGGAGCCATTTTTATCTATCTATCTATGTAAAACACTTTGGGAATTGTTGTTGAAAAGTGGTATATAAGGATTCGTCGTATTCGTATTCTGTGTGCCTCTGCTTTGGACCATTCCTGGCAAAGCTGCACCTGTTGAACTTCCTTCTTTTTGTTCTCCTCCTGCATTAAAAGGGATGAAAGCTCTAGTTACTAGCTTCCTCTACATTCAGGCACCCTCTTGGAGAGGCATTTTAACTTTCATGTGGGCCTGATTTTGGTTTGCTAAGCAAAGCTGGGGTGCATGTCTGTGTCTTGGCATCTGTTGTGATGTAGCTGTTTTTAAACTGATTTGCATTATCTTTCCTTCTCTCCCATTTTTCAGCCTGCTGTCACCCACCTCAGTCTTTAATGCAGATCCAAATAAGAAAACAAACAATACTTAACTACACAGCAGTGCCTCTGGAGGACAGAAAAAGGCTACTTGGGCTTGCTGATGGTCTCCACTTGCTGCCTCTGAGCACGCCTGCTTCTCCACTGCCTCCTGTTTCTGGTAGCAACCACGTATGGAGATCCTTCTAAATTTGGGCTGGGGCCGCATGGCATGTGTCTCTCTTGATCCTGCCAGCGAGCTAATTAGCCTTGTTAAGCATTGCTGCTCACTGATTGGGTATTGTGCTGGCCATCACATTTCACACAAGTAATCAAGGATACACATTATCATCTTGGAATTATGTCTCTCTTCCATAATTGGTTTGCTGCAAATCTGTTAGCTTGCTGCCTTTTGCTGGAAATAAGAAGGAAAGAGAATGGGTTTTATTTCTCTCCCTCCTTCCCTCCCTCTCTCTTTCCTCAACTTGCTCTGAAATCTGACTCGGATGTTGCACTTGGGTATGGGAGAATATACAAATTCTTCCAGGCATGTCTTTTGGCCTTTACAACATGCCTATATAACAATATGCCTAGACATTACAGACTATGGAGAAGTTGTGAGACTGTCCGGATTTGGACCAGGAACTTACTGATCTGCTCACTAACTCTCCTCTCAGTGAGCTGCCCATACTTCCAGCCTACGCTGACCCCAGCATTTCTTTCTTGGGTTGGAGGCAGGGCACGCACGGACTGGCAGCATTTTTCTCAAGGGCTCAGGCAGACGCTTTCCCCAGTTTGAGATACAAACATAAGAAAGGGTTCTGCTGGGTCAGGCCAAGGCCCCTCTATTCCAGTATCAATACCTCATTAGGTGAACCCAGGAAGCCTGCCAGTGGGGTTAAGAGCAAAATGGTCCCCTTCCTTGGTGCTCCCTAACTTTCGGCAGCCTAGCCACTGACTGATGGGCCCTCTGGAACCCTGAGCTATGGCTGTGACACAGAGCGGCGAAGGGAGGTGTCGTGTGTTTGCTTAACCCATTCCTGGATCCAGGCCAGCTTTTGAATGGAGCTTTAGTTACTTGCATTCCAGTCCCGGAGTAGAGGCGGGGCTAAGAAACAGCCAGCAGCAAGAGCACTGAAAAAAGCAGTCTGCACTTGCCTCTCTGTAATGTCAAGTGTGCCGTCACGTTGACTCCTGGGCGCTTTCCAGATTAGCCGCTCAAAAGCAGCAAAGTGCCTCATTCTGGCAAATCGCGTTCAACATGTAAAACCTGCAGGGGGAGCAGTCTCGTGAGAACTTACAACCCGAACAAACAACACCTTTTTTACGCTGGACATATGACGCCCTAGCTCTATATCACAGTGATTAAATCTAAAACAAGGCTTTGGAAATGTGAACGGCACCCTGCTGTCCGTGTAGGGACTGTGGCGTCACAACACAGGAAATGTGGAAGCACACTTCCAAGATCCGCCGTGACCCCATTGCAGGGTCTAATCTGGAAAGCACCCTGGTAACCACAGAGCCCTGTGGTCGTCTTTGGTAGAATACAGGAGGGGTTTGCCATTGCCATCTCCTGCACAGTCTGAGATTATGCCTTTCAGCATCTCCCCCCATATCACTGCTGCCCGATATAGGTGCTTCCCATAGTCTGGGAAACATACCAGCAGGGATCCGACCTGGCAACCTCTGGCTTGCTAATCAAGTCATTTCCCCATGGCACCATTAGATGGCTCCGTGGTTCTCTGTACATAATGTCTATTTCTTTAAACTATTAATATTCCCGATTCTACTCCACTGCAGAAGGTTCCAAGATCCTTCCCTGGCTTCTCTTAGATAGGGCTGAGAGAGATTCCTCCTGCAACTTTGGAGAGAAGCCGCTGCCAGTCTGTGAAGACAATACTGAGCTAGATAGACCAATGGTCTGACTCAGTATATGGCAGCTGCCTATGTTCCTATGTCTTGCATACCACAACCAATTCCCTTGGATCCTACGCAAGGCAACATGGGATGGGGTGACTGTAGTTGCTTTGCTGTGACTTGCCATTGGCATTCGACAGCAGTGACTTCCCACCAGTTTTCAATTGTCCCTCAGTGCCTGTGCTTGCCATCCCCAGGATTCTCGTCACAACCACCGGAGCAATTATTTCTCCCAGGAGAGGCTGCTGTGATGGAATTAAATAGCCATTAAATCACGATGGCTGAATTAAAAGGGTTTGCTTAGGCAGGCCTTTGTACAAACGTCAATGGGGCACCAGGCCAATGCGAAGTTCTCCTACACAAGTAGTTTTCTGGGAATGAAAATGACTTTTGAAATCTGTCCTCTTTCCCAATGGGCAGAGGAGGACTTGTGTCATTATGATAAAGATGTTGGTTGCTGGGGGTTTGTTGTTGTTGTTGTTCCGTCCCCCCCATCTGTTTCTGCACTTCTAGGACCAAATATTAGACCCTGCTCTTGTGTTGTTGACCAGTGCTGATGGTTTCTGTTTTTTCAACTTCTTGCCCAATGGCAAAAAAAGAGAGACCTGTTTAAATATCGGTTGGGGTCTTACAGTTGCCAGCTCCATCTTTACTCCTGGGTGTATGTAGAGTCATTGTTGCAATAAAAGGGCTTTTCTTTAATAATTATACCAAACAGGACTCTGCATGCCACGAAGTTCAACATTTTGTGCTCTTAAAACAACGTTTAGTACTGATAACTACATTCCCCCAAATTTCAGCAAAAAGTAGGAGAATCGTCTGACAAACATATCAAGTAACTAGGGTTAAAGGAATTGTATCCCTACCCCTGCCCCCTACCAAATGGCTTTGGACAGTCTGAAGCTTGGAACCATCCAAACTTCAAGATGTAATTAACAAGCACAGGATATGATCAGCAAACAAATTTATTTGCATTTGTGTGGGTGGGTGTGAATATTTTAAAACAAACTAATTTGGTTTCAAAACATTGTCCTAAAAAAGTCTTCTTGGCAGATTTTGTCTTGGAAATTTGGATGATGTATATTGGCCAAGTTGAATATTTGTTGAAGAATATTTGAGAACTCTGTATGGTACTGGCTATTTCATTCCAATACTCAATATTGGATAGTATTTGAGAGTTATAATGCAATTTGTATTTGATAGCTGACTTGATGTGGCATTGTAGATTTAACCATGTTTGATCTCTGGCTCGCAATGGTGTTTGGTATTCAACAGCATTCCATAGGTGATGACACTTGAAATGTTATATCTATTTTTATTCTGGCAAACATCAAAAGAGGTCAAAACAATACTTCTTGTTCATTCTGGCAAATGCCAATCAGCCACCAATATTTACAAAAATATTTGGCAACACTCACCTAAATGTCCAATTTTGCCATTCAAAAACCATTTACCATTTTTAAATTTGCTATTTTAAACATTGCATTCTGGTTTTCTGGCAGAAATTGAATTGGTCATTTAGGCCAAAGATTTTTGTTTTTAAAAAATTCAGATTTAAAACACAGCTGAATATTACAGAGGTGAGCAAAAGAAGTTTTGTAAAAAGACCATTCAGTCTGGGATCCGCTCCTGGTGCTGCGTTTCTGAAATGTATTTTCATGGCAGAATATTCCAAAATATTAAAAAACAACAAATGCCAATCCATCCAAGTTAAACAAGGTCACGAATGACGCATTGAGCTCTGAATCCCTCTGCAATCCATTGCTGGTCCATAGGAAATCCGCCAGAGGGATGCATCAATAAGCTTCAGCCTTTGCTCTTTCAGGCAACCAGCTGTGCACCTCTGTATCTTCCGGCGGACACCTGCAGTTCTAAACTTAAAATAAAGCAGCTTGGGCTCAGTTGCAAAAATGCAAAACCGTCAGAATGGGCCACACTGTCCCTGCTAAACAAATGTTTTCATAAGGAGTACTGCAGGGTACCCTCACAAGTTTGCTAGTAAAGGTAAAGTTGTGCCCTTGGGTGGCTAGCCGTCAGTAATAAAAGCCATAGGCAGCTCTCTGCATCCCCCTGCTTTTATTACTGATGGCTAGCCACTGGAGGGCACAACTTTACCTTTACTAGCAAAATGTCTGTCATGAGGATGAGTGGGTGTGTTCAGAGAAAGTTTGCATCTTGCAGGGATTCTGCAGAATAGTTCAATGTGGGATCCATCTTGGGGACAACAGGCTCTGTACATTCCCCACAGTGATTTAAATCAATATGCATAGGCTGCTTTTCCACCTGAAAGGCCTTCCAAGCAGCTTTCAGTGGAAAATTGGATAAAATGACAGTCTGATCTGAGTTTTAAAAATGCCTTTTAAATGGTTTTGTATTGTATTTGCTTCCCCTTCCCCCTTTCTTGGTCTGTGATGATTTAATGTGTTGTGTGTTTTTCTCTCATGTTTTAATGTTGCATCGTAAGCCGCCCAGAGAACAATTTGTTATGGTGTGGCTAACAAATAAAGTGTATTATTGTATTATAGTCAAACAAGATGACTTAATTAAAATAAACTAGCAGCAAGGCTATGGCAACAAGAGAGACAAGAGTCCAGCAGCCAATGAAGTCAGTGCCAAACACTTGTCAAAACAAAGTCTTTGCAACCCACCAGAATGCAGATCGTTGGGGTGGGCGGGCAGGGGGGGGGGTCATATGAACTTCCAGGGGAGGGAGTGGCCACCATTTTGGCTCTGCTACTTCTTTGCACTTTCTTCTCTTGGTATGGTCAATTAAAAGTCCCAGATGTTTCCATGCATGCATGGCTGCACACTGCAGTGCTGGTTTTGTAGTCTTTTGCACGTGGCTGCTTCACTCACACTACCAAAAACACATTGCAAGAAATACAGACGGTTTGAAGTGAAACGACTGAAAGAATTGTAGAACACACAGGAGCACTGATTACAGTTAGGGTTCTTCGAATCCGTTCGTCGCATCGGATGATCAGTTCTGATCCCTGCACATAACCCAAGACAGACAAAAATCCAAAGGATGAAATGACATGCATTGAAGCATGAACGCTCTGCTCCTTGAAGCCTTCCTCTCTGCATCAGAAGAGCTACCAGGCAAAAAGGGGGGATGGGGCAGCGACATAGCTATTGTTGCCTGAGCAATTGTGATAAGGATCCAGTGCGCAGTTCCTCCAGTCCCTTGTTCAAGGTCGTTGCCACTCTGACACGGGCAGCGAACCATCTTGGTATAATTAGGCAGCTGAACATGTTTGCAGAAAGTAAAACGGGAGGAAGAGCTGATAGCGATGGTGTTGCTGGTGGTGATGTCAAACTTGCATAGTCTAGCTGCGAGGACTGCTGCAAATTTGGACAATGTCCTCCTTGGTCTCCACAATGGCCAGAATGGAGGGAGCAGTTATGGTCAATCTGACTGCTCTGCAGAAGGAGGAGGACGGTGATCTGCAGAATGGCATCATGCTTCCTTCCAGAGCTCCACTTAGGAGGAACATAGGAAGCTGCCTTACACGGCTAGCTCAATATTGTCTACACAGACTGGCAGAGGCTTCTCCAAGGTTACAGGCAGGAGTCCCTCTCAGTCCTATCTGGAGATACCAGGGGACCTTCCGCACGCAAGCAGGCTGGTGCTCTTCCCAGAGCAGCCCCACCCCCCAAGGGGAAGCTCTTCTAGTGCTCTGTTGGTCTCCCATTCAAATGCATATCAGGGTGGAACCTGCTTAGCAAAGGGGAACACTTCATGCTTGCTACCACAAGACCAGCTCTCCTCCCATATGACTTCTCTGTCATAGAGCGCTGCTACCAAGGCCTCCCAATCCTGAAGAGTCACATTCTGCAAATAATCACTTAATTGAAACAGTGGGCTGTATTGAAGTGCAGCAATGAAACCTCTTAACTGGGGAACGAAAAGCCGTGAAGTCTTATTCATCTGCAGCAATTTGTCCAAGCAGCAGCTTTGATTAATGTGTGCCTGTCTCAAAGCCTCCCCATTAAAAAATGAGCCTCTATCTTCTGGGGGGACCCCCTCCTCTCTCTCTGCAATGATCGTCACTTAGATTTGCTAGCCTTGAAAAGCTAAGAACATAAGGAGGTAACACTAGGACCGGGGAGACCCGAGTTCCAATCCCCACTCAGCCATGAGACTTGCTGGGTGACTCTGGGCCAGTCGCTTCTCTCTCAGCCTCACCTACTTCACAGGGTTGCTGTTGTGGGGAGAAACTTAAGTATGGAGTACATTGTTCTGGGCTCCTTGGAGGAAGAGCGGGATATAAAAATTAAAATTACAAAAAAAGATAAGGGGGAGCAGGTCCGCTCCCCTCTAGACCCCCTGTGACCCAAGCACTGCCAGCCCTCTCACCCGTGCCCCAAGAGTCCTACTTTTCAAGGAATGTTCTCCCTCCTTTGTATTTCAAGACAAAAGAAGGAAACCATCCAAGCCAGCCTGTTTTCTTGACAGTCAGGCCCTAAAGGGATGAGTGATGAGCCACACAAGAGACCAAAGGGTGTCCCCTCTTGTGAAACAGGCTTTCTAGTTCCCTTGAAGAAGGCTGAAGAATTAGCGAGTGGAGACAAGGGAGCAGGAGAGAGGCCAACAGGATCTGGGAAACTACTGGATGGCCAGCTGACAGGGCGGCAGGGGTCAGGGAGAGATAAAAAGAGCCTGGATAGTTTTCTGGTCTCTCTCTGGGCTAGCTGCCTAAAGTTTTGGATTTGGAATCTCACGAGCAGGGGCTGAGGGCGACGACACAGCCCTATTTTATTGATGGTTATTTATTGATTCCATTTCTATACTGCACTATCCATCCAAAGGCTCTGGGCAGCGTCTGATGTCTGTAGCATCTGAGAGCCAGAAGGATCTACGGATGGGAGGTTTCTGTTCAAGTTGAGAGGAAGGGCTTCCATGACCGAAAGAAATGCCTCAGCGGTGGGTCTGACAGCCCCACACTTGTAGGGAGGCACAGCCTGGGCAGCTCAGCCTCTTGGGTCGAGAACTCCTTGGTGATCCCTGCCTTTTGCCTGTTGGTGGGGCTGGGAGGAGGGTGGCACATGGACTCCCTCCTCAGGCACCAAAATGCCTGGGGCCAGATCTCAGTCAAAGAGTGGGAGGTCCACTGGTCTGGTGGTTGCAAGCATGAACGGTCCCCCTTTGCTAAGCAGGGTCCACACTGGTTTGCATTTGAATGGGAAACATGCATGAGCATTGTAAGATATTCCCCTTAGGGGAGAGCATCTGCATTAGGTCTCAAGTTCCCTCCGTGGCACCTCCAGAGAGGACCAAGAGAGATTTCTGCCTGTAACCTTGGAGAAGCCGCTGCCATTCTATCTAGACAATACTGAGCAAGATGGACCAATGGTCTGACTCAGGAGAAGGCAGCTTCCTGTGTTCCTATTCCTGGCACCAATTGTGAGAATCCCATCCTTCGGGATGATCAACATGAGTGCCTCCTGGAAGGCGGGAAGAATCTGTTTCATGAAGGTGGGCAGATGGAGAACCAATCCACCACCTGACTGGTTGTTGCTGGTGTCTGTCTTATGTTTCTTTTTAGACTGTGAGCCCTTTGGGGATGGGGATCTATTTTATTAATTATTTCTCTGTGTAAACTGCTCTGGAAACTTTTGTTGAAAAGCAGTATATAAATGCTGTTGTTGTAGTATAACCTGCCCCAGGTTGGAGTAGGAGGCAGTTACATGACTGCATGTTGAAGAGGAACAGGTTTCCATCTGCTTTGCACCTGAGGACGCTGCCCAAACTGGTCTTCCTGGAATATACGTCAGTGTCCTTGGTGCACACACTTCACGAGTCGGGGAACCTTTGGGATTATTTATCAAGGAGATTTGCTACTGGCTATTGGACCCCCCCCCCCAACTCTAATAAAAGCTCTACAGTTCTTACGTGTGCCTAGCATAGCTACGGATTGCAGCCTTTAAAGCCACAATCTTAGAGCAAACCCCTCTGAATACAGTGGGCTTATTTCCAACTAAGTAAATCTGTTTAGAATTGGGATGCATGCATGCTGAACTTTTGCCCGGATCATGCCCCTTGTTGCAGGCAAAGAAAGAGCCTGTGGATGTTTTCTCAGAAAGTCCTGCTGAGTTCAATGGGGCTTACTCCCAAGTATTCTGCCTGGTATTAGTAACTTCTAACTCTGGCAGAGGCCCCCTCTGTACACACCTTCCTGGGAGCTGGTGCCAGCAAGCAAATTAAGAATGGTTGTGGATTCTGAAGGCATTAACTGCCAAAATTCAAAGTTCTCTGCCCTCAGATAGACTGCTCCTGCTCAGAAGGTGTTGTATAACAAGTGCTTGCTCCTGCAGCCCAGTCACCAGCAACCAGCAAGTCACGCCTCTCCTTTTCCTCCTGGCTGAACTGCCTTTCCTGTGTTGGGCTGCAGGACTAAAGCTAAGGAGAAGCTGGAGCCGCCCGGCCTGCTGCCCCCAATAAGCCAGCAGCCTTTCCACTGACCATTCTGGAAACATGCTTAATTATTCCAAATGGAAAAGAGAACATGGGACAATGGGTTTACTTCCCAGTATTTAAAATTTTATTTATTTCTATCTGTGTAAACCGCTTTGGAAGCTTTTGTTGGAAAGCGGTATATAGGTCTCCGTACCCGTATATTACAGCACTTTTTACAATCACTGGGCCGCATAGACGTATTTTCAGCTCGGGGCTCCCAAAGTCACCTAGACTGCAGTGCCTGCTTGAGCATCCTGTCAGCTGACAGCCCCCCCCCCCCCCAACCTCTATAAAGCCTGGGGCCTCCTCAGCACTTGCTCCTCACTCCGAGTCAGGGGGGTCTCATGGGTCCCTGGCCCCTGAGAGAGCCCCCGCCCCCTAAGTGACTGATCGCTCTCCCCTCCTCTCTCTTCTGCCTCTTTTAATAGGAAAGGGTCGCACCTTTCCCTTTCCTCCTGCTCCCTGGCGGCGCCCCGGCTCTGAGCAGCGGCTGTTGTGAGCGCGCTGCCCATGCCCCTGATCGCTCTCTTGCCGCTGCCTGCCTGGGACGTGAGCCGCTGCCTGCCGCCCCTAGCAATTTGGCCCCGACTCTTCTGCTCCCGGCCCCCGCCCGCGCTTCTCTGGCGGCAGGGGAGCCGCTTCTGCTCGGCGGGCAGCAGCTCTGCGGCGGGCTCCTTCGGTGCGCGCATCCTCCACCGCGGCCGCTCTGGCGGGCCCCTCGCCCCGCTCGCCCCGCCCCTCGCCCGTCAGCTGTTGCTAAGCGGATTGGCCGCTGCCGCCCCTATGTAAGGCGGCGCCGGGGAGGCAGGCGGCTGTGCGGGGCGCTCCGCTGCTGCGGGATGGTGCGCCCGAGCGACGGCGGAGGCAGGCCGGGCCGAGCCGAGCGAAGGAGGCAGCCAGCCCCGCCGCCAGCCCCCCTCCGGGCAGGGACCGAGGGTAGCCGCCGCCGCCGCCGCCCGTAGCAGGCCAGCCAGAGTCCCGGTGAGCTGCGCCCCCGGAGCGCGAGGGGGGCGGGCAGCAGCGCGGAGATCTGGGCGTGTGTGCGTGCCCCTGGGGCGGGATCGGGGCCTTGTGCGCTGCTGGGGAGGTGGGCTGCACGGCTGGGGGGGGGCGGGGAGGAGAGGAGGGGGCTCTCGCCGCGCGCGTCATCATCATGGAGAGGCGCGGGGCGTCGGAGAGCTGCGCAGTCTGCGGTCTCCCTCCGCGCTCCACCACCAGGGCCGCGGGGGGGGGGCGTTGTCGGTGCTCCCTCCTCCTCCTCCCCCCCCTCAGCGGCGTCCCCATGCTGCGCGTTGCCTTGGTGGCTGCAGCAAAGGGGAGGGGGCGGGTGGGATGCAGCCCTCTCCGTCTGGGGCGGGGGGGCCCCTCGCCCTCTCCCGCTCTCGTTCTCTTTCGGCGAACAAAGGAAGAGGCCGTCGCGACGCGAGCCGAACCGCAGGGGAGCGGGTGTTGCTGGCATCGGGACCTTGGTTGCAACCTCCCCCGCCCTCCGCGCCACTCCAGCACGCGCACACAAAGCGAGCCCGCTTGCAGCGTTGATCTGCAGCGGCGGAGCGCGCGCGCGCGGGGGGGGGGGGTCATCTCGTCTGTGCTCCCCCCCACCCCAGGGAAGCCTCGCGAAGCTATCTGTCTTCTTTGCATTGGGTTGCGCAGAAATAATAATGAATAAGATAAAAACTAAACCGCTCCCCTCCGGCTGGGTGGCTCAGTCCCCCCACTCGCTTCTGCCTCGAGGTGGCCGGGGAGGGCGGGGTTGAGCCCCTCGGCCTGGTCCCTGCCTGCCGGGATCTTCCCCCCTCCTC
Organism: Hemicordylus capensis; assembly: GCF_027244095.1. Classification (NCBI taxonomy): domain Eukaryota; kingdom Metazoa; phylum Chordata; class Lepidosauria; order Squamata; family Cordylidae; genus Hemicordylus; species Hemicordylus capensis. The sequence continues at coordinate 4,734,494 of NC_069669.1, forward strand.
CCAGAAGGGCGGCTGCCGGCCATGCCCGGGTCCATGTGCCTCGGCTCGCCGCGAGTGAGAGCCCACCCCTCGCATTGCTCACGTACCAAGCAAGCCGCAGGCGGCTGCAGGCGACGCCGAGGCTCTCGCGCATCGCCTCGCCTCGTTTCCTGCAGGTAGGTTTGCCTTCCCGCAACGCAAAGCGGAGCCCGGTTCGTTTGTGCAGCTCTGCGGACAAAGCGGCGTCTATCTAGGGGGGTTCCTCTTGCTGCGCTCCGCAGGGGCGCGTCTGTCTCCTCGAACGTGGCGGGCCGCCCTCGGCATGGTCGCAACCTCGCCCCACCCCCGCCAACAGCTCCACTTCGGCTGCCTTTATTTGTGTGGGTGGGTGGGGGCAACTTCTGCCGGTGTGTGGGCAGCAGGCTGTGCTGGGGTGGGAGGGGTTGCGTGCTGTGCTTGCAGTTTAGAGAAGTGGGGGCGGGGGGCGGGGCATTCGTGCCCAAGCCTTTTGCTTCTTCACTGCCATATACTGAGTCAGACCCTTGGTCTCTCTAGCTCAGTATTGCCTTCACAGACTGGCAGCGGCTTCTCCCAGGTTGCAGGCAGGAGTCTCTCTCAGCCCTATCTTGGAGATGCCAGGGAGGGAACTTCAAACCTTCTGCTCTTCCCAGAGCGGCCTCATCCCCTAAAGGGAATCTCTTACAGTGCTGACACATGTGGTCTCCCATTCAGATGCAAACCAGGGCAGACCCTGCTTAGCTATGGGGACAAGTCATGCTTGCTGCCACAAGACCAGCTCTCCTCTCCCAAGAAGACAGGGCAGATCTCCGGTGCCTTGGACCAGCTCATGCTTTCCTGGAACTTAGGAAGCTGCCATATACTGAGTCAGACCATTGGTCTATCTAGCTCAGTATTGTCTACCCAGACTGGCAGCAGCTTCTCCCAGGTTGCAGTCAGGAGTCTCTCTCAGCCCTGTCTTGGAGATGCTGCCAGGGAGGGAACTTGGGACCTTCTGCATGCAAGCAGGCAGGGGCTCTTCCCAGAGCGGCCCGGTCTCCTTGAGGGGAACATCTTGCAGTACTCACCTGTAGCCTCCCATTCAAATGCAAACCAGGGCAGACCCTGCTTAGCAAAGGGGACAATTCATGCTGGCGACACCAAAACCAGCTCCTCCCTGGTGATGTGCATTTGAGTTCTGATTGTGGTCTGATCCATTGGCGACCAATCTGGCCAGTTTATCTTCCTCATCACTGAGATGAGGACTGTCTCTGTGTGGCTTGGTGGTCCCTCTCTGCACCATTGTGGGCATGCCAGCGCCTCCCTTGCGTGGATGCCCCTGTGCTTGGGCAGTGGCCAGCTCCCTCCACTTTGTGTTGGCCAGTGGGCTTTACGCAAAGAAGTAGTCGCTTGTGCTTCTCTGTGTGCTGTGACTGCTTTGCGGTTCTTGAATGGTGCGCGGTCCTCTGCTGTAACAGCAGCTTCCTGTTGTTCTGGGCTTTGCAATTATGTAATTTTGCTCGCCAAAGTGGACGCTCTGGTGGAGACCGAAGTGGAATCTCTAATCTGAGATGTTGTGAACCAGGCTCTGTGTGTGTGTGTTTTGTGGGGGCTCCCGGTTGCAGCAGCGATGAGCTGAGTTGTAGGTAAGGAGATTTCCGAAAGGGGCCTGAAGCCCTTGCCTGCTACCTTGGAGTTAAAATACTGATATTTAGGGTCTTTGGGGGCCTCAGCAGGTTGTTGGAGGAAAGGCAGAGTGTGGCAATTAAGGCCTGCAGTTTAACGGTAGAGCCCGTTACGGTTTCAGCCCTGTCCTCTCCAGCCCAGAGGAGCAGATAATGGAGAAAGACCGATCTCTGGAGAGCCACCGGGAGACAACAGCAAACTCTAGAGACATGGGGAACTGCCTTCTACCCAGTCAGACCATTGGTCTTTCTCGCTCAGGGTTGTCTACACAGACTGGCAGCGGCTTCTCCAAGGTTGCAGGCAGGAGTCTCTCTCAGCCTGATCTTGAGATGCTGCCAGGGAGGGAACTGAGAACCTTCTGCTCTTCCCACCCCCTAAGGGGGATATCTTGCAGTGCTCACACATGCAGTCTCCCATTCAAATGCAAACCAGGGCAGACCATGCTTAGCAAAGAGGACAACACATTCTTCCCACCACAAGGCCATCTCTCCTCTCCTTAATGGCCTGGCTGGAAATATACCAGTTTCTTTGTCCTCCTTGCTTGCAGAGCTGGACTTTGGACCATCTTCTTTTGGGAAGAGGTACCTGTTGGATGAAGGGGCCCCCATCAGCAGTGACAGGTGCAAACGCCTGTGGTAGTTTCCAGTTGGGTTTCGGAGCCAGTCAAGGTGATGGTGTAATGGCCTTGGGCACAATCAATGGAATGTGAAGCCTCCCACCTAATGGCAGGGAAGATCGTGGAACCAAGCAAAGTGGATCGTAGGAAGCTGCCTCCTACTGAGTCGGGCTCTTGGTCCACCAGTATCGTCTACACTGACTGGCAGCGGCTCTCCTAGATTGCAGGCAGGAGTTTTCCCCAGCCGCCCCTGGAGATGCTGTCAGGGAGTGAACCTGAGACCACCTGCATCCATGCAGATGCTCTTCCACTGAGCTACAGCCCCATCTAACACAGGGAGTTAGACCAGATGATCACCTGTGCAGTGGGCAGCTGTGGCTTCACCCAAAACGATCCCCCCTGTGTGTTTGCGGTGACTACATGTACACATGATGCCCTGGTACATGTGTGATACCTATAGGCATCACACCTGCCTGTATGGAAGGATAAAGAGCAAGGCTCAAGTTTCCCTCTTTGTCTGTTTGACAGTAGACACACAGAAGGCACAACTTTGGCCCTGCAGCGGTTAGATTAGAACTCGCATCAGCCACAGTGGCCAGCAGTCGGGGATTTGCTGGAGGGCCGAAGCTGTGCAGCCCTGGCCTAGTTGGATACCGACAGCCTTCCTTCTCAAGTGGGCTTTGCGATTCTGGAAATACTGGGGCTGCTTAGAGGCTCGGTCTTTCTTGCACACACTGTAACCCTCTAGAAAAATTAATTAACAAAATTAATTCTTGTGGGGACAGGGAAGTGGGTTTGGATCCAGCTTTGGCAACGTGGCCGTAGACCTCCTTGCAGGAGGGTGGTGACTCTGTGTCACTGGCTGCCTTAGTCAACGACTAGCTCTGCCATCTGAGCAGTTCCACAGCATTAAAGCAGTAGGCGTCGGAGAGGCAGCGTGTTTGGAGACGGCTAGGCTGACTGTTCAGCCTCCCCTGCTCACGCTGGGGTTCGAAGAAGAGGCAGGTCTTGTCTAAACCATGGGTGCTCTGGCTGTGCTTCCCTGCACTTTCTCACATTGCTTGGATCTTGGAGGCTCTTGGGGGAATGGGAAGTTTGCTGCTTCTTAGGGCCTTGCATCTCCAGAAGGGAGTTGCTGCGCCTGCATGTGGCGCACCTTTTAAAACCGACAAGCATCTCAAAAGTGCTCTCCTGCGTTGGGCCCAGGAAGGTCTGTCTAGGTCAGCATCCTGCTTCCCACAGAGGGCAAACAAGATACCTCCAGGCAGTTCAGAAGCAGGTGTGAGGATAAGAGCTGCCCGTGTTGGTTACTACCAGCACCTAGGACTTGGAAGCAGACTGCATCTGAGCATGGGAGCTTCCCGTTGTCATGACTAACAGCCACTGATGGAGGTATCCTCCTAACTCATTGCCTTGCTGGATCCGACCAGTCGCCTGCTTCCTACTAGCTGCCCCCAGAAAGCCCCTAAAGTTGGGCAGGAAGGCACCAGTTCTCTCCTGCTGCTGTTCCCCAGCACCTTTTAGCCAGAGGTCGACTGCCTTTGAACAGGAGGCAGTCTCGTGAAAGAGAAACTCAAGTATGTAGTACATCGCTCTGGGCTCCTTGGAGGAAGAGTGGGTTATAAATGTAGTAATAATCTAATCCAGCAGCCACCAGTGCACCTTGTGGCAGCGAAATCTGTAAACGGAGCATGTGCTGTGTTAGGATAGACCTGCTTCTGTATCTCTCCGCTGGCGAAAAGTGCACAGCTCTTAAGTGTGCTTACTCAGCTGAGGAAATACATCCTTTAAGCCTCCCTGCTTAAACAAACAAACGTTGTACCAAGGTATGTGCATTCTGTAACCTCTATAAATGCATGCACACTTGCATAAATTATCTACTCCTTTTACTACTTATATATTTCTTCTCGACAGGTGTTCTCAAAGCAGTTTACATAGAAAAAGTAAATACATAAGATGGATCCCTGTCCCCGAAGGGCTCACAGTCTAAAAAGAAACGTAAGGTAGAAGCCAGCCACAGCCACTGGAGGGATGCTGTGCTGGGGATGGAGAGGGCCAGTTGCTCTCCTCCTCATAAGATAGTTTGAAAGGCGCCTCTTTGCCCAGTTAGCAGGGTTACATTCGTTTGGATAGAATTTATTCTGCTGGTTATGGGGCAGGGGATGAAGACCTTGGCTCTGACCAGCGGGACTCCCGTTGGAGTGTTTCTCTAGCTTCTGATATCTTGCCTGCTGTGTCCCGCTGATGGAGAAGGGCTGTAGGTCAGAGGCAGAGCACTTGCCGGGGATGCAGAAGGTTCCTGCATCAGCCCCTGCATTTTCGGCTATGAGGAAATGCATTTCCGGCTGTCTGGTGCCAGGCTGGAAGAGACCTTGGGGAGCTGCTGGCAGTCAGAGTAGACCATGTTGGACTTGGTAGATCTGAGGTCTGCATAAAGCAGCTTCATAAACTCGCTTGCGTTGGTGTATATCGTCACAGAAACAGAAGAGCGAAACACTCTAAAGTGTTTAACACTCTTCATTCTTTTAAGCGAATGCTGAGAACTTGGATTCCACGCCCCGTATCACATTCAGTGCTTTTGTCTTCCTCGCACAGAATCTCTGCTGCAATGGCTAATTGCATAGGAAGTTGCTTTCGGAGTCAGACCCTTGGTCTGTCTAGCTCAGTATTGTCTACACTGACTGCCAGCAGCTCTCCAATGTGCTCTGCTACTGATTCACAGGGGCAGATGATGAAAAATCAAGGATGCTGCAAAGATCTTTCTCTTGCCTCATTTACATAAAACTATGGGGCGGTGTAGAGTTAAAATGGCCCGAGTAAGACACCTGATTCCACCTTAAGTGGTGCAGCGGGGAAATGCTTGACTAGCAAGCATGAGGTTGCTGGTTCAAATCCCTGCTGGTATGTTACCAAGACTATGGGAAACACCTATATCGGGCAGCAACAATATGGGAAGTTGCTGAAAGGCATCATCTCATACTGTGCGGGAGGAGGCAGTGATAAACCCCCTCCTGTATTCTACCAAAGACAACCACAGGGCTCTGTGGGTGCCAGCGTGGTGTAGTGGTTAGAGTGCTGGACTAGGACCAGGGAGACTCGAGTTCAAATCCCCATTCAGCCATGATACTTGCTGAGTGACTCTGGGCCAGTCGCTTCTCTCTCAGCCTAACCTACTTCACAGGGTTGTTGCGAGGATAAACTTAAGTATGGAGTACACCGCTCTGGGCTCCTTGGAAGAAGAGCAGGATATAAAGTGTAAAATATAATAATAATAATAGGCTGTGGCAGAAGAAGACCAAAATAATCCCAGTGGTAATTGGCGCTCTATGTGCAATTCCAAAACACCTTGAAGAGCACCTCAATACCATAGGGGGCCCCAGAAATCACCATCGGTCAGTTACAAAAAGCAACTTTACTGGGAACAGCCTATATTCTACGACGATCTCTATAATAATAACTACGATATTGACAATAAAATTCTGGCATTCCAGGTCCTTGGGAAGGACTCGATGTCTGGATAAAAACAAGCCAGTCAATAACACCTGTCTGACTGTGTAAACAAGAGATAATAATATTAAATAAAGACACTTTAGAGGAAGGAGCCCGAGACTAGTAGTTTGCAAGCGCTATGGCAGTATCCAGACACTTGGATAATAAGCCCATCAGCTCACGGATGCAGAAGGGACACTCTGGAAAAACCTCCCTTGCCACGGTAAACAAAGGAGAGATCAGACCTTCATGTGGAGGAAGTGGAAACGGAGGGAGAGAGAGAGAGTCTGTGTGTACGTGCATGTCCTGGTTCAAACCAGGAAGCTTGGAAACATCCAGTGGTAAATAGAAACTGGGCAGGAGAGTTGTCTTGATCCTAAGGGAGCTGACTTGGAGGAAGTCTGTGAAAATGTGGATCGTAAGGCAGGCCTGCTCAAGCAGGAACCCGTGTCCCCCAATCTGTGAACCTCCCTGGGTGACTCCATCCTGTTGCCCCTCTCAGCACCACCAGTACATGCTTAGAAGCCTTTGAGAATTCTCCCAAATTGCACCTGCTGTTTTCCTTAATCTGCTGCCACCAGTTATCCTCCCCAGTGAGGGAATAAGTTGCTCTTTGAAATAATAATAATAATAATAATACTAATCTCTCTGGAGCAGCTTGCTGTTGGTATAGGCATGTGTTAGACAGAAGCCAGCGAAAGAACTTTCTGTACCAGGCAAAGCTTGGGCATTGCAGGTATCTGTTGCCTAATGGGTTCAAAGGCAGAGTTAATTTCCTGCTGAATAATCGACTCCTCCCTACTTAAACCTGAGCCGCCTAATGGCGCAGCAGGAAATGGTTTGACTAGCAAGCCAGAGGTTGCCGGTTCGAATCCCCGCTGGGATGTTTGCCAGACTATGGGGAACACCTCTATCGGGCAGCAGCAATATAGGAAGATGCTGAAAGGCATCACCTCAGACTGTGCGGGAGGAGGCCACGGTGAAGCCCTCCTGTATTCTACCAAAGACAACCACAGGGCTCTGGGGGTGCCAGGAGTCGACACCGACTCGACGGCACACTTTGCCTTTACTTAAACCTGAGCCAGATAGACTCTTTCCTGCCCTAGCCTTTTCCATAAACCTGCCCCAGCCAATCGCCCAACCTAACCGAGCTCCACTCCTGGTCAGACTCTGAGCTTTGGTTCAGGGTCTTGATCTGCCTGGCCTCCTTGCTCTGGACGTGCAGCTTTCCTTCCCAGCACGCCAACTCCTCCGGGCTCTGGCGGTGCCTTCTGAGGACTGGGCTCCCTCCTAGGTAGCTTCTGGCTGGAAGTTCTCCTGCTGCTTCTCTCTTCCCTGGCTGACTCTCCTCTTCTGACCACAGGCAGAAGTGGGCCTTTGAGGCACTCTGGCCAGATGACCCCACCAAGCCGCTTGGGGCTTTGCTCAAGCCTCCTTCCCATTGGCCGTTTCTCCAGGAGGGCACTGGACTAGCCAGTGGCCTTGCAGCCCACCTGGCTAATCCCTTGGCGTACCTTTCTGTCTCTCTAGCATGCATACCTGTGGAGGTGCCTTCTCCTCTGCTTGGCAGTTAGCATCTGCCTTTTCTGGCCGCCACACAAGCCAGCTGACAGGCTGCCAAACAATGCAGGGGCTCCTCGGGCCTCTGCCCCTGCCTGTCAGCCAGCCTCGGAGACTCTCTCCGCCTCCCACATAGGACACAGCACACAGGCTGCAACATGGCATATCGTGGCAGCCGACAGACACTTATTTCTGTGCATGCACACACATGTTCTCTTTCTCTTGGCTCAATCTGCCTCGGAGTGCTTGTGAGGCTAAAATGGAGTGGGGGAGAATGGGAGGCAAGTTTAGAAACTCCTGTTTTTTGCTTGTGCAAGTGTGACTTAGGAACGTAGGAAGCTGCCTTCTACTGAGTCAGGCCCTTGGTCCATCTAGCACAGTATTGCCTACTCTGACTGGCAGCGGCTTCTCCGAGGTTGCAGGCAGGAGTCTCTCTCAGCCCCCTACCTTGGAGATGCTGCCAGGGAGGGAACCTGGAACCTTCTGCATGCAGGCAGGTGATCTTCCCAGAGCGGAAGATCTTGCAGTGTTCACTCGTGTCTCCCATTCAAATGCAAACTAGGGAGGATTCTGCTTAGCAAGGGGGACAGTTCATGCTTGCCACAAGACCAGCTCTTCTCTTGCAGCATTGCTTTGCACCACGTTGTATTCAAGCAGTCTAGCTTGAGGTCCGTTCCAAAAAGAAGCCGGGGTGCACCAAAGTGTGGCCGGCAATTTGCTAGGATGGTGATTTCCCAAACATTGCACGCCCGGTTTCCTTGTGCTGAGAGGAGAGTGGGCTGGGAAAGGGCCTGTAGACGAAGGGGCAGGCAGGGTGGGCTCGTGGTACAAGGGAGAGGGAAATACTTCCACTCGAGTTCCTGTATTGACTGAGGGGGTGTGTGTGCGCACTTTGTCTCTCAACACCCTCTATGCACAAGGCATGTTTTACAATAACATACCCTTGGAAGCTGCTGTTGGGAGTAGCTTCTACCCAAGAGGGTCTCTTTCTCCAGCTGGATGAAGGCAGTACTCTTAATACAGTAGGGCAGCGGCCTCTCGAATTACTAGTGGTGGCCTTCCTGCAATCAGAGGTATTTTCTGGTAGAACTGCAGTGCAAGTGTTTGCTTTTGGGGCCTCAACCGTTGCTTAAGGCGGATTCTACGAAACGGATCAGAATTGGGGGAGGGAATTGTGGTGTGAACAGGCTTCCCAAGAGCAGAGTGCCTCCTAGCGGAAGTACGGTCCTTTGAGGGAGGAAGACAACACCTCTGGTCCTGACAGATCTTTAAGTAGGGGGACTGTCTCTGCTCACATTACTGCTTGGGACGCAGGGCTGTGCTTTTTGATGGAAAGGTGGTGTACAGCAGGGGCAGGCGTGTGTCTCTGGTTGCTCCCACTGAGGACGCCTGCCAGCTGTCCTTGGAGCAGATTCCTGCACTAAGCCAGGCCTGCTCAGTTTAGCCCCCCCCCCCAGCTGTTTTTGGATTACAACTCCCATAATCCCCAACCCCAGTAGCCAGGGATTACAGGAGTTGCAGGCCAACATCTGCAGGAGGGCTGAAGTAGAGCAGCCTGCACTAAGCAGAGGGTGGGAGTAGAAGACCTTCAGTGATCCCAAGCTCTGCAAGAGGTGCTCTCTGTTGGCAACAAAACATGTGCTTATGTAGACATTTCCACCTTAGAATGCACGTGGGTTGGTTTTTTCCAGGGGGTGTGTGTGCATGCACACACGGTCTTCTAGGACTTTAATTAATGCAATGACCACTGTGGCTTGCTGCAACATTTAACCATTTTGATTAATTGATTTAAAGCATCGAACTAAAAAGAGCCCCTAATAAGACAGACCTGAAATGCAGGTCCTTAACTGCAGAGGATAAGGAGCTGCCTTGTCCCCATTCATTAATTAAAGAATGAACCCAGAAAGGGCTGGGGTGCTGCTGGGAAAGGGGAAGGGAAAAGAAAAAGGGAAAGAATGGACCTGCCTTGTCACTTAACCAAGTGAACAACTGGCTTCGGAATGGTTTGACCGACTTGAATTGGGCAACAGCTTTACGTCTAGTAGACTTCACCCCCCTCTGTATAGCCAGGTGTAGCTACATCTAGCTGGGCTTCTGTCTGCTTTCCCTGGTCAAGGCATTAACGGTGGCATTTCTGTTGTTCCAGGAGTTGAGATGCAGCTGCAGCCTTCCTTGTGTGACTGACTGCCTCCCGCCCCCCCAGTGGAGAAGCCGCCTTGCCCTTCCTGCTTTGCACCGCCTGTGACTGGACCCCTTCTGAGGAGCTGGCCATGTCTATCATGGACCACAGCCCCACCACAGGCGTGGTGACGGTCATCGTCATCCTGATCGCAATTGCGGCCCTGGGCGCCTTGATCCTTGGTTGCTGGTGTTACTTGCGTCTCCAGAGGATCAGCCAGTCCGAGGACGAAGAGAGCATCGTGGGGGAAGGCGAGACCAAGGAGCCCTTCCTTCTGGTCCAGTACTCAGCCAGAGGCCCTTGCATGGAGCGCAAAGCCAAGCTGACGCCCAACGGGACGGAGGTGCATAGTTAACTGGCTGCTCGGAATCCCTGATGGCTGGAGCTCGGACGGATACTGTGAAAGGACTAGAGGAGGGCATCCTGCCCTGTCCAGGAAAGCTCGTCTCGAGATAAGACTTGTGGGTTTGTGTGTGCGCTGAGAATGGCATTCCTTGTTCTGGGACTGGCGGCTTTTCTGGCACAAGGCCCGTTGCCGGCAATGGGCGGACAGGGACGGGGTGGTGTGAAGAGACAAACTGTGTCGACTACTTGAATATTTCACTGAGCCTGTTTGGGATGGAGCTACTGGTGTAATGTGAACTTACTACAAATGTGAACTGCGTGTGTGTGTGTATATAGGTAGCTGGGTTTTTTTCCTGTTCTGTAGCATACGGGGATGGGACCCAAATGCTTCTGCATAAGCAACACTCCCGGATTTAGGAGACGCATGACCACACGTGGGATTTCTCCAAAGCCAAACCGGGGGGTGCGGGGGAGGCAGGGGTCTCGTGCTGCTCTGGAGAGCATTTTTGGTAGCAGCAGCAAATAAGGGTGGGCTTTTCCTAAGGGTGGCGGTGCTGCTGCTTAACCCTTCTAGGAATGCAGGCTGACTCTTTTAGTGGTAGCAGGGAGCATCGGGCAAGCAACAGGCAGGAGTGGTGAGCTTGGCCTCTGTCGTGACTGCGGAAACTGCCTTCTGCTCTAACGAAGTTGGAGGCAGGAGCTCATGAGGGCTGTGCTGGAAGTGTGGCGCACGGCCAGAAGGCTGCTGGAAGACTTGGCGAGGGCAGTAGACTAGAGCAAGCTTGCTTGGAGGCCTGAAGAAGCGGCTTTCCCCACAGAGCCGTCTGTCTAGCTAGTCCCCGACTTGCCCATCTGTGCGCTGAGGTTGCTGTGGCTGCCCAGCAGTTGGGACTTGTGAATCAAAGTCACACCACTTCCCCTCTCAGCTGTAGAGTTCTCTAAATTAGTGTATTTTGTAGAGACAGGCATTGTCTTAAGAGAGGGCATCTGTAAATAGCTGGGGTGGGAATAGCAAGTGGAGGCGGTTATTTAGTTTCCTTGCCTTTGCCCTTTCATCTTTTAGTCCTTGCCTGTTTCCATCCCAATTCAGTAATACTTTTAATAAGGTTTTATGGTGAGGCATCTTTTGGATTTAGTCAAATAAGGACACACACACACACCCCACACACATACACTGTATGTAGCTCTCTGCAATGCCGTCCTGTCTTCTAAATCTTCTCTAAACAATCCTCTGTGCCCAAGGAGAAAGAAATGGAAATGCCAACAAGCTGACTGGGTCAAGGACACAGAGCAGCAGTAGAATGCACGTGAACTCTTTTTCCTGCCTGGCAACTGCAGAAAGAGTTGACAGGCACTAGGACTCCCTGGCTAGGAACATAGGAAGCTGCCTTCTGAGTTAGACCATTGGTCCATCTAGCTCAGTATTGCCTATCCAGATCCCTCCCAGTCCTGTCTTGGAGATGCTGCCAGGGAGGGAACTTGGAACCTTCTGCAGGCAAGCATGCAGGTATTCTTCCCAGAGCAGCCCCATCCCCTCAGGGGACAATCTGACAGTGCTCACCCATATGGTCTCCCATTCAAGTTAAACCAGGGTGGAACCTGCTTAGCAAAGGGGACAATTCATGCTTGCTCCCACAAGACCAGCTTTCCTCCCACTCATGGAACTGGGAAGGAAGCCCAAGGCAGCTTAGCCCAGTCCCCTGGGTTCCTTTTTGGGCAGCATCATCCAGCTTAGTGCCAAATGCATGCAGACACCTTTCTAGCCAGTCCCTCTCCTATAAGATGTTTCTCAGACTTCTAGCACTTGGGCCCGCATTTTGCACACACCCCACCTGGGACTCTACCCTGCCTCCCAATAATCTGTGCAGAGATGCTGAGGACCGTTCTTTAAGGGCAAGTGCCCTGTCCAGGTATCCAACACAAACCAGGTCAAAGCAGAGGAAAGGAAACACAGACCATCTGGTATGACCACCCCTTTAATCTTCCACCCCTTCAAAGCTTACTAAGTACACAAACAAGATGCTTCCCCTCAATTCTGTAAACAAGTCAAGAGCATTGAAGGTGACCGAGTTGGGCTTCCCAGGAAGCATCCGTTAAGATGTTAAAAACAGAGAGAGAGTGCTGTGAGCCGAAACTGGCCCTGGCTTGTAACTACTGGGAAGAGTTTTAAAGTGCCAGCCACATTGTGATGATTTATGTTGGACTGATACAAAAGCTATCAAATTAGTGCAATTGTAATGTGCAAAAAGTTTCTCCACTTGTTACATTGCCGGCCTCAAACTGTGTTGATCTGGTTCACTGACTCATTATAAAAATATTTTTTTTCTTTTTCTAGTCCAGCAAAATAAGTCTTTATGATAAAATTTCAATAAAGTTTCCATAAAGAGTCTTGCCTGGGTAGATAACTTGATTTTTGCAGGCTTCCCTTCATGTGTCTTGGTCCGATAAACATTATTCTGTCCAGTTTTCTTTACTGTGCTCCGAAGTGAGTCTGGGGTCAAGGTGGGCATTCTCAGCCTTTTCTGTTTCGTGGAAGCCATCCACAGTGGGTACGACCGGCCCGACATCCTCCTTGGGCAGGCTGATCTCCAGCTCAGTCTTTGTCTCCAGTTTCCTCTCCACGGAAGCCACCAGGACTTTCAGCAACGTGTTCTCGGCAAGGAGGTTCTCTGAGGCATCTGCCAGCTCTTGGAGCTTCTCTGCCATGGCTTCCAGCTCCCGGGCCTTCTGCTCATAGAGAGCCTGCAAGTGTTCGCGGTGGCTCTGCAGGGCGCCTTGTTGCTTCTTCAGCACCCGTGTCTCCAGCTGCAGCCTCTGCTCCTCTCTCCTGGTTTCTGAGAGCTGGCCTTGGAGGTGGGCCTGGGCCTGGTGGAGGGCCTGGATTTCTGCTCTCAGTTTCTGGATCTCCCTCTCCAGGTGGGAGATGTGTCCCTGATGGAGCACGGTCTCTTTCTGAAGGCAGCCACTGAGATGGGGATTTGACCCAGATGGGGTGGTTGCTGGGCTTGTGTGGAGGAGGAGGAATTTAAGGAGGTTCGGTAGGGTGACTGGGACGTCTGCAGGAAACTTTGCACTTTGGGCCTGCCTGGAAAAGTCAGAGAGAGAGAGAGGACAGCCTTTTTCTGAACAAAGGGTGCCTGGTCCTCTTAAACAGGGAAGCAAGAGAACCAGATCCCTAGCCAGCTTGGTCATGTGACAGTGACTTGACACAGATGACCAGGCAAAATGACATACAAGCACTTGATCAACACCCGGAGAATGTACAGTAACAGGACCAGAAGCAGAAGGGCTGGAAAGACTGGCTCAGAGAAGCAGCAAGCTCACTGGCTCGGTCTAGTGGATGGCGAAACCGATTCAGACTGCCTCCCTCTCTTTCCCGGCCTTGTTCAACAGTGAGTGCCTGCAGTTCCCAGGCTCTGAGCCCCCTCTGCATACAGATGTCCTAGCTAAACTTCCCATGACAATGGACTTGGTCTTCCTCCGGGGATTAGACTCTCTCTGGAGTGGGGCTTTGCAGCAGGAAGGAAAGTTGGAAGCAGAAGCAACCCCACTCTGGCCTACTTTTGGAATCTGACAAGCCAGATCCAAGTGGTGCATCTGTGGGATACTGATTGGCTGCCACTTCGATCCAAAAGACCAGTCCAGAAATAACCCCAACCAGAAGTTAGTGAAGCCTGTCTGCCTCTTCTTCAAAGGTGACAGAAGCAGAACTAGATTGATTGCCCCACAGCAGGCAAGGAGCCAATGTTTCCTCCTCCCCAAGCATTCCTGATTACTCGGGGCAGGGGGAGGAATCTTCCCACTAGCCAAATGAGCCCCCTTCGGAACGGGCCTCCAAAGAGACTCTGGCCTCTGTTTTGCCCAGGGTTTTGGCCCTGCAACTGAACTGGACAGGCTTGGCTTAGAAAGCTGGAAGAGGGAGGCAGGAAGTTCCCTGCTGAAATCTCACCTGGAATAGGACAGAAGTGGCCTCAGGCCAGCAGCTCATCCTCTCCGCCCCACCCCATGTGCAATGTGGGGATAACAACACTGACCTACTTTATAGGGTGGGGGTGGTGATGGTAAAGACTTCTGGGCCTGTGAAGCGCGGCCAGCTCTGTGCCCTTAAAGATCAGGAGGAGAGGAGCTGCCTACCCACGGCATCTGCCTCACTCCAAAATGAACACTAGACTAGTCCACACGTGTTTCAGTTCCATTATGAGTTCTATTTCTGTCCCACTTTCCCTCCAAAGGAGCTCAAAGTGGCATCTGAAGGCCCCTCTTATTTTATCCTCACCACAGCTCAGTTGCTGAGTCCCCACTTGGCAGGCAGAAGTTCCAGGTTCAACCCCTGGCAGCATCTGCAGGGAGGGCTGAGAAAGACCCTTCTGTGTCTGAGACCACAGAGAGCTGCTGCCAGTCAGTGTGGACAATGCTGAGCTAGATGGACCAGGCATCTGACTGCAGAAAGCAGCTCCCTGTGTTACTCTCTCTCGGCCTAACGGAGCCTGAAGTCACCCAGTGAGCTTCTCGGGGGGAGGAAGGGGAAGAGATCTGAACCCAAGTCTCACTGGTCCTAACTGGACACATTCTCCATTTGTACTACTTTAAGCCTCATGTTTGCACATTACTTGTTTTTTGGTCCAGTCCTCTGCAGCTTTCTCCCTTCCCTCCAACTGAGCAAATGCCACAAGCCCAATCCAATGGAAATGGGCCCAAGTCCATGTAACAGAGTGGAAAGTGAACCATCTCTGTCCATAGAAAAACGACTGCCCTTGCCTTTCCAGGCAGCGACCCACAGCAATGACCTTTTAAACATCCAGATGCAGAAGAAATCCCAAGGAAGAGGGGAAAGCATTAGTTACCTGTTGGTAGGGAAAAACAGAATGGTGGGTAGGCGATCGGCCATGAATTCCCAGGGAAGATCATTCCGAGAAACATCCACCCTATTGAACAGCAAAAGACAGACATGCATTGAGTGTTCATTTTTATTTAACACGTTTATATACCGCTTGTAATTATGTCTCAAGGCAAGCAGGAAAAGATGCAACTCTGCCTCTTCCACCTACTCTTCTTTTTAACTTCCCGTTTGCTTCTTTTGAGGCTGGGGAACGAAAAAGGGAAGCGAAAGCTCAAGTGTTTCCCCCTCCACAAGCCACAATTTGAAAACAAGTCAACAGAATGACAAGATTTGCCACCACTCTGGGTCACCTGCTTCTTTCTTACCTGCCTCCCCTCATCCAGCAGCCCAGGGCTTCCCCAGATGCGGGTCAGACTACAAATCCCATCATCCCGTGGCACAAATGTCAGGGTGTGATGGGAGTTGTAGTCCAACAGCATCTGGGGACCCCGAGCCTGGGAACTCCTGCAACAAAAACTCCTGTTTTCATTAGATCCTAATGAAAACTTCCCCTCCCACTTGCAGAAGCCTTTGACAACAGACATACAAAAGGGACCCAGGCTCTCTGTGCACAGCAGCAGCCTCTTCCCACATGCTCAGCAGGCCCAAAAGAAATGGGAAGAGGAAGGCTGGTTTTCTCCTCAGAGGCGCTCCACTGGATCAGACTCAAGGCCCATCTAGTCCAGCCTCCTGCTCCCCACAGTGGCCCAAAGTCCCCACGAGAAGCCCACAAGCCGAGCAGAAAGGCAAGACTGCTGGGCCTTCCTAGCGAGCGGGGCTTGCTGTCTCTGCACTGGGAGCTTGAGAGAGCCACTAGCCATCACCACCGCTTGTGGCAGTGAAGTTCCACAGATTAATTCCATTTGGTCTCCCTCCCTTAACTCTTTCAAGCTGCCCTTTCACGTCGCCCAAGACCAGGTGATTCCGCAATGCCTCTCGCTCTGCTTTGGGCCCGAGGAGTTCATCCAGTCCGCCAGCCCCAGTGCAAAGGCACAGCAGTGCAATCCACTCCAGAGGCGGCTGGCCAGAAGAGGGGCTCCCAGCGCAGCAACCCACACAGTTGAGTGTCCTGTGAGTGGACACTTGGGGGCACACCAGCCCCTCGAATGTCTCAGTCATTTTCCGCAGCAGACTGGGCAGCCGTTCGTGGCACACATTCATGATCTAAAGGCACCCTCTCCAGAAAAGGAAGCCCAGAAGCAGCAGAACGGGACTGCTCCCTTGGAGGCCCAGCCACTGCTGGAAAACCAGAGAGAGACCATTGCTGTTGGGAGAACCATGGCAAGAGCTGGGGCTTCAGAGGAGGGAAAGGCAAGCAGCAGCTTGGGACTCCAGCAAGAACAAACAAGAGAGGGCCGTGACCCAGGAGGAGCCTGGCGCGTTTTAAGCAGGCAAGCAAGAAGCAGGGGTGTGGGGGGGAGGCCTTGTTGTGTATCTTGGAAATAAGGGTGGGAGAATCAACTACGAGAGAGAGAGAGAGAGAGAGAGAGAGCGCACATTTAATTAACTGTTAGGCAGTTTCTTAAAGGGCAGAGCTTAAAATAATCCAGCCGTATAATCTGCCCATCGATCACCTTTGAGTCATGCTGCACAACACTCACAGCAAGGCGCCCAACAGCAGAGGAGAACCCCGGTGCTGCTTGGAACCCAGAGACGGGCAAGATAGGTTCTCGGGCGCCATTCCCTTCCATGAACTGCCAACAGCCTTTTTCATCTCAGAGAGATTGTGTAAGGCAGGGTTGCATGGAAGGGGAGGAAGGAGCTGTGGCCACCAGAGGGGACCCTGCAGCGGGCACTCGGAATCTGCCAGGCACAACTCCTCTCCAGACCCAAAGGATCGGGACGGGAGACTGTACCCCATCGACTGGAGAAGTGAACAAGGATGCCTGCCGGGCCATACCTGCACAAGACAGAGGGCCGAGGGCCAAACAGAGGCATTCCAAGTGGCCATTCCACTGTTCAGACCACTTTGGTCCATTTGGGTACCATTTGGGGGAAACGGCCATCCTCTAGTACAGCATACTAGTCTGGACGGCTATAGGCGACCTCCAGGCTCAGAGGCAGGATGCCTCCAAACCCCAGTTGCAGGGGAGCAACAGCAGGAGAGGGGGCATGCCTTCATCTCTTGCCTGGGGGTTTCCAGGACAAAAATGGGAACGGGATGGTACAGAAGCTGCATGAGCATTTTATCCAGCGGCTTGGTTTAAGTACAAGCAGTGGCATGCTGGGTCCAGCTTCCTGGAGGCAGGACACTGGGCTTTCCATGTGGCCAGTAGGACGAATTACACTTTCGAACATCTCAAGCTGCTGCCTACCAAGCCCAATACCTAAGCTCACCATTGTCTACACTGGCTGGCAGCGGCTCTCCGGACCCAAACCTTGCCTAGAGATGCTGCCTGGGACAAGCAGGGGCTCTTCCACTGAGTTTTGGCCCTTCCTCACATGACATTCTCAAACTGCATAACTGATCGCAGCCACAGAGACCGGGGGTTAGGACTGGGCTTGGAGGATGGCACAGTGCTGGATAGAGCTAAATGTGACCGGTGGTGGTGAGTGTAATCAAATCTCTCCTACCTTGCCACAATGAAGTTGTCAGGAGGCAGAATCTGAGCCAGCTGGATGAAGATGTGATTGAGAGACATGCAAAAGCCACACCACGGAGCGTAATACAGCAGCAGGACGTCCTGAAGAGGCGGTTTGGGGGAGGGGGGGGGAAAGGCAGGTGAGGTGCTGGACTCTCCTTTCCCTGAAGCACAGGGGCAGGAGGGGTGGAGAGCAGGAGAACCCCACCCGCCCCCAGGGGTAGTCACGTCAGCAGGCCAAGTCCACTGGGGCCCCTTCCTGGTTCTCTCCTTAGCAACGGGACCAGCACTTCAAGCGGGAATGTGTGTTGAGAAGGGCGGGGGCGCTGCCCATTCGGCATCCTAGCCGGGCTCGAAGGGGCCCTGGAGGAGTGCTGAGCAGTCTTGCACAGGCAGCCTCAGGCACTCCCGAGAGACTTGGCTCCACTGCAACCATCTCCCCAAGGAGACTCAACAGGGGGTCCCTGGGAGCACCAGGTCAGGACAGTGAAACCTGTGCCGCCGCCGCCCCCCCTCGTGCCCCTCTGGGCTCACACAATTGCCCTTCTTTTCTTCCAAGGCCAGATGCAAAGCAGCCCACGGCAACTATGGGGCTGCCCCTCCAGCCACATTTCAGAACAGAAACACATCCTGGTGTGAAAGAGCCACAATCAGAACAACAGGAAGTCTGAGGGCGGAGGAAAGCCTCGAATTCAAGACATCCTGCATACCCCTGCTAACTTGGCAACGAGGCACTTTGTAACGTGGTGATTCTCTTTATTGAGCAGGAGGAGAGCAACTGGCCCCATCCACCCCCAGCACAGCATCCCTCCAGTGACTGTTGCTGGTGTGTATCTCATGTTTCTTTTTAGATGGTGAGCCCTTTGGGGACAGGGAGCCATCTTATTTATTTATCATTTCTCTGTGTAAACCGCCCTGAGCCATTTTTGGAAGGGTGGTGTAGAAATCGAATAAATAATTAAAACAATAATATCCCAAGCTCCCTTAAGGGAGTTCCAGGCTGCACAGGGGGATGCCCCTGCATTTGATCCCCGCAAAGCAAGATTCCTTCCTCTACTGAGCTCCCTAGCCTAGGGTGGGCTGAAGCCCGGACACCAGGACCCGTGTAATACTCTACCCCTCTGTCTAGCAGGGCCTCTTTCCTAGAGCATATGGAGCCCCCTTCCTTTTGAGTAACGTTCTCATGTGTCATTCGATACGGCAGCTTCTTTGGGACACAGAGGGAGAAAACAAGCCCTCCGGTGGCCCTCTGCTGCTCCCTCCCAAACCCAGGTAATGCGCGAGGGCTACCTTCTCACTCTTCAGCACTGCCTCCTGAAAAGTGTCCGTGGTCACCTCTTGGATGATGTGCTGAGCAGGAAGGCGGCTGGGCCTGGCGCTGTCACCTACAAGGTGCCTTTTCAAGGGACTGTAGAGAACACTGTAGTTTTGAATAAATGTTTCTAGAAGAGGAAGCCAGACATTCGGAAAGTTAGTTCGGCTTCCTAGGGCACCATGCCGAGTCACAGGAATGGGCTTTAGGGCTGATGAGCAACAGCCTTTTGGGCAGGCGTTGTTGCTCTTGGACGAAGTCACAGTGCAGAGAACAGACACACGCTGGACTTAGGTCCTCCCTTGCCTTGGTTGTTGGCAGGGCAGTGAGGATGCTCGGCTTCCACAAGTGAGCATAGGAAGCTGCCATATACTGAGTCAGACCACTGGTCTATCTAGCTCAGTACTGTCTTTACAGACTGGTAGCGGCTTCTCCAAGGTTGCAGGCAGGAATCTCTCTCGCCCTATCTTGGAGATGCTGCCAGGGAGGGAACGTGGAACCTAGATGTTCTTTCTAGAGCAGCTCCATCCCCCGAGGGGAATATCTTACGGTACTGACACTTCTAGTCTCCCTTTCATATGCAACCAGGGCAGATCCTGCTTAGCTAAGGGGACAAGTCATGCCTGCTACTACAAGACCAGCTCTCCTCTGTGGAGGGTGGGATGAGGGGAGGAGTTCCCAAGCCCCAGGTGGGGTTGGATGACATCTCCCATCGCCTTCAACCACCATGGCCTTCTCTTGGATTAGAGGAAGGGCCTCAACAGCAGAGACATTGACTTCCTGCACCTGATTGGCCACTGTGGGAAGAAGCAGGAAGCTGGACCAGATAAGCCTTCAGTCTGATGCAGCAGCCAGGTTCTTTTCGGGTGCCCCTCAGGTGGTGGGGATAAAACTTTGACCTCTCTCAAAAGAAGCCAGACACCATGACTCAAGTCAAGGAAGCCAGTTCAACATGCTTGCATAAACTAGCCTGTGATGGGCCTCCTCTTCTCCTCCATGAGTCTGTCTAATTTGCCAAAGGCCATTGCAGCAAGGGAATATGTTGATTTTGCCATGGGAAGTGGTGATGGCCACCAGCATGGATGGCTTTAAAAGGGGCTTAGACAAATTCATGGAGGATGGGTCTATCAATGGCTACTAGGCTGGTGGGTGGGTAGATGTGGGTCACTTCCAGCCTCGTAATAAGAGGCAAGATGCCTCTTAATATGGCTGTTCTTATGTAGTTGTATCATTTGGGGACCCATGGTTGAGAACCCTAAAGCCAGCTTTAGTGGCCATCACCACCAGGAATCCACAAATTTAGGCTTTGCACACTAGCCAGCCATGATTTGCAGTTGCCACCAATGCCCTCTCTCCCCTCAGATCCTTTTCTGGCACACAGGCAGAGGGCTTAGGAGAGAAGCAGGTCTTCTGTCACTTGCCCTGGGAGATGGAGATGGTCAGACACAGTGGGAGCCCTCTCCTCCTGCTTGGAAAGGATTCCTGCTATTTCTTGCCTTCTCAAAAATGGCAGTGGAAAGGAGACCTCTGGGCAGGAGATCTGGGCATCTTGCTCACCAGAGGGTTGAGGGCACTCACCACTGGCAATCGGATTTGTGGATGTCTGGCCATCACCACATTTTGAGGCAGTGGGAACCACCAATTAGTTCTGCAGTGTGTGAAGGACTCTTTTATTTCTCCTGAATCTCCTGCAAATTTCACAGGGTGACCAGTGTCCATCCCCCAAATTAACCAAGGTGGGCATACTGTACCTAGGTTTGATTTGATCACGGCTTGGTCCTGATCCAGGATATAGTGCATTTCTTCCTTGAGGTCCACAATGGTAGCAAACTCCTTCACGGGGGCAGCCCTGGGCGCCCCCAGCCTCTCCGCGTACATCCAGAAAAGATTCGAATCCAGCAGATAGAGATTTAAGGTCTTGTTGGTCCTGCAACTCAGGCCGGAAATGTTGGGAGTAGAGAGGAACCTTTCTGGGAGAAGACCACTCCCCTCCTCAATGTGAGGAATAGTGCTCTGGGGCTTGCCTGCCCAGTTCATCCCATGGGGAGCAAGCGCCACTTCCAGGGGCAGGACAGCCGCCTTCTCAGAGCTACCGAAGCCCAGCGGGCCGCTGCTGACCGTCCTGCAACAGGCAGTGTAGAAGCTGAAAGGGCTGTAGAAACTAAGGAAGTTGCTACACAAGGAAGCGGTCTTGGAGGCAATCTGGAAGAAGGTCCGTTCCTGGAGGTAGAAAGAGTCCAAGGCCGCCTCCATCTCCAAGAAGTTGCACTGCAGCCCACCCAGGCGGCTGGGCTTGACTCCAGCCGTCTGGTTGATACAGAGCTCGCAGACGTTGTGGGTCCGAGAGAAGGCGTGCCACTGGGGAGGAAGCACCACTGTGTGGCAGCAGGGGGACTCGGAGGCGGAGAAGGGGTCAGCCCCAGGGAGCTGGCTGCCAGCAGCCGCCGCGTCTCCTCCGAACACGTCTGGGTCTCCCTCATGGCTTCTACTGCAGCTGTTGTATTCCAGCGCCAGTTTGGAGATCTAGGAGGAAGAAGAGCCCTTCCTGGATTATTGCCATCGCAGAAGCTGGGATCAGGCCCTAGGTAAGGCGGCTTCCAAGAACCATAAGTGCACATACATATGAATATGACAAATACTTATATGCCACTTTCCAACAAAAGTTCGCAAAGCAGTTTACACAGCTATACGTAGTTTTTTAAAAAGGCTCCCTGTCCCCAAAGGGCTCACAATCTAAAAAAGAAATGCAAGAGAGACCCCAGCAGCAGCCACTGGAAGGATGATGTGCTGGGGATGGAGAGGGCCAGTTGCTCTCGCACCTGCTAAATAAAGAGAATCACACTCTTTTAAAAAGTGCCTTTTTGCTCAGTTAGCAGGGGAGCTATTGCACCACATCTAGTGTGGCCCTCGCAATGAAACGGTGCTGTGGAGGGGCTCTCTACTTTTAGGATGACCCTGGGGACAAGAATCATTGCCCCTCAGCTTCATCTGGCCCTCGGCCACCTTTCCTCTAGGCTCTCGACACTTAATACACCCAATCGCTTTCACAGCCCTGTCCAAAGAGAGAGAAGTGACCAACCACCAATCAGTGATGAAACAGTGCTGACCTCCGAGCTCACTCTCTCTCTCTCTCTCTCTCTCTCAAAACACCCAAGATGTGATGTGGGGTCACGACACAAGGCACCTCCCTGCCAGCCTTGGGGAGGGCAAGGGGATGTGCCATCATGCTCCGTGACACGTTGTTTTGATCAGACCTGGCAAGGAAGAGGAAGTCAAGGGAGAGCCAGACCGGTGGGACCTCCGCCTTCCTTCAGACGCAAGTCTGGCCCTGGCAAGGGCTGTGCTGCAGAAGCCTTCAGTGAGGGAACTGCAAGACCTCCTGAGCTGTGCTGAAGGGACGGAACGGACAGTTCCTTGCCATGTGGCTGCCTGGGAGGCAAAGCGCTTCCAGAGCTGGGAGAAATCACAGACTGCTCCCAGCTCAGAGAAACTGCTTCTCCTTGCAGTAAACAAGTTACATAAGATGCCCCTGAAAGCAAAGAGAAGCTGTGCTATCCAGTTGAGCCCATATCTGGCCAAGAAAGGTCTGGTGTCTTCTGAATCAGACCAGCTGAACATAGGAAGCGGCCTCAGACCGAGTCAGATGATTGGTCCATCTAGCTCAGGATTGTCTACACTGACTGGCAGCCGCTCTCCAAGGTTGCAGGCAGGAGTCTCCCAGCCCTACCTGGAGATGCTGCCAGGGATTGAACCTGGGACCTCCTGCATGTAAAGTGGATGATCCAAGGAATGTACTAAAATGAACTGTTTTCTGGGCGGTTCGTGAACCAAAAAAAAAAAAAGCAGTAACATACAATTGAAAAACTCAAAAGCACCAACACAAAAGCCACCTAAGGCTAAACACCCAAAGCATTTGGGGACAAGATTAAGTGGCAGAGCATCTGCTTTGCCTGCAGAAGGTTCCAGGTTCCCTCCCCAGCAGCAGCTCTAGGGAGGGCTGGGAATTTGGGAGCGCCTCCAGCCTGAAACACTGGAGAGCTGCTGCCAGGCAGTGTAGACAATACTGAGCTAGACAGGCCAAGGGTCTGATTCAGTAGAAGGCAACTTCCTACAACAGAAAAAAGGACTTCACCAGAGCTTCATCCAAGCCCCATCCTTCCTTGCTGGAACTGGGTACCAGGAGCCCTGTATGTCAGCTGAATATACCTCCTCCCCTCACGACATGACTTCCCCATCACACCCACCCAGAGTCGGGGCGGGGGGAAGAAAAGGATACTTCTAGGGAAGCTTCCCTGCTCACCTCATCCACAAGGGGATGGCTTTCCGCTAATGGGTTGAAAGGGAGAAACAGGAAGAGCGCCGGCCCCTTCTTGAGCTCACTGTGCAGCAAAAGGCTTTTTCCTCCGTGGGGTCTCAGCCACCGGACAAACGTCTCCTGGTTCTCCAGGGCCCATCTGCAGATGTTTTCAGCAGTATAGTTCGTGGCTTCATGTGGATACAGCTGGAAAGAGAGAAGAGACCATTCTCAGGTGTGATCACAAAATATATGAAGCAATTTTATTTACCCCTGAGAACTGCATGAGACGAGCATCGTTCTGTGGCCCGCACAGGCAGCAGGGCAGGCGCCCACCCCGCCCGTCTTCCCTGTTTCACAGTCAGGCCTTTATCTGAAGAGACAGCGTGAAAGGCCCAGCAATGCAAAGCCAATCGGTGGAGCCAAGTTCAGAAAGGAGCCTTGAGAGGAGGGTCTCTCCCGACAGATTAAGGGCCTACTGCAAGGAACAGGATTTGCCCCCCACCTCCCGTCCAGCTTGGGGGAAACCAAACCAAGCCCTTGCTGCTGCTGCTGCTGTCTAAGACACCACTGCAGGGGGAAATCAGGAGTCAGAAAAAGGGCCGCATCTCAGAGGCGTGTCATTTATGCTAAAGATTAATACATACATCCCAACAGCTAGAAAATGCCAGAATGTTTTTTCTTTTAAAAGATGAAAGCAGAGAAACAGCAACAATAAAATCAGCCATCCAGTAAAAGCCCAGGAGAATAAAATGGTCTTCTGGGTGCTGAAATAGCTATTAAAGCAGATGCCAATTCAGCGTCTCTAGGGAAACTATTCCACAACAGCAGGGAGTGTGGGGGGGGGGGGTGAGTAAGGAGGCACCACCCCCAAATGTGAAAGGAGTATGGCCCTAAATGAGACCACACAGTATATTTGGATGTTCAGTTGCGTATGTCTGGCACACCACCTCTGCAAGGAAGAATCTCTCTCGAAGCAGATCGGGGGGTGCAGCTGGAAAGGCCAGCAGCTCAACGAAGGAGCACCTGTTTTGTATGCAGGAGGTCTCAGGTCCGATCTCTACCATCTCCACGTGGGGCTGGACAAGACCCTTCTCTGCCCGAAGCCCTGGTGAGCCGCTGACAGTCAATGCAGGCAATACTGAGCCAGATGGACCAAGGGCCTGACTCCGTAAAGGGCAGTTCCCTATTGTTTGTATGAGATTCTATTTAGAGGACTGGACCATTGTCTCATGACACGATTTAGGGTCTGGTTGTCACCCTTGGCTTTGAAGGTGCTGGGTTGTCTCAATTGGATGCTAAAGGGATCTCACTGGCTCTGCATGTGTACGATGCTTTGATGTCACTTTGCTGAGAAGACGCACTGAAGACACTCTGACGGACTCTTTGCCAGAGCCTGGGCTTCTGCTTCACTGAGGCACAGCTCCTCAGAACGAGGGGGTGTCCCTCTGTTTCATTCCACCTGGGGCAGCACGGGCCGTTCTCCCCCTTCCTCAGCTTGTTTGGTAGGCCTGTCCAGGGATCCAGGTGGGCAAGCCCCTGGGAGCAGCAGACTCCTTGTGAGGCAGGGGCTCTCAGCCTTGGATCCCCAGCAGTGTTCCCTCCGATTCCCAGATGTTGCCGACTACAACTCCCGTAATCCTCAAGCAAAAGCCATTGCAGCTGGGGATTCTGGGCACTGTCGTCCACAACATCTGGGAATCCCTGTTAGAAAGCACACTGGTCCCCACATGTTGTTGGACCACAACTCCTATCCTCCTCAGCCACCATGGCCTTCTGGCCCTCTCAGCATGCATGCAGACCAGCAGCACAGGGTTTTGCTCACCTGAAATTCCAGCAGCTAAACAGACAGCACCATATTCCAGAAGGTTTATTAACAGCTCCCCAGAACAATCATTTGGCATAAGAGGAGAAAACCATTTCAGCAGCTCTGCATACAAACAATGCTGACCTTGGCCACCGTTACATAAGCAGGTTAATTTCCTTTATGAGAGGCTCTCTTCCTCACACGCACGCCCTCCCTTTCGGGACTGCTCCGTGTCCTCAGCCCCAGAGCATCTGCTTGCCAAGGCAACCGCAGAGAACCCCCTCTGCCTGGCTGCTGGAGCTGCTTTATCACGTGGCCGCTGAAGCCTCTCTCAAAGGAACCCCTTGGCCCCAAAACAGCCCTGCCCCCCTTGCCCCACATGAACACGGGCAAACTCTTCAATAGGGAGAAACGCACCCTGCACATGCTCCAAAGCACCCTCTTTGCTTGAACTACTGCAGGTCTCTCACACCTAAACGTAATGCTGATATCGCCAGACTGGCCCTCATCGGCTTACTCCAGGCAGCACAGGACTGCAAAGGTGGAACCACTCACCAGAGATGCATTGATGTGTCTGTGCAAGTAGATGCTTCCTGAGTTGGCCAATGGAATTTCCTTTGCGATCAGCCGGTCTGTGATTACTCCAAAGTGGATGGTTCCCAGGTAATCTGGAAGGACACACCAGAAGCCTTGAGGAAGAGAAGCCTATGAGAATGCAGTCTCCTCTCCCCAGAGGCAAATGCATAGACACGCACAACCCAGCCTGGCCTTCTGGCACCACACCCAGGAAACATGAGCATCCGTCTCCCTCTGAATCCCCCTTTGCCGCATGTAAGCATAATGTTTTAGGATGAAAATCCAAGCTCTACTTGTGTTTTTAGAAGGTTATCACACAACAGAACCTGCACTGAAAAACACATGGCCATTGGAGGGGGGAAAAATCCTCCCATATGAGCAAGCGTGATAAGACAACTATCTGGGAGCAGCTCTTGAGACCCTAATCAAAAGCAAGAAAAATGCTTCCTAGAGTGGGAGTTTTGCACACTCAAGATCTGAAGGACATCCCACGAGCACATCCCGGATAAAAATCCTGCCTGGTATGGCAGGAATAATTTCAGCAGACAAGAGGGCACCAAAGCAGGCAAATTGACAAAAATGACTTTTATATGCAAGATCAAATCCCCTCGGTGGTGGCAATTGACTTCCAAATGGGCAAAAAAACCCAACAACCACAGGTTAACATAACTGGTGCTCATATTCATTTCTAACACCCTTACCCTGTCTTTCTGAACACCACCACGCAAGAGTTTACAAAAAGCCCAGATAAAACAAGATCACCAACAGCCACCACAAGCTCACTGTAGCCACCAGCAGGATATTCAAGCACTCTTTTTAGAGGTCCTGAACAGCCTCTTTGAGGCAGAACAGCCTTTGCTGCCTGTCTGTAGGGGAGGAGCGATGGGGCCAGGCGCGCCTTGGGAGGAAGGCCATGCTGCCACTCGCTTGCCACAAGAAAAAAAGACCCTCCCTCTTGCACAACCCAGCGTACCTCTGATGGCAGAGGAGCCCTGAGAAGGACCCTCAGCAGTCAGACAGAACTCTTGGGCAGGCTTGCAAGGGAAAGGGGCCATGCTTGTGTGACAGTGTCCAGGTCACTGGCTCTGCTGCTCCAAAGACAGGAAGGAAAGACAACGGAACTGAAGCCCTTTCCACAGAGCCCATTTAGAACATCATGAGCTGGCTCTTAACCACAACGAGACCCAAGAAGAAGAAACTGCATTTGCTAGCGTTCACCCCTTGTCAGTCCGGCTCTCCTGCTCTTCCCCTCCCTGCTGTAATCGTGGACTGTAATTGTCCCAGGGCTGGGCCCCGTTTTCTTGCTCTGCGGATGTTCTGATGGGCTGCTACACGGAGGGCGTAACAGCAGCAAGAGCACTTATAGGGCCATGTCAGCTCGGCAGACCCAGCAGCAAACAGGAAACCAGGAACGTGAGATGCAAAATGTAAAAGGCCACAAGATAGAAGGCAGTGGAAATTACTGCAATGGCATCCACCGGGGAACCACCCACAGGCCAACATCTTGAGCCCACGAGACACAAAATGTTTAAAAATGTAGCTTGAGCCATACGAGGGGTGCCCCCCCCCCATGTTTTGTCCATGGTATATGAATTCATTAAAATTCGGTCTAATGAGAAGTGACAGCCAGTCCCTTGGGCTACAGTTCTGCTCAGTTCTCTAAGCAGAAAAAATCTGCTTCATTCCACTAATCAGTGGAGGTCTATGCTGTGTGGTGTTTAAGGTTGCAAAGATCCCCTTGCCCACCCCCTTAAGAGCACAAGATTTGCCTTGCTCGATCAGACCAAGTTCTGGCCAGTCAAATGCCTTGGGGTGCTCACCAGCAAGATGTGAAGACCACAGCCTTAGGTTCATAATTTGTCTTATTTCATCCCCAGAATCTGGTACTCAAAGGCATACTGCTCCTTTAGGAGCCACTTAGGAACATCGGTCGCTGACTTGTACAGGATCAGACCCATTGGTCCATTTAACTCAGTCTACCAGGGCTGCTCAACTTTGGCCCCCCCAGCTGTTTTTGGACTACAATTCCCATAATCCCCAGCCACAGTGGCCAATAGCCAGGGATTATGGGAGTTGTAGGACAACATCTGCAGGAGGGTCGAAGTTGAGCAGCCCTGGTCTACACTGACTGGCAGCAGCTCTCCAAGGCTGCAGACTCCGTAGTCTCTCTCAGCCCTACCTGGAGATGCTGCCAGGGATAAAAAGTGGAGTAGGTGCTTGGGCCCAGCCCAAGGCACCTATATCCTGCCCCAGAGGGCAGGCATGCAAGGTAGCCTTGAGCTGCAAGAATTGGGGCCCCCGGTTAGGGTTGTAGTCCAACAACAACTGGGGACCCAAGTTTGAGAACCCCTGGATTCAATACAATCCTGGTGAGCTGGCAAATCAGCATCTATTCAACCACATGAAGTAAGAGTGCCCCATGTTCAGAAGCAGTATAGCTCTGAGTAACAGGTGCTGAGGACAAACATGACAGGCCATCTACAAAATCCACAACCTGCTTAGGAGCTTCCTACAAGGGCACCTGGCTGGCCACTGATTGAAAACAGGGTGCTGGACAAGAAGGACCTTTAGTTGCATTGTGACACAAAAAGATGCCCTGGCCGGTTGCAGAAAGCCTAGGCTGGAACCCAACACCACGGCAATGAGCTCCTAAAGAGCTGGAGGACGTTTTCTTTTCAAAGGGGGCTGCTGAGCTTTAACCAGGAGAGGCTTTGAATGCTGCAAAAGATGCTTCTTGGCTCGGGAAAACATCCGGGCATTTTAATGCTTTTAGCGAAGTATCTGTACCTGATGGAGCAAGGCAGGCAAATTCCCCCTGGAATCAAGGAAAGAAGCCTGCCGCAAAGCAAGCCCCTTGCCTTGGAAGAAGCCCTTTCACCTCAGTGAGACACCCCAACAAATCTCTTTCTGCACAAATTCAGGTCCCTCTGGAGCTCAAGTGGGGGTGGGGAGCGCATATGTAGTTACGCTTTTTTTGGTGGGGGGGATTAATAGCAGTTTTCATATTTCCAAATGGCTACAGGTTACAGCTCAAGGCGACCTCTGAAGCAGCCACATTTGCTAGCGAGTTGCTGCCAAGAGCATCTTTCTAAAGAACAGAAATGGTGTTCTAGGGCATTCTGACATCTTTGCTGAGCTTCACATTGTGCATGGGAAGCACACACTCCTCTGAAGCACTTAACCTGGCAGGGGGCATGAGGTCAGCCATTCACATTCCCGACGATCAGCCAGGAAACCCAAATGCAGCATGCTTCCCACAGCTCTCTTGTGGCGCTTAAGACTGGTTTCCACAAAAGGGCATCAGTTGGAATACGATTTAAGGATGGCTGGCGTGCCACAGGGATCCATGGAACACGTTCGTCGCACACAGAAGCCAAACACACCCCTACCCTTCACCAAAAACAGAACCTTAACACCTTCTCCGAGAGCGAGGCCTACAATGGCCATTGCAGATGGGGGCTGTAGACAGACAATATCTGTGGGCTCAAGGCTGGGGACCCTTAACCAAGGAGATCGGAACTGCACACTAGGCCGAGGTGTGATTCTAGGTCTACAGGGGAACGAAAGGGCGCTGCCATTAGAAAGCAGCACCAGATGCAAGCCAGCATGATGGTGATGGAAGAGCAAGGGCTAAGTCCATCAGGTGGCCACAGGAAAGCAAGGAAGGGGCCATCTGTTCAGCAGGTGCTGCGGGGTCTCTGGAGAGGCTCTCGTCTTCAAGTGGCCAGTGCCACAAGCAAGAGAGGGAACGTGCAGCTCCTTTCTGGGTGCCTGGAGGATGCACTGGGCAGGCACTGCAGCCTGGATCTGCACCCAACTTTAGACCTGCTCGGGACGTGCCGTGTATGTCACACGGCCCCCCAAGTCAAGAGGCACTGCAGATCTCCTGGAGCGCTCCGGAGCTGCCCAACCGCCCTCATGGGCTTTGGGGGCCAAAGAGGCGCCGGGGGAAGCTCAGAGCCACAGGTGGGAACGGCTCTCCACAGAAAGAGTGCAGTAGCACCTGTTCTGCACGGTCTCTGAGGGAGAGCTGGTCTTGTGGTAGCAAGCATGGATTGTCCCCTTTGTTAAGCAAGGTCCACTCTGGTTTGCATTTGGATGGGTGGCTACATGTGAGCACTAGAAGATCTTCCCCCTAAGGGATGGGGCCATAGCTCCGAGGGAAAGCATCTGCTTTGCATGCCAGGTTGAATTCCTGGCAGCATCTCCAGATAGGGCTGGGAAAGACTCCTGCCTGAAACCTTGGAGAGCTGCTGCCGGTCAGTGTAGACCAATGGTCTGACTCAGTATAAGGCAGCTTCCTATGTCACATGGGATCTGCTCTCCAGCCTAGAATGGCGCTCAGAGAATACTTTTTTTTTTAAAGCAATTTTTTTTTACTCCCCAGTTTGGAGAACGATTTGGAAATGTCTCTCTATGTTCTTCCTGACTTCACATACCCTTCTGAGATAATGGCCTTCTGCATTATTTGAAAACCCGGAGTTCTGAAAAAGCAGAATCAGCTGCACAGAAACAGAACAAATGTGCAGGGGGGCAGGAGGAGGGTACCTTCCCAAACTCTCCCCCCGCCCCCACCACCATGAGCAACCCCCCCCCCCCGAACTTGGCAACTCTTCCCCCACTGCTCCTGGATCTGCTTACGGTGCTGGCTCCACCTGCCAAGAGCAAGCTGTCTTAACCTGCTACACGCACACATTACAAAGTGGGCCAGCTCACATTTCACGCTCCCCAACCGGGGCAAGCCTCTATAATTAATGAAGCCACCGGAGAAAACTTTGGCAAGGGAGGAGGAACTGAAGATGCTGTTGTTTACTCTCCTCAAGATACCTCTATGGGGGAAACAGATGCAGCTCAAGGAAGCCTGGCGTCACCTGTGAAGTTCGCACCTGAAGAGTCCCTCCCAGGAGGTCGGCCACAAGTCTGTGTCACCAGCAAGACAGGGAGGGTTATGGCCATCCAGCCCCATCCGCATTTCACCAGCAATGCTGATCGCCCCAATCCGTGTATCTCGAGTAGCTGGAAGCAGCCGCCTCTGGATCCAGCAGCAAGCCAGTTCTGAGTGCGGAGGGAAGGCTGGAAGCTGCCGGGTCCCAGCACCCCTCCTCCACCCTCCGGAGGCAGCTGGCAGGATGCTCCTGGCACGGCCTTCCAAGTCAAGCTCGAGTCTGCCTGAGCAACGGCCAGATTCCAACCAGGGCTGCGGAATTCTTGGGGGGCTTTCCAAGAAAATGCCCTGCTCAGCGCTCCTCCTGCCCGCCCACCTTCTCAGCTCTGCCTCGGCTGCCCTCCAGGTTCTGCAGTGGCATTTCCTTGGGGTCCTATTCTGCCTGTGCCTCCAGCACCCTCAAAACAGTGAGTGCAGGCCCACAACTCTGATGCAAACAGAATTTCTGCCTCCTCTTAAACACACAATGCTTTTCACCAGAGTCCGTTTGCACATCCACCAGCAAGTCATCAAGTGTGGAATAGCCAAGCAATTTGTGTGTCCACAGGTTTGCTCTTTTGGTGCAAAACTGACTTGGCAGCTAATTTGTCCTCCCCCCACCCGCAAGAGAAAGCATAAAAACCAAGACTTATGATGCATGCAGAATGCATCCTTTTTAGGGGCACTAAGAAAAACAAAGAACGTGGATAGCTCTTCTACCAAGGGTTTCTGGCTGGCAAATGGAACCAAGCAAAACTTTGTCCAAGATAAACAGCAAATTCAGATAAAGCAACTTGTTGACAGGACACACAACAGGGAAATGGCTTGTTGCATCAGTGACCTCTGCTCTGCGTTCAGCACACACACTTCAGCACTGAGCCCCAGAACAAAATGTTTACAAGTCCTCTCCGCAGCATTTGTTTAAAAACACACACACACACACACACGGCTCTAGAAGTCTGCAGAAGGCAAGAAGCCGTTCTCTCTTAAAAGGCCATTACAGAATCACTGGAGTATTTTACCTCTAAGAAAGCACAAAGAACGCAGGGTCACAAACAGGACTTTGTCCCTGGAGATGGGAAGGGAGCTCTGGCATACGGATTCTTCCCCTGCACGAATTCACAGCTAAAGTCGAGATACGTGGCAGCACACAGAGGGGTGCAGAAGAAGTCTCAAAGAGACTGCATTGCCTCCCATGTGGCCACTAATGCCAGCCTGGTTCAAGCCAATTCTGAAGACATGGAATACGTGGTTAGCTCCATGTATAGGGAGGAGAGCGGGTCTTGTGGTAGCCAGCATGAATCGTCCCCTTTGCTAAGCAGGGTCCACCCTGGTTGCATTTGAATGGGAGACTACATGTGTCAGCACTGTAAGATGGGCCGCTCTCGGAAAAGCACCTGCCTGCTTGCATGCAGAAGGTTCCAAGTTCCCTCCCTGGCAGCATCTCCAAGATAGGGCTGAGAGAGATTCCTGCCTGCAACCTTGGAGAAGCCGCTGCCAGTCTGGGTAGGCAATACTGAGCTAGATGGACCCATGGTCTGACTCGGTATATGGCAGCTGCCTATGTTCCTCCCCTGCTAAGCAAAGAGGCACCTTTTAAAAGTGGTGATTCTTTTTACTGAGCAGGGGGAGAGCAACTGGCCTGATCCATCCTCAGCACAGCAGCCCTCCAATGGCTGTTGCTGGTGTCTCTCTCATGTTTCTTTTTTAGATAGCGAGCCCTTTGGGGACAGGGAGCCATTTCATTCATTCATATCGATATAAACCACTTTGGAAACTTCTGTTGAAAAGCGGTATATAAATATCTGTCATACTCGTATGGTGAGCTGTACAATCTGGACTCCCGACACACACCCATAAGGCTGTGGTCCCGCTGGGCTGGTCCTAAGCACTTGCCACTGGAATTAAATCCTACTGAATTCAACGAGACACAATCTAGGAAGTCTGTTTGGGAATGTCAGAGCTGCCACACTGGAAGCCAAACCCTCGTTTCAAGTCAGGGGATGTTGAGGCATGCCATGAAGGGCCCTTCCATACGTTACATGGCAACAAACCCCGGGCCTCCACGGAGCATGGGAACCGTGGCCAATCCTGGGTCCCTGGTTTGTACAATACATGCAACTCCAAACGTGTATCTGTTCTATCCACACTTTATGCTTTTAGTGAAGATGTTTTCAGAGGAGCACTCTTAAAACCTCTTCAAGGCACACCAAGCAATGTAACGACTGCTTTCAGAGACATGGCAGGCTGCCTCTCCCCTTCATTCTCTGGCCTACAACGTGCTATAGTGGGGAAGATGATGGCAAGGGAAATGGCCTGGGTGGATTGAGCAGCAATCTGGTCAGCTGGCAACGCGGCTTCAGGCAGAGCGATCAATATGTACTTTATTAGTGGAAGAGCGGCTCTTCTCCCAGATGGAGTGCATTCATTACTGGTACATTCTGTCTAATGCAGGAGGCCTCCGCAAAACGAGGATCAATGCAAGTGCTACTCTCCTGTTTCCTTCTCCTGTCGCTTAGCCGTAACATGCACTTTTACGGACATCAATCCAGTCCTGCCAATGCCTAACTGGGTTAATTGGGATTATATAAAGAACTCTATTCCTACCAAAGAACAAGCCTCCAACCAATTTCTTCACGGTCCTCCCCTCTTCTCAGGAGGATGCAAAGTGGCTGTTTCTGTTGTCATGGAGATTTAAAAAAAAGATGTCTTCTGGGACTAACAGTTCAACTCCTCCACGTGCATCCCCACATGACGACATCACCTGCTAAACCATCCACCCCCCAACAAAAGACGCTAGAGATGAAGATTTGGGTCTGTGAGTTCAGTGCTCTAGGAGTCAACTGGCAAAAACACAAACTACAGACGAAAGGGCCCCGGGACATGAGGAGGTTCTAAGTGCAAGAGAAACCGCGAATGATGCACCTTCTTTAAGTTACGCAGACAGGCAGGATTCTGGAGCCAGGCACCCAACCAGAACCAGTGGTGAGGCCCCCATGTGAGTTATACCCTCATATACCCACAAGAGTATTTCCTATCTTCCCAAAATGCAAGCAATTCAAATGCTCACTGAATATGCAGTAACTGTTGGAAATTCACTTGAAAATTCCCCTCCTGCTGAGCATAGATTTAAGAACCACAAAATCCCCAAACCCGCTTTTTTTCTTTGAGCGACTGCCAGTACATAAAAACTTCAGCCATCCTGTGTGTTGCAGAGTTGGCACCACCCAACCACCCATGCCAGATCCCATCAACCCGCTATGAACCTTCACCCCAAGACCTTTCCCTGAAGTTAACTCACACAATTCTATTCAAGAATTTTGACTTAATTTTGCTTCCTTCCAGAGACAGCTGCTTGGCCGCCCTGTGAAGGAGTGGTGATTACAGGAGCCACAAAGGGCTTCAGAGTGGGAGACAGATGGCCCACACCCATGGGGCTCAATCCCCTGGAAAGTTCTCCATCACAAGACCCATGGAAATGAACATTCATTCATTCTTTAATGGAGTTTGCACAGGATCGCTTCTCAGGGGATTGCGCCCCATTGTTACAATTACTATTTATATTTTCCCATCTATGTACACAGCATGTAAAAAAACAACTGAAAGGGAGGGGTGTCCTGGGAAAGGTCCATCGCAGGTCCTGAAATGTCTCCAGCAATCCCGCTTCTTACTTCCATATTTTGTTCCCAAACCTGGCTGGTTTTGGACAGGGAACAACATGTGCCAGGAAGTTTCATCAGCAATTCTGGACAAGAGCCCCCAACCCAGATGTTTTGTGGTCTATTTAGTTGATTGCATACAAGAAGCCAAAATAAATTAGTTTTCAACATGTCACACAGATGGGATCAGTAACTTGATCAGAGTACAATCCAGCCCTGTTTCACAAGTCAACTGCAGTTTTGTCAACATTGACGACACGGAAGGGAAATCATACCCCTGGTAAGTTCCCACCCACAAATTACAGTCTGGACCGAGTCCTGCGCTACCTCATTGTTTTCAAACAAAAGGAAACCATGGCTCAATAGATGGTCGTCAGGGTTACGATGATTATCATAACAGATGAAAACTGAGACCCATCTATAAAATGCCATTAAAAGTTAATTAAATTAAAAAAAAATTAAAATGCCATGTCTTATTGAAATGGGTGACCCTGCCTGAGCCCCAAGATTCACTTCAGGGCCGCTGCTCTCTAGTCCATCTTCACTTGACATTCAGTTGGTGGGGTAAAGGGACAGGGCCTTCTCTGTGATGGTGGCTACACACCTCTCATGCCCTCCCTGGGGAGATCCAGCAAGATTCCTCTCCCCCAGCTTTAGCGAGATCTCCAACAGGTCTTGGGGATTTGATTTTTGTTGCTTGGAGTTGTTTAGTGCTGCTGCTGATTGATATTTACTGTTTTCATATCTGGCACCAATTTGCATTGCTTTCAAATTTCTATTCTGCTTTGCTTAAATGTGTAGAAAATGAGTTAGAAATCTACATAAATAAAATAAGTGATGTTACCTTTACTTAAGGAATGCAACGCTGAAGTGAAGAATGTCAGATAACCAGGAGGTTGGGGTGAAGCATTGAACTCAAAATATCCCAAGACTCCAGGCTGCCAAAAACAAAAAAAAAACCCCAGAGAACATGTAAACCAGACCACAGCTATACAAGATAAAAGGGGGGGGGGGGGAACTCTACAAAGGCCTTGGTTTAACCAATAATATATGGCACTTGGTGTCATTTATCACACAAATGTTAGACATTGCAAGCGTTTCTCCAAACAGCAAGCACTTTGTGAAGGGCTTCTGCTGTCGCCTTTTCAACTTCATATTATAGTATTGCACAAAGAAGAACAGCTCCAGACAAAGTCCACGCAGAGTAAAAGCACTCACACACAGGCAGGGGAAGCAGCTTCAGAACATGCAACAACTTAGTCTCTAAGAGCGAGGTTCTAGGGCTCACACCCTTCCTGAAGGCATCCCCTCTGCCCTGAAAACCCATCACCCGAATGCATATGAATCTCTGATGATTCAGGAGTGGCAGAATCCACAGTGACCAGACACAGACTGTTATTTCATCGCATCTGGGGCAAGGTTCTAGAACTCAGAACACCACAGATTCTGTCCAGAAAACAAGATCACAACCACACAATTCTTATTGAAGCTACTTCAGAAAAAGATGGTATCCAATTGGGATTTCTCACACCTCCCCCCTTAAATATGTGTAGGATATTTGCATTATTTTTTTTACCGTGAGCTAAAGATAGGCTCAGAGAGCTAAAACTAGAAGATGACGAAGACAACAGGAACTTCCTGCTTTCCTCACTCTAGTTATCAGATCTACTGACCCAAAGGTTTCAACACCCATGTTCAGAGAGCAGCAGAGGCCTTCAAATGTTTCCCACCAGCTCCCCCTCGTGGCTTTAAGCTTTATATTCAACAAGATGGGGAAACAGCATCTCTGACTGCAAAGTCTGTGGAACTGTACAGAAGCCTTAAGAAATTGGCATCTATGCATTTGTCCTTCCACCTGCTCATAATCTGAACTCTGATGCTTACACCAGGGTGACAAAGGGCCACCCCTCTGGCTTTCTTGCCAGCCCTAATGACTAAGAGAGGTACGTGCTGACAGGCAGACAACTAAAAATATTGGTGGATTCATAACTGACCTGGGCTTCAGCTGGCTTAGCAATTGAAGTGGCACAGAAATTTGTGTCTTACAGGCCCTGGGAAGGGTTACAAAGTGAGGGCATGGAACTACAGACAGAAGCAGAGCCAAAGAACAGCTATTGAGGTGTGTACGTACATACAGACATGTGCCAGACCTGTTCCCCTAGCAAGGGGCTCCTTCCTGCCGTTACTCCCTGCTCTCTCTTCCCTGCTCCCTTACTCTGACCTAGACATTCTGCCTTGATCCCTGCCCCACACTGTTATGCTCTCTATGCCTTTAATGGCCCCTCTGCTGCTGTAGGTTTTCTCTGAATGCTTATATGCTCATCTGACTGCGTTTATTGGCTTGCATCTATGGTCCTTCACCCATTGTGTCAGCTCTTTGCTTTATCGTAATCTGCCTTGAGGCTGGCAGGCAATAAGGCAGGATAGAAATACCACAGGCCGGTAAACAAAGTCGGCCAGCCCACCTGGCTTTAGTCACAAAGGGACAAGAATGCTTTTAGACCAGGCTATAATGCTTATCTGTGGTCATCAGGAGGGGAAGTTAGGCTTCTGAATGGATTTTTCAAACCACACACTTTTGTCTTGGATGCTCTTTTGCATGGTAGCAAGCATGACTCGTCCCCTTTGCTAAGCAGAGTCTGCTTTGGTTACATATGAATGGGAGACTACATGTGTAAGCACTGTAAGATGGATAGAGCTGCTCTTGGAAGCTTCCAAGTTCTCTCCCTGGCAGCATCTCTAAGACAGGGCTGAGAGAGACTCCTGCCTGCAACCCTGGAGAAGCCGCTGCCACTCTGGGTAGACAATACTGAGCGAGATGGACCAAGGGTCTGACTCGGTAGAAGGCAGCTTCCCAGGTTCAACCTAACTGCAGAGAAGCTACAAGAATCTTTTGCCAGACCTTTACTGGGCAGGAAACAGGGCAAACCAACAAGGAAGACAGTCACTAGACTCTCAGTGCAAACACACGGTTGCATACCAGGTTCATGGAAGCTTGGGAGGGCGGGGGAGAAAACAGCACTGTGCTTGAGAGAATGTGGTACATCTGTAACTGAAAGAACAGCCAGCCAAAACCAGGGGAAGGCGACTCAAGTTACCTCGTAATTGGAGAGGAATTGCTGCAGCTTTGATCGAGATGAGATATAGAGCAGTGGGGCCATCACGCGGCGAACAAATTTCTCAATGTAAACGGCATTCATCGGGCCTTTGTATTCGATGGGCTCAAAGCTAGCATTAAAAGCCACAAGCACAGCACGTTAAAGGTTGAAACTTAATTGCAATCTCGAGGCTAGTGAAGATCAGCCTTGAGCTGGCCAAGCTCAAAGGAGGCCTGAAAGGCCTGCATGGTCGGACACAGACTGTCTTAATCTAAACAGTGAACGCAACTTCATCACTGCCTCAAACACGAGTAGTTAATCTGTGCAGACTGTGCATTAGAAGCCATATTCCATTATCAGGAATGCCTGCTTTATGTGCTGTGACGCAGATCACCATGTTTTACGAAGCAAGTGCTTACATAAAGGTACTCTGCAACCTTAATTTAAGTATCACACAAGCATAAATTTCCCCAATTCAGTGTAAAATGAAGTATCTCATTTTCGCACCACCAGCCAACTGACAAATAAGAAAGTTCATACAGTGTTTCAGAGACAGCATCACCCTTAAGGGGAAATCAAGCTTCACTTGATCTCAGTAGCTTATCACATAAAGCTTAACACATGAGCAGGAAGAATTTAGTCAAAGGAGCTAAATGTACCCAGAGATCTGCCCATTCTCAGCAGAATGTCCAAACAACTTCTAGGCACAATAAAAGCTCTGAAAAATCAGGTTTCTATGGAACCAAGCCAGCAAGATGCACTCTGTGAGAGAGCTCTATTCATCTGGGAAACTTTTTCCAGTGAGCTTTTCGAAAACAGCTCTGCCTATATGAGGCAAGAGGCAATAGAAAAAGTCTTACCTCTGGTGGTACAAGTATATGACTGGAAAGTAGAAGAAATGCTTCTGTTTCCTGCATTTCCCCTGGTTCCACCAACAGTTGATGGCCACAAACAACACCTGCAGGGGAAATAAAGCTTTGGCATAATTCAGAACAGCACTGCCTGAGGCATGCATAGGTGAGTTTCAGGGTCAGAGCCCAAACTGGCAAGCTACAAAAAGAACAAGCGCAACCCCTGAAATTTCCCCTTTCAGGAACAGTGGGCATCAGCCATTGGGTCTCCTTCCCCAGCTCCTGGACAGAACTTCTGTGCAGAGGAGAGGCTGCCTTGGGGAGTTATGAATCTGATCTGAGGTGCAACAGCCATGTTAACATAACACAAGATGCAGTTCCCAAAACTTGCTCCAGAATGGATTTCAGAAACATATCGACAGCCAGAGCAACTGTTTAAGAACAGGCATAATGCAGTCTCTCTGGGATACCCCTGAGACCAATCTAGCTGCCACATTTTGGACTAAATGAAATTTCCAAACACACAAAGGCAGCCCTAGACAGAGCGCATTGCAGTAGTCCAACCTGGAGGTTACCAGCTGGTGTGCCACTGTTTTCCTGTCATTCATTTTAGTTCATTCCTTGGATCATCTGCTTTGCATGCAGAAGGTCCCATTTTCTCTCCCTGGCAACATCTCCAGGTAGGGCTGGGAGCGACTCCTGCCTGCAACCTTGGAGAAGCCGCTGCCAGTCAGTGTAGACAATCCTGAGCTAGATGGATCAATGGTCTAACTAGGTATAAGGCAGTTTCCTACGAGGAGAGAAATGGACTCAAAGCCGCAACTGCATTCCTGCCACTCCGCATTACCTGGTCTGCCAAACTGCGGGCCACTTTATCAATCTCTTCTTTTGCAGCCACTGACTGCCCACACCATGGAGCGTAGAAAAAGAACAGTGAGATTTCCGAATCCTGGCGAATGTCTTCTGCATGGTCCAACTGACCAAG
This sequence comes from Hemicordylus capensis, assembly GCF_027244095.1. NCBI lineage: Eukaryota > Metazoa > Chordata > Lepidosauria > Squamata > Cordylidae > Hemicordylus > Hemicordylus capensis. Next base: position 4,773,312 of record NC_069669.1, read on the forward strand.
GAAAAGATCATGGACTGGAGACGTTACAGAGAAGAAGTTAACCGGAAGCTTTGCTGGCATCGTCACATCTTTTGCGCGGCTAGCAGGACAAGAAAAATGAAAAGAGAAGGGGACACATGGCCATCAAGTATCATCAACCCAGCAACGTTAAGTATAACATAATTTCACTTTGTATCATTTGGTTAGTTAGCAAAAGCTAGAAGAAAGCAAGGCTATATTCCTCTGGGGTTGCAATGCAAAGCAACACCAGATATTTTGCAACTGTGAAGCCCTACAAAAACATGTCAGCCCAATCCGTAACCCAGTCAACTTGAATGTAACCTACTTTTGCACCACTGAAGTAACTGGACTAAGACAATTCTATATTTAAGGATTCAGGTTTAACTTGAATTTGCTTTGGACTGTATGAGATAAACTAGAGAGCAGAGTTTATGGGATACAGTCTTTTGGATGCTTTTCCTATTACAGTCGGAAGATACAGAATTGTTCTTGAAAAGTCACAGGTGCATATACGATCTGTGGTGGCCCAGCCTCACAGCAGCTCCCATCTGCTTGGAGTGAGAGAGAGAGAGAGAGATGTGCAGTTTTGATTCTCGGTTTATTTCAGCCTGCCACAGAAGCTTCCAAGCTCAAGCTGCATGACAATTAGAAACACATGATTGTATCACTTAATGGTTGTTATTTTCAACACCACCTGGTCCAGAATATTCTGTTCATGGACTGTTTCTACTCATCTTACTGTTAATTTGGTTTTACAGAACCCCTTTCAGAATGTGTTGTAGTTTTCCCTCCTATTTAATCCATTCCTGTACAAAGCAAATATACCTGCTGCAAAGATGATTCATCAAAGGAAACAGTACCCAATTCAAACACTGCCACGATTTTCACATGGTTCCTCTCGTCACCTCTCCCAGCCAGCCAGCCCCACCCTTACCACACACTGCTTTTGGGGGCACTCAGAAGCAAAACCCAGGGCCCTTCGTACCTTCTGCCAAGAGTTGTCAAACATGGGTCCTCCCATTATGGCTGGGGAGGATGAGAGTTGTAGTCAACACCATCTGGGACCCATACTTGAGAACTCCTGCGTTACACAGCGGCAAATGCATGCTTGTTATTGAGTGGGCATTTGCTGTACAGCTTACCATGCAGACATGTTTGCTGCATTTGGGCATTACATACAAATGGTTTTATAGGTACACCTTAAGAACAGAAGGTTTGCAACCACCCTGAGTGAACATTGCAAACTTTCCAACAACACTTAATCGTCAAGGCACCCAACCATCATATGCACCTGTGGTAGCTGTACTGATTTGGAAGGCACGAAGGAGGAACATAGGAATATAAGAACACAGGCAGTTGCCCATGGGTCTATCTAGCTCAGTATTGTCTACACAGACTGGTAGCGGCTTCTCCCAGGTCGCAGGCAGGAGTCTCTCTCAGCCCTATCTGGAGATGCCAGAGAGGGAACTTGGAGCCTTCTGCATGCAGGTGCTCTTCCCAGAGCGGACCCATCTCCTAAGGGGAAGATCTGATAGTTTATGTCACAGGGTTGTTGTGAGGAGAAACATAACTATGTACCCCACTCTGGGCTCCTCAGAGGAAGAGCAGAATATAAATGTAGGAATGAATGAATGAATGAATGAATAAATAAATAAATAAATAAATGCGAACCAAGGTGGACCCTGCTTGGCAAAGGGGACAATTCATGCTTGCTACCCACAAGACTAGGGGAAGACAGGCAAGTGACGATGCTTTGCAAAGCAACTTTGCATTAGGGTAGGAATACACACGCTTTCAAACTGCACAGAAGTCTTCGTCAAGCAGAAATGGGATAAAAACACATCTTAGTAATCAGTTTGAGATAGGCTTGCAACACTCAGGCCAAGGCATATTGCAGATGCATCTCAATATATTGCAATGCTAAGACGAAAACTCAAGAGACTCATTACCATATGTCCTTTCAAATACACACCAACTGCGTGTTTTACAGACACCAAAGCAATGATCTGCACTCTGTTATTGTCAGATGTTACAGAGGGAGTGAGTCTCAAGAATTGCCATCATCCTTACGAATTCCCACTCCTTACTCAACAACTGAAACCTCCAATGACTAGGACTCAAAACACAGCTGGTGGAAAGCTCTTGCCAGCAAGAAATTCACAAGATAAGTGGCAGATCCACAGCGAGCACCTGAAGCTCATGTATGAATCAGCTCACATATGGACGGGGAGGAAGATCCAACCAACTGAGCATACAAGAGATAATAACAACTAGATAACCTGTGCTGTGGCATTTGGTTGGCCACTAGAGGAGGCTGGACAACAGATGACAAGGGCCTTTGGTCTGACATGAACCTTTGGTACTTATTATTTATGTATTCGATTTCTATACCGCCCTTCCAAAAATGGCTAAGGGCGGTTTACACAGAGAAATAACAAACAAATAAGATGGAAACCTGTCCCCGAAGGGCTCACAATCTAAAAAGAAACATAAAGAGCCATTTTGGAAGGGCGGTATATAAATAAAAAAATAAATAAATAAATAAATAAATAAATAAATAAATAAATAAATAAAATAGACACCAGCAACAGTCACTGGAGGTACTTGTTCTGGGTGTGGAGAGGGCCAGTCACTCTCCCCCTGCTAAATAAAGAGAATCACCATGTTAAAAGGTGCCTCTTTGCCAAGTTAGCAGGGGTTACTCTTTTGTCCGTATAAACCATTAGACAAATGAATGCAGGATAGATTTATCAACAGCTGGTAAGTCAATGTGTAAGTCAAACCACCCTGAGCCATTTAAACCGCCCTGAGCCATTTTTGGAAGGGCGGTGTAGAAATCAAATTAATAATAATGATGATGATGGAGCCTCCAAGTACAGAGGCAGTGTATCAGATGGAGGAAGATGATCATCAAAGAACTACCAACATGAAACAATTTTTCAAGCAGCAGCTGCTTGGATGGGGGAAGATCCAATCCACTGACGCACCCCACTACATCCCCCTGAAAATCCCCTCCTTTTCACACACCCTTGTGTTAAGAACACAGTGAGAGGGAACCTGGGGTGGGGGGAAAACTCATCCACATTTACAGAGCAGCCCAAAGCAGGCTGGCTAAGAGGCAGCCCCACTAAGCCCATAATACTAGCTGGGTGGCTCTGGGCCAGTCCCTCCAGGAGACTTACTCTTGAGGAAACGGGCTCAGCCCCTCTTATCCCCAGAGATGGCAACCCTCGCATGATCCTCCCCGCTTTCCTCAGCCCCACTCACCTCAATGGGACTTCCTCCTCACACCAGGAGTAAAGAGCCAGGCTGCAATCCCATCCCACCCCACCCCCGCGCCACCCCCCTTGGCTCGGGAGCCAGCCCTATGCATCCCCGGGGGTGGGGGGGCTTACTCTCGAATACGCAAGCCCGGGGTCGCGCGGCCTGGCTCCCACCCCCAGCCCCCTTGACTCGGGAGCCAGCCCCATTCAGGACTCCGGGGGGCGGGGTGGGGGGCTGCTCCTGGAGGCGCGGGGGGGCCCGTCCCGGCGAGGCCCCCACCCCGCGGCGGCTGCCGCTCCCCTCTCTGCCCCCCCCAGGCCAGGCCAGGCCCTGCTGCCCCCCTCCCCTCCCTACCTGCAGGTGACTTTGAGGGCGGCGAGGAAGGCGCAGCCCAGCACCACCGCCGCGCCGCACAGCACCTCCGGCCTCCGGGCCATGCGGGAAGAAGCGCCCAGCCAGCCCTGGGCGGGAGCAGCGGCGGCGGCAGCAGGGGGAGGCGCTACGGGCACTGCCGCCGACGAGGACGAGGCCAGGGGTGGCGGCGGGGAGGCGGCGGCGGCGAGGACGGGGCCTCCGCAGGCCGACATCCCCTCCCGGCCGGGCCCGGCTCGGCCTGCCCGCCCTGCAGGGCGCCGCCTCAGGGCCGGCCACGAACCGGGAGCCGCCACGTCTGTCTGCTGGCCGGCCCAGCCAGGCCCCGCCGCCCGCGCGGCCTACCCCGGCCCGCCCTCTGGCGGCGGCCTCCTTAGACGGGCGCGGGAGGGACAGCCCAGCTCGCCGGCAGGAGAAGGAGAAAGCGGCGGCGGCGGCGCGACAGGGCGGCGGGGGCAGGACGCGACGAGAAGCCCGGCCCGGCGGGGGAAAGACCCGGGCGGAGGCGTCTCCGACTCAGCCTGTCTGCTTTTCTCTCGCGCGCGCTAGAGGTTGAGGCTGCACTGCAGACTCGGAAGAAAAACCCCTGGCAGGGCCAAGGCAAGCCTGGCTTGCAGAACGCACTGCCACTGGCTTCCAGAGGGAGCTGAAGGACGCCCTCTTCCAGCGGCTCGTCGCCCCGGCGACTGTGCGGAGGCAGCGGAAAGGCATATCTAGGTCTTAAAAACTCTTTATGAAGTCGTCGTACTACAGGGATCTATGTACGATCAACCGGGGAGGGCTATTGCCTTCCTGCACTGCTCTTGGGGGTGGGGGAGCTTAGAGCAAAGAGGCACCTCTTAAAGTGGGGGTTCTCTTACATTTAGCAAACGGAGAGCAACTAACTCCTATCCACGCCCAGCACAGCATCCCTCCCGTGGCAGTTGCTGGGTGTCCACCTTGTGTTCCTTTTTAGACTTTTGGGGAAGGGATCATCTTATTTGTGTAAACTGCTTTGAGGACTTTTGTTGAAAAGGGGTAAATAAATAGTTGTTCTGTGGGATGGGGTGTAGCTCTGTGGTAAGCTACCTGCTTTGCATGCAGGAGGTCCCAGGTTCAGTCCCTAGAAGCTCCTTCAGGCCGGCCTGAAGACCCATCTGGGATTAATATGGAGAGCTGTTGCCAGTCAGTTCATAGGAGCATCGGAAGCTGCCATATATTGGGGTCAGACCTCTGGGTCCATCTAGCTCAGTATTGCCTACTCTGCACAGACTGGCAGCAGCTTCTCCAAGGTTACAGGCAGGAATCTCTCTCAGCCCTATCTTGCAGATACTGCCAGGGAGTGAATTTGTTCCCCTAACTAAGCAGGGTCCACCCTGGCTGCATTTGAATGGGAGAGACACTAACACTTTAGCTAAGAATTAATTCTATTTGGGGCTTATAGCCTACAGCCCTCTGAAGGCAAGTAACACTTAAAAGTCATTACAGCAACATCCAAGTCATTTCTGGAAGCAATTGAAGCATGGCGAAAGCAGCTCACACTCTGGTTATGGACAACCTGAAGCTATATCTTCCCAGGAAGGTTTCTGTGGACCTTTGAGTAGCTGGCCTTATTTATCACTGTAGGACAAGTATTGATGATCCTTCAGAAATCTGAAGATATGTTTGGGGGGAAAATCTTTATGTAAAGTTATCTTTATTACAGGCAATATTGGTCCATACAATACACAATACTGACATACAAGTGGAATCTTTCAAAATCATCATTTAAACAGCAAAGATCAAGAAACAAATTTTTAAACTACTTGATTTTCAAAAAGTAATACGTGTCTTTCTTCCAAGATCCTTTTCAGTAAATTATATTGAAACATACAAATAGAGAAAAATACCCCATTCAACATATATTGTAGTTAAATGGTTATTTTGCTTAAAATCTTTTTTAATAAGAAAATTCTTTTATTAAGCAACCTACATAGAGATAAATAGCAAACTTGTTTTAAACAAATCCTCTCCATTAAAACATCTGAAGAATTTCCATCCATCATTTTCTTGAGCCTGAGGCATCTGTTCTTAAGAAGCTTACCATAAAAAGTTTCAGCTGAAGGACCAACGCTAGAGGCTCCCCAGACATCACAACACCCCCCTCCTGCTATTTTCCAACTTTCTTCTGTCCAACAGAAGGTGAATACGCACATTAAGACTTCAGGCTGTGTTTTTATTAGGACTTCACCATTCTGTTTCATGAGAGCACAGACAGACCTGCTGACTCCCCCCCTCGCTACACATCTACTACATTTTGTTCTTCAGGAGGAACAAGACAGGCCAATAAAAGCAGAAAATCTGCAGCTTCGGTCACATGCTTTTGATTATTGTCAAATTCTGATTTTATGCTTCCATCTGGCAACACAAATGCATTGTTATAGTGTTAGTTTAAATCTTTAAACAAAAAACTATATTTTCCAAAGTCATTATCATTCGGAGCAATCAAGTGGTCTTTTCTGGCTTTGCTGAGTTTCATTCTTAGAACATGTCTCCGCTCTTCCCATTCACGGAGCTCAGCTGGTCCATGTGCAAATTTACAGTTGTTTCCCTCCACACACGTACCAGCCATATACCTGTTTTAAAAAAGAACAAAGGGCAAAGTAGAGTCAAAGTCGGCAAACATGTAATGGTGGGGGAGAGAAGCATGAGGACCCTGCATGCGCTAAATCCCTGGGAATCTCAGCTGCAATGAAACCTGTTCTTTATTCAACAGGTTATTAGGAGGGAAAGGACTGCATGCCATCTATTAGACATACCTGAGTAGTCTGGGTGCATGTAGCCTCATCCACTTGTAGGCCCTTTCCCCATCCTCCGATAAATACAAGGCAGAAGAGGGAAGGGGGGGAAACCTTCCCAGAGGTTGGGAAGTACCTGTACTACAGTTTGCCAGCTTAACTGAATAAACCTGGGTAGAAGTCTCCTCTGATATTGAGAAGGATGAGAGCAACAGGCCTTCCAGAAAGACCCTGCAAGTACTGCAAATAGGGCAGGATGCTGGTGCAGGGAGAAGGGGGAGCCTGACTGATTTTAGCTAAGCCTTTAGAGGAGTCCTTGCATGCGGCAATTTGATCACAAAGGGGTGCTCAGCCTCTGAACTGTTCAAGCATAATATTCTAACAACTAAAAAGCTCACCAAGTGATAAAGGCAAAGGTGTGGGTGGTACAGCAAGAGTGTTATGGGCACCTGTTGTACGTTGTGCGTGAGATGCTGCATTCCACAGGCTGCTTGCAAAGGTGTTATCTCAGGTACAAAATACAGTAGCGACAAATAAGAGACTCTCACAACAGAAGAAGCTCAGCTTTGCAGGAAGATGCCTAAACAATGCCCAAATGAATTAAATGATTGTGCCTATATTGTGCTGTGGAGCTGCAGGAATCCCAGCTTGACAGCTGAAATTTCCTGACTTGGATGGCGGGGGTGGGTGGGTGTCTCCAACTTGGGAGTGCTTTGTCTGGGGACCATGGTGGCTGGGGATGATAGGAGTTGTAGTCCAACAACAACTTCTGGGGACCCAAGTTTGAGAGCCAAAGTCCTAGGAAAACAAGGACGGAGGTGGCAGAAGGTCCATACCTATCGCAAATGCTGAAATAGCCTGTTGGGAAGCGATGCTGCCAGCAGTTCTGGTCATCTTCTGTATGGAATACTTTCTCTTTGTGCTTTTCCGAGGAGATGTGGCCTTGCCATTGCCTCTCGCTGTTGCAGTTCTTCCCACACATCCAGCAATGGAAATCCACCTGGAACGCCACAAACAGACAAGGAACAACAGGCTAGGCAGAGCCCAACATTTTGCTGCTTTTTCTCAATCTTTCCTTTGTTTTCAACACATGTATAAAAACTGGGTAAAAGGAGGGAACAGATGTTTTGCTTTCCTTGATGAAGCTCCTAGGTTGTCTTGGCACAGTCGCACTGCCCAACCTCCACAGTACGTTGCCCCCTGCTTACATACTGGGCTTGGAGAGAAGACTCTTTGAACGCCAGGTGAGAGACAGGAACCCCCAGAGGTATGTGTGTCAGCTAAGTGAATAACTGAAGACTCTTCAGACATTCTCTTTCCGCACACCCTCCTTCAGGAACTCAGTCTACTTATCACTTTGCTAATTTCAGCAGAAGTGGTATCAAGAAATGCAAATTTCAGCAGCGACTAGGTTGGTGGGGAAGGCTCTTTGCTGGACAATTTGCCAAAAATGCCAGGAAAGAGCTTACACAAATCAACAGGCTTAACTGGATTGTGCTCGGTTAGGCAGACTAGTTGGGTGAAATAAGGTTGGTTTAAGGAGAAACTACAGAGCACAGCCTAGAGTAAAGCAAAGCCAGACATTAGTAGAGTCAGGTAAAACTATGAGGGTGCTAAAGAAATACAGAGCACAGTCAGAGCAAATGAAGCAAAGTCGGACATTAGCACAGTTGTGCTCCAGGCCAGACTTGTCTCCATTTCTGCAGAGTATCTGCAGGAGCAGGTCCTGGGCCAGCTGACTGTGCAGATCTCTATCCTGACAGGAAGGGATCAGAGGGATTTCATTCTTCTCTTTTCAGTTCCTCCAACTTCCTGAGACCTAGACACCAACCCAGCCCTTAAAGTAGCACCGAGAGAGAAGCCAGGAGAACAGCTGAGCCTTTGTGACTTACAGTAACTTCAGCATAATCTGTTGGCATGTGAATCTGCTTCCCATTTTCCTTGTTGGCTTGAGTCGCTGGATCCTCCCCCTTTTCTGGCTTTTGGCTCTTCAGCCACATTTCATAGAGCTGCTCCATGTCTTGAACTAAAAGGAGAAGAGAAGCTGGTATAAGTCTCCAGCAACTAAGATAAGAACAAATAATTTGCATAGGCTGATATTTAAACTGCAGTATCATAAAGGAACAAGGTCAACAGCTTTATCGTCTTGAATGCAATATGGCTGCTGGCATGCAACAGATTATTTTTTATAGCGGAGGTTCTCAAACTTGGCTCTCCAGATGTTGTTGGACTACACTGTGGATGATGGGAGTTGTAGTCCAGCTTGGAGAACCCCTGCTATAACGAATCTATTATATATTTTAAAGAATGAGTTTGTGCAAAAAAGTCATACTTCCCAATCACGTGCAGATACCAAATTTTTGCAAAGACAATCTTGCCACTGAAACTAGCCGAATGCACTACTTTTCACAACACAATATGCTCAGTGAAAATTTAAATAATGTGTTTTGTAGTTTCTTGAAGAAATTCTGAATATCATACTTGCCGATTACCTACAGATACCAAATTTTGCATGAACAATCCTGTCACTTAAAATGAGCTAAACACTTTTTTAAAACACTGGAATGTGCTTGGGGGAAAGGCTTAATTTTTTTTAATCTATTAGAAGAAATTCTGAATATCATCTTTGTATTTTAACTGCTATTCTCAGATTTTTAACACTCAGTAATCAGATCAGTAATTCAAACACAACATAATGCCCAAGAAAAGCAAAGGATCTTTCTCAGATTCAAATCTACTATGATACAAGTTTATCATATATGGTCATTATTCAATAAAATTCACAATGTTTGAAGTAGAAGTCGTACAAATTCAAGCTATTCTTTTACTTCCCTTTTGCCAGCACATTAATGAAAATTTCTGTCATATCTATCTATCTATCAATTCTCTAAGACGTACCCATGGCTAATCCCATGCATGGCAGCTCTTGCAAGAGTTCGCGAGTGGCCAGGGAGGGGGAGAGGAAAGTGGCAGCAGGTGGGGTGGGAGAAAGCAGTGGCCAGCTGCAAAAAACAGTGGCCAGCTGACAGTGGCTAGCTGGGTGGAGAGAGAAAGCGGTGGGCAGGCAGCCTGACCATGGCTGTCCTCCTTGCAAAGAGACCGGCCAAACAGGCAGTGGAGAGGGCAGAGTAGCCTCCTTCTCCAGGCCCCCCTGCTGGCCAAATGGCACGTTGAATGGGCCCCAGTGCGACTCCAGACCTGCAGCTGCCGGGCAAGAGAGAGAGAGAGTGTGTGTGTGTGTGATGAACGGCTGAGTGGTGAGCGGGTGGGAGGAACGAGTGAGCGGGGGGGGCTGAGTGCACTAGCGCACAGATGCTCTGTGTGGGATCAGATTTCATTTTCCTTGGTATGGGGAGGGCATCCTTACGTGACGGGTTATCAAGCCCCTCCCCTTCAGCACAGTCCTAGACATGTTTGAAGGCAGATCAAGAGATTTGTGGTACACTTCCTTGCATCTTTCAAAGTTTACTTACTACCATTCTCTTTCATATAGGTCCACATTTCTCGCTCTTCGGGACTGTGAGCAAAGGAGCAGTTCCCAACATACTGACATTTCTTGCCTGATGCAATATGATTGCATAGCTAAAGAAGAAAGAAAGTGTCAGATAAGCGGAGGAGTAATTTGATGTCCATTCACTTAAATAGCATGGAGCTGAAGAAGCATGTACAGCAGTTGTAAAAATGACAGGCCTAGTGCAAGCACAAGATTCTTTTATTAGAGGATCACCCACTGGCTACACGAAGCCAAGTTGCATGTTCTCTCTTACGCAAACTTGCCTGTACTAAAGTGCAGATTATTCCATTACAATCTGAAGTGAATCAGTGTGATGTTGTGGTTAAAGTGCTAAACTAGTATTGGGAAGACCTGGGTTCAAATTCCCCACTCTGCCACAAAGCTCACTGAGAAGCCAGGGATTAGTTGACACTCAGCCTAACTGACCTCACAAGTTTGACGAGAAGATAAAAAGGGGACCCCGACCCCATCCCCACCTTGAGCTCCTTGGACAAAGACTGGGATGTAAGTGCACTAAACCTCTTTCCCTTCAAATGAAAAACCTGCAGCCCTTCTAATCTGGAGTCCAATGATCATATGTCATCAGCCAATAATATTGCATCAGCCAATAATATTTGTAGAACATAATCTTGCAAAAGAGCAGCAAAATACGCAAGTCAAGCTTGTTCCTCTTTTAAACAAAGTTATAAACACACTTTTAAAAATTTAAATGCTCACAGCTGTGAAGCATTTTAGAGTAAAAGTACAAGATAGTACAAATTGTTCAAGGCCTGTGGAATGCACTCTCAGCAGATATCTGTAGTTTGGGCTCATTGTTTAACGTGAGAGCTCAACCTAACCTTTAAGAAAGCCCTAAACATTTACTTGTTTGGTCTGGCCTTCCAAGGTTTTTAAATTGTTCTTAAAATATTTTTAATTGGTTTTGAATTGTTTTAGTTTTAAATGGTGTTTGTTTTTTATTTATTGTGCACTGCCCAGAGCTGTTGGATGGGATGGTATACAAGTGTAATTAATAAATAAAGATGAAATCTTTCTTTAGAGTAAGATTTCTAATTGAAATCTTCAATTAGAGTAAGAAATGACTACTAGGGGTTTTTTTTGTCCCTTAAAACCACCAAGTACACACTCATGCACTCACCCCCCCCGCCGCCGCCGCCACCACACACACACACACACACACCGAGGTTAAAGACATGCTCACATCAAACTGCAAAGGCACTTGCTTCTTGGTGGGAAGGGGGCGAATCGTCATCCACTTCTTGCGCTCATTGGACATCACCAACACCACTCGGCGATCTTTGGTCCACCTGAAGAGGACAGAGCCCAAGAAATAACTCCTCAAGTTGCATGGTATGGTTCTGCTAAACAGTAGCTCTCACTGGAAGGCGCCCGGCTAGTTCTTATAACAGATGCCTTAATTGTTGTCATCATGTGTTACAAAAACCGTAAGCGGGAACACCACCCAATACACCATGGAATCAAGCAGCCCCAAAGCCCCTTGTTATAAACAAAAGACTGTCAAGATCCCAAGTCCCCCTAAAAGACATTTCTAAGCTCATGGTTGTGCAGAAAATCTTGCACAGGGCTTTGGATATATGTTTTCCACTTCCCGTTTCAATCATATTCTTCCTTTGTAGTGTTCTTTATTGTTTATATCCCACCTTATCATATAAACTTCCAAGAAAGCTCTTCCCAATGGAAGAGAGAGAAAAAAGAGGGGGCGGAATTATGTGGTATAAACCACATAATCATCATTCAACTTCATCATAAATACTCCAATGTATCTGAAGCATCACTATTAAAAAGTCACAATGTGGATTTGGTTAAAGAGGAGACAGAAAGAGAGTGCCATCAACTGAATAAGCAGGGATAATTAGTAATATTATCCATCAATTTCTGATGAGAAAAATTCTCAACACACTGGTGCATTTAAAAAGAGACAGGACAGTTCATACCAATGGCTATTCTTTTTGCATTCTAGTTAAGAGTTATTGACTTCTAGGTCCAGAAAGGCAAACTATCAGTTTATTGTACTTTCAGAACTCAATACATACTATATGTTACCATTTTAAGCATTTGGGGTTAGCAACACTAAAAGACTAGCCAGTGAGCAGAAGACTGACCTGGCAAACAAAGAACAATTGTCATTTGATAACATTTCTTGAAACCCCACATGAGACACATTTCCCCACCTAGCTAGTCCTCCTAAGGAAAGAGACAAGGACACTCTGACATGTGCACAAATAGCACCTTTTGTAAGGCAGGACAGAGCCATGTAAAACTTACGGATGCCTTGCTTTTGCACTACAGTATTTTTTATTTTTGTCCGGCTCAATAACTTGGCCATTTCTCCTGCACTGAGCACACACAAACTTCATATTCAGCTTCAGAGACCCAGGCTTCACTTGGTTGCTGAGAACCTTGAAAGAGAAGCACACACACAAGTTTAGGTATACAGAAGAGTTCTACTCAATGCAAACCACCCTGAGCCATTTTTGGAAGGGCGGTATAGAAATCAATCAATCAATCAATCAAATAAATATCCAGTCAGCAAGGAAATCACCACCACCCATGAGTTTGCTCCTGTCATTCAGGCTCTGGATGGGTCAACTACTCTAATCACCTTTAAAAAAAATCTTGGTGTAAATTCAGTTTCACCTGAAAACATGAGTAAATTATCTAGACCCATTTCAAACTGGCTTTCGGGCAGGCTATGGGGAGACTGCCTTGGTCAGCCTGATGGTCTCCAGTTGGGTATTGAGAGGTAGTGTGACTCAATCCTTTTGGATCTCTTGGCGGCTTTCAGTACCATCAACCATGGTATCCTTCTGGGTCACCTGAGGGAGTTGGGATTGGGTGGCACTGTTTTATAGTGCTTCCATTCCTACTTCTCTGGCAGATTCTAGATGATGTCGCTTGGAGACTGTTGCTCTGCAAAGCAGGAATAAATGTATGGAGTTCCACAAGGCTCCATATTGTCTCCAATGCTCCAACATCTACATGAAACCACTGGGAGAGATCATCGGGAAATTTGGTGCGAGGTGTTATGCTGATGACACCCAAATCTATTTCTCCACATCAGCTTCATCAGGTAATGGCATAACATTCCTAAATGCCTGCCTGAAGATGGTAATGGGCTGAATGAGGGATACACTGAAATTAAATCCAAATAAGATGGAGGTACTGACTGTGGGGAGGCAGGTGTCAGGGTGCTTTTTATCAGCTTTGGCTGATAAGTCAGCTACACCTATTCCTGGAGGTAAATAACCTTAAAAGCATAGTTCATATGCTGGTAACCTCCAGGCTTGACTACTGTAATGCACTCTACATGGGGCTGCCTTTGTATGTAACCCGGAAACTACAGTTGGTTCAGAATGTGGCAGCCAGACTGGTCTCCGGGATAATCCGAAGAGACCATAACACACCGATCTGCCTATATGTTTCTGAGTGAAATACAAAGCACTCGTTATTACCTATAAAGCCCTTAACGGCTTGGGTCCAGGGTATTTAAGAGTACCTAATTGTCATGAACCATCCATGATCTCATCTGGGGAAGTCCAGTTATGGCTACCACCGGCTCGTTTGGTGGGTACTCGAGACTGGGCCTTCTCTGTGTCTGCCCCAGGGCTCTGGAATGCACTCCCTGTTAAAATCAGTTTCTCCATCTCTGGGTGTTTTTAAAAAGACCCTTAAGATGCACTTGTTTTCTCAGGCTTTTAATTAATTGTAATTGATTTTATATTATTAAATTGTTTTAATAAATTTTATCCTGTTTTTATTTGTAGTATTTTAACTTATGTACACCTAGGGATGCATATGTCAGGCGGTATAGAAATACGATGGATAAGTATGATCAGGATCCAACATACAGCTCTTCCAGATCTGTACACTCAAGGGGCCTTTGGGAATTGTGTTTCTCCAACAGCAGCCTCCCATGATCCACTGCTAACCACATTTGAAAGCAAGGGCAGTCACAAACAGCAGGAGCCTTCTCTGTTAAGAGTCCAAGGAGTGGTAGGTCAAAGTAATTCTTGGCCAGCATGCTAGGTTGTTTCATGAGGCAATCTCAGAAATATACCTGTGCTCCATGTACATTAGACTCCATATTCTGCCAGTATTTTTTTGATTCTTGAACAATAGCCTCATGAGAAATACCTGTGGTGAGGGAGACATGCATCTTAGGCAATTGTGACATTGCGACCCCCTTGTACATGCACTGCCAAGCCACAGCTATGGAAGTTTCATAACTGGTGACTGGCAACATTTAAAGAGATTCCTCAAGGCAGCAGTACAAACATGTGCCAAACTATAAACAGAAATCTTTCACAGTCAGGACTTCCCACAAGCAGCTGACATATTGCACAGAGGTCTCTTTCTTAAAAAGCAACAGGCTCCATCTTAAGGTGACAATTGTAGTTAAGTGCAAAAGGTGGGATTTTTATTTCAAAATGGAGAAAGTTTAGAGCCCTATGGATTGCAAAGGCACACCTGAAAATTGGCAGGAATATCTGCGAAAGGTTCTAGCATTATGAATAATAGGATCCTGCCAAAGGAAGTTATTTGACCTCTTTAATGGCACTTTTGTGCTACAGACTTCATAAGTCACAAAATCTATCTAAGCAAGACTACAGGAAGAGGATTTAGCTCTAGTAGTTCATCTTCAAGAGCAATTACATTTCACAACAAGAAGTTCTAGTAAGAACTAATTTGCCTACTTTCCTTTCACTATAATCTGAATTGACAATTACCACCTTCACAAGTTAGCCCACTTCAGCCTCAAATGTTCACGCATCTGGGGTGGATGACATAATTACAAAACTATCTTTATGTGCCCCTACAACTGTACCCAATTCATTTCAAATCAGTTAGGCATTTCACAATTAAGCACTTTAAATGTTCATGTGTCCACAATCTTGAATTGTGGTGTGTCACAAACTACGGTGTTGTGGTGTCCCTGCAACTGTACCAAATTTGGTTCAAATCAGTCCAGGCACTGCAAAGTTGATAGAGGGACGGACGGATGGATGCACACACAGAAAGCTGCATGATCTTATAAGCTTACTTTTCTTAAGGAAAGTAGGCTAAAAATACATTTAAGCAGACCTGGCACACTGGTCCATTGACTGTGATATGTTATCAACTGACTACCTATTACTTGACCACAGACAAGCACCAAATATTCCACGTGCTAGCTTCCTGCCTACATAGCACAACTGCTTTGCTTTTGTTTCATTCTTTTTTTTTAAACCCTATAGATTAAGCCTGGTGTTCCAGGAAAAAAGCCCCAAAAGAGAATTGCTCATTAAATCATTTACATTTACAGATACTTTATATTTTAAGTTTTAATCATTTAACTTTGAATTAATCATATTTAAAGAGTTAATTACACTTTTACCAAAAAAAGTAAGTTTTTAAAAAAATAGCATAAACCTGTTATCTTTTTTGTTCTAATTAAGCTAATGCTTTAAAAGTATTAAACCAGACAACTGACCAAATCCCTTCTGAGCAAACACTCAGCCTTTCATTAAGGGATGTAGCTGCTCCTGCACAACTATTTTTGCTGTTATGAAGGCGTATCATATTTTACATTGTCTTGGAGGCCCTCTCCCCAGTTGCAACGGGGTAGAGATGGCCTAGGTAATTCTGCAATGAGAAAAATGCACCCTCCATCATGCAGAGAGATACTTTTAGCACTGCTTCACCTGTTCTTGTTTTAGACCTACCTGTCTCATTGTGCATTATCCACACTTTGAGCTCAACAAGACTGTGAGCATAGAAACACTCGTCATCCCGCGAACAGCCATAACGAACTTCGTGCCTGCACAGGTCTAGCTGACACTGAACATGAAAAGGTCGTATCTTGGAATACTTTACTGTCGTTTCCCGCAAAATATGGACAAGGCACCTGGTTATTCAAAAAGGTCAAGTGTGAGTAAGGAAATCTTTGGAATGCTACTTAAAACCTGTGGCTCTGTTAGGCCTTAGCACTACTGGGCAAACTCGTTGCACAGTCTAGGTTCGTGCCTTTCAGCTTCAAAATATTGACAAACAATATATGAACCCCAGTGACCAAGAACGGCAGAGGCCCCACTTTAACAACCAAAACATGACTAAACCCTGGTAGCCTCAGAATTACGTGCCCAGCAAGGCAACAGAACTTGGCAGTTTCATTTATGCTCATATCAGGGGAAATGCAAGAGGCCCGGATGGCTCAAGGATACAGCACAGTAGGACTGAAAGGGCCTCTTCCTATTTCCCCTTCACCAGCTGTAGCCGGTCCCTCTGGTCAGGCTGTGGACCTGCACCCATTCACAGCAGAGGTGGGAGAAAGACAGACTTCAGAGAGGAAGCAAGAGATGCCTTTAGCTTCCAACCGGCCCTGACTTTCTTGAAAGACTCTGGCTCAAGTGGGAGGATTGGAGAGCACCCCCAAGTCCTGGGTCACTGCAGGGTAACAAGTAGGGAGAATGTGTCCACACAGCCCTGCTACTTTAAAAATCAGATAAGGCCACGAGGTTCAGACATACTTGTTATCTTCAAAGTCGTGCATAGCAGGGTGAGAACAAGAAGCAGAGTTATCTTTATTCCTTTTGCTTATAATTCTGGGTTTATGCTCAAAACATTTCTGAAATACAAAACCAAAGAATTTTAGAATAGAAAAAAATATTAACTTAGTGTCAGATACATCCCTTGCACCAAAGGACCTCAACACATTTCTGGGGTATATCCCAGCTGATTGGAGACCAAAATCAAGCTCTAAGCAATGGCTATGGAGAAGCTTACTGGTAGCCAAAAGATTAATACTGTGGCAATGGTAAAAAAAAAAAACCCTCTCCCCCAAGGATTGAGGAATGAGTGCAGGACCTCCTTGAGTTAGTGGCACATGGAAAATGGGCCCTCAAAAGTAAATAAATCAGATAAATAGTCAGAAATTTGGGACAATTTCCTTGAACTATTCTAAGAAGCAGCATTTCTGCAAAGATGTGTATTTCCTCTCTCCTTGCCTTCCTCCCCTTTTCTCCTTCTCCCCCTCTCTCTTTTCCCCCTTCTTCTCCCACCTCCCCTCAACCAGCACAGAGCACAAAGACTGGCTTGAGGAGGAAAGGGAGGGCTCAGGAGTGGGGCAGGGGGTACTGGGGAAGATGTCTGTAAACCAAATAATGCCTAAAAAATTGAAAAATCTAAAAAGTCACTCTGTGTTTGCTATACAAGTCCTGATAAAAGGCACTTTGTCATCTTAATTGGCCCCCACCCCGAAGGCCCTTAAAGGGAGAGCAAAGCCTGAATTTTGCTTTAGACTGCGGAGCAGCAAGAGAAGATCGACAAAGTTTTAGGGCAGCACCTCACAAAGGAACATGAAGAGTCCATGATGCTCTTGAAGGAGCTGGGAGACGGTCAAGCTGATCTTCCCGTCGCCTCCAAAGAGCACTTCACGGCTGAAAGCCCCTTTGCGCTCCAAAGTCCACACGTCTATCTCCTCTTGGCAATAGGCAAAGGTGCAGTGGCCTGGGTATCTACACTCCTCTCCAGCAGCAACGTCTAGACAATGACAGGACAGCAAAGGGAATCTGAAGAGCAGCTTTGGCCACACAGTCTCAGCTGTCCAGCCTCCATTTCACGCTGCGGGAGTGTTCACCAGGACATGCATTTGTGTGCTCCCTGCAGCTGCTCAATGACATCACATTAGCCCCGCCAACCACCTTAAGTGGCACAGCGGGGAAATGCTTGACGAACAAGCAGAAGTTTGCCAGTTCGAATCCCCGTGGGTAGCTTCCCCAGACTATGGGAAACACTTATATCAGGTAGCAGCGATATAGGACGATGCTGAAAGGCATCATCTCGCACTGCGTGAGAGGAGGCAATGGTCAACCCCTCCTGTATTCTACCAAAGAAAACCACAGGGCTCTGTGGGCGCCAGGAGTCGACACCAACTTGACGGCACACTTCACCTTTACCATGATTACACACCACCACCCCCAAAAAGGTTTAGAAGTAGCCAAGGCATGTTTGTATCTACCCCAAGAGAGAAATGCAATGCACAAACAAAACAGGAGTGTCTGTGGGCAAGCAGCTAGGTCCCGGGCTCAGCTCCCCACCTCAGGAACTAGAATCACATCACTTCACAAGGATTGTTGCAAGACTGAAGGAGGAAAGGCGGCTACCCGCCTGGGCCTTCAGCAAAGAGTGGACTACAGTATTGAAACACAACAGGCCACCTTGAGCCATGAAAGGCTTTTAAAGGGAAATGTCAATAGCCACTTAAAATCCTTACCTTTGCATATATAATATGGTCCCACATACTGTGTTTTTGTTGGCCTTGGCCGTATTTTTTTCCATGATTTATCTTCAGAGGACTTTATTCTACCTATTAAAATATCCTTCTTACACTTGTGTTCTAGACTGGGATGGTAAGTATAATCCAATAATTTAGGACCTGAAAGACATTGGGAGGGGGTTAAAAGCCTGCTGGCCCTTCTGAGGCAGCTGTCGAACTGTATTCTTAAACGAACCATCAAATGGCACAAATCCTTTGCCTGCATTCATACCCTGGTGCTTCCCCACAGCTCTCCCGTATTTCAATGGGGCTTTTGCAGCCGAAGCTCCCAGTCTATGCTGCCCTTATCCTCAAGTACAGTCTAGATTTAAACATTCAAACCTTGGCGTTTGTAGTATTGTCGAGTGAATACATGCCTTTCTCTCGGGGCCCAGTGAGAGGTCTGCATGACCCGTGTGCCCACATATTCTTTTGAGAAACCCCGTTTTCAACCCCCTTCGCACTTTTGTCTCCTGCAGTGCTCCAAAACCACTGAAGATCAGGAGGTGGCTGCAGACAGAATGCCAAGCCATGGGGAGGTGCTGCTACACGAGCAAGCCGAGGACCCTGGCCTCAGGGGCTCCTTTTGCCTTCTCCCCTCTCCCCCTTGCACTCAGCACCACCTTCTTTCCCTGCTTTGAAGCAAACCAGAGTTTGCCTGTTCAGATGAGACAGCAGTTTGCCTCAACTCAAGAAGCGCCAGTGAGAGCCCAGAGGGTGAGCTGTCTTTGTCCTCTCATCCTGTGCTTCCAGAGTGATTAAAAAACCACCCAACTAATCAGCAATAAGGGACAAGCTTTTTAGGGTGGCAGAAACGGTAGCTATCCTATTCCACTGGCCAGTTATTTTGAGCCATATTCTGTTCGAGAAAGAGGCAAAGGGGCATCAGGATGGAGTCGTAACTGGCAGCTGCCAACGGTTCTGTGCCGGCACGCCTTACCTGTTTTGATGAAACACAGCTGGCAGGCTTGTTTTAGCTCATGTGTGCTCTCTAGTGGGTTTCTTGCAACTAAGGATGGGGCAGCTCCTATGGGGATGGCAGCAGGCCCACTGCCAAACATGCCTGAATATTCACTTCGAGCAGGACTTGAAATCCCCATGTAGTTTTCAGACCCAAACAAACCTGTAGGCCCATTCATCTGTTGGAAGACCAGTCTCGTTTTTATTATAAGCGCAGAGACAAATATTAAGCATACAACCCACAGAAATCCTATCCAAAAATACAGGGCGGCAGGGATCATATTTATGCATCTTTTGCATTCATACACCTCTTCCACCACCCATTTCACATTTTTGTCTCTTATGATTGAATGTGTTATATGATTTCATTGTATGTTTTAATCCTCCGTTGTGAGCCGCCCAGAGAACAATTTATGGGGTGGCTAACAAATAGTTTTTGTTTTTATTATCTATCCATCTATTCTTCTAAATGTACCCGTCACTAATCCCATGTGTGGCAGCTGCCTGAGGGATAGTGACAGGGATGGGGAGATAATGGCGGTGGCAGCCGGTCAGCTGGAGGAGGTGGAGGCCGGCCGGCTCGGACGCCGGGAGGAGGCGAAGGCGACTGTTACTGGGAGTGGGCAGGAGGAGGTGGCAGGCCAGCTTTCAGGCTGGCCCACCAGCCAGAAAGTGCACGTTGGGGGTGAGAAGTGGGGGGGCGGGGGAGGAAGCGGGCCGGCTGGCTGACCAAAAAGCACGAGATAGAAGTAGGCCAAAAGGCGGGCAGCGGGGAAGCGGCCAGTCGGCCAGAAAGCCGGGCATGCCAGAGCAGTGGTGGAGGATGGGCCAGCCGGAGACATAGATGCTCTGCACCCAGCCCAGCTAGTTCTTTATTATTACTACTATTACTTCCACTCAAATATCTCTGATTTGATTCACCTCGAAACATCAGTAAATCTATCAGTTATTCATCACGAGTCTGTAATCGCTCTCCCAATACTGGACAAACCCACCCGTCACTCATATTCCCATAACTTCATGTATTTCTGCATCTACATCACTGCTGTGTTTGACGTGAAGCTTCAATCAAAGCATGCACTTTTCCCTACCTGGAGGACACACAAACCCAGCAGTTGGAAGAACTGACAGATTTGAAAGGAAAGTTTGTGGGAGTACTCACAATTGAAAGAGGAGAACTACAATTCAGCGCCGATGTGACATCTCTAGAAATTGAATTGGAGATATCTGAAGAATAAAGACCACCACAGAAGTTAGTTTGGCAAAGTGGAAGAGGAAATTTTTGCTCAGGTGACCAAGACACGCCCCATCTCTGCTGAGAACCAGCCACAGGAGTCTGGCACAGGGAATCCCAAGCTAATGTGTCTTGAAAGGAGTCGAGGCGGGTTTTCAGCTACTAGCTGGGTGCGTTCACCACTCCAGGGTTCCTGGGGCAAGGATGCCTTGTGGAGCACTGATTCTCCCCCGCTCCCCCCACCAACCTGTAGGCACTAACATTATCTGGAGAAAGAGCAGTAAGAGCACAGCAAGGGTCCAACCAGCCTACCATTTCTGATATATTACCCCATCTTTTGTATCCCTTGCATGTGAAAATACTCAGGGAGGCTTACAATGACAGAAAGTGCTAAAATCTGGTTATATCTACCAATCAATAGGCAATAAGATAAAATAAAAAACCCAATCAAAGTCACTGCAGCAGAAAACAATTCCACAGTCCACCTTAAATGAGCACCAAGGTTTTCCTAAAACTTCCACATTTAACCAAGGGGAAAACAAGAAGCTACACACACATCTTGTGACCCAGTTATCAGTGTGGCCTGAGCTACACTGGTGTGAGAAACCATCTCCATGGAGGAAGACAGTAAGCGATCTTATCTGGGAGACACGGTCTTTCAACGCTAGTTTTACTTATATACAATTGCTATGGCTTATGTGCTTCTTGTAAGATGCTTTGAATACAACTTGTAGAAAACTGGATTATTATTATTTATTAATTAATAATAAATAGAAAAGGAATAAACAAATAAGATGGAAGATCTTTCCTTGCTTATATTGTTTAATATAAATTAAACAAAAGTAATTTCTTTTGGGGACAACTGCAGGGGCCTAACTTACAATACTGTGAGTGGAAGAGATCTATGAAGCACTCTGCACAGAAAGAGCTCAATATTAAAATACATGAACTGTGGTTCTTATGGGAGTCCATTTCTTCACAAGGAAAGGCTGTTTTTATCCACTAACATCACCTTCCATTAGAGTCTTTATCCCTGCTAACTGAACAAGAGGCACCTTTTTAAAGTGGTGGTTCTCTATATTTCGCAGCGGGGAGCAACTGGCCCTCTCCATCCCCAGCACAGCATCCCTCCAGTGGCTGTTGCTGGTGTCTATCTTAGGCTTCTTGTTTTAGAATGTGAGCCCTTTGGGGGACAGGAAGCCATTTCATTTATCTTTGTAAACCGCTTTGGAACTTTAGTTGAAAAGCGGTATATAAATTTGTCGTATTCGTAGTCTGGGAGGGGGGAAAAAAAGATCCAAGGCTTGCGTCTCTTACCTCTTTTAGAATCACTGATTGAGAAAGTGCTTAAAGAGGAACAGAAGTCCAGGGCAGAAACCAAGGGCTGGGAATACATTTCAGGGAAAGAGGCTGCAGGGACATATCCAGCCCCAACCGACAACGGAGTAGAGAAAGGGATGCTGGGAGCAATGGTAGCCGTTGGGAGGGCTCCTCTGACGACCGTGCTCGGCTGGAAGAAGAGAAAGGGGGGAAAGAAGACCTCTCTCACATGCAGCTTTTAGAGACTGGGGTGTGTGTTTTAAGCCGCCCATTTTATGTTGGCATGAGAGCTGCTCTGTCTGCTGCTTTCCCCCCCAGGAATCGGCATTTGCTGACTGCCGGTGAAGGGGCCATTCACTAGGGGGTGGCCTCAGCACAGTGGCCAAGCTACAGCTCGGAGGCAGAGCCTCGGCTTTGCAGGCAGAAGGCCCCAGTTCAATCCCTGGCAGCACCTCTAGTTAAACCATCAAGTATCACTGTCTGGCGCTTTCTCTGCCCAAGACCCTGGAGAGCCACTGCCAGTCAGAGAACATACAAAGCTAGATGGACCAAGAAGGCCGCACCATACAGGGCGTGCATGTTGCTCCCTGGGATAAAATAAACATACAGAGCAGTTCCACGAGACAGTGTTAAGAGGCAGCCAAGTACCGAACTTGGAACTCTTGTAAGACTAAAGTTGCTACCTGGGGTCCTACTTTTGCAAATACCAACAACTTTAATAGGATTGTGTGGAAGTCAGAGGAGTTTTGTAGCTTGTGTCAAGGCACTACTGCCTGGAGCTACGAAGCACCCTCGGAATACAAATTAGTGCCTAGTCCCCAAAAGACAACCATTGCCATGGCCCTGGTATGTGTACGCTCAGGCTCACAACATTTGCTCAGATAATTGGGTTTCTGAGGAGAACTCCGAGACACACCAGTCAGAAAGTGCCACCCCCTAAGCTTGCAGACCTGAGAACAAGGACACAGGGGTAGTCCTGTCGGGATCAACGGAGCACTAAATGTTTCCATCCCAAGGAAAAGGAAAGGTGGCCTACCATGACACTTTCACCAGGATCAGAAACCGAATCCAGGATTTCATCTATATCGTCTCCAATAACATCTCCGTCCCCCCAATCTAAAAAAGAGACGGTTCCTCCATTGGCCAGGGAGGCAGAAGAAAGAGAACTCTTCTCTGTCGGAAGGGCCATCAGAGATGCCATCGGTAATGGAACCAGGTCACCGGACACTTCAGGAGTAAAACTGGAAGAGGAGGAAGAGGAGGAGGAAGAAAGGATCTTTTCCTTCCAATTGGAAAAATCTGAAACAGATTTTGGTTTGGGAAGGTGTGTCTTAGAACAAGGATTCTCAACACAAAAGGCAAACCTCCTGATGGAGGCGTGAACAGCAGCTATGGCAGTTGACACCTCCCCCTGAAACCATGCAGCAGGGCCTGGTACACAACCTGGAGAAATAACAGCAGCCCGGCCTCAGCTCCCACCTCCATGCTTCTATGCCACATGTACGTAAAACTGTCTTTCCCCCGCATTATGTCCCAACCTCTCAAAAGGGACAGTCAGCCTAATGTCTGTCTAAGTGTGAAGGAATGTGTGTCTTCCTTCAGAAAGGAAGCATGGCCCAGATCAGACGGCTACATTTGCAGCAAAGTTTGATAAGCATTTAAATTTGCCTTTATACACATATATGGTACATTTGGAGTACTGTGTACAGTTCTGGTCACATATCTCAAAAAGGACATTATAAAACTGGGAAGGTACAAAAGGGGACAACCAAGATGATCAGGGGTCTGGAACACTTTCCTTACGAGGCAAGGCTACAACACCTGGGGCTTTTGAGTTTAGAAAAAAAGGCAACTAAGGGGAGACATGGTAGAGGTCGATAAAACGTTCCACAGTGTGGAAAGAGAGTTCTCCTCCCTCTCTAGAACCAGGGGTCATCCCATGAAACTGATTGTCAGGAAATTTAGGACTGACAAAAGTACTTTTTCATACAGCACATAATTGGTCTATGGAATTCTCTGCCATAGAATGTGGTGATGGCTACCAGCCTGGATGGCTTTAAGCAGGGCTTAGACTAATTCACGGAGGACAGGGCTATCAATGGCAACTAGACTTGATGACTGTATGCTGCCTCCAGGCTGAGGGACAGGTAATCCTCTGGAGCCCAGTTGTAGGGGAGAAAAGCAGAAGAGGGGGCATGCCTTCATTTCTTGCCTGTGGGGTTCTCAGAGGCATCTGGAGGGCCACTGTGAGAAACAGGATACTGGACTAGAGAGGCCCTGGGCCTGATCCAGCAGGGCTGTTCTTATGTTCTAACAACAGGTGTGGACAATTCAAGCATCATGTCTCAAACAGGGTAGAAAGGGGTGCACACACATACACACTCCCACCCTTCAGTAAGTGCTGATTATGAGACAAATGAAGTCCAGCATCTTCCAGCCGCTTCTTAGGAAACCACTAGCTGGCTACAAGCTAGACTATGGAATACAGCACCAGCATAGCAGCAGCCAATCATCTGGGAGGGGAGCAGTATATGCCCTCACAGCAGAAATACAGACCAACCACCTTGGAAATCCATGGGAGGCAGGAAAAGCAGGTAGGACCCAGCGACTCTATGCTAACCAATGTGCAAATAGATCCGATAAAGAATGGGAGGGCTTCTTCATGTAACTTGCCTCATTTTTAAAAAAAGCCTCAGCTCAGAAAGCCTCACCTGATTCGATGTCTTCTATAGACGTGTTTGAACTCTGCAAGCAAGCAAAATATCTGTCATCAGGAAATCTGCACAAAACATGCCTCTGGGAAACATATTTTTCCTTTTAAGATGCATCTCATCAAAAGGGCTAACAACATAGCTGCTAGGTGGCACAATACTGGAAAAATAAAACTATGACCCTTAATACTTGGTATCAGCACATATGGCACATAGCTATTTTGGAAAAACTGACCCATACTATTCGTCTTCAACTGGGTCAGGCCAATCCCAATGTCTTTTTTAACCACACAGTCTGATTTTATTTACAAATCAGGAAAATTTTGCTCATCTCTACCTTCCAATTAAATTAGTATCTGGAAAGATTGTTAAATGAGACTGTCATGTATTTAAGTAGAAATTAGAGCTTATGTGATTGTAGAAAGGGATATAATTGCTTGTGATTCTATTATAAACTGTCTGTTTTGTATTATGTTAACCAGATTTTTAAAAAATTAAGGGTTAACAACCTCCTGAACTTCATGCCAAATAAGATAGAGATCAAGCCCAGAAATGTTCAGTGGAGCACCACTGAATGGAAAACTGAACTCAAACAGCTTGTACTAGAGTCCAGAGGCTGCTCTGGACCATTTGGGCACAAACAACTTACATAGGAACTCTGCTCTGACTCTCTGCACAATCAATAAGCTTCTTCTCCGATTATAGCCCATCTAGGGTTACTTTTTACACTGTTAAGTGAGAATCCTACCTTGCCATTTCTGTAGCAAGACTTGCACAAAGAATACTAAAAAAAAAACTTAAAGGCCATTCATTCTACACATTTAACCAAATAAGATGACACAACATACAAAACGTTAGATAAAACCGAAACACTTGCAAAGTGAAGGGAATCACCCATCTCTTATTACACATCACATTTTTATTTTTTTTAATGGGAAACTTTTCCCATCAAAATGCAACCACTCTGTTCACACACAGAGAAGACAAAACCTTACCTTATTTGATACTTCTCCAGAAACAGAGTTTGAGGAAGGCTGCAATTAAGCATATCATCATAAATAACAAATACAGAAGAGAGTCTAAAACTATTGCATAGAAATAATTCTACTTACTTTTGCCCTAACGTAGGGTTTTCTTATTTTTAATCCTAGTTGCTGAGCAAGTTCTTGAGTTAATTTTATTACACTTTCATCCTATGGGGGGGAAAACACACACATACACACACAAACCATATGATTTAAGGAACTTCTAACACAACAAAGTTCCCAATATTCCCACACCAGTCTAATACAAGGGTGGCCAGCCTGAGGCTCTCCAGCTGTTGAACTACAATTCCTATCATCCCCAGGTGTAACTAACTGTGGCTGGGGCGATTGGAGTTGTAGTTGAACAATATAAAAACTCACTACCCCAACTACTAGAGTATACCCAGGACCATTTTCAGGAAACTGAACTCAGTCTGTGTCATGATTTCACAGGGGTGGAATAAGTGGGTGTCTGGGCCAAGTGACAATACAGCCTGCCCACTGGATCCCCACAAGCTCCATTTCCCACTTCCCAAGTTCCTATTCTCTTGGTGTGTGTGCGGCTACTACTCTTATCTTAGGAACAGTGAATGCACAGTTACTGAGCTTGGGGTGTGGGGAGGGAGCAACATCAAAGGGTCATGGCTAACAGGCATGGTATTCAGTGAAGGGGGGAGCATTTCTTGGGAAGGGCTCTGAACAGACCCCAAGTTTCCTCAATAGCACAAAACTCCACAAAAATACTCTACCATGCATTATTCCTACAATACTGAACAGACTAAAAGGCTTAAACCAGAATTGACTCCTCAGATCTGGCCACAAACCTGCAGCCATTCACTGCAGACACAGGAGGAAAAAATGGCTGTAGGGCTCGAACAGCACTATGCCACCGGTCAATATGCTCTGCTTACCTGCGGCACTGAGAGGGAACATTTTGCAACAGCATCGTAAGCCTCCCTGTATCTTCCCAGTTCTTTTAAGGCTTTGGATTTCCGGTAGAGTGCTCTGAAATTGTTTTCATTCAGTTTTAAAATTATCCCACAATCTTCTAGAACTCTATCATGCAATCCCTGTACCAACAAACAACAAAATAAGAGGACTTAAACATTTCATGGCTATAATCTAGGGCTGAAGGAAGGCAGGGGACACATAATGCACTGCAAATTAATTCCTAGAGTAGACCTCCACAACATAAAGCCCTGGGGCTGGATCGGGCCCTCAGGGACATTTTTCCTAGCCCACAGGTAGCCAGCAACAGCAGGTGCCACAAAGAACTTGACATTTGCATAGGGCTGGCACTATCCCATGCCTGGGCACAGACAGGTCTTATTTCCTGGCCTCTATCTTTGGTGAAAATTGTGAATCCCAAGGGGGAGGAAAAATGAATAATAATTGCTTTAATTATTAGCTCTAAAACTAATTTTAATGCATACATCAAGACATGGTTATTTCCGCCCAACTGGGACATTTGAACCAAGGAAACTCAGGATCCTTTGGAGCCCTACAGCCCTAGGAAAGCTAGGAGTCCAGGAATGTTGCTACTTTGTTGACAGGGAAACACCAGCTAAGCTGTGCCCAAATGTTTCTACCCTTGGCAGTTAAGTATTATGAAAGAACTCGACACCTCTCCTCAGGACTCGATCTGTACAGACCAAATGAACATGAGAAAATCAGATGCCTCTTGCGAAGAAAATGTGACCTTTTGCTCAAGGCTGCCAGAGCTGGTGTGGGGAGCACAGAAGGAACCCTTCAAATCCCTCCCAATAACCAGCCTGCCCCATGGCAGAAGTGGCCTCAATGCTGTGCAGGCCCACAGCAAAAATCCTAATATGCAAGCACTAGCTTTCCAGTTTAAAAAGATGGGGGCCAAGCACCTGGGATGCCAAGGTCACATTCAGCCCTAAGAGATGGGGCATTTTCTCAACCACCTGCCTGCCGTCTTAACACAACAGCTTACCTTTTGTGAATAACATGCTATACGGTTAACATGCAGTTTCTCTAATATTTCATCAGCAATATGGATTCCTTCAGAATTGGCATAATCTGCTATATTTAAAGCTTCTGAGTAGAGGTTCAGTGATCCTTCCCAGTCACCATCTCGATATGCATCGTTCCCTTCATTAAATAGGTTTTTAACAAGGTCTCGTATGAATACCTGAAACACAGACACCTGGTGAAGCGCTTAGAGACAGATCCATGCCTCTCAAACATACTGGCAGCTATCCAATACATTGGCACTGCCAGCCTCTCTTTAAGCAGCACCAAGAGAAGGCTTAGCTGTTATCTAGCCCTTTCTGATGCAATCACTCCTAGAAACAAAAACGGAACAGAAATCGCTGATGAGGCAGCCAAGAAAGCGATAAAAGCAACAGAATGTGCTCAAACTCATTATCTCTGCCAGGTTTCTAAGAATCAAGTTGAAGTTCTGGGAGAAAAGCAAAACAAGACATCGGGGTCTCTAAAATTAACTCCCAACTGCATTTCTGTATCTCAGCAAGAGCTACTTTGCTTCCTCCACTCCCCCATGCTGAACCATAGCAGGCCACACAAAAGTCCACCTTCAAAAGAGCTGCCTTGTACACCAAGAGAGATCACTGTTCCCTTCTTTCCCCCCAGTGTGAGGGGCTCCTGTGGCCTCCATCCCAACTGCTGCTAGTGGCAAGTTGCTGGGAAGAAGCACCGCTGAGCACCAATGTGATCAAACAGCAAGGGAAAGAGTTAACCATCACACTTAAGGAGAGATTCCCACCCACCACGGAGTTCCCTATGAGTAGAAGAGTTCAGAAGGGAATACCATTACCTCATATTGTTCTTGTGTCCCTGGGTAGGGCAAAGTAGACCTGTGAAGGTGAAATTAGAAGATATTTTTTAAGAAGGAAGAGTGAGACCGTGCTCAGCTCTCGTTCAAAGAAGTCTGACATCCAAGAGCCCAAAACCAAAAATGCTTTTCTACCTTCCCAAAGGTAACCTTTCTTTCATGGATTTCTTGGCCTCTGTAACCTGAATCCTCCCCCAGCTCAGCTTCCTGCAGCTTGAATCTGCAGTTTTATATAGAGAGGCCAAAGCTCTGTAGGACTGGGCTGTCAAATGAAGATCTGAAGTGTGGGTTCTGACCCTTGCCACCTCTTTTCAGAACCTCTCAGTACAGCTATGTCAGGGAGCTTGCCTTCCCCACCATGCAGGCCAGAGGCTGCCTGCTTTATAAGAAGATGGCAGCTGGCTCACAACTTTCTAACCAAGGCCCCAAATCACCCCCCGCAGTCAGGGAAGGGCCCAATTCAGCCCAGGGTCCACCTGTTATTCCCCCTTCCAGTAGAGCAAATGTCCTGATCCACCACTGGGTAGCTTCTCTGCAGATCATGCTCTCTCTGACTTTGGTGTCATCTCAAGCAACAGCTTGTGAACAGTTGTTGCCAAGCTGCCAAATGGGATAGAACTGAAGGAGACTGAGCAACCGCTTCTTCACAAGCAGAGAAGCAACCCAGTGGTGGGCCAAGGTGCTTGCCAGCACTGAAGGGGGGAGCAGGTCATCCAAATAACAGGCGGTCTGTAGCTCATGATTTCATGTGAGCTGGAGGCTCACAAGAGAAGGATCCCTGGGAGGAAAGCTCCTCTGCATTCCTTTGTGCCTGCAGAGGACTTTTCTTTGCACCTGGACATTTTAATTTTCTTAAACCCGCATCCTGTTTTGCTTCCTACAGAAATGCCATTTCCCCCCCCCCCAAATGAAAGACAGATTAAAACATGCTATTGCCTACAGGGCATCACTGAGCCTGGACAAGCTAGGCTCAGCAATGCTCCAAAGACTAAGGAGCATGATTCTCACAGGTACAATGGGAAACCCTAACCTAATATTTATTCTGAAAGAGCAAAGCTCACTAACTGTTCAGTCTTACACATCACCCCAGTAGGAAAGAAAAAGACTGCATCATTTTTAAAGCAATGTCCCTTCAACCAGATCCCCACCCCGCAGAAACAGGTGTCCAGTCGCCAGGAACCCTTACTGTATAAACTGCAGCCCTTCCTTAATCTCCTGCAGTCTGGTGCTTCTATCCACAGAAACATTGGACATGTTATCATGAAAACCCACTTCTTCAGTATGCAACTTCTGAAACAGAAATGATAGTGAGTTGCTGGTTTGTAAATCAGATGCCATTGATGCGAGAGGTCACTTTTATCTATGGAAACAAACGGGGCATGCCTTTACCTTCCAGACAAAATACAAAATAGTGGGGGGTGGGGGTGAGTGGGATCATTTCATTGCTGAATACAGTCGTCTCTGGCCAACCGCGAAGGTTTCATTCCTGGAAAACCTCGCAGTTGGTGAATCTGAGGTTGACAAGGCATTAAAACCAATGGGAAACAGGGGGTTAGGGGAATCACAGGCACAAAGAGATTGAAAAAAGAACCCCAGTTAAAAACAGAACAAATGCCCCAACCCCCAAAATTTCCAAAAAATCTCACCAAACCACAGATACTCAGGTCACAGTTGGTGAGACCTGCCACAATTTCCCAGTCGCAGATACTCAAATCCATGATTGGGAAACCCGCAGTTGACAATGGACGACTGTACAGCATTGAAAGTGACTCAGACTGCATTACCACCAAAACCATGCATCAAGATACCAGATACACTATAAGCTGAGTTTCAAAGACCAAAAAGAATAAAACAGAATCACATGTAACTGAACCCTTCCCAATGCACAGGGCTGAGGAAATCCACTAGTCTGTGACAAGTGAAAAATGATGCCTGACAAGTGAAAAAAGTCCTGATGAGTAATGTACCAACATAGCTTGAGGAACCATCTGACTAGTGGAATATTCTATCTGGCTGATAAACTTATCCAAACTTTCTTCACCTTTACCAATGCACAAAAGACACCTTAGCATAATTTAAAAAAAAAACACCACAGGGCTCCCAACAAACCACAAGGATACTTGAGAGTTGCACTGGAATTCTAGCTGGCACCTAAAGAAGCCACATGAAAGGACACTAGCAACACTGCAGGTCACTAGAGGAGCACAACCACAGCTGACAGTCCAGCTGCTGCTGCACACCCCTGTGTGGAATACCCTGTGCCGGTCATGGAAGAGCTGCATCATCCACAATCAAGAAGTTAGCAACCACAAACGGGATGTAGAAACTGGGCAGCACTGAAGCATTTAAAAGTGGTGGGAACCAGTGTGCTAAGCAGTCACGTCTTACTCCAGTGCTTCAAATATGAGAGGAGGATTCAGAGACTTTGCACACCTTTGCACCCCATCAAGATAAAGAAGCTATGTTTGACCCAGTAGAAAGATTTTATACAGGTAGCTTGTTAGAGATCAGCAGAGAAAAAAATTACTGAAAGATATTCAATCCAGGCCACAGTGAAAGGTATTTTGTCCCTTCGACTCCTCCCTGATCTTACCACCAAAATGGTGGGAATGCAGAAGGAGATCCGGGCTGAGCTGGGGGTACCCAGGCTGTGGAACTCCTTGCTTAGGAGACACATCCAGCACCCTCTTTAGTCTGTTACCTTCTTGAGATGGATCTCCTGAGGCAGGGAATTACCCAGCCTGGATACCACTGTGTTTTCTTTAGACAGGTGTTCAACTTGGCTAGTTGATTCGTGATGGCGTTGGGATTGCTTCTGTGCTAACTGTGGTTCCTATTTTTTTAAAGGGTTTTTTTATTGTTTTAAAATTGGTTTTCCATTATAATCCTTAGAAAGATGGAGTGCAAACAAACACAGACAACTGAAGTTATACCTTGTTTGGGACCAACAAACACCCTCCTTGCAGTTTTTGAATTAAAAGAGGAAAGTGAAAACTACTCAACACATCAACATGTTCTGCTCTACTTGTGCCATTCAGAAATGTAGCTGAGCTCTAGAGAATTGTTTGTCTCTCACACTTCTTTCTAAGAACAAGAGCTAAAATGCTCAGTCGGGTAAGCGTGTAGAAAGCTAATTCTCCATCTGGGCATCTTCAATCAAAACCACAGTTGAAAACTACCAACCAGAAGCCCCAAATAAGTTGAAGCAGAGGGATATCTCAAAATGTTTGGCTTAGGTCTCTAATGAGGAATAAAAGGGACTCTAGACTCAGAGTTAAAGCTGTAAAGTGGGGTCAACATTAATAAGATCTCCCAAAATGTCAGTCTTTCCGGTTATTGTCTTCTCCTAACCTTCCATATTTCCAAGATCCTGATAAAATAGCTATAGTATATTCGATCCATTAAACAGACTACCATAAACCATGCATCTATGTAAGTGAGTTCTGGCTCATAAAAGCATATGCCACGTCAAATATGTCAGCCTTTAAAGTGTCACAAGATTTTTTTATTGCTTTAGCTAGAAAGCAGCCCGTTTCCCAACTATTGCAGCATTCAAGTGAAACATCACTACTGCAAAAAATGCAAGCAGTAAGAGAAACAGAAACCTCTTTATGCAAACACACACACACACACACTTAGGAGAGCAACTTCACCTGAAAGCCCTGCCACCCACATGTGCAGAATGAGCCACTTCAAGTAAAGAGAAGTTATTTTTAAATAAAGTATTAGCACTTTCAAAGCTCACTGGAATGTTCTATAAAGACATGAAGATGACAAACAATCTTTTTTTAAATAAGAGAGTCTCATAATCTGATTCTAGGTCTTGCGTTTTGTGTATTCAGCTATAATGGAGAAACAGCAGCAATTACCACTCATTCAAACTTAAAATAAAAGTGAACTGAAAACCACCACACCATAGACAAAGTCTACAGCTGACAGTCTCTTTTCAAACCATGGCTACTTCTAAACACATTTCAGTTCTGCTTCCTGTAATGCAGCTTGCTGTTTTTATCTCCAAGCAGACAATCCAGAGGCTATGAAGTTTGTTAGTCCTACTGAAATCAGAGGGGCAAGCATACCTAACTTCTCAGCAAACTGTACTAGCCATTCCTTGTCATTTTATTTGACTTAAACTCTACACTCTGCTTTGTACTCTGGAGTGCAAGTTATCAAAATACAAAAAATAGTGCATTTGAACACTTTGCACTTAAACACAACACAAGCAGAGCAAGACAAACTTCTCTTTCACATGCACAAAAAAAGTCCACTCAAAATATAACACCAACAGTTGTTTTTGTTAGAGTATCATTTACTGGCTTCCAGCTACAGGTAACTGAAAGACAAATGACTGCTTTACTGTGATTACTGCCCACTTTGTCCAAATACTTAATTCTGCTTGCTAAATTTTGTCGTTGTCTGATCCCACTTGGATCCTTTGTGAGTCCAATTATACCAATTCCAGGAGATGTACTGGAGGACTGAAATGTGAGTGTGAGCCTACCCTTTTGTACAAACATAACCAGATTTTTTTTTTTAAACACCAGCCATAAAAGAGAGCACTTTAAGAGGTGCATATTAAATCTGCTTTGTGGCACAAGCCTGACATACTGCCCACCCTATCTAAGGTATGATCAGAAATACCCAGAGAGGCTGACATCTATGCTAACCACCTAGTGAGGAGGAGGAGAAAAAATTTCAAATCCCAATTATTCAATAAATAATTTGAATAACTTGTGGTTGTACATCCAATATCCTGCCCAAAGTTCAAGCTATAACTCTTAATATCACCAGCACATAGGTCAATTTTAAGGAGGCACAGAGATACATATTATTCCAGTTTTCATATTTTGTCTAAACAGTACACAATCATATACAGTAAGCTAATACAACTCAATCTTCCCCCAATGAGAGGTGCAAAAGCTCTTTAGTATTACATTATCACCAGTCATTTTGACCATACAGTAATATTAAAAATGTGTGTGGTGTGTGTAGTGCCTGATCAAGATTCAAACTGCATCTTATTAGTAGAGAAGAATTCATCTACTACTCCAATCCATTGGGGTTTTTTTCAGAAAAAGGAAAGGGATATCCCTCTGAAAACAACACTCATGTCCTGTTTCTAAAAATAAAAACAGGCCTCTCTATATATTTAACCCAGAGAAAAGAATCAATCTCAGCAACATTACAGCAGAACAAAAAGGAGATGAATAATTTCAGTACAAACTAAGTCACGGTGCTTTCCTGTATAGCATGAGGAGAGGTGGAACTGAGGCACCAATATGTACCACCACTTTTCACTGTGGCGCACAGGCACAACTCTATCCCATGAAGCACATATTTAAGTTTTGCACTGAAAGAGATGAAGAGTTTCACAGATTCAGGCTGCCAAGTCACAAACTCAAAGCACATTCCTGTGCAGTTGCAAGAGACAAGGGGGTAGAAAGCCCTAAAGGTGAGAGCAGCCATAAACAAAGCACTCTCTCTCTCTCCCTCTTTCATTCTTTGTTTGTATACATAACACATCCTCTGTGTTTGTCTGTGTACATTTAGACAGATACACATGCACAGATATATACACATACTTAGGTCTGTATGTATATGCATTGCTACACACCACATGTGCATATCTATAGACATATACACGCAGAGAAAAACACTATGCATATTTATATAGATGTACAGTCATATAACATGTGCATGGACATATACACATCTATATACAGCCTTTATATGTGCATACTCCCATCTACATACATGTATGTGAGTGCTTATGCACACAAACCCAAAGAGTCCTAGAGCCAGTTTCAAAATCTAATTGCTTTGTACCACTGACAAAAGCCAAGACATGCTAACTGTATACTAAGCTTTGCTTTACCAGCTGCAAAAATTTATGTGACAGCTGGATTGGTAAAGATCTAGAGCTCTGTGTGTACGCATATACACACATGCGTATGCATCTTATGTCTCCGTACACGCTGTAGATACATACAGTATGCATGTATAACACAGACAAACGGCCGTTCTTCCACTATTTACCCCTGCCTCCACTCCCCCGCCCCGAGCCTTCCTCTTTTGTCCCCCTTGTATAGATATCCAGGCTGTAAGCTATTCGGGGCGAGGAATGTCTCCGTGGCGCGCGAAGCATATACCTGCTGCTCTATGCATCATGAAAACAACTATAATCATTGTGAACGTATTATACAAGCCACCCACCCACCCATCCTTCCTTCCTGGGAGGGGCCAGAGATGCTCCCTCGCCTCCTATCGAGTCAAGGGGTGTCCCCGCTTCCCTCCCCCCTGGCCCGAGTACGGGCCCGCTCCTCCCCTCACTGCCTCCCGTCCGACACAGGGAGGCACCGAGCAGGCGGAGGAGGCGCCCCCCGCCCAGAGCACCCCACACATACCGCATTCCCCTCCCGTCATGCGCCGAAGCTGGCCCGGGCGGGAAGGGGGCGGGACCTGCCTCACCTGCTCCCTCAGCCCGGAGACCGCGTCGCTTCTCCGAAGGAGGAGGAAAAAACAACAGCCTGGAGGCGCGCCGAGCCAGGCCTCTCCCTCCGCCAGCCTACCTGCCTTCTTCCTTCCGGCCTCCCACCTGCCCTTCCGGCGAGGCCTCCTGCACCTTCTGCTGCCACAGCGCCCTCTACTGCCCGGAGGCCGCCTGGCAGCGCCACAATACCGAGGACTCCTCAGCCACGCCTTCGACTGATTGGCCGGGAGAGGAAGGGCGACTGCCGTCGCTCCTTCCCGATTGGCTACCGTTCGCTCCCAGTGTGCTTCGCGCGCTTGCCCTTCCATTGGCCACCGCGGAATGGGAAAACCCTCCATTGGCTGCGTGGCTGAACGTTGGCGTCTCTGATTGGCGGAAGCTTTGCCACTCTCCGCAAGCCCCGCCTCTCGAAAACGGGAAGTAAAGCTGCAGAGCTCTGAGGGAAAGGAGAAAACTGGGGAGAGGAATGTTGACTGCTTGTCACGGTAATAACCAGCAATCAGCCGCGCTTGTGCCTTTTGTGGTTCGGTGTGTCGCGGGGTCGACCCTGCTAGGGGACCGTGAGAGCAGCTCACACGGGAAAAGGGGAAATCGGGTGTAATGCGCATGTGTAGATCTTCTTGACTATGTTGACTCACGTGGCTCTCCCCCTCAGTAACGAGGGAGAGTGACGGAGTGCGCTTGCGCGCGGGCTTTGTAGGTGTGGCTACAATTAAGATATTCAGTAATGGGCGGAGCTTGAAGGGCATTTGTTATCAAAGGGGACCCTTTTCCTCTAGTCGACGTCACAATCGATCCATGTGACTTCACTTAAGACAATGCTGGGTTCAAACCCATAAATAAAGGGAAGGGAGACATCGCGGAGGAAAGGCAAAACAGTGCCCCGCCCGCCCTGGCATCCTCGACGTTGATAAAGAAAATAGGGTTTAAAAACTTGCCGCCGTATAAAACCGATTATCTGCTTCAGTCCTACGGGCTCTTATTTGCAGTCTGCTGCAGCTAGACAATGGATGATGTCATCCTGTCAATGGCACAGCAGGGGGCTTTCAGTTCCAGCTCTTCCTGGTATGATGTCGTCAGAACAAAATGGTGTTGTGTCACAGAGGGGCCTGTTATAAGACTGTTCTAATAACTACCCAGGTTAAACAGGGTGGGGGGAAACTAACTGCAAGTAATTTGGTTCCTGGAAATAGTTAAAAGTGCTCATCTAGTTAGGTGTGCAGTTCATCAGTAGTTAACCACCTGAGCAAAAAGAGATGATTAAATGGGGGTGGAGGGATTGTGATCCTGGAGTTGCCTGCTGTTTAGTAAAACAAATAGTACAGGGTGTGAGAATACATCGTGAAACCGGTTTTCCTTCTTTGCCGTGTTAGCTGTTATACTCTATTCTTAATTACTTAAGAAGCACTGAAGGTTCATTAGTGCTATTTAGCCTTGGATACCAGTGATGGCTTTTAAGCCATTAAACTGAATTAATGTGTTGATTATTGACTGTAAGTGCATTCCTACTCTGATTTCTGCAGGGTTGCTGCCTAAATCATGCTGCTCTGTTCCCTGGGGGTCTTGCTTGGCCTGGTGGTGTGTGCTCTCTCTCTGGACAATGGACTGCTGAGGACTCCACCAATGGGCTGGACGCCTTGGGAGCGCTTTAAATGTAACCTCGACTGCAAAAATGATCCTGAACACTGCATCAGGTGGGGGGAAACATGTGACAGGTTGTACTGGCCTCCTAGTTGTTTGTGAAAAGAAGTTCTGGAATTCTGCAATACATCATAAGATGTATCAAATGTTTATGCCAGGGCTTGAAGGTGCATGAAATCCTCTGCACTCCTAGACCACCCCTTTCCACACACAAAAACTATACCCGTGTGAAGTGAAGCAAGCTTTCTTCTTTCAGCAGGACACTCCATGCATGTAAGTCCCTCTGACAACTTGAAAATAGTTGGGAGGTCTGGCAAACTCTTCCTCTCCCCTCCCCCAGTTCTTCCCATCACCACATCAGCTGGTGGGCCTTATTTATGTAATTATTTGATTTACATACAGTTTTTCATTTTAAAAAGTCTCAAAGCAGTTTACAATATAAATAAAACAATGCACAATTAAAATACAATGGTACAGATTTTAAATAACTATTAAAAAACCCATTAAAATAATAATACATAAAACACAAAGCAGCAGTAAAAACAATACTTTCATTCAAAAGCCTGGGTGAAGAGCCATGTCTTTACTTTTTCCCTAAAAACTGTCAAGGAGATTGAGTGGATTTCAGCCAGGAGAGCATTCCAAAGTCTGGGGGCAATGACAGAAGGCCCTGTCCTGCGTGCTCAACAACCGAGCCCCTCTCGTTGTTGGCACACAGACCATAGCTCCCTCCGATGATCTTGTCAAGCAGGCAGAAACCCTTGGGAACAGGCAGTCCTTCAGATATCCAGGGCCTTGAATCACAGGCTTGCAAGGAGGATGGGGCAATGAGATTATGAGCACTTTGGGGACAGGGGACCATCTTATTTATGTATGTTTAAACTATGTAAACTGGTTGACTAGTGGTATATATTTGTTGTAGTAGTGGCATAGCAGGGAAGTAACTTGACTAGGGAGCAAGAGTCTGCTTGTTCGAATCCCTGGTGGTATGTTTCCCAGACTATGGGAAACACCTATATTGGGCAGCAGCGATACAGGAAGATGCTGAAAGGCATCATCTCATACTGCACAGGAGATGGCAATGGTAAACCCCTCCTGTATTCTACCAAGAAAACCACAGGGCTTT
The DNA here is from genome assembly GCF_027244095.1 of Hemicordylus capensis. Taxonomy (NCBI): domain Eukaryota; kingdom Metazoa; phylum Chordata; class Lepidosauria; order Squamata; family Cordylidae; genus Hemicordylus; species Hemicordylus capensis. Next base: position 4,810,857 of record NC_069669.1, read on the forward strand.
GTGTTCACCAGGAGTTGACACTAACTTGACAAAACAACTGTACTTTACTTTAGTAGTACATCTGGAAGTGATCCATTGTCATCATGAGTAATGGGTTACTGCGCCTGCGCGGGAACCTCTCGGATGAATTAACTAGCTCCTCTTTGGCGTCCCTCCCTGCTGTGCACATGCACTGTGCCTTCCTTTTCTCAGCAGCCAGGCGCCATTTTGTCTCAGTTTCTTTTCAACCACTGATGTGTTGAGACCTCTGGTTCATTGCTCCTCAGTTTATGGAAAACAAAGCATTACTTTGGACAGATTTTCAGTGTTTTTTATTTCGGACGGTGACTTGACTATTCTTCGCTTTTTGGACTTTGGACTTGATTCTTCCAGTTACTTCGGACAGATTTCAGTGTTTTGAACTTCAGACTGTGAGTTGACTATTCTTGGGATCTTGGACTTGGACTTGATGTTTACCTTTCCACGGCTTGGAAGTCATGACTGAGAGGAAAAAGAAAAAGTCATGGCTGAGAGGAAAAAGACAACATTTAAACGTTGCTCTCAGTGTAGGGCTAAACTACCCTCAACTGATGAACATGATCTCTGTTTGGGTGAGCAACATGTTCCGGCTTCTTGTAGGATTTGTAGATCTTTTTTGAAGCAGACTTTGAAGAATTGCTCGTTGCGCCTCAGAGCAGCCCTGTATGGAGACGTGCTGCATCCACTGACACCAGAATCAACATCGATCTTGGGACTGACACCGACGTCAACAGCCTCCTTCTCAGTGTCTGCCCCCGGGGTCTGTTCGCACAGTCTCAAACCCTGCTGGATGATCTCGAAGAGATTGTCTTCAAGAAGCCCAAGTCTACCAACCTTGGGCATAAGAAGCGTAAACGACATCGTGTTACATCGGATAGTGATTCATTGCCTCTGAATAAACACAAGTCGAAGTCAACTCACTTATCGGGATAGAGAACTCCTTCACCGTCTATCAACCATCTCTACTATAATAATTTTTGCAATTTTATTCCAGAGCGGGCATTGGACTAGGATCCCTGGGGGGTGCTTTTCAGCATCACTGGGGAAAGACTCTTCTTTATATGTCCCATCCCCACCCCTGATCAAGAGTATTAGGAAAACTGATACAAGACAATGCACAGGCTATTTTGGTGGCACCATGGTGGCCTTGCCAACCATGGTTTGCATCGCTACTCAGACTGATGGGGAGTGACTATTACCACCTTCCACTAGATCTACTGTCAAGAGATGGGGGGAAATATTACATCCATCTCTGTGGACCTTACAACACACAGCGTGGAAGGTCAGCTATTGAAAAATATCCTTCTGAACTCTCGTAAAGCCTCCACCAGGAGGAGTTACTCAAGTAAATGGAAGCACGTCGCTATTTATGCAAAGGAACATGCCCAGCTAACTGGGCAAAGAGGCACCTTTTACTGTGGGGAGAGTAACTGGCCCTATCCACCCCCAGCACAGTACCTCCAGTGCCTGTTGCTGGTGTCTGTCTTATGTTTCTTTTTAGATTGTGAGCCCTTTGGGGACAGGGTTCCATCTTATTTATTTGTTATTTCTCTGTGTAAACCACTCTGAGCCATTTTTGAAAGGGCGGTATAAAATCGAATTAGTAATAATAATAATATAACATGGTTTCCACCCGTTCAAGGCCTCTACGGATCAGGTTTTGCTATATGTAACCAGCCTGAAAGAAGCGGGCCTAGCTAATGTGTCCCTACGGGTCCACCTGGCCACTATTTTGTCAAAGCATAACGGCTGGCAAGGTCATTCTGCCTTCTCACACGTGCAAGGAGTTCTTGGGGGCGTTAATAATCTCAACCTGGCCTCCACCCAATAAGACACCCTACTGAACAGTGGAGCCTCTCCCTAGTTTTGGTCTCCCTGATGGAAGCTCCCTTTGATCCACTTTGTGAAGCAAGCCTACGTTACTTGACACTCAAAATTGTTTTCCTGATCGCTATCACTACTGTCCAGCTTGTAAGCAAGTTAACTGCCTTAAGGGCAGATGCACCATATACACAATTCTAGCCTAATAAAGTAGTTATGCACACTGACCCAGCCTTCTTACCGAAGGTGGTAACGGACCATTTGAATCAGAACATCGTTCTTCCCTCCTTTTTCCCCAAGAGCCAGAATCACAATTAGAGAATGCACTACACTCTCTCAATGTGAGAAGACGCCTTCTGTATTATCTAAAAGGGACAGAACGTATTAGACAAACTAAAATGCTCCTTGTCTTATTCAAAGGCAAGAATAAGGGCCTGTCTCTGTCTAGACAGAGGCTGTCACACTGGTTAGTGGAGCTCATTTTCTTAACATATAAGTTACAGAATCAACAACCTCCCAAGCTGATAAAGGCACACTCCATGAGAGCGTATGCTACTTTCACTGTACATTTATCTGGTCTCCGCTTTAAGGACTTATGTGTTGCTGCTACATGGTCTACACACTTACCTTTCATTAAGCACTATGCTGTAGACTTACGTATGGCGGTGGAGACCAACTTTGGAGGAGAGGTATTTAAAAGGATTCTTCAATAGTGGGTGAAATGGCTGCACCCTCCACAATTTTTTTTTATTTTTTACATTTTATATCCCACTCTTCCTCCAAGGAGCCCAGAGTGGTGTACTATATACTTAGGTTTCTCCTCACAACAACCCTGTGAAGTAGGTTAGGCTGAGAGAGAAGTGACTGGCCCAGAGTCACTCAGCAAGTATTATGGCTGAATGGGGATTTGAACTCAGCTCTCTCCGGTCCTAGTCCAAGACTCTAGCCACTACACCACACTGGCTCTGGAGATGAAGCTGGCTAGTCACCCATTTCTCATGATGACAATGGATCACTTCCAGATAGACAGGTTGCTTACCTGTAACTTATGATCTGGAGGTGATCCGTTGTCAGTCATGAGACCTGCCCATACCTCCCCGCTGAAGCATTTTAAGAAGAAGACTGACTTACCTACTTGGTCAATGAATCCACGACGTGTGAATCGTCTATCAGATAGATCTCCAAGAAACTGAGACAAAATGGCATCCGACTGCCGGGAAAAGAAAGGCACGGAGCACGTGCACAGCAGAGAGGGGTGCCAACAAGGAGCTAGTTAATCCATCCGAGAGGTCTCTGTGCAGGCGCAGTAACCCATTTCTCATGACTGACAATGGATCATCTTCAGATCATAAGTTACAGGTAAGCAGCCTGTCTTTCTCCTGTGGAGTCCCCACTAGAGGGAGCCAGCTTCTCCTGGTTCCAGCATATACTGGCAATTCTAGTGCTCTCTTTCCTTTTCCAAGGAACCCCTCTCCCCTCGGCCCCATGCTTCAAGCTCTAGGAGCTAGCAATTCCTTACTTCAAGTCCAAGGGTTGTACTCCAGCATCTTCTGTGACATTTCAAGGGATCCTGGAGCAGCAGTGTAATTTCTTGGGCTAACCAGTTTTCCAGACCCAGAAAGTAAGCATGCCTTTGAAACAGATGAGGATAACTTGGAACAGGTTGTTTGGGGTCTTTTCAACAGAGCAAAATTTGCTGGTGAGATATCTGCAGGCAGGGAGAGTGTTGTACAGAGATGACCCCTCACTGCAACCTGTGTTCCCTTTTAACAGGGATTCCCAGATGTTGTTGACTACAATCCCCAGAATCCCCAGCTGCAATGGCTTTTGCTTGAGGATTATGGGAATTGTAGTCAACAGCATTGGCCCTTCTGGAGACGTTAGCCTTCAACTCCCATTATCCCTGATTATTGGTCACTGTGGCAGGGGATTATGGGAGTAGTTGCTCAAAAACAGCTGGAGAGCCAAAGTTCAGTGGCTGTTGCTGGTGTTTGTTTTCGGTTTTTGATTGTGAGCCCGTTGAGGACAGGGTGCCATTTGTATTTATCTCTATCTATCTATCTGTCTATCTATCTAAACTGCTTCGGCAACTTTTGTGGAAAAGTGGTATATAAATATTTGTCGTCTTGGTATTCGTGTTTCTTCACAGTGAACACTTGTTCAAGGCGATGGCAGACAGAATGGCAGAAGATGGGTGGAAGCAGCTTGGATATGAGTACATCAACCTGGATGACTGCTGGGAAGCTGAAGAAAGAGATGCTCAGGGCAGGCTCCAGGCAGACCCTCAGAGGTTTCCCAGTGGCATTAAAGCCCTTGCTGATTACGTAAGTTCAGTCACATGTGTCATTCTGAGGACCAAGTTCTCTCTGAAAGCTTTCAGATTTAGAAGCTGCCAAAAAAAGCTACTTAAAATTAACCAGACTGGAAAAGGTTAGTGTTCCAAAAAATACACTATTCTACACCAAAAATGCACTGCTCAAATAATTCTGAGAGTCACTTCTGTTAATAACTTTTTGTTAGTCTGCTTTTGAGACACAAAAGGGCTGAAGAGAAACGTCTGAGGCACAAGAGGGCTAACTTGTGGACCGCCTAACCAATTTGAACCAAATTTGCTACTGGTGTTGGGACACATAGAGATGGCTCAAGGGTGTAGTTTGTAATGATGTCATCCACCCTGATTCAAGATGGTGGACACGTGAAAGTTTGAGGTGCAAGTAGGAACCAATTTGGACCAAATTTGGTACAATTGTAAGGACACATAGGGACACCTCAAATGCATAGTTTGTGATGATGTCATCCACCCCAACTCAAGATGGCAGATGTATGAATGTTTGAGGTGCAAATGGGCTAACTTGTGAACTTCCTAACCAATTTGGAACAAATTTAGTCCAGTTGTAGGGATTGTGAAAGGAAAGTAGGCAGATTTGTTCTTACTAGAACAACTTTACTGCTTGTTTATTTGGTGTATTTTTGTGCTGATTTTAGGCAAACAGTTCTTGTATGTCAATTTTCTTTTGCAATATTTGTAAACATGCATGGTGAAGTGGAGAAGGAAGTTGCATCAAGCTGGATTAACTAGTTATATTTCAAAACTGCCCGAAACTTCACTCTCTGGGTGGGTTACAAATGGTTAAAGCAACAATAAAATTAATGCTAACAAACTGAAACAGCTAAAGCAATCCAGTGCTCTGTAAGAGAGGTTCTTCGAGTCACTTGATGAAGTCAGGGATTCAACCAGATGTTTTAAAGCTGCAGTTCTAGACATCTTTCTTTGGAAATAAATGTCACTGAACTCAGCGGGATTTCCTTCTGAAGAAACATGCATTTTTGTGCTGTTAGCTGTGTGTTGCTGAAACTGTAAATGCCATGAAATAAAACTCTACAGGTCCAAATCACAACTTCTGTTCTATCTGCATTTACCAGAATACATTTCACCCATAACATCAGTTAAAATGCAACTCTAAATGCAGTTTAGAGGTTAAATAACTCACATTTGCTAATCAATGTATGCAATAAAACACATACTATTAGTGAACTCCACAATACTGAAGTTTTGACTGCTGACTTCCGGTTTAACCAAATTTATTCAGACTAGATGCAGTTCAGTCCCCTCTAGATGTATGTATGGATTTATTTAAAATACTTATGCCCCACCACTCCAGTGCTATTGCCCAGGGCAGCTTACAACATTAATAAAATACAGTATAGAACAAAAAATAAATAGAATTAAAAGACCAGGCTAAAAGCACAATTAAAATGACAAATGTAGTTATCAATGAACAGCTAAACACTACAAAACCTACCAGATATAAGCCGCGGACAAAACATTAAAAAACCTCTCTAAGCTGATGTGTCTTCAGTTGTTTCTTGAAAACACTGAGGGAGGTAATATGATGAAGCTCCTCTGGGAGAGCATTCCAAAGTTGAGGGGCCACATCTGAAAAGGCCATGAATCTTAGATGGAACTTAATCATATTGACAGAAGTAAATTCCACAGAGTTCAATGACATTTACTCCTTCACAGAGGCATTCTAAGAATGCTTAATTAGTAGAAAGCCCCATGAAGTTATGCGAGGAGAGCTGGTCTTGTGGTAGCAAGCATGAATTGCCCCCTCTGCTAAGCAGGGTCTACCCTGGTTTGCATTTGAATGAGAGACTACATGTATGAGCACTGTAAGATATTCCCCTTAGAAGATGGGGCTACTCTAGGAAGAGCACTTACATGCTTGCATGCAGAAGATTAGGAGTTCCCACCCTGGCATTTCCAGATAGGGCTGAGAAAAGACTCCTGCCTATAACCTTGGAGAAGCTGCTGCCAGTCTGTGTAGAGCAGGGCTGCTCAACTTCAGCCTTCCTACAGGAGGAGGGGCCTACAACTCCCATAATCCCTGCCTGTTGGCCACTGTGGCTGGGTGTTATGGGAGCTGTAGTCCAAAAATAGTTTGGGGGGCCACATTTGAGCAGGCCTGGTGTAGACAGTACTGAGCTAGATGGACCAAAGGCCTGACTCGATAAAAGGCAGCTTCCCAGGTTCCTAAGTTCACTGGGACTTACGAGGGAGGATTAGGAAGCTGCCATATACTGAGTCAGACCATTGGTCTATCTAGCTCAGTATTGTCTACCCAGACTGGCAGGAGCTTCTCCAAGGTTTCAGGAAGGAATCTCTCTCAGCCCTACCTTGGAGAAGCCAGAGAGGGAACTTGAAACCTTCTGCTCTTCCCAGAGCGGCTCCATCCCCTGAGGGGAATATCTTCCAGTGCTCACACATCAGCCTGAGACTGAATGAAGCTGCCTTATATTCCATCCAGGCTCTCCAAAGTCTCAGACGGGGGGACTTGCCCAGCCCTGCTCTTTGAGAGCCTTGGAACTGGAGGTGCGCGTACTGGCGATGCCACCAAGCCCTCCCCTCCCTGCTGTCATTCTCCTTCCCTTCCCCAGGTTCATGCAAAAGGTCTGAAGTTTGGCATCTACAGCGACATGGGCACCGCCACCTGCGAAGGCTTCCCTGGGACGACCCTAGCAAACATCGAAACAGATGCTAAAACCTTTGCAGCGTGGGGGGTTGACCTGCTGAAGCTGGATGGCTGCTTCTCCAATTCTTCTGTCAGGGCAGAAGGTTTGTGTCCCTCCAAGAAAAAGAAAGATAAAGTGCTTGATTTTTGGGGTTAGGCTGCTGAAACCTGAATTGTCCCATTTCAGAAAGAGGGCTGGCAGGGTGACAGAGGCATTAAATCAATGGTTCTCAACCTTGGTCCCCAGATATTGTTGAACTCTTAACTCCCAGCATCCCCCGGTGAGGGTTGGTCTGCTGAAGTTGATGGATGGTCCTCAGCTCCTATATTTCGCCTGACTCCAGTTGTTGGACCTTGGAGTTCTAATAAAAAGCATAGTCGATCCTACAAGTTTGCAGCCTGCCCACCCCTGTGGTATAGGATCAGGCTGTTAAATATTGATTTGCTTTTGCTGAAACAGCCTCAAGACTGCATGTATTGGTATATTATAGGGTTTCTCCCCTTTTCTTGTCTACGAACATAATACACATTATCTATCCATCCTCAAGAGTTTCTGTTGTTCCCCTCAGCATAGAATGTATTGCAAATTAAAGATTAAATGCCCCTTGAATTGTGCATTCTCCTGAATATCCGAATGAGTCTGCTCTCAACTCTTTCTTCCTCAGGCTTCCCGAAGATGAGCGTGGCGCTGAACAAGACAGGCCGGCCTATCGCTTTTGCTTGCAGTTGGCCTGCCTACGATGGTGGACTTCCACCAAAGGTAACTTCAGAACCATTTCCGTGCCTCTGCCCATACCGTGGAATAATAGGCAGTGTTCTGGAGATCATTGAATTAATGACAGAGTTGCCCACCTAGTCAAAGAAGTCTTCATGGAGTAATTGTCTAAATTGTAGTCTATTTTACTGGCATACATACTCCTGTGGATCATCAGAGCCGTTGTTCTGAAGCAAAGAGCAGGCTTTCTTCTTCTTCTTCTTCTTCTTGGATCCTAAGGCACTCTTGTGGGAGCATAAAGCACTTGTGCTTACGTTGGGATGGGACTCACTTTTGCCACTTCCCCCTTTCCTGCTGCTGCCCCCAGCGTCACAAGGGGGTCCTCCTCCACCCTCAGTTGCAAATTTTCAAAGGATTCCAGAGGGAAGGGGCAGGCAAGTGCTGTTCTGTGAATGTAACTCCACGACCATGTGACTCCTCTACTATGTACAAGCTGACTTGACCTCGAGTCAGCTCAAGCTTGAATTGGGTCAGTGTAAGGGCTTGACCTTGAGCCGAACCTGACTTGGTTTGGCTCGAAGTTGAGCCAACCCCCACCCCCTCGCGGGGCCACTGGTTCGGGAGTGCCATCCACATTTTTAAAAAATTTAAAGTTGAGTGGAGGGTTGCTGCTGCAGCCATGGAGGGGTCTCTGGCGGTTCTCCCTCCCCGCCACCGGGCCTACACCTGGTCTCCTACAGGCTGGTTCGGCCCTCTGTGAGGGGCCACTTTTTAGGCACGTGTGCATGCACGGCAGCCTCAAAAATGGTTGCAGAGCACTCACAGAGTGCCAAACTGGCCTGTAGGAGACCAGGGGGAGGCTGGTGGGCGGAGGGGGAATCTCCAGAGGACTCTCCCTGCCCGTGGCTACAGCAGCACCCACCGATGCCCACAGCGGCAATAAGTCTGCCTTATTTTTTTTATAAATTTAATGTGGATGGCACCCCAAACCAGGCCCATACTGGTTCGAACTTGAACCAAACTGGGCCCCTTGTTCGGGGGTGCCAAAACCGAAGTGGGCAAACTGGTTTTGTGCACATCCCTAAACTCCACCCATGTAGTTTAGGATCTGAGCCCTTGATTTTTTTTTAGGGGATTCAGGCATATGTCATAGCAGCAGCATCTCAAAAGAAACTTTTGACATGCTGCTTGCCATCTGCAGGTCTTTATATGTGCTAAAAATGAACTCCTGCCCTGTTCATTGGAGGCAGCATTTTCAGGAAATTGAAAAAGATTTATTTTTTTTTTAAAGATGGCCTGAACTGACAAAACATTGCAGCCCGAACAAATAGCTTTCATCTTGGGGAACCTCTCTGAGTGTTGCTGCATCTGAGCCCAATTATAAAGCACAGTGGATTGCCTGGCTACAGCTTCATAAATATGGTTCATTTGTGTGTGGAGGAGGGAGGTAGAACCCGATAGGATCGGATCTGCAGAAGGGGGAAGAGTTAGTAACATAGGGCACTGTCTTCTACCCAGTCAGAACCTTGGTCCACCTAGCTCAGCATTGTCTACAGAGACTGGCAGCGGCTTCTCCAAAGTTGCAGGCAGAACTCTCTCTCAGCCCTATCTTGGAGATGCTGCCAGGGAGGGAACTTGGAACCTTCTGCATGCAAGCAGGCAGGTGCTTTTTCCACAGCAGCCCCAGTCTAAGAGGAGATCTTACAGAGCTTACACATGTAGTCTCCCATTCAAATGCAAACCAGGGTGGATCCTGCTTAGCAAATGGGACCATTCATGCTTCCTACCCTGACCAGCAAGCCCCTCCGCCCCACCTCCAAGGTGGTCCCCTAGTGAGTCTTGTTGTTGCGGCTGTTTCACTCTTGGGCTGGCAGTGGGGACAGGCTGGTGACATCTTTCAGGGGGCTGGGTTTAGCCAGGGGTTCTCGGTTGTTAACATTATTTGTTTACAAATACGCAGGCTGAGCAGGTCTTGCATGGGTGCGGCGTGCCTTGGTAGCAGTATGCTTCCATCAGGATCAGAAGTGGCATGCCCCTGAACACCAGGCACTAGGGAGCACCAAAGGCAGGGCGGTTTCCCTCTTTCCCCCACTTTCAGACTTCCTGAGAGCCGCCGATTGGCTGCTGTGTGAGGCAGGATGCTGGACTGGATGGGCCTTGGCCTGATCCCCCAGGGCTGTTCTTATAGCATCAGCACACAGGCGATTCGCAGTGATGTCATTTGCACGGCCAAATCATCAGTTATGCCTTCTGTTTCCCCCTCCCCCAGGTGGATTATAATTTACTTGGCAAGTATTGCAACCTGTGGAGAAATTATGTCGATATTCAAGACTCCTGGACCAGCCTCTCCCACATCTTCGAGTGGTACGGAGATCACGGGGACGCACTGCAGCCTGCTGCTGGCCCGGGAAAGTGGAATGATCCTGATACGGTGAGGCCAGCACTGCCCATCCTTCCTTTCCACCTGCTGACAACTTTGTTTTGGGGTGGGGTGGCGGCTGCATAGCTCAGTGGCAGAGACCATGCACTATTTGTAGAAGGTCCCTGGCTCAGTTACTCACATCTCCAATCACAGGATCTCAGCAGGGTTGTCTGAATCCTTGTAGAGCTGCTGTCAGTCTGGGTAGAACAGCACCACGTCTGATTCAGTATTTTAAATATTTTTTTAAATTTCTCATATTTGCATATCACCTAATTTGTACGTCTCTAGGTGGTGTACAAAATTTAAAATATTTAAAAGTCACGGATTAAAATACATGACACAATAAAAATAATCGCATAAAATAGTTATTAAAACAAATTATTAAAATTAATTCTAATTAAAAGCCTGCGAAAACAGAGTCTTGAGGGTCTTCCTGAAAACAAACAGAGAAGGAGATGCTCATATTTCAGCAGGAAGCCGATTCCTGGAGACTCCAGCAATAAGAGAGAAACAGACATGAAACCTACTAGGAATTTACCCATTCAAAAGGGACATTGACACAGATCCCGAGAAAGGATCCAAGCTGCCTGAAAGAGAGGCCCTGTCCTGTTTCTAATTTTTTTGTACCTCGTCTAAGCAGACGTAAGGCACTTTATAGAAAGTAAATAATGACAATGATAATAACGTTAAGTACCTTGAAAACTAGAAATGGTCAATATGAATGATATTATTATGAGAGACAAATGGCATCGTAAGAATGCCTGATTCTGCAGATTATCAGCACCAGGTAATTCTACGAAGCTCAGTCCTGCATCGATGCTTCCAGGAGTGTCCTAGGGCAAGGGTCCCCAGATGTTGTTAGACTACAACTCCCATCATCTCCATCTAGGGGCCCCTGTCCTAAGGCAAGGACAGAGACCTCCGGTAGAGGGGGTAGGCAAAAGCTCACCTGGTTTTCCTTTTAAATTTGAATAAATACGTACTGTGCTTCCAGAATCCAGCTTTGAAGTGGTCATTCAGTTCTGTTTTTCTTTTGTGTTGCCCTTCTCTTCAAAGTGGCGCAGGAAGCGTCTCTTCCCTGGTGGGCTAACCTGCCTGTCTTCTCCATTCTCAGCTTCTAGTCGGGGACTTTGGCCTGAGCATCGAGCAGTCGAAAGTGCAGGTGGCACTCTGGGCGATCCTGGCCTCCCCGTTCCTCATGTCCTGCAATTTGCGCACCATCTCGGAGGAGGCCAAGAACCTCTTGCAGAATCGGCTCTTGATCTACATCAACCAAGATTGTCTGGGAATTCAGGGCAAGCGTATTATCAAGGTATGTGGCAAGGGCCATTGACATGGATTTGAGCCAGGCTGTTCTGCATTCCACGGGGTGGTTCCTGCATCCTGAACGTACAGATCAATGGGTGTCGCGCCCCATTTCTTCATCCTCCGTGTGCAATCCTTGCAGAGGTTGCTTGGCACCTGCTGGCAGCCACAGACTGCATTTTCTTTTTCTTTTCTTCCCCCCCCCCCGCCTGACCAAATTAATTGCTGGGGTGCTAAAGTGTAGCAAGATGATTGTTCGCCTTAGTCTTGCACTTAATAGCTTTGTTTGTGGGTGGCGGCTCTCTCTGTGGCCACGTCAAGGGCAGCGCTGACTGCCTAGGGGCCCGTTTAACCCTGCCCCAGCCCCATGCAGATCTGTGGTTCTGTGGAATTTGCCATGTGATCTGTTCCGTTGAAGTCCTGCCCGGGAGGGTTTCTCTTCGGAGAGCCCTGCTCCCTTCTGTGGGGCTTGCCAGGGGGGGTTGTGGCCGAAGACAGTGCCAGGGTTCCAGGCAAAGAGGGGGCTGGAAGGCCCCACTGTGTAGTCCCTGAGGGTCCGCATTGTCTTGTAGAGGGGAATGGCATGGAAGTGGGTAGGAATAGGCTAAGCAGGCTCTCACAGCATTGTGGGGAAGGATTTCATCCGTTATTAAGCATGGACTTTTAGAATGCTGGTACCTTCTCAGCTGCTTGGTGAGGACATCTCACATGGGTTATCCTCCCCAGCATGCTCCAGAGGGCAGGGCATATTTAAATGAGCCAAAAAGCCTTTAAGAGGCCCGGGGAGATAGCCCCTCCAAGTTTAGTTTCTCCTGCAGAGCTCCAGAGCAGACAGAAGATGCTGCCTTCCTTCCTTACCTCTCCTCCTGTTCTCTAGCCTTTGCACCTTCCTTTCCACTTCTACCCCTTTAAAAAAAACCAAAAAACCCTCCTCTGCCTTGTGCCTTGTGCAGATTGCATGAGGCGTTGGCCCTGTCCCTCAGGGCATCTATAGCCAACTCTATGTTTGCTAGGGCAGCAGTCCTCTAGGTTAGAGATCTTATTCCACAGCCCCTCCAGAGCTGACTGGCCTCAGAAAAGGCCTCAACAAACTGGGCAAAGCGGCCGCGTTCGTGGCCTAGTCCTCCCTGGACACGGCGCAGCTTTCAGCCACGCCCTGGCTTCGGATATCACTGTTAGGTGCCACCTGTGGCTTAAAAACTGGAAAGTGGATCAGAAGTCTTGGTCGAACCTGGCCAACTCTGCCTTCAAAGGAGGGAAACTGTTTGGGGAGGTCCTAGAACCAATATTGGTCAAAACTAGGGATAAGAAGAAGGCTTTGCCTTCGACCCTTCAGCAGCCTGAGCACCGTAGTTTTACCCCACCTTCCTCTACTTCCAAAGGATATAGGTCGTCCTTTTGTCCACACCAGAACAGGCAGGACAGGTTTGCCTGGTCCAGAACCCAACCCCCCTTATGAGACAACTCCTCACGCCGCTTCCGGCAGACCGCGCAGTCGGCCAAGCCCTCCTTCAAGTGCAACCCCACACACTGACTATCCCCAGGAGCAACAGCTCTCTCAGGTGGGGTGGGGCTGGGGAGGTTACAGGGGTTTGCTCAGGCCTGGGCACAGATGTTCTCGGGTGCCTGAGTTCTCCAGACCGTGTCCCAGGGGTACTCCCTGGATTTTGCCACCCAGCCTCTGGACTACTTCCTACCCTCCCCCCAGTCCCACAAGGGGCCCAAACATCAGCTGATGCTGGGGGCCATCCGCCATCTATCCAGCATTCAGGTGATGGAGCCCGTCCCGCTGGGGGAACAATGTCAGGGGGTTTATTCAATCATCTTCAAGAAGAATGGGGAATGGAACCAGCCTTCGAGCCGGTCCAGGCTTGGTTCAGCTCGATCTCAAGCCAGACACTGAACATGCCCAGTTCAGTTCGAGTCCAGTTTGGACTTGAACAAAACCAGGCATACCAGTTTTGTGCACACCCCCAACTAGCAGAAGGAAGGGGATCCCAGTAGCTGCAGGGTGCTGCTTATAGAATATGGGTGGGAGAGAGAAAGGAGAGGTATAAGAACTAGCTGGGCTGGGTGCAGAACATCTGCGCCTCTAGTTCCCCCCCTCCCACACCTGCCATTTTCTTCCCTGTCCGCCAGCCAGGCGCTGCCGCTTTCTCTGCCTCCCCTCCCCGCCTGCCTGCCTGCCCGGCGGCAACACTTTCCTCTTCCCCTGCCAGCAGTTCACTCGTAAACTCTTGCGAGAGCTGCCACACATGGGATTAGCCACAGGTACACCAGAGAGAGAGAGAGAGAGAGAGAGAGAGAGAGAGAGAGAGAGAGAGAGAGAGAGCTTCCCATACTGCTTTTAAGAAAACGGTTCTCAACCTGTTTTATATAGCAAGAGGAATGGGGAGATGGTTCCCTGCCCCAAAGGGCTCACAATCTAAAAAGACACACCAGGTAGACACTAGTAACACCCCCAAGAGGGTCTGAAGAGGGACAGTCGTTTCCCCTTTGCAAGCTCCAAGAGGATTGCTGCTTTCGAAGGTGCCTCTTTGCTCAGTGAGGCAGCCCTTGCCAGGCATTGAGCGGAGCGACCCTAACCTCCTCTTCTCTGGCAAACAGGCCCACTGCTTTGAGGTGTGGAAGAGGCCCCTGTTTGGCCAGCACTACGCCGTCGCCATTGTGAACACCGGCACCGATGGGATGCCAAAGCCTTTTGTGACCACGGTGGAGCTGCTGGGCATCTTGGACTGCAAGGCCGGCTACAAGGTCTTCAACGTGCTGGACAAGTCCTTTGTGGGGGACTACTTGCCCAGTGCTCCGATCCGCGCCAACGTTCCTCCGACGGGCGTCGTCTTGCTCTTCCTCCGGCCTCTTTGCTAGCCCTTCCAGCCACCGCCCCACTCCCACCCCCCGTCCAGCAGCCTGCACACTTTGAATATAATCCAGGGAAGCCGGGAGTTCAGCTCATTGTACGGAAGGTGGCTGTCGACCAGGATGCAGAATTGGGAGGCCGCTGTTACTCCCCCGACGGGAGGTTTGGCAGTACTTGGGCTGAACTTTGCAAGAACCAGCCCTGCCCCTCTTCTCCCCCCGAGAGATCCCTGTGGGGCTGTGGAAGAGAACTTGCCGGATCCTTGAGAGGGAGCCTGCCTTGAATCAGAGGAGGGATCAGGACCACCAAAACAGCCCCGACCTCTCTCCTGGAGCGGTGCAAATGGGGGAGGGCCCAGCTTCCCCTTGGCCAGCCATTTGCACGAGGATACACAGTGGCAGTGCAACCAGAAAGGGCCCAAGGTGTGCTGCTTGCAGGTGAGCAGGCCGTGCCTTTCCCTTCCGAGAACCATCACCAAAGAGCCCAGTTGTCCAGGATGAAGCGGCCCTCCGAGGTGCAAGAGCTGGGGCCAGTTCGGAAGGTGACCGCCACCTGGCTTCAGTGGAGATGGCCATCCTCTCTCTCCCTCCTCCTCCTCCTCCTCCTCCTCCTCCTCCTCCTCCTCCTCCTCAGCCTTGCTTGGGAAATCAGGGCCTTCTGCTCAGACTCTCCTGCCCTTTCTCAGGCCTTCTCGAGCCAAAGGAGTGGTCCTGGGTGAAACTGCACAGCTGCCTCCTGGGTGGAGCTGGATCTCTCATGCTGCTGGAAGGGGCCACCAGGCTGGGCTTCCCCAACTCCTGCTGCAATGGCTCCGCTGCCTCCCTGACCTCCATCTTGCCGGAGGAGAGCAACAGCTGGATCTCTCGGCTCTTCCCAATACCGAGGTGGCTTAAATATAGAGGAGATTCTGCCTGGCTGGGAATCTCTCCTGGGCAGGTGCAGCAATGCTGTCTGATGCCTGCTGGTGTGGCTTCTTCTGCCCCTGCAGCATCCTAACCAGCAGTGATTCCTCCAAAAAAACCTCCACGGCAGCATCTTTTTCAGCCTTTGTCCCCTCTGCTTCACCGGTTGTAATTTGTGGGCTCACCTCTCCAACCCTGTGATTGGATGATCAGCAGAGGAGACCCAATGTTCCTTTTTAAAGCCATGGAGTTCTGTGCCTTTGTGCTTCCAAAAGCAATCACTTGCCCACAAATAAACACGTCTGGTTTTTATTCTTTCCTCTGTGGTCGGTGCCTTGCCTGTCTCGGTCGGAACGTATGCAAAAGACTTGCCGGCAGAAAAGAGCCAGGAAGCTGGAGCCCCGTGGGCACTGCAGTCCCTTAGAAACAGAGGAAGCTGCCTTCTACAGATTCAGAGCGTTGGTCCATCTCGCTCAGTATTGTCTACACTGACTGGCAGCAGCTCTCCAAAGTTTCAGGCAGGAGTCTCTCTCAGCCCTACGTGGAGATAGGGATGTGCACGGAACCAGTTCCATGCACTCCCAGAAGGGCGGGAAGGCTCGCTTTAAAGGGCAGGGAAGGTGCGTCAGCCCATTGAATGGCAACGCTGACCCCGACTGCATGCAGGCACGCTGCAGGCCCACTTGCCTGCTTTTTGGCATGGGGAAAGCGGTGGGGCAGGGGCTGGCAGGTAGGCAGCGCCTTCCCTGCCCTTTAAAAGCGACCCCTCCCTCTGAGCCGGTTCGAATGCCAGTTGCCGGAATTGATTCACCAGGAGTGCGAAGTGGTTCCGTGCATATCCCTACCTGGAGATGCTGCCAGGGGTTGAACCTGGGACCTTCTGCAGGCCAGTATGCAGATGCTGTTTCCCAGTGAAAGAGCCTTTCCCCAGATCCTCGGTCTTTCTAGTTCAGTACTGTCGACACGGGTTGGCAGTGGCTTCTCCAGAGTTTCAGCTGGGTCTTTCCCAGCTCTGTCTGGAGATTTTTCCAGGAAGTGAACTTGGGACCTTCTGCAGGCAAAGCAGAATCCCCATGGCACATCCTCTAAGGGGAAGTGTCCACGTGGCCTCCCATCCAAATGCAAACCAAGGAGGCCTCTGCTTCGCAAAGGGGACAATTCATGCTTGCTCCCCCAGGAGCCGCTCTCTTCCCCTTAGACACGTCTCTTTCCCCAGTTGCACTGGAATTATGGGGAGTTGTGCAAATCTGCAGGTTGAACTTCCCTGCAGCTCCTGCTTGGGCATGAAAATGGAGTGAGAGGGGAGCAGGGGCAGGCTGGGAGACAGCTCTGACCCACTGCTTCCAACTCCTGGGAGGTCCCCAATTAAAATAACGCCTGTGCCCATGTGCATCCCCTGTTCATTTCAGTGGGGCTTGTGCCCCCATCTTAATTAGTAGACATCGGAAACTGCTTAAGGCATCACGATCATCCTGCCAATGTGCAACTAAAGAGCCCCTGGGGCCTAGTGCAAGTTAGACAGCCTCCTGCACGGCGCTTGGACTCTTCTTGCTGCCCTTGATGGCTGTCTGGGTTCCCCGCCATCTGGCACACAAGATTGCTCCTCTGTCTGTCTAAGAACATAGAAAACTACCTTCTACTTTGTCAGACCCTTGGTCCATCTAGCTCAGTATTGTCTACACAGACTGGCAGTGGTTTCTCCAAGGTTGCAGGCAGGAGCCTCTCTCAGCCCTATCTTGGAGATGCTGCCAGGGAGGGGACTTGGGTCCTTCTGCCCACAAGCATGCTGATGCTCTTCTCAGAGTGGCCCGTCCCCTAAGGGGAATATCTTGCAGTGCTCACACATGTAGTCTCCCATTCAAATGCAACCCAGAGCAGATCCTGCTTAGCAAAGGGGATAATTGATGCTTGCTGCTTCAAGACCAGTTCTCCTCCACCTATAGTCCTATCTGTATTTCTATATTGCCTGATATGTGTATCCCTCCATTGTGTACATAATTTAGAAATAAAACAAATGTTTAAAAAAAAATTATTTTAAACTAAAAGCCTGAGAAAACAGGTGCATCTTGAGGGACTTTTAAAAAAGCAATCCGAGAGGGAGAAGCTCTTGTTTTGACAGGGAGCATATTCCAGAGTCCCGGGACAGCCACAGAGAAGTCTTCTTGAAGAAGAATCAGCACATCATGCTGTGAAGGTAAGTTGTCATTTTCAAGCCCATGGCCAGATGCTCAAGGTTTCATCTGAAGCCAGGTCAAGGGGCATTGTGGGGCTTGGGACAAAAAGTGAAGCCCGCCCCCACCCCCCCATCAATTTGGGGGGAGAGGAAGTGAAGAGCAAGCTGTCACTCTGCTTGGAGTGATTTGTCTTCCTCTTGTTCAACTTTAGCTACACCCCTGCCAGCTCTTCTGCCTTAGGCGGACTTTTAGCAAAGTGGAGTGTACATGTAAACAAAAGGTGAACTGCATCAATATGAAAAGCCTCTTCGGGCAGGAAAGGAAAGTGTGCCGTTGAGTCCGAGTCGGTGTCGACTCCTGGAGAGCACAGAGCCCTGTGGTTTATCTTTGGTAGAATACAGGAGGGGGGTTGACCATTGCCATCTCCCGTTCAGTGTGAGATGATGCCTTTCAGCATCTTCCTATATCACACAAGGTTTGAAAATCCATGGTTTTCCAGGAAATCTGCCACATTTCCTGGAACGGCTGAGAAGAATTAAATCGCCTACAACCACACATTAGAAAGATTGCCCTTTTATGAGGCATTCTGGGTAGCTGTGAAGGGTTAGGGTGGCTGGCTGCTGCTTCTGAATGAGCCCAATAAGTGATTTATTGAGTTGCTTGAGCCACAAATCTATTTGGAGTCAAAAAGAGTTACCTCGGTCACAACCAGAACCTTAATTGGGAAACCACTGGAGGGATCTCTCTGTCAATGCTCAGTGCATGGTTATCCCAGCACAGTCATGTGTCTGCTAGAAATCAACTATCACATCCATTTTGCAAGAACTGAGCTATCAGCAGTAGCAGCTCTGCTGATCTTAAATGCACTGAAAACTTGCATGCCTAGAAGCAAAGCAACTGACCGCTGGAGTAGCTATTTATTTAATTTAACAAGAGAGACTCCATCCATGAAATCATTTCTCCTGTGAGATCTCTTTTGCAAATGTGGCTTATGAGGTGATGTAACGCACCTGATGGTCTGGAAACAGTGCAGCAAACTAGCTGGGTGACTCTGGGCCAGTCACTTCTCACTCAGCCTAGCCTACTTCACAGGGTTGTTGTGAAGAGAAACCGAAGTATGTAGTACACTGCTCTGGGCTCCTTGGAGGAAGAGCAGGATGTAAAAAATAAATAATAAATACATATACTCCTGCCGTCTTTTAGGCATGCAAAAGCCCCTCAAAGTGGCTAACCCAAAGAATATCCTTGCTAGCCTTTTCTCTACCCCTCCCTGGGTTAAACTTTGACCCCAGTCTGAACATGAAAAATAAATCCCCCTTTTCCAAGTTCCTGTTTTGCTGTCATTGCCTGGAGCTGATCTTCTTAGTCATCACAAGAAACCAGGTGAGCATCCTCTTCAGTATATATATATTCCGCCTTTCTGTTTCGGAACTGAAATGCCCAAGGCAGGTAGCATTAGGAATTTATAAAAAATGATGATGATCCCATTGTTAAAGCAATTAACAGCAGAGATAGTATCAACGATAATGAGAACACTAAGCACACAGTTCAGTGGCAGAAATGCTAAAGGCCTGCCAGAAGAGAGCAGTCAGTAACAAAACATAATCAAGGGAGTGGGGCCCAAAGGATCTCATGGGGCAGGCAGTTCCACATCCTGGCTGCTGTAACAGAGAAGGCCTTTTTTCACATTCCTGCTCAGATGGTGGCCAGATGTGCAGAAGGGCCTGCCCAGCTAAGCTAAGGTATCCTGACCCACAAGTCATTTGGGGCTTTCAAGGGCATAAGCAGCATTTTGAATGGAGATTGGAAATGGATGTGGACAGGGCTGAGTCAAGGGTTTTTGGCACTGAGGGCAAAGTTTGACTTTAGTACTCCCCCAGCCAAGAAGCGTGGAGACCCGGTTTTAACTTGAGCTGTGCAGGCTGCTCATTTGTGGGGTCAAATGACCAGCCTGTGTGGATGGCCAGTGAATGAGTAGCCTCCCCGGATTCAGTCTATTATGGGGCAAAACACTAACACTTCAGAGACGAAAAGATGCTGCTGTCAATTTCGAATGTCGTCGGTTTCTTTTTGGGAAGGGATGCTGAAGCAGGCAATTCATCTTCAAGAGCTTATGAAACTAGCTGTTTCTCGAGGACTGAGGTGCAATGAGCAAAGAAGGCCATGAGGTAATTCTCACGGTCACCAGGAACAAGTGGGGAGGGCACGGGTGGGAGGGGGGGAGGGAAAGGCTGCCTTTCCAGCAATTTTTGGTCTGGCTACGTCCACTGCTTTTTGAAATATTAGAAGATTAACAAGCTTGACTTGTATTTTTTAGCTGATATTATGGTAAAGTTATCTGAAAGATGGGTGTCAGGTGTTTGGACAGGGGGTGGAATTTCAGTGCTTGCCCTAGGCGCTGTTTCCCCCAGATACGCCTCTGCTTTTAAGGTGCTCCCTCAGGGTCAAGGGCAAGCAGTTGTTTTGTTTAATTGGCCTGAGGAAGATACAGAAGCCCAACAAAGCAGCCGGGCAGGAAAGAGATGTGCCAAGAGACAGTGGGAGGACAGTGGGAGAAAACCTTCCAGCCTTTGGCAGACCTCAACACAAGCAAGCACCACCCAGCTGCACACCTGGCTCGTTGGAAAGGAGTTGGAGCTACCAACAAGGGAAAGGTTACGTGAGCATCATCAAGATGCCATCAGGCCACCTACATTAATTGGGATTTGTGGCTGTTGCCTCCAACTCTCATTAAGGGATTTTGGCAATTTTCAGGGCTGGTCTAAAGCCTGACTGGAATGGGGTGGTAGAGTCTGCCTGTGGGACAGAATGGAGTGTACCACTGCAGGTAGGAAGAGGTAAAACGTTGGTGCCTCCTCTGTGTTAGAGAAACTCCCTGGAAATTGCAAACCAGTAGAGCAGGAAAAGGGCTGGTAAGTGAGCTTTTCTCCCTGGTGGACTTTTATTTATTCATTCATTCATTCAATTTATATACCACCCTTCCTCAAGTGGCTCAGAGTGGTTTTCACTAAAATAAAAAACACACAGAATAAAGCAATTAAAGTAAAATAAACACATTTAAACCAGATTAAAATTAAAACCATATATCATTAAAAGCCAGGCAAAAAAGCTGGGTCTTGAAGGCTCTTGATTGCCTCCAAGAAAGACAATCCTTCATCCAAGTTGTGGCTATTTCGATCCTATTTTGAGAAGACCTGGCATTGCAAAGGAGCATGTTTAGGTTCAGTGCGGGGAAGCTGAATCTACTCCCCCAGGCCGGAGAGTTGACAGAACAGCCGAAAGGGGAAACAGTCATTAAGTTACTGGACTCCTGCCCGCAGTAATGGCCTGCCGGCCTGCCAATGCCCAATCCCCTATTCCCCTAGCTAAGCTTACCACTTGCAGAAATTTGCTCATTTTTTCACATGGGAGACCATTCACAAATGTGAATCCCCACATGCAGCCTGGAGTGGTACAGCCCAGTCTAACACTGCAGTCCCTCTACCACTTCATCCTGCTACATGGGTAGATCCCAGCTTTAATGTCAAAGACGCTTATTACTCAGGTTCCTTGAAATCATATTTGTACATCCATGTTGTGTACACGCACACCCCCCGCCTCCTTTCCTTCCTTTCTTCCTTGCATCTATCACTCCAACCCATCTCCCTGAGTTCAGGATATGGGGTGGGAGCCAACAGGAGATGCATTGCACCCAAGCAAGGGCCTTGCACCCACAGGTCAGCTGGCTGGGTGGTTTTAGGAATCACCCTCTTCCAAGCAGCAGAATCCCACCCCTCTCCATGGGATTACCAATTGCAGGGGAGCAACAGCAACAGGAGAGAGGGCATGCACACACCTCTTGCCCGTAGGATCCCCAGAGGCATCTGGTGGGCCACTGTGTGAAACAAGGATGCTGGACTGGATGGGCATTCTTGGGTCTGATCCAGCAGGGCTGTTCTTATGTTATGTTCTTCTGTACCAAAATTGTGGCCCTGGCAGGGACGAGTGGTGAGAAAGCAAGCAAGACCAAAGCTGTCTGTGGGACTCCTGGCCACCAGAGCCAACTTGTGAGCTTCTCTTCTGCCTGCCAGCCAAGAATCTGAACAAGGTGGTGGCAGTAATGATGATGGTGGAAGGGACTGAAGCCGGGGCGAAGCAAGGTTGGAGTGGGCCCAGAGACAAGATTTTAAAATGCCCCCCTGCTCACTGAAGCTCAGCTCATGAAGTAAAGAAATCTTAAAAGAGGCTGAATCGTGGTAACAAAAAGCATAGCTATATCTCTCCTCAATTATTTCTAAAAAGGCTTTGTAAATTGTGGACGATGCAAGACATTTAATGGTCCTAGAGAAAGACCTGCTGTTCTGGTAGCTCCAGGGCTTAACACTCACATCAGTTTCGGAGGATGAATACAACTGAGGTGGGCCCCTCGGCTGGGGGAGTCAGTCATGTGACTTGTCTGGGGGGGGCCAAGTCAGTGAGCCCCCAGACAACTGTCTCCCCTTGCCCTAATATAGTCACGCCCCTGGATTGCAGGCTCAGGGACCAATTTGATGAAGAGTAGAAACTGCCACAGCCTCCCTGGTTAAGATGCAAAGCACTAATTGCCCTTGCAGCCCAGCCCAGTTCCCTGCCACGTGTGCTGCTCTCACACAGGCAGCGGGAAAGGAGGGGCCTGCCGCTGCAACATCCTTGTACGTGCATCCTATGGTATCCCACGTGCGTGTGCTAAAACCAGGATCAGAACCCAGCGGTAAAACTTCCGGGGCCACCTGCAGAAAAGAGGCAGTGCAGTGTAGGAGCGAGACTGTTAGGAACATAGCAAGCTGCCGTATACAGAGTCCGAGCCTTGGTCCATCTAGCTCAGTATTGCCTACTCTGACTGGCAGCAGATCTCCAGGGTTGCAGGCTGCTGGGGTCTTTCCCAGCCCTACCTGGAGATGCTGCCAGGGAATGAACTGGGTCCCTCTGCATCCCAGGCAGATGCCCCGCCACTGAGCTATGACCCCAGCCCCAGCGGGTTAGGACCAGGCAGGTCTGAGTCCAATCGCCCCACAACTCCTAACTAGGCACACCTGCCTGGGTCTCAGCTACATTCGACTGGGTGGACTGGATGGGGCTGTTGGCCCTGCAGCGCCTCCTAGCGAGCCGTGGGCCACTGGGAGCGGACGTGTCCGCTTGCGGTCGTGCAGCCTGACCCAGGAAAAGCTGCTGCCAGCCCGCGCCGGCCAGCCAAGGCCGGGGGAGGGGGGTCGTAGAGGCGCTCTGGAGGCAGGAGCGACCAGTGCAATGCGCCCCGCCGCCGCCGCCGCCATCTGCCTTTGCACCGGGCGCTGTGTCCGTCAGCTGCGGCAGCTCTGAGCTCTGCCCGGAGGGACTCCTGGGTTGGAGCCCGTCCGGGCGCCCCGTCGGGCACGTGTCGGGCAGCGACCGCGAGCCAGGCGGAGCCGGTGATGACGCCGAGCTGCAAGGGCGGGAGGAGGCCCCAGCCGCTGCCGCCACCAGCTTGTCCCACCTGCAGCTGCAGCTGGCGAGTCGGGCTGGCAGGCGCGCCTCGACGGGACGGACGGACGGACCAGGGCGCGCTCCGGAGAGCCCTGCACTTTGCTGCCGCTGCTGCTGATGGGCCCGGCGGGGCGGTTGCCGGCACTGCTGCTTCTCCTGCTCCTACTCCCGACGGGTGAGTGAGCCGGCGGGCCAGGGCAGAGCTGGTCCCGTGGAAGCAGCAAGTATGAGTTGTCGTCTTGGCTAAGCAGGGTCTGCCCCGGTCTGCATTTGAATGGGAGGCCACATGTGTGAGCGCTGCAAGATATTTCCTTTCGGGGATGGGGATATCTTATTCCTTCCCGTCCCCTATTATCCCCCAATTAATTCTCAGTTTCCCCGCTCTGGGAAGAGTCTCTGCATGAGGTCCCAAGTTCCCTCCCGGCACCTCCAGATAGGACTGAGAGAGACTCCTGCCTGCAGCCTTGGAGAAGCTGCTGCCAGTCTGGGTAGACAATCCTGAGCTTGAGGGACCAAGGGTCTGACTCGGTCGAAGGCAGGCAGCATCCTTTGTTCCTAGCCAGGGTCGGCTGGACCTGCTTCCTTCTCCTCTCCAGCGCAACTTGCTCAGAACAAGCGGGCTGCCAAGTCTCAGCCAGCCACGACATTTGGGACGAGAGTCCAGGCTGGCAGCACGTCCTCAGGCTTCCAGAGGAAGCCCTCCTCCTCCTCCGCCAGAGCAAAGCAACGCGATGTACTAGCGGGCACCTTTGGGCACAATGGAGGGAGAGCGCCCAGGATCCCAGGCTGGGTCCGGCATTTCCAGGGGAAAGGGCTGCGACCCACAGCCTGTGGGTTAGGAAGGCTGGCTGCGAGGGCATTTTTCACACAGGGCTTTATTAAAGCCCTGTAGCTGACATCTCCTCTGGAATGGAGGGTGTCTGTTCACATCCAGATTTACCCCGCAGCCCCTGCAAGCTACCGGGGAGCAGTTCACACGCAATTCGGGTCTTTCGCTCTGTTAGAGTGTAGCCTGATTTCTATCTGGGGTTTTTAAAAAATCCACTTCTTGCATTGGTTTTTTGGGGCGAGTTTGCAGTCAAGCCTGTTATGTGAAAACACAATCGAACTGATCGGCTGATGGCCATCGGCTAAGGCAGCCCCTTTGTGTGTTTCGGGGGATGCCCCTGATGAGCGCCTGCCTGGCATGCAGAAGGTCCCAGGGTCACTCTCCCATTCTAAGGAAAGATCTAGGAAAGACCCCTTTCCGCCTGTCATCCACCTGGCCCCTGCCTGGCTTTCTGGACCCATCCATGGCCTGGAAGCAGGCTTGGAAGCGGAGAGCTCCCAGGAGCTTTCTCAGACAGCTGGCTTTACCGCAGGTTTTCTGCTAGGCTTTACTGCGAGTTCGGATTTATTTAAATAAAACCTGCGGCAAAAAGTGGATTTTTTAAACAGATATAAATTGGGCTATGCTCTAAGGTGCAATGAAAACCCCAAATTGTGTGTGAAGTGCTCCCTGACAGCTCACAGGGACTTGGGGGTAAATTTGGCCAATATGTGAATGCACACCTCCATTCCAGAGGAGATGCAGACTAAAAGCCGGGTGTGAAAAACTTCCAGGACTGATCTCTCTGGGCTGGTCAGAAAAAAAAGGTTCCCAGGCAGGAGCAAAACAGGGCAGGCTTCTCCCTTTGCCTGGAAGTTTTTCACTTGGGGCTTTTAAAGCCCTTTACCTGGCATATCCTCCATTATGGAGGGTGTGCATTCACATCACATATCGGCCAGATTTACCCTGAAGTCCCTGCGAGTTATCAGGGAGCAGTTATTTTATTTATTTTATTTTATTCATTCATTCATTCAATTGCTATACCGCCCTTCCAGAAATGGCTCAGGGTGGTTTACACAGAGAAATAGATGGCTCCCTGTCCCCAAACAGCTCACAATCTAAAAAGAAACATAAGAAAGACACCAGCAACAGCCACTGGAGGTCCTCTGCTGGGGGTGGATAGGGCCAGTTACTCTCCCCCTGCTAAATAAAGAGAATCACCATGTTAAAAAGGTGCCTCTTTGCCAAGTTAGCAGGGGTTAACAGTTCACACACAATTCAGGGTTTTCACTGCGCCTTAGAGTGTAGCCTGATTTATATCGGGGTAAAAAAATCCACTATTTGTGTCGGTTTCGGGGGACAACTTCGAGTTTGCAGGAAAGCCTCCCAGTAAATTCACGGTAAAGCCTGGCTGCTGCTGCCTCATCTCAGAGTGGGCAGCCCTAGGGTATGTGTGAAGGTGATAGCTTCAGAGATTCAGATCAGTCCCACTGAAAGCAGAGAGCTGGGCTGTACTGTCCCTGGACGACACAAGTCCAGTGAATGGTCAGGAGTGTGGATAACATCAGGGGTAATCCCAATATTGATCCATATATTTACCCACAGAGAAGGTAACTTTGAATTTAAGATGTGCTCCCCTAAAAACCAGAGGTTAAATCTAGTTATACCTGTATACCTGTATAAACCGCCTTGGGGTTATCTTTTTAACGAAAGGTGGTATATAAATGCAAAAATAAATAAATAAATAAATATTTACCTGAAAGGAAGAGGACTCTGCATTTAAGATGACCCCTGATTTCTGACATCAAAGGACTTGGAAAAAAACCTAGGCTTGTATTCAGGTAAATACTGTAGGTGTAGATATTTATCTTCGTATTCATCTCTAAAGAATCTAGTCCCTAAGCCAGGAAGGATACAGTATTCGGGGGAAAGAGCATTGCTTTGCAATCATTGCTTTGCTATTCTGTTGTACCGACACAGTTCCTGTTTTTAGACTTGGTGCTTCCTTGTTTTGGTCTGGGGCATCTCACACCCATATTCTGAGCATTGACTGTAGTGGCAAAACCTGAAACATCTGGCACAATCCAGCCAAAAGGAAGCACTTTAAACTCCCCTGGATTTCCTTGGATGTTTTCTGAAGTAAGTCCTACTAAAGTCAGTGGGACTCCTTCCTTGGTAAGTGTGCAGAGGACTGCAGCCCGCAGGCGATTTAGAAGCACTTCCGTTTAACCCTGTCCACCTTGGGAAACGAGACCGTACCCTTTTGTTCTTTTTATCCTGCATTTGAGGGCTGTGAGAAAGGTATGCATTGACAACATGACTCTGCAAACACTTAAGGCAGGGGTTCTCAAACTTGGGTCCCCAACATCTCCAGATGTCATGTCCCCTGCTAACTGGGCAAAGAGGCACCATTTACTGTGGTGGTTCTCTTTATTTAACAGGGTGAGAGTAACTGGCCCTGTCCACCCCCAGCACAGGACCTCCAGTGACTGTTGCCGGTGCCTATCTTATGTTTCTTTTCTGATTGTGAGCCCTTTGGGGACAGGGAGCCATCTTATTTGTTTGTTATTTCTCTGTGTAAACCACCCGCAGCCATTTTTGGAAGAGTGGTATAGAAATCGAATAAATCATCATCACCACCACCATCATCTTTGGGTAGCAAGCATGAATTGCCCCCTTTGCTAAGCAGGGTGCATATGAATGGGAGACTAGGAGTGTGAGCACTGTCAGATGTTCCCCTCAGGGGATGGGGCTGATCTGGGAAGAGCAGAAGGTTCCCAGTTCCCTCCCTGGCAGCATCTCCAAGATCGGGCTGAGAGACTCTCCTGCTTGCCCATGAAGACAAAGAGGTTTATTGTGGCAGGGGCTTCCCAGATGGCCTCTTGCAATTCCTTCACGATGTCTAGGCTTGCTGTCCATTTTTCTGATCTGGGTTCTGACACTGTGTTGCATACGGGCAGGGTGCCGTTCGCACAGCCACAGCCTGTTTCGGATCTTATCTTGACCTTTCAGGCTTAGCTCGCCATATGTCCATCGTGAAACAGGTGGCTTTCTGAGTTTTGAGAAGAGTTTGCAGGCTTGCTGGGATTACTCAGAAGTAAACAATTTAGTTCAATGGGCTTCCTCCTAGGTGAGAGTGCATAGGATTGTGGCTATAGAAGTGTGGCTTGCTTTTTTGCAAATTCACCGAGGGGTGAGGGGAGGAGGCGAGGCAAAGCTGTCCGTCTCGCCCCCTCTTCTCCCTGGGGGAAGTGCTTTGTGGTGGGGTTGCTTCCTCTCCTCCTCCTCCTCTCTCTCCCCTCAAAACCTCAGTGAGGGAGGAAGTGGGGTGAAATCTAAGGCAGCTAACTCTGACTTCCAAACTTTAGGGCTACCTGTCGGATTTCACTCCACTTCCTCCCATGCAGTCTGGAAAGCACCCAGGTGGCCAAGGGGACCTTCTGCATACCTGGCAGATCTTCCACCTCTGGGCTCCTTGTCGTTCCCCTGAGCTATGGCTTCATGTATGAAGGTGCCTTATCCTTAAGGCAACCACAGGGCTCTGTGGTCGCCAGGAGTTGACACCCACTCCGTGGCACACTTTATGAGCCAGTCTGACTGGCTGCAGCTCTCCAAGATCTCAGCCCTGCTCCTTGGGAGCCTTTCACTGGAAGTTTTACGCACAGCAGTTTTGCCGTGAGGTTTTTGGTTTTAGCTCGCATCTCTTCCAGAATGGAGGGGGCAAGTACCCGTATGGGGGCCCGTGTTCTTTGAACCCTTTCGCTCAATTATAGCTACGCCCCTGGGCCAGATTTCCCCCAAAGTCCCTGCGAGTTATCGGGGAGCAGTCCACACGTACAATTCGGGTTTTCCACTGCGCCCGAGTGTAGCCCGATTTATCTCTGGAGTAAAAAACTCCACAATTTTCAGTGTTTTTTTTTGAGACAGCTTTAAGTTCACAGTAAAGCCTCCCAGCAGTAAAATCTGCTGTGCATAAAACCTCCTAGAGATTAAAAATTCAAGTGGCTTTTGGGAGAGGCTTTTAAAATATTTTTAAAAGTCTGTCATTTCGATTGTGGTTTTAGTTTGGTCTTTAAATGTTTTAAGGTGTGTGTGTGGGGGGGGGGAGTTAGCTTTTTAAATGGTTCTCTATTGTTTCCATTTGATTAATGTGGTGAGCTGCCCCGACAGCGTTCCCTCTAAGGTGTGCACACATGCATGTGCTCACAAGTTTATTGATGTCCGCTCAGTTAATTTTCGATCCCGCTCGGGTTGAATCAGGAAGGCCCTTTGAATGCGCATGCGCACACACTGCCTTGATACTCCCACCCAGAACAAAACTCATGCCGCACAGAGATGAAACAAGTGCGAGAGAACACTGCGCCCCGAGCAATAGCGCACTGGAGGGGTGGGGTGTACATATTTTAAATAAATAAATGCTCCCAGGGAGTGCAAACAGAAAGCACAGATGCTGCCACAGCTTGGTCAAATGCTGCCACAGGCGAGGCAAGATTAGGAAAGGGCATCTGGGAAACGATCTCCCCTTTGCCCGGCCCCACCCCTGAGCAGTTGACTTTTCCCACTGAGTGCTACTTGCTGGCCCTTCACAATCTGGCCACAGCCGCCACCCAGAACATTCTTCTGAACCTGCTTTTATGAATCTTGGCAAAGCAGGACAGTTTATGGCCGGATGACGGGTCGTTTTACGAAGAAGCACGAATCCGGCCTGAGATTGTGGAGACAAATAGAAGTTTGCGAAAACGAATAGGGCAACTGCGACAAATATTGATATACTGTTTTTCAACAAAAGTTCTCAAACTGGTTTACATAGCTAGACAGACAGACAGACAGACAGACAGATAGATAGATAGATAGATAGAAGGTAAAGTGTGTCGTCAAGTCGGTGTCGACTCCTGGCGCCCACAGAGCCCTGTGGTTGTCTTTGGTAGAATACAGGAGGGGTTGACCATTGCCATCTCCCGTGCAGTATGAGATGATGCCTTTCAGCACCTTCCTAGATTGCTGCTGCCCAAGATATAATTAAATGAAACTAAACTAATTAAATTAAATGGCTCCCTGTCCCCAAAGGGCTCTCAATCTTTAAGAAGTTTTAAACCCTGTTCGGTGCTCCAGTGAGAGCTGGGTGGGTGCGGGGGACAGAGACAGCCTTTCCTCCATTCTAAAGAGCAGGCTAGTTCTTTTCCATCTCATCACATCCAGCTGGGGTGGCTTTAAGAGGGGTTTTGATGCATTCATGGAGGACGAATCTATGAAAGGCTGCCAGCCTGAGGTAGGGATGTGTGCGAGATGCTTCGCGCACGTCCTGGGGATGGGGGCGGGACCTGTTTCAAGGGAAGAGCTGCCCTGCTGCCCTCTTTAAAAAGCTGGGCCACACCGATGGGATGCTGCGTCAGCCCGTGGCATCGATGCATGCGCCGTCATTTGCCTGGTCGGCAAAACCATGCTGCGTGCGTCGACGTCATTTGTGTGCCACCGCCACACGCTCCTTGGCGTGGCGCGACGTTTGAAAGAGGACAGTGGCATGGCTGTTGCTTTTAAGTAAAGTTTTAAACACAGCAGCGTCACCAATGGGAGGGTGGGCTCACCAGAGGAGCAGCTAGGACCTGCCTGCCTCCTTTCCAAAGTATCCCTCGCCACGGGCCGAAACGTTTCAGCTGCAGGAGCCCAAACGGTTTTGACGCCTCTCCAAAGAGGCACCAGAATGATTCGGGCACATCCCAGGTCTGAGGGCTAATAAGCCACCTGCAGCCTCAGAGGCAAAATTCCTCTGAATACCAGTTGCAGGGGAGCAAGCACAGGAAAGAAGGCATGACCTCCCCTCTTGCCTGGGGGCCTCTCCAAGGCATCCGGTGGGCTACTGTGAGGAACAGGACACTGCACTAGAGGCGCCTTGGGCCTGATCCAGCAGGGCTGCGCTTATTGTTCTGCTTTATGAATGTATGTACACAGTGCTTTCTTTAACTGGGTGACCTTGTGGCAGAGGTGAGATTCAGGCCAAGGACTTCCAGCTCACAGCTTGTGCTCTCAACTGCCATGCCTCCAGTAGGGCAGGAGGTCCGCAGGTGGTGGTGATGATGAATGGAGAATTTCTTTGCAGCTTCTGGCTATTGCCAGGCAGGGTGGGTTTGATTCCGTGCGCTGGAATCCTGCAAGGGTGTTGCTCTTTTCCAGAGATATAGATATGCCCTTTTATCCACTGCCCTCACAATAGCACAAGCAGGGCGGTGGTTCTGGGTTCTTTTTTTCATTATTTACCCATAGTTAACAGCAAACAGAGGCAGAGCAACTGATGGGAAGAAGGCAGATGTGCTTGCCAGAGCTGCTGTGACAAGACCTTCCCTTGAAACAGGGTCTCACACACCCTGGCGTTTTTGAAGGATAGATTAAAATATTGACACCCCACCTTTCTGGCCTACAAGGTAGCGCGCGCGCGCACACACACACACACACACACACACACACACACACACATCAGAGAGAACATTGGTCAACACCAACTGCCCAATCTCTGTTCCAGGAAACGCTGCTCAAGTCTTGGCTTTTCGTGAGCTGTTTTTAAGTGTCAAACAGGAAGACAGTGTTGGGAAGGATAGGAATAGGAAGTGTTCTTCTGTATCTGCAGTCAACATGCCCTGTGAATTATCATACCTGTGTAGAGATCTCAACCTGTGAACACTGTATGTACACTTATCATACAAGTGTTGAACATAACATGGGAATGGGCCTGTTGAATCTGCTGGGAGAGCTGGTCTTGTGGCAGCAAGCATGACTTGTGCCCTTAGCTAAGCAGGGTCTGCCCTGGTTACATATGAAAGGGAGACTAGAAGAGTGAGCCCTGGAAGAGATTCCCTTTAGGGGATGGAGCCGCTCTGAGAAGAGCATCTAGGTTCCAAGTTCCCTCTCTGGCAGCTTCTCCAAGAGAGGGCTGAGAGAGATTCCTGCCTGCAACCTTGGAAAAGCCATTGCCAGTCTGTGAAGACCATACTGAGCTATATAGACCAATGGTCTGACTCAGTATATGGCAGCTTCCTCTGTTGCCTTCCAACCCAAAACATTGTCCCTGGATGCCAACGCCAGGAGCTTTTTTTGGTGCACCCCAGGGCTCCTGCATTCCCAGAAGTGGGTCTCAGCTCTTCCCTTGGACCAGCTGTCTCACACACCCACCCCATGCCAAATCACAAAGGGCTGTTAAAATATTGCCCCTGCCCTGGCCAGGCTAATCCAGGCCCCGACGTCTTCAGGTAGAATCCGGATGGGAAAGGTTCATTGTGTTCCCAAGGGGGAGTTCCTCACACGCAGGACTCTCATTTCCTTGCACGTCAGTCAGGTTTAAAGGTAAATGATTACCCCAGGAAAGCAAATAAGACAGACGCATTCTTGCATAAAGGCGGCTGTTAGACTAGACTAACAGAGCTAGAGTTTCTTGGCTTGACAGAGCCTCTCCACGAATTCCCTCCCAGCAGGTCACCAGTTCAGACCCTCATGGTCTGTGCTGTGGGCCTTCAGCCTGGCTCAGGCAGCCACATGCCATGTTCAGCACTTGAGGGCTGCCTGCATGCGGATTGATTTCCTCGAAAAGCTTGTGCTGGAAGCAAGAGGAACGGTCTGCCTGTGTGGCTGGGTCTGGGGCAGATCTTTTCACATATCCAGAGCAGAGAGAGACCTCCTGTCTTACGTTCTGCCTCATCCCAGGTAATTCTGGAGCCCGGACCTAAAGGCTTTTGGAACCGCCACACACCCTAAGCATTACCTCCCCCTACACACACACAGGTGCTTGAGGGCACAAACAGCAACTAAACTCACAAGAATGTAAGGATATAAAACAGGTCTATTTATGGTAAACCCCTCCTGCATTTTACCAAAGAAAACCACAGGGGTTCTGTGGGTGCCAGGAGTCGGAATTGACAGACACTAACCCTCAATGCTGCATTTCCCTCCCTTTCCTCCCAGCTTCGGAAGGTAGCCTGGGAAATGGACCTTCTCGGACCCGACGAGGACTCCTCCAGCTGGCGGGGGCCATCCAGTGCACGACGGGCCGCACTCCCTTTGCCTACCTGCGCTACGGGTGCTACTGTGGCTTGGGAGGGGCCGGCTGGCCGAGGGACAAGGTCGACTGGTAAGAGAGCCTCTCTGGATGCTTATGCCCAAGAGATGCCCATGTGATGCCTTCCATGTTCTCTGCATTCAGGGAGAGAGAAGCAAGGCACCGCCTCAGGCAGGCTCTTGAGCACTTGGGAGGGATCCTTTGACCTCCAGCTGGGGTGAGGCGGGGTGCCAAGGACCATGCTGGCAAGTCTCTAGGATGTCTTAATGCCAAGGTGCTAGAGAACCGGGCATGGAGTTGGAAGCACTGAGCTGCCAGAAGGCAAGAAGAGTCCGTGTAGAGGGAAAGGAGGAATTACAGAGAAGAGACAGAAAGCTGTACAGGACGGCTGGTCCTGTCCTTTCCTTTCTTGGCCATCAACCGGTTCTCACTAGGAACTTGATTTGTAAACAGCTGAGATTCTAATATTGCCAAATGTCGCGCCGGGTTCCGTAACCCAAGGGCTCTCGGCGTCGGGTCCCTTGATCATTGAGACAACTCCCGGCAGGGAGGGAGCTGTTGTCCAAGAAAACGATAACTTCCTCCCTTTGGCAGTGAGGGAGAGGCAGATCCCTTGGACTTTGATTCCCTCTACGTTGTGGATGCTAGGCGTTGTAGTCCATCATCTGGGGACCCCAAGTTTGAGAACTAGGGATGCACACTGGTTCAGTGGCTCAAGCAGGGAAGCAGCGAGCGGGATCTTTAAAGAGGAGGAGAGTAGGTCCTTACCTGCTCTCTGGTGCCACATGCAGCTTCCTGCTGCCGTGGTCCTTGTCCCAAGAACCCATGCGCAGCACCCGCGGATGCACGGACACCATATGCATGCTGGTGCCACATGTGGGTTCTTGAGACAAGCCACAGCAGTGGCAAAGATATCTCGTCTGAACCGGTTCAGCAGCAAACCGGTGCATGAACCTTGGTTCGTGCACATCCCTTTTTGAGAACCGCTGCCACAGCCCAAAGCTGGGGCAGGCAACAGACAAGGCTGTTTCTGCTGGTGGAGCACAGAGCAGTTTCCACAGGCCTGTCTAGTGCCTGCAAGGTTTTGTAGAAAGAAGGCTGGACGACACAGGCCTGGCCTTGTCTGCGCCAGCGAGGCATTTCTTGTGTTCTTAAGCAGGGGTGCACAAACTCAGGACAACTGACCTTCACTTTGCAGAGATCTCGCGTAGGCACTCTGGCTTTGTACATTTAACAGACATCAGTGAGTTCTGCTTGGTGGTTTCTTTTAAAACAAGAGCATGTAAGCTGGGTCAGCTCACCCCTGGATCCGAATGTGCAAACGTGGCAGAAGCACAGTCCTGACTACGTATGTGCCGCGGAAGCCTCAACCATAAAGAAACCACATCCTTTGAAAACTACTGATTTAAAATGCTAAAAATATAGTCAGTCACTTGCAATCAGGCTGGTGACCATCTGGC
Organism: Hemicordylus capensis; assembly: GCF_027244095.1. Lineage (NCBI taxonomy): Eukaryota > Metazoa > Chordata > Lepidosauria > Squamata > Cordylidae > Hemicordylus > Hemicordylus capensis. The sequence goes on from NC_069669.1 coordinate 4,843,879, forward strand.
TACTGCCTTTTTAAGTGCTCAGAAATAGAGCTTGCAATACTTCTGACCCTTTTGTGCAATGAGATTGCTGCTCTTAATTGCTCTGCCAGGAGGCTCATGCTTGTCTCCAGCTTACCTCATTTGCAAACTTAATTGAGAGCGCTTCCCGGGTTATGTTCCCGACAAATCTGGATGGAGATTTAGGCTAGCAGGCCAGCTTCCTGTTTTTAAGGTGTGGCATTGGTGAGTTCGGAATAAGGTCCTCTTTCAAGGCCCTCATCGCCTGCTCTCAGAAGAACGTGACCTCTCGGCATACTTGAGATTCTCTGCCTTGAGGTTTTAGCACACTTCAGCTCGTTCATAACTGTTTCGTCTTACATCACTCTCCTCCTGTTTGACACTTAAAAAGCCAAGACTTGAGCAGTGTTTCCTGGAACAGGGATGGGCAGATGGTGTTGACCAATGTTCTCTCTGATTTTTTTTCGTGTGTGCAGAATGAGTTTTGTTCTGGGTGGCATTATCAAGGCAGTGTGTGCGCACATGCACTCAGAGTGGAACCTTCCGGTTTCAGCCTGAGCGGGATCTAAAATTAACTGAGTGGACATCAAAAATGTGTGAGCGTGCACACATGCCTTAGAGGGAATGCTGGGGTTGACTAAAACTCGCATAATCCCCAGCTGCCTGGGAGTTGTGGTCAACACCATCTACCCATCCTTGTAATGGGGAACACTGCCCATGAGATCCACTGGCTACAATCTAGCACACATTTTTGTTATGTGCAAGCCCCTGACTGCTGGAGAAGGGTGGTAAGATTGTTGAGTTTCTAAACAGAGAGAGAAGAGAGGCAGGGGGTACCACGAGAGAGACGTTGCACTTTGGCACTGCATCAAAACTTCCCAGAGCGGCCCCATCTTCTGAGGGGGATACCTTACCGGGCTCACACATGTCGTCTCCCATTCAAATGCCTAGGACGGATGGGAGCTATGTAGTCCAAGATTGGGCAAGACAAGCCAATGACCCGCTTCTGTAGAAGGCAACTTTGTTTTTATGCTTGTGTTTTTATTTATTTACTAGTATTTTTTAGCCCGTTATAATAACGGGCGCTAGCCTTCCCTTCCCCTCCCCCTTGCCTCTTTCCTCTCCCTTGCCCCTTCTAATTTTTTTCCCCCGTCCAGTTTCCCTCTCCGCCGCAGCTCATGGCCGAGGTTCTGGGCTCCGGGCCCGCCGCCACCATTCTCCCTCCCACCCCCGCCTGCCTCCATGCCCGCCTGCCTCCATGCCGCGGCAAGGGCCCCTGGGCCGGGCGCCGCCGTCCTTGGAGTTTGTGGCCAGCACGGGCCCTTCTCTTTCGGCCTCCGTGCCACCGCTGGTCTCCCCGGCCGGGCCAGGGCCGCCCGCCACTGCCGGCCTCCACTCTGGCCCCCCGCCGGCCCAGTCTCTGTCTCTTCTGGCCGTGGCGGCGGCTCTGCCGCTGCCTCGGCCAATTTTCTCCGCCGCGCCTTCCCGGCTTCTTCTGGGCAGCCGCTTGGCCGCCCAACATGGCCGCCAGGTGCCGGCGGTTGTGTCTCCCTGCCCTGTTCTGGGCATGCGCTTCGCGCATGCCCAGAACAACCATCGGAGGCACGGACGGACACCAAGCCTTTTATTATAGAGGATTTTTAAAATCAGATTTGTTTTTATATTTTTAAGCTCCATGTTTCAATGTGTCTTTTTTATCATCTTGTTTGTAAATTTTCTTGTGAGCCGCCTTGGGGTTTTCTTAATGAAAGGCGGGGTATAAATTTGACAATAAAAAAAATAAAAAAAATAAACTTTGTGCTCCTAACTGCAAGACCTCCTTGTTTGGCTGCTCCCAGGTGCTGCTTTGAGCACGACTGCTGCTACGAGGAAGCCGAGAAGGCCGGCTGCGCCCCCAAGACGCAGTGCTACACCTGGGAGTGCGAGGGGAATGCTGCCAAGTGTGGTGAGTCTGCCCTCCCCTCTCTGGGAGGAGCACCGCTGGGCACGGAGAGCCGGCAGGCAGAGCGCGCCGCTTCGCTCTCTGGGCCAGTCCCGTGCGCTTGCGAAGCCTGTCTGGCCGTTGTCCAGGCTGGGTCCTTCGAGAAAGCAGGGCAAAGATGACAAGCCAGGCCAAGCAGGGCAGAAGCCACGAGAAACCCATTCCTGGGGAGGGGAGGTTATGTTGGGCCACTGCAGAAAACAGAGACCCTCTGACAAAATGGGCTCTAGCCCCAAAAAGCTCAAAAATCGTGTGACAAATGAAGGCCGGTCAGTCCTGTACTTTAACACCAGTGGCCGTTAGGCCAACTGTGCTGGCCTAAGAGAGTTGGGATCCTGGACCAAGTTAGCAAGGAGAGCTGGTCTTGTGGTAGCAAGCATGACTTGTCCCCATAGCTAAGCAGGGTCTGCCCTGGTTGCATAAGAATGGGAGACAAAATGTGAGCACTGTAAGATACTCCCCTGAGGGGATGGAGCCACTTTCCCTCTAAGGCATGCACAAGCTCACATGTTTTTGGATGTCTGCTCAGTTCATTTTAGATCTCGCTTGGATTGAATCAGAAAGGCCCCATTCTGAATGCACGTGTACGCACACACACACACACACACACACACACACACACACACACACACACAGCCTTGATACTGCCGCCCAGGACAAAACTCATTCCACACAGAGATGAAAAAAATTAGAGGGAACACTGGATGGAGCCGCTCTGGGAAGAGCTTCTAGGTTCCAAGTTCCCTCCCTGGCAGCATCTCCAAGACAGGGCTGAGAGAGATTCCTGCCTGCAGCCTTGGAGAAGCCTCTGCCAGTCTGTGTAGACAATACTGAGCGAGATGGACCAAGGGTCTGACTCAGTAGATGGCAGCTTCCTATGTTCCTAACACAAGATAAGAGTGAGACTGCTGGACAAAGAACACGGAGAGGTGGAGTCCCATCAGCATCTGTGGCAACAATACCAGCATGCACCAATCACACAGGGCATGCCAACAACTCCCCCGCCTGGGCCAAACATAGAAACCTGGCCTGGGCTACTTGCTTTCCAAACCAGGGTCTGGGTGGCAGCGCATACTTGGACTTCCAAAAAGCTGTTGACAGTCAGAGTTCTTTGACAGTCACTTGCTTCTGGGAAGAGATGCCTAGGATTGTGTAGCATCCGTGTTACTCTTCAAAGATGCTTCTGCGGCCCTCAGCCTCTGGACTTCCAGAAAGCACACGAGGGAAAATAATAAACATTTACTCTAGCTACAAAGAATATTTCTCTAGTTATAAAGGCTATATTAGAAAGTAATTAAACTATATTTCTCTAGCTCCATTTAAAGATCAGGCAGTCAACAGATGATCAGGGCCATTTGGTGACCGCACAAATTGCCTTCAACAGCTTGGCTGAATTTCGCTTCTTGGTCTCCCCTTTTCTTTTCCAGAACATATAGAAGACCAATGCCAAAAAAAGGCCTGCGAGTGTGACCGCAAAGCTGCCAAGTGCCTGGCGAAAGCCCCCTATGATGTCAAGAACATCTTTTGGCCGGACGCTCTGTGTGGCAAGGACAGCCCCAAGTGCAAAGATGACGATTAAGGCGGGCCTGCGCACACTTAGGCCAGCCCTTCCGGACATGTCCCCACATTCCGTTACAACAGCAGAATCTCCCTTTCTAACTAACTGAATAAAAACGGCCTCCTGTTCCCCCCAGACCAGACAAGGTGTCGTCTAGGCAGGGCACTCAAGCTTTCCTGGGAAGTCCAGCCGCTCTTAAATTAACCAGGGATGTTGAGGAACTTCCCTGGATGGATCCCAAGGGGGTTCTTGTCAGCCAAAGAGCAGAATGCAGAAGGGACATAGCAGGCTGCAGGGCAGCACCTCTTTCTGCTGCGTCCTCTCCACTCCTGGTGCATTTCATTTCAATTCAGCAAGGAAGCCCCCACTTTGAGCCTGAAGGCTTCTGTACTTGCCAGAAAGGGCTCGATCCAGTGCATGTTTGCAGCTGCTTACTTGCAAGCAAAAAATAAAATAAAATAAATGTCTTGGATACAGTGTTCCTTCTAACAGGGATTCCCAGATGTTGACTACAACTCCCAGAATCCCCAGCTGCAATGGCTTTTGCTTGGGGACTCTGAGCGTTGTAGTCAACATCTGGGAATCCCTGTTAGAGGGAACACTGCTTGGATACCAAAGCAAGAATTTTCCAAGGCCTGTTTTTAGCCCTGCAATGAAAAACTCATGGCTGGTGATGCAAAAGGCAGCATTACAGTGTAGCAGCAAAGAGTAACATATTGCAGAAAAGTCTCATGACAAAGAATATGGAATAAAAACACAGATAACTTATGTCAAGCGACATGTGACCTTGTCTCCTGAAAGTGCTTACAGCCTTGGAGCCTTGCTAAGGGACCTTGGGCCAGTCTCTATCCCTCAGTTCAGCCTACCTCACAGGGTTGTTGTGAGGACAGAGGGGAAACTCTCTGGGCAAAGTGCAGTGTAATAATCATCATCATCAATATTAGAAAAAAATCTTTGTTTAATTCTTAAAAATGTTCATGTGCAGATCTGAAGATCATCTTAATATAAACGCAGAGTCCTTTAGTGGGGACACACAGCGGATCTTGGTTTTGGCTTACACTGAATCAAAGAGAATGTAGGTGGCATTTTATATACAGAAACAAGCACTTCACAGTCAATATTTACATCATTTTCCTTTTAAAAATAATTATTGCAGTTGGCAAATAGAAAATTAATGTAGCAACAAAAACTTCCCCAAATCCATACAAATATCAGGATAGGGAAAGGAACAGGGCTACGTCTGGTCTGGAGCCGTTTTAAAAAGGGACCACTTCCGAAAGTGTCAAGTACAAAACTAACTTCACATCACGAACTATGGAAACCACCTGACTACTTGGGTTTTTGTCAGGACTCCCAGATTACTTGCAGAAACTGGACAGCAGCCCGTGCGCGCCAGTCACGGCCAAGACCCCCTGACATCAACGGGACCCCGACGAGTTCTGTCTCCCGGTGGTGCTCAGTCGTGACCAGCTTAGCTTGGACCCTGCCCGCTGCCAGCAGCATACACACAACCCGTGCTCCGGTTTGCCCCAAACCAAAATGCTCCGATGGTAGCAAGGCTGGTTTCTCCTCTTCCCGGGAAAAACCTCCCCCGCCTACTACAGTCCTTGCTGCTGAAAGGGGACTTGCTGGGAAGCAGGCACTTTTAATTAAACACAAAATCAGCAAGAGTCGATTCACCATTGGAAGAAGAACGCGAGTGGTCTTTTTGTCAGCGACCTGCTGCCCAGCAACTCAGGAGCTCAGGCCCAATCAGAGCACCTGCGTCTCCAGGCGGCGGGCCTCGTTCACCACAAGGTCAATGTTGATGATGGGGTTAAAGTACAAGGCCCAATAGAACAAGCAGTTGCAGATGAACTGGGGGATGATGGGCCAGAAAACGGCCACCAGGAGTCCCTGGGTTGACACCTTCCAGAAATGGCTCCACATCCGGTGAGGAATCGTCCTGGAGGAGAGAAACCACGCTCTCTTACTGGGTCTGCATTGTGCTCCTGTCCATAGGCAAAGGCACAGGGTCTCAACCCCCTCATCACGCACACCACAGAGTTCCGGGCAAGCAAGTGGGGTTGCCCCCAGCCAAAGCACTAACTGGCTAAGAGAGAAAACTGCTCTTGCACACAGTAAAAAGTGGCAGGGAAGGCTATGCCAGGATAGCCAGGGAGTGATGCCTTTTGGAGGTGGGGCTGGAAGCAAGCAGTATTGCACTTGGTGCACATTCTAGCTTTGCTTTTCGCAAAATTGGGGGCTGGTTCTAAAAGGAGAAATAGTTTCGTTTTCAAACTAGATGTGGTGCTCCCACAAAGACACTTTTAGCAGCAAAGAGGCCTCCCCCAAGAGCTGCACAGTGGCTCGAGCTGCAGGCTCCTAACGCTCGTGAAACATGGATCACTGGTCCATCTAGCTCAGAAGGGCGACACTGACTGGCAGCAGGCAGGAGTCCTTCCCCGCCTGATCTGGAGATGCTGCCAGAGACGGAAGCTGGGACCTTCTGCATGCAAAGGTCACTGAGAGGTGGGCTCATGAAGAAGGACGGCTCTCTCTCAACTCAACGTCCAGTCACCAAATTAAAGCCCCAAAGGAGGAAACCACTTTTTTCTTCTTGGAAAAATGTGCAGGCTTTAAGCAAACCAAGAAGCAAAAGAGTTGTGGTGTCACCAGCCAAGACCCCATGCCTGCGGTGTATCCTTGCTGCTGTTTGAACACAGAGCATCAAGGATACAGCGGAGAGCTCCCTAGCGGTCCTGGAGGTTGCCTCAATGGCCCTGTCTACAGGGGGCCAGCTATACTGCTGCCACCAGAGTGCTGGGGTGAGAGGGAAGGCCGCTGACCTCTTGCCCCTTCACCCTTGGAGCCTGGATCGGGAGTGCTCTAACCCCAACTGGTCCCCCAGGAAACCCAGCCGAGATCTGAAGGCGGCTTACTTCAACTCCCTCCTTGACCAGAGCCTCCAAAAGGAGAAGAGCTCCAGCACAGACAGCAACATGGCATTGACGATGATGAAGCGAGAGGTCCAGTAATGCACCTCCAGCCAGTCCCACGCGAACTCCGCGACGAGCTGATAGGGCAGGAAGGAGTACTTCACGAGGAATTCCCGCCACTGCTTCCAGGCAGGCTCCTTCAGGTCCTAGAGAGAGAGAGAAGTCATGCCAGGGGCGCACCGTTAATTCGGCAGAGGGAGGCAAATGTCTCTGCGGGGCCCTCCAAGGCCTGTCCTTGCCACCGTCCCCTCTAAGCCAGGCGGCTGCAAGCGCAGAGCCTTCAACCCCGCCATGCAGCGATCCCAAAGAGCCGCTCACTCGCCCTCTTGCTGCCTCTGTGGCTGCTGCTCCTGCCTTGAGTCTCCTCACCCTTGCTGCTTGCTCCACAGCTGCCCGCACTCCCTTTCCCCGCTAAGTGTAGTATAAATCCTCCCCCTCCCCCTTCATTGCTCTGCTCTCCCCCCTCCACCTTTGCCTTTCAGAGCCCACGTGGCAGCGGCAGCAAACAGGCAGTGGGACTCCGAGCAGAGGCTGGAGCCGGTTCCCCTGATCTTGCCCTCCACCTTTGCCGTTCCCCGGATGCATTTCTGGGCGTGGCGCTAGGCATTGCATTTGGGGTTTTAACGGAGGAGCATTCAGCCCTATCAACTCCCATCGGCAGAAAGAAGGGGTGAAGGCCAGCAACAGGCTGGCCGCCTGTTGAGAGAACAAGGGAGGCTTTGAATGGATCCTGTTCCCTTCGAACAAGACTCTCTGATCCCATCATCCTAGAACTCCACAGGCCGGGAACCGTGTGAGCACAGACTCGTAGCATGTGCCTCCACGCCACTGCCAAGACTTGCCCTGGGGAAGCACTGTTTGACACAGGAGCATTGTCGCCCTGATGAAGACATTTCCTGGAATGCATCCAATGTTCAAAATAAGCATCATTGGGGGGCTGTTTTTGGTGCTGTCTTCCCTTGTGAGGCTCATGCTGTCATCTCCCTTCTGTTTGGGAGGTGCATCCCTAGAGGGCCAAGCCCCTGGGCCTGCTGCTCACCCCTTACCAGCAGTTTGGCGATAACGTCCTCCAGCTCCTCTTCCTGCACAGGGCAGATGGTGTGGATGAAGGGCACGAAGACGTCTGTGTAGTCAAACAGGTACAGGTACAGCATGGTGAGCCTGGGGGAGCTCTTCAGGGCATACAGCAGGAAGAGCGACTTCCCGGGATGGACAGCCTGAGGCGCAAGGGGAAACACAACACGGAAAGGGGAGAGCTAGCCGTTAGTTGGAACGTGTGCATGCACAAGAACAGCAGAGAGCAAGCTCTTCGGCAAGGTGGCTTCTGCCAAACAAGATTTGCACCCATCCCTTGATTTCTTGTGAAGCTTGCTCAGCATCTGTCATAAGGTGCAGGCCAGCCACTTTAAGAATGAGTGACGGGCGTCCTGCATAACCCTTGAGTCTGTCGAGAGGCAGGCTCTGCTTTCCTTCCAATTGGCGCTTCAAACTAAAGGCGGGCGGTTGTTTTGGGGTACCATGGATCATGAGCCGCAGAACGAGACACGTAGAATCTTCTTCGTGGGCACAACCAGAGAGCTTCTCCTGCACAAGCCCCATGGAAATGAAGGCCCGCTCCTGTCCAATTCCACAAAGCAGAGCCTGGGCCAGAGGCCTCTTGGCGCTCAGCAAGTGACTTCTTTGCATCATCAGCTCACCTTGTACTCCCAGAGGTTCTGCGGCGGCTTGACCCCCAGGGCCTTCACACGGTCCAGCTCCATCATAATGGCTTTTCTGTGGCTCCCGTTTTCTATGTGGTAAGGAGCCCTGGCGAAGTCTTCATCAGTGAGCGTTAGCAGGAGCCTGTAAGAGCCACAGCTGCAGTCACAGGAGAAATGCTCCCCGCCCCATCCGGCCACATCAGGCTGCCAAGCCAAGGCATCACGTTCAAGCAGGGCCAGTACAAGTTAGGCCTAAGGGACCGCCTGCATCCACATCAAAAGCCAAGTGTATCTGCCTCTTCTAGAATTAAGACAGGTTCCTAGCAAGGCAACTAACAGGATCCTATTACTAACAGACAAGCTATGAGCTGAAAACTTACTTTGAACACACCCCCTTTTGCCTCACTGTCCACATCACCTGAGGGACACAAAACCTTCGATAAGCAAGGCACTACAATGAAGCCTCTCCCTTCTCCCCTCTCCGCTGGCCTCAGACCAGCTGGGTCTTCCTCACCTTCCATTCACTCTCTCCAGCAAAAAACTCTCCTTGTAGAGGGAAGCCCAAGGTCCCAGTTGTCCCAGCCAGTGAGTCACCTCCTCAGCTGTCCATTTGGAAACAGGCTTGTGGACCAGGAGATCATCTTCTGACTCCCGGCTGCTCCAGTGATAGCCAAGTAAGACCACCTAGAGAAAAGTCAGATTGCCTATGAAGGAGGATGTGTACAGCAGGGAGGTCCATCCAGAGACTGGTTTTAGAAGATTCCTGCCCCACCGTTCTTCAGCTGAGTCCAAGGCGACTCTTCAGCTATGGAAGACACAAGCAAAGTGGCCACTTTAGGCCAGAGGAGAGTTCGGGGCTTGGAGCGAGATACTGACTTGGATTCGGATTCCTAAGTGACACAAATCTGTGAGAGGGAAAGGGAGGAAGGGAGGTCGTATCTCTGGGCTTTATACTCTCAGGCTTAATCTGCATGCCAGGCACCCTGGCTACTGCAGAAAAGGAAGGCAGGTAAGTGGAAGGATGAGGGGAAGCCAACAAGCTCACATTCTAGCAAGCAGCAACCATGACGGGGTTCTCTGGATCTTTCCTGCTCGGGGGACTAAGGCAGTGGTATAGCATCTGTTCTGCATGCAGGAGAGCTTAAACCCTCACACCTCCAGCTAGAGCTGGGAAAGACCCCTGGAGTCTCCAGAAACCTTGGAGAGCCACTGCCAGTCAGTACAGACAATGCTGAACTGGAATCTCTGGAACACGTAACAAAAGGGCCACATGTGTAAAGAACAAACCAAAGCTAGCAATAAACCGCGTGCAAACAGCAAATATATATAAACATACAAATTCAGAAATTAAATAATTATATTTTTATATATGAGTCCTAAATTCTTTAAAATATATCTCTTAATAAACATACATATTTCAAAAGAACACCTGGGCAACTATGGACATTTCTTGGTGTTCTTTTGAAATATGTATGTTTATTAAGAGATATATTTAAAGAATTTAGGACACATATATAAAAAATATAATTATTTAATTTCTGAATTTGTATGTTTATATATATTTGCTGTTTGCACACGGTTTATTGCTACAGCTGGAATCCCTGGCCGCATCTCCAAGTAGGGCTGGGAGAGATTCCTCTACAACTCCCATAATCCCCAGCCACAGTGGCCAATAGCCAGGGATTATGGGAGTTGTAGGCCAACATCTGCAGGAAGGCCGAAGTTGAGCAGCCCTGCAGTAGACAAAATTGTGCTAGATGGACCAAGAGTCAGACTCGGAATAAGGCAGCTTCCTGTGTTGCACAGTCTCACTCAGGACAGGGCAGCATCATTTGTGGTGGGCAAGAACATGTCCTTTGAAGGTGCAAAATTCCTCTCAAGAGGCCTGTTCAACGGTTAAACATGTTTCTAACTGCCTCTTCAAAAAACATCCACCTTCCAGAAGTCCTTTGTGCAACACAAGCCCAGCGCCGCCTACAGGAAAATGCCAAGGAGCAAAACATACCGCCACACAAGTTAAAGCTGTCAGAACTCCAGAGAAAAATCCCCCCCCACGAGGGTTAATCCTTCCCACATTTGGCACTGCAGATGTCTGATCACTTCCATATTTCTGAAAAGCTGCAAGGCTCTGAGACACATCACTGTTTTGCTGGATGTCGTCTTTGCGCTGTTCAACGGCATCGGGAAACAGCTTTTCAATGGCATCTCTAAAAAAGAGAAAGCAGGGAAGAGCTACTTTACAAGACTTCTTTGAGCAGATTATAAGATTCAAAGACAGATAATCCACTCATATATGGAAGAGCATTTTTACATTTGCAACAAGAAAGCCCGTGCCAGACACTTTATTTCACAAAATGGCACTCCATTTCCATTTATTTATTTATTTTTACATTTTATATCCCACTCTTCCTCCAAGGAGCCCAGAGCGGTGTAATACATACTTGAGTTTCTCCTCACAACAACCCTGTGAAGTAGGTTAGGCTGAGAGAGAAGTGACTGGCCCAGAGTCACCCAGCTAGTATCATGGCTGAAGGGGGATTTGAACTCGGGTCTCCCTGGTCCTAGTCCAGCACTCTAGCCACTACACCACGCTGGCTCCATTTAAGCAATGATTCCGCTATTCAATATTTTTCTATACAAATAATTTTGGATTTGATGGTACTGATACAGCCTCTCTGCCGCATTTAGCTTTTATATTCTGTTTTGGAATATAACATATTTAGAGACGCCTTTCAATAAACATGGGATTAGAAATAAAAACTAGAGCTCTTGAGGTCCATTTCGAACCAATGCTAAATGTTAGGAATGTTCATGAACAGTTCATTCACTCCCCAGGGCAGGGGGTACCTTACCTGCTTAGGTATCCCCTTAAAAGCACAGGTAAGGAGCACCTTACCTGCTTGCCCCAGCCATGAGCATGCTGACACCTTACCTGCACCCCACCCATGTGCATGCCGATACTAATCGGGGCTGCAGGACAAACCAAGCACTGGTGGGGGGAAAGCAGCAGGTGGGGGTGAGCCGGTAAGGAGCTCTTTACATGCTTTTTAAAAGGCACACACTCGCCCGCCGATCAAGCAGGTTCAGACACAGGTGTTCAAGCCAGTTCAGCGCTTCCTTCTGGAAGCGCCGGACAGGCTCCTGCACACCCCTACTAAATGGGGGACAGGACTCAAACCCGTAGCCAGCCAGGAAGCTCCCTGCATGTCTCTGAGGCACCTACTATCTTCTGGCCCAACCTACTTCACAGGGTTGTTGGGAGAGTAAAACTGAGAGAAACCCATATGCTCCATGGAGAAAAGGCGGGATACAAGCACCTGATAAAGGAAGTCTTTCTGCTGGTCCACCTGGGTGCCTCCCTTTAAAGCCAGTGGAGGCAATCAGGATAGCTCTATGGCACTGCCTGTACTCCAAGGAAGAATAATACAACACTTAAATGCCAAAGGTAGTGAGGGGCATATAAGGCTCCAAATAGGAAGTACAGGATAATGAAAAATATGAAAAGCCTAGCGCCAGTAATTCAGCAGCAAAACAGTCCATCTTAAATGCCAGACTAAGATTGCACCACATGTACCAGCAGCCTTCGCAGCCATCACCTGAGGAGGATGTTGACCTTGGGGAATCCTTCCCACTTCTCCCTGCATTCTGGACACTCCGTCTTCCTAGAGGACATCCACCATAATGCCAGGCAATGTCTACAGAAGCTGTGGCCACAATTCAAGGTGGTGGGGTTGACCAGGATGTCATAGCAGCAGTGGCAAGAGAATTCGCTGACAGAGATCTGCCGGCTGGTCCCAAAAGCAGCAGCCGCTGCCCTCCGGTCCAGCCTCTCCGTTTGTACTTCTACACCTTCCTCCATATTCTCTTGGCACCTGACGCAACCAGAGGACAGTCCTCACGTTCTTCAGTCCTGCAGCACATTACGGATTCTGGAAGAGAGCCAAAGGAGGCAGTTTAGTTTCTCCTTGAAACAATGCCTGATAAGGCAGAAAGATCATTAGTGCAGTGGAGAGGAGAGGCCACTCAGCGCAAGGGAATCCTGAAAGTGAATACTGCCGTCTCCGCCAGCACGCAGTCGCAGGGGGCCTGGGCTTCACTTCAGGAATTATCCCACAGAATAAGTTAATAAGGACTGGGGTGTTCATTTGCATAGCACAGGCCATTCGGTGGCACTGGCAAATAATGGATAGGGAAGCAGCTTCCCAACTGGTGTTTCCTGAAAAGAAAATGTCATCGAGGAGATTTGCCTCCATGTAGGGAAAAGATGCTCATGGTAGGCCCTGTCAAAAGACACATACAGAGTTAAGGCTCAGTCAAATATTGGCTGAATGGGCAGATGCCATCCCAACCCTGCCATGTGTTCTATCCACTCAGCTGATATTTGTCTGAGCCTTAACTCTGTGTGTCTTTTAACAAGGCCTGCTATGAGCATCTTTTCCCTACATCCCCACTTGTGCATGAAGGAGCCGCTGGAAAATGGGGCAAAGACAATTGGTTGACTTAGGAAAGGGCCTGTCCCTAGTTCCCACCCGCCACATTCACCTTCTATGGCACATGGGCACAGATAAGGCCTCAAAAGAGGTCATGGGCAATGTTCCCTCTAAGGCATGCTCATGTGTGTGTACGCACACGTTTTCTACTGTCGTATTCAACAGCTGGAAATCCCTGTTAGAGGGAACACTGGTTCCGTGCACACCTGGGTGATGGGGTTGCTTTAAGCAGCAGGGAGGGTGCCCTTACCTCCCCCACCATGTTTCCCCCTCTGGTGTTGCTTCCAAAACTGCTGTCATGAGGCAGCTGTATACCCTCTTGGTCAGTGTCATACCAGAAGTGGCAGGTGCACATGTGCAAACCACACACATGCACCCACCACTTCCGGTATTACTCTGACCAGGGTGGCAAGAGAGGGTATACAGCTGCCCCACGACAACGCTTTTGGAAGCAGCGCTGGAGGGGAAAATGCGGCGGGGAAGATAAGGGCGCCCTCCCCACTGCTTAAAGCAACCCCCTCACACCTGCGAACTGGCTCAAACGCCTGTCTTTCGAACAAGTTTGGCGGTTTGTGAATAGACCACCAAACCGGTTCATGCACACCCTCAGCCTCTGGTCCTACTATGGCTTCAAATGAAGAGAGAAAGGAAGCCATTTACACCTTGAAAACCAAATACCTAAAACAAATAAACGAACAAAACTAAACACCAAATGCAAACAGCATTAACTGTGGAAATAAATATCAGCATACTTTGAACCTGTGGTTGGGAAAGACAGACCAAAAGTTAATATAACTGCAGTTCATATCCTCCTGAATGAAGAGATTCTACTCTCTCCCTTAGAAAGCAAAACAAAACAGCAGCTCCAGAATGCTAACCCCGTTTACTACAAGTCATGTTTCTTCCTCCCAGGGATTTTATATAAGTAGGGGAAAGGGGATTTCCTTTCTAGTGCCTGGTGAGTGGAACTGCAACTCTTTTTATACATACAGCCTGCACCACAGACAAGGGTGATCGCTCAGAGGATAACAACAACAATAATGTGTAATGTGCGCAGATACACACACACTATATATATTTTTGGATAATTTGTGTTTGTGCAAAATAAAATTATACTTCTAGATTACCTAGAGATACCAAATTTTTAATTAGCTGAAAGCACTACTTTTTACACTGGAATAAGCTTGGGAAAAGGTTTAATTTATTGTTTTAAAGGACTCCTGAATATAATGAGCATATTTTAACTGTTATTGTCCTCAAATTTTTAAAGCTCAGTGATGTTTAACGGATCAATAATTCTAAACCCCACTTAAAGCCACCCAAGGTCTCTCTAATATATATATATATATATATATATATATATATATATATATACACATATACATACACACACACACACACATATTCACACACACACACACAAACAAACAAACAAACTGCCCTGAGCCATTTTTGGAAGGGTGGTATATAGATCAAATAAATAAACATATAAATATACACACACACACATTATAGATAGCTAGATAGATAGACGATATGCACACACTGTGTGACACACACATACAATCACACACACTTCATCTCTCTCTCACACACACACACATATACACACACACGGCGGGCTTGTTATATTTGGGAAGTCTTGCTATATACACACAAACACTCAACACTCCTTTATACAAGAGACCAACAAGCCCCCATCATCCGCCCCCCCCCCCGCCGAGATGGCCCAATCTGTTGACTTAGGAAAGGGCTCGTCCCTCGTGCTCGCCCCCAGGCGCTTCCCGGACATTGCCCCTCCCAGAGGATGACGGACGGAGGGGGGGGGTCTTCCCCTGCGCCCCCTCCCCGCGGCTCCCCTCACCCTGGCAGGAGCATCTCCGTCCCCTCCGCTGAGAGCCCCGCCGGCACCTAGTTCCGGTCGCGCCGCCGTCACACTGAAGCGGCCCTCCCGCGGCGTGGAAGCGTCTGCCCGATGACTAAGCATAGAGGGCCAGACTTCCTAGAAGGGACTTCCGGGGACTTCTGCAGCCCTGAGCTGGAGAGACCTCGCCTCTCTCACCCGCTGATGTCCTCGAAGGGGGTCCTTTTACAAGAGCCCCCGGCATTTTGGGGTGCGGCAGGCAGGTGTCTGCAAGATCTCAAGTATTCTCGCTCGTTGGGCGCCCCAAGGAAGAGCATCCTTCCGCCTTCTTCCTGGTTTTCAGAAAGCACCTTCTCTGCCAGAGAACCTATGCCTAATAAAAGCAATGGATTCATCTGCAGAACTGTTGTTTAAAATAAATTCCTTGTGCATACAGCCCTATGACACACCCCAGGAGAAAGAGGCATCCCGTTGTTCAAGGCAGTCTTCATGGTCTGCAAGGATTATCTGGCAACTCAGCAACTTAAGAACTAGTTCTAGCTCCGTTTGTCTGCACCAGCCTTGCATAACTTAAGGCCCCAGGGGCCAGTTTTGGCCCAGAGGGACGTTTTTGATGGCCCAGGTAGCCAGCAACAGCAGGAGACCCCAAATTTGGCATTTGTGTGAGGCCGGAAAGGTGCCCACTTGTTACCTGAGAATTAGCTAAAGCAACGCCCTTTTAGATTCCTAGCTGAACTGAGCAAGAGTTTCCTTCGTTTTGTGAGTTGTTTGTTCCCACACAGAAAGCATTTGGTCTGTTCTCACCCTTTAGCTGCAACTAGCCTTGGAAATCGCAACAATATGTTAATCGCTATGCCTTCCTGCATGTTCTGGTTATCACAGGCAGGGAAGAATGCTGATAAGAAGTAGCTAGCCAGTAGGATACTAGGAGGCATTTATGACACTAACAATGGCAGTGTTGTGATCTTCAAAGATTAATATGATGATGTAATACACAGGTTCTTTGGTAATTTTATACCTGAGGGCCCGCCTGCTCCCAAAGGTTGCTGCCTGCTTGACGAGGTCATCTGAGGGGGGCTCTACTCTGGGTGCCGACAATGAGGAAGGCCCAGTTGTCGTGCACGCAGGACAGGGCCTTCTCTGTTGCTGCCCCCGGACTCTGGAATGCTTTCTCGGTGGCCATTCACTCCTCAGTCTCCATTACAGCTTTTAGAAAAAGTGTAAAATCTTGGCTTTTTGCCCAGGCATTTATTTGATTCTCTGTTGCTGCTCTTTATAGTCTGTATTGCTTTTATGCTCTTGTTTTAAATTTTTAATCAGATTTGTTTAATATTTTTTTCACTTAATATTTTAATTGTGTCTTTTTTACCATCTTGTGTTTAAATTTTTGCTGTAAACCACCTTGGGATTGCTTTAATGAAAGGTGGTATACAAATTTAACAATAAATAAATAAATAAATAATTGCTGATCGTGCTGAACCTGTTTCAATCTGTATATAACCCCCCGGCAGCCATTCTTGTGGGCTGCCCTGAGCTGGAAACTATTCCCAGGGTTGCTTTTTTCTCTGCAGAGACAAAAATAAAGCTTTGAAAACAGTCTCTGACTGGTGAGTTCAATTGGGCTAGCACATCAGGCTAATTCCCATTTTTTACAGTATCACACTGGCTGAGCAAGGACAGGGCTTGTTTTCTGTCAACTATCCTTGGTTAAAATTGTGGGCCCATGGGGGGAAAGGAAGGACACACACAACTAACTAGTAATTGCTTTAATATTTATCTTTATAATTAATTTTACTGCAATAATCAATGCACGAAAAATTGACTTCAAACCCCTCCCCCACATCGTCATGGTTGCTTGGACCCTACCTCTGCCTCTCTGAATCCTGGACCCCTGCCTCTCCGAAGAGAGGACCGCCTCTCCCCTATATAATATTACTTTTGTTTTATCACTTTCAAACAGTCAGGCATTTCCATGTTCTTGACGCGCCATGAGTCCCAGAGGAGACACATGACCAGGGTTCCCTCCAAGGTGTGCACGGACAATTTTGTAAATGTCCACTCAGGTAATTTTAGATCCTGCTCAGGTTGAATCAGGAAGGCCCCACTCTGAGTGCACGTGCAAACACATTGCCTTGATACTGCCTCCCAGAACAAAACTCATCCCACAATCCACACGCTAATTAAAATTAAATAGAGGGAACACTGCTTGACATGACCCAACCCCATCACTGCACACAATGCCACAATAATAAGCACTATATGGGGTGTTGTCCGGTGGACAAGGCCTCCACGGGAGTTAGGTGTGCGTGTGAGCCTTTCACGTTGCTAGAAGAGAGTCCCACAAGCAGACCAGCTCTCCCTCCTGTACCCACCCCCAGCGTTGCTCTGACGTGGCTGGCGACTTGCTGAACTAAACTTGGCGTCCTGAGAATGCCAGAGAAGTCTGCAGATCTCATCTATTCTGAGAACAAACCCAGGTCTCCTTTTAGCTTGGTGGGAGGAACTTGAGCTTTTAGGAGCAAAGGGGGGGAATCCCAGCAGTTGCTCACAAAGACCAGAGAGTTAGGAAGGCGCCTCCAGCCTAGACGCTGGACCAAACTCTCCTGCTTTTACAGTGACCTGAAAGATCTGTGCAGCTCCCCATCTCAGGATGGTGGGGGTCCCAGGAATCTCGCCTACCCTGCTGATTCTTGTCACCATCTGTATTCATGGAGTCCTGCTTCAGTCACCGCCAAGGACAGGGGAGCAAAGAAAGCCGTTCTTTGAAAGGTTTAGAAGACTTGAAGAGCAGGTGAGCCTTGGAACTGATGGCATTTCCTCTCTGAGTAGAGCTAGCTTTCCAAACTGGCCCACTGATTATGTCAACAATCAATCAATCAATCTTTATTATGGTCATCGACCAGCATAAAGTACAAGACAAGGATGATTTCAAGCATTAAGGAGGTTGGGGGCAGGGGACAGAATAGGCATAAAAGGTATAAGGGATAAAAACTGAAAAACTGCAAATACTAGACTGGATAAAATTGTAAAATTATAGAAATATAAAGGCTGCAAAAACTATATTGATTGTAAACAGTAAACGTACAGGGCCATAACAACGCCAAAGGCATAGGAAGCATAAAAGGCATAAGTGATAAATCTGCTAAACAGCAAATCCTAGACTATTGAGCTATAAAATTGTAGACGTCTAAAAACTGTAAAAGCGGGTCGACATGTCAGGAAGAAGAGAGATCTGTATACTGTTGATTCATGGCCAGGTGGATCAACAAGAAGTCCAGTCTTCTGGACTCTAGATGGGAGTTTGGCAAATGACCATCATCAGCTTCTTGGGGAAATCTAGCAGGAGCTGAAGTGAAATTTTTAATCAGCTGAAAACCCTTTCCAAAGCTAAAATTAAAATTTGGGAATTCTAAAAACACACACATATTGGTTTTAGAAAGGCTTTGGATTAAACTCAGGTTTTGTCCTAGCAAGATGCATGGCATGAAATGCCATCCAAGTCTGTGTTCCACTCCAAATACTGACAATTCACTCCAAAATACAAAATGTGATATTTTCATTTGATATCATGCAAAGCTTCATGTTGTCTTGACCTTTTCCTGCCAACAGATATGGTCCCACTAAAGGGCGTTACCAGACTTCTTTGGGGTGGCCTTTTTTCTGTCTGCGTTGTCAGCATTGTTCTTTCGGGATCGTCCTCCTGAAACTGGGTCCTTAAGATCGCAGATCTTTCTCAGCTTTCTTTTTGCATTTCCATCTAGTAACACAAGGTGTCACTGCTAAGCTCAGCAGTCTGGATTTTATTCTATCCTTTTCTGATCTTAGTAGTATTTGCCTTTAATACAAAATCTTTGCCCAATTGCAGTTTCTTGACAGCTGTGACAAATGAAGTATTTCAGTCCCTTATGTCTGACAGATTTACTGGTGGAATCAACAGAGCAATTGCTCTGCATCTCTTTCTCTGTCCAGCAGATCTCCTGCTTACCATGCAGATCCCAAGGCTGGTCTCCAGTTAAAAGGATCTCAGGGCTGGAAAAGACTCTTTCTGCCTGAGATCTGAGAAAACTAGAATGGCAGTGACCTCAGTTGTCTGCCCAGCAACGGGCTATAATGGGCAATGATAAATAAAGCCATGGAACATTTTAAGAGAGAGTCATCTTCTCTAGAGGGAACATCTTGGGTGTCCCAATATGCAGAAGTCCTGAAGGAAGACGCTGCCCACCCGGGTTCTTTCCCCCTTCCTTCAGACAGAGCAAATAGCAGTGGTACAGATCCTGCGGTGGGTGTGAAGGCTTGTTGCTTTGTTTAAGGAGACTTTTTTTTGGCAATAATTCTGAGGCTGCCTCTATGTATCCTTCATATATAGTGGGATCAGCGGCTGGCCATGAGCGAATCTGGATGCCACCTGCAGGCCAGTTGCCATGACTCACAGAAGCACAGCTTTTGGCAGCTCTTTAAGACCCAAGGGACAGGAGTCCTGTTTCTCCTGAAAAGTTTGCAGGAGCTGCTGGAATTGTGATATTGAATGCCCCTGTCAGAAGCCGTTTTAGCAAAGCGTAGCCATGATCTTCTGGCTATATCAATATAGCTCATGAATGCACATATGAAAGCTACAAACAACACACCAACAGGATTTGTACCTGACTCAACAAAAGCTACATAAAACAAAGCAAAGATCAGGAGTCTCATATACTAACCATTTATATGTATTATCTAAAGAACCATGTTCATATATATCAGGAATTCTCAATGTTGGGTTACCAGATGTTACTGGACTTCAACTCCCATAATCCCCAGCCAAAGGCCACTGGGGCAGGGGATTATGGGAGTTGAAGTCCAATAACATCTGGAGCCCCAACGTTGAAAACCCTATATATATATACTCTTCAAAGTTCAAAGAGGCTTGGAAATATACTGTAAAATCTGATAATCTAGTTCACACAATGTCACAAAGGCTTAACACAACATATCTTTAGGAACATAGGAAGCTGCCATATACTGAGTCAGACCATTGGTCTATCTAGCTCAGTATTGTCTGCACGGACTGGCAGCGGCTTCTCCAAGGTTGCAGGCAGGAATTTCTCTCAGCCCTATCTTGGAGATGCCAGGGAGGGAACTTGGAACCTTCTGCCTCCACACCCCCTGGGGGCCCCCAAATCCTCTTTAGTCTGTCCTAGGTGTTGTGGTTCATACCAGGGATTGAAACTGGGACCTTCTGCATGCAAAGCCGGGGTTCTGCCACTAAGATATATATGGGCCCATACAAAGTTGTCGCAAATTGAGTCAGAGCATTAGTCCATCTAACCCAGCGTTGTTAATGATGCTAATTTACATGCATTTGGCACTTGTCCAGAGTGTTCCAAGTCATGTGTTCACAAATGCCCTCTGTCCCTTCTCCTGTAAGGGCTGTTTGAATGCCTAGCCGCTGTTTTTCCAATTGGCTTCCTTGTCCTTCTTCTTCCCACCCAGTTCCGTCGGTTTCAGGAGGTCACCCTGATGCGCCTCCAGGAGATCGCCGGGAACTACAACATCTCCTACAACATCGACGCCCGGTTTGAGCACCTGCTAAGCCGGCATGGCACTCTGGAGTCTGCTGCCAACGAGACTCACGCAGCAACAGCCGAGGAGCTGGACCACTTGAAAACCTGGATGCGGAAACTGCAAAATAAGACCAAGAAGATAGACCTGAGGGTCGTGGCCCTGGAAGAATCCTCACGTGAGAAGATCCGAGAAAGCTCCGCGGAGAAGCAGCAGCAGAGCGCGCTCCTGTCCAGTTTGACCCAAGAAGCCTCCGACCATAAAGAGGATGCTCAGGCCCTGCGTGCCAGCCAGGCAACCCTGCAGAAAGCCCTGGAGAGCCTCCAAGATGCCCTGAAAAGCCAGGGCACCAAGCTGGACCAGCTGGAGCAGCTGCTGAAGAGTCCTGTGCAGAATGAGGTCCTCCTGCCCGCCCCTCTGGCTGCTGCTCATCTCCTGAGCCAGCCTCCCCAAGAGAAGGCCCCAGAGGCCGCTGGTGGACAGAATCCGACCCGGAAGAAGCTGCGGGTCAAGCATCAGCAAGGGAAGAAGCTGCAGCAGGAGAGCAGCCGGCTCGTGGCCCAGTCCCAGCGGAGAGGGCTGCAGAGCGGATCCCTGCCGGGGCAGATGGTGCCCCAGCAGGAGACTGGACCAGAGACTGGGCCATCTCCACCGGAGCCACAGGCGCTCAGGCAGCAGCACTCAGTCATGGACAAAGCCTCGGAGGAGCAGGAGGGGGCCCAAGTTCCCCGGAAGCCGGGGACAAGTAGGTCACGATGGGTTGGTGCGCTGAAACCGGGTGGGGTGCCTCTGTGTGTGTCCCCCCCAAGAGGGCTGACCAGCTGGTGGCTGCTTGGAGGTGTGTTGCACAGAGTTGCCTCGCCACCTGCCAAGGGGAGAGAACTCTTGGGCTTGGAAACGCCCTTGCCAGCATGGCACAAAAAGGGAAGAAGAACATGCATTCTCCGTCCCACAGCGATCGTTTCACTCCCTTCTTAGGAACATAAGAAGCTGCCTTCTACCGAGTCAGACTGTTGGTCCATCTAGCTCAGTATTGTCTACCCAGACTCAGACCGGCAGCAGCTTCTCCAAGCAAGGTTACAGGCAGGAGTCTCTTTCAGACTTACCTCGGAGATGCCAGGGAGGGAACATGGAACCTAGATGCTCTTCCCAGAGCGGCTCCATCCCCTCGGGGGAATATCTTACCGTGCTCACATTTCTAATCTCCCATTCATATGCAAACCAGGGCAGTCTCTGCTTAGCAAAAGGGATTATTCATGCTTACCACAAGACCCACTCTCCTTCCTTCTTAGGAGCATAGGAAGCTGCCTAATACTGAATCAGAACATTGGTCCATCTTGCTCAGTCTTTTCTACACAGACTGGCAGCAGCTTCTCCAAGGTTGCAGGCAGGAGTCTCTCTCAGCCCTGTCTGGTGATGCCAAGGAGGGACCTTGGAACCTTCTGCATGCAAGCAGGCAGGTGCTCTTCCCAGAGTGGCCCCATCCCCTAAGGGCAAGATCTTACATGTAGTCTCCCAGCCAAATGCAGATCAGGTTTGACCCTGCTTAGCAAAGAGGACAAGTCATGCTTGCTACCACAAGACCAGCTCTCCTACTTTTTCCTGTGGAAAGCAATAAGCAGACTGGGTCAAGGAATGCAGAAATCCAATAGAGCTGCCTTATCTTAAGAACATAAGACAAGCTCTGCTGGATCAGGCCCAAGGCTTATCTAGTCCAGCATACTGCTCAAGGGTGTAGTTATAATTGAGTGGATGGGTTCAGACCGCCCACCCCCAGCTCCTGAGGTCCCCCCAGCTCCACCCCTCCCTATCTTCTTCATTATCTCCCTAAGTTCAAGGGGTCCCCAGAGAGAGGGGTGAACACAGGCCCCCTCTCCCCTAGCTGTGCCCCGATCCTTCTTCATACAGTGGCCCACCAGATGCCTCTGAGAGGCCCACAGGCAAGAGCTGAGGGCATGCCCTCTCTCCTGCTGTTGCTCCCCTGCAACTGATATTTAGGAGCATTTTGCTTCTGAGGCTAGAGGCGGCTTATATAGCCACCAGACTAGTAGCCGTTGATAGACCTGTCCTCCATGAATTTATCTAAACCCCTCTTAAAGCCCTCCAGGCTGTTGGCTGTCACCACATCTGGTGGCAGAGAATTCCATAGGTTGTTTATATGTTGTGTGAAAAAAGTCGGTTCCTTTTGTCGGTCCTAAATTCCTTGGCAATCCGTTTCATGGGATGACCCCTGGTCTAGTGCTATGCGAGAGAAGGAGAAACATTTCCCTCTCGGACCATCTTATGACAAACCATGGGTTTCTGTAGCCCGAGAGCATCTTTCCCAGGTTCCTGAGACTGTTTTTAAATGGAGATGTTGCTAATCTGGGGCTTTCTGCATGCAAAACAGGGGCTTGACCCTTCCTGAAGTAAAGTGGCCATGCGGCTGCTTTGCTGCAGATTTGCAGGATCTGCTTTGCTGCAGGTTGGGTGCTCATTTGTCCCCACACCCATTTCACATCCTCTGGGGCCTTCTGCCCTCGAAGCGGGAGCGGGGGGACTCTGCCACAGAACCCCTTTATGCCATCATCTCCTGCTGCTTGAACTTGTGAGGATGACCGGACCATCTCTTTCTCCCTCTCTCTTCTTCCACAGTCTGCAACGTGGGCGCCATGCTGGTCTTCCCCAATGCTTCCACGGAGAACTTTGCCACCTTCAAGCCTGGCTTCCCCACCGGCCTGCTTGAGCTGAGCCTCTGCAGTTGGGTGAGCACCAACGCCAGCTACCTGGGCACCATCCTATCCTATGCCACCGAGGAGAACGACAACAAACTGGTGCTGCACGGCCGGGACGCCGCCCCCAGGAATGCCATCCACTTCGTCATCGGCGACCCCGCCTTCCGGGAGCTGCCGGTGGGACGCCTACTGGATGGCCGGTGGCACCACATGTGCGTCATCTGGTCTTCCATCCAAGGGCGATACTGGTTCTACGTGGACCGAAGGCTGGCTTCCATGGGCTCCAGGTTCCAGAAGGGCTATGAGATCCCCCCCAG
This sequence comes from Hemicordylus capensis, assembly GCF_027244095.1. Taxonomy (NCBI): domain Eukaryota; kingdom Metazoa; phylum Chordata; class Lepidosauria; order Squamata; family Cordylidae; genus Hemicordylus; species Hemicordylus capensis. Next base: position 4,867,016 of record NC_069669.1, read on the forward strand.
GGGGTCTCTCATCCTGGGTCAGGAGCAAGACACGATTGGCGGGGGATTTGAAACGTCGGAAGCGTTTGTGGGGCTCCTTGCCGGCTTCGCCGTGTGGGATCGCGCCTTGTCGCCGGGGGAAGTCTCCGGCATTGCCACCGGAAAAGGCTTGCCCCGAGGCCCAGTCCTCACGCTGGCCAACATCTCCGTTCTGAACGGATCCGTGCAGAAGGTGGACTGTACTTGCCTGGAGCACTGTCTGTAAATCTGCCCAAGGAATGTCCATGTACCCGTGGTTCATAGGCGACGAGAATAAGCTCAAGCGACCTCTTCTGGAATACAGCCCCGGCAAAGATCCGGCTGAGGCCACCCTAGACTTGTGCACAGGAGGTGGGGAGACGGGGACTCTTCACCCTTGACCTTCCTGCCCCTCTGCGGCGGTTCGGCTCTCTGTCCCAGCATCCCCTGCCTGCAGCATCGACGTGGCATTTCCTTGTCCACCCCTTGTGTATTGGGGATGGCCGCCAAATAGACGCCAGCTGCAGATGACATTTCCAGACCTGCCATTTTTGTAAGGGATTTTTTTTGTTGTTGTTGTTTAAGGTATTATTTAATATGAGGGACTGCAAAGGCCATCCTGGAAAACATGTATGGATCCATTCCCTCCAGCTTGACCCTTGCCCTTCTCTTTCCACTCTTCAGCCCGTCCCTGGTCGCCTGCTTTGTGTTCCTTAAGCCCACGCCAGCTCCTCCACAAACCCCAAACTGTGATTAACATCCCGCTGTATGGTATGAAGTGTAATACATATTGGAGAGACCCATTGTATTCTCTTATTCTGTTCTAAAAAGCAATGTGGTTCTGAGTTGCCCTTGGGAGGCCTGTGGACATCACGCACCTACGGGACAAAGAAAAGCCCCATTCACACGCCCAGCCCTTTCTCAAGATCTGTGAGAAGGGCTTGACTCAGCATATGGCAGTGTCCTATGTTCCTAAAGCAGCAGCCAGCGTAGGGTAGTGGTTAGAGTGCCGGACTAGGACCGAGGAGACCCGAGTTCAAATCCGCCTTCAGCCACGAGACTTGCTGGGTGACTCTGGGCCAGTCACTTCTCTCTCAGCCTAACCTACTTCACAGGGTTGTGGTGAGGAGAAACCTAAGTATGTGATGATGGGAATAGTGGGAGAGAGAGGTTTCTCCCTCTCATCATTCATTCTAAAACTCTGGTCACTCAGTGAAATTCTGGCAATGAAACTGATTGCTGGGAGGTGGACAAGAGAAAGGGCTTCTTCACACAATGCAGGATGGATGGATGGAACTCATTGCCACAAGATGCAGTGATGGCCACCAGTCCGTCTGGGCAACTGGCTGCCGTCCTTCCTCTTGGCTGCCTCCTGGATCTGCCGGCTTTGCTTCCTTAGACTACTCGCCAGGCTGCTCTCTTGCCAAGTCTGCTAGGAAAGAGACGATCACATTCAGCCCTGACCTATGCTAACGGAGTGGTCTCAGGGGCTGCCTCTAACCAGCTCATGTGTCTGGGAAGAACCTGGTCAGGATGGAACGTCCAGTGACAGGGATGAGCCAGAAGGACCATGACCTTGAGTCACTTGCTTATTCCATTTATTTACTTATATGCGAATAACTCCCTGGCAGTTGATAGTCAGGCGAGGCAGGGCTGTAGCTCGGTGCATGCAGAAGGCCCCGGGTTCAATCCCTGGCAGGAGCTCCAGGCAGGGCTGAGAAAGACCCTTCACTCTACTAGAGACAAAGAGTCTGGAGAGCGGCTGCTAGTCGGTGTACTTGACCCTGCCTCAGGTGGGCCAGTGGTCTGACCCAGTAGAAGGCAACTTCCGATGTGTATCATGTATAACTCAGTGGTCGAGTACCTGTTTTGCATGCAGAAGGTCACAGGTTCAATCTCTGGCAGTATCTCCAGTTCAAAGGATCAGGTGATGGGACAGACCTCCCGCTGCCTGCAACATTGGGCCACGGCTGCCAATCCGAGCAGAGAATTCTGGGCCAGATGGACACACACTTAAGAACAGCATGGGTCACCAAGTGGGAGCCCAGTTTTCATTGAAGCAGTGGTGCTGGGGAAGGGGGTGTTTGATTCCCCCCCTCCCCAACCTGGCGTGGTGCCATTTTCCTGTTTTAAATTGCCCTCCTTCCTGGGAATTGTATTTGTCTGATTAGTGTTACAAGTTAGTGTTGGGTTACAGTAAGAGTGGGCGTCTTTGTGTGCATGGAGGCAGTTCCATTGCAACCAGGGAAAGTTTATGTGGCTGGCTGGTCCTACCTTCGTCTCTTCACAGGCAGACGTTAGGACCAAGCTTAGGATTTGGTTGACATCCAGAAAACTGTCCAGTGAGAAAGTCCCACCGGTAAAGCTCCGGTCCAGTCTAATAAAAGCAGAAGGGCCTCTGCAGGTGGAAACTTTGGCCAATCAACTTGAAAAGGGATACCTGGACTGAGATGCTCTCAGGCTACCCAAACCAATGGTCTGACACGAACATTTAAAAGCCTGGCGTGTAAACACAAACAGAGGGTTCAAGCAGGCTTGGAGGTCAGACAGAGAGTTCCTCTGAAGGCAGCCCAGCAAGGAGAACAGATAGAGAGCTAGTCACTAGGAAGGCTGGGGACAAGCAGGTTGGCTCTGCCCAAAAGACCTTAAAAAGAGCAAAGTGTCAGGTCTGAGCACCTCCCCTTCGTCCAGCACCTTCAGGAAGCTTAGTAGCAGAGGGAGCAGCTGGCCAGAGAAAATACTCTGACTTAAAGGAGCCTGATAGTTAAGGGGTTAACTGGTCAGCAACAGCGTGGCGGGAGGACCAGGAACATAGGAAGCTGCCATAGACTGAGTCAGACCCTTGGTCCATCTATCTCAGTATTGTCTACACAGACTGGCAGCGGCTTCTCCAAGGTTGCAGGCAGGAATCTCTCTCAGCCTTTTCTTGGAGATGTTGCCAGGGAGGGAACCTGGAACCTTCTGCTCTTCCTAGACTGGCTCCATCCCCTAAGAGGAATATCTTAAAGTGCTCACACATCAAGTCTCCCATTCAGATGCAACCAGGCAGGGCTGCCCTTAGGGCATGGCAAGCAGGGCGATGGCCCTGGGCCCCACTGTTTTAACCCCCATTAGAATTAACTGGAAGGGGGCCCCACACTGGCTGATCTGCCTTGGGCCTCACACCCTGCCAGGGCTCTCTAAGGACAGCCCTGCAACCAAGGCACAAGTTGTAAGGAGGGGATAAGTCGTGCTTGCTACCAGGCCAGGGATGCTGGGAGTTGGAGTTCATCAACATCTGGCAGACTCCCACCTTAAAAACCACTGAGCTAGACAGTTGCCGCAGAATTCTCAGGACACAACATGCTAAGGTCTTGCCACTAGGGAAGAAGGCTCTGAAAGGAATAAAGCCAAATAAAATAAAAAAAAGCAGAAGGAAGTGCAGAGCTGGTTCAGCAGCCCTTCTCTCCCCCCCACGCCCCCACCACTCCCCAGCTTGGTGGGAAAAGAACTGAGCTTGTTCCTGTGATTAATTCCTCTGCATTCATTTGGTCTATTATTCAGACTGAGAATTTCTGTGTGTGCTGCGGAGGCAGTTCTATTGTAACCAGAGAAGGGACTGTTGACTTGGCTGGCTTGTTCTACCTTTGTCTCTTTACAGGCAGATAGAGAGATAAATTTTATTTCAGTCATTGACCAGTAAAAGAGTACAGTTACATAGACTCAGAACAAATTTTACAGACAATATAACAAAACTTAGCCATTCTGCAAATAATCTCTTTATTGGTGTTTGCTAATAAAAAAATTTCAATAAAAGTCATCAGGATATCTAGGAAGGTTTTCCAATAGAGGGGAAATTAATCTTAAACGAAGATCCTTATAGAAAACACAATATAGGATAACATGTGAAATGGTTTCTATGGCCCCAGTGCCACATGGACACAGTCAGGAGAAAAAAGATATCCCTCCAAACCCGCATTAAGATGCGCTAAAGTAAGGGCACGCCTAAATTTCGGCAGAGATACCTCACTTCTGCTGGTTTAAAGTTGAGATTACAAGTTTGGACCAAGCTTAGGAATTTGGGTGGCATCCAAAACTGTCCAATGAGAAAGTCCCACAGGTAAAGCTCCCGTGCAGTCAGATAAAAGCAGAAGGAACTCTGCAGGTGGGGGCTTCAGCTAATCGGTGTAAAAAGTGACGGGTGGGCTGGGATTGGCTGAGCCGACAACATTCCAGGGAATAGATAAGAAAGAGGGTCCAAGCAGTAAGGGGGCCCACTTACTCCCAGGTAAACGTGCGTAGGATTGCAGCCTTCCTTCCAAGTAAGCATGCTTGCCAGTCATGAATTTAGATTGTGAGCCCATTGAGATGGCCAGGGACCCATCTTTATTTATTTCTTCATTTCTCTGTGTAAACCGCTTTGGGAACTTTTGTTGAAAAGCGGTATATAATTACTCTTCGTCGTCGGCACGAATCACTCGTTTTAACTCGATCCCAGATCTGGGATAGTGAGGTGATAAACCAGCCACATCTTTCTGGTTTTCCCTGATCGAGAGGAAACGATAAAAACAACCATAAAGCAAAAAATATATAAGTAGATGCATTACAAACAACCACCACCCTGAAACAATAAATAAGTCCAAATGACAAAATCCGATCAACAATTAAAGCAAATTAAAAAAACAACGTGAAAGAAGAGTAACATATAAAACCCAGAATAAAAATTAAATCACACGCACGTAACAGTTAAAAAAAAGGGGGGGGGGAAATATACGTATGGAAAACAAAAAGGATGAAAAAGGTGCTCATGTGCGGAGCCGGGCAAGAGAGCCGGCACTACAATTCCCATGATGCTGCAGGGAATGGGCGGGTGGGTCACGTGTCGCCAGCTGCAGGCGGGTCACATGACCAGTAACTCGGACCCCCCGGGCTTCTGTCTCCGCGGCGGGTCGGGCCAGCGATGGCGAACGTGGCCAAGAAAGTGTCGTGGTCCGGCCGGGAAAGAGAGCCGGAGGGCCAAGACGAGACCACGCCGCTGCTCAACGGCACGGGAGGAGCCGCCACGCCCCGACAGGTAAGGCACAGACTGGGGCGGGAGTGGAGCCTCCGAGGGCAGAAGTACTCTACCCCTGAGGGCCCTCACGCGGGGCTTGGGTAGTGCCAGAGCTCAGCCCCGCGACGTAGGCAGGGAGAGCCCCTGAGCCTGTGCAGAGTGCACCACCGCTCCTTCCAGTGTTTAAGTAGAGGAAGGGCCCACGCTTATGGGTGCTGTTTCCCTGAGAGTTTGAGCCCTGGTATCTCCCTTGCCTTCCTGCCCTGCTTCTGAGTATCCCACGGGGGGCACGCGAGTGGGCCCTGAGGGGAGCAGGATTGTGGCTTGCATGATCGAGCAGGGCTCTCTTGTTTTTATTTGCTATGATAGCTCAACAGAGCCTCCGTGTATAGCGGCAGTGTAGCTTTGAATACAAGTTGCCAGGGATACGCAGCAGAGGAGAGCTCTGGGGAATCTGGTTGGCCACTCTGGAAAGCAGGATGCTGGGGCTTGCAAAGCAGAGCCAAAGCAGAGCCCCTGTTTTGCATGCAGAAGGTCCCAGGTTCAATCCCTGACACCATGGGGGAGGGGAATGTGAAAGACAATACTCTGCTTTCAACCTTGGGGAGTTGCTGCCAGTCATTGCAGACAATACTGAGCTAGTTGGCCCAGAGGTCTGACTCCATAAGGCAGCTTGCTATGTGCTCAAAAACAATATAAGAGCAGCTGATGGAAAAATATTTATTCTGACCTGTTTTGATGATGATATCTTTTAAAAGGAAACAATAAAATATACACAAAATAAAACCTCTGTACATAGCTGTATATAGAAACTATAAAAATTATAATATCCAGATAATGAAAGGGACAATACCATACAGTATACTCCTTAAAGCACGTGTATTTTAAATTTACCTGAGATCTAGCGACTTGCTTCTTATGGGTGGGATGTACCACTGGATGCTGGTGACACGTGATGTGTGCGCATGTGTGCGCCAGTGCCTGGCATCTAGGCAGGTGGTCATGAGGTGATGTAGCCCAGTTGATTCACTGGAGGACAGGAGAGCAGAGCTGGTTTTGTGGTAGCAAGCAGGACTTGTCCCCTTAGCTAAGCAGGGTCTGCTCTGGTTGCATATGAATGGGAGACTAGGAGTGTGAGCACTGCAAGATATTCCCCTCAGGGGATGGAGTCACTCTGGGAAGAGCAGAAGGTTTCAAGTTCCCTCCCTGGCAGCATCTCCAAGATAAGGCTGAGAGAGTCTCCTGCCTGCAACCTTGAAGAAGCCGCTACCGGTCTGTGAAGATAATACTGAGCTAGATAGACCAATAGTCTGACTCAGTAAATGGCAGTTTCCTATGTTCCAGATGGGGCCTAGTAGCTGGTTGCAGGATTTGCACTGGATGCACTGCCTCTCTTAACACTTCTACAACCCCTCGGTGTGAGCTTGGCCTTGGGGGTTTCATCCTGCCAAGCAATTAGGATTTGTCCACATGTTGGGTGCAGCATACAAGTCAAAGCACAAACAGCAGCATTCCTAATCTAAAAGCACAAACTGGTGAAAAAGAAATAAAACGCCAGCATAAAAACAAATAGAAGCATTTGCCTCCAAAGGCTGCTGGTGCGTCAGAAAGCCTTTGCTGTTGACAGGGCTTGGGTCAGGATCTAGCAGGGCTGGGGGGTGTCATTTTATGCAGAAGGGAGGAGGGGGTCAACCTCTTTGCAGCCTTCCAGTGAGAAGGTTTTCACTGTGCACCTTCCAGGGACCAGCCTCTCGCTGAAACTCGTGCAGCATTCTCCAGGAGCAGTTTGCCGTTTCCCCAGACTGTTGAAACTACAAACACAGAGACTTTACGCTCAACAATCATTTGATCGTTTTTCAATCTTGCTCTCAATCCAAAGCAGGTTGGCTGTTCTGGGCTGCCTGAGGCCAGCCCTGGTTCCTGGCTCCCTGTTGATGCGTCTTTGCCATCCCAAATCATATACCATCCTCCTCCCTAAGCTGGGAGACTCCTCTCCCCCCCCCCAAAAAAAGTGTGCTGTTTCGGTTCCCTGTTTGGGTTGTTTTTGTGACCAACACTGCATTGAATAAGGAACAAGGAACCAACTTGGAGCTGCTGCGTTTGACCCAGAAATGTGAAATTCCTGTAGCAGGATTCCTGATTCCGGTAAATCAGCAGGAAGTTTGCAGTGGGTTCACGGCTGCATGGAGAAGTTGCCGGGTAGTTTGGCTCTTGCTTGCATTCCAGAGCGGGGCTTGACTCCTCTTTCCAGGACTTGGCAGCTAACAAGAACTGGAGTGGCCTCTGTGTAGAAACTGATGGCTCAGACCCATGCCTGTCCCTTTTCTTTGCCCGCAGCAAGTTCTGACTTGTGAAATCACCTGGGGCCATTATGCAGCCTGTTGTAGATGGTTGCATGAGAGAGAGAGAGAGGAAAACTTGGAATTGTGCTAAAATTCTCTCTTTCCTGGCCATGGGCTGTAATAAAGCATTCATTCACTCACCACACCGCTTTGTCTCGATTTAAAACAGTGTCTGCTGCTTAACTCTTAAAATAATATCCAAGGTGGAGTGCAGAAATGAAACCTGCATCGACAGCGAAATAAGCAGGACTGCCGATATCCTAAAACATAAAGTTAAAAAGGGGAACAAATACACGCAGAACTTAAAGAATATCATATTATTTTTTATATTCTGCTTTTCAACAGAAAAGTTATCAAGGCGGTTTACAAAGAAAAAAGAGAAATAGGAAGAGGAAGATTCCTTGTCCCCAAAGGGCTCGCATTCTTAAAAAGAAATGCAAGGGAGACTCTTGTCTCCAGCAAGAGCCACTGGAGGTGGGGGTCTGCTGGGGCTGAATAGGGACACCTAAGAAGATGGTAAAAGCCTCTTGTTAAGATCCTTGGCAGCCAAGTAGGCTCTGACTTGTCTTGCAAGAGAAAAACATGCTTCTCCATCAACAGGTGCTGCTGCTGTTAAGGTCCCTTCCCTTCATGCTATCTGTCTTTGAGCAGAATGCAAAACTGTTACATGACATGGGTGGGGAGGGGAGGGGGGCCTCTGTGCCTTGCATGTGGGGAGGGGGGCCTCTGTGCCTTGCATGTGGAGGTCTACTGGCAAGCTCTTTCCCAGGGCTCAAAGGTCACCTCTGTTGGCCCTTTTGGGGAGGGGGGACTGTAACAGTGCTGAGGAGCATTCACTGGCGGAGGCCTGCCAAGAGGAAGTGAGCCAGCCTCTCACGCTGTCCTGAAACTCCAGGCTTGTGTATGAGGGTTGTGAAATGAGGAAGGCCTCCTTTCGGTCTCCTCCTGCCCCTGCTCAGAAGCTCAGATCAGGCTTCTCCAAGGTTGCAGCAGGCAGGAGTCTCTCTCAACCCCATCTTGGAGATGCCAGGGAGGGAACTTGGAGGCTTCTGCACACCAGCATACAGATGCTGTTCTCAGAGCAGCCCCATTCCCTAGGGGGAATATCTTCCAGTGCTCACACATGTAGTCTCCCATTCATATGCAACCAGGGTGGACCCTGCTCAGCTAAGGGGACAAGTCATGCATGCTACTGCAAGACCAGCTCTCTTTCTGGGACCCTCCACTTTTTCTCCCTGCTAATGTTGTGTCTCGGAACTGGGATATTTCTGGAGAGCACCCCACTCCAGAGGGGAGGCGGCTTGCTAACCTAACAGTACAGCATGTCTGTTTCTTGTCCCGTCAGCTGACCCCATCCTCCTCTTCCTCGCGCCTTGTACGCCTGAGCAATGTGGATCTTGACGATGTCTGTGAACCGGTAAGCAAGTGACCGAGGTTTTGGCAGGGGCAGGGTGGGAGTCAAGAGGGCATTCTGGCTGCATGGCCATCAGAAAATGCCCTTGGTGGGCATTTCACCCCAAGGCTGATGTCTGAGCCATGCCCCTTAAGGCTTGAACATGGCTGGGTATGTGGCACTAACTGTCTCCTGATTGTATCCCACAGGAAACGGACGATTCTTGGCCCCATCCCAACGAGATCCCTCACAATGAGAAATTCCTCTCTCTCAAATATGAGGTGAGCTCCCAGCTTGATACCTTAACTGGGGAGGACCTTAGGGCCAGATTACCTCAAGGACCATCTTCTCCCGCTTGTATCTGCCCTATAAAATCTTTTATAGAGGGTCTCTTGCGCAGCTGGCCTCCTTCTGAAGCCCATTTGGCGGGGATACATGAGCAAGCCTTCTTCGTGGCAGCCCCGTCCCTCTGGAACTCCCTGCTACCTGATCTTTGAGTGGCCCCTTCCCTGCCCATTTTTAAACAGAGCCTAACATTTTGGGCAGGTCTTCCCCAATGTTTTGTTTTGCTCCTGCTGCTTAGTAGTTCTACCAGTATTGCTGTTCTGCGTGTTTATATTTTTGTAGTCATCTGCTGCTGTGTTTTAGTTCTATTGTGTGTGTGGAGGTGTTGATGTTTTTGTTCAAAGAAGGCAGAATATAAAATAAACTTGCAATTTGGAAACTCCCCAGCAGGATTGGCTTGTGAAAGCATTGATGGTGGTGCAATCCTGGGAATCTTGCCTCTCGTGGGGGCTGAGGCAAAATGCTCCTTTCCCCTAGCACTAGGCCAACTCTTCCTTCCTATTTTCGGTCTAGGCCTTTCCTCTTCCTTTCCATCCGAGGGAACAGCTAAAATGTGGGGTGGGGGGTTAGTTGTGAAAAAAGGCGACTAAGGGGAGACATGATAGCCTCGAGGCTTATAAAATTATGCATGGTGTGGAGAGAGAACAACATCTTTCTCCCTCTCTCACAGCACTAGAATCGGGGGTCATCCCATGAAATGCATGGCCAGGAAATTACGGACCGACCACTGTACTTTTTCACACAGTGCATGATTAATCTGTGGAAGTCGCTGCCACGGGATGTGGTGTTAGGTTCCAGTCTGGATGGCTTTAGAAGCCGACAGACACATTCATGGAGGACAGGTCTATCAATGGCTTGATGGCTATAGGCTACCTCTAGGTTTGGAGACAGGATGTCTCTGAATACCAGTTGCAGGAGAGTGACAGCGGGAAAGGGGGCAGGCCTTCATCTTCTGCTTGGCAGCTTCCCAGAGGCATCTGGTGGGCCACTGTGCGGAGGAGTGGGATGCTGGACTAGACGGGCCTTGGGCCTGATCCACAGGGCTGCTCTTACATTCTTGCTGTTTGCAGAGCTTGGACTATGACAACTGTGAGAATCAGCTCTTCCTGGAAGAAGAAAGGCGGATCAACCACACGGTGAGTTCCCTTTGTAGCATACCTGGTAAACTTTGGGGTCCTTCCCTGTCTGAGAAAGGCAAGGCTGACCATATTGGCTGTTGTTGGTTTGTTTCATGTGTTTGGATGTGTTCAGCCTCACCTTGGACCAAAAAACATCCCCAGGGGTTGTGTGGTAGCACCCAGGGGTTGTGTGGTAGCACCCAGGGGTTGTGTGGTAGCACCCAGGGGTTGTGTGGTAGCACCCAGGGGTTGTGTGGTAGCACCCAGGGGTTGTGTGGTAGCACCCAGGGGTTGTGTGGTAGCACCCAGGGGTTGTGTGGTAGCACCCAGGGGTTGTGTGGTAGCACCCAGAGGCAAGGCCCAGGTGTGGATTGCCTGCTGTATTGGCATTTAGGTCCCAGGCAAAGATTGTCTTATTTACCCAGCTCTTGCTGGATAATACCTCACCATTTTTCTCCATGGCGTTATTTCTGCAAATGGTGTTATTGTCTGCCTACTTTTATTGGTCTTTTTATTGCTGTCTGTCTTTTGTTGATTTAATGTTTGTTGCCGGTTGCCTTTGGAAGTAGTCTTTGCTGAAAGGCAGGATAAGGTTAAGAATGTTTTAAATAAAAGCAAATCCACCGGGGTAGCATCAGGTGCTCCCAAGACCAAAAAAAGGCCCAGACTAAACAGATAATGAAATCCAAAGCTTTGGGCCCAAATGATGTCAGTTCTGAGCTCAGGGAAAGATGGATTCTGTGCTCCATGTAGTACGAATACGGTAAATATTTATATACTGCTTTTCAACAAAAGTTCCCAAAGCGGCTTACATAAATATAAATAAATAAATAAAATTGCTCCCTTTCCCACAGGAACTCTCAATCTGAATATAAGATAGATGCCAGCAACAGCCACTGGAAGGGTGCTATGCTGGGGATGGATAGGGCCAGTTGCTCTCCCCCTGCTCAATAAGGAGAATTGCCATTTTAAAAAGGTGCCTCTTTGCTCAGTTAGCAAGGGAAGTGGCTGAACAAACGTGCCTCATTGCATTTCTGCAGTTGTTACTCTTTTGTATAACTATTCATTCTGCCTCTGAGGAATTGCAAGACATCATGCAGGATAATAGTTCTTCCTCCAAACCACTGAGAATCTAGATTCTCTAGAACCTTCGTTATGAGGCTAGGCTACAACATCTTGGGACTCTTTACGTTGGAAAAGAGGTAACTAAAGGATCGAGGTGTATAAAATTATGTATGGAGTGGGGAGAGAGGGCAGAGAGAAATTTTTCTCCCTCTCTCACAACACTAGAACCAGAGGTCCCCCATGAAACTGAAGATCGGAAAACTTAGGACCGACAAAAGGAAGTACTTTTTCACACCGTGCATAATTAGTCTATGGAATTCTTTGCCATGGGATGTGGTGACAGCCACCAGCTTGGATGGCTTTAAGCGGGACTTGGATAAATTCATGGAGGGCAGGTCTGTCAGTGGTTACTAGTCTGTTGGCCACCTCCAGCCTCAGAGGCAAGATGCCTCTCAGTACCAGTTGCAGGGGAGCAACAGCAAAGGAGAAGGCATGCTCTCACTTCTCACCTGTGGGAAACAGGATGCTGGACTAGACAGGCCTTGGGCCTGAACCAACAGTGCTGTTCTTATGTTCTTATAGGTGTAAGCAACCTTGGTTCTCCAGCTGTTGCTGAACTAGAACTCCCATCATCCCCAGCCACAGTTTTTTTTGTGGGTGGTGAGAACTGTAATTCAGCAACAGTTGGAGAGTCAAGGTTTCCTACCCCTGCTCTAGAATCTACAGAGTCAGCGTGGTGTAGTGGTTAGAGTGTTGCACTAGGATTGGGAAGTCTTGAGTTCAGATTCCCATTCAGCCAGATTCCCATTCAGCATGCCGCTGATTCTGACCCTTCCTCTACAGGCATTTCAGACAGTGGAGATCCGGCGCTGGTTCATCTGTGCCATGATTGGGATCCTGACCGGCCTGGTTGCCTGCTTCATCGACATTGTGGTGGAATACCTGGCTGGGGTGAAGTACAGAGTGGTGAAGGAGTGTATCCTTTCTTTGAATGCACCCGAACCCATTTCCTTCCTGCCCTGCTTGTGGGCTTCCCGGTAGCATCTGGTTGGCTAATGTGGGGAAAGGGGTGCTGGGTTGAATCGAGTCCAATTAGGCAGGGATTAGACTCCTTCGTGGAGGAGGAGAAGTCTCTCACCGGCTATCGGACATGATGGCCATATGGAACCTCCATGTTAGGAGGCGGTCTTGGATTACAAGGAGCCATAGACTGCACACTGTGTGGGTAGGGGGAGACTATTGCCTTCCTGCCCTACGGCTTGTGGGTTTCCTGTTGGGGTGTTTGGCTGGCTACTGTGGCAAGCACGGCGCTGGGTTAGATGCACCTATCTGGGTCTGATCCGGCCGAGTGCTTCTCTTCTTACGCCACATTCCAGGGTGGCTTTCAGTGGCTTTAATTCTGAGTTCTGCTTCCGAAAAATATATCCCTTCTGATTTTGAATAGAGGTTCCCTGAGGTGGAGATATAATCCACTTCGTAATCCAAATCTGAGCAGGATGGCAATGCAGATGATCACCCTGAAGCAGGGGCCTCTCCCGGCCGCTTCTCTGGCTTGAAACTCAGCCTTCCCGAATCTTCTTCCAAGGAAGCCACCTCGGAAGGCGTGCTGTGGCTAGACGTTGTTCCTTTTAACTGCCTCCTCCTAGATATTGACAAATTCACGGAGAACGGCAGCTTGTCCTTCTCCCTGCTGCTCTGGGCCTTCCTGAACGCCGCGTTTGTGTTGATTGGTTCTGGGATTGTGGCGTACATCGAGGTAAGGCCTCTCTCTGCCTTCTCGTGTGGGCACTGGCCATCCCTTGGGGTCCGCGGGTGGCGAAGCTTTCTCTGCTTTGGGGAGGGCAGTGAGAAATGGGCATCAGTGTCCCCTCTAACAGGGACTCCCAGATGTTGTCAACTACAACTCCCAGAATCCCCAAGCAAAAGCCATTGCAGCTGGGGATTCTGGGAGTGGTAGTCCATAACATCTGGGAATCCCTATTAGAGGGGACACTGATAGGCACCCACTTGCTGTGTCAGTAAAGGGACTGAAGCATGCTCAGGTGAACAAATCTCCTCTGTGTTTCTAGCCTGTGGCAGCTGGCAGCGGGATCCCTCAGATCAAGTGTTACCTCAATGGAGTCAAGGTCCCCCACGTGGTCCGGCTGAAGGTAAGAGAGCGGGGCAAGTTGTGTCATGGGGGTGTCCTGCGCTTGTGTCCTCCCCACCCTTTGCGCTTACAGTGCTCTGGGGAGCTATCCTCACTCCATCCAACACCTGGGGTGCCTCAGTGCATCTGAAGAGGCTGGTGAGCATCTCTGCCCTGCTGCTGTTGGGTTTTGTCCTTTTTACCTGGTCCGAAGGAGAAAAAACAGTGGGGCCAGCAGTTGGATTTGGGTCACGCACTAAAAGAAAGGTCAGCAGTTGGCGAACATGGGCCTCGGTCTGCAAGCCTTTTCGGTAGTTGTGCCCCAGGGCTATGGGATAAGTGCCAGGTTTACGTCCAAGCGGAGCGAGCTACAGCTCAGAGCCTCGCATTATGAGGGGCCTCTGAATACGAAAAATGACTCAATTTCAAGTTGTACATCATAGGTTGGAAAACAAAGGAGAAAGCGGGGGAAAGATTTTAGCGTGCTGATAAGACACAAGAAGAGAGGAAGCTGCCATATCCTGAGTCAGGATGCCACGGGATGTGATGATGGCCACCGGTTTGGATGGCTCTAAAAGAGCTTAAAACAAACCCATGGGGGACAGGTCGGTCAGTCTTGATGCCTATCGGCCATCTCCAGCCTTGGAGGCAAAATGCCTCTGAATACCAGTTGCAGGGGAGCAACAGCAAGAGAGAGGGCATGCTCTCAGCACTTGCCTGTGGGCTTCTCAGGGGCATCTGGTGGGCCACTGTGTGAAGCAGGATGCTGGACTAGGTGGGCATTCTTGGGCCTGATCCAGCAGGGCTCTTCTTATGTTCTTATTCCGCATCCTCTACTCGCGACAATCCCTGATAAAAATGTTAGTGGACAATGTGCATATTGTAAAGAATGTGGTTAATATTAAAAATAACTGTAAACTATATAGAGAAATGTTATTAGACCAGGGCCCAGTTTAGACCAGGGCCCACCATCAGTTACAGGCAGTGACTTCAGTGGAACGCTGCTGTCACCGTGAGCAGTGTGATGGGGTGAGTGATGCCTTACACTCCTCTTCCTTAGGCAGGAATTTCATGTATTAACCTAATTGTGTGAAAACGCTGATACGTGTGACATGTTTGTATTTTTTTCCCTTATGTTTGCAGCATGTTAAATGTTTTTTCTGATCTCTGAAAAATCATTATTTTTTATAAAATTCTAATAAAAATAGGTATAAATACACACATACAGAATAAAATTAAGAATGGACCTCTTGCAGCTGGTGCCAAGAGGGAAGGAAGCCTTTGTAGGCATATTCGATGGGCTTCCCCTTGGATTACAGTATCTACCTGAATCCCAGACTGTGTTCCCCCCTGTCTTTTAAAATTAGAAACCAGGAGGTCATCTGAAATTCAGAGTCCTGCTGCTTTTGAGTGGATGCAGCTTTAACCTGTATTTAACACTTAACCTTCTAACGCTCATCGTGGGCTTCCTTCTTGTGTGAGCCCTGTGGCATGCTGGAATGCCAGAGTCTGCAGGTGGTGAATTGCAACGCTTCTTATTTTCTTCCCTTGCAGACACTGGTAATTAAAGTCTGCGGCGTGATTTTCTCTGTGGTCGGAGGCCTGGCAGTCGGAAAGGTAACGAGGAGAGGAAGAAGGAAGAATCAGAATGAGGCCATAGCATCCTCTCCCTGACTTCGCAATTCACCCTGCTTGCTGTGTGTTGCATTCTGGGAAATGCTTTCTTCCTGGCATGTCCAACAGCCCCTCCTTGCTAGGCCTGCCTTTGTCCTCGCCAGCTGACTAACTGGAATTGTGTCCTGCTCTTTTTGCTTTCCTCGCTCCACCTCCTCGCCCCTGGTAGCTTATACTTGACTTCCATCCTATACTGCAGTGCAGTGTGTAGGATTTTTCAAGTGGTGGCCGCTTTGCCAAAAAAATCTTTCAGTGGGAGAGGCATTTCCCACTGTGCTGACCTCCATAGGAAGCTGCCATATTCTGCGTCAGACCCTTGGTCCATCCAGCTCAGGATTGTCTACTCTGACTGGCAGTGGCTTTTCCAAGGTTGCAGGCAGGAATCTCTCTCAGCCCTATCTTGGAGAAGCCAGGCAGGCTTCCAGGCAGGAACTTGAAACCTTCTGCTCTTCCCAGAGCGGCTCCATCCCCTGAGGGGAATATCTTACAGTGCTCACATGGAGTCTCCCATTCAAATGCAATCAGGGCAGACCCTGCTTAGCAAAGGCTACCACCAGACCAGCTGTCCTCCGCAGAGTACAACACTTAGTGCTGGGTGGGGGTCCTTTCAGAGAGACGGAGCCTTTTTATAAGAGCTCTGTGGGGGAAATGTTGGGAAGGGTTACACTTTCCAGCCCTCCACCTTCCAAGAGAGCTTGTGTGGGGAGACATGATAGAGGTCTTTAAAATCCTGTATGGTGAGGAGAAGGTTGATATGGAAAGGTTCTTCTCCTGCTCACATAATATTAGAACCAGGGGTCATCCCATGAAATTGATTGCCGAGACATTTAGGACCGACAAAAGGAAGTACTTTTTCACACAGCGCTTAATTAATCCATGGAATTCTCCAACATGGGATGTGGTGATGGCCACCAGCTTGGATGGCTTTCAAAGGGGCTTGGACAAATTCATAGAGGACCGGTCTATCAGTGGCTACTAGTCTGATAAAGGCCACCTCCAGCCTCAGAGGCAAGATATGTCTCAATACCAATTGCAGGGGAGTAACAGTAGGAGAGAGGGTATGCCCTCAGCTCTTGCCCGGGGGCTTCTCAGAGGCATCTGCTGGGCCACTGTGTGAAACAGGGTGCCGGACTAGATAGGCTTCCTTGGGCCTGATCCAGCAGGGCTGCTCTTACGTACAAAGGATCACTTCTAGTAGGGCCACGAGAGATTGTCTCTGCCGAGACCTTGCACAGCGGCTGCCAATCAGAGGAAATGCAGATGGGCTAGCTCTGGATCAGGCAGCTTCTGAGGTTGCACTCCAAAGTGGCTTGCGGCTTGCAGGCCTGCTGCCTCCCTCTCAGCTCCTTTCTTCTTGGTTCCAGGAAGGGCCGATGATCCACTCGGGGGCCGTCATTGCAGCCGGCGTGTCCCAAGGGAGATCGACCTCTTTAAAGAGAGACTTCAAGGTGAGTTGCTGGGTGGCACTGGCAGTGTCTTTTCATCTGTGTGCGGAATGTGTTTTGTTCTGGGCAGCAGTGTGTGCACATGTGCATTCAGAGTGGGGCCTTCCTGGTTCAGCCTGAGAGGGATCTAAAATGAACATCAGAAAACGTGAGCACGCGCACATGCACATACCTTCGAGGAACCACTGGCGCCGGGGTCCACTCGGCTCTCCGGAGGTTGGCCAGTTGGCTGGGCATGGTTTTGTGTCCGCGGCTGGAATCCTACCACTGACTGCTAGAAATCAGCAGGAGCCAATTAAGCTGTTGACGCTTAGCAGTGATCTTCTTGGTGCCGTTTGTTTTTTGGAGCATCGCCTAGATGTAGAATCGAGGGGTTCTGGAATGGGTGGGTGCTCTCCGCAGGGCTTGCGTCTGAGGCCCTCACCCCTTCTAGGCTTTCTCTGCTTTCAGATCTTTGAGTACTTCCGGAGAGACACGGAGAAGAGGGATTTCGTCTCTGCTGGGGCTGCTGCCGGGGTCTCGGCTGCCTTCGGGGCCCCTGTTGGTAAAGTGTCTCGATTCTCGCCCTCCAGGCTGGACCTCTCCCAGCTCAGCAGGGCTAGAGGGACCAAGGGTCTGGCCCAGAAGTGATGGCAGCTTCCTATCCATAGCTCAGGGAAGGAGCCTCTTCCTTGCCTGCGGAAGGTCACAGGTTCAGTCCCTGGCCACACACCTGGACTGGGGATTTCAGGCTGCAGAGCTGGGGGCAGACCTTTCTTGGTCTGGAGAGCTGCTGCCAGTTGAAGCAGACAATCCTAGGCTAGCCAACCTAGGAAACTGCATGGCCCCGAGTCAGACCTTTGGTCCGTCCAGCTCAGTATCGTCTACTCTGACTGGTAGCGGTTTTCAGGCAGGAGTCTCTCCCAGCCCTACCTGCCAGGGACTGAACCTTCTGTGTGCAAAGCCGGTGCTTTCCCACTCAGCTAGGGCTTCCTCCCCTAAGAGGACTATCTTACAGCGCTCGCCTGCAGCTGCCCATCCAAATGCAAACCAAGGCAGGCTCTGCTTAGCAAAGGGGACCGTTCATGCTCACTCCCTCAAGGCCAGCTCTCCTTCCCAGACCAAGCCCCCAGGTTGCCTCTTCCTCCTGCCCCCGGGAGAAGGCTGCTGGCTGATTGGCTTCCCCTTTCCCCCCTCTGCCAGGTGGGGTTCTCTTCAGCTTGGAGGAAGGTGCTTCCTTCTGGAACCAGTTCCTGACGTGGAGAATTGTGAGTGTGGCCAGGAGGTCCTTGGATGGGGAGCGAGGAGCCAAGTAGAGTTCGCCCAGCTGGTGCAGGACTAAGCATCTCGCTGTTTCTCCCTTTTGTGTCCGTAGTTCTTTGCCTCCATGATCTCCACCTTCACCCTGAACTTCTTCCTGGGCCTTTACCACGGCAACCCTCTGGACCTCTCCAGCCCTGGGCTCATCAACTTCGGGAGGTTTGACTCGGAGGTAGGGGCTGTGCTGTGAGGAGGCCGGCTGGTGGGTGGAGGGCCCTTCTCCCCTTCCTTCAAGGTGGCTTCTACACCAGTGGTGCCCAACTTGTGGTCCTCCCCAGAGGTTACCGAACTATAACTTCCATAAATTGTGGCTGGGGTGATGGGAGTTGTAGTTCAGAAGCATCTGGAGGACCCCAGGTTGGGAATGTGCGAATGTTGCAAATATTTATCTACCCCTTTTCAACCAAAGTTCCCAAAGCGGTTTACATAGAGAAATAGAAATAAATGAAGATGGCTCCCTGTCCCCAAAGGGCTCGCGATCTAAAAAGAAACACAAGATAGACACCAGCAACAGCCACTGGAGGGATGCTGTGCTGGGGATGGATAGGGCCAGTTGCTCTCCCACCTGCTAAATAAAGAGAACCGCCACTTTGAAAAGGCGCCTCTTTGCTCACTTCGCAGGGGATTGGGGGCCAGTGTTCTACACTAGTCTGTCTGAAATTCAGTTTCAGAGGGGCAGTGGCCCTCTTCCCCCCCCCACTCCCCCCACTTGTGGGTTTCCCAGATACATCTGGTTGGCCACTGCAGGAGGCAAGATGCTGGGCTGGATGGGCCTTCTCTTATTTTTCTCAGATTTCCGGCCATCCTTCCTCCACTTTTTACAGGCAATTCAGGTGTCTTCAACAAAAGCCCATTCTGATGTTGTCTGTGGTTTCTCATCTTGCTTCAGACCCAATTTTGTAGCAACACTCTTTGGATTTAAAATGCAATTGCAGTGCTGGCCTCTCCTGCAAGCAGGGCAGATTTAAACAATGTTGGAAGCCACCATTACTAAATGAGACTGACTTCTGAGAAGGCACGATTTCTACTGCCATTAAAAATCTAATGGAACCTACTTTATGCTGGTCAGAGACCATAATAAAGCTTGATTTGATTTGAGTAGCCATGATAGTACAAGGGTTCTTAACCTGAGGTCCCCCAGGATCATCTCCAACCATAATGGCCGAAGCGAGTTACATAGGAACATAGGAAGCTGCCGTCTTCCGAGTCAGACCACTGCTCCATCTAGCTCAGTACTGTCTACTCAGACTGGCAGCGGCTTCCCCAAGGTTGCAGGCAGGAGTTTCTCTCAGCCCCATCTTGGAGATGCTGCCAGGGAGGGGACTTGGAACCTTCTGCACTCAAGCATGCAGATGCTGTTCCCAGAGCGGCCCCATCACAGTGCTCACCCATGTAGTCTCCCATTCAAATGCAAACCAAGGTGGGCCCTGCTTAGCAAAGGGGACAGCTCATGCTTGCTACCAAAAGACCAGCTCTCCTCCCAAAATCTGGGAACACAAGGTTGGCACTCCCTGTTATAGAAGGGACTTGGCCATGGGGAAATGGGTATTCTATCAATTACTGTGTGGAGCCACGATATTTAATTCTGCTCCCAGCTGCAATCTTTTATTTCTGCAATGCCAGGATTGCAGAAAGGCAATGCATCACTGCACTGAAGGGTGCTACTATGGAAGCAACAGAAGATTGCTTCACACCCGTCTTGGAAGCCACTTGGTAGCTGATGGATATGAATTAAGCCTAGCTTGGGTTGTCGTAGTTTTGCTGTTGCAATAGCACAGTAGGAAACTGCGGTCTCTTTAAGCATGGTTGGAGCTCAACCCTGCCCTTTCTTTCTTTGCAGAAAGTGGGTTACACAATCCTCGAAATCCCCATCTTTATATTCATGGGTGTGATAGGTAAGA
Organism: Hemicordylus capensis; assembly: GCF_027244095.1. NCBI lineage: Eukaryota > Metazoa > Chordata > Lepidosauria > Squamata > Cordylidae > Hemicordylus > Hemicordylus capensis. The sequence continues at coordinate 4,886,755 of NC_069669.1, forward strand.
ACCCTTTTCTTATTGCACCCCACGCTGAGATTTCTTTGCAGATGTGTTAATTCTTCCGTGGATGCCGCGCCAAGGCTTAGGGCCCGGAAGCTGCTTCGGCAGCTGGGGAAGGGAAGGATCCTGCCCGCTTTGTGTGTCTGGCTTGCAGTGGCCAGTCTCTCACTGTGACGGCTTAGTCACGGAGGCAGGGAGGGGTTTGTAACGGTGGACAATAAGCCGACACGGCAGCGTGTGCACAGCTTTGCAATGGTTGTTTCCCCAGGGAAAACTTGACCTCTCTCGACCACAATTGGGCACAGAGTCCAAACTCTGGCAAAAGAATTCTAACTGCTCTTGAACATCTCGGCCTTTGCGGTGTCCGGGGGACAATGTACATATTCCCTGGGTGGGGCGGGGGAAGTGGTTTCCTAGCGTTCCCCAGAGAAAGCAGGAAGGGAGCCAGGATACTATGCTGGGAGACAGCAGAAGGTTTTCCTGAACTGACTTGCCCTGTACTACAGTACCCGAATGGTGGTCAAAAGATTCTCCTTCCTTGCCCCCCCGCCCCAGATCGTGCTCTGTTGCCAGGGCTGTCTCCAGAGCTGATTCCGCAACATTAAGTCACCAGCACCCTCGCCTCTGTCCCTCCATTGCCCTGATTTTCTTAGGGGAAGCCCCTCTGCCCTCCCCTTGGCATTTCTCCTTGTACTTTTACAGCTATTTGAGCCGTGAGTATTTTGCATCGACGCGGGTGCCTTTCTTTCCTGGCTGCAGGTGGGATCCTTGGAGCCATATTCAACGCCCTGAACTGCTGGCTGACAATGTTCCGGATCAGGTGAGCGCCTACAGAAGGAAGCATTTGGGTGTTGGGTACTTCTGAATGAAATAGAGCAAGGTTTCTCAACCTTGGACCCCCAGATGTTGTTGGACTACAACTCCTATCATCCTCCGCCACAAAGGTCATGTTGTAGTCCAACAACATCTGGGGGCCCAAGGTTAGGAAAACCTGAAATAGAGGGGCTGGCTCCTCCCATGCAGAATAGTTCCCTGCACGTAGAAAACTAGGCTCCAAGGAAGCAAGGGTGTAGCCCGGCTGTTGCCCTGATGTGAAAGTTTTCTGTCTGCAGGGAATCTGTTTGTATGGAGGTGTGTTTGGTCCTGTGATTTTTACACGCATACCCCGCCAAAGCCTTAGGTGGTTTAGTCAACAGACAGGTTTCCCACCTCTTCTCTGAGAACCAGGCCTTGGTTCCATTGCAGCTCCTTGAAGGTGCTTTCTGTGTGTCCATAACAGTTGGTGAGGGCATGCAGGGAGAGATCCTTGGCGGCTACTCTTCGGTTTTGGACCACTGTCCTTAACTCATCTAGCGTGGCCAGCTTCTGCACTGAACTTGATTTCAATGCATCTTTCTCTCCCTCACAATTGCTAGCCAGTCCCAAGTGGCTCAAGCCACGGGCTTCATCTCTCACAGCCGAGCCCTCTGCTCTCATAAGCAAGGCTTCATGAAGAGGTGCTGGGTTCTGGCCAGCCTGCCAGTGTGGCCTCTGCCATCTGCTCGTGGCTCAAACTTGTCCCAGAGCTGAACTCTGGCACCTGGAGATGGGTTTGGGGTGAAGGCGGTTCACAAGCAGTTGGAGCTGAACCACCCGGCAACTTGCTTGGCGTTCCGTAGCTTTGGCGGGAGCCACATGAAGGGCTCTCTGCCTTTTTCAGTCCAAAACCTGCAATATCACTTTGTGCTGAGATTTTCCAAAGAGAGTCTGCCGTGCTTCCGGGCTCCTCAGCCCTCTGCCTCTTTCTCTCGCGGCTGGGTTGCTTTTCAGAGATCCAGATGGCTCCGCTCTGTAGCCACCCACCTCAACAGACAGCAGCCAAGTCTGGAGAAATGGATCCTTTTGGTTCAAGACAATTAAGCTGCTGCTGGGGAGAAGCGCCTTTGCAGTGCTTGCCCTTGGTTGGGCTGGGGGGGATGTTAGTACTGGGGTGGAGTAAGATGGACAGACACATACTTTCTCTCCTTTTTCATTCATTGAAGTCAAAGCAGTGTGCAACAAAAAAAAAAATCCAAATAACATTTTAATTTAGAAACACAATAGAATCAAAAGGAAGAGAATAACCGGTGGGGCGGGAGGGGGAAGACCAATCTAAGGCAACTTCATAGGAGTATAGGCCTTGAGAGATCCAGGTTCAAATTATCCTTATTAGGAAGCTCCCTTCTACTGAGTCAGGCACTTGGTCCACCTGGCTCAGTCGTGTCTACACTGCCTGGCAGCATTTAGCCAGGGATGTTCCCAGCCCTGCCAGGAGTTGAACCCGGGGCCTTTATATGTGCAAAGCGAGGGCTTTACCACTGAGCTTTCACTGGGTGATCCTGGGCAAGGGGAGAGAAAAGGTAACCAAGGCCAAGCTACAATCATGGGGAGAGTTCTTGGAGAAAAGAGAGCTGGCAGACCCTTCAGATGCTTGGGAGGGGAAGAGCCTTGGGCTCCCCCTTCTGCTTCCGCTGGAAGACTGCTCTGGCCAACCTCGGACTTGCCTGCTGTGCGTTTGGCTCCTCAGGTATATCCATCGCCCGGGCCTGCAGGTGATCGAGGCCATTCTGGTGGGGGCCGTGACAGCGGCTGTCGGCTTCGTGATGATCTACCTCTCCACAGACTGCAAACCTATACAGGGCAACAGTGCAACGTATCCGCTCCAGGTAGGAAACCGGCAGCTGTGGGCCTTGGTCCTGGGAAGCAGTGAGCAGGGGTCTCTGGCAGTCAGTTGGGCCCGTTGACTGGCATGCGATCCTGCCTCCCAAGGAGCACGCAGAGAAGGTGCCCAGGGCCCATCGAGTCCAGCCTCCTGGTTCCCACAGGGGCCCACCAGATGCCTCTGGGAAGCCCACGAGCAGGAGATGGGCAAGCCCCCTCTCTCTCGCCGTTGCTCCTCTGCCGCTGGGATTCAGAGGCCTCCTGCCGGTGAGCCTGGAGGCAGCCTGTAGCCATCAAGGCTAGTAGCCGTTGATCTGTCCTCCATGAATTTATCTGAGCCCCACTTAAAGCCGCCCAAGCTGGTGGCCATCGCCACATCCTGGGGGAGATAATTCCGTAGATTGATGATGCGCTGTGTGAAAAAGTGCTTCCTTTTGTCAGTCCTAGATTTCTTGGCCATCAGTTCGATGGGGGTAATCCCTGGTTCTAGGAGAGAGGGGGGTGGGTGGGTGGGTAGAGAGAGGAATTCCTCTCTCCACTCTCTCTGCTTCATGCATAATTTTATAAATCTCTGTTATGTCTCCCATCTCACCTTTTCCCCCTAAACTGAAATGCCCCAGTTGTTGTAGCCTTGCCTCGTAAGGAAGGTGCTCCAGGCCCCCAATCATCTCTTCTGCCCCTTGTCCTGCTCTGCTCTGAGGTGTTGCCCGCCCCAAGACCTCCCTTTGTGGCTTCTTAAGGCTGCTGGTGGATGTGGGGGCCGCGTGACGAAGGGGCTTGGTGAGGGTTGGCCCCGGCTTCATCACTCCCTGCAGTGACCAGGCTCTCTCTTTCCCTCTGTCCTCTGCAGCTGTTCTGTAAGGATGGCGAATACAACTCTATGGCTGCAGCCCTCTTCAATACCCCCGAGAAAAGTGTGGTCAGCCTTTTCCATGACCCTGCAGGTCAGTCCCGTCTCGGCTCACAACTGCATCCAGCTGGTACTCTGAAGGCTCCTTGTTCTGATAAACATAGTCTTGCTGCTCTTTCTGTTAAAAATTGCAAAATTCACACAGACCAATTAGCATTGTTACAATAAAGGTAAAGTGCCGTTGAGTCGATGTTGACTCCTGGCACCCACAGAGCACTGTGGTGGTCTTTGGTAGGATACAGGAGGGGTTGACCATGGCCTCCTCCCGCGCAGTGTGAGATGATGCCTTTCAGCATCTTCCTATATCACTGCTGCCCGATATAGGAGTTTCCCATAGTCTGGGAAACATACCAGCGGGGATTTGAACCAGCAGCCTCTGGCTTGCTAGTCAAGCCATTTCCCGCTGCACCATTAGGTGGCACACATTGTTACAATACTTGCATTATAATATTAAACAGCCAGAAAACATATAAAGATACACAAAAAGTGACCTATTGAGTCAGTGAACACCACTTTATTACTGAAGTCTGCTACGAGGCTACACTGTCACCCAGACTTGTATGTGCATATTTTTTCCTTTTTGGAACAAGGATACGCATTTATTCTACTCTTTAGAGCAGGGGTTCCTCACCTTGGATCCCCAGATGTTGCTGGACTACAACTCCCCAGCCACAGTGGCCTTGATGGACTACATCACCCCCAGCCACAGTGGCCTTGTGGTGCTCCAGATGTTGACAAACATCTCCAGATGGTGCTCCAGATGTTGACAAACTACAACTCCCATCATTCCCAGCCACAATAAGTTGTATCTGGGACTGATGGGAGGTAGTCTTTAGATGGTGAGCCCTTTGGGGACAGGGAGCCATTTTATATCTATCTATCTATCTATCTATCTATCTATCTATCTATCTATCTATCTATGTAAATTGCTTTGGGAACTTTGGTTGAAAAGCAGTATATAAATATTCATTGTATTCGTATTCATTTAGCAACATCTGGAGTACCACTGAACTACAACTCCCGTCATCCCCTGCTATACTTGAATGTGGCTGGAGATGATGGGAGTTGTAGTTGGGCAACATCTGGAGTGCCCCTGGTTGGGAACCCCTGCCTCCGTCCAACAGCATCTGGAAACCCAAGGTTTGGAAGTGCTGCTTTAGAGAACGAGGGCAAGGCTTGAGCCTCCATCACTGCTGTGATTTTACACATTATCAGACCCCACACTCCTAATTCAAGGGGGAGGGTTTCGTCACTGACACATCCTGTGGGTTGTGCTTTGAGCTTCCCACTTTCTGGGCTCACAGAATCCCATCCGGCACTGCAAAGCATCTTGGCTGGGCCGGGCTTCTCATCTCGGCATCCAAAAGAGAAGATGTCTCCACCGCTGGGGGAGGCAGATGGTTCCTCACCTTGAGCCTCAGCCAGCGAGTCTCTTCTCTCTCCCCACACCCCTGCCCCCTGCCAAAAGTTTAACCTAAATCTCCATTCCTGCATTCTTAAACCTCAGAGGGGCAGCAAATGTTTCTGACTTCCTCCTCCTTAAAGGCTTTACCTGGTGTTCCTGCAGAGCAGAGGGAGACTCTCGGAATCGGATCCTCTTTCACAGTGCCCTGGGCTGCGGCTGGCGGGATGAACTTCCTGGCTCATGACTTAATGCACATGATATTTTAATTAGGAAAGGCAGCGGTGGGGCTTCTCTCAGGCCCGAAGCTGCCGCTGTGAATTCTGTCCGAGGGAGCGTGAGGAGTGTGTGGGAGCAACTCTGAGCAAGGGGATGGGACCGGGAAGGGTCAGAGTCCTAGGATTCGAGCGGGAAGATGCCGGTTCAGATTCTCACCCAGATTTGGAGCTTGCTCAATGGGATCTCAGCCTTACTGACCTCTCACAGACTGGCTGTGTGCATGAGACAAGCTTTGCAAAAGGCTCCGTCTGTGGAAAGCAGGGATGTGCTAACAGGCAATTTGCTTGGCCCGACTAAAACAGCCTGTAGAGACTCCCAGGCGGGGGTGGGGGAGCCGCTGCCACACACACACACACCACCACCACCACCACCACCAAGGCCGCCGAAGCCCTTGGTGGTGATAAATCAAACTTTTAAAAAACCAAAATCTAATGGTACTAGGCACCCCTGAACTGGGCCCGAACCAGTTCGTATTCGAACCAAATCGGGGCCCCAGTTCCGTGGGGGAGGGGGGGCAAACCAAACATGCCTGGTTCGGATTCGAACTGAACTGGGCAAACCGGTTTGGGTCACATCCCTAGTGGGAAGGTATGCTGGTCTGGCCAGCTGGTGGATTGCTTGTCCTTGGTCCCTCCCCTTTTGAACTCGCAGCAAAGGCAGCTGCTCTGGAAAGGGTCCTGATCGCACATTGTCAGGAAACTAGCTAAGTGGAAATGCAGAGTGTGCCGAGGTATGTCGGCTGTGCCTTCCGCTGCAACTTGGGGCTCTGTGCTTTCGATTATTGTGGAGAATGCTAGCTTTCAAGTTGCTTGGAACTCCTCCTCTGGCATAACGGTGAGGAACTTCCCATCTCAAGAGTGTACACATGTTAAGCACGCATTTCCATATTGGCTATAAGTGCAAAATATTTCTGTATGTTTATGAGAGTGGCTTATGTCCAAACATATGCAGCATTATGCAGAAAAACACACACAAACCCACAGGTGGCAAACCAATCTTATGTTGGTCTGCATCCATTTGTGCTGCACTATTCTTCGTAGCAAACTTCCAACTTCTGCCGAGTCTGTGGCTGTGATTTGGCTTCTTTGCCCTTCTCTTTGATGAAGAATCTTGTGTAACTTTGACATGTGGTTTCACCAGCAGAATGTGGCCTATAAAATAATAATAATGCAACCAATATTTTTTTAACCCCTGATAACTTGGCAAAGAGGCACCTTTTAATGTGGTGATTCGCTTTATTGAGCAGGGGGAGAGTAACTGGCCCCATCCACCAACACAGTACCTCCAGTCACTGTTGCTGAGGTGTCTCTAATGTTTCTTTTTAGATTGTGAGCCCTTTGGGGACAGGGATCCATCTTCTTTATTTATTATTTCTCTGTGTAAACTGACCCGAGTCATTTTTGGAAGGGCGGTATAGAGATAAAATAAAATTAAATTAAATTAAAATAAAAAGAATAGTGATTTTGTTTTAGTGCTGTAAGCCATCTTTTGTGGTAACATCTGGAAAAACTGAAGTTTACAGTTTAGAAAATGAATATATAGACGCATCTGGGCATGTCTGCCGGTGCAGAAGCGTGGAATGATGATTTTCTTTTTCTCTCCTTCCCCGACTCCAGGCTCCTTTGACCCCATGACCTTGGGCGTGTTCACCCTGGTCTATTTCTTCCTGGCCTGCTGGACCTATGGGCTGACGGTGTCGGCGGGCGTCTTCATCCCTTCCCTGCTGATTGGGGCCGCCTGGGGCCGCCTCTTTGGAATCTTGCTCTCCCACGTGACCAATGGCGACATCTGGGTCAGTGTTCCCTCTAAGGCGTGCGCACATGCACGCTCCCAAGCATTTGGGATGTCCGCTCAGTTGATTTCAGATCCCACTCAGGGTGAATCAGGAAGGCCCCCACTCTGAATTTAGGTGCACACCCACAGCTTTGATACTGCCGCCCAGAACAAAACTCATTCTGCACACAGAGCCGGCCTGGCTAGGTAATTCTTGGCGGTCAGCCTGCAGGCAGGCGATGTTCCTGGGGAGGCGGCCTTTCCAACCGGTGATGACGTTCTGGTTGTGAAATGCTCTTCCCCGCCGAGTGCTGGAGGCACCAAGGCTTGTATTGTTTAGAATGGTGTTTCTCTGCTGGAACAGCCCACTTCTGGCTGTCCTTGAGTTACAAAGAGACCCTTCCTCAGTGGCCTGGATCACACCAACGTTCAGGTCCTTTTTAAGCCTGTAGTTTTCACTGCTCTTCTCTTCTGTGTTGGATTTTCAGATCTGGGCTGACCCGGGGAAATACGCTCTGATGGGAGCTGCTGCACAGCTAGGTGAGTGTCACGCTTGGCGTGGGTGGTCGCTTGTTGGGGAGCAGCCAGAGAGCCAGGGGCTTTTCCACTTGTGAGGCTGGGCGATTATTCACCATGGTAAACGGTGCCTGTTTCCCCAATTAGCAGGTGCCCCCAGTGCCTGCTGGGGGGTGAATAGGGCCAGTTACTCTCCCCCTGCTAAATAAAGAGAATCACCATGTTAAAAAGGTGCCTCTTTGCCCAGTTAGCTCCTTCCTCCATGGAGCCCAGAGCGGTGTACTACATACTCGAGTTTCTCTTTCACAACAACCCTGTGAGGTAGTTTAGGCTGAGAGAGAAGTGACTGGCCCAGAGTCACCCAGCTAGTTTCATGGCTGAATGGGGATTTGAACTCGGATCTCCCCGGTCCTAGTCCAACACTCTAACCACTACACAACGCTGGCCCTTGCATCTTGTTGATGCAAGAGGAGATGAGGCATTTAGAAAAAGAGAGAGAGAGATGCCCATATGGCCTGTGTTCCCAGGGGGCATCGTGAGGATGACGCTGAGCTTGACGGTTATCATGATGGAAGCAACAGGCAACGTGACTTACGGCTTCCCGATCATGCTGGTGCTGATGACAGCAAAGATTGTGGGGGATTATTTTGTGGAGGTAAGAAGTGGCTGCGTGGCTGGGTGGATTGGGGGTTCCTCAATGCTACACCCCTGCCCCACATCTCCCTCTTGGGATGCTGTTCCCTGGTGTTTGATCCCTCTCTTTCTTCTTGTCTGGCCTCTGCAGGGCCTGTACGACATGCACATCCAGCTGCAGAGCGTCCCCTTCCTCCACTGGGAGGCCCCTGTCACCTCTCACTCGCTCACGGCCAGGTAAGCCAAGAGGACCCCCAGCCACCTGGGAGTCTGGGCCAGCAGAGAGGGTGAGGGTGAAGGTGAAGGGGGGGGGGAATGTTGGGGAGAGCCATGCTCCGGGAGTCCATTTCAGTAAAATGGTAGCAACACCGGGGAGAAAATATATTGGCGGGGGGTGGGGGAGACACCGAAGGGGCTCGTAGCACTTCTGGATTGGAGTGAGCTTTGTCCTGCATGTTTGATTTCTGAACAAATCTATATTTCTCATGAATGAAATATAGAGCCTCCGGAGTCGGGTGGTATATAAATTAAAGAAATATATTTTCTCCCCCAGTGTAGGCGGGTATTTTTTTTTTTAAGATGGATTTTGCTGCCTACTTGCTTGGCTTGACTTTTGTAATGCGCTCTATGTGGGGCTGCCTTTGTACGTAGTCCGGAAACTCCAGTTGGTTCAGAATGCAGCAGCCAGGCTGGTCTCTGGGTCATCTCGAAGAGACCACATTACTCCTATATTACAGGAGTTCCCCCAATTCAAGTCTTCTGCTTAATTTCCTTTCTTGATCCTTTCTGGCCTTTCCTCCTCCGTTCCCCTCCTAAAAAGAAAAGGTGATACTGGGGGGGGGGGACGGGACGTGGCCTCAGAGGACAACCGGATTGAAACGAGCTTTGTCCCTCCTGTTAGATTTCTGAACAATGCTATATTTTGCACAGATGCTTCCCTCTTAAATAGAAAATAATAAACATATTTTCTTGAAGTCTGATTGATCTTAATAGAGTTCCCATGTGAGGCTGGGCGATTATTCAAATGATTGCAGAGTTACAGTTATTTCCCTGTATAAGCATCTCCCTTGTATCTCTAAACCAGAGATTCATTCTCCCCTGCTAGAGTTCCGTCACCAACAGACAGAAGTGAGTCAGTGGGGAACTGCCCTGTTTGGCTGCACCCACCTGCATGCTCTTTATATAAAGACAAGCACCCTGAGCAGGCAGAATCGCAGGGGCCCAAGGATGGGGTTGTGTGCTCTGCTGCTTGTCTGGGGAACCTTTCCTCCCCATCCCCGCCTCCTCTCTGTGCCCTCTCTCCTGTCTTCTCTGTGCCGTGAGGGTTTCCTTCAGACATACATTGCAAAGCCAGAATCCCAGGCTTTGGAGGCTGGGAGAGTAAAGACAGAGAATAAAGGACTGTTTTATCGATGGTGGGGGCTGTTTAAGTCTCTGCACAGAAGATCCAGGCTGCCCCCTGGTGGGTGCAGTAGAAATCTAGATTTTAGATTTAAGCTTTATTACAGTCCTTGTATTTTCTTTCCCCCAGTTTTTTGATCTGTTATGATTTAATTGGTTGTGTATTTTTATCTCATGTTTTGATGTTGTGTTGTAAGCTACCCAGAGAACAATTTGTTATGGGTGGCTAACAAATAAACTTTATTATTATTATTGCTGCTGTTATTAGTATTTCTTCTGCTGCTGTTGTTGTTGCTGTATTTACTAGGTTTGCCCCCAAGTGTTTTGATATTGGGAATCGGGAGATGATATTAAATCCAGAGTCCTGTTCAGTTTGAATAAATTTAATTTTTTAAATTAATTTTTTTACATTTTTTATTCCGCTCTTCCTCCAAGGAGCCCAGAGCAGAACCTAAGCAGTACTTAGGTTTCTCCTCACAACAACCCTGTGAAGTAGGCTAGGCTGAGAGAGAAGTGACTGGCCCAGAGTCACCCAGCTAGATTCATGGCTGAATGGGGATTTGAACTTGGGTCCCCCTGGTCCTAGTCCAGCGCTCTAACCACTACACCACGCTGGCTCTTAAGGGGGCTGTCTTAAATTCAGACAATGTGCTTCTGGTAAATGCAGTATATATTTATTTGGGCTTTTGGCCATTGAAGAAATCTTGGTCTATTTGATCATATGAGTTTTCGTCTATTAATTTGATTAAACTTGCGTGTGGGTCAAAACATTCCAGAAGCAAGGAGTTCCTTTTCTCCGTTTTTGAGGTGATGGTGCTTGTGTCATCATAGCCTCTCTCTCTCTCGCACGCCTTCAAAAACACACTTCCGCCACGGGCCAAAATTCTGACCTGGGGTGCATTTGCCTGTGCAGAGAAGTGATGAGCACCCCAGTCACCTGCCTGAAAAGTATTGAGAAAGTGGGGACCATCGTGGACATCCTGAGCGACACCTCTACCAACCACAATGGGTTCCCCGTGGTGGAGAGCATCCCAGGCGACCATCAGGTAAGCACACCCAGCTTGGAGGCCTTACAAAAAAAGCAGGCTGAGGTTCTGCGAATGCAGGCTTCCCCATGCAGAGCCCAGGGATTTCTGCTCATGCAGGGGGATCACGTCCCTCCTTGCCGCCTTAAGGCTGCGCTGTTTTCGCCTCTGTCAGCAGGACACTTTTGCCTGAAGCGTGTTGAGTTGGGGCATAGGAACCTAGGAAGCTGCCTTCTACCAACTCAGACCATTGGTCTATCTAGCTCAGGGTTGTCTTCACAGACTGGCAGCAGCTTCTCCAAGGTTGCAGGCAGGAGTCTTTAGTCTCAGCCCTGTCTGGAGATTCTGCCAAGGAGGGAATTTGGAACCTTCTGCATTCAAGCAGGCAGATGTTCTTCCACTGAGCTGTTCTCCATCCCCTAAGGGGAAGATCTTATAGTGCTCACACATGCAGTCTCCCACTCAAATGCAAGCCAGGGAAAACCCTGCTTGGCCAAGGGGACACTTCATACTTGCTACCACAAGACCAGCTCTGACAGATCTGCCCCTCCCTCCAAGGGTTCCCAGCCTTGGATTCCCCAGAAGCTTTTCCAAATGGAGGCTGAATGCAGCTTTGCTACACATCAGCTGGGGCGGGATTGTTCATAAGAGCGAACCATTTACAGCCTGGCTGCCCCACTTCAGCCCTCCTGCAGAAGTTGGCCTACAACTCCCATAATCCCTGGCTATTGGCCACTGTGGCTGGGGATTATGGGCATTGTAGTCCAAAAGCAGCTGGGGGGCCTAGGTTGAGCAGGCCTGATTGTATTTGTATATGTTTATTTTGGCCCAAGGCCAGCATAAATACAAGAAAAGAAAGGAAACAACAACAACAATAAAATAGATAAAATACATAAAACATCAATACTTTCAAATATGGTATACATAGCTAATTTCATTCAAATAAAAACGCAGGCCTGATTTACAGTGATGTCAAGATGGCGACGGGAGGTGCCGTTCCGACAGCCAGCGGCATCGCCAGCTTTTTTTCCTGATGACTCCCAGTTACTGCACGTTGTGCAGTGGCCCAAACTGCTTGATTTCAGGCACTTCCTATCATAGTAAATCTGCCCATCTGGGAAAGCTCCAGATGTTGGACCACAACTCCCACCATCCTCAGCCACTGTGGGTGGGGATGATGGGAATTGTAGTCCAACAACGACTGGGGGATCCAAGGTTTGGAACCCCTGGACCAATGAAGTGTGGCTGGTGGTGAGGGCGGGGACCAGAACTGTTGAAGGGGATGGGAGGGGAGGAAGAAGAAGGCAATTCGGCCACATTCACAGTCTCTCTGTTGCAGATGCTGGGCCTGCGAGGACTGATCCTGCGTTCCCAGTTGATCGTTCTGCTGAAGCACAAGGTGAGCGGAGTCCCCGAGGAGGGGAAGGGTGGGTCCTGGGCAGCCCTTTGCCGCCATGAGAGGGAGAGCCTTTTGGCAGGGGCACTTGTGGACCACTGCCCACCCCCAGTGCCAGGCACTGCAGATCCGAGAGAGATGCCTGCTATCTGAGCAAAGAGGTGCACCTTTTTTAAAGTGGTGGTTCTCCTGTATTTAGCAGGAGGAGAGCAACTGGCCCTATCCAGCCCCAGCACAGCATCCCTCCAGTGGCTGTTGCTGGTGCCTGTCTTCTGTTTCTTTCTTTTTTTATTGTGAGCCCTTTGGGGACAGGGAGCCATTTTATTTATTTGTATCTGTGTAAACCACTTTGGGAACTTTTTGTTGAAAAGCGATATATAAATATTCATATCCCGGCCTGGCTATTAGAGGCAGGCCCCACTCTCCATACTGACTTACCCCGTAGAGGCCTGGACTGGTTAATTCATATATATTTTTATTTATTTAAAATATTTATACCCCGCCCCTCCAGTACACTATTGCTTGGGGCGGCTCACAACAATAAAATAGATAAAATATACAATAAAAGTAATAAAACTAACCAAATTAAGTAAACAAGTTAAAGGTCAGGTTAAAAACCACAATCAGTACTGAGTTTCAAATTAAAAGTTATCTTAAACATTGAGAATTACAAAAACTAAAGAACCTACCAGATATAACCAAAGATGGGGCATTAAAAAGCCTCTTTAAAAAGATGCATTTGGGGTTGTTTTTTAAAAACACTGAGGAGGGAGCATGGCGGAACTCTTCAGGGTGGGCGTTCCAAAGCCGAAAGGGCCACCATCGAGTTGGGGGATAAGGGGTTAAGGGAGCCCTTCTGGGGAGGGGGAGAGCTCTAAGGGGGGAGGGGGCAAAGGCATCTTCTAGGCAACATTTCCAACCTGTTCCTCGGGCCTCTGCCCCCCACTCCTTCCTCTCTCTCACTTTGTCGGCTGGCCTGCCCCACTCCGTGTGTGCCATTTCGGTGATACCTTGAATTTTCACCTGCTGGGTCACTATATGGATGTTAATTTCAAGCTGGCCCGTTGAATGGGCCAGCTTTTTTTTTTTTGCTGCTGGTTTTTTGTTTTTTGCTGCTGTTATTGTTTGCTGCTGTTCTTGCATAAATGCACTTCGACATCCAGAAAGATTCTCCCCCACCCGCCCTGCCCTGCCCTGCCCAAGGCAGGGGACTGTCAGCAGGAGAGCCTCACTATTCTGGAGATTTAGAAGCAACCGGCGCCATCCGGGAGGTGGGTTGGGCTCCCCGTGCTGAGACTGGAGCACACTCCCTCCTCCCCAAATGTCCTGTTGGCTCCCGCCAGGGCTCTGGGTCAGGGCTGCCCGTACCGGAGTGCCGCTTTGTTGGGACATCCTCTACTCCCAATTTGAGACGCCAACGCCCAGCTTGAGTCTCTGCCCCTCTTCCTCCCGGCAGGTGTTCGTGGAGCGGGCCAACCTCTCCCTGGTGCAGCGTCGGCTGAAACTGAAGGACTTCCGGGACGCCTACCCCCGCTTCCCCCCCATCCAGTCGATCCACGTCTCTCAGGACGAGCGCGAGTGCATGATGGATCTGACGGAATTCATGAACCCCTCCCCGTACACCGTGCCGCAGGTGGGACCCCGCAGGCCAGGCCTGCTCAACTGTGCCCGCCCCCGCCCCGGCTGTTCTCAGACGACAACTCCCACCATCCCCTGCCACCGTGGCCAGTAGCCGGGGATTAGGGGAGTTGTAGTTGTAGGAGGCCCGAAGGTGACATTGGCGGGAAGGGGCCGGCTCTTCTTTTGAAAGCGCTTCTAGAAAGTGGGGGGCGCTGGGGAGGCCTGGAATCACAGCCCATGTTGATGGGGGGGCGGGGTCTTGTTTTCGTTGGGGGGACCCCCCCATCTCTCTGGCTGACTGACGCGGCTTGTGCTCTGGGTTGTAGGAGGCCTCCTTGCCCAGGGTGTTCAAGCTGTTCCGGGCTCTGGGCTTGCGCCATCTGGTGGTGGTGGACAATCAGAACCAGGTGAGTGGGAGCCAGGGCGGGGCTGCTGCCTCTTGGGGTGGGGTGGGCTGGGGTGGGGTGGGGTGCTGGGGTCCGTTCAGCTCCACAAGAAAAGGCTCCCAGTAGCTGGGGCCAGGGGGCAAGGGCCCCAGAACTGCGTTGGGCCAAAGGTCCGTCTGGCCTCGGGTCCAGTTTGAGGAGAGCTGGGCTAGTGGTAGCCAGCATGCATGGTTCCCTTTTGCTAAGCAGGGTCCACCTGGGTTTGCATTTGGATGGGCAACTGCATGTGAGCTCGGTAAGATATTCCCCATGGGGGGAATGGGGCCGTAGCTCAGCGGAAGAGCATCTGCTTTGTATGCGTGCAATGAGAGCCAGCGTGGTGTAGTGCTTAGAGTGCTGGACTAGGACCGGGGAGACCCGAGTTCAAATCCCCACTCAGCCATGATACTAGCAGGGTGACTCCAGGCCTGTCACTTCTCTCAGCCTAACCTACTTCACAGGGTTGTTGTGAGGAGAAACTCAAGTATGTAGTACACTGCTCTGGGCTCCTTGGAGGAAGAGCGGGATATAAATGTAAAAATAAATAAATAAAATAAATGCGGAAGGCCCCGGGTTCAATCCCTGGCAGCATCTCCAAGTAGGGCTGGGAAAGACTCCAGCCTGAAACCCTGGAGAGCTGCTGCCAGTCAGTGCAGACAATAGTGAGCTAGACAGACCCAAGGGCAGAAGGCAGCTTTCTTTGTTCCTGCAATGACCAACGAGATTTCTCCGGGAAGCCCACAAGCAGGGCAGGAAGGGAACTGCCCTCCCCTGTTGCTGTCCCTGTTGCTTTGGTACACGGAGGCTTCTGTTTAGCAAATAGTCGCTGATGGATCTTTCCTCCATCATGGATTTGAATTTTTCTAGCCCTCCCCCGGCTTTTTTTTTTTTTTTAAGCCATCCAAGCTGGTGGCCTTATTGCTGTGTCTTATGGCAAGGAGGTCTATGCATGTCTACTCCGGCGTCTCAGGGTGGTCTCTTCAGCTTCTCTCTCTTGCCAGCGCACACCAGGGTGGGGAGAGGAGAGCTGGTCTTGTGGTAGCAAGCAGGACTTGTCCCCATAGCTAAGCAGGGTCTGCCCTGGTTGCATCTGAATGGGAGACTTGATGTGTGAGAACTGTAAGATATTCCCCTTAGTAAGGGATGGAGCCACTCTGGGAAGAGCAGAAGGTTCCAAGTTCCCTCCCTGGCAGCATCTCCAAGATGGGACTGAGAGAGATTGCTGCCTGTAACCTTGGAGAAGCTGCTGCCAGTCTGTGAAGACAATCCCGACTTAGATAGACCAATGGTCTGACTCAGTATATGGCAGCTACCTATGTTCCTATGATGGGAGGGGTGACGGTGCTTGAAACCTCAGGCTCTATGTGCTTCCTCTCTCCCTCTCTCTCTCTCTGCAGGTGGTCGGACTGGTCACCAGGAAGGATTTGGCCCGGTACCGGCTAGGGAAGGAAGGCTTGGAGGAGCTGTCCTTGGCGCAGACATGACTTCACCCTGGAGCCCGGCAGTGGCCTCGAATCTCTCCAGCTGCTCAGCACCATTGCCCTTGGGACACTGTGGAGGGGAAGCTGACCCCGGCCTGCGTTGTCTCGGGCATCCTGCAGTCCCTCATCCTCCTCAAAATGGCCGCCTCGGTGTCCTCCTTCACAGCTGCCTGCCTCTTCACCTCCTGTTCTGCAGCAGGCTCCGCTCTGAGGCTGCCGAGGGCTTTGGGAGAGGCACTCCCCACAGAGATGAGTGTTGGCAGCCCCTCCTCTCAAGCATGCCTGGGGCCGTGGAGGGCTGCTTCTCCTTGGTGCTGAGCAGCCGTCCCTCTGGCCCAGCGCTCACCAACCGTGCCTTTCAGCCTTGGCGTTATCTGGCCCCGTGTCTCAGAGGCTGGTAGCTCCCTTCCCTGTGCACTCGATTCTTACCTGCACGTAAAGGAGGTCTGGAGCCCCACTTCACCACTGCCACCCCTGGACCTGCCTTTCGCCTCTGTACCCACGCTCACCTGCAGGGTAGGATTGGACAGCGCCCGGGTGGTGTTGGTGGCCTGCACCGGCTGCAATGCAAAGGGCCCTTCACCAAGTCAGCAAAACAGTTGTTGTTTTTCCAGGCCTGGCAATATCCAGCCTCCACTGGATAATACGGCGGGGGGGCTTCCCCCCCAACTTCCTTGCACCCTCCTGCCTTTCCTGGCAGCTCACTGAATGGAGCTTTGGGGAGCTGTTCAGGAGTTAGTCCCTCTGGATTTCCACCAGAACTGCCTGGGTGGATGGTCTGCATCAACCCCTTCAAGACAGACCTTGTTCTCCCTGGTCCCTTTCCTTGCCTGCCTGCCTGCCTGCCTTCCCTCGTCTGCTGCTCCCGGGTGAAAGTTCTCGCGTCACGTTGGAAGAATCCATAGAAGGTTCTCTTCCATACCCCTGCAAAGGGGTAGTGTCTGTGTGTGTGTGTGCTCTGCAGTCTGGCTTTTCGGTTTGAGTTTTGTGGACCAGTTGTAAGACAGCCCCTTTCCTTTTGGAAGGGTGGCGTCTACCTCTCACTCCTCCTCCCTGCCTGGTGCGGCTTCTGCCGGTAGCTGCTTGCTGGAACGAGCTTGAGGACTAGCAACTTGCCAGAACAGAAAAGCCTCTCTACATGGAAGGAGCAAACTGCAGGCAGGTTGAAGCAAGGAAGCAGGGTGCAGCTGGGCCTCCCTGGCCTTAGAGTTCAGGCATGAGCGTAGTCGGGCAACCAGTGGGCTTGCTTTCCCAGGTGGCGGGAAACCCTCAGTCTCAGTTTACACTCCCTGCCCTCGGCGGTCAACCACTTGGCCGCCTTTGCTGTTTTCGATGAGCAGAGAAGCTGCTCTTGTGCTGGAATAAAAACCTATTTATACTTTTTTTCTTCCCTCCTGCGTCGAGCCTGCTTTCTTGCTGCAACGACATGGCTGGTGTTCATCAGGTCAAGCGTGGTTCTGCCGCAGGCGCTGTTGTGGGAGGGGCCCTTCCTTGGAGGTGGCTGGCGCCACCTCCCACCCTCCCTGCTGATCAGGTGGCTCCCCCCCCCACAAGAAGAGTCCTCCCTTGGATTCCCTACTGGCCAACCAGCTTTCACTCCCTTCAAGGACCCCTTGAAGGAGCCTTTGGAAGGAAGCCCATTGGCTGGTGGGGAGGCTGCAGGCGGGAGCTGCTGGAAGTCTCTTAGCCTATGGGAATGTTTCCTTGAGGCCCCACTGATGCAGGATCCTCTTGGGGATGCTTCCAGTTGGAGATGGGGGTGCCCAGTGTGGCAGTGATAGTGGCCGAATCATGGCTGGCACCGGCCTCTCTGTTGACTTCTGCCCTGCCCTGGTCCTGAGGGGTTCAGGGGTCAGCCTGGCTGAGTGGGAGACTTGACCACTGTCTGATGCAGCGGAGTGTCTGTGCAGTGAAGGGAGAGAGTTGAAGCCGTAGCAGAGAAGTGATGAGCACGGCTGTCTACAGCAGCAGCCAGGACATCTTGCCCACCGCTAGGCCAGGAAAACGGTGGGTTGTCATTGCACTCTGCTAAGCATTCTGGGTTACGGGAGGGGTGGGGACGAAGGGGCTGGTATTTGCTACACACCCCAAGTTGAGTGCCGGTCTTGTGGTAAAGTCAAAGTTGTGCCATTGGGTTAGTGGCACCCACAGCGCCCCATGGTTGTCTTTGGTAGAATACAGGAGGGGTTTGCCATTGCCTCCCCCCGTGCCGTATGAGATGATGCCTTTCAGCATCTTCCTATATCTCTGCTGCCAGGTTTAGGCGTTTCCCCTTGTGGTAGCAAGTATGACTTGCCCCTTTGCTAAGCAGGGCCCACCCTGTTTGCATTTGAGTGGGAGACAAGAAGTGTGAGCACTGGAAGATATTCCCCCCTCAGGAGCCGCTCTGGGAAGAGCAGAAGGTTCCAGGTTCCCTCCCTGGCAGCATCTCCAAGACAGGGCTGAGAGAGATTCCTGCCTGCAACCTTGGAGAAGCCGCTGCCAGTCTGTGATGACAATACTGAGCCAGAGGGACCAAGGGTCTGACTCGGTAGAAGGCAGCTTCCTATGTGCCTATGCCCTCCTTGCATGCAAAGCAGGTGCTACAGCCCCTCTGCTACTGGGCCATCGGTCTGTTTACTGTAGTACATGGACTCAGTCAGAGTAGCTTTCCAAGGTTCCAGGCAGGACTCTTTCCCAGCTGTACTTGCAGGTGCTGCTGGGGACTGAACCTGGGAGCTTCTGCCTGCAAAGCAGATGCTCTGCCTCTGAGGTAGGGATGTGTTCTTTGAATGTGTCCACCCAGTTATAGATGGCTGTCAGTAGTCTCCGGGAGATGGCTGTTGATTCCTCTAGACCAGGGCTGCTCAACTTTGGCCCTCTTGCAGCTGTAAAGTAAAGTGTTCCATCACGTCGGTGATAACTCCTGGGGACCACAGAGTCCTGTGGTTGTCTTTCGTAGAATACAGGAGTTTACTATGGCCGTCTCCCGCGCAACATGAGGTGATGCCTTTCAGCATTTATTTATTTATACATACATACATACACACACTTATATCCCGCTCTTCCTCCAAGGAGCCCAGAGCAGTGTACTACATACTTGAGTTTCTTTTTCACAACAACCCTGTGAAGTAGGTTAGGCTGTAGAGAAGTGACTGGCCCAGAGTCACCCAGCTAGTCTCATGGCTGAATTGGGATTTGAACTCGGGTCTCCCCGGTCCTAGTCCAGCACTCTCACCACTCCATAGGAGTTCCCCATAGTCTGGGAAACATACCAGTGGGGATTTGAACTGGCAGCCTCATGCTTGCTAGTCGAGTCATTTCCCTGCTCAGCCATTAGGGGGCATCCTGCAGACGTCAGAGTGGTATGTCAAGATTTGGAAGAGGAGGGAGAGCAACAAGACTGGAAGAATGCTGGGCTGGGGGTTGGATAGAGAAGGTGGGAGGCGAGATTTCTTACAAGTCCCAGAAGGCAAGAGAAGGGAGCCCCCCCTTTCTTCCAAATCTAAGCAGGGCCTGAAGAGCGGGGGCATAACATGGGCGGAGAGAGGGAGCCCGTCCTCGAAGGGGGTCTCTCTCTCTCTCTCTCTCTCTCTCTCTCTTCCTCCATCAACCCCCAGCTTTGGCCCAGGGGGGGTCTCTTAGCAACCAGCCCTTGCAGTGATCCGATTGTGACAGAATGGAGCTGTGGGCAGCTCCCTGCAGGCAAACTGGCCCGTCTCTTCCAGGCAGGCCACTGGTAGCCTCCGTGTTAGCCGGCCATGGATGTGATGTAGCTCCCCTTCAGCGGCCGCGGCCCTTGCCTGGAAGAGGTTACGATGAGATACGCACTGCTGACCATGGTGCTCAACTCCCTGGTGCTGCAGAAGGACTCCGAGCGAGACCCGGCTTCCTTCCCCCGCGAGAGGATGGCTCCGCCCTGCCCGGAGAAGACCAAGCTGCAGCAGTTTCGGGAGAGCACCTTTTGCTGGCTGCCTGCCTTCTGCTGGGTGGCCGAGTCCCCCTGGGGCGTCCACCTGGCAGGGATGGCGGTCTTGCTTCTGTGGGCAATGGTGGAGATCTGGGTGTCCTCGTGGCTGACCGCTTTGCAGACAAAGCCACCCCGGCCGGTGGTGCGCTTGGTAAAGAGATGATACTGCTCAGTCACCAGGAGACGTGTGTGGGCATAAGGAGCCTTATGCTGTCTCCGACTCTTGGTCTGTCGAGCTTGGTGGGATCTACGCCAGGGTTTCTTAACCTTGGGCCCCCAGATGTTGTTGGACTACAACTCCCAGAATCCCCAGCCACAAAGGCCATGTCTGGGGATTCTGGGGGTTGTCGTCCAACCATGTCTGGGGGCCCAAGGTTCAAAAAGCCCTGATCTACACTGGTTGGCAGCAGCAGCAGCACTTCGAGGATTTGGGCAGAGGTCTTTCTCAGCCCTGCTTGGTGAAGATGCTAGGGACCTGGGCCCTTCTGCAGGCAACCCAGGCACTCTGTTGCTGAGTTACAGCCCCTCCCCAAGAAGACACCCACACCCAGACATCCTACAGCAAACTATGGCCACCTCCCATTAATAAGCCAAGACAATCCCAGGCAAAACTGAAGCAAACCCACTATAACAGGGATCCTCAAGGTTGGGTCCCCAGATGTTATTGGACTTCAACTCCCATAATCCCCAGCCCCAGTGGCCTTTGGTAGGGGATTATGGGAGTTGAAGTCCAATAACATCTGGGGACCCAACCTTGAGAATCCCTGCACTATAAGACCAGCTTGTGGTCCTCCAGCTGTTGCTGAACTACAATTCCCATCATTCCCAGCCACAATAAATTGTATCTCCAGCGAGGAAAAGGGAAATAAATGCACCCACCCAGCGAACGCAGGCTGGTCATGCATTCCAGAGGGCCCGGGCCAAGCCGGCTTGCACATGAGATCATGCACAAGGGGCGTGGCTAGAGCCCCGGACAGCCCGCATGAGCCCTCCAGGGCTCATTCTCAGCCATTGTGTGCTGGCTGAGTGGACACACTTCTTATTCGTTAACTCTCCCTCATGGAGAGAACAAATAAAACACATGCCCAGCCAGCAAACAGGCTCGGTCTGGCCCACAGGGCATATTCCCGGTGCGCCCCCATCTGCGGGACGCCCCGTGCCCTGCTGCACTCGGCAGTAGTGCATACGCCCACCCTTAATTACCCATTCTGTTCAAAACGTGGCGGGTCACGGCACCAATTAGGCGGTTCCCAGGAGATGGGCAGCCCGGGTTCCTTGAACCCGTCTGCCCAATTCGAGCACCACCCCTCCTCCAGGGGCTGTTCCTGGTGTCCCCCTTGTGTTTCTTTTTAGACCGTGAAACCTCTGGAGACCGGGTTGCCAAACCATCTTCTTTTTCTATTCACTACCAACATTTGAAAACAGAGCTCCGTTTTTTCTTTTTCTACCCTCATACAGGATATCAAACCAGAGAGAGAGAAAGAGGTTGAAATACCCCAACCAACACGTAGGTTTATTCCATCTTCACCTTTATGAGCTTCTAAGTACCGTTATGATTGCAGTTGTGTTGTGTTGCTTTCACAGACAGAATCAGGGGCGTAGCTATAACTGAGCAAAAGGGTTCAAAAAACACAGGTCCCCAGCTCCTGAGGGCCCTCCAGCTCCTTCCCACCCTATTTTCTTCACTATCTCCCTCACTGGAGGGCCACCAGAGAGAGGGATGAACACGGGCCCCCTCTCCCCTAGCTACACCCCTGGACAGAATGGCCCTGGTATTTTGAAGAGCACCTGTTTCCAAGATCTATAGGATAAGATGAATCCTCTAACACTGCTTCTCACCATTCACACCCTTAATGGTCTGGACCAGGAGTCTCCCATCCTGTATGTGCACTTGGGATGTGCTTGAATTGCTCTGGTGCCTCTTTGGACAGGCACATGGAAACGGTTCGGCCTTCTACAGCCGAATCCTTTAAAACTTGGCATAGAGGCACCTTTTAACATGGCAATTCTCTTTATTTAGCAGGGGGAGAATAACCGGCTCCATCCACCCCCAGCACAGTACCTCCAGTGACTGTTGCTAGGGTCTATCTTATGTTTCTTTTTAGATTGTGAGCCCTTTGGGGACAGGGACCCATTTTATTTATCTTATTTATTTATTATTTCTCTGTGTAAACCGCCCTGAGCCATTTTTGGAAGGGCGGTACAGAAATCAAATCAAATCAAATCATAAATAAATAAATAAATAAATAAAATAAAAGAGGCAGACAGGTCGTTACTTCTATGCTGGCGAGCCTGCGATGCTGCCGTTCGTTAAATCTGCTGACCCCTTTAAACAGCTGTGCCGATGGCATGCTGTGGCTGACCACGCAGATGGGGTTGGTGCAATGCCATTGGCATGCTGGTGCCATGTGAGGGCTGCTAGGAGCAGCAGCATCCCATTGGCGGGGCCGTTCAACGGGGAAAGTGGCGGCTGTCCTGTGCTGCTGCTTGGAAGTTAGATGTAATGAGCACCAGCTCCGCGATGGGGCGTCACGGGGCAGCAGTGGCTCACCTCTCCCCGCCCCCTGGGACATGCACAAAGCATTCCGTGCACACCCCTAATGTGCACCCGCCATCTTGCAACCCAGCATTGCCCATATGTGGATGGCCCCCTGGCCATCAAGTCAGTTGCCACAGCCAAGCCGGGCCATGTTCGGTGGCAGCTTTTAAGCAGCAGAACCAGCTGCCACTGGAGATGCTGCACCACAGCTCGACATTTGCTCTTTATAGACTGGGAGCGGGTAGGAGGTGAATGCGGAGCTGGCGACATCAGCAAGGGCGGCCAACTCCCAGGGGTTTGACCATGGCAATCACAAACCAGGTTTCCCCTCAATTATGCAGGTGAAATGATGAAGAAAGCTTAATAGCAATAGCAATAGCAATAGCACTTACATTTATATACCGCTTTATAGCCGGAGCTCTCTAAGCGGTTTACAATGATTTAGCATATGTGTGCTAAGTGTGGGCAGTGTGGGCAGGTGGCATGGTGTGGCAACCACACCACCTGGACAGACTAAAGAGGGTTTGGGGGGGGGGCAGGGGGTGGGGAGGCCCTGGACTTCTGCCCAGAAGTCCAGGGGCAAGAACGCCTCTGCTCCCCCACCCCTATTTCAGATAGGCTGCAAAGTCATCTCTCCCCACCACCACCCAGGACAGGCTTTTTTTCGGCAAGATACCTTGCATATAGTTAGTTAGTTGTTTATTTACGATCGAACAACAATCAAAACAAAATATACTCGGTAGGGAAGGAAACAGAGAAAAGAAAAACTAACATGTTATCAGATACATACAGTCAAGAACCTTTGGCAGCGGCTGATTGTTGTGCTCTAGCCTCCCTTAATTTGATCGATGCATAACAGAATTTGGCCACCGCCAAGGATATTGTTGAGTCCCTGTCTTCTAATAAACATATAAGAATCGTCTCCTCCTCCGAGTGGCTTTTGAGACCTTTCAGGTACTGGGATGAAGATAAATCTCTTTCAACGATGTAAAGCCATTGCATATCTTGGTTTTTTAATTGGCTCCCGTTGGGCAGGGGAATCCTTGTGTGATGTTGTGATGATGGTTCTGTCCCCTCCCCATGCTGAAAAGCATTGCATTCCTAAAGAAGCTGCTATCTGTGTGCTGCTTTACTGTTTTACTGTGTGTGTGTGTGTGGTTTTTTTTAAAAATAAATTTGTACTGTTTTCATGGTTGAATCAATTTGTACTGTTTCAAAATCACCAGCTGTAGTGTATTTTTTAAAACGTTTTAAATGGAGTTGTGCTGTTTTTAAGATTTGTTTTTAATATTTGTACCTTTTTAATGGTTTAATAGATTTGTACTGTGTGTAAATATGTTGTGAACTGCCTTGGGATTGTTTTTAGGAAAGGCAGGATGTAAATCCTAACAAGAAAGATAGAAACAAGTTAGTACTTTGAAATGCTGAATAAATAATGGTGGTGGTGATGGTTGCCGTTGTTTCTAGGCTCTCTTTGTCTTTGCCGGACACCAGCTTCAGATTTTGCAAGGTAGGTAGAACACTGCCTGCCGCCAGAGCCTGATTCGGAAGCCGTCTTCCAGCCCACGCCAGCTTCCCCGTGAAGACAGAGAAGCCTCGGAAAAAGTCCGATCACCTTGACCAGCATCTGGCAAGAGCAACGCCCCCCTTGGATCTTTGTGAATTGAGGGCCAAACGAGCCCTTTTGGGGCCGTCCTGTGATTGGAACTTCTTTTTCCTAGCTGCCACCGGGGAGCAGGGTGATTTAGATCAGGGCTGTGGTGCTGGGAAGGCGGGCACAAGGCTAATCCTTCAATCAGCCCCTCACCAGCAGGGTCATGAGGAGAGAGACTCCTTGTAAAGCCTACAGGGATAAAATCAGTCCTCAAGAGTTTCCACAGAGGGGGAAACATTTGGGTACAAAGGTTGAGCTAGTAAGTTTTCCTTCCCGCAGCTAACAGTTCCCCAAGTGGTCCTCCACCCTGTGGTCCTCTAGATCAGGGATTCTCTACATCGGGTCCCCAGATGTTATTGGACTTAAACTCCCATAATCCCCAGCCAAAGGCCACTGGGGCTGGGGATTATGGGAGTTTAAGTCCAATAACATCTGGGGGCCCACCGTTGAGAAACCCTGCTCTAGATGTTGCTGAACTACAACTCCCATCATCCCTAGCTAATGGGAGTTGTAGTCTAGCAATTTATTGGGAGTTGCAATTCAGCAATTGTGGCTGGGAGTTATGGGAGTTGTAGTTCAGCAACATCCAGGAGGACCACAGCTTGGGGAAACCTGCCCTAGTAGGTTTGGTCCCCCTAAAGTGTTGTTGGACAAACTAAGAATTGGTCTAGCCATCGTTATTAGTCATGCTGGCTAGTTGCTTACAGGCTGTCAAGTTCCGAACACAAGTTGCCTGAGGTGACAACAGAAGGGCTTCTTCTGATGCTGGTGCTTTTTGCTGATAAGTGTGTCGATCCAGATGACACCTTACCGGCCCATGTGGTTAGAAAGGGAATTTGCTGACAGCATGCCCATTGGGACATCTTGCACGGAAGCCATCCTGACACCCTCCTGGCTCTGTGGCTCTCTATTTACCTGAATTTGACTTTTCCCCAAGCCCCCCACCCAGGTTTTCTTATATTAGAAATCAGGAGGCCATCTTAAATTTAGGGTCCTGTTCCTTTCGAGTAATCTGTATTTAATCTCTGCTTTTTAAGGGGGCCATCATAAATTCAGAGTTGTCTTCAATTTGGGTAAATCCCTGCTGTCCCACTGTCACTGCTTCTTTCACGCCACCTTTTTCTTCTGTTGGGCTCCCAATGACCTCCCCCCCCTCGGCTTGATTTTAGGAAATAAACCACAAAAACTGCACTTTTAGAAACAAGATAATTTACTGCCTTTTCTTCCTGTATCAATTGTATGTGAAAACATTGCTTTGTCTTGTTTTCTGCAGTTATGAGCCACTTTATTGGGGAGACAGATATTCTTCCATTGCATATCCAGATGTTGCATATCCAGATGTTGAATATCCAGATGTTGCATATACAGATGTGGGAAACTGGCATCACGATGATATTTTATGTGCAGAATATGATAGACATAGGTCTCCTTCACCGATTAGCAAAGCCAGCCTAAAGGACCCTTGCTTCTCTTCTTCCTCCTCCTCTTCCACTTCTGCCTTTTTTCTGTCCCGTTTAAAGAATCTGGACTTGTGCTCTACTTCTGAAAAATGGTCAAGTGCTAAAGATTCTGTGGGGACATTAGATTCCCGGCCGGGAGATGAAATGTCAGAGACCAAAGCTTCCATTTCTTGCTCTGAATTGGACTCCTCTGTGAGCAAAGAGAAAGAGAAAACGGCTCCTGAAGGAGAAACAGAAACTAGACCTTCCTCCCTGGAAGAAGGTGAACTCCAACCTCTGGCTTCATTTGCACAAATAAATATTCTGGAGAGCTACGAGAAGGATGACCATATCGTCTTTGTGGAGAGATCGCTTGCAATCCATATGGGTCCTGTGCCACCTCTCCAGGTCAAAAGTCCCACAGTGACAGAGGAGAAACCTACCAAGGTGGACTCTATGAACCAGACATCATTTTCTGATCAGGAGCAAGAGGAAGAGAAGAAACCCACAACGTTGCACTTTATAGACCAAAAGTCACTTCAGAATATTGATAACCATATCAAACACAAGCACATGGCTTCTCTGCAGGGGTTGGTTTGCACTGTGAAGAAAACCGTCCTGAAGGCCTCTGGTCAAACCAGACCATGTTTCAGGCCAGATGTGACCTCTCGCGCCACTTCACCTTGGGGTGATTTTGTGCCAGACTCTTCTGTCCTGAAAAATATGGATGAGAAAACTAGATGCTTCCTTGAGCAGCATGTCAAAAAGAAAATGGTTCAGTGGCACTGTGGCATCCCCACGGTCATCGCCCAGTCTTTTGACATGGTTCAGTCCTCCCTCCAATCCTGCAGGGAGCTTGAGAGCAGTGGCAGGACAGGGAAGGAAAAACAAACAGAGGTGACGAAGGACTCTGGTAGCCTGGCAGGCCTCATTTCTCCAGGCAGAAAGAGCCCAGCTGTAGTTGCCAGGCATACAGAGATGCTTCCCAAAACAGAGGAGGATGCTGTTCTGCACTCAGTGGATCCGCAAAGAATCAGAAAGCTCACTTTCCATGCAGCCGTGAAGAAGCTGGAAATTGCAATGGCAGCCTTTCCGAGTGTGGTTGAAACCTCCTTCCAAATCTTTCGTACTCTCTCTGACAGGGTTCTGCCCAAGCTGATTCGTTTTGGCAATAAAGCCTTACGGTTGAAGCACCCCTCCCTGACCTTCATCGGTAAAGAGGCTCTTTGTATTATCGATCTGAATATCAAACACAAACGCTTGGCTCATATATGGAGTCTCCCAACGCTGTCTATTGAATCGGCAGCAAAAATGACCTCCAGTTCTTCAGAGCCTGAAGAAGACCCCGCAAAGAGATTGTCCAAGAAGAAGCCTTATATTGCTGAAAGCATTTGGGAGCCGGATCCTAAAGGAAAGGCATTGCATGCTGGTGCATCTGACATCCTAGACTCCTCCATTTCACTCTCTTCTCCCAGTTCGCTTTCTTCCCCCTTGGTGAGTGAGATGACCACCGGTTCTTCAGAGCTAACAGGTCCCAAAAAGGACATCTCACAGGGGGTCTCTTATAAGCCTCGTGTGACCATAAGCATTCCAGACACTTGGCCCAAGGAAAAGATCCGTGCTCCTACCATGAAACCACTGGCAGTAACCCCAGAGTTACCAGAGTCGTCAACCAGTTCATTTTCTTCCTCCTCGTTTTCTCCTGAAAAGTTATCCGAATCTTATGTCAGACCTGCTCCTTCACAGAAGCTTTTGACTAGCAGTGTTTCTTCACAAACCGAGAGAACACTGGAAGACCCCAGAGTGAAGACGCCTCCAAGCCTTGAACCCAAGGAAGGAGTAGAAGCTGATGGGAAAGGGACCAAAATCGAGAAAGAAGCAGAAGCTGAAACGGAGGAAGGCGCAAAAGTAGATGGGAGAGGAACTGAACCCAAGATGGAAGAGGAGGAGCCCATTTCAAGAACCAGCATCTTCCTGGAACTGGAGCTGAAGAAAGAGAAACTGAATTTGCACTTACTGAAGAAGATCGAAGCCTATCTGCAGCCACAGCAGCGAGCCGCAATAGAGTTCAATGTGGATGTCGACAAGGCGGCAGGCAGGAAAGCCAAGAAGCCAGCCCCAACCCATGACCGCTCAGGCCCTGCCACCCGGGAAAAGCCACGCCGGCCCTTCTGCTATGTCTGCATGCCTCTGGATGAGACCGGATCTACCGTCAAAACCGTCTGCTGGGCCCTTCCCAAGTGGATTTTGGAAATGAACGGGTACCGTGTCCCTCAGGTGGCACGGTTTGAGGGCAGAGGCAGAGGCCCAAGGCCAGCTCCGAAGTGAGCCTCTGATGGGAAGGGAACCTCCTGCAACATTTCAGCCAGCGGAAAGAGGACAAGGGGGGATCTTGCCAAGCAAACTAAGGGTGTGGGGGTGTGGGGAAGGGGGGGAAAGCTATTAAAGATATTTGCCTGTGGAAAGTGCTCCCTGCTGCTTTTCTCTCCCTACTACTACTATGAATATTTATATACCACTCACTCTTCTTCAACCCAAGTTCTCAAAGCGGTTTACATAGAAAAACAAAGAATACATACATAAGATTGCCCCGTTCCCAAAGGGCTCACCATCTAAAAAAGAAACATAAGATAGACACCAGCAAGAGCCACTGGAGGGATGCAGTGCTGGGGATGGAGAGG
The DNA here is from genome assembly GCF_027244095.1 of Hemicordylus capensis. Taxonomy (NCBI): domain Eukaryota; kingdom Metazoa; phylum Chordata; class Lepidosauria; order Squamata; family Cordylidae; genus Hemicordylus; species Hemicordylus capensis. The sequence goes on from NC_069669.1 coordinate 4,914,551, forward strand.
GCCAGCTGCTCTCCCCCTGCTCAACAAAGAGAATCACCACTTTAAAAGGTGTCCCTTTGCTCAGTTAGCAGGGGGAGAGGAACTGGCCTTAACCAACCCCAGCTCAGCATTCTGAGTAAATACTGAGTTAACGTCTATAAAATATAAGGAGAAACTCTCGCCTTCTGTCTGCCAAGGCCCGTATCAGGTGGTGGTAAATCCTTGCTGTTTCTCTGGACTTTGCTCCATGTCGTGAGAAAACAGGTCGTGGCTCTTGAAGACCTTGAGCATTGGGATGAAAAGGGGAGAGGGAAGCTGCAACTCCAAGTGTGTGGGGGGTGGTAAGCGGTTTCAGCGTGTGATGGGGAGGGAGAGCTGGAGATCCAGGGTCCTTGAGCAGAAGAGTTACTTGGGGAAAGTTGGTGAGAGAAGAAGCCGGCTGTCTGGGGTTCTGAGCCACATGTCCAGGACACTTGGCCCAGAAAAGGGTATTTTCAGGAGGCTGATTTACACTGAGGGTTGGAGGACTGTAGAGGTACAAAGACAAAATCCCAGCGAGGAAATGGGTCGCATTAGTCTTCTGCAGCAAAACAGATCAAGCAAGAGTCTTGTGGCACCTGGGTGCTTTCCAGCCTAGCTGCTCAACAGCAGCAAACTGCCACTGTTCAGGCAAGTCGCATTCGTAATGTAAAGAGCAGTCTCGTGGAAACTAACAATCCGAAAAAAACAGCAACTTTTTAATGCCGGATATACGACGTCAAAGCTCTACATTGCAGTGATTACATTCGAAACAAGGCATTGGAAATGTGAACGGCACCTTGGTGTCCACGTAGGGACTGCGGTGTCACAACGCAGGAAGTGTGGAAGCACACTTCCGAGATACGTCCTGACCCTGTTGCAGGGACTAATCGGGAAAGCTCCCGGGAAGATGACCACATGGCAGACAGCAGAAGCTTGAACGGATGACTGGCCTGGAATCCCCAATAATTGGCACCCATCTCCTGGTGATTTTTAAAAGCAAGGCAGAAGATTTGAAGGGCTTGATCTTGTGCAAAATGCTGAACAGCAAAATTTCCAGGGGGTGGAAATCAGAGTGGTCAGTCCTAGCAACAAAGAAAGCTGCCATATACTGAGTCAGACCGTAGGTCCATCTTGCTCAGGATTGTCTACACAGACTGGCAGTGGCTTCTCCAAGGTTGCAGGCAGGAGTCTCTCTCAGCCAAAAAAAAAAAGAGAAAGAAATCTTGTCTTCTTATTTCTTGGAAATGCTGCCAGGGAGGGAGCTTGGAACTTTCTGCTCTTCCCAGAGTGGCTCCATCCCCTGATAGTGACCACTTTTCTAGTCTCCCCTGCAAACGCAACTAAGGCGGACCCTGCTTAGCTAAAGGGACAAGTCATATTTGCTACCACAAGACCAGCTCTTCCCTGCTGTTGGGGGTTGCGGAGCGGGGTGTGTGTGTGTGTTAATTTTGTTGTTATGCTCTCTCCTCCTTCGATTCATGGCCTTTCTGCAAACAATTGTGCCCCAGATAAATCAAGGCGCAATGGATGATATTTTATCTTTTTTAAATGATGTTTTCTGCTCAAACAAAATAGATAACGTCGCGAATAGTAAGATTTCGTGATTTGGGCTAAAGAATTAAGTACAGCAGCAACGAGGAGTGCCCCATTCCTCCCACTTCCCTCCATTTCATTTTGCACACACACCGTCTTCAGACTCTCCCCATTACGCCCCGCGCTCCACACGAATTTGGGTCGGTGCAATCCTATATCCCGCCTGCCCTTTGCACAGCGCCCGTAGCAGGGCGCATCCAAAGTGCGCATGTGCATCAGCTCCAGCGAAACCTGTGGTCTTCACGCGTGCGCACTCGGGCAAACTGAAGCCGGGCAGCTCTTCCCAGCGGCACCTCGGGGGCGGAGTCCAGGCGTGTGGCTGGCGTGGACGAGAGCGCGCGCCGACCTCGCGGGAGCGGCGCCAGCCTAGATGGGAGCAAGGCGACGCTTTCAACGCAGGCGCGGTGGCCAAGTGGTAAGGCGTCGGTCTCGTAAACCGAAGATCACGGGTTCGAACCCCGTCCGTGCCTCGCAAACCGAGGGCTCCCTCCGTGAGAGGACAGGAAAAAGGGCTCATTTTTAGGGCCATTTAGCGGCTGGAAGCGAAAGCGGAAAGGAGTGGCGGCTGGAGAAGAAACGCGGGGCTGGCTCGGGGGCGGCGTCCTTACGTTAAAACTATCGCGGGAAGGGCATTCACACGTGAAGGTGGTGCCAAACTCGCGTCAGCGTGGGGTTTGCTGCTCCTCCTCCATGGTGCAAGACCCTCCCACCCCGCTTCCTCCAAGGCTGGATTTTCCACGTTCGGTTTTCTCTATCTCTTTTGTACGATCTAGATCTATAACATTAATATATCAAATATTATATATTTATATATAATATAAATCAAGTTTAAATATCGCACAAATGTCGAATTTCGGACAGAAGTTAGTAATATCCTGCTATCTTGCCAGGGTTGCCAACTTATGCTTTTCTGCCCCTGCACTCTTCAGAGCAGCCTGGCCTGCACAGTTAAGCCAGTGACATTGGCCCCCCAGGAGATAAAGAGCTGGAGGGGCGTGAGTTGCAGGCCTGGCGCAGGGGCGTGTACAGAAGCCAGGTTGGGGGTGTCAAAGGGAAACATCACCCCAGATATCAGAAGTCACTGGACGCAAGGGGCGCAGGGAGAGGATGCTCTCTCTCAGGGAGGAGAGCTGGGCTTGTAGTAAGCATGAATTGTCCCCTTTGCTAAGCAGGGTTGGTCCTGGTTTGCATTTGAATGGGAGACTAGAAGTGTGAGCACTGCAAGATATTCCCCTCAGGGGGTGGAGCCGTTCTGGGAAGAGCATCTAGGTGCCAAGTTCCCTCCCTGGCAGCATCTCCCAGACAGGGCTGAGAGAGATTCCTGCCTGCAACCTTGGAGAAGCCACTGCCAGTCTGTGAAGACAATACTGAGCTAGGTAGACCAGTGGTCTGACCTATGTTCCTAATCAAACCTCACATGTGATAGCCAATCTGGCCACCAGGGGACAGCAAATTTCTCTTATTTTTAATGCACTCGGACACATTCCAAGAGGGGAATTAAGTTGAATGACAGCCATAAGCGGGACAGGGAGTGGGGCAGGAATAACATAAGCAACAGCGAAGTTCTCGCCCTTGTTTTTGGATTCCCGGGGATTCCTCCAACCGTGCCTCAACAAGTGATTATGGCTCTTTAAACTGCCAGCGAGTGTGGACCCTTTCAGGTTTCCTGGAAGCCAGTGGGAAAGTAATTGTTGGTCTGAAACGTGGGGAGGGGCCCAGTTTGGAAGAATGTTTAGGAGTAAGAAAAAGAAAAAGCTTCTGCATTTTGTGGCTTTCCAGTGGCGGAAGCAATTTATGACTAAAATGTTGTTAAGTGCCAGCTTTCATAAAATATGAAAACATGCAGGGTCTGGCACAAAGCCAGGCACCAGGGGGTGGAGTGCTGGAAATGAGGGAGTGAAAGAGATGGTTCTTGTCCAGTGGCTGAACGTGCAGACTGCAGAATATTCCACACACCACCTAAAATGTCCCTTTTCTCTCCTTAGCCTGATAAATGAGTAGAAAAGTTTATGTACTTTCTTCTTTCTTGCTGATTCAGACCTCCCTGCATCCCATCCCATCCCACAGCATCACACATTCAGCGCTATTCCTAGGCAGGTTGTGCTGACAGTTTGCTCTTGAGCAGTTAGAATGTTTCTACTCATTCCGTGACATCCCAGCTACCCAGCCAATGGCTTGGGAGTGTGTGCAGTGCATTTCAGTAACGGGGATGGAGATTGTGCTTAATGTCTATTCTGGGCTCACCAGGATCCAGCCTAAGTGTGCCTGTGTTTTCTTAGCTAGGACTCAGTCTGTATCATATGGATTGCCTCTGAGCATGTGCGATATGCATATTCTCTTCCTCTGAGCAACCTACATACTTAAGTTTCTCCTCACAACAACCCTGTGAAGTAGGTTAGGCTGAGAGAGAAGTGACTGGCCCAGAGTCACCCAGCTGGTATCATGGCTGAAGGGGGATTTGAACTCGGGTCTCCCCGGTCCAAGTCCAGCACTCTAACCACTACACCACGCTGGCAAATGTTACAATGCACTAAAATAAAACGTCATGTAAAACCCAACCAACAATAAAGCAGGCAAGAAGCATCTTGGGTGCCCCCCCCCCCAACTTGGGTGTTCAACTTCTGAATACTTTATTTGTTACGTGCACTTAGCCAGTTTCCCCACTTTGATGCAGGTCTGCAGGCAGGAAGTGTCCCCACCATAGAAGAGAATGCATTTGAGTGCCTGGCCCAGTATTTCTTTATACAAGTCTGTATTTTAGTTGTGCGTTATTAGCAAATAAAAGCTAAATGGAGTCGCTTTGACTTTTAAAACCTTAATAATAAGGGTACAGCACGATATAGAAGAAACATGTGCAACTGAGTGAGAAGGGGACCTTGGAAAGATTGTGAAAATTTATTTAGATCAAAAGGAGTCTGGAGTCGCGATGTCCTCATGAGAACAATACTTGGAAAGTCACTGAGGAAGACACTGAGGAAGTCTCGAAATGCATCTGACTTTATAAGGATGGATCTAGGAGGACTCAAACTCACCTGGAATCTCAAGATTATATGATCTAGTCAACATATGTCTGAGGATGTTTACAATACTTGAATTAATTACCTAACCAGGATATGTCTGAGGACTTTTAATGTATTATGACATTTCAAAACAATCCTTGTGAAGTTTTAAGTAATTGTATGCAGCATTTTAACCTTTTTAAAATTTATTAAAAATACCCATTTATATTCTTATCTTGTGTAATTATATATTATTAACCTAGGACCATATTACAATTTTTCCGGATCTTTTGTATTGCTTTGGTTTACCTTTGGATCACCTTTGGATCACGTTCATATCCTGCTTTGTTTTGTGTAGTGGGCTGCTTCCCCCCCTAAATCCTGCCCTGATTGTAAGCGCCTTGGGGTAGGGGTGTCTTGCACATTGAGGGAGAGATATTTTATTTTTCATCATCATCATCATCATCATCATCATCATCATCATCATTTATTTATTTATTTACACAGTCAGACAGGTGTTATTGACTGGTTTGTTTTCTCCAGACATGAGTCCTTCCCAAGGACTTGGGATGGCAGAATTTTATTGTCAATGTTGTTGTTATAGATATCCTCGCAGAATATAGGCTGTTCCCAGTAAATGTATGTATTGGTTTATTTCGGCCCAAGGCCAGCATAGTTCCCAGTAAAGTTGCTTTTTGTAATTGGCTGATGGTGATTTCTGTGGCCCCTACGGTGTTGAGGTGCTCTTCAAGTTGTTTGGGAGTTGCTCCTAGGGTGCCAATTACCACTGGGATCTGGGATTAATTTATTATTATTGTTATTATTATTAAAAACCTAAACTGGTTAGGGGTGGGGAAGGGGAGGTAACTGCCTCCCGATTTGATGTGCCTTAGGCTGCGGGGGTGGGTGGGTCCTCAGATGTTGCCGTACTACAACTCCCACCATCATCACTGCAGCTGGGGATGATGGGAGTTGTAGTCCCAGCGCCAACAACAGCTGGGAAGCCAAGTTTGAAAACTCCTGTCTTGGGTTGCTGCGCCTCTTTGCCCAGCTGGTCCTGCCCTTTTCGGCTGCGGGGTGGATTCTGCGGGCGGGGTCACCTCGGGAGCTGGCTCAGAGGGTACCCTGACTTCCAGGTAAGCAGCAGCGTCGCCGGCTGGCAACAGCTGTTTGGCGAAGAGGCAGGGTTGGGCTACCGCGTAATGTTCTTCGATAAACAGGGTTGGGCCCCCTGTGCTGGGGAGGGGCCACTCTTGGCTCCGATGGGAGGAGGCGGCCGCGGACTGTTCAGCAACACTCCAACTGCTGCCAGTGCCAGGGCAGCAGAAAGCGGCTGTCAGGCCGGGGCGGCTTTCTTCTTTGGGGCAGTTTGGAGGAAGCTCGGCGCGGGGGGGGGGGGCTGCAGGGAGTCCTCCCGCTTCTCGCCTGCCCGCCCCCCGGGCCAGCTCTCCGCGCGGCCGGCCACACACACACACCCCCCCGCTTCCCCGGAGTCGCTGCCCCGCGGGGCGGCCAGCCGCGGGAGAGGCGGCGCGCGGGGGCTGCCCTCCTGGCGCTTGGGGGTGGGGGCGCTGCCCGGCCCGGAAGCCCCCTCCTCGCCCTGGCCCTCGCCCTGGCCTCTGGGCGCCGGGCTGTCCGGGCGCGCCCCCTTTCCTCGTGTCATCCGGCTGAGTCACGCTTTGGCCGAGGGGGAGGGCCGCGGGGCCAGCCAGCCAGCCGCCCCCCCCCCCGCCCCGCGCTCCTGTCTGGAGTCTCGCCGCGAGGGTCTCCTCTGACACCACCGGAGGCAGCAGCACGGCGGCGGGTGAGTGGCGCTCGCAGCGCGGCTCGGTCCTGTCGGGAATCCCCCCTCCCTCCCCCCCCAGTCCTTCGGGTCTCGTGTTCACACGGCTGCCCCAGACGCGTGTCTCGGCTCCGGCCACCAGCAGGTGCATGGGGGAGGCGTACCATGGGGAGTGGGCCGGCCAGCGTGATCGCCCGCCTGCCTGCTACTGAACAGAGGCTGTGGGGTTGCGTGGGGGGGGGGGAGAGAGAATGGACCCCACTCTCGTCTTGCGGCCCCCCGCCCCCTTCCCAGAGCCTTTCCCTGCCGGGAGCCGCAGGAGGGGAGCGGCTTTTGTGAAGAGGATGCGGCGGCGGCGGCGGCGGCGGCAGCAGCCAGACTGGCGGACGGAGTAGAGAGCACCTGGTCTCTCCCGGGACCGCGCCGCAGACAGCGGCGTCTGCCGCCCTCCCCCTACTGCAGATTTCCCTCCCCTTCCCCCGCGGGACAGAAATCTCTACAGAGCGCCCCCCCCCCTTTGCAGGTCCCTTCGGCGCGGGTCCTTTCCGCGCATTGCAAGAATATATTTGGGGAGGGGGAGCCCCAACTCTGCCGGGCAAGAACCGCCCCCCCCCCGCGCGCGCGCACGTGTCGCATCAGCCCTGCGGCTCCGGTCCCCCGCCCGCTCCGCGTGGCTGCCTTTCTTTGCCGGGGTGACACCCAGCCCCCTGGAAGGGAGGCTGCTCCCCGCTGCCCGGACTCAGAATGAAAACAAGTGGAGAGGCGTTCTGCAGGCCCCTTCTGCTTCAGAAGAACCTCAGCCTTGCTGGGTCATGCCAAAGGTGTTCCTAGCCCAATGTGGGCCCGTCAGAGGCCTCTGGGAAGCCCACAAGGAGGGGTGCAGGCTGGAGCCATCTCTCTGCCTGTTGCTTCCCAGCAACTGGTATGCAGAACTTGTAACCTGCTTCCCTGAACATGGAGTTTCCATTTAGGCAGCATGAACAATCACCTTGTCCTCCATGAGTTTACCTAGTCTCTTTGTAAACCCATCTGAGCCTGTGGCTGTTGCCGCACACCTTGTGGCTATGAGTCCCACAAACCTCTCCGTTGTGGTCAGCCCTGAATTTTCTGGAGCTTTCCCAGACAGCAGGCTTACTGTGAAGCTGAGTGGCTCCATCCCTTACTAAAGGGAATATCTTACAGTGCTGACACTTCTAGTCTCCCATTCATATGCAACCAGGGTGGACCCTGCTTAGCTAAGGGGACCAATCATGCTTGCTACCACAAGACCAGCTCTCCTCCGCCCGTGTGCCAAATTCTGGAGCTCTCTGCCCAGTCATTACCCCACTCTGATTTTTTCCCCTCTTTCCCCCATAGACTTAGTTTAAAAAGGTGTCCTTGTATTATTCTGTTGTGCAAGGACACCTTTTCAAACAAACAAACAATCCAAGAGTTTCTGATTGTTTGTTTAATTGTTTGATTGTTTGTTTGATTGTTTGAGAGCAGTAACTGCAACTCAACTCAGGGGGAAATTGCTCTGCAGATGCCATTTGTATTTCTGCCACCATTTCATCTTCTGGTTTTTCTGATAATTTTAGCGGTATTTCCAGATCCTGAGAACGGTGCAGAGTGTGAAAGCTGCTGTGGATTTTGGATTTGCTTGTCCGCCATCGGCAGTGTGTGAGAGCACTGGGGAGGGGAATTATTATTATTATTTTTAAAATTATGTTGCCTGGAAGTTGACTGCAGGGCCGAGGAAACAAGTCAGCCTGGTTAGGGATTGAGAAGGGTGGCAGGTGAAGCCGACACGCCCCAAAGTCGCTCTCGGGCAGAGAGCCACACCTTCACCTCTTGCTTTATCCACAGGGTCTCTCCATATGGTGCAGCAAAAATGCCGGAGTATCCCACACTCCTGAAGTGCAACTTTTTAAAGACCCGTAAATTACATATTAAGGCCAACCGTCATGAAAAAAGTTGGCTGTGTGAACAGCCCTTTGCTGCTTCCGTCCTGAAGTGGCTGTCAGTCCCTCCCTAAATCCCTCCCTCTACCCTATGTGTTGTGAAGTAGGAATAAACCATGCCTTGGAAAAGCTCCTAGAGATGCTGCCGTGGATTGAACCCGGGGCCTTCTGCGTGCAAAGCCGAGGCTCTGCCATTGAGCTCCTGCCCTATCCCTGGGACTGTAGGGTTGAGGGGTCAGTGCGCCTGCCAAATTAAACTCTGGGGTGGGTCGCCTCGCCTCCTGCCCTGCTGCCTTTGGGGTGTGTGTGGGGGGGTCACCTGTCCTATCACCTTCTGCTTGCAAGCGCCATGCAGCCAAGAAACTTCAGATGTCTGCAGCATTGTTCAGAAATACAGTGACCGGGGGGCATGCCATTTGCTAGTGCAATGTGAGTAAAGGATCGCTCTGGAGCCTCCATGTGCAGAGGCAGTATATCTCTGAGCACTAACTGCTGGGAACAGCAGATGCTGTAGAGGACCGAATGCTGCACTAAGGTATCCTTGATCTGGTTTATAAATCTCAGAGAAAGCTGGAATAGTGAGTGAGGAAGGATGGTAACATGCAGGGGCGTAGCAAGGTTGGAGTGGGCCCAGAGACAAGTTTTTAAAACCCAACCCCCCCCCACTGAAGCTCAGCTCATGAAGTAAAGAAATTTTAAATGAGGCTGAATAGTGGTAACAAAAAGCATAGCAAAATTTATATATATATCTCCTATGTGCCACAATAGAACATCATCCTAAATTATTTTTTTTAAGGTTTTGTAAATTGCGGACGATGCAAGTCATTGAATGGTCCTCGAGAAAGACCTGCTGTTCTGGTAGCTCCAGGGCTTAACACTCACATCAGTTTCGGAGGATGAATACAACTGAAGGAAGCCCGGGCAGGTGTGCGGCTGGGGGAGTCAGTCATGTGACTTGCCTCTGGGGGGGGGGGCCCAGACAACTCTCTCCCCTTGCCCTAGTATAGTTACGCCTCTGGTGACATGTAGGAAAATAGCAGAGGTTTATTTGGTGGGTCTGATGGCGAAGGTCAGTGGGTTTGATGTGGCACTGTAGAAGCCACAAGTGTGTAAAGCGTATTATTATTCCCAGATAACCCTTTTTCGTCAATATGTGGATGAAGGGACCTTTCTTCAGAAAGCAGTTCGAGGGATCTTACACAGCTGTGGAGTATCTCAAGCAGTGCCCCATATTATTGAGGACTAGTGCGGTGGGGAGACAACGTGTCTGGCCAAAGTTCCCATCAAGCTGTGTCTCCTGCCACACTCCATTCTTGCCCATGCCACCCCACCTTTGATAATACACATCACTCTGAGTCTTCAAAGACAGTCCTGTCTGATGGTGAACTTAAGTCTTCTTGGCTTACGTTGAAGACCTTCTTTCGGACTCTTGGGAGCAGACTTTGTAAAATAAGTTGACTTTTGGAGGCTGTGATTCCAGAGTCGGGGTTTTGGGGGCGAGATGAGCTTACCTTTTATCCAACTGGCCCACAAAGTCCCTCTTCTGGGGGTCACCTTAGTCTGCAAAGGAAACCTGTTTTATCTCACTCCCACCATGAAGCGTAAATGGAGGTTGCTGTCTTGAGGAACTTGCTACAACAATAAGGGGCATCTTAACCAAGTCTCAGTAGTTAACACTATTATTATTATTGTTGTTGTCATTGGCAAATGGGCTGTACTCACTTGGGGTGAGGGCAAGAACTTCCCAAACTGGCCATATATTTTGAAAAGGCTGGCTCCCTGTTTTCAGGCAGAAAAATCTGGTGGGAAAAGTGCGCAACAACTTTATAAAAGTTCCTCCACCCCAAGACCAGATAATCGGAACTGATACAAGAGTAAGTAAAAAAAATAGGCAGGTCGTACATACTTCTAACAGTCCTTTACCCATGAACATTATCTAGATTCCATTAAACAAAAGGAAAGACAGTTCTGCTACCTGATTTTTCCCCCCTGGTAGTCATAACCATTTGTCACTAGATTGGTGGTGGTTTAAATGTATCCTATCAAAATAACAATATGTAAATAAATTTGATTTAGAAGTTCCAATCCATTCTCGCTGTAACTGTGGGTGCTTTTAGATCTCTGGGTTTTAATCCTGAAAATACCCTATTTACCCACAATACAAGATGGCTCTGAATTTAAGACAAGCCCCTTTAAAAACAGGTTAAATAGAGGTTATACCTGTGTTTACCCCAAAGGATGAGGACTCTGAATTTAAGATGACTCCCTGATTTCTAACGTCAAAGAACTTGGAAAGAACCTAGTCTTGGATTCCGGTAAATACAGTATTCCAGAGTTTACTCATGAGGCATGTGATTGTTAAGCATTGACGCTCCCGGGTCTGTGCAGAGTAGACTGGGAACATCTGAGGTCTCCAAAACAGCAAACTTTTGTGAGCAAGCCGAGGCAACTGGGAATGTCTCACCGTCGAAATGAAAGCTGCTAGGGAGGTGGTGTGGAGCGTCAGCAGACGGGTCCAATAATTCAAGGCCTTGGTGGGACGTTTTGGGCCAGGAGGAGCAAGTGTGCACAGACAGGCTGCTCCTCCTCCCTGCTGAGATCCTTTATTCGATAAGTCTGCTTTCCCAGTTCCCGGTTCTCAGACCCCACCAACCAGCCACGTTCTCAAGCTCTGCAGGGAAGGGTGTGGAATCCTGTTGCTGTTCCAGATCGTTGGGTTGTGTCATGATCTGGCAGGCAGTGTTACTCCTGCCCTACAGAATATATTGGCATGGAGAGGTGGAGAAGGGATGGCCTGCAAGCATAGGAGTGGACCCCTCGCAGAGGTGGGCTTTGGGAATCTGCCCCACCCTCTCTGGGCCTTGCCTATGCTGGAGGTGACTGCCGCTGGTGACCTTGTGTGCTCCTCATTTGTGATGGCCTGTCCAGTGGGCAGAATTTGTTGCCTTAAGAGGAATTGGCCCAGCTTGGTGAGCAGCTATGGAGAACCACGAGCTGAGTCAAGCAGCGGAAGGGATTGTCTCTGTGCTTGCTTTGTGTCTGTTTGGAGGCTGTCATTTTCTGGCTGTGATCTGGAGCTTTCGGAGGTGTCTCGGCGGGGTTCTTCAGTAAGAAAACACATTGATTGGTTGCCCCTGATCTTTACTGCAGTGATGCATCTGCAAGGAAATTTCGGCTCTGCTTCCAGTTGGTGCACCCCGTGAGGGCTGGGCATGTACCTTGGAGCGTGCCCCAAATGACCCCCCTTGCTGCACAGGGCTTTGGAGCCAGGTCTCCAGGGGCTCTTTGGGAGACAAGTCCACAATGGAAAGGTCTGCTTGTGTATCACTGCAAATTTATTGTCTCACCTTTTGTGCTTAAGGCAACTGAGTTCTCTGCGGAGAGAAAGTTTGGAAGCTGAGTGGGAGATGTCCAAGCCAAGGGTGAACGAGAGCCACCGTGCAAGCCACTGTGCAAAGGGGACCAACCTGGCAGGGGAGTCGCTATAATTGAGCGGATGGGTTCAGAGAACCCGCCCCCCCCCCCCGGCTCCATCCCTCCCTATTTTCTCCCTCACTCCGAGGGGCCAGCAAGGAGAGGGCAAACATGGGCCCCTGCTCCCCTAGTTACGCTCCTGCAACCCGGCTTCTGCTTATGAATAAGTGGGTCTTTAGAACAAAACGCTTGCCTGACACTTTTGGTTGAGTGTCTGTCTCCTCGCCTGCCCACGGATGGCCAACCAACCCACAGGGGAGGCTTCGGCAGAGGAGAGGAGATGGATGACCTTGTGGCTGTCGGGCGTGCTTTGGACTGGTGAAATCCGCCATCCCCAGGGCCCCCCTTGCTCCTTGACGTCCTCTCAAGGGCTGTCATGAGGCAATGTTAGGGTTGCCAGGTCCAGGCGGTGAAAAAAGTCAATATCTGTCTCCAAAAAGTCTCCACTTTGCATCAAATTTCTGTATGTTTATTGGTATCATACAGTGTGTGCATCATTTGATGCAAATTGGATAATTTGAGAATAAATACAGTTCCCCACCGCTGTGAAGCTGATGACCCGGTGAGCTGTATGTCTGCTCAGTCTGCTCTCTAGGTGCTGAGTTCTCCAGGCCCCCCCCCGGCTCCTTAACGGGCAATCCATTTCCTGGTTAGGCTGACCGCACACACATGGTCCTCTGTCCTCCCCCACCATGGGTTACCCAGCCTGCTCCCCGCAGCCAGGCCAGCAAATTCACCTCTTACTAGCCCCTCCTAGTAAGAAGCCCCTAGAAACAGGCTCTTGATCCCACTGAAACAAGTAGGAACAAACTGTTAAGGTTTGGCTAATTTTGGATAAGATCTGTTTTGTAATGCATGAAGTGTTTCCATGCTGATGGATGGTGGTGGCTTTGAAGCTTTAGGCAGTTATTGGTTGAGCTGCTTTGATGTCACAGAAGGTTGGGCCTTCTGATGATTTCTGGCTGCCATGGCTGAACTGTTCTGGTCCTGCAGAGGGGCAGTGTAGAAGAACACAGAAGCCTAGGGAAGAGGGAAGGGTCTGGAGGTATATGGGGAAGAGGAGAGGCCAGGAGTGGGAGTTGGGTGACTCAAACAGCAGAGTGACCCAGCAGAGAGGCATGCAGGGCCAGGAGAAAGGCCCACCAGTAATCCCAGACTTCAGAAAAACCTTCAGTAATCCATGCAGTAATCCTGAATTGGTTTGCACTGCCAGCCCTGTCTCTTGCATGGTTTGCCTGATGGATGTTGCCTTTTAGTTGCCAGATAGTGCCCTGTCACTTATCAGGGACCCTGTTAAAAACTCAGGTTGCATAGGTCTCCCGAGGAACGTCGGAACGTTTTTGTATTTTTCACATGAAAGCATTTGAGGCCCGTGAGAAACTTGCAACTCTGATTCCTATGGAGCAGACCTCCAAGAAGCTTTGCAGTTTTAAAAAAGCTATATATTTTTATGTTTTCTCCACGATGCTCCAGCCTCCGCCTTTTCCCGCATCACTCTTCACCGCAGGGAAAATGAGGGACTTTTGGGGGCAGATGTGTTTCATTTGCACTACCATAATGCCCCTAAAAATCCTTATTGCTCTTGCAGTATTCTTCTGTGCGGCTGGATGGGGTGTGCCGGTCCCTTCTCGAAGACAGGGGCTGATGGTATGTAGTGCGGCTACATTTTGGAAACACACCGGGCCCCCTTCAAGGGCTTACCTCTGGTTTGCTGTGACCCCTGCTGAGGAGCTGCTGAGGAATCTGCACAGCCACCAGCGTCACCACCTGTTGATCAGCAAGTTTCCTTAGCTGTAAATCCCAGGAACCCCATCAGGGCCTGTGTGGGCCTCCAAGGAGTCCCCTAGGGGTGGGGTGCATTTCCCCAAAGATGGGAGCAAAAGCTTAAAAACATGAGCTTCTCCTTGATTCCTTCATTCGTTCGTTTATATTTTATTTGGACATGGAAGTTCAGGTGGGCCGTCCCAACACATCTGATACTTCTTAGTTATCTAGGTATTGTCCCTTGAAAGTAAACTCCAGAGTTGGTGATGATTCATTAACACCATTTATTTATTATATGGCATTTTTTGTCCTGGGATCCCTGGGTGGTGAACAACAACTCAATGAGCAACAAGCTAAGTAAAGCAGCAATGATGATGATGATGATGATGATGATGAATAAGTGGTTCTAGTAAGAACTAATCTGCCTATTTTCCTTTCACTATCCCTACAACTGGACTAATTTTGGTCCAAATCGGTTGGGCAGTTCACAAGTTAGCCCACTTGGGCCTCAAATGTTCATGCGTCCGCCATCTTGAATTGGGGTGGATAACATGATGTGACCACCGTGTGACTGTGGATGATGAGAGTTGTAGTCCAACAATGGCTAGAGAGCCTCTGGTTGGCCACCCCCGAGCTAAGAGATCAACGGATCTTCTGCCCTACACACTGCCAAGCCGCCCCCCCCCCGCCCAGCCCCACAGCGAGCGGCTGCAGGGTCTGGATAGCAACATGTCCTGATCACGCCCTGGAATGGGAGGAGGAAAGGGAGCCATGGAGCCCACTGATAATGAGGCTGGTGGCAGATGCTCGTCCGACAAGCTGCCTGTTGGAGCAGCCCTTTCCTTCTTGCCCCACTCTGGAACCGCAGGGCTCAGTGGTGCTGGGTTGCCTCTGTGTGTGGGGGTAGCTTTTAGGATGAAAAAACCAGCAAGGAGATCCTGTTAAAGGAGTGAATGGTGGCTGGGGGGAGAGAGAGAGAGAGTAGGAATGGGGAGACAGCTAAGGCGGGGGACATGACAGATTGAGAAAACCATGCATGGGGTGGAGAAATTGAGAGACAGACAGAGAGAGGTTTTTCTCTTCTGCTTCCAGAAGAGTAGAACTTGGAAAGGAAATTGAGTGGCCGGAGATTCTGGACAGACAAAAGCTAGTCCCCCTTCACTCCTGCATGCAATTATTTTGTGGAACTCACTGCCACAAGGCATGGTGATGGCTGTGGGCTTAGATGCTTTAAGATGAATCCAGTTGACAGAGGAGAAGGGAAAGAGGTCTGTCTGCAACAGGCCTGCTCAGCCTTGTGCAACCCCCACCCCGCTGTTTCTGGATTACAACTCCCATAATCCCCAGCCACAGTGGCCAATACAGGGATTCTGGGAGTTGTAGGCCAACATCTGCAGGAGGGCCGAAGTTGAGCAGATTCTGATTCTGTTTTATATATGAGGAGGGCACTGAGGACTAGGAGCCCACAATCCGGGGTTGCCCACTTGCCAATAAAATCCCAGTACTGGCCCATGAGTTACTCATTCAGTCCTTTCCTCTGAAGCATTGAAATGTGGAATTTGTTGCCACCAAGTGTAGTGGATTCATGAAGGACGAGGAGAAGTCGATCAGTGGCTATGTGGAACCTCCCTGTTCAGAGGCAGTCTACCACTGAATATGGATGCTGATAGGGGCAGAGAGCAAGCAAGCAAGGGCTTTTGCCTTTGTGACCCATGAGTCGACTTCCAATTGGGCCATCTGTCCCGCTGTGAGAGGTTTGATCCTGCAGGGCTCTTCCTAGGTTTCTGTTTCAGTGGTGATAGAGCAAGGGTTCTTCGTTCACTGAGTGACTCAGAATTCATCAGATGTTCTATATTCTGCCAGGAAACCAGCTTTTGCTGTCCCTACCCCATTTTTGAATTATTATTATTTTTAACAGCCGGGGTGTGGCTTCAGATATTCAAGACTTGCTGAGCCGAACAATATTTGACTTGGCCGGTCAACCACATTTCCCCCAAATCCTCTCTATTATTCTAAACCCAAGTTGTCATTTCAAGGCAAGAGTACATTAATCTTGCGAAGGGTTGTTAAAATATTTGACTTAGTGCTACAGTTATATATAGAGCCGGTTTTCAGCTGTGCTGTAAGCTTGGCCATGCAGCCGTGAGTCTTTATTAAGGGAGGCGTCTGTCGTGAAGAATGGCAAGGAAAACCCCAGAGGGGATGGATTTGGGGGTGTCATTCTGGGTGGTGGGCGGGAGGACAAACACAAGACCAGAATTGGCCTTGTGGTAGCAAGCATGAACTGTTCCCTTTGCTAAGCAGGGTCCACCCTGGTTTGCATTTGAATGGGAGACAGCATGTGTGAGCGCTGTAGGATATTCCCCTTAGGGGGAGGGGCTGCTCTGGGAAGAGCCTGCTTGCATGCATAAGGTTCCAAGCCTCCCCCCTCCCTCACCTTGGCATCTCCAAGATAGATGAGAGAGAGACTCCTGCCTGCAAGCTTGGAGAAGCTGCTGCCAGTCCGTGTAGACAGTACTCAGCTAGCTGGACCAAGGGTCTGACTCCGTATGTGGCAGCTCCTTATGACCGGTGGGGTGGGGGGAGAAACGGGACAGGGTGGTCATCATATTGTTGGGAAGTTCTCCTGCATGAGCTCTGTGAAACAAACCTTCAGTGGATCTCCTTATCATTCTCAAAAGAAGGAAAGGAGCTCAAAGACGGGGTTTTGAGAAACAGATTCTCTGTAAATTTATTGCTTCCCTATAAAAATACTCTGAATGCTTTGTTAATCCC
Organism: Hemicordylus capensis; assembly: GCF_027244095.1. NCBI lineage: Eukaryota > Metazoa > Chordata > Lepidosauria > Squamata > Cordylidae > Hemicordylus > Hemicordylus capensis. The sequence continues at coordinate 4,930,879 of NC_069669.1, forward strand.
GGTAAAGCACCAGTGAGGTTGTGAGAAGAAAGGAAGGGAAATGGAAATCGCCAGATGGATGGAAATGCACAGCATAGCACAGGAGGATGAATTCCTTCCAAGAAAAAGAGAAAGCAAACCCATGTGCTTCCGCCCCCCTGCCCTCGATTGTCTGGAAATTGGAGAAGCAAGTCCCTGTTATCTGCTGCCATATGTAGTAATGCAGCTCCATTGCTATCAAGTGGGCAGGAGGAGGACAGACCACATCCACGGTGGCGGGGGGGGGGATGATAGAGGTTGCCACAGATTTGCTCTTATCCCTGCTCTCTGCCCCCCACCCCGACTAACCTATATGATTTGGCAGAACATGTTTTAATTAAAGCAAAAACCACCATAATGGCAACAGTTCCCTCAGTTTGTTTTTTTGTTTTGAAATGTAATGTTTAAATTGTTTGGTTAAAACTATTTTTTTTAAAAAAATGATTTTAAAATTTTGTTTTTATTGAGTTTTGTTTATTGTTTTAAGTTGTGTGCAACACCTTGAGATTTAGGTGCTGGGCAGTTTATAAATATAATAAATAAATATTTAGCTGTCACTGGGATCCATCTCCACCACTAAGCAGAATGTGCAGGTTCCTTGTGAAGCAGAAGAGAAACGTGGTCCTCTTTATATTAGCTAAACTGTTCTTAAAAAAGCAGTTTTCTTTTCCCCCTCCCCCCTTGTTCTTTTTGCATAACATCCACCCTGCAGAAGAGTTCTGGATTGCTCAGAAGCTTGCTCGATAAAGCTCCAGCTCTTCCGGGGCTGAGAAAAGTATACCACTCCTGCCTGCAGCCAGCATGCTGCGAGGGGTTAATTTTCCACTGTCTGTTTGTCTAACAGACAGTGGCGCTTGGATGAATGGGACCATTTGACTGGCGAAATGGAGATTTTCAATCAAATGGTTTTAATCATTAACTGAAGTGGACTGTGCTATCCCACCGCGAGGCCAGGGAGGGAGGCAGGGCCGTGTGGGAATTGCTGTCTGGATGGAAACCACAAATGCCCGAGACCTGCTCTCTGGAAGCCCCTGAAACCCACGGGGGGATTGTTCAGCAGGGAGAGGCTCTGAAGGAACCCAAATTGCAGGGTGCGATTTGCCAGATAAAAATGGCAACAGAGGACTATTACGGCACTGAAAGTGGGGAACATCATGACCAGTATTCCCTGCAATGGAGATCCCCAGAGGTTGTTGACTACACCTCCCATGAGCCTCTTTTGTACAGGCTTCGCTTGCCCCAAAATGTATCCCATCTAAACCCCTCTCCCTGGCACCACCGTCACATCCACTCATTGAGACCCCTCAGCTTTGCCTCTCTCGCTCTCCCTGCGCGTGGCACAGGTCGCACTTCCGAGAACGCTAGCCTGCGGGTCCCGGACTTCAGTGAGCAGCCTAAATTGGGCTTCCAGGACCTCCTGACTGCATTTCCCAATATCGTTGGTGCCGACGTGCTCTGCGACAACTGGCTCCTCCGCAGCACTACCTAACAGCCTATCTAGATGCCGCGTGACGTCCGCAACCTTTGCACCAGTCAGGCAAGGCACTGTGCAGTCCTACGTGTGGGTCACAACCCCATCTCTCTGTGCCCCAGTGATTGGATCACCCACGACTAGGAGGCCCCCAACCCCCAGAGGAGTGCCCTTTGTGTGAGAGGATATGGGCACATCGCCCAAGGAAGGGGTCCCGTCTAAGAGAGCATGCCCCTCTTCCTCAAACTGTCGTCCTCCTCAGGGCCTCATTCAGAGACTTTCATTCTCCACGACAGCAGAGAAGCTGTCAGCCTGGGAGTGGGATGCCTCTACCACTCCCTGAGGGTCTCTCCGACATGCCTCTCCCAGCTTCTCCAGGTCAGCCAGCTTGGCTTTGAGGGAACAAACTTGTTCCCTGAGAGCCAGGAGCTCCTTGCACCGAGCGCACACCCACAACTTCTGCCCCTCAGGCAGATAGTCTTACATGCGACACATGCTGGCATTCTACATTCATAACTAGTCTTATTGGCTATTTAGAATATGTAGAGCTTGTTTACTTGAAAGCTACGTCTTAGCTGCAGTTGTCAGCTAATTAGAGGTTTCAAGCTCCGTCCAAGAAAATTACAAAAGTGGGGTAGTACTCACCTTCTCCTTGTGCTGGGTGTGTTACCTTTGTGGTAAAGGGGGACTGCTTGCGTGCCTCCTGCACACTTCCCAGGTGGTTGGATTTACTGTGGCAGGAAGTGCCCAATGCTAAGCCATTTGGGGCAATGCGCCAAAGTGCTACTTTTTAAGGACACCTATAATGCGCAGTAGCTGGGATCATCAGAAGCCAAGCTGAATAATGCCATTGCCTGGATGGACAGCACCTTCATGCACGGTTGCCTCGTATAAATGGTACAAAATGAAGAAATGGCTCCCTCATATGAGAAAAGCTGTGTTCAATTGCCCCAGTCAGCACATACTTCAGTTGAAGGTTTTAGGTGAGGAAGAGCCTGTAAAGAAAGCTTGTGGGCATGTGAAGAACTCCAGGGAGTTCTTCACACATCAGGCTTTGCCACAAGTTTTCTGCGAGGCTTTACTGCAAATTCAAAGTTGCCCCCAAAATCCAACACAAAAAATGGATTTTTAAAATCCTGTATATAAAATCGGGCTAGACTCTTAACACGTGATGAAAAACCCAAATTGTGTGTGGAGTGCTCCCCGATCGCTCACAGGGACTTCGGGGTAAATCTGGCCAATATGTGTGGGAAGGCAAAGGCTTTTTGGGATATGATATATAATGAGTTGAAGAAATTTTTTTAAATGACATTTCCTAAGAGGCCAGAATCCTTCCTGCTGGGAATAACCCAAGGAGAGTTTTCCAGAAGAAATTTAACATTTTTTAAATGTATGCAACCACAGCGGTTGGAGAGTAAATGCACAGAAATGGAAAGACACTAAAATGCTCTCGAAAGAAGATGGGTTAATAAAAATGTTGGAAGATGCTGAGATGGCAAAGCTTACAGCACGTATAAGAGAGGAAAATTTGGAATCTTTCAAAGATTTCCACACAGACCCTTCTTTTCTGCCAGAGCTTTGCCCACCCCATGGGGTTGCCCTCCCACTTCAGTTAATGATTAAAACCACCCAGTCAATTAAAGCTATTCAGTCTCACTTCCACCAGTATCAGCAAGTGGGGTCAAGATGCTAGAGAAGTGGTCAAGGAAATGGAAGCTCCTTCCTCATCAATTTATCCATGCTTGATGTATTCCCCCACCCGCCAAATGTTTTGTTGTGGGTTATGGGCAGTGTTCCCTCCAACAGGGATTCCCAGATGTTGTTGACTACAACTCCCAGAATCCCCACGCAAAAGCCATTGCAGCTGGGGATGCTGGGAGTTGCAGTCAACAACCTCTGGGAATCCCTGTTAGAGGGAAGACAGGTTATGTATGGGTGATCTCCACCACTCTGCATTCCAATCTAGGGGGAAAGTGTTCAAACACACCGCTGTGGTGCCTAAGCCAACTTTTCCTGGCTTAAGAGCAGCACGCTCCAGTTCTTTCCATCCACCCTGAAACCTGCCACTTGGCAGAGGTCCGCTCTGCTGCTGAGCACAGCAACCTCCCCTTCCCACACCTGGAGCGAGCCTCGTAAAAGGAGCCTCATGCAGGCAGAAATGGGAGCAAGCTGGTGGGAGATGAGTCGGGGCTTGGCCCGCTGCTGCCGTGCCAGGGGCGCACCCCTCTGCTGCAGACGATAAACAAGGGAGTGATTCTCCCAGTCAGGTGAAGCAGGTCCGATTTCTCTCCTGGGAAAGCTGCCTGCTGGGAACCGCCGAGCGCCAGGCCCTTGTCGAGACGCAGCTCTGGGGGATGCTGAAAACGATCACCTGCCTTGCAGCGTGCCCCAACATGCCCCTCGCTGCTTTTATGGCCTGCAAGGCAGTCCAGATGCTGAGAGTGAAGTTTCTTTCTGCGAAAAGCCAGGCTGCCCCAGAACGCTGCAGAGAGCCCTTTGGGCAGTTCTGCAGCGGCTTCTGCCTTCAGACAGGGAGTTTCCCTCGGCCTTCTTGCTGCCCTTCTAAGGGAATAAAAAAGCAAGGAGAATGCCGTGTGTGTGTGTTGATCTTTGTTGGATCAGAGCAACTGTCCACCCAACCCCATTTGCAACGGTGGCCTCTCTTCTCATGTTGCAAGGACTGGGAAAGGTCCAGAAGAGGGCAACCAGGATGATCAGGGTCCCGGAGCAGCTTCCTTATGAGGCTAGGCTACAGCAGCTGGGGCATTTTAGAGTGGAAAAGAGGTGACTCCAAGGAGACCTGATTGAGGTGTATAGAATTATGCATAGAGAGAGGGAACAGAGAAAAATTCCTCCCTCTCTCACAACACTAGAATCAGGGGCCCTCCTATGAAACAAGGTCGGGAAATTTAGGACCAACAAAAGGTAGTTGCACACAATGACTTAATTATCCACACATAATTAATCTGTGGAATTCTCTGCCATGGGATGTGGTGATGGCTTTCAAAGGTGGTCAGACAAATTCATGGAGGACAGTCACAGGTCTGTCAATGGCTACTAGTCTGGTGGCTATAGGCCACCTCCAGCCAGCCTCAGAGGCAAGCTGCCTCTCAATACCAGTGCAAGGGTGCAACCGCAGAATCTCTCCATGCTCTCAGCTCTTGCCTGTGGGCTTTTCAAGGGCATCTGGTGGGCCACTGTGTGAAACAGGATGTTGGACTAGATGGGCCTTCTTGGGCCTGATCCAGCCGGGCTGTTCTTATGTTCTTATGACTTAGAATGCAGACAGAGAGAGAGAGAGAGAGACTGTCTCTGACCATCGAGGATTCATTTTTAACGTTCATGGTTAGAAGCTGCAGATAAGGCCTGTCCACAGTGATTCTATCTATAAAATATTCTTATTGTTTCCCAGCAGTTTCTTGAAAATCCATCACAGAACGGAAAACTGATACTGACCTGAGAGCATTTCCTTCCTGCTCGTCATTCTGGGCAGCAGTACAGATCAGTCACTATACAAAGCACTACTTGATTTCTGAATTAAGAAAAAATAGCCTTATTCTCAGCTTGCAATCGAAGACTGGAACATAGGAAGCTGCTGTATACTGAGTCAGGCCGTTGATCCATCTAGCTCAGTACTGTCTACACAGACTGGCGGCAGCTTTTCCAAGGTTGCAGGCAGGAATCTCTCTCCGCCCTATCTTGGAGAAGTCAGGGAGGGAACCTGGAACCTAGATGCTCTTCCCAGAGCGGCTCCATCCCCTAAGGGGAATATCTTCCAGTGCTCACACTTCTAGCCTCCCATTCATATGCAACCAGGGCAGACCCTGCATAGCTAAGGGGACAAGTCATGCTTGCTAGGTTACAGTGTTGAAGTAGAACCAGAGAGACCTGGATTCTAATCCACACAGCCATGAAGCTCGGTAGCTGACCTGATTTGGGGCCAGTTGTGTTCTTTTAGCCCAACTTACCTTACAGGGTTGTTGTTAGGATAGCTGGAGTGTACAGGGATGAGCAGCTTTTACACCAGCCTGAACATCCATCCATGGTGGATGATGGATCCATCCATCCATCCAGGAAGTGTGAGGGAAAGTGTCATTAAAACCTCGTCAAAATACTAACCAGAAGTAGCACAGGAAACACAAGCCGTAGCTCATGTCAGGTCCTTGGTCCATCTAGCTCAGTATTTCCTACAGTGACTCGCAGCAGCTCTTCACTGAGCTCTGACCACATGCCCCAAAGCCTCTTAGGTTATGAACCCTGCCACACTACTCACAAGCTACAGAACCAGCTTGTGGGCATTTACACTCCCCCAATTGAAAAGGGGATTAGACAGATTTATGGCGGAAGAGAGCTATCAATGGCTCGTAGCCATGTCTACATTAAATGGGACCTCCATGTCCAGAGGTAATCTATCTCTGAATAGCAGTGGCTGCTGGGGAACAACAGCAGAAGAGCGGGAGCTTGCCTTTCCACCCTGCTTTGAGCTTTCCAGAGGCACATGGCTGGCCACTGTGGGGAGCAAGAGGCAGGATTTCGGGACTGGCAAAGCTGGTACAGCAGCCTCTTCTTCTGTCCTTTCCAGTCAGACCAAATATACTGTACACTTAGAATTACGCATTCAAGATTGGATGGTTCCGGTGTGTCCCAGGAGTCTCTCAATTCCTTGGAGGGCTTTGGGGTTGGCAAGCTGGACTTTTGGTTTTGTTTCGGTCTGGAGCAGGGATTCTCAACGTTGGGTCCCCAGATGTTACTGGACTTCAATTCCCATAACCCCCAGCCCCAGCGGCCTTCTGTTGGGGATTATGGGAGTTGAAGTCCAATAACATCTGGGAACCCAACGTTGAGAATCCCTGGTCTGGAGAATGGTGGTGGTGGGGGTTTCCCCAACTGCCTGGCCTCTTCATTATGAAGCCACAATCACAGGGAGTCCTGGCAAGGAAGACTGTGGTGCTCCCATTAGGAGGAAGACAAGGGCAGATGTGGTCCTCGCCTGGTCTGTACAAGGACGCTTCTGTCTTGGCTTAAGATGTAGCCTTTGTAGCAAAGAGACGGGCTGCTTGTGGCAGGACCACCCCACTGCCAGCAGCCAAAACATCTGTTGTTCTGGCAACCTTCTAAAGCCAGCAAGAAGCCCGAAAACACTGGAGCAGCAGAAGCAAAGCTGATGTTTATTCTGTAGCTCCAGGGGGGGAAAGCAGCCAACAGAGTGGGCTTTGTTATCTTCCATGGGACTTGGAGCATGGCATCCTGCAAGGGTAAACAAGAGTTTCCCGAGAATCGCATTGTTGGGGGTTGACAAGGAAAGAGCTGGCTTGCAGCAGGAGAGCAGACTCCGGTAAGGAAGCTCCCTGCTTTGCAGGACAGTTTGGCTTGATACTATAGAACACTCAGTGGCTAGGAGCCATGAATACACTTGCTGGTTCTGGGAAAAGAGCAAGGAACAACTTCCTTAGCTGCAAGACAGTGGGTGGTGACAAGGCCTTTCCCATGGGAGTACCCTGCCTGGGAGCACCAGGGTTTTTTTGTTTGTTTGATGTACCCAATACATTTTAACTCAGTATTTTAACATACCTGGTTTCACAGCTGGTTCTTTTAAAATCATTTAATTTCTTTGGCGTTTTTATCCAGCTTTGCTTTCTTTTCTGCTGCCATCTTGTTTTAGAACTGATTTTATTACGTGTATGCTCTGCTTTTATATTTTCTGTGAACTGCTTCAGGCTTTCTTGCCCTTTTCTGGGGTGGTATGGGGGGAGGAGGTGGGCACATACGTATCAGATAAAGAATACAAGGCTACCTCTCGGGGCTCTTGTGTGGACGACAACATACTTTGACCACTTGAAACATCAGAGAGAGAGAGAGAAAATGCTTAGCATTTATATTCTTGAGCTGAGGTTACTATTCGAGATCAGCAAGCAGTATTTGTATATCGTCCTCCCCACTAAAGACTTTCATATCTTCTAGATCAGGGATTCCCCACCTTGGGTCCTTGGCCATTGTGACTGGGGATGATGGGCATTATAGTCCAACATTTGGCAACCCCTGTGCAAGAAAAGTAAGTGCCCCACCCTCCTCTGTGTAGTGCTGGAATTCTTATTAGCCATAAAATGCTTGGGGAATAAACCCATATAGGCATTATTGTTAGAAATATATATATATATATACACACACACACACACACACACACACACACACACACACACACCCTGACTCCTAAGAAAAAACTTCTTTAATTTTCACTTTATGGAAATACATTTTTTATTCTCATTTCCATGATACAAAAATGTTAAATATTAAACAAAGTTTATGAAATCTACCCAAGCAGATTTTGTTTTTTGTTTTAAGTAAGGAAGGTTGGTGAATTATTTTAAATACAGAACACAACCCACAAAAGCTAAGGGAAAAGGTGCGGGGGAAGGGAACCCCACCCCACCACCCATACACTTCCCAAACAAAAACACAAGGTTTAGGAAAATAAAGTTTTCCAAGATATGAGGATGGCATCAGTTTAAAGTTTATTTCAGGGTAGGGGGAGGCTCATGGGGTGGAGGTTTTCCTGCCGAGAGGAAATCCTGTGGGTGAGGGTGCCAGGCAACTGAGCTGGCATGGAAGTGGCATAAGCATCTGGAGTCCAGCCCTCCTGGACTCCAGACTACAACACGGACAAGTCCTTTGTGTCCAGCATCACAGGTTGCATGCCGCGTAAAAGGGATGCGCAGTCAGTCCTGCTTTTTAGGTCTAACGTTTACGACAGCAAATATTTCACATAATCAACAAAACCAACGTGTATACACTCGCACACACATAAACACGTTGACAATGATTGTACAGTAGAGACAGTTTAAAAAATTAAACTGATTTCCAAGAGACGTCCTGCCTTTTGCTGGTAAACCACACTTTATGCTTCAATAAAAAGATGGCTGCTTCTGAGGCGTCAGAGTCTGCTTTGCACCGGAGTCTGCTTTGAGCTGGCGCAGTGGGCGGCTACCAGGTGTCAGGGACGTCAAAGAGCCTAGTGGAAGCACTCTTGAGGCCTCCTAGAGGGAGCAAAGCAGGGAACGCCATGAAAGGTCTACAGAACAAGGTGAGCAAGGCACGCAAAGAACCAAGCCAGGGCTCACATTGCTTTGGGATCAAGTTTCTTGAGAGGGAAAGCCTACCTTGCAATGACCTGGAATGACAGATTTAAAGACTGAAGCTGGTCACACATAGCTGGGGGGGGTCCCAACTTTGGGTGCCCAGATGTTGGGCTGCAGCATCGCATTACCCAGACCCAGTGGTTCCCAACCTGGGTTCCTCCAGCTGTTGCTGAACTACAACTCCCATCATCCCCAGCCATAATAAATTGTAGCTGGGAACATTGGGAACTGTAGTTCAGCAACATCTGGGGACCCAAAGCCTGAAAAGTTGTCAGTGATCATTATGGTCATTTGTAGTAGGCTTTTATTTATTTAAAATTCATAATAAAAATTAAAACAAATTACTGGGAAAAGAATGCGTTAAGACAAAAATTATGCTCTAGGAAGAATTCCAGGGCATGCGGCAAACTTGGCAGAGCGGTTGTGGCAGAGTCTCATACTAAAGAGAGCCTTGGGATGGGGCGGGGAGAGATCTTTTTAGATGGGGACACCAGAAGCTGCCTTCTACTGAGTCAGACCATTGGAGCATCAGCGCTGCAGCGTTTCAGGCAGGAGTCTCCCAGCCCGACATGCAGAGGCATGCGAAGCAGGTGCCCTGCCACTGAGCTCTCCCCTGAGGGGAATCTCTTCACAGTGCTCACATGGAGTTGCCCATCCAAATGCAAACCAAGCAGCACCCTGCTTAGAAAAGGGCACAACCGAACCTGGCATGCCATTGAACCTGGCATGCAGAGCAGACGCTCTTCCACTGAGCCACGCCCCCCATCCTCAAAGGATGTCGGAAGACCCTCTGAAGGAAGCCAGCCGCCCCCTATGACCAACGGAGGAAGCAAAAGCAGCAGTGTTAATCTGCAGGGGTTAAAACGTGAGAAGAGCTTCCCAACAGCAGCTTAGCAGTGGAACTGGCTGCCTGGTGAGGCAACTGAGCTTTTTTTTTTTTTGCGGGGGGCAGGGCGCAACTGTGCCCAGGCTTCTCACCGCAGATAATATTCCTTCTCACAAGAAGAGCCCTGCTGGATCTGTCCAAAGGCTCTCTAGTCCAGCATCCTGTTTCCCCATCGTGGCCAATCAGCAGGCTTTTACGACAGCTCAGTTTTGCTGCTGGGTTACTGGAGCAGCCACCCACCCAGGCCAAGCGCTCAAGTGTTGTGGCAGGCCAAGAAGTGGTTCTACCATCACTAGTTCCCTTTTCCTCCAGGCCCATCAAATGGGGGGGGGGTTGTGTCCTCCCACCTACCAGCTGCAGCAGGCTCCCTTTTGGCCTTTTTGAACTTCTTGGCTCTTTTCTTCCCTTCTTCTCCGGTCTCTGCCAGGGTGTCCGGCTCCACCTCTTGCCCTTCACTCTCCTCCTCGGCATCATCGCAGCCACTTTCCTCTTGAATGGGACTCATACTTCTCTTCCCTACAGTGCTGGTTGCTGTAAAACTGGGGCAGAGAGAAGGGAAGACGACACTGATGTTAAAAGATACAAAGGGGATTCTGGCCACATCTCCCAAAACTGTAGAACAAGCCGATAGGGAGAAGTACCACCATCAATCAGGTGGCAGCAGCAAAAAATGGGGGAGGGGGTTAAGGGGCTGATTCTAGAGGACCTTTAGTGCACGTGCACGCATGCACGCACGCACACACACACACACACACACCCTGTCATCCAGCAGCGGCCTTTTCAGCGAGCAGAAGCCGCAGTTCCACTTCCCACCTGATCATGGAAAGGTGGCAACTACCTTGCAAATCTTGCAAAAATATCACAGACATCGAAGTGCATGCCAGCATCAACTCTTTCCACACCACAAAGCCACCCCAAAACCACACATATAGATGGAAGCAGTTTGAAAGGGCTCCCTTTGATACCATAAAAGCTGTTTCTCGTTATGCCAGCATTTTAAAACATGCAGGGTTTTTTTTTAGAATATTTGTGCCCTGTGTTTGCTCCCTTGAACTGTCTCCCCGCTCAGTCAGGGTGGCTGAGAAGCCATGAACAAACAAGATTAATTAAAACAAGCAACATATCCATCTATCTACCACACACACACTCCCCCAAATGAGAAGGGGAAGATTTCTGCCATTCTGTATTTATTTTATATCATTTTTATACCACCTGATACAGACTCCTCTAAGGCGGTGTACAAAATTAAAACATAATGAATGTAACACAATATAACATGGTCAAAATTCACAACACAAGTAAAAACAACCTCAAAAGATAAAAATATTAAATATTTTTTAAAAATTCCAGTTAAAAGCCTGAGAAAAAACAGGTAGGTCTTGAGGTTCTTCCTAAAAGCATCAAGCAGAGAAAGAGATGCTCTTATTTCAAGAGGGAGAGTATTCCAGAGCCCAGGGTAGCCACAGATGAGGCCCGGTCCCGAGTTGCCACCAAATGAGTTGATGGCAACCATAACAGGACCTCCCCAGATGATCTTAATAGGCAACAGCGTTCATGACAAAGAAGGCACACTCTTAAGTACCTTGGACCCAAGATGTTAAGGGCTTTATAGATAATAGCCAGCACTTTGTATTTCGAATAATATGTACTTGGAAACATATTGACAGCTGGTGGAATACAGGTTCGATGGGGTATGTTCTCCATGTGATGCAGAAATGCCCACTCGAAAGTGTCTCACCTGTTGATGTTGTAGTAACGGCCCTGCAGCATGTATGGGGCAGCCTGCGTTTTCAGCCGCTTCCCCTCCATATCCTTCCAACCATCTTCTGCCCATTTCCTCTTGGTCTGCCTCTTCTCCTCGTGCTTCTTCTCAACATATTCCGCATAAGTCTGGATTCGGTAACTTTCAGCATACCTGCTGGTATTAACAGCTGTGGGGAGAAAAGAACTGGGGTCGCACAGAAGCCAGCACATACAGGATACATTTACTGGTGAAAACATAGACAGGCCTCCGTTTAACTTGCAACTTAAAATAGGGCCCTTCCTGAGCTATCGGGATGAGTCCTAAACACAGTAGTGAGAGGTCCTAACAAGGACTGAACGGTAAGAAATCTCAGTCAGGCTTTTTTGCACAATATAGGGCTCCTGGATAATCAGAGAGTGGCCTGGGCGCCTTTCACATCCTTAGTGAGGAGTTATTTCATGTGCTTCACACAAGACGACGACACGAAGAGAGGCCAAGATTACTACCCTGGGGAGATAAATAACTACTCCTGGAGGAGGAGGTAGAAGAAGAATTCATTAGAAATTCACCTACACATAAACTATGTATTTGTTTTGCCAAAAAAACCCTCCACATCTCTAGGCAGTTTACACAGGGTTATAATACAGCATAAAAATCAACACATTTAAAACAATTTGAATTGTTTTAACACATGTGTCGTAAGGGTTTTTTTGAAAAGCTACCAGAGATTATGACACTCGTATTCTGAGCTAGCATAGATTTGTGCGCGCGCGCACACACACACACAGCAGATACATATACAGTTGGAAATCTCTGGCACATTTGAGACAGGATGACTCTTGAGATTTTTCTAATTAGCATTTTAGTTCGCAAAAAGAGCAATAACTTTTCTGCCCCCAGCCTATTAAAAAGTCTAGTAAAACAAGGCAACAAAATGTGTCCAAAGCTTTTGGCAAAGCAGGCTCTCTTAAAGAAAGTGCAGGGTGGAAGCACCCAGCTTGTCAAAAAAGGACGTTTTGCTGCAGACAGTGTTCCCCCTACAGGCCGGGAACGCGGCCGTTTGTGGAAACACGGCTGCTCCTCTCTGGCTGTGCGTGTGGGTGCCTGCATCTGTCTGTCTGTGTCATTCGCTGGTGTCACCGCCTGCTATCTTGCAGCAACATTCCCTCCAAGTCCCAGCAACCTTTCATCGGCAGGCCAAGCCCTGGCAGGAGGCCAACTTCCACTCTGACAAATGAGTCAGCAGAACTGTCAGCTGATGTCCTCCTCCACTTCCAGTCTGGCTGCCTGGAGGGAAGCACCAGGCCGCCCTCTAGAAGCCGAATCCCTTCCACCTTGGTTCCATTCAGGTCGTTCATCTCCACTCGCGCGTGGTGGTGGCACCAATCGCTTTGCAAGGACCAACTGGCCTATTGACCAGCTTCTCTGTTGGAATTTCAACTCCACGCTTCCCCCAAAGAGCCCAGGGCAGAATGCATTCACTCTCCCTGTCCCCTTCCATCCTCAAAACAACACTGCCAGGTGGCTTAGGCTGAGAACCTCCAGCAGTCCCCAGGGGCCAAGCTAGACAAGACCCAAGAGTTCTGCAGTGTTTGTTTGTTTGAACATTTCTTTCCTGCTCTTCCTCCAAGGAGACCAGAGCAGTGCACATGGTTATGTTCATCCTCACAACAACCCTGTGAGGTAGACTAGGCGGAGAATTAAGTGACTTGCCCAGAGTTGCCCAGAGTTTCATGGCTGGATGGGGATCTGAACTCAGGTCTCCCTGGTCCTAGTCCAACACTAACCACTAACACACATTTTAGTTTGAATTCCTAAAATATTTTCCATTTTTGAAAAGCAGCCACGGGAGTGGGGGTGGGTGGGGTGGATATCGAGCCCTTTCTCCCCACATCACAGTCCTGATCCAAGTGAGATGAACCCCTGCTGCCTATTAAGATCACCTGGTGAGGTCTGGTTATGGTTGCCACTGGCTCATTTGGTGGCAACTTGGGACTGGGCCTTCTCTGTGGCTGCCCCCGGGCTCTGGAATGCGCTCCCTGTCAAAATAAGAGCTTCTCCATCTCCGATTGCTTTTAAAAGATGCATCTATGTTCTCAGGATTTTAGTTAAAATTAAATTAATTTTAAATTATTTAATAGTTTTTATTCTGTTTTTACATTTGTTATATTTTAAATTATGTACACTGCCTAGGGATACACATATCAGGTCGTATATAAATACTTTTTATTTTATTTATCTATTTTTATACTGCCTGTCATGTACATCTCTAGGCGGTGTATTAAGTTTAACACAATATAAACAAGTACGAACAATAAAAACAATCTCATGAAACAAATCATTAAAATTATTTCCAGCTAAAAGAGAACAGGTGCCTCTTGAGGGTCTTCCTGAAAACCAACAGAGAAGGAGATGCTCTTATTTTAACAGGAAGCATATTCCAAAGCCCCAGGGCAGCCACAGAGAAAGCCCGGTCCTGAATTGTCGCCACCAAATGAGCCAGCGGCAACCGTTGAAAATAAATATCCCTTGCAAACTGCTATTAGCTGCAGAGGCGGGCAACGGCTTCCCCATGTTTTCTCCTCTGTGGCTAACAGTGGCTTCCAAGGGGGTCATTTGGATCCCAGTTGTGGTGTGGGGAGAGTAAGATTCCACCCTCGCAGTTGGAAAGCATCCTTCCCCATGGCTATTCTTGGGGGTGGGGGGAAGATGCCAGAAGTTCCAGCCATGGAACATCCATCCAGGTGCTTGAGAAACACTAGCCCAAAGTCCGCTTGCGCACGCAGAGATGCTAGCTCCGCTCTTTGGATCTCAACCTATGCAAATAAACCCAGACTTATGTCTTGTATACAACTCAAGAGCTTCTGGGGAAGCCACGATGGGCACCACCACCAGCAGAATGTTTTGTGCTGTCAAGGGTGAAACACACACAATTCCTGAAAAACAGGAATCCGCCCCCTAGCTGGAATCCAGCGTTTGACACTGTGTTCTGCTGAACATTAGCAACCAATTTTTCTTGAGTAACATGCATTGGCCAGGTGCCAAGGCGGCAGTGCCAGACACACCCCAGGTCTGGGATGTTCCCAGCGAGGCTTCTGATTCCTGCTTTGAAGATTTGGGCAGCCCAGCTACTCTGCAAAACGCTTCTAGAAACAGCCTTGGGTTTCCAAAGCTCCTTGCCACATGGGGAAGGTGGGCGGGCACCCAAGGAATAAATCGGCTCAGAAAGAGAAGGAAGAAAGAGTAGCACACAGAGTTACTGAAGAGGAGGTAGCGTTGGTCATTTTGTGGAACCTGTTGGGGAAAACTTCAGAAGGAATCAGACTCCTAGCCACCATCAACTATCAAGAAATGTGGCACCCTAGAGAAGCTGGTCTTGTGGTAGCAAGCATGAATTGCTACCTTTGCTAAGCAATGGGAGACTACATGTGTGAGCACTGTAAGATATTCCCCTCAGGGCATGGGGCCGCTCTGGGAAGAGCTCCTGCCTGCTTGCATGCAGAAGGTTCCAAGTTCCCTCCCTGGAACATCTCCAAGATAGGGTTGAGAGAGACTCCTGCCTGCAGCCTTGCTCTCATTCTTTGCTCTCAAGCACTGAATCATTATGGCTAACCAGAATGCGTAGCAAAGCCCGCTTCCTTCACCCCCTTGGTGCCTTGCCATGCCTTGTGCCAGTCTCCGAGCCAGCTAGCCAGCCACAGGTCCTGCTTTCCAGAAGACGATCCAACCATCTCAGATGGCCTACTCAGGAAACCAGCAGCAAGCCCCACCCCACACACACCCCAACCCAGGCAGCAGTGCCGCTCCAGGGCTGGCAACCAAACCGCTAACAACAACTGATCAAGAAGAAGGACCGAGGGAAACAAGGCCTCCCCGGTGACACACGTTCCCATCAGTTTGGTTTCCGTGAGAGTGATGCCAACTGGTCACCGAGTGTCTCGGGAGACTCACCGATCTGCACTTGATCTGGCTGGCTCAGTGAGACGAACGCCGATGTGTCATCAATCCAAGACACCTGAATGTTACCTGCGGGAGAGGGGGAAGGAGTACAGAGAAGCTAAGTTCAGCCCACCAGAGGGGAAAGAGAAGGGGGACGGGGTGGAGCAGCAGCAGAACGCTGAGCCTGCTGGCGGACAAGCAACTTCCCACAGCAAGAGGATTAAACGTCTTGGACAGGTGGAGTCCAGACACATCGATTCCACGACTGTCGATGAAGAAGAAAATGACACCACTTCTTTGCCACTTCTTTTGTGCACTCATTCCTATCCCTCCCTCCTGTGCCAAACCTGATTGCCGTTCAGCATCACACCTGTTACTAAACATTTGATTCAGAGCCAGCTGTGCTCGTTGCTGGACATCCAACAGATCCATGCTCCAGAGGGCTCACTCTCCCCTGCCTCCAGATCGTCCCTCAGTCCCTCCCAGGCTCCCACCTTCTCATTCGTTGAGCTACTTACCAAAAGCACTAAAAAGCTGGTAAAGGTCGCTCGTCTTCCACTCTTTGGGAAACGTAACGTAAAGAACATGATCGCGTTTGGGCTGCACTGCAGGACAAAGAGAAAACTGCCATCAGATTTGTTAATACGATTCGCTGCTTCCTCTGCAGCAGAAGCACTGCAAGTGAGGGCATTCACAATGTGTCCAAGCAGAGACTTCGAGCAGGTCTGAGCCGTACATTCAGGACAGGGACCAGATTTTCACTACATTCAGGGAAACTAACCAATGCGACCCCCATCTCCAATCATTTACAGCCACAAATAGTCAAAAGTTATCTGGCTTTCCTCCACTGAAAACTGCCCTGAGATTTTATATATAGGGTGGTATATAAATGTGTTAAACAAACAAACCAATCTCCTCCTAGTACTGGGCAAAAGGAGCTTGTATCAGCCCTGTACTTGGGAAATCATACTTACAGTCCGGTCCTTCTAAGTTGAGATATGGAATGTCCATGACCCTCATCAGAAATAATCTGAAGTGGAAAGGAAAGAGTCACTTGTATGTTTGGAACAATTGGCTCACATTTGTTTGTTTTTAAAGATAACTATGAAATACTCAGAGGAACACTACAGCTCTGAGTGTCTAAGCTAGAGTAGTCTCTCACAATGCTGTAAGCTCTGACTTAGAGGCAGGCAAACCTTGGCTCTCCAGCGGCTGTTGAACTACAACTCCCATCATCCTCAGCCATACTAAATTGCCTACCCCCGATTTAGAACCTAGAAAAAGAGCCCCATACAAAATAAAAATGCAGCTCAGACTCAGAGAGAGCGGCCTCATCCCAATTTCCACTCAAGGCCATATCACCCTGACAATGATCAGCCTCCCAAAAGCTTAAGCAGCCGTGATCTGATTGATGAGCCCAGAGCAGAAGCAGAGGAGGAGGTTTTTCCTGTTATATATTGGGGGGTCATCTTGAATTCTGATTTCCTATTTTTTTAAAGGGAGGAGAGCTGGTCTTGTGCCCTGGTTTGCATTTGAAAGGGAAACTGCATGTGAGCACTGGGCCACATGTGCCACTTAGGGGATGGGGCCGCTCTGGGAAGAGCACCTGCCTGCTTGCATGCAGAAGGTCCCGGGTTCAATCCCTGGCAGCATCTCCAAGGTAGGGCTGGGAGGAACTCCTGCCTGCAACCTTGGAGAAGCCGCTGCCAGTCTGTGTAGACCAGGCCTGCTCAATTTAGGCCCCCACCCAGCTGTTTTTGGACTACAACTCCAATAATCCCTAGCCACAGTGGCCAATAGCCAGGGATTCTGGGAGTTGTAGGCCAACATCTGCAGGAGGGCCGAAGTTGAGCAGGCCTGGTGTAGACAATACTGAGCAAGATGGACCAAGGGTCTGACTTGTTAGCAGGCAGCTTCCTATGTTCCTCTTACAAGAGAGGTTACTTACTTGTTGAAAAAAGGTTCAATCAGCTTGGATCTGGCAGAAACGTGATTTTTCGGAGGGCTGAGAAAGGAACCTAGTCGACAAAAGACATCCAACAAATCATATGCAGCTGGCCAAGGGTGCAAAAGAGCGTGCAATGCAAGAGTGTGAAGGCTGCCAAGTACCTAGGAAGTTGGCCATGGCGATGAAACACAGGCCCGTGATGTAAGCATCGTAACCTGCTTCGTGCAGCTGCTCAGAAGCTGTGTTGTAGCTTGGGAAGCCTTCCGCACTTTCTGAGAAAGGAGAGAAGAAGATGCTGCCATTATTTATTTGGTATCTTTGTATACCACCCCAAACATGTGCCTCTGGGCGGTTTACAACCACCACCACTAAAAGCGCTAAAACAGTTCAACACAAATGCATGTAAAATTGAGTAATATGCTTGGGTGAACAGAGGTGTGTTAAGCATCTTAAAAACTGCCAGATGAGGAGAGACTCCTCACTTCAGCAGGAAACACATTCCCAAGGCTCGGGGCAGCAACAGAGAAGGCCCGACCCTGAGTAGCCACCAAATTTTCCTGTTTCCTCCAAATGTCCACCCCACCCTGTGATTTCAATATTTCTGGAAGTTTTCTACATTTTTATGGATAACATTTTTTTAACCCATTATCGTTGTCACGTTCACACATGCACTGTGTTATCAAGACTCAAGAGAAGCACAGAACCTGGGGGACAAAAGGCACTAAAAGCCCTGGATTGGAGCAGGCCCTATATGCCACCTGCAAGTTTTAGCCCAGCTGTACAGAATTTGCCATGCAACGTGCCTTGCCTTTCCTTACCGACTTTTGGAGGATTGAAGGGCGTCTCCTTCAGACGTTTTTCCAGCTCTGCGAGGGACGTGTTGTTTATAATTTCCTGCAAGAGAAAGACACCTAAGGGAGCAGGCTCCAATGGGCTCAGCTGTGCCACCCAGCAGCCACAACTGGTAACAGCATCCCAAGGAGTTAAGGGAAAGATTGTGGAGTTTCCTCTCCAATGTGGGAGTGCATCATTGTGAATAAATATCCTAGGATGGGAGTACTCAGACTTGGGTCCCTCCCACAGATGTTGTTGGACTACAACCCCCATCATCCTCAGCCACAGAGGAAGGCCACTGTGGCTGAGGATGATGGGAGTTGTAGTCTAACTTGGGAAGGGACCCAAGTTTGAGAACCTCTGTCCTAGTAGTGTTTGGTACTAAGAAATGTTAGTTTTGCTAGTTGCTTAAGCTCACTATACTAAAAGCCAACCCAAAGTAGAACCTGCTGTCTGTTCTTGTGGATGTTGCTTACCTTGAATGGCTGGGTGCTCGCCATCAGTTTTGTGTCCAGCAACCTAGAAATGAACGGTTTTCACAGTAAGGATAAAACATCTCTGAATTTAAGAACATTTGCCAGGAGTGACAGACGCACAACTCTTTGTGAACCGGAGACAAGCCTACCTTGGAAACACACATGTCGTGACTTCTTTAAACTCGCCGAGATCCTGCAATGGAAAGGACTCCGATTGTTCCAATGCAAGAGAGAAGAGGGACAATACCTTGCTCTGGGCACAGACCCAGGAATGCTGCAGCTTATCATGCAGTTATGGAATTCGTGGCCACAAGGTCAGGCAATGACAGGTAGGTTTAACGAGAGCTTAAGAGAATTTCATGGACGGGAGGCCTTTCAATGGCTTTTTTGTTGGGGGGGGGGATTTAAATAGAGCCTCCAGGTTCAGAAGCAGTATACCACTGAATGTGGAGCGGGGAAAATAGTGGAAGATGGCCATTGCCTTCTAGCCCTGCCTGTGACCTTGCTGGAGGCACCTGGTTGGCCACTATGGGAAGAAGCAGGAAGCTAGATTACACAAGCCTTGAGGCTGATCCAGCAAGGCTCCAAGGCCTGCTCAGAGGACCAAACCCTCTTCTCTGCTTGAGATAGGAGCCCCAGCATCCCCGCTGGTCCATCGCAGAGCAACAGGCCAATGCCTGCAGCAGTAGTGTCTTTACCACCGACTTTGCTTCCCATCAAGAAACCAGAAGTGTGGCAGATTTCAGAAGAGCTGTCCTCTCTGCAAGGATATCGAGACAAGGTCAGGCTGCAGAAACCACTTACCTCAGGGAGCGGGCAGTAGAACTGGTGGATGGTGTGCATGACGTCCAGCAACATATTGTGCCCAACCACAAGCTTGCCCTGTGGATAATCACACAAAAGCACAAAGGCATGAGTCGAGCCCACACAAAAAACTGTGCCCTCTACTGTGGCTGCAGCACGACTTTCAGTATACAAACACACACACACACACACACACACACACACACACAAACACACACAGAGGTCTAAGGTTTGGGTTCTCAACCTTGGGTCCCCAGATGTTTGTGTTATTTGGTTTGTGTTATGTGTTGTAAATGCATATTTTTACTGTTGTGAGCTGGCCAGAGAATAATTCGTTACGGGACGGCTCACAAAGTTGATTATTATTGTTATCACCACACCTTTTAGACCCCCCAATGCCTCTCCCACTGGGATCTTACTGGCTCAGCACGTTCTCAGTTCCTGCTCTGCCCAGTCTCTCACATGCTGAAGCTCTACGCTGTGAGCTGCAAGATTTCACTTTGACACACCGACCACTTCAGAACATGGCACACTTACCGAATTCGCGAGGGCATGAACAACTCGGGAAAAGCCCACGGCATCATTGAGCTCCTCCTGCAAAACCAAGAACCCAGTTGGAGCAAGAAAGCTTGGCAAAATATTCCGTGTCCCATGGAGCAACCCCCCAGCCTCACAATGTGCGTGTGGAAGGACGGTTTTAATTTATGGTGTGTGGCAGGGGAGATGATCTGTGGCAATCCCCCCCTTCCCTCCAGAAGCCGATGTGCCTCCCAAAAATGTGTCTCTGAGGGCCTCACAGCTGTAAGGGACATCTTTTTGGGAGGTACAGGCAGGTGCAAGCAGGGAGGGGGAAGAATGGCTGGAAGCTGCCTCTCCCTCCTAGCACCAAAAAAAAAAAAGCTCTTCTAGGAGCAGTCTTAGTCGGGATGCCAGCCACGGCGTGCATCTCTCCAATCCGTTCTACAAAGGTTGGGAGAAGACCCAAAGAAGCACACAACTAGTTCTGTGCACCCAAAGCAATGTTGGCCCTGTGATTCTTAAGCCCCTGCCCGCCCAACCCCACCACCGCCACAAGACCTTGCCCTTTGGCAACAAAGGCGCATACCTGCTCTTTCGCCTGCTTCTGCTGTTCTCTCCTTTTGCGCTCCTCTTCATCCACTTTACTGACAATAATGTATCTTTCCTTCTAATTAAGAGAAATGCGAGTTGTTACAGGAATAAGCAAGAAAGCTGGTACCAGTCCATAGCCCATTCCGTTTCTTTTGCCCGAGAACTCAACACCATTGGCTGCAACTTTGCATCAAGTGTGATATTTCTGTTCAATTGGTCTGAAGCAAACGGAGATGCTTCCTTGTGAGGTCTTTGGGAGATGCCCCAAGCAATATTGCACAACTGCAAACAGCAATAATCCCAAATGAGGGATTCAAGTATTTTAAACAAAACAACCATCAAGCAACAAGCCAAATTAATGTAGAAGCTTCATTGTCGTCTTCTTGGCATTTAAGAGTACTGCTAATGTTTCAGCAGGGTTTGAAATTTAGTAATTACAGCAGGTTGGGTAGGGTAAAATCATGTTGCAATGTGGAGTATCTATGTTTTGAATGACTATAGCAATAGTTTATATGTAAGCTATACATGTTAGCTAAACCACACAGACTGGTAAGTGGGAAGTCAATATTTACTTAATTAAATGTAATTGGATTGTTAAGATATTGTAAAAACCAATAAAATTTTAAAATGCAAAAATAGAGTACTGTTAACGAAGCACTAGACTTTCAGATATGGCAGGACAACAGTCCAACTAGCCCCTCCCTCCCAGCCACCCAAAGAGCATCCAAACCACTTGGGTCAGTGCGGCCACCCTCCACGATTGGAAAGATGTTTCTCCTACAAATCAGACCCCAAGGCAATGAACAGCAGGAAAAGCAAACATCCCCACTCGACCCCCAGCCAACAACCGCAGCCCCAAGACCTGGTCTTGCTGTAGCAAACATCAGTGGTCTCCTTTGCCAAGTAGGGTCCACTCTGGTTTGCCGAATGGGAGATGACATGGGTGAGCACTGTAAGATATTCTCCTTAGGGGATGGGGCTGCTCTGGGAAGGCCAAGAAGGTCCCAAGTCCTCTCCCTGGCAGCATCTCCAATATAGGCCAGGGAAAGACTCCTGTGTGCAGCCTCGGAGAAGCCACTGCCAGTCTGGGTAGACAAATGGAGATCTCTGAATAGACAAGGCTAGCTACCTTCTCTGTTTCCAAGGTTTCAACATGGATGCCTTTAGGATACCTACAGTGAAGCATGAAAAACAAGGATTAATGACTGGGAAATATTTGGGAGTTCAGGTCTGCATAGAGTTCTGGGATTGGAGGGATCCACTCAAGAACACCCCTTGGAAATTGTATGCAGGGAGGGTTAGGGTTAGGGTTACCCTAACCCTTCAGGAACTCTGGTTTTGCCCGCCCCGCCAGCACACAAACGTTTAAAACACTCCCTGCGTGCTCCATACACTGAGGGACAACACGGAGGGGAAGAGGGGAGGAGAGACGGGAGGGAAACACACAAACGGCAAAAGGACTTTTGTGTGTGTGTGGTCACGACAGAGAAGGAGAGTGACAATAAGATATGAGGAAAAGGAATTCACAGATCTACAAACGAAGACAAATAAAATTCTTACTACGAGAGAAGGAGAGAACCTGCCAGGAGCAACGCAGGACTATAAGAACTGGGGCGGGGTTATCCCCGTCGGGCTCTAAAGGCTTTCTATTAGTATTTTACATAGTCCTGCCCAGGAGCACATGACGAGGATCACTCAATGAGATGCCTTGATTGCAGCAACCGAGAAGTGTGAACTCACACCATTGAAGCAAAAAAGAGGATCTGCTTGAGGCACTGGATCTGGCAATGGCTCATTCACTGACACACACAAACACACACACAGGTCATCGCAATGCTGCCAACAAGAAGTGGCGGGGAAGCACAAGTGAACCTGCACCTAAACATGCTTACTGGGAAATACAGCTGGTCCTGCAGTCTAACCTATCAATATTTGCTCTGTGTGCCACTGGCAAATAGTGGTGCTGAGGTCGGTGCCCATCTGCTAAGGAGCTACAGCCATCCCTTCTGGCTGTACAGCCTCTTTCTCCCTCTGGAGAAGGTAATCCTAACCCAACTCTTTTCTGGAAAGCACAGCAGCAAAGAACACAATACCTACTTCCAGCTCAACGTCTGGTAGATGAGTTTCCTCTGAAATCTAAAGTGAGAAAGAGAAGTTAGTAAGAGTTCCAGAGAAGAGTCAAGTCCCGGTTTTATCTTCTCCCTCCACCCTCACATACCATAAGAAAGAAAATACAACTTTTGCAAGAGACCCAAGTATGTTTTCAGATTAACATACCCTGTGCACGGCTCCAGCTCCAGATTTGTGCTTTCTTCGTTCTGCAAGAGATATTCTATCCTTTCTCTGAAAGGGAGAAATGGAAAGCAGATCCAGTTATATGTAGTTATCCACAATGGAACCATTTGCTACCATAACCGAGAAAACCACTTAGAATCCAAACACGTAGATCGACTACCACTAGCAACACAGACTGGTCTGTCTGAACTTCAGCTTCTGCAGACATGTGTTAGCATCACATTAAGTACTGGGTGGCTTTAAAAGGGGCTTACACAACTTTTGGAGAAAAGTGTTATCAATGGATTTAGGCTACCTCCAGATACAAAGGCAGGAAGACTGAATCCCAGCTGCAGGGGAGCAACAGCAGGAGACGGGGCATGCCTTCATCTCTTGCCTATGGGCTTCTCAGAAGTGTCTGGTGGGTCACTCTGCAGAGAAGCTGGAGACACTGGACTAGACTGGCCTTGGGCCTAATCCAGCTAGGCTCTCCTTGTTAACTGAACAGAATTTGGGAAGGGGTAAAATGGGCGGAAGAAACATCCTGCTCTGCCCAATACAAATTATCCACCTGCTTCCTCATTTGCATGCCGGTTTTCTTGCCTTTGGCAACATGTTTCCATCCTGGGATGTGAAAGCTAGTTTGCTTTCTCTAGCTCTGCAAATTACTTCACATCCGAGGGTGAAAGCATGTTGCCAAAGTCAAGAAAACCAGCATACAAATGAGGAAGCTGGAGGATAATTTGTATTGGGCAGAGCAGGTTGTTTCTTCCACCCATTTTACCCCTTCCCAAATTCTGTTCAGTTAACATAAGAGCAGCCTTGGAGATCCTTTTTATGGGCAATATGACCCTCAGACTCTCTTCACGCAGAGGCTGTGCTCTAGCGCTGAGCTACAGTTCCTCTTTCTACTGATTTCAAGGCACCATAGAAGCCAACCAGAAATGTTGTCTTGAAAGTGGAACAAGAAGAAAGAGCCTGTCTCCTGGCTTAAATCTATTTGGCTGGCAAAAAACTTAGCTTAATTCAGAAAGTCAGCAAAACAATGAAAATGTTTCTCAACCCATTTCAAAGAGGAGACGCTACACCAGGACTGTTATCACTGAGAGGACATGCTTTCACTCACATCACTTTCTCAATGAACTTCTTCTGGTCCTCCGGGACAGTCACAGGGCACTTGGTAGCGCTGGGGGACATGTACGACAAGGCTCCCACTCCGTTGGCTTGAGAGCGCTTCTCATCATATTGCTCCCGGAGCTGCCTTTCCTCTTCTTGGTTTAAATAAGGGATTCCTTTAGAAGAGAACATGGACCAGACAAAGATCATGAGGCGATTCTCACGATCACCAAAAAGCGGGCTAAGGGAGCCTAGCCCGTTTGGGGGCGATCGTGTACTGCCACGGGGGCCACATGGCTCTCGGGAAAGTGAGTATCGCAAAACGAGGGGCATTGCTGGAATTTAGTTAAAAGAAAATTATCACCCAGACCTATCCTAGCATTGAAATCACCCACCACAATTAAGTGGGAGTCATGATAATCTAATTGGATCTCATTTATAAAGGTCTCCAGTCTTGGCCAAACCGTTCTGATTTCTGCATGTGTTCCAATAGGTGGAATATAAACATTCAACAGGATAATAGAATTATTTCCAAAATCAATCTGGACCGCCATGGTGGTCCAGATTGCCAAGCGGATTGGACATAAATTGGAGCGCAGTAGAGATCAACATCGCCAGCCCTCCGTGGGGCCTACCTCTTCCCCTCCCCGCAATGGCACCCAAAGATAATGACTTGTAACCAGGTAGATACAAATCTTTTGTGTCCAAGTCTCTTGGATTAGAATGACACCGAATTCAGTAATAAACTGGAGTAAATCACGATCTCGTGATTTGGCCTCCCATCCAGCCAAATTCCAAACACAGAGACGGATCTCATCATGAAGGAGTGACAGTCAGGCCGAGGGGAGGGGAGAGTGTTATCAGGAGCCCTCTTATCCTGGTGGATAGGCTCCATAGCATCATTCTCTTTATTAGGGGAAGCATCTCGCACGGGGGTTGGTATGGATTACTTCCATTTATGACATTAGAGGTGCAGATTAAAGCAGGTTGATGCCACAATTTTCCCATTTCTACAGGTGCCTTGGAAGCAGTGTTCGCTCTAACAGGGATTTGCAGATGTTGTTGACTACAACTTCCATAATCCCCAAGCAAAGGCCATTGCAGCTGGGGATTCTGGGAGTTGTAGTCAACAACATCTGGGAATCTCTGTTAGAGGAAACACTGCTTTATCTTTTAGGCAGTACCCTCAAAAGATGTACCACAACTGAGATCATACACTCACAAACACACACACACACACACTGAGGAGGAGGTAGGAGCTGTGGGAACACATTTTAAGAGAGGCATTGAAAAATGAAGCTTACCATTGCGAAAAACTTTATTAAAATCGAATCCCTGGTTTGCTAAAAAGTCTATACTTGAACTCTGGAAGAAGAAAAATATATATGATGTAAGTCACTTGAGCCTAAGAAAAGTTAACCTTTTAAAGTTACTATAGACGGAAACATGCTGCAGTACTCTCTATACATAAAATAAAAGCTCCTGGAAGGGAAACCTATACAATTTAGTGTCTTCCAGGCACAAACCCAGAAGACCCTAAGCAGTTTGGGCACCAAGTACCTCCGAGACACCCCTATGATTGATCAAGAACCACCTCATAACTGCAGCCTCTGTGCACCAGGTTCAAACATAGGAAACTGCTGTATAGAGTTAGATCATTGGTCAGTCTAGCTCAGTACTGTCTACAGAGACAGGAAATGGCTCGCCAAGATTACAGACAGAAGTCTTTCCCGGCCCTACCTGAAGATGCTGCCAAGATTGGAGCCTGGGGCCTTCACATGCAAAAGATGCTCTGCCATGTAGCCATGGCCCCATCCCCTGAAGGGAATATCTTACGGCGCTCACATGTAGTTGCCCATCTAAATGCAAACCAAGGCAGACCCTGATTAGCCAAGGGGACAATTCATGCTTTCTGCCACAAGATCAGCTTTCCTCCCCATGAGGAGCACAGAGAAAGATACTGTCCTCAGTACTGGCTACACATTGATGGAATTCTCTTAGTTCTTAAGATGTCCATCAGAGCCTGGGCACACTTCAAATCAAAGACTCTTCTATTGGAGCCGCCAGTTTGCAGCTGGTTAAACATTTAATTTCAATGCACCACTTTCAACCACATGTTAGCTACCCTGAGGTTGTGCACTGTGGATAAAGATACAAGGTTAGTGATTTTTTTAAAAATGAAATTGTGTTAAGCTTACTAGTTTCAAGAACTACAGAAGAGAGACTTGATGCCAGTAGTTAGAAACTGTCTTGTAGCACAGCATTCATGAGAAGCCTGCAAGGTAGCTTCCTCTCAGAAAAAAAGATACAAACTGATTATTTCACTAACCTGACAGACAAACTTGACATCTGGTGATGTTCTGTTGAAAGGTTTGGGGAAAATATAGAAGTTAAAGGATTTGATGATGTACCTACAAAATGTAAAAGCGGTGTTAATGTACAGAATATCACTAATAATGTGCCGAAATGTTTAAAGTGTGAATAAATCAAGAAAGCAACATACTTCTCTTCTGTGTGATCATATTTAAAAGTGCAAAGGCCAAACTGGAACAGCAGAAAGTCCATGGAATGCTGGAGGGAAACCAAAAACCATTCTAAACCTTTTGCTACTCCAATGCTTCCTTTATTTATTAGTCTATTTATCTAACATAGTTATATACTGCCTGATATATACAACTCTAGGCAGCGTACACAATCCAAATTACAATATAAAATCAAACACAATTAAAACACTTTCACAGAAGTAAAAATAATTCCAAGTGAAACAATTAAAATAATTTCACAGGATAAAAACAATTAAACAATTTAAAATTAATTTTAAGAAAAAGCCCGAGAAAACAGGTGTGTCTTAAGGGTCTTTTTGAAAGCAAACAGAGATGGAGAAGCTATTATTTTGACAGGGAGCATATTCCAAAGCCCTCAGGCAACCACAGAGAAGGCCCGGGCCTCAAGTCACCCCCAGTCAAGGCAGGGGCAACCGTAACCAGACCTCCCCAGATGATCTTAATAGGAGGCAGGGTTCATGACTTCACTTAATATTTTAATTGTGTCTTTTTTACCACCTTGTTTTTAAATTCTGCTGTACACCGCCTTGGGATTGTTTTAATGAAAAGTGGTATATAAATATAACAATAAATAAATAAATGACAAAGAAGGTGGTCTCTTAAATACACAGGACCTAAGCTATTCAGGGCTTTATCGGTAATGACCAGCACTTTGTATTTCACTCAGAAATATATCAGCAGCTAGTGCAATTCTTTAAAAATCAGTGTTATATGTTCTCTTTGTGTTGTCCCAGAGACCAACCTGGCTGCCATGTTCTGTATCAGTTGTAGTTTCAGGACTATGTACAAAGGCAGCCCCACGTAGAGTGCATTAGAGTAGTAAAGCCTGGAGATCACCGTACTACTGTTTTAAGGTCATTTAGCTCCAGAAATGAGAGTAGCTGACATATCAGCCAAAGCTGATAAAAAGTACTCCTGGTCACTGCCTCAACCTGAGAAACCAGAGAGAGTGTTGGATCCAGGAGCATTCCCAAACTACGTACCTGATCTTTCAGGGGGAGTGTAATCCCATCGAGAACAATCAGATCCAAACCATCTCTGGTTTTGACCCCCTACAATCAGTACCTCCATCTTATTTGGATTCAACATCATCCAGCGCATTATCCCTCATCCAGCTCATCATCGCCTCCAGAAAGGCATTTAGGGGCATTATGCTATTTCCTGATGAAGTTGCTAAGGAGAAAGATTCGGGTGTCATCAGCATATTGATAACACCCTGCACCAAATCTCCTCATGACCTCTCCCAGTAGTTTGACCTCATAACCTCTCCCAAGAGCATTGGAGACATTATGGACTCTTGTGGAACACCATACAGTAACTCTTGCTTTGCAGAGCAACAATATCCAAGTGACACCATCTGGAATCTACCCGAGAGGTAGGAATGGAACCACTGTAGAACAGTGCCACCTAATCTCACCTCTGTCAGGCGCCCCAGAAAGATGGTCAGTAGTACTGAAAGCTGCCAAGAAACCCAAAAGGATCAGCACACTCCTTCTGTCAATACCTAATTGGAGATCATCCATCAGGCCTTCCAAGGCAGTCTCAACCCCATCACCTAACCAAAAGCCATTTTGAAATGGGTCTAGATAATACTTTGGAGTAGCCAGAGGACAATGAGTTTCATTTTAAGACTTGAAAAGCACAATATTCATTTTTCAGTCTTCAACACATTTACCTTTTTAAGCTTCTGATACCGTTCTTCAGGTGTGTCAAAGCCATTCGTTAATGCACTAACAGACGGTCCATCACTGATTCCTAATAATTAGAGAATTACAGAATAATTATAGAATTATAATTATTCCTAATAATGATAGAATCATTAACAGATGGTCCATCACCAATTTATAATAATTATTGGAACAAACCTTTTGAAATGAAGCAGTGATGCACGAGAGTTTCCCTGGGGTTGCAAATTATATTTGCAATTACTGCAATCCATAGACTCAAATACATGTGTATTTTGTTTAAGAGAGCACCCTGATTCCTCATTCAATTTCCCCCCTGGAAATATTATTTCCCTTGTGCACCCAAGAGATTGAATGTACTGCTGGAAGAGGAGTGGTACCAACCATATAGGAGCATCCTGCCAATGTCTTCCATCAATATTACTGCAGCCTGGCCATAATCACTGGAGTGACCACTTTCCAGAAATGTGAGTCACAGGCTTAGATCCTCATACCACATTACTACCAAGAATCCCATCAAATGCGCTGTTTGCCCTGCTGTACCTGAAAACTCCCCATCAATAGCCAAGAAGTCGGCTTCTTCAATAGCTTCATAAACTTTGTTGAGGGTATCCTTAAAATCTGTAAGCAACAAAGAGAGAGGATCAGGCCATCCCACGATCATGCTCTCCTGCTCATGTCAAAAATGGCACAACAAACAAGAATGCCCCTTCCATATCTGAAGAATAATTCACAGCCCTATAAGCCACACTGGGCAAAAATCACACATGTTTCCAAGTAGCTGGGAATCTCCCTCTACTTTCATTTTACTACCATTCATAGGTTATGCTTTTCCCATAAGAGAGGCCCACACCAGATGCTGCCCCATAACATCCTGCAATGGGACTCTGGGGAGATCCCTTCTCAGTTGGCTGACAGTTGCAAATAGCATGCAAACAGCCCCTGACCCTTACGGGCTTTTGCCAAGAGCTGCCCCACCATTTCCTTCACTGTCAAGCTTTTCTAGCCTCTGGTGGAGCCAAGGAAGGGGAACCTTATCAATCTTCTCCCCATGCTTCTTGTAAGACCCAAGTGAAACTGACCCGGTTTGGGAGGCACTGAGCAGTTCCTGTCAGTTTCACTGAGGTCTGACAGCTTGCTAAAGTCAAAATTCCTATAGGCACCGGCCCTGGTGGGCAGAAGAGGCTGAGGCGGACTAGCAGAGCTTTCCCCAACCTTGTCTGATTTATGCACCATAGAAAGGGGGGACGGGCGGGGGACAAGAAAGAAATCGCTAGGCCACAGATCCCTACAGACATGGGGAAGAACGTGGGGGATGACGACCTCCTCCACGCCCTTTGCCCACCTGCCCCGCAGCTCCAGTTTCCCATTCTGCAATATGGGGGTTGGATAATCCCACTGGCCTACCTGGCAGGGCTGTTGTAAGGATGTCCGCCTGTCTAGCTAGGAGCCTGCACGGGAAGCGCTCAGGGCGCTGGAGAGCCCCGACCCTGAACCCCACCCCAGAAGGCTCAAGAGGCAAAGCACTCTGCACATGCTTAGAGGTGCTCTCGCCGCTCGCCCTTCAGCCACCCATCAATCCACCCGTGGGCCCCAGCCCCGGACTCACTGCTCCTGGTCACCTCCATCCCTGCGGGTCGGGGGCCGGGCCGGGCCGGGCCAAGTCAAGTCGGGTCGGAACGAGCCAGGCCGAGGCCTCCGCTCGGGGCCCGCTTCTACTTCCGGAAACAAACCCCGCTCCCAGGCACCCCCTCCCTCCTTCTCGCGACGCTGGCATCGAAAGCCACGTGGCCTGCGAGAGGGGAGGGGCTATGGGCTGATAAAGGGGCGGGCCTCCTTCGCGAACGCTACGGAGCATGCGCGGGCCTATTCTCGGGGGTTTTGCCCTGGGTTAAACACAGGGTGGTTGTGAAAGAGAAACCGAAGTACCCCGCTCTGGGCTCCTTGGAGGAAGAGCGGGATATAAATGTATAATAATAATAATATAGGCGCCACTTTGGTTGTATGAAGAATGTGTTAGCAATGGAGAGAGAGTTGGCTTGACAGAAACTTATAAGTCGTTCTCTAAAACGTCTAAAAGGCTTTATTAGTCTAGCCACATCATAAACACCATCGGCACTCTGAGAGATCCTCAGCATCATGTTGAATACCATCCAACCTGAGGGGCCCAACATCTGGCACTACATCGACAATCATTCCCTTTTGCCTACCCATGTGGTTTTCTTGGTAAAATACAGCAGTGGCTGACCATGGCCTTCTCTGTATGAAATGATACCTTTGTCAGAAATCATTGCCATTTTATGATGTCTTTCTCTCTCTCTCTCTCTCTCTCTCTTTTGTTCTGGTCATTGATCGAAATAAAAGCTGATTTCTGATACCTTTGCCGTTGTCACTGAAGTGATCGTCTGCCTCCAGCATTTTCCTAAATCGCTGCTGCCCAATATAGGTGCCTCCTGGCTTTAGCTGGGCAGCTGGGATGACCTTTGCATTTTGGGTGACCCTACTGGGAATATACCTCCCTCCCAGGAACACCTCCCCACCCACCCCCACCGCCACAATGAGGCAGCATAGCAGGATTGGGGCGGGGGGATTACTCGCAAATAAACATGCACAGGCCCTTGCCTACGACCTCTGCACTGATCCTGGGGCCATGAGCCCAGATGCCATGAAGCTAATTGTGTGACTGGAATCAGGAGCATAGCAAGGTTGTAGTGGGCCCAGAGACATTTTGTACATTGTGGATGATGCAAGTCACTGAATGGTCCTCGAGAAAGACCTGCTGTTCTGGTAGCTCCAGTTCTTAACACTCACATCAGTTTCAGAGGATGAGTACAACTGAAGGAAGCCCGGGCAGGTAACGGCTAGGGGAGTCAGTCATGTGACTTGCCTTTGGCGGGGGGCCCAAGGCAGCGGGCCCCCAGACAACTGTCTCCCCTTTCCCTATTATAGTTACACCCCTGACTAGAATTGAGGCTAGTCCTCATGGAGGACAGAGTGGGCAGTATCGGCAGGGAGGGGGGTGCAACGTTCAAGGTGCCTCCCAGGACAATTAATTCACCCTCCCCATTGCTGGGCCCCTGTTGTTCCTTAAAGGGAAGGCCTTTTGCCCTGTTAGCAGAATCCTGTCCATGTTTCTCGAGAGGAAGCTTGTATCTGATGCTGCTAGGCTAAAGACCCGTATTGCCCGTTGAACCCAGCGGGGCACAAATATGAGGAAACAGGTGGAGGGCTGTGTGTATTTGCAGCAAGGGCGCTGCTCTTGCTTGTAATCATTAACCACTACAGAGAAGGCGCAGCTGGCTGCATGGGCAGAACTTTGGAACTGGGTCTGGGAAGGAGCAGAGGGCATGATCCGCTTGCTCGGGCCAGCAGCAGCCTTCACCGAAAAATTGCAGTTAGCAGAGGAAGACGGCGGATATTTATATACCGCTTTTCAACACAAGTTCCCAAAGCGGTTGACATAGATATAAATAAAATGACTCCTTGTTCCCAAAGGGCTCACAATCTTAAAAAAAAAGAAAGAAGCACCAGATAGACACCAGCAACAGCCGCTGGGGGTTTACTGTCCTGGGGATTAGCTTAGTGGCCTTGGTGACCGATTTAACTCCGTGGCACGCAGGGCGACTGACTCCCGAGTAAGCTCGCAGAGGGTTGCGCGGTGTTTGCCACATGCACGCGCCTGGAAATCCAAGCTGAAGCAGGACGTCTAGTCCCCAGGTTCAGCGAGTTGGGATTCCAGGAGCGCGCTTCCAGGCTGCCATCCTAAAGCGGCTTCCTCGAAAGCGACCTCCTTCGTGGCTGCTGGCCG
The DNA here is from genome assembly GCF_027244095.1 of Hemicordylus capensis. Lineage (NCBI taxonomy): Eukaryota > Metazoa > Chordata > Lepidosauria > Squamata > Cordylidae > Hemicordylus > Hemicordylus capensis. The sequence goes on from NC_069669.1 coordinate 4,962,692, forward strand.
TCAGGGCAAATCAATGCTCCGGGCAGCACAGAGCGCTGCTTCTTCTCGTCTAGACCCCTGACGGGTGGTGGGACGAAGTTGGCCCTCCCTACAGAACCGGGGGCGCTCTGCACGAGGGTCGATCGCTGGATTTGTCCTCCCCCGGTGGGTGGTGGCCCGGAGGGAGGAGCTGGGGCGGTGGGGGGCAGAGACGCAGCGGAGGGGCGGATCTCAGCTGCGCCCGTCCCGTCTAAGCCAGCCCTTCCCCTGCCTCCTCCACTGGCGGAAGATGGCGGCTGCAGCAGCAACTGCGTCCCGGGCCTGGCGGCTTCTGCGGGGCTCAGGTAAGCTGCGGCTGCCGTGCCCGGACTCCTGTCCGCGCCGTCGGGGCGTCGAGCCCCCCTTTGGCCAGATGCATGCGGAAGGCCATGCCAGGCGCCCCTCTTTGCTGCTGCGGGGCAGGCTTCTCCGCCCCACTGGGTCGCCACGGCCCGCCCCTCTCACCCCTCCACCTTGGAAGGGGAGCCCATCGCCTGGGCTCGAGCCTTCTTGCAAGGCAGGCAGTGGCCAAGCCCAAACGGGGGGGGGGGGAGAGCGCGCTCTGCACGTCCTCAGGGGCACCTTCGTCAGACAGGCCAGGAAGATCCCAAGCGCGGGCGACTTGTTTCCATGAAGCGCGACTGCGACCTACTCGATGGATTTCTAAACAGTAGCCGCTCTCTGGCGTTTAGGGCATAGTTCAGTGACAGAGGAGCACCTGCTTTGCATGCAGCTGGCCCTCAGTTAGACCCCGGCAGCATCTCCAGACAGGTCTGGGAGAGATCCATCCAAAACTCCAGAGAACTGCTGCCAGTCAGAGTAGACAGTTCTAAACTAGATCGACCTCGCTACATTTTGGCAGGTACATATAAGGGCAAGCAGCCCTTAAGGAACCTTGCTCCCAAACTGTAGAGTTAGGGTCATTCCAGCCGCTGCTGCAGGCTCGGAGCTGCACACCGCAATTGTGTGTTTAGGAACTTTGAGGTTTGTTTATTTACACTACTGCTCGGGGCAGCTCACAACAACAAAACAGATACAATGTAAAATGAAACTTTTTAAAAAATAACCAAATTAAGCTAAACAAAAGTTAAAAGTCCAGGCTAAGAACCACAATCAGAATTACCGTTGCTGTTTTATGAGTTCCAAATTAAAAGTTATTTAAAAAGCTAAGAATGATAAAAACTTTATTTTTCTCTGTAAACTGCTTTGAGAACTGTGGTTGAAGAGTGGTATATAAATATCCATAGTGGGAGTATTAGTAGTAGCAGCAGCAGTAAAGAACCTACAAGAGCTAACCAAAGATGGAGCATTAAAAAGCCTCTTTAAAAACATGTGTTTGGGATTGTTTTTTAAAAGGGAGGGAGCATGGCGAAGCTCCTTGGGGAGGGCGTTCTAAAGCTGGGGGGCCACAACCGAAAAGGTCCTGTCTTTAGTCCCTGCCAACTGGATCTCTTTTAGTGGCGGGGTCATGATCAGGGCCAGAAATGATAAGCGGAGTTTTCTTGTAGGTGCTTTCCATGGGCGAGCTGCTATCCAGAGACTCTGGGACCCCCCTGCCCAAAGGAGACTGTTCAGCAACAACAAGATCCTCGTGGAGCTGGATGAAAACACAGGTAACTTCTGGTGGGGCTTAAGCCCCGCTTTTGTTTGGGATGTCTTATCCTTTGATGGTTCTTTCTCTATCTTGCTTAAATTTCCCCTGTGACTGACACTGCATCCTTTAGAGAGGAGAGCTGGTCTTGAGGTAGAAAGCATGACTTGTCCCCTTAGCTAAGCAGGATCTATCTTGGTTGCATATAAATGGGAGACTTGAAGTGTGAGCATTGTAAGATATTCCCTTCAGGGGATGGAGCCGCTCTGGGAAGAGCAGAAGCTTCCAAGTTCCCTCCCTGGCAGCATCTTCAAGATCGGGCTAAGAGAGATTATTGCCTGCAACCTTAGAAAAGCTGTTGCCAGTTTGGGTAGACAATACTGAGCTAGATGGACCTATGGTCTGACTCAGTATACGGCAGCTTCCTATGTTCCTATCCTTTCTACCACACTTTGCTTTTTGGACCTTGGTTTTCTTGCAAAAGAAAATAGAAATTGTCTTTCAGTACATAGTTCTTTTAAAAAAAAGTGTGCTCTGTGTGTGTGTGTGTTTGTGTGTAGCAGTGAAAAATCCAAACAAGCTTGAAGGTGTGAGTGAACCATGGAGTTAATTGGGGCTCCAGTATTATTTTTACAGGCTGTGAGATTCACCCCAGAATTTCTTACACTGCCATGGGGAAGTTCTGGGGTGTAGCTGACTACTGAATTGCATGCACAGTTCATTGTTGATTCGCCAGCAGGCCTCTTAAAACATACGTTAAAATAAAAATGAACCACATCAAATTCCTGCATTTTGCACATACCCATTCAGTGGTACTGTCAGGCCACTGTGGCTGGGGATGATGGGAATTGTAGTCCAACAGTATCTGGGGACCCAACGTTGGGAACCCTGGTATTAGTAAATCACACCACAAAATGGCTTAGACCTGTCCTGAATCCAAAACCCTGCTGTGGAAATGGATTCTGCTGCTGTGATGTAACAGCCCCGTAGAAGAAGCTTAAGAATATACAAAGAACTTTTTGGGAATCAGACAAAGCTGCACCTGGTCCTGAATATTTTCTCCAGTAATAGGCAGCTAGGCGCCTCTGGAAGGCTAACAAGTGACATATGAATGTAAAATCTTTCCCTTGTTGTTGGCTCCCAACATCTGGTACACAAATGTAGACTGATTCTGAATGTGGAAGTTCCCTTGAACTGGCCTGGCGAATACCCATGGATGGATACGTCCTTCATGAATGTATCTGAGGTCAGGACATAAGATGGCAGGGGGGAATTGCAGCATGAAAGAGTTATGCAGCTGGGGTAGTTATTTTGCAAACGGTAGTCTCTCTTGTCCGTTCCTTTCTGGGAGTGACTCCTGTTCCTTGTGTTTGCCTGTTTAGGAGTTGCAGTGATGAAAATGAAGAGTCCTCCTGTGAACAGCCAAACCTTGGAGTTCCTGACTGAGTTTTCAATAAGCCTTGAGAAACTGGAGAATGACCGGGCCTACCGAGGACTCATACTGACCTCGGTATGGGTGACGTGTGGCAAAAGACCCATTTGGGCTTTCGGGGCTGGCTTGGGGCAGCAGGGAGCAAGCAGAACAGCGGTATTCCTTTTCCACACACACCAAGAAGTGAAGCCAGGATGGTGGAGTCCATCACAAGGAGAAGCTTTGTCCTGGACTCGCTATGCAGCTTTGAGCAAGTTGTGCCCCTTTGCCTTCAGTTTCCCATCTGGAAACGGGCACACAGACAGCCTGCCTGAACAACAGGAGGAACCATTCCTGCCCAAAGACCTGGAGGAGTGCAGTCTAAGATGTCAGAAGCAGCTTACTTATGGGCAAACTGAGACTGTGGTCAGTCAGCTAAGCCGCTGCAATGTCATTCTTAGTTTCTCTTTAAGACGGATATTCAAAGGCCTCTGGACAGGAAGGTTCCATAACCCCTGATGACCAATTGTCATGGAGAGAAATGTGGTTCGTGATGCTTACTTCTAGAGCTTCTTCTCACAAGCAGTGGGAAGGGCTCCAGAGCAGGCTATGGGGAAGGGAACGTTAGATTTACCCTCCCTGCAAACGACTGCTCCTCCAGTGCCCAGACGATTCCCCACACGTCCAGGCAGAGGAGAGGGCCAGGATGTGTCATCCCAGCCTCCAGATATCCCATGATGCTCCGCACGAGTGCATGGAGCATCATGAGGCTCCCCAATCTGGGCTTCCTGCAGTCTGGCAGCTCTGGCTGCCAGACGGTTAAAAAAAAGAAAACAGGGTTAAGGGAACACTCGCTCCCTTAACCTTGTTTTACAGGGTGGCTACTTAGGCGGGTTTGCCGCCATGTTGCTGCCGGGATCAGCCTGATCCTAGCAGTTTACACGTGCATGCAAAACCGGGCTGGGCACTCTTAGCCCGGTTTTGCATGTGTGTGTGAATAGCCTCCTAGCCTTTCTGGCAGAAGCCGCCTTGCTTGGGGTTACATTAGATTGAGTGTCCTAAAGCAGGGGTTCTCACACTGGGGTCCAGTGTTCCCTCTAAGGCGTACACACGTGTGCACGCACACAAGCTTTTTGATGTCGGATCAGTTGGTTTCAGATCCCACTCAGGTTGACTCAGGAAGGCCCCACTCTGCACTGCCCTGGATACGGCCACCCAGAACAAAATTCATTCCATGCATAGATGAAAAAAATTAGAGAGAATACTGCTGGGGGCCCCAGGTGTTTTTGGACTGCAGCCCCCATCAATCCCAGCCACAACGGCCAAAGGGGGTGATAAGAACAGCCCTGCTGGCTCAAGCCCAAGGCCCATTCAGTCCAGCATCCTGCCTCACACAGTGGTCCACCAGATGCAGCTGGACGCCACTAGGCAGGAGTTGAGGGCATGCCCTCTCTCCTGCTGTTACTCCCCTGCAACTGGTATTCAGAGGCATCCTGAGTTGATGAGAGCTGTAGTCCAAACATATCTAGGGACCAGTGTTCCCTCTTAACAGGGATTCCCAGATGCTGTTGACTACAACTCCCAGAATCCCCAGCTGCAATGGCTTTTGCTTGGGGGTTGTGGGGGTTGTAGTCAACAACCTCTGGGAACCCCTGTTAGAGGGGACACTACAGGGGACCCAGGTTTGAGAACCCCGCCCTAAAGGATATGGTGCTCTTGGGAATGGTGCTGACCACCGAGTGGCCTGCAGGTCTTTCCACTGCAAGCCACACAGGAGGGAACGGCTGCCTCTCACCGTATTTCTGTTTCCCTTCTCCCCAGGCTACCCCGAAAATCTTCTCAGCAGGGCTGGACATCACTGAGATGTGTGGCAAGAGCGAGGAGCATTACGCCGAGTTCTGGAGGGCAGTGCAAGAGATGTGGCTGAAGCTGTACATGTCCAGGCTGGTGACCATTGCAGCCATCAATGCAAGTCCCACAGATCCCTTCCCCTCTTGCCTTTTGCGCTCTGTGACATCAGGGGAAGGAGGGCTTCACCCGGCACTTGGGGCTGGCACGCTCGCTGTGCATCTGTGCCAAACCACACATTACATTTTGAACCAGAGCTTCCCAAACTGGTCTTCCAGGTGTTGCCGAACTACAACTCCCATCATCCCCCGCTACAGTTTAATCACGGCTGGAGGCGATGGGAGTTGTCGTTCAGCAATATCTGGAGGACCACAGGTTGGGAACCCCTGAACGAGAATCCCAAAGACATTTGAATTTTAAATGGCAAAATATTACTTTATTGATTGTTGTTGTTTATATAGGGCCACCCATGTACATGGCCCTTTGCACAGATGAGTGGGCAGGTCCCAAGAGCTCACAATGTAGAAAGAAACACAAGGAAGACAGAGGAGGAAGACAGAGGGAAGGAGAGACAGGGATATACAAGGGGCAGGAGGGAAATAGGTGATTATTTCATGTACACAAACCTAGGCTTAGTTACAGAAGGGTCTCGGGGCTCAGGGACCCAGAGGCACCGTTGGGGAGCAAACTAAACCTTGGCCTCGTTCGCACAGTAACTCAAATCTAAGTTTAATGTGGGTTGCCGATACTAATGTAGTTGTGTGAACCCGCGCCAAGGTGGTTTCAAGCCCAAGATGAATCGGAGATGCACGCCTTGGCATGCGTTCACACAGCCCCACTTACTTTGGCGACCTACATCAAATCTAGATTTTGAACGGTTGTGTGAAGCAGCCCCGTGTGTGCTCTTCTCCCTTCCAGGGTTCCAGCCCAGCGGGTGGATGCCTGATGGCCGTGTCCTGTGACTACAGGATCATGGCTGAGAATCCCAAATACGGCATCGGGCTGAACGAGACACGGCTGGGCATTGTTGCCCCTTTCTGGTATGCGGTGGAGGAGCGGGCGGGCGGGGGACGTTGTTTGCCATGGGTGGTGGCTTCTCTGGGGCTTCAGTGAGCCCGGCCAGGCAAGGCGCAAGCACGGCTTAGGTCCTTGGCTCGTCTGTCCTCGATGCCCGAGTGGCTCTCTCTCTCTCTCTCTCCTTGCCAGGTTCAAAGACACGATGATCAACACGATTGGCCACCGGGCCACGGAGCAAGCCCTCCAAATGGGGCTCCTCTATCCTGCGCCACAGGCCCTCAGCATTGGCATTGTGGACCAGTTAGTGCCGGAAGAGAAGGTCCAGGACGTGGCCGCGGCGGCGATGACCCAGTGGCTGGCTATTCCAGGTGAGAGGAGGGAGGGAAGGAAGGAGAGACCCCACCAGTCTCTCTGCACCGCCGTGATAAGGCCACGTGTCCTGTTATGTGGGGTTGGGGCCACAGCTCCCTCTAAGGTGCACACATGTGCGCATGTGCACCTACTTCCAGGCCCCTGCACAGCCAGGTGGGGCCGGGGGTCTCGTCTGGGTGGCTTCAATGTCTCTAGAGCAGGAGAGAGGATGCTCTCCTGGGCACCTCGTCTTGCTGACATTAACAGTCTCATCCTGAGAGATTGATTGATTGATTGATTGATTAAATTTATATACTGCCTTTCATTAAAACAATCCCAAGGTTTACAGCAAAAGGTAAAAACAAGATTGTAAAAAAGACACAATTAAAATGCGAAGCTAAAAATATAAAACAAATCTGATAAAAATTGTAAAACAAGCATAAAAGCTTTACTTGGAACGGACGCTTCCAAGGTTTTACTGATAGGCTAAATTAGGGGTCAGCAGCTGGAGGCCGCTGGGCCAAATCCCACCCTTGGGGGGGATGGCCCCTGGCCCCCTAATGGCCAGCTAAGGGGAGGATGGCAGTTGCTCAGCTGGTGTGGTGTAGTAGTTAGGATCTCAGGCTGGCAATTGTGCCCCTCCAATTGCTCAGCCAGTTGCCAGCCTATGGAAGGAGAGCTAGTCTGGTGGTAGCAAGCACAAATTGTCTCCTTTGCTAAGCAGGGTCAGCCCTGGTTTGCATTTGGATGGGAGACTACATGTATGAGCACTGTAAGATATTCCCCTTAGGGGATGGGTCCACTCCGGGAAGAGCAGAAGGTTCCCAGTTCCCTCCCTGGCAGCATCTCCAAGATAGGGCTGAGACTGAGATTCCTGCCTGCAACCTTGGAGAAGCTGCTGCCAGTCTGGGCAGACAATACTGAGCTAGATGGACCAAGGGTCTGACTCAGTATATGGCAGCTTCCTTTGTTCCTAAGAGGGGTACAGAGGGTGCGATGGCCATTGCCAGCAGACTTGCCAACGGAACCAGCTCCTTGGGGGAGTCCGGGAGGTGAGGCCTCCTCCCAGCCCTCATCCTGCTCAAAGGCAAGCCTCCAGCGAATCCCGCTAGGGCTGGCCAGTGTCAGGATCCAACCCGCTGCCTCTCCTTGCTGCCCAGACCATGCCCGCCTGATTACGAAATCTGCCATGCGGAAGCCGACCGTGGACCGCCTGCTGACGCACCGCGAGGCCGACATCCAGAACTTCGTCAGCTTCATCTCCAGAGACTCTATCCAGAAGTCCCTCCAGGTGTACCTGGAGATGCTCAAGGGGAAGAAAGGCTGACCGGCTGGCCCCTCGGCCTCGTGCCCTCGACGAGCTGCCTGGCAGCCCAGCCCTGCTGCTCTTGGTCTGGATCGGGCCGCTTAACGTGCCAGGGAGAAGGGGAGGATGGGTGGCAGGCTGGGCCACTCCGTGCCGTGCGGGAGTTTCTTTCCCTGGATAAGAATTAGTTGCCTTGCCCAGTGTGAACTGCCAATAAATCTGTTTGGAATGGAGATTGTGGTCTGTCTCTTTCTGGCAGCATCTGATGCAAGCTCTGTTTCCGTGTAGGGGCACTACAATGTTAAAAAGGCCTTTCATTCTCACGACAACCCAGTAAGGTAGGTTAGACGGAGAGCCTAAATAATTCATGCAGTGTTCCCTCTTAACAGGGGTTCCCAGATGTTGTGGACTACGACTCCCAGAATCCCCAGCTGCAATGGCGTTTGCTTAGGGATTCACAGCATCCGGGAATCCCTGTTAGAGGGAACCCGGGTCTCCAGTGAACTTCATGGCTGAAGGTGGATCTGAACTCGGATCTCCCCGCACGTAGCCTGACATCCTAATTACTATAGCACACCAAGCTCCCTAGATTACCTTTTGCTGCCCTCCAACTCAGGGAGGGCACAGTCGATCAGTGGGCTACAGTGGGTGGGCCAGAACCATGGTGGGAACATCAGCGCCACACAGGATGCCATAGTTCAGTGGCTGCACACAGACTAGTCTTGTGGTAGTGAGCACGAATTCTCCCCTTTGCTAAGCAGGGTCTGCCTTGGTTTGCATTTGGATGGGTGAGCGCTGAGAGATATTCCACCTTTGGGGATGGGGCTGACAGAACATCTGCTTCACATGCAGAAGGTCCTAGGTTCTCTCTCGGGCAGCATCCCCAGGTAGCACACGGAAAGACCCTTGCCTGAAACCTTGGAGAGCTGCTGCCAGTCAGTGTTGACAATACTGAACTAGATGGACCGAGGGTCAGACTCGGTATAAGGCAGCTTCCTATGTTCCTAAGCTTTGGTTGAAGATGTTTGTTGGTTCAGTCCCCAGCATCTCAAGATAAAATAATTAGGTAGCTAATGATGGAAAAGGAGGATACAGAGTCAAACTTTTGTTCTAGACACCTGAGGCTCTCCAGCAGTCGTTGAACTACAACACCCATCATCCCCGGCTGCAATGCCTAGAGGTGCAATACTTCTATAATATCGGGGGGGGGGTGGCCTGCCTGAGACGCTCCAGCTGTTGGGCTACAACTCCAATCATCCCCTGCCACACTTGTGGCAGGGGGTGTTGGGAGTTGTAGTCCAACAGCCACTGGAGAGCTTCAAGTGGGCCACCCCTGCTCCCAAGGGCCTGACTCAGTATCAAGCAGCTTCACACGTGCCAAAAAGAATGGGGTGGCAAGGTGAACATGTGCAGAGAAGGGGCGGCAGCAGCAGCAGCTGCTGTAGCAAGAAGTCCCTGCAGGCATCCCCCCACCCCACCCCGAACCATGCCGGTGACGGTGCTGGGCTGCGAGGTAGGAAGGAGCATCAGTGGGACTTCAGGCTCACCTCCACGGGGTAATGGTCGCTGACCGCCAGGGCCTGCAAGGAAAGAGAAGCAGAAAGCTCAGCGCACCGGGAGGAGGCTGTGGGAGCAAGCAGGACTGGTCCCCTCCTTTTATTATTTATTTATTTAACATCTTTTTATACTGCCCCAAACACCAGTTCTCTGGGCGGTTTACAAAACAATAAAAACCAACCAATTTAAAAAAATGACACCTTTCAACAATTAAAATTTAAAAAGTTTAAAACTATTAAAACACAGTTAAATCAGTATCTAATTAAAAGCCTGAGTGAACAAATGCGTCTTGACTGCCTTTTAAAAAGTTGTAAGAGATGGGAAGGCTCTTATTTCAGCAGGAAGTGTGTTCCAAAGCCTGGGGCAGCAATGGAGGAGGCCCGTCCCTGAGTAGCCACCAGACCAGCCGGTGGCAACTGCAGATGGACCTCTCCAGATGATCTCAGTGGGCGGTGTGGTTCATAGCAAAGAAGACGTTCTCTTAAATACCCAGGGCCTAACCTGTTTAGGGGTTTATAAGTTATAACCCAAACGTTGTACTTTGCCTGGAAACTTATCGGCAGCCAGTGTAGATCTTTTAAGATAGGAGTGATAGCTAAGCAGGGTCCACCCTGGTTGCATTTGAATGGGAGACTAGAAGTGTGAGCACTGGAAGATATTCCCCTTTAGGGGATGGAGCCGCTCTGGGAAGAGCAGAAGGTTCCAAGTTCCCTCCCTGTCAGCATCTCCAAGATAGGACAAGATTATTATTTTTTTTTATAGGACAAGATTTTTTTTATTGAAAAAGCATACAGGGCTGAGAGAGACTCCTGCCTGCAACCTTGGAGAAGCTGCTGCCAGTCTGGCTGGACAATGCTGAGCAAGATGGACCAAGGGTCAGACTCGGTAGACGCTTCCTTTGTTTCTATGATTTAAATTAGTGTGTTTATGCACATTGAGCTAAACAGCCCACCCGATGGCTGAAGATAATGAATTTTGCCCTGGGTGGGAGTGACTCACCTCTTCTAGGCTGAGCTTGAAAGCCTTCAGGAAGTCAAACACTTTGGCCGAGTTGGGCTCGACCCACTTCTTCAGCTTGGAGCCGCTCACAACGATCCTGCAGGGCAAAAGGAGACTGCTGGAGCAGATCTGCTGGAGTCGAGATCCCTGGCTTAGGAGGCACTGAAACCTCACCCTTTGCAAGCAGTGCTAGTGATAAGCGAGGGAGACCCCCGCAGTGGTCCAAGTTGCTGGGGGGCATAGTTGGGGAGGAGTGCTGGCCTTGTGGTCGCAAGCATGAATCGCCCCTTTTCTAAGCTGGGTTTGCCCTGGTTGGCATTTGAATGGGAGGCTATGTGTGTGAGCACTGTAAGATATTCTCCTTTAGGGGATGGGGCTGTAGCTCAGTAGCAGAGGCCCTGCTATGCATGCAGAAGTTCCCAGGTGCCATCCTTGGCAGCATCTCCAGGTAGGGTTGGGCATGCCCTCAACTCTTGCCTGTAGGCTTCCAGCGGCATTTGGTGGGCCACTGTATGAAACAGGATGCTGGACTAGATGGGCTTTGGGCCTGATCCAGCCAGGACCTCTGGCTTGCTAGTCGCGTCGTTTCCCCGCTGTGCCATTAGGTGGCTCATATAAATATTCATAGGAGTGGTATAAATCAGCTTTTTTGCTTGGGTATGTGGTGGTCCCCAGCAGGTGAGCCACCATCCCATGGCTCTGCAGCAGAAGACCACTGCCCCCCTCACCTGTCATAGGCGCAATCAGACTTGCCCACGGTAGTGTCTACGGTATCCGCGATGAGCCACTTAAACGCCTTTTTGCTGCGCAGGCGGATGGAGTCCCAGTCGCTACTGCTGACGTACTTGCAGGCAGCATTGAAGTCTCCCAGGAACATCATGTTCTTCCAAGAGAAAAAGACCACCAATGAGAGGGTACAAGTGGCAGGTCCTTGTCTGCAGCCACTGGTGGTCGCCAATGGCCTTGAGGATCCAGGAACAATGGCAAAGCACCTGCCTGGATCAGGCCATGGTGCATCCGCATCCTCTCCCCTCCAGGGCAGGCAGATGCTAATGGGATGATGCAATTTTGGGCAGGGTACATACAATTTATTGGGTACTTTTTACTCCCTCTTACCCTTCCAATCAGGGTCATCAGAGGCTAGGGGTTTTTTTAAGTGGGGATTTTTTATTTTTTTATTTTAAGGTCAAAGCATCTAATTGATTCATCAGATTCACCAATTTAAAGTTTTGTAATAACTAAAAAGGTCAATCCGCTTAAATGTCATTTTTGTGCTTATAAAAGTGCTTATAAAAGTGCTTATAAAAACTGCAGCAGGTGAGCATTGTCTTATAACGAGGCCTACCCCTTTTCTCTGACACAGGACAAAATACCTCTTCTAAGAGGGAAGGCCTCTTCCAAAGTTACATCTCCTGCAAGGATACATCTTCCATGCATGATGCATCTTCCAGAAACAAATAACGTGTGCTTCTTGCTTCAGCCCTAATTTCCTAATTCCATTTATGAATCATATGAGGCTGAATTGGTTAATTAACTAGATTTCTTTAATTGGGGACCAGCCCTTGTTTCCCCACCGCCCTTTTGTGTGCCTTTGTGGATACAAGGTGGATCCTTCTCCACTTTGGATTTTAAATGTGGAGCCAATGAGTCCGGCTTAATGAGTGCAGAGTGCAAGGTTGACCGTGGCAGATCTGGCCAGGTGGGTATCACAAACTGTCTCCCACCTACCCACCACGAGCCTCGCTGCTTACGTCAGTCCCCCACTTCTTCTTGATATGCAAGTAGACGTCATAGAGGGCATCTATCTCTGCCACGGCCTCATCTGGAGGTGTGTGAAGGGGCACCAGGATCAGCTCTTCGTCCTCTGTGAAAGAACCACAGTTTGTTTATTTAATTTTGTTTATTTATTTTTATATTTATATCCCGCTCTTCCTCCAAGGAGCCCAGAGCAGTGTACTACATACTTGAGTTTCTCCTCACAACAACCCTGTGAAGTAGGTTAGGCTGAGAGAGAAGTGACTGGCCCAGAGTCACCCAGCAAGTCTCATGGCTGAACGGGGATTTGAACTTGGGTCTCCCCGGTCCTAGTCAAACACTCTAACCACTACACCACGCTGGCCACATTAGACCATGGAGTGGCCCCAGCCCTTCCCTTCCAGAGCCTGGTGCCAGAATGCTACTTCTCTGAACAGAAAAGCACACTCAGATCAAGATTGTTGTTTGTTGTGAACCGCCCTGAGACCTTGGGTTAGGGCGGTATTAAAATGTGCTAAATAAATAAATAATAAATAAGATCGTTTAATGGAAGTCGTTGGTAGAGGACCAGATATCTCCACCCGGGATCCTGTTGGCTTGCTGCCTTTGCACCACCTTGGACTTCCCATGTTGACTCTGGGTCACCCATTCCAGAGCCCACACTTGCCCCTCTGAGTTTCAGTTCTAGCTCTGCCCTCTTGCATCTTCCGCAGGCCACAGACTTGGCACTGCATGGCGTTTGGGTGGTGAGTGATGGGGCGGAAATCCTACCTTCTGTTTTGCTTACCTGAGTCAGAAAGAGAGAACTTCACAATGAAAGGTGGCCTGCTGAAGGCATTCTTGTCATTTGGGTACTGGTATTGGTCCTCTACAGAGACGCTCTTTGTCCTTCAAAGAAACCCAGGGGAGCAGAGATCAGCAAAGGTGCTTTCTTTCAGGAGAAGCCGCCAGAGCCCAGGGGCAGAGTTTTGCATCAAAAGGTGGGAACAAAACCCCTACTATCTAGGCAAAGAGGCACCTTTTAAAAATGGTGAATCTCTTTATTGAGCAGGGGGAGAGCAACTGGGCCAAACCCCCACCCCCACCACTACCACCCCGCACAGTACTGTTGCTGGTGTCTATCTTATGTTTCTTTTTTCTATTGTGAACCCTTTGGGGACAGGGAGCCATGTTATTTATTTCTATGTAAACCACTTTGGGAACTTTTGTTGAAAAGTGGTATATAAATATTCATTGTATTTGTAACATAGGAAGCCACCTTCTACCGAGTCAGACCACTGATCCATCTAGCTCAGTACACAGGCTGGCAGCGTCTTCTCTGAGGTTGCAGGGAGGAGCCTTTCCCAACCCTATCTTGGAGATGCTGCCAGGGAGGGAACTTGGAACCTAGATGCTCTTCCCAGAGCAGCCCCATCCCCTAAAGGGAATATCTTACAGTGCTCACACATGGAGTCTCCCATTCAAATGCAATCCAGAATGGACCCTGCTTAGCAAAGGGGACAATTCATGCTTGCTACCACAAGTAACTGCCCTTGGGACGAGGTTCGGCGTCTCTTTCCCTACCTATTCATTATGCAGCAGATAGATAGGACTGGTCTTTCCTATCCCGAATGTATTTCACTAATAAACTGGTTTGGTTTAGACTCTACAGTGATCTCCAATGTTACTGAAATAGCTGCAGCAACTAAACTCGGCACTCTGTAACTGGAGTGGGAGCTTCTTAGCTGAATAACCACAAACCCCAACAGTAAAGCATGAACAGCCTAAGGCACTGCTTTGGCCTGGTACCTGTAAATGAAGAGGTACATCTCCGTGTAGTTCTCCCGACCCAATGGCTTGCTGATCACATAGTCGTATGGATGCTTGGAGGCACTGCAAGGGAGAGAGAAGAGAGCAGCAGTCAGGAACAAAGCAGGTTGTATCCTGGGCTGTGGCACACTTGAACTGAGAAGTCAGGTTGTATCTTCAGTTACGAGAACAGCCCTGCTGGATCAGGCCCAAGGAGGTCCATCTAGTCCAGCATCTTGTCTTGCACAGTGGCCCAGCAGATGCCACTGGAAGCCCACAGTCAGGCAAGGGGTGAAGGCAGGCCCTCTCTCCTGCTGTTGCTCCCCTGCAACTGTTATTCATAAGCATCCTGCCTCTGAGGCTGGAGGTGGCCTATAGACATCAAGACTAGTAGTCACTAATCGACCAGACCTCCATAAATTTGTCTAAGCCCCTTTTAAAGCCATCCAGGTTGGTGACCATCACCATATCATGTGGCAGAGAATTCCATAGGTTAACTATATGCTACATGAAAAAGTGTTTCCTTTTGTTGGTCTTAAATTTCCCGGCCATCGGTTTCATGGGATGACCCCTGATTCTGATGCTGTGAGAGAGGGAGAAAATGTTATCTCCACACCATACATAACTGTATAGACCTCTATCATGTATCCCCTTCGTCTTTTTTTCTCAACTAAAAAGCCCCAGGCGTTGTAGCCTTGCCTCATAAGGCATGTGCTCCAGTCTGCCTATCCAGGTTTCCAGTCCCTCTGCTGCCCTGACACCCTGGTCCTGGCCATGGTATTTCCTTAGCTCATGAGCATGTACATGCATGTGCGAAATAGCACAAGACAGCCCAGAAGTCAGCCTGAGGCACCAGCCACGGAGAAAGGAGCAGAACAGCAAAGGGGTGGAGGATTCCTTGGGTTAGCTGGCAGCTCATGGGTCTCTTGGGCAAGAGAAGGTGAGGCGGGCAATTATATGTGGGAGGAGAAGAGCCAAGGGGAGAGAGTGGGCCGGTTCAGGAGTGGCAGGCTTGCCCAGAAGGGAGATGCAGCCCGGCTTGGCGGACGGAGCAACCTGGGGGCCCAAGAGGGCGCTCCTGAAAACACTGTGTGGCTTCTTGGAAAGGGGTTGGCCCGCTGCAAACATTTCATCATCGTCGTGCCTGCAGAACCGGATGGTCTTGCACAGCTTTGCTGCCTGCTGGGGTTCCTCTTCCGAGGGAGAAAACCAGTCCTACCAGCTCACGGCACCCTTTGCTTGTGCAGAAATAGGCTGCTCTGACGTTCCGGTCTCCACACTTCCTCTCCATCCCCCCATTTCCTCCGCAAAGACCTTTGTGTTACCTGTTCAGCCGCTCCATCAAGTCGGTGACCGCGCTGAGGTCGACATCCCGCACCTCTTGCACCAGGGCGATATCATACTGGGTCAGGATCTGGATCAAACACACATTATTTATTATTTCTCTGTGTAAACCCCTCTGAGCCATTTTTGGAACAGTGGTATAGAAATCGAATTAATAATAATAATAATAATGATGATGATGATGATGATGATGAAGACGATCTGGTACCTGGATCATATGGTATTGGCCCATCTGGTCCAGCCTCCAAGGGAGTCCACAACCAGAGCTTGAAGGCAAGTCCCCCTCTCCTGCTATGGCTCCCCCCAGCAACTGGTGCACAGGTACACTGCCTCCATATAGGGAGGTTCCACTACTTATGAGCAAGCTCCCGTTGAATGCAGTGGGGTCTACTTCTGAGTAAAACTGGAAATGCTCACCTTCACAATAATTTCAGAGGTTCCCTTGTCAGACAGCTTGCTGTCTCCAAAGCTCTGAATGTTGAATGCGCAGATTCGCAGCTGCATGGTGCTTCACCTAAGTGAGGAGAAGACATGGATGGGTGGCCCACAGCCGCTGGACCAAGAGAGGGTGAAGCACCTGGGTGGCTTCGCAGCAAGAACAAGAGGCACTCCCTGGCAGTATTCCCTCTAATATTTTTCATCTGTGTGCGGAATGAGTTTTGGTCTGGGTGGCAGTATCAAGGCAGTGTGTGCACATGTGCATTGAGAGTGGGGCCTTCCTGGTTCAATCTGAGTGGGGTCTAAAATGAACTGAGCAGACATTTTAAAAACTGGTGAATGCGTGCACATGCGCACACCTTAGAGGGCCCACTGCTCACTGGCGTTTCTCATGCTGCTGACTAAATACCTGGCAGCCACCTTTTCTGCTCTGCCTGGTGCCTTTAATAGCAGCCTGACATCATGAAATTAGCAGGCACCGTTCTTCCGAGCATCAAAATTAAGTTACGGTGGAAGGCTTTACCTGCTGAATTGCTGTGTGGAGGCTGCTATTTAAGGCAGAGGAGCCCAGCTGGTAGAAAGGTGGCAGCCATAAGTCAATGCAGAAGGAACACCTGCTATACAAACCGACCATCTCTCTGCACTGGCTTAACTCTGAAGCCAATTGGGAAGCAGGGAGCAGCACTCATAGACTGCTCCATCTTCACAACCGAGGCAAGAAGATGCCCAGTAATACCTTGAATGACGTTTGCATTGGATAGCTTCTAGCAGGGGCAGAGTTCTCATCATCCCTAGAAGGCCATTATGGCTGGGGATGATGGAAGCTGTAGTCCAACCCCACCCCTTTGAGAACCCCTGAGCCAGGGAGTGATGCTGCCCTGTTTGAGATGCAGCCACGAACCGAGCTGCAGGTTGATCAGCATCCGGGGACAAGATGGACGCGAGACATGACTGAGTTATGCAGGGCTGGAAGATTCCCTGGGTGGCAAGATGAGGGCTGCCAACATCCCACTGCCCAAACAGAAGACACAAGGTGGAGGGAGTGTGTGAGGGCAATTGGGAGCCTGAGTGCTGCTGTACACACCAGCAACAGCCACTGGAGGGATGTTGTGCTGGGGATGGATAGGGCCAGTTGCTCTCCCGCTGGTATTGTAATGGTATTGTAATCACCACTTTTAAAGGTGCCTCTTTGCTCAGTTACTTAGCAGGGACATGAGGCAGGGAGTATGCAGGTGTCATTGGGAGCTTGAATGCTGTATGTGTTTTTAACCACTGTCAGCTTAAACTACGGCATAAATTGCAACTTGAGTTGCTTTCCCAGTGCTTATTCATGTAATCATGGTTAGGCAAACTGGGTCTGATGTCATTTTGTTTTCTAGAAAGAGAGCCGTTGTTAGCCAGTCCAAAGAGGTTCCACACGTGAGCACTATCTAGCAGTCACCCCTTGCATGGTTTTCGTGATCCTGATACCTGGTTAATGCAAAGGCAGCCAATCACTGATGGCTGTTCGTGTTTTTGTTGATGTCCCCCAAACCTCCCTCCAAACCTTCCCCAATGAGGGCTGCTTCTGTGTGTCAACGTCCCCACCTGACTGCTCCAAGAAGACTCACGGGGGGCGTGTTGGCGCCCTGGATTCTGTCACTGCTCAGGTGGGTGACTGCTGAAAACCCTAAGAATGCAGCCCACCAGAATGACTCTGGTAGGGAGGGAGAAGGGACAGGAGATGGAGCTCATTCATTCTTTCATCATCAGAGGAAATAACTAGTTTGATCTGAGCCATAAGTTCTTCCCATTAGCTGAAAATAAGGGACAAATGGCAACCCATAAGGGACAGGCAATTTGGGGCTGAAATAAGGGACGTCCCTTCTAATGAGGGACTATTGGTAACCCTATGAGGGCAGCAGGAGGGAGTGCTGGTTCCACAAGAAACAAGGCTACTTCCTTCCTCTCACTCACTTCCTGCTGTTTGATTGATTCAGATGCACAGCTGCCTCCTTCTCCCATCACTCTCTGATTCACAGCTGAATGTACGAAACTCGTCATCTCTTGCAAAGGACTGTGTGATCTCAGGGACCTAAAGGTTCGGCCTGAATGTTCCATCCACTGTCGACCGCTTCACGCAGGCAAGTCACTGCTTAGTGCTGTCATCACCAAGTGATGGTGTGGCCATCACTCGGTGATGGCGTTGCGAGTGATTCGTGTGGCCATCACTCGGAGATGGCGTTGCGAGTGATTCGTGTGGCCATCACTCGGCGATGGCGTTGCGAGTGATTCGTGTGGCCATCACTCGGTGATGGCGTTGCGAGTGATTCGTGTGGCCATCACTCGGTGATGGCGTTGCGAGTGATTCGTGTGGCCATCACTCGGTGATGGCGTTGCGAGTGATTCGTGTGGCCATCACTCGGTGATGGCGTTGCGAGTGATTCGTGTGGCCATCACTCGGTGATGGCGTTGCGAGTGATTGGTGCTGCCATCACCAAGTGGATGTGGGAAACCTCGCAGAGCAGTGTCAGAATCCAGGATGCCAACACGCCCCGGTGATTCTACTTGGAGCAGTCAGATGGGAACATCGACACAGAAGCAGCCCTCTTTTGGCAAGGTTTGGAGAGAGGTTTTGCAACCCTTGCAAAGTCAGTAGAGGGGATGATGTTCCCTCATCAGCACCTCCAGGCCTGGGAATCTCCCCCTGCCATTCCCGTGGGGCGCCCACACACTGATATCTGTGAGGCTGGCAAGAGTTCCCACCTCCCTGAGCAGCAGCCAGAGCCAGGGGCCCACACCCAGGCCCTGGGCTACGGCTCGACTTCCCACCAGATCTTCTCAGCCTGCCAGGACCAGCCCTTCCTAGCATGCCGTCTTTCAAAAGCACAGCTGCCGGATCTTTCACCCTGCACGGACGACACGTGGCTCAGCTGCCCATCACAGTCCCTTTAACAAGTGAGAGGAAGTCTATGGGAGGAGAGCTGGTCTTGTGTTAGAAAGCATGAATAGTCCCCTTTGCTAAGCAGGGTCCACCCTGGTTTGCATATGGATGGGAGACCACATGTGTGAGCATTGTCAGATAGTCCTCTTAGGGGATGGGGCCATCGCTCAGTGGAAGGGCATCTACTTGCATGCAGAAGGTCCCAGGTTCAATCCCTGGCAGCATCTCCAGGTAGGGCTGTGAAAAACCCCTGCCTGTAACCTTGTCAATGGGGAAGCTGCTGCCAGTCTGTGTAGACAGTACTGAGCTAGATGGACCAGTGGTCTGGCTCAGTAGAAGGCAACTACCTAGGTTCCTATGTAAGTGGTTGCTTCTCTCAGCGGTTTCCAACCAGATGCCCACAAACCAGACATGGAGACAATAGGAACATCAGAAACGCAAGCAGGACATCAGCCCCCTCTGCTGCTGTCCCCCTAGCAAACAGTATTCAGAGGTAGACTGCTTCTGACAATGGAGGTTGAATGAGCAATCATGGTTAATAGGGAAGGAAAGGTGGTGCCGTCGAGTCGGTGTCGACTCCTGGCAACCACAGAGCCATGTGATTTTCTTGGTAGAATACAGGAGGGGTTGACCATGGCCATCTCCTGTGCAGTCTGAGATGATGCCTTTCATCAGAAATTCCTCCTCCCGAATCCCAGTCCCCTTTTTAAAGCCATCTAAGCCAGTGACCATTGCCACAACGTGTGGCAGGGAGCCCTGCATTGTGCGAAGGAGGACTTGATTTGGTCTGTCCGGAATCTCCTGCCACTCCGTTTCACTGGGACACCCTGAGTCCCACTATTATGGGGAAGGGAGAAAAAGCCTGATTCTCCAGATGAACCCAGCCAAGCAACATTTTTAAAAAGTCAGGCCCCTACCGTGCGTTTCGCTGGCAATCCGGAGACGGCGTGCGGTGCTTCCAGAGTCTCTCCAGGCACTGACACGCCAGACGGTCTGGAGGCACTCTCCCTCAACCTTGGTACTTCCCCAGAGTGTGGGAAAGAAGAAACACCGCCCCGGTATCACCCAGCACCTGACTGCGATTTATTTGCTGGGAAGGAAGTACGTGCCTGGGGGGCGGGGGGAGGCACATAAATCAGCATTTTCTGAACATGCATTCTAACACCAATGTTGCAAGCTAGCTCCGCTTGCGAAGAAGTGGGCAAGTTGCACCATCAGGCCTGACGGCCAGTCCTGCTGGTTTGGGAACTGCCTGCTCCTCAGTCACAGAGGCCACAGAGCAGAAAGGGTGTTGGGATGGTTGTCTTTCCGCCAAGCTGCATGGATATCATATTACCGGCATGCATATGTTGTTATTTACTTGCCCTCTAGGTGCATGGCATTTTTACAGAGTATAAGAGGACAGGTCTCCGCCCCAAAGAGCCTCCAGTCTACAATTCGACACAGAGAGATGAGAAGAAGAAAAAGGCAAGGAACGCAAGGGCAGAAGCTGCATTGATCTCAGATTGACTTGGTTACAATGAGGCAGAAGTTCCCAGCCTTTGGGCTCCAGATGTTGGAACCAACATCTGGAGCTTCCGAATTTGGCAACCTCTGCTATAGGGGATGGAGGTCCCTTAGGGGATGGAGGAGATGGATTGGGCCAAAGGCCTTAGGGCAAAGGTGAGGTTTAATGAGAGACCTGGAGGAAGTCCAAGAGGTGGCATTTTGCAGGAGTTCTGGGAGGAGGCTGCAGGAATATGGGGCAACAAGGGTGGGTGGGCAGAGTCACTTGAGGGAGCTGAGACCATCAAGCAGCGGAGGGTGTTCCAGTGGGAGGAGAGCCGGTCTTGTGGTAGCAAGTATGTATTGTCCCCTTTGCTAAACAGGGTCCACCCTGGTTTGCATTGGAATGGGTGACTCCATGTGCAGGGCCGCTTTGGGAAGAGCACCTGCCTGCTTGCATGCAGATAGTTCCCAGTTCCCTCCCTGGCGGCATCTCCAGATAGGGCTGAGGGAGACTCCTGCCTGCAACCTGGGAGAAGCCGCTGCCACTCTGTGAAGACAACCCTGAGTTAGATGGACCAGTGGTCTGACCTCAATACAAGGCAGCTTCCTATGTTCCTAGGAGGGCTGTGCAGCTGCAGGGAATATGCACCCAAAGCTGCACCAGTTGAGTTCCTGCCTGCACAGGGGCCCTGCCAGCAAAGAAGGTGGCAACCCTGCTGATCCATTGGGAGCAGAGCAGACACACCCTTAGGCTCCGCCGTCTCGCTCCCCAGCACCGCGAGGGCTTTCGCCAGCAATACTGACGACGCTCTAGCAATGGAGGGCTCCTGCCTTCCGCCTAGCAAAGCCTTATGCAAGCTAGGGCCTAGTGACGGTGCATCTTGGTGACGGTGCTGGAGTCAAATGCGCCCCAGTTTTTGGAATGGAGTGCTGAAAACATAATTAGCCCTGCGGACGGGAAAGAGCTGAGTGACGAAGCAAGGAAGTTCTGGTGAGGCAGGTTTTCACAGGAACCTGAAAAGCACCTCTCAGTCATTATAAAGAGCCAGGAGTGGGGCGTGCTGGGGCCACTTGGCCATTATGACTCCTCGCTGTTTGTCTGTGGGTCCCTTAATTTTTTGGTCTTTCTTTTGGTTTTTAACATCCAAGGAGCCCAGAGCAATGTACATGGTTATGTTTATCCTCACAACAACCCTGTGAGGTAGGCTAGGCTGGGAGATCAGAGAGGAGAGCTAGTCTTGTGGTAGCCAGCATGACTGGTCCCCTTAGCTAAGCAGGGTCTGCCCTGGTTGCATATGAATGGGAGACTAGAAGTGTGAGCACTGCAAGATATTCCCCTCAGGGGATGAAGCCACTCTGGGAAGAGCAACTAGGCTCCAAGTTCCTCCCCTGGCAGCATCTCCAACGAGATAGGGCTGGGAGAGAGACTCCTGCCTGCAACCTTGGAGAAGCGGCTGCCAGTCTGTGAAGACAATACTGAACTTGATGGAGCAAGGGTCTGACATGGTGTAAGGCAGCTTCTTGTGATGTCTGGTGACCAGAGGAAATAAAGCAAAGGCCTGGTTTTAACCAGAGCAGAAGTCCAGTTTCCTCGGCCTTCTTCCCTACTCCAGGAGAAAGATGTCCACTCCTCATCCGCTTTGGACTGGCCCAACAGGCAGTTTGCTAGCCACAGCTTGGCCAAGCTGCAATGTAGCTTGTCAATAGGGGCTGAAAGAGAGACCTGGATTCCTGGGCCCTCTCCCATGCCCTTTCCATCGCCACCACCAGGAAGTCAGTCTGGCGATGTCCCAGACCCAGTCCTGGAGAAACTCTACTCCGAATGCACTGACATCCAGATTTGTTTTTGCATGACGACCCCCAAAGGAGAAGTCGGTGCAGATGAAAGCTACTGGCTTGACCACTTGGACAAAGGCAGAGTTGACCACAGGGCAGCCCTTCAGCGGCCCCCACCAGCCCAGAAGACTGCAGCTTGCACAGTGAAGAAGAGACTTGTGCCACCCAGGAGCTGGCTTTCACAACTGGCATGGCAACTTGCACAAGTTGTTTTGCCGGAAGGAAATGAAGAAGTCCTGAGAAGGCATGGAGGGCGGGGTGGGGGGAGTTTTGCTACATGTGGGAAGACGCAGCAGCAGGCTGTGGGGCCCATGCAGGGGGGACCCCCCCACCAGTGTCTCTCGCTTTGTCATTAGGCAACTTTGTGCCAGGAAGAAGCAACAAGGTCCAACAGGAAAGGGAGCAAAAGACCCCTTCCCTACCCAGTTTCCTCTCTGGGGCTTCCGACCATCTTACAATGGGAGTAAGATTTTCTTGTCTCCATCCTGTTTTGCTCAGTTTGGGGCAAAACCAAACACTTGGGGACTGTGGAACCCCTTCCCACAAGGAAAGGCTTTTTAGTTTAGGAGAAAGACAATGAAGGGTATGTGTGCCAGCAGTGTGTAAAAGTATGCCTGGTTCAGAGGAAGTGATTTTGGGGGAAATTCTTCTCATTCCCAGCATACTAGAAGTGGGAGTAATACACTGAAGTTAATGAGCAGGAGATTCAGGACAGACCAAAAAAGCCCTTATTTGCATCACACATAATTAATGTATGGAACTCACTGCCACAAGGTGTGGTGATGCCCACTGGCTTAGATGGTTTTAAATTAGCCGTATAGTTGTAGAGGAGGAGAACAGTAATGGCTAAGTGGAGCCTCCATGTTAAGAGGCAGTGTACCCCAGAATGTCAATTACTGGAGGGAGGAACAGCAGCAGGGGAGGGGGCTCTTGGCTTTCTGCCCTGATTGTGGGCTCCCGCTGGCTGGCCACTGCATCTCCCATGATGCTGGCCTATAGGGTCCCCTTTTGGTCCGATCCAGGAAGGCTCTTCTTTGCAGAGGTGATCTCTGCTCTGGCTGCCTTTTGATCAGCAGGGCAAACCCCTTTTGCCACCAGGATCTGGGAGGATTACTCCAACTAATGAAGTCACAGCTTCTGGTTTTGTAGGGCAGAATTTTCTGGCTCTGGTCTCGTATGAGGCCAATAGTGGTCCAGTGGCCGACGCCCTCAGCTGCCTAAGACTGAAGAGAGATGATGCTTTTGCTCAGGACGATGGTTTGAAGGTGCAGCCCACACTGCATGCACTCATCCCGCCCTTGCCTCAGATGAAACAGGCTTTGCAGGTTTTTGCATTGTTCTGAAAACCTGCCAAACCTATTTGACCAAAGGCAAATGAGGTGCCTTTGGGAAGCGAAGCCTCCTTCAAACCACTTTGTTTCTTGGTTTAGAGCATTGATTCACCTCTCTTCTGCCAAAAGGCTCCTCCAGGAGCAGCTTCCAGAAACATTTAAAGGCACAACCAAATGGGGCAAACCTTCTGTCTGCCTCCTCCGGTCCGCTGCCTACCCCGTGCCTGTTCTGACTGCTCTCTCGGGCCCCCAATGGCAAGCGAAGGGATGACCCTCGGTCCATCTAGCTCAGTACTGCCTACATCAGGCCTGCACAACATACTGTAAGGCCCGAGCACCAGATCTGGCTTGGGGGGGGGCGTTTTTGTTGGCCCTGGGGGTGGCCCCAAGTTTTGTGGTGACTAAGGTGAGGTGCAAATTGCTGTCTTGCCCCATGGCCCTGGTGGGGGTCAGCCCCCTTTCCAACTTGACCTTTGCAAGCTGGGAAAGTGCACGAGGGGCGAAGAGGAGGAAAGGTCACTAGCACTCTCGTAGTCTCTCCTCATGCCGTGGGTAACTCATAATCGCCGTCCTTGCCATTTTTAATGAGTAACTGACCCTTGCTTTCCTTTCTATCTAATTATTAATTTTAATGTAATCATTACACTGATTGTGATTGTGGAGTGCGCTCCCTGCTGAGATACGATCCTCCCCATCTCTGGCGTTTTTGGAATTTTGGAAACGAATTTCAGAAACGACCTTCATAAATTAATGTTGGAAGCGGATTTTGGAAACGGAATTCAGAATTGTTTGGCAGCCTGTAGGCAGTAATTGTGGGGGCCAAGTGGCACAGCCACCTCTGGGGTCTCTCTGGGTCAGTCATTATGTTGTGTGGGGACAGGAGGCGTCCTGGAGGGACTTCTGTGGGAAACAGAATTCAGAATTTTGGAAATTCAGAATTTTGGGAACGGACTTTGGGAAACAGATTTTGTTTTTCCTCTAAACAAATTCTGGAAACGACTTTCAGAAACAGATTTTGGAAACAGATTTTGGAAACTGAATTCAGACTTTTGGAAACAAACGCCACTAGAGTGAGGAGATGTGGAAGGAGGCAGCAATTGTGGGGTCTAGTGGCACAGCCACCTCTGGGGGGTCTCTCTGGGTCATTGTGCTGTTTGGGAAGAATCCTGGACAGACTTCAGAGTTACTTCCACAGGGAAATGGTCACTGACAGCCAAGGCCTGGCAAGGAGAGAAAGGAAGAAACAGCCAGGTTAGGGATACCATCTTGTTCTAGAGGGGCACGTGTGCCTACTTTCCCGGGGCACCCCCCCCCCATCAGCACTGCCCAAGGAAGGGCGTGTCCTGGGTAGAGATCAGTGTTCCCTCTAATTTTTTTCATCTGGGCGTGACACGAGATTTGTTTTGGGAAGCAGTATCAAGGCAATGTGTGCACATGTGCAGTCTGAGTGGGGCCTTCCTGATGCAATTTGAATGGGATCTAAACTTAACTCAGCAAACATTAAAAAAAACCCCCTGTGAGCGCCTGCATTTATGCACACTTTAGAGGGAACACTGGTAGAGATGTGAAGCCCTGGGGAGAAACCAGAAAAATTCAGGGGGTGGTGGTGGTGCTGTTTTTGTTTTTGTTTTTTCCTGGTTTCCTCCACCAAAATATTTCCAGCAGCGTTCTTTTTTGTTTTTTGTTTTGTAAAGAAACCAAGAAACACACACACACAAACACACACCAATTTCCCACAAATTGTCCTCTGTTTCCCCTGCTAGGCCTTCACCTCTCTAGTCCTGGGTTTGCTGTGGCTCAGCCTCAGTCTGGACATCATTACAAGGGTTACTATCCCGCCAGGACTGGCCTGGGAACTCCAGGAATGTGCATCGGCCGCAGGAGACGCTTGGCAGCCACCCTGGACATTTTCATGGCTTGGTTGTGTGAAGAATATCGGGGGGAGGGAAATCTCCAGAAACAGCTCCCGTCAGAGTGGGCAGTGCTAATGGTCCCGCTCTTGCCCCGGGGAACCCCAAAGTCTCCAAAAGCGCCTCACGTCTTTGTGGCTCAAGTTGAAGGTCTGCTGGAAGTTGTTGACTTTGGCCGTCCCGGGCAGGGTGCCGTCCCTCAGCCTGTAGCCGGTTGTCACTATCCTGCATCACACCATTGGCGGAAGAGACCCTCCATGAAGACCCAGAAGGAGAGCAGCATGCCCCAGATGTGCCCCAGAGCACAGCATCCTTGTCTAGAGATGCTCAGCTGTAAATGTGTGGGGCATCCGGTGTGCCCATTTGTTTGTCCCAAGAGGCCCTCCAGGCCCAGGAGGAGAGCTGGTCTTGTGGGAGCGAGCATGGATGGCAGTGGTCCACCCTGGTTTGCATGGGACACCATGCAAGGGTGGCAGTGGTCCACCCTGGCTAAGCAGGGTCCACCCTGGTTTACATTTGAATGGGAGACTGCATGGGTAAGTGCTGCTGAGTAAAAGAGGAACCTTTTAAACGTGGTGATTCTCTTTATTCAGCAGGGAGAGAGCAACTAGCCCTATCCATCCCCAGCACAGCATCCCTCCAGTGGCTGCTGCTGGTGTCTGTCTCGTGTTTAACAAAATGAATAAATAAAATAAAATAGAGAGAGGGCTGACAGAGACTCCTGCCTGCATCCTGGGAGGCACTGCTGCCAGTCTGGGTAAACAAGACTGAGCTGGCTGGACCAAGGGTCTGACTCAGCATATGGCAGCTTCCGATGTTCCAGACAGCAGTGGGCCATCCCAAGGAGGCGGCTCCATCGGGCCCCTCCACGGCAGGCTCTGGGGGCCCCTCAGCCACTCACCTGTCATAGGCACAGACGGTGTTGGTCACGGTGGTGTCTGCAGTGTCCGGGATGAGCCACTGGAAGGCGCTGCTGGTGCGCAGGCGGATGTGGGGCCAGTCCTCAGGCCGGACGAAGGAGCAGTCGGCATTGAAGTCCCCCAAGAAAAGCATGTCCTGATAGGGAGCAACAGACTCTGCCCTTCAGGAGCTGCTTGGAGGACTTCCGAAGTGCAAGAACCGTCCAGTCACAGCCCAGCAGGGAGGCTGATCCCAGGGGCAGATGAGGGGGCTGATCTCCCTGCCCGCGGAGAAGGAAGCGTTGCAAACTGCCATTGACTGAGTCAGGCCCTTGGTCCATCTAGCTCAGGATTGTCAACACTGACTGGCAGCGGCTCTCCAGGGTTTCAGAGAATAATCTTTCCCAGGCCGACTTGGAGATGCCGCCAGGAGCGGAACCTGGGACCCCCTGCGTGCCACGCCAGGAACTCTGTCTCTGAGCAACAGGGTCCCATTCTGAGCCTGATACAGAGGCGTAACTAGGGAAAATGGCGCCCGGGGCAAGCACTGAAATGGTGCCCCCCCGCGCTCCCCCACCCCCCCAACATACTACATTATACTTAGGTTTTTCCTCACAAGCGCCCGCCGCCAAGCAAAGCAATGGGGGGGCGTGGGCGGTGCGGAAGGGACCGCTCGTGGGGGAGAGGGCGCCGATGCGCTCCCTTGACTGCTGCAGCGCTGCTGCACTGAGCAGGAAACATTTGTATTAACAAAAAATTAAAAAAATTAATAATAAATTTTTTTTTGTCATGGCGGCGCCCCCCACGTGACCAGAAAAGATGGCGCCCAGGGCACGTGCCCCCCCTGCCCCCCCTATAGTTACGCCTCTGGCCTGATATCCCTCAGCCAGGCAGCTGACAAGCAAAAGGTGAGCTATGAGGGGAGAAGCCACCCTCGGGCCGCTCCGAGGGGACTGCTTACCTCAGACCCCCACTTGTCCCTCACGTCCAAGTAGACGTCGTAGAGAGTGTCAATCTCAGCCACCGCTTCTTTGGGAGGAGTGTGCAAGGGCACCAGGATCAGCTCTTTCACCTCTGAGAGAGAAGCCAGTGTGGTGTAGTGGTTAGAGTGTCGGGCCAGGACTGGGGAGACCTGAGTTCAAATCTCCATTCAGCCGTGGCACTCACTGGGTGACTGAATCTGGGCCAGCCACGTCTCTCTCAGCCTAGCCTACCTCACAGGGTTGTTGTGAGGAGAAACACATAACCAATGTACACCTCTCTGGGCTCCTTGGAGGAAGAGCAGGATAGAAATGTAAAAATAAATAAATAATAAAAGCCTCAGTAACACCCCAGGAATAGTCAGCCACACACAGATCACACGTGCCAGTCATAGGAACATAGGAAGCGGCCTTCTACTGAGTCAGGCCATTGGTCCTAGTTCAGCATTGTCTTCACAGACTGGCAGCAGCTTCACCAAGGTTGCAGGCAGGTGTTTCTCTCAGCCCTCTCTTGGAGATGCTCTCAGGGAGGGAACTTGGAACCTTCTGCTCTTTCCAGAGTCCCCAGCTCCTCTCTGGAGGTGAGCAGGGAATGCCTGGAAAAGACCTCACCTCACCCCAAGCCTGCTTCTTTCTTACCCTCCATGCCACACCGCCCCCCTGCAGCTCTTGCTGGATAATCCGTTCAGGCTGAAAGGCAGCAGCCGGAGGTTTGCTTTGCGGGGTGGGTCCCGATAGTGGCTGCCTTTCAGCCTGGAAGTTCTCCTGAAAGGATGCTGCTGCAGAATCTTCATATATCTGTGGCTGCAGTCCAGGGCAGGGCGGTCGTTGTTGAAGGCGAGGGGGAATCCACACAACCTTGAATGTCGCTGGCCAGACAAGCCCCTCTCCACTCTCATCTTATTTCTCTATTGTTTATCTTATGAATGGTTGGTTTTTCTGTGCAAACTTCCTTGAGAACTTTTATTGATAAGAGGGCCTCCGGAGCCAACGAGGGGCCCCCTGGAAGCCCACTAGGTCCAGAGTATGAAATTACTTAGCTGCACCCCTGACTGGCAGGCCTGCTTGTGGGGGGGGGGGACCAGGTGGAGCAATGGTCACGGCTCCTCCCTGGGGATACCCCATCAGTCAGGCCAGCTGGGTTTCTAGGGACGAATATGATGAATATTTATATACCGTTTTTCAACACAAGTTCCCAAAGTGGTTTACGGAGATATAAACAAACAAACAAACCAATAAAATGGCTCCCTGTCCCCAAAGGGCTCACAATCTAAAAAAGAAACATAAGATAGGCACCAGCAACAGCCACTGCAGGGAAGCTGTGCTGGGGATGGAGAGGGCCAGTTGCTCCCCGCCGTACCGCAGAAGAAGACCGAGTACAGTCTCAGAGGGGCTCCTTACCAGTCTGAGGTGCAGCAAATCTCACGATGAAGGGTTCCCTGCTGAAGGAGTCGTTCCCACAGGGCTCGCAGCCATCGTCATAATAGTAGCTGTCCAGAAGCGAGACCTTGTCCTCCCTGTGCCCAGAGAAGAAGCTTCAGCAGCTCACCTTTCCTGGGGGGGGGGTGTCTCTTGCCTCTGCTCATCCAGCAGCCTGGGCCAGGTGGGGTGTGTGTGGCTGGAGGGGTGGACAGGTGAAGGCAGGGAGGGGCCTGAAGGGAAATGGTGGGGAGGCCGTGGGATGCAGCAACCAAGCCACAGAGGGAAGAAGACCTCAGGAAGGGCAGGGAGGGCTGTCTGCTCTTGTTGGGAAGAGGGGACTAGGAGGGGAGCAGAGCAGCCTGGAGAGCCAAGGGGGCAGAGAGGGCCCAGAAACAGGGATGGGGGGTGGTTTGCTGAATCCTACATTGGGGTTTGAACCAAACTGGCTGCTCGCCTCTAGTAACCAATAACGTGGGGTGTCCGTAAACCGTGGCCGATTGCAGTCTCAAGATTTTGTGGTGCAGAACAGCGATGGGGGCGACATGACCAGGCCGGCCCCACCACACTCACAGAGAGGTTCTGGGGTTGGGGGAGCCACCCGGGATCCATCCAAGGCCATGACGTCCTGCCCCCGTGCTTGGCTCCAGCCGGGCCTGGGACTGGTGCCCTCACCTGTAAATGAACAGGTATTGCTCCTTGTAGGTGCTGCGTCCCAAAGGCTTGCTGACCACGTAGCCATACGGATCCGGAAAGGCCCTAGGGAGGAATTGGCAGAGAGCAGGGCAGGGTGAGACTTTCCTGGGTCTAACTTTGTCAATATCAAGGAAAAAGTGAGAACATGAGTCAGTCTTCTGGTTGTCCCCTGAAAAGCAGCAGAGAGGATGGCCCCAGCTTGCCTGTTTTAGGGAGTGCAAATGGAACGGCGCTCAGTGGCCCCATTCCTCCTCCTCCCACTGGAACAAGGGTCTTTGCTAGGTCTTCTCCCCCGTCCCACACATCCTGAGGCACAAGAGCTGGTCTTGTGGTAGCAAGCATGAATTGTCCCCTTTGCTAAGCAGGGTCCATCCTGGTTTTCATTTGAATGGCATACTACATGTGAGCACTGTGAGATATTCCCCTTGGGGGATGAGGCCGTAGCTCAGTGGAAGAGCACCTGCAGGCTTGCAAGCAGAAGGTAGGTTCCAAGTTCCCTCCCTGGCAGCATCTCCAAGATCGGGCTGAGAGAGATTCCTGCCTGCAACCTTGGAGAAGCCGCTGCCAGTCTGTGAAGACAATACTGAGCGAGACGGACCAAGGGTCTGACTCGGTAGAAGGCGGCTTCCTATGTTCCTACGAGTCAAGCCATTGGTCCATCCAGCCCAGCACTGTAGCCTGGCTTTTGTTTGCCCCCAGAGAGGCTCTCCATTCCTGGCAACCTCCATGGAGAAGCAGACCTGTTGAGGCGGTTCATCAGCTTCTTGACTGCACTCAGGTCAGAGTCTCGGACCTCCTGGACCAGGATGATGTCATAGGTGGACACAATCTGCAGAGGCACAAAACAGAGGGAACCTCAGGTGCCCAGCAGTGTCCTAAGCGAGGATGAGTGTGAAGAACTGGTGAGAATGGGAGGAGAGCGCTGGTCTTGTCGTAGCAAGCATGAATTGTCCCCTTTGCTAAGCCAGGTCTGCCCTGGTTTGCAATTAAATAGGAGCTACATGTGTGAGCACTGTCAGATATTCTCCTTTAGGGGATGGGGATGAGCAGCTGCATGCAGAAGGTTCCAAGTTCCCTCCCTGGCAGCATCTCCAAGATAAAGCTGAGAGAGGCTCCTGCGTGCAACTTGGGAGAAGCTGCTGCCAGTCTATGCAGACAATACTGAGCTAGATGGACCCATAGTCTGACTCAGTATATGGCAGCTTCCTATGTTTTTATGAATATGAAAAGCAGAAGGTGAGTGTTGTGCCAAGGCTGGGGGTGTTCTTTTCTTTTCTGCAAAGATTTGAGATGAGAGGGTGTGGTTCAGGGCTGCCACCCTCTAGGACTGTCTCCAGGTGACTCCAGCAACCTAATGGCTCAACATTGTGGGAAATATTTGATCAAATCAGCTGTCCAGGCACAGCTTTGTCCAGAGTTGCAGCCGCAAATCCCAACCTGTTTCCTAACTGGGAGAGGTCGAGATTCTGCATGTCTATAGAGAAGCGAAGGGATGTTTCTTTGGAGGAGGGCCCACCAGTGTCCCCTCTAAGGCGTGCTGCACATGTGCATGCGCTCACAATTTGTTGGATGTCCGCACAGTTAATTTTAGATCCTGCTTCGGTTGAATCAGGAAGGCCGCACTCTGGATGCACATGCACACGCACTGTCTTGATACAAAACTCATTCTGCGCACAGATGAAGAAAATTAGAGGGAATACTGGTGCCCGCCCTTATGGCTTCATGAGCCCTGGCCTATGTCTCCTCAGATGAGACCAGATTGACTCACGCTGACAATGAGGTCTGTGATGGTCTCATTGGACAGTTTGCTGTCCCCAAAGGTCTGGATGTTGAATGCGCCGATGTGCAGGGAGAGGATGGGATGCAGGAGGCCAGCAACCCCCAGCACTAGCAGAGGCAGCTCTGGCTTCATGGTCCTTCTGTTGCACAGAAGAAAGTAAGCAGAGAGGTGGTTACATCCCCCGCCCCATGCCTGGAAGAGGGAAACAGGTCTTCTTCTTTGGCATCAAGCAACCGCCAGGCAAAGTGAGTTAAGCAGGGAACCAAATCCATCCAACCAGGGGCCAGCCCTTCCAGAAAATTTCCTAGCGACTTGCATTGAAACATACATTGTCCTTGTAACCCAAAACAAAGACATTTGCATTTCAATGGCATACATGCATAGATTTCCTTCATTTTAAAAACTCATGTTCTCTTGTGATTCTCTTGTTTGGAACTAGGCATATGCCTAACCTTCATTTTAGATTGTGATCCTTTTGCTTTAAATTCTGAAAACGTACCTTTAGTTCTATATTGTGATGACTTCGGTTTTAAGCAATACAGAACTTGAACTTGGTGTGTGTGTGTGTGTATATATATATATATATATATATATATATATATATATATATATATATAAAATATCACACAACATCTCATTCTGCAAATACAAATATCCAGGGCTTTAAACATCCATACGCAAGAGATCCAGTGTTTGTGCCAGAGGGTGCCTTGTGGGACAGCCAAAGGTCTGGGACGGGCAAGGCAGTTGCTGTGTTAGGCACGAAAGTGGTGCACAGACGCAAAGCTTAGAGGGAAAGGGAGAGCTGAGCTGAACAAAGTGATCCAGTTGGGAGGGGTGTTGTTACTGTCAGGGGAGGGGGCTCCTCTCAAGAGAGAGCCTCCTGTTCTCATGTGCCATGCCTTGTCCTCGCTGGAGCACCCCTCGTGTCCCCTGGGACTCTACAGCCTGGCTTTGCAGATCTGTGCCCTCTGAGCTGGACGGAGCCCCCTTCTCCATCTCCTCATTCCCCTGGCCACCTTACCTGGTGCAGGTGAGCCGTCTGCAGTGTCTGCCGCCTGCCGCGGAGTTCTTCTTGAAGGCACACCTCTGTAAAGGTCACCTTTCCCTACTGAAAGACATGATTGTTTCTGGGATGGGCAGGGGGTGGGGATGTGGAGACAGCCTTCTGTTAACTTGTCTTTATTATGTTGGGGGCATTCATCCTCTATCCCAAGGGGCCCGATAGCCAAGTATGGGCCAGGGAATTCTTAGGTGGGACCCTCCTCATGTTCATAGGCATCCAGGGACTTCTCAAATTTATGGGGTGGGGGGGAGCTGCACAGGGCACATGGGAGAAGA
Source organism: Hemicordylus capensis (assembly GCF_027244095.1). Lineage (NCBI taxonomy): Eukaryota > Metazoa > Chordata > Lepidosauria > Squamata > Cordylidae > Hemicordylus > Hemicordylus capensis. Next base: position 4,994,718 of record NC_069669.1, read on the forward strand.
GGTCTTGTGGTAGCAAGCATAAATTCTACCTTTTGCTAAGCAGGGTCCACCCTGGTTTGCATTTGAATGGGAGACTACATGTGTGAGCACTGTAAGATATTCCCCTAGGGATGGGACCACTCTGGGAAGAGCACAGCAAGAGACCCAGGCCAAAACTGGCTTTTGGAATTGAGGGAAGTTCTGATGTGAAACTGGAACACGTTTTTAGGCCAATTCCGTCACATCCACACCGCCCCCCCCCCCGCCCCAACCTGTTCCATTGGGGAAAGTGTTCTGCTGGACACTGCTGAAAATGGGACAACACCCCAAAAGTCAGGGTGGCTTAAACATCACCAGTGAGTTTTGGGGAATACTAGACACTTAACTCATCATATAGCCTATATATAGCCTTTGGTGCAGACTATGAATAGCACAACAAAGTACAAAACATACAGAGGATCAGAACAAACATGATCCCCAAACACTTCCCAAAAGACAAACACACAAACAGCCATTTCAACAATCTCATGGTCTCCTGTACTGTAACCATGCCTTGCTTTACTGTATACTAGGGAAGGACAATGCGCAGGCCAGTTTCAATTAATCCACGTCTGCAATCTCTCCCACCTTCCTTGCTGGCAGTGGGGTGGGGTGGGGTTTGCATCCCAATGTGAGTGTTCACTGATCATTGACAGACATGAACCTGGTCATTTCAAACTGGTCAAGCCAGTGACCCCTAGCTTTTCTCCTTGTAAGTTGTTATACTACTTCTGATCAGAGAATCCTAGAGTGAAAGGGCCCTGAGAGGCAGCTGTGCCTCCTACGAACTTGCTGAGTTGCTCCAAAGACAACACAGGACTGACTATGTTGTTCAACTGACTGATAAACTTGAGCATGTGAGCTGGCTGATACTACCTGGCAGTAGGGATGTGCGAACGTGTTCGACGCCGAGCCTGTTCGGTTCGACGGTTCGGGGTCGAACCGAACCATCCCCTGTTCGGTCCAACCCCGGACCGAACACCCCCCCAACTGTTTGGGGGTTTTGCGGAATTTTTTTAAAAAATAAAAAACAATTATTATTTTTTACTTACCCACTTCTGGAGAGTTCTTGGAGGTGGCGGGGGGTGGTGGTTGTCCACGGAGGTCCACCCTCCCCCCGACGGCCTCCCTTTTTGCTGCCATTCCCCACAAATTTTACGTCCCTGTAGGTTCCTTGTTCCCCCAAAACAAATGGGAGGTGACCACTTTGGGGGATTTGGCCTGACCAGATTACACCGTGGTGGGCAGTGGTGGGGGCTGGGTGTGTGGGCTACAGAGACCCTCGATTCTGCCAGGGAAGCTCCAAAGGGGCTCAGGCAATCAAAATCACAGAAAAGAATGCAGTCCATTCGTGCCAGCTGTCACATACACTGCCAGGATGTATCTGCACTCTGTACCTTTTCTGGAGTTAGAAGGTCTTCATTCCAGAGGAAAGCATACATCCTGCGCAAATGAAACCTACAATTTTAAATGAGAATTTCCGTGGGGCCCTTTACCTTTGCCGCGGCTGTTCATGCAGAGAACAAATCCTTCTGACCCAAGTTTCTTAAAATATTCACAGCAGCCCCAACCTTGACAGGTGTTTATCTGTTATTATATTTGCACAGGTGTGTAAATTCCGTATGGGAGATTTCAAAGTGGGGGAGACATGGGAAGTGGCTAGTTTTGAGGGGTTTATTTAAAAGTATTTTATTTAATCATAGGAGATAACAGTAATTAATGGAGCTTCCCATCTTTCCACACTCAGTCTGACTCCAGAAATATCAGCCTGTTGATACTGAACTCCTCCGACAATGAGGGAGGCTTGGCTGTCGTGCATGTGGGACAGGGCCTTCTCTGTTGCTGCCCCCAGACACTGGAATGCTCTCTCCTTACATTTTACTGCAACCTTGGAAAAGCTGCTGCCCGTCTGTGTAGACAATACTGAGCAAGATAGACCAACGGTCTGACTCAGGACATGGCAGCTTCCTATGTTCCTATTGTATCTGTTCTGTTGGTGTTGTAAGCCGCCCCATGCAGTAGTGTACTGGAGGGGTGGGGTATAAATATCAAGTAAGTAAGCAAGCAAGTAAATAAATAATACCTCTTATGACAACAACATCTAGACTCTGGTCCTGGCATCATGCCAGAGGCCACCAGAGAGAATTCAGGGTGCACGTTTCAGATACTCCAACTGATCCGGTTTCCCAGAAAAAATTCTTCTAGTATTTTCCAGTTCCGCTTCTTGGTAAATCCCTCACCCTATTTTGTCCCTGGTTTTGCCTCTTGAGGACTCACTGAGACCTGCCACGACCCCCACTCTTCCTTCTGCAATGAGAACACTGAAGACCTACCTGTTTGGGGCACCTTTTAATAATTGATGGATGTTAATGCTGACTCTATTTAATGATTATCCTGCTGCGTTTTCTGGTCTTATTGTTTTGTTGTGAGCTTTGTTCCATATCATTCATACACACACACACACACACGTACATATATATATATATGGCGTGTTTTTGTCTTTTGTTCAGTGCCTTGTGAAACAATCCTTCGAAAAGGCAGAAAATACATTTGCAATAAATAGCTGAAATATCATTTGTGGGAATTGTGGACGTCGTCCTTTGGAGTTTAGCTCCCTCCCCCAGGTCTCAATAAGTCAAATCTCTGAGTGGGAGGTGGGTGCATCTTTTTGCAATTGCACATGCATGTAAACGCACACACATGGACATGAAAGTGGTGGCTGTCCGCATGCTGGGGAAACCTTTCTTGTTGCACTGTTGATATATGGCAGGGTGTTTTTCTACTGCATTTTTAACCTCAAGACTGTTCTTGGCTTTTAAAAGTAAGAGGACAGGATATTGCAGAATACTACTAGTACTACTACTAATAATAATAATAATAAATAATAAAGGGATGCAGAAGGTGGAGGTGATAACGAACTCTCAGCAATGTGTGTGCGTTAGAGGGCAGGAGACCCAGGGAGTAATCCAGGATATTAAAAGAGCAAGGGGCATCTCCCTGCTGGCAGGTATGACATTTCCAGTCTGCATTCTCTCCCTCCTTATTCCCTGCCCACCATGGATGAGGGCCACAGCTCAGTGGCAGAGCCCCTGCTTTGCACTCAGAAGGACCCAGGTTCAGACCCTGGCTGGCTGGCAGCATCTCTAGGTAGGGCTGGGAAAGACCCTTTTCTGTCTGAAACCCCAGAGAGCTGCTGCCAGTCCATGTAAACAATGCTGAGCTAGATGGACCAAGGGCTGGACTCAGGAGAAGGCAGCTTGTTATGTTCAACTTGAGTTTGCGATCTCCATCTCACACTATCTCGCTCCCTCCAGGCTGCCTCAGCCCTTCTTTCTTAATTGTTGGAGGACATGCCCATGTTCACATGCCCATGAACATGCCCACTTCGGCCTACATCCATCTAGTCCAGGAGGGAGGGAAACATGAAGCTCAGTGCAGTTCCTTAGCAACTAACCATAGTGGCTGGGGACCAACTGCTGGGGTTGCTAGGCAACGTGTTTCCTCCCTCCTCACTGGCAGGGGCTGGTGTGTTGAGGGTGCACACAGCCACAGGTGAAACATGTGCTATACAGAGCACACACACCCGCCCCATGCCAGGCAGGGATGGACAGGAAGTCTTGCCTAGCAGACTTGTGTTTCTTTTTTTAGATTGTAAGCCCTTTGGGGACAGGGAGCTGCATTATTTAATTATTTATTTGTATCTATGTAAACTGCTTTGGAGACTTTTGTATATATATATATATAATGTTTGTATTCCCCCATGCTCACGGCCATCCTGATCACGTCAAAAGGGGTCCATCTGCAGTGAGTGAGGGGCTGCCCTATGGAGGAGGGCACCAGCCCTTGGCCCTGCTTATGCCCAAGCCCTGGGGGGTGGGGTATGCCTAGCTGGATCACCCCCTCCTCTTCTGAGCCCCCAGGTGGGTGGCAGGCAGCTGTTCTCTGTTTGCATTCCTTCAATAATCAAGGATTTTGCTCGTCCTTGAATTGCAGCTGGCTGGTTTCTCAGCTTGCAGCCAGGGCTTGTAGCATTTTTGGCGCTGGGCAAACGTGTGTAAGGTCGTTCCCAGGGCGGGGGGAGCATGGAGGAAGGCAGGATTCTCCCTCCCTCCCCCCAGATGATCAGAGCTTCTTTGGGGCTCCGCTACTCCCATGCCCACATGACTGGCGTAGCAGCGGACTCCCAAAGTGGGATCGGGAAGAGTAAGTCCTCCTGCATCCCACAATGCACCGTGCAGGCAGTGGCAGTCTGCGGCTGTGTGGCACCGCTCCTCTCCCTGGCTGTGCTTTCCACAGCACTCTATTGGCCACTGCTCCTGGTAGACATAAGAACAGCCCTGCTGGATCAGGCCCAAGACCCATCTAGTCCAGCATCCTGTTTCGCACAGTGGCCCACCAGATGCCGCCGGAAGCCACAGGCAGGAGTTGAGGGCATGCCCCTTCTCCTGCCGTTACTCCCCTGCAACTGGACATTTTTAGAGCTGCTATGCTGCAGGCAACCAAAATGTGAGGCTGGACGGACTCCTTTCCCCTCCAGCCTGGGTTCTTTGGACCTATTTACCCAATGGTGGCTCCGCCCTTGCGGGTAACCCAGATCTGCTACCCGGGCAAAAAGTGAGGTTGGAGGGGGAAAGGAGTCCATCCAATCTCACTTTTTGCCTGGGTAGCAAATCTGGGTTACCTGCAGGGGTGGAGCCACCGTTGGGTAAATGGGTCCAAAGAGCCCAGGCCGCCACCAATCCGGGGCTACGAGCACGGCCCCAGACACGCCCCCCCATGTCTGATGTCAGATGCAGGGAGGGCGTTATTTCGGTCCCAAACGGGGCCATCTGGAACCAAAATTGGCCTGCGCTGCGTTGGCAGTGCTGCTGGAGTGACTCTCCCTGCCTTAAAGGCGGAGAGAGCTGCTCCTGGTCTCACTGCCAACGCCGCGGGGCTGATCGATCCGTCTCCCAAACGAGTCTGCGCAGCCCTGTTTGGGAGGGAGACCACGCGCCCACGTCTGACGTTATACATAGGGGAGGCGCTAGCCGGCCCCCTGCATCTGACATCAGTCGTAGGGAGCAGGGCCAGGGGGCTGCCGGCAGCCACACACTGCCCGCTACCAGCCTCCCTACGCCCTCCTGGTTACCCAGGTCTCCAGCAGCTGAGTCAGGAGGCCTCCCGGTGGCCAAGAAGACCAAGGATGCTTAGATAAACTCTCTCTTGCCCAAGCAGCTTATATCCTGAGAACGGACCATGTCTTGAGAATGAACCCTGCTAACTGAGCAAAGAGGAACTTTTTTCAAAGTGGTGATCCTCTTTATTGAGCTGTGGGAGAGCGACTGGCCCTCTCCATCCCCAGCACAGCATCCCTTCAGTAGCTGTTGCTGTTGTTTACCTTATGCTTCTTTTTTTTAAGATTGTGAGCCCTTTGGGGACTGGGTCCGGGAGCCGTTTTAATTGATTGACTGATTGATTATTATCTATGTAAACTGCTTTGGGGACTCTTGTTGAAAAGCAGTATAGGAATATTTGACTGATTCACCTGTGTCTTTCCTACAAATCTCCACCCAGGACTGGTCCAAGTTAAAAAAATAAATAAATCAAAAAGCTAAGCTCTAGACCTCGTAGAAGCGGAGTTATGGAGCAAAACATGCAGTCACTATTCTGCTCAACCGCTGGATTTGGATTAAGAGATCTTGGATTAAGAGAGCACGGGAGGCTCACTGAGAGGGTTTCACTTTCACAAGTACAGTAATCCCTTGAGGGATGTTGCCTTGCTTGTTGTCAGTAGGGGATCTCTTTTGGGCAGTTGAGAGGATAGCTTGCTTTTGATGTGAATCACTACCTGCCTGCCAGGCTGTGTATTGTACTGTTTCAGGACTTCCTTGGCTTTACGTTCAATGAATGCCTACTTAGAAGTAAGCACCATTAGTTTCAATCAGATCTTCTCTCAGATAAGTGTGTACAGAACTGCAGCCGTAATTCAAAAGCTGTGCATTTTTTGTTCTATTGCTGCTGTTAATATGTCAAGGAAAATGATCAGGCAAAGATATCTTTTCCAACGATTGTCGGTAGATATCTAGAGCAAATACAGGTTAACTGGAAAGTGCAGGCACTAATTTGTAAATGCAAATTATTAGCAAGCCAATTTACATAACATGCAATTAGGCACCTGGATTTGGGGAGCTAGGATATGGCAACCCTCTGGACCTCTGCACCCCTCGCCTTTGTGGGGGGTGGGGGGAGTGCAGCAACACCTTGGGTCAAGACAGTCGCTCCCTTCCCTTCCCTTCTCCCACCCCAAATTCAGCGCAGTAAGGAGGCTCACAGAGCCTCTGGAAGGCAGTGTGTGGAAGGACCCCCTGACACTGGAGCCAGCCGTGTGATGGTGGTAAGGGTAAGAACTTTTGCACCACTTTTCCTGGTAGCTCCATGCGACAATATTATAATCATCATCAAAGAAAAGACCACCATAAACAGCAATCAATTTATGTTCCTTGTATTGTTTTGTAACACACCAGCGAAAGGCATGCACTGAAAAGCGGAAGTATGCACGATAAATAACAGCAAGGATAACAGGCGACTGCTAAAGACTCGACGGTCACGCTCGACAGAGAAGCAGGCTCGGAAAAACCATTGCTCGAAGCCCCGCCCACTCCGAGGCAAACCTAACCCCGCCGCGCCCGGAAGCGCTGTTGCTCGTCTTGGTCACCGGGTGTCGCTGCTGCGCAGGCGTGAATAAATTGTCGAATGGCAGCAGCCGCTGCTCCAGGTCGTCCTTTTTGGCCGCGACCGGCCACCGTCTACCATTCGGCCGCCGCTGGCCGGAGGTGGCGGACGGAGCGGGTGCGGAAGAGGTGCGGAAGCCGCGAGGGACGGAGCGGGAAAGCGTGAGACCGGCGGGTGGGGCTGTGACGTCACTGCCGTAACTAAGGGGGCTCCGTGACGTCATTGTCGTTAGTTCTGGTGGTGATGCGCGTCTGTGGGCGGGTTCACACGTGCACGCCCATCCCTTGCGGAGGGCAGGGGCTTGGCAGTGGGGCTGGGCCGCCCCCTACCAGACAGGATGCGTGCAGACCTTCCTGTGGCGCGTGCACATGTGAACGCGCCCCTTGCCTCTGACGCGGGTTCTGCTGCTGCAGGGGCACCATGAGCGACATCCGACACTCGCTGCTCCGCCGGGATGCTTTGAGCGCGGCGAAGGAAGTCCTCTACCACCTGGACATCTACTTCAGCAGCCAGCTGCAGAACGTGCCGCTGCCCATCGTGGACAAGGGGCCCGTCGAACTGCTGGAGGAGTTCCTCTTTCAGATCCCCAAGGAGCGCGGCTCCCAGCCCAAGGTAGGGGCAGGCCTTGGGGGGTGGGGGGTGGGAGGCGGGGCAGGGCCCAGCATGCCTGGCATCCAAGCCCTCCAGGAGACTGGCCGGATAGCGGTATCTCACAGTGCATCCTACCTCACAGGATTGTTGTGAGGAGAACAAGGGGCAGAGCCAAACACACCTCCCTGTGCACTTGGGAAGGAGGGAGGGTGGGTGGTCAGTGCAACCAAGAAAGATATGCCTGCCTCTACCCCAAAGAAGGTGTGTGACTGTGGGAGTGCAGGAAGAAGCGCCCAGTTGTGAGCCTGCTGTGGTGAAGAGCATAATTGTAGCATAACCACTTCACAGGGTTGTTGTGATTCTAAACAGCCACTCTGAGCTTGCACAGGGAAGGTAGGATACAAATTTCTTAATGATCCTTGGTGCCCTTTGGAGCTGTTTGCTTTTGCCCAGGGGGTGGCGGTTGGTGAAAGATTCTTCCTGGGAAGCGGTTTGGGGCTTTGCTGGTGAGGAAGGAACCTGCTTTCCTTTTTTGCTTCCAGAGAATGAACTCACTGCAGGAGCTTCAGCTGCTGGAGATCATGTGCAACTATTTCCAAGAGCAAAGCAAGGACTCTGTCCGGCAGATCATTTTCTCCTCCCTCTTCAGCCCTCAAGGAAACAAAGCGGATGACAGTAGGATGGCCCTTCTGGGGAAGCTGGTCTCGATGGCAGTCGCTGTCTGTAGGGTGCCCGTCTTGGAGTGTGCAGCTTCATGGCTGCAGGTGAGATGCGGGTTCACCTTAAGGTGGCTGTGTCCTTGATGTCGTGGGTATCCTGCCTTTCCTCCCAGGAGCAGAAGGTGTCATTTGGGCTCCCCCATCTGGGCTGGAATCGGACTCAGGCCTTCTTGGCTTCGGCAAAGGGGAAGAATCATCTCCCTCCCAAACAAGTGTAGGCACAGGGGGTGAAATTGAAGCAGCAGCTGGGGAAATGGGGGCAATAGGGTCCAGTGTTCTCTCTATGGCGTGCATATATGCGTGCACTCACAAGGTTTTTTAATGTACGCCCAGTTAATTTTAGATCCCACTCAGGTTGAATTGGGAAGGCACCACTCTCAGTGCATGTGTGCACACACTGCCTTGATATTGCCACCCATTTCTCACACAGATGACAAAAATTAGAGGGCACACTGATAGGGTCCCTTCTTGCTCATCCTTCTCTGGTAAGTGGTCCCAGCCTTACCCCTTGAACTGCAGAAGCAGAGTGACAGGAAGGGATCTTTCACATCTTAACAGGCCATTGCAGACCTTGCATTTATTTTGTTTGTTTAGAAGGAGATTTAGAGCCTGTATTTCTACATGTGAGTAAATTAAAGCAGCATTTTTTAAAAAAAATCTTAACTTTTTAAACCATCAAAGCTTTTTAAAAAAAGAATTAAAGTTTTTTAAAGCTGTGCTGTGAACACACTGGGAACACACTGGGTTCTGGCCCTCCTGGTTTGTCACTGTGGCCTTGTTGAACTCTCTTCCAGCGGACGCCAGCTGTCTACTGTGTGAGACTGGCACAGGCCTTGGTGGACGACTACTGCAGTCTGGTGCCGGGTTCCGTCCAGACCCTGAAGCAGATCTTCAGCGCCAGCCCTCGCTTCTGCTGCCAGTTCATCACGTCGGTCACCATGCTCTATGACATGTCGTCGGGTAACACCCTCCTTTTGCTGCTCTCTCTCTTCCTCCTCCCCCCCCCACCCAGAAAGCCGCACTTCTGGGGCTCTGCTTCCTTGCAAATGCAGTGGGAGCGGTCGAGGGTCTCTTGCTGTGGCCACCTCACGAGCCTCTTCCAAGCCCCTTCTCCCTTCTTTTCAGATGAGCTCATCCCCCCTCCGGACTTGCTGGAGATGGTTGTTTCCTGGATCTTCGAGGACCCCCGCTTGATCCTCATCACCTTCTTGAACACGCCCATTGCAGCCAGCCTGCCGATTGGGTTTTTGGAGCTCACTCCGCTCAGCAGCCTGATTCGCTGGTGTGTGAAGGCCCCACTGGCTTACAAAAGGAGGAAGCCCCTTCTGTCGAACGGCCACCTCAACGGGAAGCTGGCTAAGGACTCTTCTGCCTCGGAGAAAGACTGTCATCCTCTGTATTCCAAACTGCACCTCAGCGTCCTCCAGGTCCTGATGATGCTGCAGGGGCACTTGACTGAAAAGAACTTATATGGGCGCCTGGGGCTGGTCCCTTTTGAGCACGTGGTTTCTCTTGTGGAAGAAATGAGCAGGCTGGCAGATGAACTCAACCCACCCAAAGAGACTGAGCTGGCGCTTGACCGGCTGGCTCAGGCCTTGCAGGTGGCCATGGCGTCCGGGGCACTGCTGTGCACGAGAGGTAAGTGCTGTGAGGACAGCCCGTGGCCAGCATGGTTCGTACTGACGGGAGGCTGCACCTAGGTGGGAGAGAATCGTGGGAAATGGCCAGCAGCCTTAGAGGGTGGCAGTCCCTTCCTCCCTCAGCATCTGCCTCTGCAGCTCTGTGGGGCCCTGCTCATTTGCATCCCCCTCAGCCCAGGAAAAGGGTGTTAATTTCCAAGCCTGGGCCTTCTGACTTGACACATCCTGCGCCTGAAAAGTGCTCCACAGGGCTGCTGGTTTCATTTAGCTCCACAAGAGTGGAGGTACTGGGGGCCACATGGAATAGCCCTGAGGCAGAAAAGCTGGAGGAGAAGTCTTCTTAGGCAAGACGTGGCGTGCAAGAGAGGACTCTGTGGTTTGTCTCCCTCTCCTGTTTTTCAAAACCTTCACTTGTTCTCTTTTCTTCTTCTTCTTTCAGAGGATCTAAGGACGGTCTGCTCCAGACTACCCCATAACAAGTAAGGAAACTCTCTGAGTGTAAAACAAAGCAAATCCCAAAGTGTGCCAGAAGCCCCCCCTAGAAACGCAAAGCGATCTCTACCCTGAGAAGGCCTAGAACGGCCAGCTGTACCTCCAGCTTCCAGGGTGGAGTGATAACGGTAGTCGTGCTTATGAGGCTCTTCCCAGTTCTCAGCAAGAGTTTGTTTTTGTATGTGGGAACTTCAGCCAGAGTGTCACACTGTCCTGTTGGTGCTCTGCACTTGCTGCTGTGTTGTAAATTGGAGGTTCTCAACCTTGGGTCCCCCTCCAACCACTGTGGCTGGTGATGTAGATCCCCAGTCCAACAACATCTGGAGACCCAACGTCAAGAATCCCTGTTGTAAATGGTTTTGTTTCGTTCCAATTTTCAGTCAGTGTCCAAATTTGGACACCTTTGCCCTGGAGAAAGGCCATCACTCAGTGGTCCCAAGTTCCATCCTTGGCTTCCCCACTTAAAGGGCCAGGTAGCAGCGGGTGGGAGAGGCACATGAAGCTGCTGTCCACTGAGTCAGACTATTGGCCCATCTAGCTTAGTACTGTCTACACTGACTGGCAGCAGCTCTCCAAGGTTCCAGGCAGGAGTCCCTCCCAGCTTTCCTGGGAGAGGCTGCCAGAGAGTGAACCTCTGCATGTGAAGCAGATGCTCTGCTGCTGAGCTACGTTCCTGTCCCCAGCTGCTCTTTGCCTGGGAAAGCCAGAGAGCCCCTGCCAGTCACTGAGTGAGATGGGCCCATGGTCGGAGGGGCTAGGAGGAAGTGTACAATATGTTCAGCCGTATTTCTCTATCTGAAAACCTGGCCATATTTAGTTGATGATTTCCCCACTGACCGGGCAGCATGGCCCATTGTAGCCAGTGATGGACCTGCTGGACCGTCCCTTTCCTCCCCAGTAGGTCACCCCCTTATTAATGTTGCCCTGCAGCCAGCCACACTCTCAATCTCCGCCCTTTCCTCTCTCCCTGTAGCCTGCTCCAGCTGGTGATCTCAGGTCCAGTCCAGCAGCAAGCTCATGCTGCTCTGCATCCAGGATTTTATCCACCAATCCACACCCCTCCTCTGGGGTATCCTACCCACCCGGCACACCCAGCAATGCCAGCACACCCTGCTCTCCCTGCCCATCCTGTACAGACGTTCATCCCGGGCGTACCGTTTCCCTACCGCCCTATCCGCTGAATGGCATGTGAGCTCCAAGAATCTATTTTCCACTGACTGACTGGAGAAGCCCTCAGGGAGAGTGCTAAATCCTTTGGGGGAAACCATGTGTCACCATCTTTAGTCTTGTGAAGTGCTCTCTAGAGGTAAAGATTTCTTCTCCAGCAGGAAGATTTTGCAAGCATTAGATATCACAATGGGACCGGTGCTGTTTTGATTTTTTTAAAAGACAAAATTTATTGTATGGATAAGAAGAGACACCAAGGCCCCAAAATGGATGGGACAGCTTCTGTCAACTTGTGTTAAACAGGGCCCTGGAATGGTGAAGCTCTGTTTGTCATCTGCTGGGCCTGCTGTCAACACCTTTGTGGGACCTGACCTCCCCCTTCAGGAAAACCTTTGGTTGCTTCATGTGGAAAAGAGGAAGGAGAACAGCCACTTCATGTTTTGTAAACAGTGCCCTTGGCCTTTTCCTGTATATCCCAATTTGAGAGTCTGGATGTTTGTTTTTTAAAAACTGCAGGTTTTTGCTTCAAGAGTAGCCACCTCCGGCATTTTCTTTCCGGGGGTGGGGGAGAAAATGATCTCTGACTCTGTTTCTTTGATATTGTTTGACAAATCTATATTTGATTAGAAAAAGATCTTTTCCTTCCTTGATTTGCTTTGGGTGGCAGCTTGTGATGTCTTTTTAGAGGTTCAAACTAGGTGTGTGTGTAAATGCAGGTACTCATCTGCCAAAGTTCATGTTTTTAAGCAAAAATTAAAGTTCTCCCTCAGTGTGTAAGGTTACTACACCACCACTGAAAGTAAGGAGGAGTCCTCCAACGCCAGTCTTGTGTACAAGAGACTAGTGGTGTGCATGGAACCGGCGCCGGCCAGTTCAAAGGTGGGAGTTCAAAGGCTGTCCTCTTTAAGGATGCGGGAGGGTGCTCTTACCCCTCCTGCTCCATTTTCCCTGCTGGTGCTGCCTTTTAAAATGGTCCAGTGGGGTGGCAGCGTACCTCCTTGGTACCTCCTTGCCGCCCCACTGGACTGTTTTAAATGGCAGTGCCGGTGGTGGAAATGCGGCAGGAGGGGTAAGAGCACCTTCGCCCATCCTTAAAAAGTCCCCCCCCACACACACACACCTTCAAACTGGCTGAACTGCCAGTCTTTCAAACTGGTTCAGAGGCCCATAAAGGGTCTCCGAACTGGTTCTGTGCTCAACCCCTACAAGATGTTTCATAGCAAACAGCTCCTGTCCTCAGGTTCCTTGAAATCACCCACTGATGCAATTGATCTTCATGAGGACATCCTGCAGGAGCCAGTTAGCTGAAAGAATGGTCCAGGTCCCCTCCTCATCACTTCAGAGCATGATGCAGAGAGGTCCGTCCTGTGAGGTCTTCTTCATCATGGGCCCCTGTTTGTCCATGGTGGGAGAAGCACAGAGCTTCCAGTTCCACAGTGTCTTGCTAGCATCTGAAAGGAGGAGTGTGGTTTGTAATAAAATTAAAAATGAAGAGTCCCAAGTTACAGTACTTCTCTTACTTTCAGCCACAGTGTGCAGACATTCTTTTGTCAAAGTGCCCAACAAGAAATAGTCTTAATTTGGAGAAATGTGAATAATTCAGACTGGCTTAAATTCTTTAAAGAAAGAAAAGTTGATAAATGAGATGTTGCAGTTCCTACAGTGTGCTGCAGCTATTCCCAATATCTGTTACTGAGGGTGTGCCGCTGCTTCTAATGTTTTAGAGTCTAGTGCTGTGCAATTTTAGGGTCAGGTGCAAATGAGCTGTAGTTCAGCAACATCTGGAGGAATCTAGGTTGGGAACCACTGGTCTAATGGAAAACTCTTGTCCACTTAAAAAACAACAGTGAATTGGTTGCTGCCTCTTGTCTGGTTTGAATGAGGGAGGCCTGTGGGCACAGTTGCACAAAGAGATCCTGGATCTGATTGGAAGGTGGCATCAGATAAATAGCATCTGTGGGGTTCTACGTCTGCTATTGATCTCCAGGCAGATGCTGTTTTCAGGGTCTGCAAGTGCAGTCCAAGGGCTATTCAGGTGGGATCTAAAAAGTTGCTGCTGGTGCTGCAGTGCAACTTTGGACTCCCCACAATCTTTTCCCCCAAAGGGGAACTTGGACACTGGTCAACTGGAGGCTTGGGAGTCTCTCTTGGGGCCTAGAGCGGGGGGGGATTTTAAAAACCCACAACAGCTGCAGATGTGAGGCTGCCAGTATCTTGATCCAGGTGAGCTGGCTAAACTGGATCCAGGTGAGCAGGCTAAAGCCAACTTCTCAGAAGCTTAAAGCTCTCATGTTTTGACTGTTTAAGCTTTCTGTCAGGGCGAGAGTTGTCAGCCTTTCTCCCGAACAAGCAGGACTCCACTGGGTCAGACAGAGGGAGTTTGTCCACTGTAGCATTCTGTTTCAACCAGGTGCCTCCAGGAAGTCTGTAAGTAGGACCTGAAACCCGCAGGCGGCCTTCTGTGCTGTTGCCTCCCCAGAAACCGATATTCACGGAAGCCACTTTCCGAACACGGAGGTCCCATGACTCGCTTTCAGTAGAGTAGCTAATGCTGGACCTGCCTTGGGTGGTTCATCAAAAGAGCCATCCTGGATCTGCCCAGGACAAGTCTGTTTGCTCCGCCATCCTGCTTCCGCCACCGTGGCCAGCCAGATACTCCCAACAGGAATGCCTTCTCCCCCTGCTGAAGGGCCCATGAGGCACCTTTAAAGATGGCGGCTCTCCAGCTTAGCACGGGAGCCACGGGCCCCGTTTTGCCGAAGCACAGCATGCGCAGAGGCGCAAGGGCCGAGTCGCCCCGCCCCTCTCCCCGCCCCCTCGTCCAAGATGGCGGCGGCGAAGCCGTCGGGGGCCACGTGACCGCCAGCGCTCGCCAATGGGGCGGTGCCTTGTTGCGTGGTCGGCCCGTCACAGCCGCTGATGAGGACAAGAGAGAGAAGAGGAGCCCCGTCGCCCGCGTCCGCCCCTCTCGCCGCCGCCGCCCGGGATGCGCTGAGCCAGAGAGCCGCGTTCGGACACTGCCGCCGCGGCCGGCGTCACCCTTCAGGTGAGGCCGGTGAGGCAAGGTGTCGGCAGGCAGGTCCGGGTCCCCCCGCAGTCCTGCCTGGGCCTGGCCGGAGGCCGGTCGCTCTCTGAGCCCCGCCACCCCACAGGTAAAAGCGGGGCGGGGAGGGAATCTTGCAGTCCGCCCTGAGCTCCAGGGAGGGGAGGGGCCGGGCCGACCGACTCAGCGTCCGGAGGAGGAGGAGGAGGAGGAAGAAAAAGAAAAAGAAAAAGAAGAGTGGCTTCCAGGCAGGCCAAGCTCCTCCCGAGTAGTCCCACTGAAAGGAAGGAGATAAGTTAGGCATGGCTAACTTGTCCCACTAACTTCAATGGGACCTCTCGTGAGCCCTCGAGTCTGGCTGCCAGCCGCTGTTTTCATCCCATCCTATTTTGTTTATTTCCTTTATCCAAACACGGCTCGCAGTTTTAAAAAAACAAACCCACTTAAAATGTCAACATAAGATTCACAGAAGAACATGACAGCAGAGTAAGAATAGCGATAGTGCCACAGTCCTGCTTTTCTTGGCGGGGTCGAGGACTGATCCGTAGGTGGAGAGAGGCAGGGAGGACAACTTCTCAGCCTTGAAATCTTTTGGGTTCCAGGAATCCTCTCCCTCCTGTCACTTCCCTTCGAGCAGCATGGCCTGCTGGCAAAGCTACATAGTCCCCTCTGGCCCCTTTGTTTCTTTCTCCCCCAAATGAAACCTCTCCAGGAGGCTTGGGATTTACATCTCTACCTGACAATAAATAAGTCTGCCCCCTCCCAAACTCTGAAGCTTTTGAGCTATGTGGGGAAGGGCGGGGTGGGGGGCTTATGAAGTTCACAGGCTCCCCCAATGCACTCCTGCAATGCACACCCCCATGTTAGCCAAATTACTGTCCCCGGCCCCCATAACTTTCTAAAATAGGCCCATCCTAAAGAGAAGGGGCCGAGGCCTTTCTGGCTACTATTTCACACTACTATTTCAGCGGCCAAGTTGGGAAGTCAAGACTTTTCTGGTGATCATTTGGTTGTCTCTCTCACTCTGAGCAGAGGTATGTTGTTGGGTCCTGGCATGCAAAGCACAGCACTGTTAGCTACTTCCCTGGTACTTAATTATATTACTGTACTTAGTTTGTGTATGATGCTTGAGGATGCTTCACAGACACGATCTCAGGATTGTTACTTCCTTTTGCTGATGGCGGAGGGGGTAGGTTGGGAGGGAGAAGCGGGGGCGGGGAGAGACTTGCTTACTGCCAATGAGTGAGTCTTGGGAAGCGGCCAGATTTGAACTTACTGGGGATGTTCTGGTTCACAGCTCAGTTCTCTTCACCACAATCATTAAACACTGATAAGTGTTTCTGCCCCAAAGAAGCTTGCTATCTGGATTTCAACAGTGGGGGATATATGTGTGTTCCCCACCCTACAAAGAAGGAGACAGGGTTGTGTCTCGCTCTTGGACTCCAACAGCTGGACTCGACAGTGCTCCCAAGGTCAAAGCGGGACAGGGTCAGCCCCGATCTCTCCCCTGGTAGATGAGCCGGTGGTATGTGTGCAACGAGTCTCTCTCAGTTGCCTCTTTTGGTTGTGTTCACGTTTTAAAGCTGAAAATAGCACAAGGCTTGTCTGTCTTTGGAGCGGGATGTGTGTGTGTGAGAGAGAAATATTTGCTTCATATTCCACTGAAAGATCTGGTCATATTCAAGAGCAGGTCCTCCCCTTCCTTTAAAAGGACTGAGGCAATGCTGACAGGTGTTTCCCCAGGCAGATTTGGCTAAAGCTGCCTCCTTGCAAAGCCTCAACCTTCATATCCCCCCGCCCAGGAGTCTGGGATGGCCAAGCCTTGTGGGACAGGGAGACGGGAAGAGGGAAGTGGCTAAGGAGATGGCAAAGGTAATGGCCACTCAGCTTCAAACATGAGGCTGGATGCCAAGTCTTCCTGCCTCCCTGAACTGCAGGCCTTGTGCCCCATGAGATACTGGGCACTTGAATCAGTGTGGCCTAGAACCTTCCTCCACCACCATTCCTTCTGGAGTTGGAGGTGCTGCCTGATTCATCTAGCACTGTGCTTGGTAACTGCCGTCGACCTTGAGCTCCATCCCTTGCATTCAGAAGGCAGGCCTTCTTGGTGCCCCAAGGGCTGTTTCTCTCCCTTCTGCTTTTGGCAGTGCTGCCACTCCCTCCCCTTCCAGATATAGAATTGTCTTCATGCTTCTGGAGTCTGAGAAGCTGCTTTGTGACCTCATGGCAAAATGCTGGACATCCAAGCCACCAACCATTGGGGCACATCAGGGCTGAAATCTTAGTGCGGTTCAATGGCCATGGCTTCTTTCAAGGAATCTTAGAATAGTTTGTTGTGGTACCTGGGACTTTTCATTGGAGACCTGTAATGTAAGAGCTTCCTAGAGGTACAATTCCCAGTCCTTCAAAAGTCATGATCTTGTTCAGCTGGGTTTGGCTTCAGGTGCACCTTGACAGGAATAGTGCACTGCTCATCTTCCAGAACTTGCTGTAGTCAGTGGATCAGTTTATATTCAGTTAACATTTTTTGACATTGTTGGTATCAGATGGACAGAACTGAAGAAGACCTGAAACTTCAGAGCAAGGCCAAGACTGGGTGGGAACTAGGGTGCCTGATCCTCAGCAGGAGTTGGTGCCCACCCTTTTCCTCCACTGGTCCTCTTGCCCACCCTTGTCTGTAATGTGGGCAGCTCCTCGAATGCTGCTGGCCCAACAGGCAAGAGAGGCGTGGGCTGGAGACTTGGCAGAAGAGCACTGAAAGGTCAAGCCATGGGCTTGGAGTTAGGAGAGCAGCATCTTGCTACCAGAGCTAGGCCTCTGGGGCTCTCGAGCAATAGACTTGCAAAGTGATGCAGCCAAGGTGGTGATGGACTGTCTGGCCTGGACACCCCCCACTTTTAAAAGGAGAAAGCTGAAGGGTGGTAAGGACACCAGCATCAAAACATGCCCATGTGAGAGAGCGGCCTGCAGCCAGTCCCACACCTTCACCATCATGCTGCTGCTGCTCCTTTCATTGGGCTTATGCCACTTCCCAGGTAGATTCACTGATCTTCTTCCATAAGGAGAAGCTAATGTGTTGATCAATTTTCTGTGCCTGCAGGTATTCTATCCCAGTGGTGAATTGCCCTCTCTGTTTAAATAATTAAAAACCAGGTTTCTTATTTCCAGTTTGAACTTTGGGTCTTGAATAATTAGACAATTGTCTGTCATTAAAAAGCCATCTAGTATCGGGTATCGGACATATTTCTTATGGTTGGGGGTGTTGACAGCAAGAGAGCTTTCCTAATGCCTGCCTCCACTGTCATGTGGAAAGACACTTGGCTGCAGGGAAGAACTTCAGAGGTTGAAGGGAATGTGGAAAAAGGTGTGCAGAATCATAACTAGCTTGGAATGAGTGTGGAGCTTAAGTGTATATGAGGAATGGATGTGATTAGCTTTCACATGTATGAATGGATTTAAAGCCAATTGTACAGTTTGTTTTAAAACTCAGTGCCACAGGATGGCACAGTAGCCAACAATGGAATGGGATTTGCAAGAGAATTGGGACTCTTCAGAGACAGTCTGCAGGCCTTTGGTCTAAACTGCCCAAGAGTGAGGAGTTTGCTGGGTCTGTGTCTTTCCATGTGCTGGAAAGTTAAGTTCTGTGATGGGTGAGGAACAAGAAATATGAATATTTCAAAACTGGTCCCTTGGAAGTAGGGAGGGTAAAACTTTCAAAGGAGAATAGGAACCCATTTTGTGTTCCTGCCTCTTCCCTTCAACATCAGCTTGAAGTCTACTTTTCTCAAGACTGGAAAAATACCAGATGTGAGATTGGGTGAAAACCTTTATTTAAGGATTCTGCAAGGTTAAGACAGGGTATTCGGCACAAGAGGTCATTCTGGACACAGAACTAGAGTAAACAGGCCTCTCGCATCAGGGCATACAGCTGAGTTCCCAATTCATCTGCTTGGGTGGGAATAATGTGTACCTCACCTGCCATTCTGGACCTGAACTGCATCTGAAGAAATACCATGTGGGGCCTAAAAGCTTGCTGAGAAGTCATTCAGTGGTGGTTTTCCTTGCTTGGTCTCTAAGAATTTCAAGAGTGGCTGTAATTAGACTCCAGAACCAAAGCCCGACAGCATTGCAGGAAGTCAAGTCCCAATGGTCATAGTCTCCATCTGCTGTGTTAGAGTATCTTCTTTGCAAAATGCGAAGCGCATCCTGCTTTGGCCCAGTTTAGCAGCCTTGAGCCTGCCCCAATTGTAATCCAAAGGCTTTGGCACTATGGAGAGGTCTCGCCTATTCTCTAAAGAAGTGGTGGGTGATAGTTGGCTTCTGACATTGGAAAGCACAGGGCTCCAGTTGTGCAGGCTAAGTGCTGGGGAAGGTGCTGCAGCTGTAGGCAGGAGGCCATCTGGCCGAGTGAGGGAAGCTTGTCTTGTTGTCCTTCTTCTGGCCAGGGGCCTCTTAGGAGGTGAAGCAGCCAGCTGTTCCTTTCTACTTCCTGTGGCATTCTGTCTGGGTCACTGTTGTGCTTATCAGTTAACCAGGCCAGAACAACTCCTGCGGCAATTAAAATCATGCAGCTGGAAGATAGCAAAGGGTTATCCAGTTGAACCGTCTACCCAAAAGCTTGAAACCCCTCCCCCTGACAGGGAGAATGGGGGAGTCCAGCCTGTAGAAGGGCATCCCGCATCTCTGGAGCAGGAGTTGAAAAGGCCCTGTTACTCGTGGAGGCCCATCTGTCGTCCTCTGAGTACAATGGAACTGGAAGCAGGGCAGCCCTGGCTGATCTCAAACCGGGGGAGGTTTGGAGCAGATGCTCCCCAGAGAGCCTCTGAATTCAGCTGCAGGCCTCCTGAGCACTGTCCTGCCTGTCCTGTTGGGCATCTGCCGTGGAGCCTAAGCATATTTATATGGAATGGAGCTTCCTAGCGTTCACTCCCAAGAAAAGAGGAGCAGCTCTGTAATCTGGCCCTGTCCTTGTGAACCTCAGTCCTGTGGGACTGATTCCTCCCAGGTAAGCAGGGACAGAGCTGCAGCCTGAGACTGGCTCCAGATTTTGGATTAAAATAAATGGATAGCTGATGTCCCAGCAGCCAAATATTGGAGAGGTTCCTGGAAAGGAATCGAGATTAGCAATATTGACGTTTCTATTCTCCTGTAGCTGGCAGAGGAAAATGGCACGTCTGAAGAGAGAGCGCAACTCTCTGGCTATTCTGCACAGTGGTGCTTACTGGAGAGGCAGGGGAGTGCTCAGCATTGCCCTTATCCATACGATGCCACTTGGTTTGCCCTTCCCTGCCACTTGCAGTGGTGACCTCTCGTCCTTCCTTTTCCTTACAGGTGTGAATGACAGAGGAGGTGCCTCCCACTGCACTTAGTGAGATCAACCTTCGCCTTCTGTGCCATGATGACATAGACACCGTCAAGCAGCTCTGCGGAGACTGGTTCCCCATTGAGTAGGTTGGGGAGGGGAGGAAGAGGAATGGAGAGCCTCTTCCATGAGGCAGACAGGAAGCAGGAGCCAGAACTGGGGCTAGTGTGCAGAGGCCCCATGTGGGGATGGGGAGTAGGGGTGCAAAGTGGGGTGGGCTATACAAGAAGGGGCACACCTCATCTAGTCCAGACAAGGTCCAGGCGGGCCTTCTCAGTTGCTGCCCTGGGGCTATGGAATGCGCTCCCTGTTGAGATACGGTCTTCCCCATAAAAGCTTGGTATAAAAGTGAAATGAAATAAAATAATAAAATAAAATAAATCTATCCCCTCCTGCAACCCAGACCTGTTGTTGTTGTTAACAACAACAACAGCAACAATTCAATTTTTATACTGCCTTTCCAAAAATGGCTCAGCGCAGTTTACACAGAGAAATAACAAATAAATAAGATGGGTCCCCGTCCCCAAAGGGCTCACAGTCTAAAAGAAGCATAAGATAGACACCAGCAGCAGTCACTGGAGGTACTGCGCTGGGGGTGGATAGAGCCAGTTACTCTCCCCCTGCAAAATAAAGAGAATCACCACCTTAAAAGGTGCCTCTTTGCCAAGTTAGCATAAGCAGGGAAAAGGCACCAGCAGCAGAAATGACTCTGGCCATCCAGAGGAAGACCCCAGGTCTGTAGCCTGTTGGACCCTTCCTCTGGGCTGCCGGCTTCCAAGGGGACTGATGCTCCAGGTCTGTCTCCACAGCCTAGTGTGTGCTTGTCAGTGAAGCTGTCTGAGAAGTGTTGGGCTCTTGCATTATCGTTGCCTTTTTCTTCCCAGGTACCCTGACTCATGGTATCGAGACATCACTTCCAACAAGAAGTTTTTTTCCCTGGCAGCCACTTACCGAGGCACAATTGTGGGGATGATCGTAGCTGAGATCAAGAGCCGGGCAAAAGTACACAAAGAGGTAGGCAGAGAGGACCTCGCTCCAGAAGCAGGCAGGGCCACCCCTTTCTCTGCTGCCTCTTTCTTGATCTGCTGGGCATGGGGGAGATGTGCTGAGGATCTACACCCTATTTTCCTTTCTCCATCCTCTTCTGAACAGAAAGTGCAGGAGGTGGGCATTCAGGGAGGACACTTGGCAAGAGGAGGCAGCAGTGAAGTGTGCTAGGAAATGGGGTTATCTATTTGGGTATCTCCTGAATGTCTCTCTGTTGGTTTTTGTCTTTAGGATGGGGACGTTTTAGCTTCCAGTTTTCCAGTTGATACTCAGGTCGCTTACATTTTAAGCCTAGGAGTGGTGAAAGAATTCCGAAAGCATGGCATAGGTAAGGACATCTTCAGTACTTTGTGGGGCCTGCAGTAGACAACCCAATGTTTGGCTGTCTATGTGATCTCGCAGCGCAAAGCGCAGCTTCTGATCTGTATATCCCCAGAACATAAAAAGAGAGAAATTCAAGCTCCTGGGATGAGTCTCTAGACGTTCTTTCATTCCCATAGCTGGGAGGAAGGAGGCATGCATAGCTGTGAGGCACTGCTCCCTGGCCCCTGCTACCCACATCCCCTAGTTTCTGAGAGCTGGCCAGGTTTTACCTTCCCACCTATCTTCCCAGCCACACAAGCCAGAAACATTTATTTTCCTTTTTAAAAATAAAAGCTGAAGTGCTTACTTGTGTGGTATAATCGTAGAATGTGCATTGTCTTGTGCCAGAATACTTGGAAATGGAATCTGCTGTGCTGCTTCATAAGCGACTGCACAGAAATCTGTCCAAGTGTTGGCCGGAGACCTTGGCAGGCAGAGAGAGGAGCCCTTGGCCCTGTTCTTTTGGCTTACTCAAAATATAAAATGTATGTTTAAAATAAGGGGAAATGTATCCCTTAACAGACAAACTAGTTCATGGTTCTGAACCTGCTGGGCAAGTTTAGGTTGTAACTAATGTGGTACAAGCCACCAGTGTCTTCCACAGCTCAGATCCTCTGGCAGCATCTGACCATGTGAGGATGGAAGTGTTCCTGGCCCAGCCCTAGACACGGGGCAACTGTTGCTTCAGAGTCAAGGCATGGTACTGAGAGGAAACCAGCCTGAAATGCCATCCCAGCAGTTGCTTCCTGGAACAGCAGTCGGCTGTGCCTGTTGCTGCTTTGCTGCCATTTCTGATGTTCTTCCTTCTGTGGTAGGTTCTCTCTTACTTGAAAGCTTGAAGGATCACATATCGACAACTGCCCAGGACCACTGCAAGGCCATCTATCTGCATGTCCTTACTACAAACAACACTGCAATAAACTTCTATGAAAACAGGGACTTTAAGCAGCACCACTACCTGCCCTATTATTACTCCATAAGGGGTGTCCTCAAAGATGGCTTCACTTACGTCCTGTACATCAACGGTGGGCATCCTCCATGGACAATCTTATATCCTTTGGTCATGATCTGCTGGGGTGTGGGGCAGTGTGCTGGCTCTCCTCTGGCTGTTAGAACTCCAAGGGTGCTGCATGCCCTTGCATGCTTGTCATGAACCAGAGGCCAAAAGGAGGGTGCCTGGGATTTGGGGGGAGGAGAGTTGTTGCATTGCCCCCAGGGTCAGACCAGCAGTGCTGGCTTAGCACTACCCTGACATTATCGCCTTAATACATTGTATAAAATGCCTGTTACAAGTTACGAGCTGTGATCTTGAATGAGTGCACTTCCAGAATATGCTGGAGCTCAGCTTTTGAGCAGTCTGCAAGAGAAGGAAATTCCACAGCTGTAGGGCAGCCTCCACAAAGGCCTCTGTGTTTAGCATCTTTCTTGGTGTGCATATAAGGATAGTGAAAGGACCACTTTCTATTAGTTTTTCAGTGCTGTGGGCATAGAGGCAGCCTCCTAAACATGCTGTCCCCAAGCTCCTCAGGCCTTTGGAGGTACAAACTCTAAGTGCCAATCAACAGAAGTGGCAACTGGTACCCATTCCCGCTACTTCCCTGGAGAGCCCTGAGCAACTGCAGTGCCATGGGCTGACGACGCATGGCACACCAGGCCTGGCAAGTGGGGAAGGCAGTCCCCACTGGCTTCTGACCCCGAGCAAGATCTCCCCATTGCACAAAGCCCAACGTCCAAGTGGGTCAGTTGACGATGGGATTGCAGTTGATTGGCGTAACTGAACTGCTGGCAATATTGGGGGTCTGTGGGCCTGAGTTTGCCTTGCATAGAACCAACAGTGGCAACAGCGTTGCCAAAGTGTTTCCTACTGGGTGACTGGTGGTGCGTTCTCACTGCTCCTCCAGATCAAGGAGTGCAAAGAATTCCTTCCACAGAGAGCAGCAGTTCCCATCCAGTGCTGCCTTTGTAGCCCTGCTGTCCGTTTCAGCTGATTCTGTCTCCACGGTGGTGAGTCCTTAACTGCAGTGCACCGATTATCTTCAGCACATTGGTTCGACCCTGGCCAATTTGAGTCCCTGTACGATTCCCCAGCGGATTTACCGTCAAGCTCAGAGCCTCCTCTGCAGTCTCTTGCCCTGGTCGGGCATTTCGGCAAAAAGTGGCATTGAATACAGCCGGACCATGTGATTCTAAGGTAGGCTGTGGACTGGCTGTGTCCTTGGCATGGATCCAAGGGGGACAGAACCAAGCAGGGCTGGGTGGGATATGAGTCGGCCATCGCCACAGTTCCCCTGCCCATTCTCAAAAATATCACATGCACACCCCTGCCTGTGTCACTCTCACAAAACAAAACTGGCAGGTTACTGAGGACTGTTGCAGATACAGTGCTGCCCCCAGCGAACTGGGCTTCAGCTTCAGGAATATTCCCTCTCTGGGCCAAGCCCTTTCCCTTTTCTCTCCCCCTGCCCTCAGACCAGCACACTTCAATCCACTGTATCAGACTTGGCTTTAAGGCAGCCCCACTCCCAAATGCCTTTGGTTGGCAAGCATTGGGAACGACTTGGTCTCTATGGGGTGTTTTGCTTGGCCTGGGGTGGAGCAGAAGTCTCTCCCTCCAGTAAGGCTTCTGAACGGTGTCTGTCTCTTGACGGCTCCAAATGGTGGTTCTCTCTCTGGCAGGTCCTTTTCAGTGTGGCAGGAGCTGCGTGGTTCTGCGGTGGTGGTGATGTCAAAACAACTGAAGGCTTCACGTGCTGACCAGCCCTATGAGCCAGAAAGCTCCTCCATGGACTAGCCAAGCCCTGACAGCATCTCTTCTTGCTGTGCTCCTCGTTTATCACCTTGGCCCAGAGCTTAAGGAAGACTATAGCGGTTGCTAGCCAGCCACACTGACCCAGAAAGTGCTCTATGTGAGCTGTAGGTGAGCAGCTCCTTGTCCCCAGGCTGGCTTTCCCACAGCAGCATGGGAGATGTCGTGCTTGCTCTGGGGAATCCACTTGGCACAGAGTAGGGCGGGAGTCAGTGCCCAGCTTCCCTGTTGCTGTGGCTAGTAGGAGAGAAAGCCAAAGGGGTGGAAATGGGGATTGTTTTCATGATACTATATACTGTACTTCCTTCTGCTGCTGAGAAACCCAAGGTGTTAGCACTTCCCTTCTCCCACCCCCTTGCCCCACAACAAGGGCCTCCTTTGCCCCAGTTGTGATTTTAAATGAAGCATCTCATGTAAGTGATGCACAGGGAATGAATTTGCTGTTTCATAGTGAAATATGTGTTTATATCGATATACACTGTGTATATATCATTCTGCCTCTAGTCTGAGCTAGACCTCAAGAGCTGGGGCTGCCATGAAGTGGGGAGAATGTGACTGGAGGGCCTCTTGCAGTTGGAGCCTGGAGATCCAGGCCTAAGTGGCTTCCGTTTCCCCCTCCTCCTCCCCCACTCCGGCTGTATCTTCCATTGGGAGCCAGTTTAGCTAGTCCTTGGCCATCCGTTTTCCTGATGTTCCAAGAGTGCAACTGTGGCCATCTCTCCCCTCCAGGTTGGGGAGGGTCCGAGCGAATGCTTGCTCCCTGGCAGGCACTCCATCCTGGTTTCCTGCTGCTTTGCAAGGTGCCCTGGAGGCCTTCTATGGCCCCTGCTGTTTTGCACAAGACACTCCTCTTCCCCAGCCCTGCCAGTTGAGCACTTAACCACTAGCTGTGCTGACACAAGGGCCCCATTCTCAAGGTGCACAGGGTAGGGCCAAGAGAAGCCATGGTCACACGCTGGGAAGCAGTGTTCCCTCTAAAGAGATTCCCAGATGTCATTGACTACAACTCTCAGCATCCCCAGCTGCATGGCCTTTGGATGGGGATTATGGGAGTTGTAGTCAACAGCTGGTTGGGAAGGCATTCCTCCTCCTCCTGCTTGTGGGCAGGCTGTCCCTCATGGGCTGGGAGTCAAAGGCTGTGCCTTCCATCATGCAGGCATCGCACCACTGTTGGCAGCCCGATTGTCCTGCAGGCAGAAGCGTGATCTGCTAGGCTCTTCCACAGTGCCCATCTTGTGGGAAAGGGAGGGCTCTGCAGAGAGCATTGGGTGGCCATCTTTCTCCTGTGACTGCAGTGGAGTCGAGCCTTGCTTGATGGGGAGGAGAGAATGATCTGCCCTTTTGCCCACAGCCTGAATAGTGGCCCTTTTCAGGGACCTCAAAGCAGTTTCTCTCCATAACCGCTTTCTGCGTGATCTCTTTCCCCCCTTTTGGGCTGTGCATGTATTCTTGGAGGCAGCCCATTGGCCAAGGTTTCCCTGTTCTAGTGCAGATAAATCAGCAACCCTGATGTTACTGCATTTGTGGCAGAAGGCTGCTAGAAAATGGCAGTGCCCAGCCTTCCTTCTCCCAGCCCCTGACCCACGACAGCCATGTGCCAGGAGCCTCTTCTCCCGGGCTTTGCCTGGTGGTCTTCGCACTTCTGCTCTGTGTTTTGCACTTTCAGGTTTTGAGGAATAAGGTGCCCTCTTTCTTTTCCTGATGGAACAGGAAATGTTTTGCCAGTTGTCCGGTAGGCGGGAACACGTGGCAGCAAGTGTATCTTTGTATGGTTAAAGATCCTTGTATGGTCTCGGAATAAGGGGTGGTCTGTCTCTGTGACCGACAGGAAAAGTACCACCCAAGGAGGAGATGTCGGGGCTTGAGGCAGGTTCTGCATCCTTCCGTTGGAGCCTCTCCCTGAGCCTGCTTGGCTACCCCATGAGGGGCTGCCATTGTCTTGTTCATCCTTGGCATACCCTACCATCATCTGCTGGCTTGGAGCAGGCTTCAGTGGCCCACTTAGTCTGGTCCTGTTGCGACGTTACCTGTGTTCCAGTAGAGCTGGAGCAGCTTAATGAAGTTGCCAGCCAATCTGGAGTGGTAGAGACAGCGCTGGAAGAAGCCTGGGATTGCAGAGATCTGCCCAAGCCCCAAGCTAAGTGGCACATTCCAGACAGACGCTGCCTGTGCTTCCACGGCTGCCTCCCCCTGTGGACCATGGCAGCTGTTGTAGAAAAGGACAGGAAATGAATCAGTGTCACAGGCCACACAGCTTTTCTTTCACGTGGCCTCCAGGCTTGGACCTGGGAAAGGCCATTTTAATACAAATCATGAGTGATCTTGAAGTGTGTGTGGTTTTCTGGGTTTTTGTTTTAATTTTACTTTTGCTTGAGAATGTCTTGAGGTGATATCATTTTGCTGTGTATTCTGGTTTTCTTTTGGGTTTTTGTATCTTCCTTGCCCCAATCTGACCTCTCCACTGCTCTCATACGCCTGCCTGCTATGTGTGTGCATGTGCACGGACACACAGACACACACTTCCTATGCCTTGGAGATGGCTTCAGGAAGAACAACGGGCCTCAGCTGCAGGGCTCCTCCTTCTGCTCCCTCCCCACAAAGGCTTTGGGGTTGGCCATGTGCCTACTGTACCCTTATTTATTGAAGAGCAAAAAATAGCCAGTCACTTTAAATGTCTTTTAATTAAAAGGATTTGTTTTGTTTGTGATGCTCCTGTCTTGTTTTCCACTCTTTGCTGCTCTTATGCAATGTGGCTGCCTCCACTGTGGCCTTTGGAAGCACATCCAAGCACTTGCCCCTTGCCTTTCCTTCTGCTGCCCCACTCTGGTGCGGTCTTGAATACTTAAACCTGGGAGACTGGAAAAGTCAGTGAATTGGCCTGGGAGCTCAAAAGGGATAACTGGGTGAAACATGGACCAGCTAGAACCTGTGGGAATGCAATGCTGAAGCCCAATCAGCCAGTGAGTTCAGAATTACAACCACCAGCCAACTGCAAGTTATAGAGGAGAAGCAGAGAAAAGCGAGGGAGGCTCTGAGGAGGCTCTTGTCAGGAACGAGGGAGGCAGCCTCTGCAGCAGAAATTGCTAGCGGGTGGAGGGAGGGCCAGAAACCTTGGGCCAGAAGCCTCCACTAGGGCTGTGGAGCCTCCACTAGGGAGTGGCTGTGATCAGAGTATTTGGGGGTGGGTGGGTGGAGGAATCTGGCTTTAGATGCTTTGGGGACAGAGAGGAGTTCACCTTGCATGAAACCATCAGGTGCCACCTGTGGTGGCGGTGAGGGCCTTGCCTGAGGGGTGAACATGACCCTTCTGTGCTTCGCTTGCACTCTTGACCACCCAAATGCTATCTGGGTTCCTTTAATGAAATCTTCAGCAAGAGCTTCCATAATCCGCGTAGGGCTTTTTCTCACTTTGGATTCAAAAGGGCTTGGGCTTCTATGTTTGTGTATCAGATAGAGAGTCCTTTGGAGAGCTCCCTCCATTCAGTCAGCACCCTGTTGCCTAGATGCTCCCAGGTGTGAGAGACTGCTGGTCCAATCCAGGATATTCATGCAGATCTCAGCAGCACCAAATTCCCTATGCATGGAGATGTGGGGGGAAACAACCGTCTCTGCTTCCCCACTCATGTCAATATCTAACCTTAACCGGCTTTCCCATGTGGGTTCCACGGCTGACTAGGAATGAGACTAGTCCTCAAGACACACAACAACATGGTTTATTCTTCCAGTCTTCCCTGCCTGCCCTGCTTCCATTTGCAGCAGGACAAGCCCCACAGGGGTTCTGCTCAATGTCAAGAAGGAAGCTGCCCCGTAATGTCCCCCTTGACAGAGGAGCCTCTGCACACCCAGGGACCTCCACACAGCTTCCTTCCTTCCTTTCAGTGTCCAGGCAGGACTCCCTCTGCATGTCACAGCTTCTCCAGACAAATCACAGGCCCGGCTGACCTCTGCGTGGCTGCAGCTGGATCACAAGCCTCGTTTTTCAGTCGGCAGCCACCACACAGATACACACGCTTGCTTGCTGGCATACCAGGCTCTGAAAGGCCTCCTTGGATGAGAACCTTCCAAAGCAGGGTTTCCCACAGCCAGAGCCCCTTCGGCAGTGGGAAGGAGGCCCAGCAAGTCCATCCTGGAACTGCCCCAAGCAGCTCCTGTGGCTGAGGCAGTGCTGGGTCAGGTGGGGATTCTTCCTTGGGGCCTGGGCTGGCTCCTTCATGGCGAAAGTGGCCCTGCCCTCGACTCAGAAGGTGGTAGGAGGCACTGCTGGGGCGGAGGCGGCTACTGCTGTTTCCGGGGCAGGCGTTTTGAGTTTCTGTGTGGCGGCCACAGCCTCGGCCAGCTTCTCCACAGGCACCATGTTCAAGACCTTCAGGGCATAAAGCAGCTGGAACTTGGCGGTGTTGACAAAGGAATTCCTCAGGAAGGCGGGCAGCCCGCCCACACGGTCCTTCTGGGTGTACAGTGGCACCCGCACAGTCCCCATCACCTGCAAGAGCAGCACACATCAGGGCTCCGTCACCCTATGATGCTCTTGCCTCCCCACCCAACTATTTCCCTTTTGCAGGTGGACCTCAACAACTGCCCAAGGGTTCCTGTGCTCTGCCCCTGCTTGGGACCTAGATCATTACCCCCTGCTAGAGAACCCCTCCTTGCTCTTCATGGAGCCCAAGCTCTGATCCCCAGCATGCATTTCACCAAGGATGGCCAGCAAGGGGTCCTCTTCTCTCTGCACTGCCCACCCTACCCTGCAGTCTAGGGCTTCTCTACCAGCTTGGAAGATTGAGGAAATGCCTCTTCCCCAGCGGAGGCCATCTAGCCTGAGGAGAGCAGTACCAACTGCTGGCAGTGCCCACATGCTGGGACCCAGTTCAACCCCTGGTGCGGCACATGCCAAAGGTCCAGGTGAAACACACCGCTGCCCAGGCAGGAGGGCTGGTTAGGGACACTGAAGCTGCCCTGCTCTCCACCCCACAACCCCATCCCACCACACCCAGAAGCCCCACCTCCAGCCCATGGTCCCGAGAATGAACCGCGCTGATCTCGATGGCGTGCAGCTCCTGCAAGGTCAGCTGCTTGACGTAGAAGTGCGCCACCACGCGGTGGGGGCCCTCGGTGACGTGTGAGATCAGGTAGTTGGCATCCGTCAGGCGCACCCCGCCCAACCCCAAGCCCAGCACCCGATTCAGACCATCCTCCAGGGACCAGAATCGCCGATCCACGAACCCCCCAGGGAAGCCTAGCTGGCCGTCAAACCGCATCTGCATCTGCAATAGAGGCGCATCACGTTAATGGAGACCGGCCAAGAGGCCAGACTAGGCGAGGCCGGGGTGGGAGATCGGCAGGGACCTGGTTTCCAGTCAAGCCTGTGCTCCTTCCTCAAGAACTAGGGCAAGAAGCGTGCTGGAAACTGAGTCCCTTCCTAGGCCATCTCAGAGCACTGACACATTCTTCGTGCATGGGTACTGCCTGCTCCTTAAGAGTAAGAGGGCTCTGAATGTAAAGGCCTTGCCCCAATGTGGCCTGGAAGGAAGGAGAGAGAGAGGGAAAGCACCTTAGGAGTCGCTGCTCCTTTCAAATATATACCTGTCAGCTACATAGGATGTTGCTGCCTACTGAGTCCAACCACTGGTCCAGCTGGCTCAGCAGTTTCCATACTGACTGGCAGTGGCTTCTCTGGGGCTTCAGGAACAGAAAGGTTTTTCTCAGCCCTGTCTGGAGATGCTGCCAGGGACTGAAGGTGCGACCTGCTGTGTGCAAAGCAGTGGCTCTGCCACAGAACTATGGGCCCCATCCCCAGGCAGGGAAGTGGGTCTCTACTTTCTGCCTGGACAGAAAGAAAAGTGGAGGGAGGAGAAATCCCAAAGGTGCTGGATAGATTCATTAATAGTTTATTCAATACTAGCTGGCCTGGGCATAGAGCATCTGCGTCTCCTCGTTCTCCCTGCTCCTTTCCCCCTCCCTCTCGGCTATCCCCCCATTCTCAGCCCCCCGTTTTCTCCCCCGCCACCATCCTGCCCACATTGCTTTCCCCCGCCCCTCCTGGCTGCTTGCTTGCAAACTCTCCCGAGAGCTGCCACACATGGCACATGGGTATGTCTGAGAGAATTATATAGATAGATAGAAGATAGACAGATTGCCTGAGGTATTGCGAGCATCTTCCTGGGGATTGTATCCCACACCAGCTGGGTATCCATACCATTCTGGGTATCCATAGGATATCCAGAAAAATATCAGAAATGCATTTGCCTCTGAATAAGAGCATCCACTGCTCAAGACGCGTCAGGCAATCCCGAACAAGCCATCCATTAATCTATCCAGCACCTTTAGGATCAAACCGCACCCCTCCCCCCCCACCTTTCCAACTTGCTGCTGCGCCATTCCCCACCCCTTTCCCGTCTCTACCTGTGCCCCAACCACGCCCCGCCCCTCACCATCGCCCCGCCCACTCCTTGAGGTCCCGCCCATTCCCCCCTCGATGCCCCGCCCACACCGCGGCTCCCCCCCCCTTCACCGCGACGCGACGCCCCTTCCCACAAGTGCCACGCCCTCTTACCAGGATGGCGTAGCGTAGCGGGATGCGACCGAAGAGCATCCCCGGATTGGGCGCGAAGAGCATGGCGTGGCAGGAGTGGCTCCAGCCGGGCCCGAGACGGAGTGCCTCGGAGCGGGTCAACGGCTTCAGCTCCGGCACGCCCGGCACGCCCAGAGTCTGTAGGCCTACCGACAAAGCAGCGGTGGCGACGGGCCGCCCGCCCAGCACGCCCATTCCCTTCCCCACACAGGCGGCAGCGATGGGGGGAGGGGGGGCAGGAGCCCTGCCCCTCAACGCCTGCGCCGCCATCGCCGACAACCGCTCGAGAAGAGCGCGAACCCGCCGCCACGGCCAATCGTCGCTCGGAGCACTCAACGGCCGACCAATCGCATAACGCGTTGAAAGACAGGCAGGCAAGCTGGCCAATGGAGTCGCGCCTCCCTTCATAGTAGCTCTGCCTCATGACTGGTTGGGGGCGGAGCTGGGTAGAGCCGTCCCAAGGCGTCTTCTCGCAGCCGCCGCTGAGCATCTTGGGAAATGGAGTCCGCAATCCCAGCAGTTCGGCCGCAAGGTGGGGAAGGGAGAGAGCGAGGGTGGCCCTGGGCGTGTCGCCTCTCCTTCGGCGATAGGGCCCGCAGCCGGCCTATATACCTGTCTGGGGCGAGGGAGCAGAATCGCTACGAAGCCAGGGTCGCCCATCTGCCGCAGCTGCTCCACAGGCAGAAAACTCCCAGCAGTCAAAGCCCGGCGAGAACCGGGAGGAAGCGCTTGGTTGGCTGCAGCCTTTCGGGGAGCGTGCGTCCAAACCAGCCCAAAAAGGCAACGATCTTGTGCACTTACCCAGCGGGCGCGCATCCACATGGCGCTAATGCATCGGATGAGGCCGGCAGCGTTCTTACTGGGAGGCAAGCCTCATCCGGACGCACTTCTTGGCCTGGGACCGCAGAGGAACTCTGCTGGATCAGACCAAGGTGGGGGCCATCCAGTCCAGCATCCTCCTTGTTCCAGAGTGGCCAAACACATGCGCAAGAGGGCTGATGCCTATCGTCCTTCAGAGGTAGCCGGCTGCCTCTGAACCTGGAGGTTAGGGTTAGGCTTCTTCTGCAACCTCCTGGCTTCAAATCTCTGCCAGTGTCAGCTTGACTGGAGGCAGAGGGCAATTACTTCCTTCTGTTTGGAGGAGAAAAGCTGGGCAGGAGGAAGCAGGACGTTTCCTCTTTCCAAGTCAGCCCTGGGAGGGTGTCAGCACCTGGAGAGGCTTGGGAGGGAATCGGCTGGCAGGAGGGGAGTCCCTAGAAGCCAGTGGAAGTGCCAGAGGAGCAGCCTGAATAGTCTGCGCTCTGCTGGCAGCAAAGAGGCAGCTCGGCCACTCCTCCTTTCACTGGCTGGGGAAGGCAGCCTAGGTTAGATCCTGCCGCCAGCCGTCCGGAGTCAGATGGTCACTGCTAGTCCAAGTCAGATGGACCAGTGTCAGGCAACGCCCTAGGTTCCTTCCTATGCTCTTAAGGATGTGCACATCTGCCCACAGGTGGCAGCAAAAGCACACCAAAGGAGGATCTTTATTTAACCCTAGAGTCCTAAGCTTGAATAGCCACCTAATGGCACAGCAGGGAGGTAACGGGCCTAGGGAGCAAGAGGCTGTTGGTTCTAATCCCCACTGGTATTTTCCCCAGATTATGGGAAACACCTATATCAGGCAGAAGCGATATAGGAAGATGCTGAAAGGCATCGTCTCCTACTGTGCGGGAGAAGGCAATGGTAAACCCCTCCTGTATTCTACCAAGGACAACCACAGGGCTCTGTGGGTGCCAGGAGTCGACACCGACTCGACGGCACAACTTTACCTTTACCTAAGATTGAAAATTGTACTCCAGACTTTCCTGTGGATTCATGGGAGGGAGGAAGATGCTTCAAGGCAGGGTTAGCTTTCACAAAGAGGCCTTGCTGCTGGCTGGCCTCTCTGCAGAAGCTGTGGGTTCCCCCCAGGCTGTCTCAGGTTGCAGCCGGATCGGCTTAGCCAGGCACTACCATAATGAGGGTAAATATGAACCCTTGATTGCTGCCACCTGGACACCCTCGGAAACAGGATCGCTGCTCCCCGGGGAGCTGGCTTCCCAAATGCACAGGGCTGCCGTGAGCCCCTGGCGAGCAGAGCCCGTGTAACCAAATCCAGTCCTGGGGGAGGCAGCAGCTTGTCCTTTGTCTCCAGCCCGTGCCCTGGATGGTTAACTTGGTCTCCTCCTTCCCCACCCACTGAACTCCACTGCCACTCCTTTGCCTTGGAGCAAGAGAAAGCCAAGCCGCGTGGGGACTGGCAACAGCAGAGGATGTCCGTCCACAACTCTCCCTCCGCCTGGCTGCCTTGGAAAGCCCTCAACCCTGCCACTGGGGCTGGGATGCTGGACGACAGCCTCACCAACCTCCAGTGGCTCCAGGAGTTCTCCTTCCTCACCGGTGACCCAGAAAAGCCAGCTGCCGCCGCCAGCCAGCTTAGCCCCCAGAGGCCCCTGCGGGGCTCCGAGGCCCCAGCCAGCCCCCCCGCGGGGGACACCGCCACCAAAGGGATGCCTCCCAGCATGGGCAAGCCCACCTCCTCCAGCACCAGCGCCCTGCAGCCCCTGGCCTCGGGCGCGGTGGACTACAAGACCGACAGCCGGGTGAAGCCCCCTTACTCCTACGCCACCCTCATCTGCATGGCCATGCGATCCAGCAAGGAGGCCAGGCTGACCCTCTCTGCCATTTACACCTGGATCACGGAGAACTTCTGCTACTATCGCTATGCGGAGCCCAGCTGGCAGGTGAGCTGCAGCCTCTGTTGGGAAGGGCCCTTGAGGGGCGCAGAGAGCAAGGGGGTCCTGGTGGGGGGCAGTGTGCTTCTTCTTTGCCCCTTTCCTCTGGGCATCTGGGGCTGCCACCCCTAGAGACAAGCTGGGTGGGCTGTTACAACTCCCCCCTGGGGATGGAACAGAGGATGCTTCCT
Organism: Hemicordylus capensis; assembly: GCF_027244095.1. Classification (NCBI taxonomy): domain Eukaryota; kingdom Metazoa; phylum Chordata; class Lepidosauria; order Squamata; family Cordylidae; genus Hemicordylus; species Hemicordylus capensis. The sequence continues at coordinate 5,028,189 of NC_069669.1, forward strand.
CCTTGGCTTTCATTCCAGAGGGCGTTTTCTCTCCCTGCTCAGCTGGGTGGGAATCGCCCTCCCCCTGCCCCCCTTTCTGCTTCTGTCGTCTGAACTCCCCTTCCCCAAGCAGGGGCCCCCCAGCACCTCTCCCCCCCCTTCATGCCCCCTCTCGTCTCTGCCGCAGAACTCTATCCGCCACAACCTCTCCCTGAACAAGTGTTTCCAGAAAGTGCCGCGGCTGAAGGACGAACCCGGCAAGGGCGGCTTCTGGCAGATTGACCCCCAGTACGCAGACAGGTTTGTCAACGGGGTGCTCCGGCGGAGACGGACGCCAGCCCTGCCCTCCGCTTGCAGTCCGTTGATGCAGCCCTTCTCTGCTTTGAAGACTGAGCCGGGCTCCCCCCGAGGGGCAGGGCACGGCCCCCCACGGCAGGACCGGACAGCCGTGCCACACCGCCTGGGCCGCTGCAAGCCACCGCCTGCCCCCTGGGCCAGCAGAGCCCCTTGGACTGGCCCCCCCTCACCTCTGGCACCTGCTGGAGGTGGCGCTGCCACTCTGCCAGGGGCCCTCACCTGGGCCTCGGTGCTGGAGGAGAGCTTGGCTGGCCCCGCTGGCACCTTTGACGATGACTTGGAGCTCAGCACCGCCCTCGGCTCCTTGGCTGCAGAAGAGGAGCTCACTTCTCAAAGCCAGAGCCAGCCTCTCCGTGCCCTGAGCACCAGCCCCATGGCCACCCTGGTGGAGGACCTGACTCTGCCCCAGCCGTGGGGGGAGGAAGCAGCCGCAGAGCCTGCCCTGGGCCCCTCCTGGCCTTTTGAGGAGGGGGCCTGCTTCTCCGAGAGCCTTTTGGCCGAGGTGCAGCCGTGGGAAGTGTGAGCTCCTTGGGCCGGCCTCTCCCCTCACCAGAGACCTCAGAAGATGCAACATCGCCAGGAGGCACCAGCAGGACTCTGGCCTCTAGAAGCCAGGGAGGGAGAGGCCAGGGGCCCCAGCAGTCGTCCTAGGCGAGCTCTTCCCAGGTTGCCCTGCAGCTGCTCCACACCTGCCTTCCCAAGGATGATGCCAGCAGCTGTGGTCCCCGGAGAGCTGCAGCTTTGGCTGAAAAGACAGCAAAACGTCTCATTCCTGGAGGTGCAAAAGCTGGGTCTGCCAGACGCTAACAAGGGCCAGGCGGGGCTTCCAGTTGTCTCAGGGGGCACTCCTGGTCTCTCGTCGTCTGTTGGGGCCCCTCCCCTCTTCCGCATACAGCCATGCCTTCGCCCCCTCAAAAAACAAACACCACACCTCCATTTCTTTACACTTCTGGATTCTGGAAGCTTAGTTGGCGATGGAAGTAAATATATACAAAGAATTTTGTCTGAACAGAGTTTGTGTGTGTGTGGTTTTTGTTCTTTAAATAGGAGAGTCTACCTTGCCCTCCTTGCCCTAGGAAGGCCCCCCCCCCCCAACATGCTCAGCACGCACAAACAAGAGCCGCAAGAAATAATCTCGTACATGGCAGCCCAGACTAGGCCAGCCAAGGCAGAAGTGTGGCAGATGAGCTCTGAGTCGCCCACTGGAATAGCTCCCCCCCCCACTTGCCTCTACTTCAGCAGTTTTTCTATGGTTCATTACCCAAAGAAAAAGAGATCCAGCTGGAAGGTGGGAATACTGGTTCTGTATGTGCTGAATAGGGTTGCCAACATCTCACTGCCTCAATAAGGGACACGAGGCAAGAACTGTGTGAGTAGCTGTAGCCCAAGTGCTGTGTGTGCTTTTACCACTTTCATCTGAAACTACAGTGTACGTTACAGCGTCAATGGCTTCTCCTCTGCTTTTTGATATAATCATGGTTAGCCAAACTGGGCGTGATGCCATTTTCTAGTAGTCACCACTTGCATGATTTTCACAATCCCGATACCTGGATAATGCAAAGGCAGCCAATCATTGAGGGCTGTTCGTGTTTTTGTTAATGTCCCCAGTGTGGGACTCGCGGCAGCCTTGAGCCTGCAGCCCACCAGAACCACAAGATACTCTGGTAAGGAGGCAGAAGGGAAAGGAGATGGAGCTCATTCATTATTAGTGGTTTGATCCAAGTCATGGGTCCTTCCCGTTAGCTGAAAATAAGGGACAACTGGCATCCCATAAGGGACAGGCAGCTTTGAGCTGAAATAAGAGACATCCCTGCTAACAAGGGACTGTTAGTAATCTCTGTGTGGAAGTTCAGCACTCTGCAAGAAGCAGGGTCTTCTCTGTGTGCCATGCAGGGCACAGAGAGCAGTTGCTGTCCCCAAGAGACAGAGTCATAGGCCAGACAAGCCTGGACTTGCCTTGCCCGGCTGCCTGATGCTTCTCCGGACCCCTGGAGACAAAGAGAAGCCATGAGGGCCAACACTCCAAGGCCAGCCAGGTGATTGTTCCAGCCAACGGCCAGCCTTTGGAGAGGAACAGCCTGTCCTGTGTACCTGCCAAACAAAGGGCAGGTGGGCAGATCTAGGGACTGGGGCAGAGAGAGAACAGAAGCAAGGAAAGCTGCTCTTGTGATGATGAGCATGAAATGCCCCCTTTGCTAAGCAAGGGCCACCATGGTTTGCATTTGGATGGGAGACTACATGCAAGTGTGATCAGAGGTCCCTTAGGGGATGGAGCCAAAGTTCAGTGGCCGAGCATCTGTGTTGCATGTAGAAGGTTCCAGGTTCACTCCCTGACTGCACCGTCAGGTAGGACAGGGAGAGTCTTTGGCCGGAAACCTTGGAGAAGTCGCTGCTGGTCAGTGAACTGAACTAGGTGGACCAAGGGTGATTTCATCATCAGCCTGCCAGGGGCATGAAGGAGCCCCTGATGGGCTGGCAGGAGCTCACTCTCTTCCCTGCCTGCCTGCCGAGTGGCTCTGCCCAGCACCCCTTGAAGGCACAGCCCACCAGGAAGTTCCCCTCTGCTAGCTGCATGGAAGTGAAGGGTGGCCAGCCAAGACTCGCCCTCCCAGTTCAGAAGCCGCATGGCAGCAGGTGGCCACTGCAGGGCCTGGCTCTCAGCCCAGGGATCTGGCGGCTATGTCAAGGGGCCAGCAGCTCACTCGAGCCAAGCCCTGACCCACAGCTGGGAAGAGGAAGAACAGCCTGGAGCCAGCAGCATCGTCATACTCAGCATTTATGTAGTGCATTTCCACTGTTCAAAGCACTCCACACAGAATCACCACCACGATAATCATGGCACCACCTTGTCAGGTAGGTCAGTATATAATCCTCTCCCCCCTGGAAAGGGGAAGGGGGCTTTGAGAGAAGAAGGGGGGTGCCTGCCACCTGGGGGCGGGCCTGCAGCCGAGGCAAGACTCGAACTGGGGTCCTCCTGGCTCTTACACTTGGTAGCCCCAAGGCTAGAGTCAAGGCTGATCTGCCCCCACTGATGGCAGAAGGAAACTGGCACAAGCCACTCCAAGGGCCCGAAGGCAGCTTCCAGAAGCCAGAGCTGGCCCTCCGAGGAAGGAGGAGTCTCCAGAGCAGCCTGCAGGCCCTCCCCCCACCCACGGCTGGAGAAAGGGGCCAACCCAGGAGAGGCTCTGCACAAGGGAGAACAAGACACACCACAGAGGCTGAGCCAGAGATCAGCTCTGCCTTCTTGTGAGAAAGAAAATCTGGCACCACAGAAGAGGAGGGAACAGGGAAGCCAAGAGGGAACAGGGGACCCGGAGGGAGAGTCCCTGCCCTCTGGGGGAAGCAGGAGCAAGGCACGGGGAAGCAGGGGCCAGGCAAGGTGGGCGGTGGCTCTCGCTGGTCCAGCTCCTGGTCCAGCTCCTCCCAGCCCCACTGCCTGAGCTCAGACAAGTTCCCCTTCCCCAGCCACGAGGCCCTGGCCCACGCTGCCCTCCACAAAAGGGCAGGAGCTCTTTGCAGGAAACCAGGCAGCACCCCGGGGCACCTGGCTGTCAGCCACACAAGGTGGCCGGGGCAAGCCCAGCTCCACTGGCCCTCGGGCACTTGGAGAGGAGCTGGAGGCAGCTCATCAAGCAGGCCACCCCACCACACACACGGCGAGGGGGCCGGGCCTGCTCTCTAGCTGCCCCCCTCGAACCCACCCCACCCCAGCTTTCTTGCAGAGGAGGCCCAAGTTCCCCCACCCCACCCCACTCCTTTCTGCAGGGGCAGCTGCAGGAGAGGAGCCCTCCGTGGGGTGGAGCTGCCACAGCAAAGCAGCCAGGCAAGGGAGGAGGAGGAGGAGGAGAGTGTTTATATGGAAGGCCAGAGGGCCAGCAGATATTTACAAAGGAGCGGGGAAGGGGGTGGGCCCTTCCACCACTCTTGCCCCTGCTCCCAAGTGCGGACAGGCGAGGGAGGGGTGAGAACATGCATGCCTGTCCAAAGAGCCCCTCCTTGGGGGCGGGCGAGCTGGGCGGAGGCAGGGCCCAAGGGAGAAGGAACAATGTCTGTCTGGCACAGTGGGCGAAGCGGTGGCCCATCAAGAATCCTTCCGGGGTGGGGGCGGGTCACGGGATCCTGCAGGCAGGCGGCCCAGGAGAGCACACGGTGGGGGGGGGAGGCCCTGGGCTGCGACTCCGGGCCTGAGCCAGGCGCTCAGGGGGGCCCCTCCCCAGCGTCCATGCAGAGAGGAGGCTGGCTGAAGAGGAAGGGCTGCTGCTGCTGCTGCTGCGGCCGCCCCGAACGGCCGGTCCCACTGCTCTGGATGCTGCCGGTGGCGAAGTCGGAAAACCCTGGAGGAGGGGAGAGAGGCGGTCAGAGGCTCTGGGAAGTTGTGGGACCCCCAGGGAAGCCAACGCTGCCACCCCCCCAGCAGGAGCCTGCAGTGCAGCTAACCGAGGGGTGTGTGTGTGTGTGTGTCGGGACAGGCGTGTCTGACTGCAGAAAGAGGCTGCCAAGCAGGTGGTGGTGGTGGTGGTGGGTCCTTGGTGGGGGGGAAAGTGACGCTGCCCCACTGCAGCAAGCCAAGCCCCAGAGGGCTGGAAGGGGCTGGCCCGCCCATCCTGGGCCTTCCCCACACATGCCCCTCTCCTCCTCCCTGCCCCCAGTTCTGCCTGCCCTTCCCCACCCGCCCCTCTCAGAGAGGCCCCTGCCAACGCACAGGAAGGAAAGCGCAGACGTACCAGCTTACTCCTCTATCCCAATAGAGCAGGAGTCGGGGCCGAGGGCTGCCCAGGCGGGGTGGGGTGGGGCAGACAGAAAGGAGGAAGACAGTGGTCAGAACGGATGGACGCTGCCTCGCTGTGCCGCAGGAAGACCCTGGGTGGCCCTGGAAGGCAGGGCACCCCTCTGGCAGCAAAGGGCCCAATCCTCCCCACCCTGACCCTTTCTGGAGAGGGGATTGGCCTCATCTCGCCCCTGATAACAACGGCAATACACTTTGTTAGCCACCCCCTAAGAAGTGGTTCTCTGGGTGGCTCACAACACAGCATGAAGGGCCTCTTCCGCCGTGGGCAGCCCCTCCTCAAGCGTCCAGAGCCCCTCCCTCCCCGTCGCCTGGCTGGGGCCCTCTTCCCCACTGCCCACACCAGACAGGGGCCAGCTGCCTCCAACTGAAGGGATCAGCCAGGCACTGCCACAAGCCACACTGGGCCGCCCATCCCCACCTTTGCGCTAGCAGATGGAGCCCCCTGCGGTAGGGAGTTGGGGGAGCCAGAGGGACAGGAAGCGCCAGGCCAGCTTCTGCCATCCCAAGCCAGGCCCTCGAGAGACTTCTTTCTGCCGTTACCTGGCAGGTACACGTCGGCCGGCAGCTCGCTCTCCACTTTGGGAAGGCTCCGGGACTCGGAGGCCCCGCTGCTCTCCTGCAGGATGTCCTCAGCGGAGGGAGGCTGGCTACCTGGGACAGGGCAGGGGAATCGCTCAGCACCGCTCCATCTCCTGGGGCAACCCCAAAGGGTCCTGGCTTTTGCTGGCACTGTGACTCTGCCACAAGACTGAGCTGTGCCCCTCCATTCCCGGGCCTTGCTCGCTAGGCGCAGCTCTGGCTCCTGTCGTCTGGGCCAGCCCCAATCACGACACTCTGCTCTCCCACCCCAAAGGTTGAAGGGCCTCCTCCCAAGGACTGGGACTCCACCTCTACTTCCAACCAAAATGTACGCCCAAGTCCAGCCCAGCCCATGGAAGGGAAGTGGGCTGTGGTGCCAGGGATGTTCCTGGCCAGTGCCAGGCCCCACCACCACAGGCAAGCAGCGCCATGCCAGGTCTCGCCAGCGCTTACCTTGCTGAAGTGAGGAGACCTCCTCCACCTCTTCCACAGCCAAGCTCTGGGAAGACGGAAGAAGAGAAAAGAGTTCTCATCTCTGCTGATCACAACGGTCTGCCATCATTAGACTTGTGCAAATGGGGAACAACCCACTCGCTCTGCATGCCCTGCAAAGACTCAGGACCTCCTCAAGCTATGGTGTTTTACTGTGGGCGGGGGACTATTCAGGAGGAAGAGAGAAGCCCCCACCCAGCCTGAAGCCCTGTGGAGCACTCCCTGAGCAATGGGGGGGTGCTACCTCCCCCATTCTCAAAAGAGGACATAGGGAAATTAAAATACAGTCTAAAAAGACACACAAAGCAGACCCCAGGAACAGTCGCTGGAGGGACGCTGTGCTGGGGCTGGATACGTGTCGACGTGGTGTAGTGGTTAGAGTGCTGGACTAGAACCAGGGAGACCCAAGTTCAAATCCCCATTCAGCCATGACACTAGCTGGGTGACTCTGGGCCAGTCACTTCTCTCTCAGCCTAACCTACTTCACAGGGTTGTTGTGAGGAGAAAACTTAAGTATGTAGTACACCACTCTGGGCTCCTTGGAGGAAGAGCAGGAAATAAAAAGCAAATAAATAAGAATAAATACAGCCCAGGATGGCTCATCTCCCCCTGCCCAGTGCAGCTGACCTGGCCTGGAAACTTGGATCCAGTGGAGCAAGCAAGACCAATGGGTGAAGCCTGGCTTGTCCAAGAGGTTCCTTCACAGCCTGGCATGAATGAAAAGTTTGCCTTGGCAGGGAGAGGTGGACTAGCCGTGGCCCAAACACTCCACCTGCTGACTCAGTCAGGCACTACTATGTCCTGTTGTCTAAAAGTAGGGCAATACCTTTATCAAGGCCAAGAAAAACAAATTCAAAGTAGTTGGGAAGCTATTGAGCTTCTTCTAAATATCCCACCCTCCTCACATACACACACTATTTTACTTAACATGCAGCCCAAGAAAGAGTTCTAGAGAACTCAAAGCTGATTACTTTGTAATTTATTATTTCTTTAGTTGGTCCTAATAAAAGGCATTCCCCACCCACCCCCAAAAGGCCAACATGGCTACCTATGGTTTCTGCTTCTTGTTCTAGCAGGCACAGAATCTGCTATCCAGTGACCAACTGGCATCAGAGGGCACCCCCTCCACCTTTTTCTGGGGCAGCCAGATGGTCCGCCTGCCCACTGGGAGGTGGCTCATCAATTCTGCGTCCACAGGAAGACCCGCCCAGGAAGACAAGCCTGCTGGTCTTGGAAGAGACACTTCGCAGGTCAGGGATGGGGAGAGATTTACCTCTGGGGAGCTGGCCTCTCGCAGAACCAGTTCTGTCCCACAGAGTGGGGGCTGCAAGTCCGAGGCGTCTGAGAGCTTTTCCTCATCCTCTTCATGGATGGGTGAAGAGGGAGAGCGCAGAGTGCTGTGGAGAGGGAGGGAGAGAGAAAGAGCGAGAGAGAGAGCGTGCCGTTACATGCAGACCTGCCATCACTTAGTTGAGGGGGTGGTTTCTAAGGAAAGAGGCACTCAGCCCTGCTGGGAAGCCTCCCCAAGCCTCTCAACTCTGGGACCCAGAAAGGATGATCCACTGGCCTCTCTGCACACACTGCAAGGCTCTCCTCTCCCTGCTTTCCACATACACACGCTCCAGGGCTGAGATCTGGCTTAAATTCAGCCCTGCAGAAACCCAGGGCCCTTCCACAGGTCCAGCCTTCTGTTTCCCACAGTGGCGAGGGAGGGAGGGAGGGTGCCAAGAGCCCTGCACAGCATCACACCTGTGCCCTAGCCAACCCCACGGCTAACCTGTCTGGAGACTTGCTGCGCTTGCTTTTCTGATGGCTGCTCTCAACGGCCCGGTCAAGCCCCATCAAGGGTCTGTTGGAGGGAGGAAGCCCATCCAGCACACCTGTGTAGGTGATTTCATCATAGAGGGGAGCTGAAGGGATGGAGGGCGAGATGGAACGCAAGCCGTTCAGAGCCTCCAGCAGGGAGATAGGCTCGTAGCCCGGAGGAATGTTGTCTGAGCACTGTGGAAGGAAGCAACAGAACAGGTCTCCAATGCAGCATGGCTACCCTTCATTCTCGATCAGTTCATCCGGCACTTGAGTTGCCTTTTGCCTCTGCTCTCCCGCTCTCACACACCACCCTCTTCCCCCCAAAGAAACTGAGCCTCCTCGTTCACAGGATCAGAGTGACAGAGGCATGTTGGGGGTGGAGGGTTGATTTTAGTGCTTAGGGCATCTCATATTGAACTCTCTGGATAAAAATGGATATCTTCTATCGATATATTTAATTCTCTGAGGCATACCATTGGCTAATCCCATGTGTGGCAGCTCTCGCGAGAGTTTGGAGAGCTGCCTGATAGGCTAGCCACAGGACGGGTGGGAAGGGAAAAAATGGCGGAGTAGCCGGCCTGCTGGGGCGGGGAGGAAAAATAGCGCCGAGAAAACGGTGGCGGTGCCGGGTGGAAGGAGGCAGCAGGGACGAGGATGGGGGAAGGAAGCGACAGCAACAGGCAGGCAGGAGGCAGCGGCAGCGGGTGGGCGGGGCAAGAACAAGGCAGAAATGGGGGGGGAGGTGGCGGCAATGGGCAGGTGACAAAACAGCGACAGCGGGGGAGGCGCCTGCTCTGCGCCTGGCCCAGCTAGTTCCTAATAATTTGTCCTTCCTTTTCACCCATTTCTGTTTCACCTTGCCATCTTTACATAAGAACAGAACAGCCCTGCTGGATCAGGTAAGGCCTATCTAGTCCAGCATCCCGTTTTCCACAGTGGGCCACCAGATGCCTCTGGGGAGCCCACAGGCAAGGTGAGGGCATGCCCTCTCTCCTGCTGCTGCTGCTCCCCTGCAACGGGTATTTAGAGACATTTTGCTTCTAAGGCTGGAAGTGGCCTATATTAGACACCAGGCTAGTGCTGTCTAATACAGAACAACATTTGTAAGAGAGGGGTCAGTACCCTCCCCATATTACAGGAGGAGTGAATGGAGGCCAAAGGAGTCAGGTGACTCTCAGGAAAAAAGATCAGGAGGTGTCAAAGGGGAAGAGCAGCTGGGCTGGGCAGATTGTCTAGCTAGGGTGGGGGCACCAAGTGTAGCCAGAAGGTGGCTGTGTGATGCCCGGCTGGGGCAGTTCCTCACCGAGTGCTCATCGTGGTCCAGGGTCTGTGCCAAGACAGGGCTGAAGGAGATGGGCGACAGAGCTCCCGGCTTCTTCCTCACTGCTCGGATCTGCAGCAGGGCTCGGAATGCTACGAGGGGATACATCACGAGAAGTGGTCACCTCTAACTTCCCCCCCGTCTCTCTCTCTCTCTCTCTCTCTCACTCACACACACACAAAAAACCTCTCAAGCCTGCCCCCCACTTCAGACCAGCATCAAAGGCCTCGTTCTTTGGCCCGGCCCGACATCGGATAAACAGGTACAGGAGACAAGGTTGTCCCCGCGGTAGTGACGAGACTGTGGCCTCCCTACTTGGCAAGTCAACCTCTGGGCCCGCATGCCCCCCACCCCACCCCGTACACCAACGCAGCTGACTCACGCAAGCGGCAGATGGGGCAGTTGTTGGCCTGGTAGCGCAGGGTGTCCGCACAGGAGTTGCAAAGGCAGAGGTGTCTGCAGGGCAGGATGAGGGTGTCCCGCAGGTCTGAGAGGCACACCACACACTCGTTGCTGTTGTCGCTGTTCTCATCGTCGCAGGGCTGCGGGAGGGTTCAGACCGTCAACACGGAACTGGGCGGGCAGGCTTCAGGCTGGTTTGGGTTCTTGATGAGCACCCCTCCCCCAGGCCCACTAATCAGAGTCACGGGGAGGGTGGCTGCCTCTAAGCCCACACATGGGCTTAGCTCACCAGCACCAAGCTCAGAGTCCTTCCATAGGAAAACCCACTCCTAGTTTTCTCCCAGGCTTCCTTGGTCTATGGAGGAGGAGAGCTGGTCTTGTGGTAGCAAGCGTGACTTGTCCCCTTAGCTAAGCAGGGTCTGCCCTGGTTGCATATGAATGGGAGACTACATGTGTGAGCACTGTGAGATGGAGCTGCTCTGCAGGCTTGCATGCCGAAGGTTCCAAGTTCCCTCCCTGACAACATCTCCAAGACAGGGCTGACAGAGATTCATGCCTGCAACCTTAGGAACATAGGAAGCTGCCACATACTGAGTCAGGACATAGGTCCATCTAGCTCAGTATTGTCTTCACAGACTGGCAGTGGCTTCTCCAAGGTTGCAGGCAGGAATCTCTCTCAGCCCTACCTTGCAGATGCTGCCAGGAAGGGAACTTGGAACCTTCTGGACTTCCCAGAGTGGCTCCATCCCCTACAGAGGGGAAGATCTTCCAGTGCTCATACATCTACTCTCCCTTTCATATGCAACCAGGGTGGACCCTGCTTAGCTACAGGGACGAGTCATGCTTGCGACCACAAGACCAGCTCTTCTCTCCTTGGAGAAGCTGCTGCCAGTCTGGGTTGACAATACTGAGCTAGATGGACCAAAGTCCTTACTCGGTATCCAGCAGCTTCCTATGCTTCAGTAGCCTAACTGGGGAGTTGGGGGAAGCCTTTCTGTGTCATGGTAATGGAAGTGGGCATCAAAAATGCTTGCCAGTCTCCTGCAAACCATCCCAAGGTCAACCAATACACCCAGTCTCCTTTCTGCCTGGTCCTGGGGAGCACCATGGCTGAGCAGGGAACACACTGAGCGCCTGCACACCAGAAGGCTGCCTGCTGAGCTGCTGCCTCTTTCCCTCCCACCATGCTTGTGCCTCTGTGGCTGCAGTTCTGCCCACCATGTTTGCTTCATTGCCCCCCGCCCCCCATCCACCACATTTGTGGGGAGGGTCTGTGAGGGGCTCCCCCACTCCTGGCGCTCATCTCTCCCAGCCCCCAGTTGCCCTGAGCCCTCCCCCACCCACCATGGGCCCCCCTTCACCTTGGTCTCCTGGTTGTTCTTGTTCTCAATGCCATAGATCTCCTGGAGCAGGTAACTGACCCGGTCCACCTGTGGGAAAGCAGGACAGAGGCAGCGCCGACTGCTCTTACCACCAAATGTGACTGGGGAGTCCTCGGTAGCTGGGCGCAGTGCAGAACACAGCTGTGACACTGCCCTTGGACTCGGACCGCCTGCCTGGCTAGGCAAGCCAGGCCAGAAGTGAAGGGGAGGGGCCAGGTTCAGGGGGGACCAGGTTGGCGGCTTTAAAGGGCACGCCAGTACCTCAGCCACATCACCTCATGCAAAGTGCAGCGCGGCTAACCATGGGTCTCCAGACGCTGCTGGACTACAACCCCCATCATCCACAGCAGCCACTAGCCTTGGTGGCTGAGGATGACGGGAAGTGAAGTCCCATAAACATCCAGGGAGCCAAGGCTGGGCACCCCTGCACCAGAGGCTACTTCCATGCAGAAAGGCCTCTTGCCAAGAACTAGGTCCCGTTGCCAAGGGCTTACGGGCAGGGCAACCAGCCAGTTGTTTCCGGAAGGGGGAAGGCGGCAGGCAAATCCCAGCCTTTGCACCCAGCACCTCTCCCCAGCCTCTGTGTTACAAACAGGACTTACAATTTGCTTCTGCTTCAGAGGCTTGACTGAGAAGCTGCCGTCAACATGCTGACAAGAGAAAGAGACACAGGAGACGCAATCAGCTGAGCCGCGGGGAAACACTCAGAAGCGATAAGGACAGGCCAAGCTGCTGGCTAAGGAAAACACACACGCCATCCTCGGCGAGGATTACTGCAGATGCTGGCCAATGCATACTTGGCGTGTCGCTACTGTCCCAGGTTAAGAGGAGGGCAGAGGAGCAGCAGGCATCCTGGCCAGGGAGTCACAGGCAGGGCCACCCTTGGCCCTCTGGCCAGCACCCAGCAGGTGGAGGGGAGCCCTTGGCAGATGCCCACCCAACACACCGCCGGGGCTTCTCTTACCTTTTCAAAGGCAGCCAGGAGGATGTGGGCATGGCCAGTCACTTCCACGACCACTAGGAGGAAATCACAAGGCCGTGAGAGTCGGGCCAGGAGCCCAGCAGAGGTTTCGAGGGCACCAGTGAAGCAGCTGCCAGCCAGGGGGGACGTGACATGGTGGAGCACCCCCACCTGGTGCCACACACTGACTAGATGCTGTTGGAAGCAGCCATCTTTCCCCATTCAGTTCACACACAAAAAGGGTTTTCTTCTGGCAGCCCAAGGAGCCTGGGATGGGACCATGTGCAGAGGGTGCCATGTGCAGATCACGCACACGATCCGGAAGGTGCACCTTCTTATTCTCTGTGGCCACTAGGATACACAGCCATAGGAACAGCCCTGCTGGATCAGGCCCAAGGAGGCCCATCTAGTCCAGGATCTTGCTTCACACAGTAGCCCACCAGATGCCTCTGAGAAGCTCACAGGCAAGAGCTGAGGGCACGCCTTCTCTCCTGCTGCTGCTCTCCTGAAACTGGTACTCAGAGGCAGTCTGCCTCTGAGGCTGAAGGTGGCCTGTACCCCTCAGACTAGTGGCCGTTGATAGACCTGTCCTCCATGAATTTATCCAAACCCCTCTTAAAGCCATCCAGGCTGTTGGCTGTCACCACATCTGGTGGCAGAGAATTCCATAGGTTGGTTATGCATTGTGTGAAAACGTCCTTCCTTTTGATGGTCCTAAATTTCTTGGCAATCAGTTTCATGGGATGACCCCTGGTTCTTGTATTATGTGAGAGGGACAAACATTTCTCTCTCTCCACACCATGCATGATTTTATAGACCTCTATCATGTCTCCCTGCAGTCGTCTGTTTTCTAAACTAAAAAGCGCCAGGTGTTGTAGCCTTGCCTTGTAAGAAAGCCACTTCAGGGAACAAGACTGCCGGGCCCTGCCCAGCCCTGCTCCTCATAAAAGCTTTCAAGAACGAAGGTGCCAGCACCTTGCGGCATTGGCCCACACAGTCCACTGCCCTCCCCACATCTGCTCTGCAGCTCCCAGCATTCACAGCCACCCCTCAGCAGGCTTGGCAGCACTGCTACTCTGCAAAAGGCCTCCCTCCACCTCTGCCCTCAGCTTAACATGGGCTCCCTTCTCCAAGGGACTTGGGACCAATGGAAGAAGCAGGTTTCTTACCATCGCCTTCATCCACCACAGCCTGGATGACCACAGGAAATACGCCCCGGTCGAGATCAAAGTTCAGCTGGAGGAGGAGAGCATGGAGAGACGTTTGTCACTCAGGCTAAAGCCCCGGGCAGAGTATCACCACAAAGGGACCAAGACCAAGGTGTTCACTGGAGCCTCATTAAACTAAAACTACAACAAATATTTATATAATGCTTTTCAACAAAAGTTTCCAAAGGGGTTTAGATAGATATCGATAAAGAAAATGGCTCCCTGTCCCCAAGGAGCTCCCAATCTAAAAAATAAACCCAAGTTACACACCAGCAACAGCCACTGGAGGGATGCTGTGCTGGGGTTGGATAGGGCCAGTTGCTCTCCCGCCGCTAAATAAAGAGGATCACGCTTTTTAAAAGGTGCCTCTTTGCCCAGTTAGCAGGGGCAAGGAGAAGTGGTCGTGGCCCCGGTTTTTGTTTGTTTGGCCGGGGAGGCATTCTTCCTTCTGGCGGGGAGCTCAATCTGACCTCAGAAGGCCAATGAGGGCCCAGCAAGAGCTCCTCTTCCTTCCCCTTTCTCTAGGCCTTCCATGATGCCCTGCAGCTTCTCATTCTGCTCCTGCTCTGAAGCCCCACAAATGCCAGGAAAGAAAACCACTGCTTGAGGAAGGCCTGGGGAGAGCACACGCCTAAGCCCTGTGGCCCAGTCAGGGGCCCGGTTCTGCTCCTCAGCATCTCGTGGGCCTGGGGAGGGGCAAGAAGAGCAGGAAGGAGTCACCTCATCATCTTTCCAGTCGGAGAAGTCAATCTTGAAGGAGGGCAGGGAGAACTGCTGGCTCACCCCTCGCTTGTAGTGCACCGTCTCCGACTGCAGAGAAGGGTTCTTGGTGCTGTAGCTGCAAGTGGGGGGAGAGAGGCAGGCATCAGCGGGAGGCAGCTCACCTGCAACCAGCAGCAGCAGCCTGTCGGGATATTTCTTTAGGATGCTCAATATGCGAGGAAGGGGTGCAACTTGCAGAAAATTCCTGGATGTGCCTCGTGGTGGGGCTGCTATTTCTGGGGTCCAAAGGAGAAATAAGGTGATTGTCTGACACTCACACAACCATGCCACTGATAAACTCCTCAGTCGCCTGGCAGTAGATGGTGATTGCGACACGTGCATCAGCATCAAAGGTGAACTCCAGGCTGTACAAGGCCTTCTGCTTTCCGTTCTCCTCGGTGGGGCTGTCTGCATCTTCTTTGTACCTACACAGAGGAAGGCCGAATCAGCAGAGACCTGACAGGTGGGCTCTCCACTCAGCACTCCACAATTTCTTCATGGTGCAAAAACTGCACTCCAAAAAGCTCTCTCGGCTGTTCCTGTTTCCTGCCCTTTCACAAATACCAAGTTTCTAGCTCTCATGGCAATAGATTTACTATCCGCCACAGTTTTTAAGTTACCCACAAAGATCTGTGTGTTCAGGCAACCCGAGTCTGGGCCCAGCATGGCTGTCTCATCGCCCCCACTCTTGTTCATCTGCAGAGATGCCTCCAGCCCCTCAACTCACATTTCCATTGTTCTAATCTGCCTAGAATTCCATTTTAATAAAAAAAAATAACCAGAGCTGTGTGCAATAAAAAGATGCCAACACATGCACACACGCCCTCAAGGGTAGTTTCAAAAATCCCAATATAAACCAATGAGGTAAAAGCAGAAAGGCCATAGATCACTCAGTAAAAAGCCCTGGAGAATAAAAAGGTCTTGGCCTGAATATGTTGGTGCATCCTGAATCAGCCACAAAAGAGCCAGGAGCACACAGTCCCTCTCCCCGACAGGCATCTGAAGGTGGGGCAGCCAGAGGGGGGATTTTGAAGTGGATTGTAAAGATCTAGCTCATTCTGGACAAGGCGCTTCCCTCAAGGCACATTCCAATATTGGGCTTGTGGTTTACTGAAACCACGCGACCCCCACAAAGCCCTCTGAAGCAGGTCAAGTCACAAAGGGGCCGGGTCTAGAGCAGTCTTTGCCCCTGCAGTCAAGAGCCAAGAGAAAAACACAAGCACTGAGGGAAAAGCCCAGCAAGGAATGCAACCCAAAAGGCAGAAAAATGAAGGAACTGTGCAGCAAAAGGACCCGTGAGCATCCCTGAGACGGGATGCCAAGCTGCCATCCTTACTTCAGCCAGTCTGGCTTTGAAGGCCGTTGAGCCACACACAGCACAATCCACACATGAGCCACCAACCCCTCCCAATGCTCCAGCCTAGACCAAGTCAGTCGTTTGTGTCTGAAGTACCTGACCAAGCGAAGGGAGTCTTTGCGGATATTCACCAAGCTTCGCAAAGTCTTCACCGGCTCATGAGGCGCTGGGGTTACATAGGGAAACTGGAAAGAAAGACCAGCAACTTTTTGATATAGCACCTTAGCTGAGATCTTGGAAATAATACATGGTATTTATCACTGGATATTCCAGAGATAGTCTTATTTGGATAAATCCTCAATATTCAGAGAGGTTCATCTGCAGTTGCCACCAGCTTGTCTGGGGGCTGGCTACACAGTGACAGGCCTTCTCTGTTGCCGTCCCAAGACTCTGGACTGTGCTCCCTGCTGAAATAAGAGCCTCCTCATCTCTGACAACTTTTAAGAAGTCTTTAAACACCCATTTTTTGACCCAAGCTTTTTAACTAGACAAGGTTTTAAATCGTTTCTTTATGTCTGTTTTAATGTTTTTATGTTGTTGTAAATTGCCTAGAGATGGATGTTTGGGGTGGTGCACAATAAATAAATAATAAAACTAGTGAGCCTGGGCACAGAGCATCTGCGACTCTAGTTGGGCCCAGCCGCCCGTCGTCATGCCCGGCTTTCTGGCTGGCCGGCCAGCTGACTGGCCGCTCTCCCCGCCCCCTGCCCGTCACCATCCCGCCCGCCGCCCGCCCCCAGGCCACACTATCCTGTTGCTGCCTCCTGCCGGCCAGGCTAGGCTGGCCCGCCACCACTTCCTCCGTGCGGCCAGGCCAGGGCCCGCCACCGCCATATCACCTTGGCAGGCGGGCCAGGCTGTCCCACCGCCTCCTCCTCCTCTTCCCAGCTGGCAGGGGTTCGCTCACCAACCACCCGCCATCTGCCCATCTCATCGCTGCGGCCATTATTTCTCCCTACTGCCACCGCTTCCTCCTGGCCAGCAGAGCTTTGCCACCCGCCCACTTCTTCAGGTCAGCGGGGCTTTGCCCGCAGGCTGCCTCCTCGCTACTGCCATTATTTCTCTCCGCTTCAATGCTGGAACTCTCGTGCGCTCTCTGTCAGCCAATCGCCTCCTTTCTGCCACATCCCCACGCATAGCGCATCTTGGAGAATTAATTATATAGATAGGTGCTGGCTGAACCAGGCACAGAGCATCAGTTCTTCCTTGTTCTCTCTCCCCACTCAGCCCCTTGGGTGCCGCTTTCTCCTGCCCCTTCTGGTTTGCCATCTGGACGGCAGGCAGGCCTGGAGAGGGACCTGATGTTTGGCCAGCAGGCGTGCCAGAGAGGGAGGCTGCGCCATCCTCTCCACCGCCCGTGCTTCACATTTGGCCCTAGTGAGTGCCACCCTTCCTTTTGGACAGCAGGTGGACCTCTAGTTCGCCGCCATCACTCCCCCCCATGCCATTGCTTTCTTCCTACCCGCCTTCTTCCGCCTGCCCGCACTTGCCGTTGTTTTCTTCCCACCCACCACCACCTTTCCCCCCCATTGGCCCGGCTGCCACGGCCACCACCACCATTTTCTTCCCTCCTGCCCGTGCCCGTTGCTATCTGGCAGCTGCTCGCGAACTCTCATGAGAGCTGCCACACATGGGATTAACCACGGGTATGTCTTAGCAAAATATATAGATAGAAGAGTGTGAGGTGTGAGGATCATTTTATTATTTGCCTTATTACTGCAATGGCTAAAATTTGTGTTGATAAACGACAGAAGAACACAAATATACTAAGGATGAAAGCTGGTTGATTAGACGTCAAGATATAGCAATACCGGAAACACAATAGGGTATATACAAACTGAAAAGAATACTTAAAACATTGGTTTTCCAAAACAAACAGTATTAGTCAATTACTTTTTGGAGAGATCACAGAAAGCTATACGGCTCTGAAAAGGCTGTAGAAGAAGTAAAAACACATTATTGTTTGCTTTGCTTAGTTGTGACTGAATTTGTAGCTTTTTATGATTTGTGCTTTTTAACACTGCAGCAAGCAAGCAATCAGTCAGTCAGGAAAGCATTGATGAAACTGCCCAGCCCCAGAAGCAGCCAAAGGCCCACAGACAGGATGTGCCAATTGCAACAGTGCTGGGAGGGCTTCTCCGCACCCTCAACATCATTCATTGTCTGTCACCTTGCATTTCTGAATCGTATACATCCAATTGCATCTGTAACTGGGAAAGTTGTTGTTTTTTAAAACATGCTCCACCTCAAATAAAAATAATACAAATGTAAAAGCAAATCATGTAAGTCGTGTGTGTGTGTGTGTTTTCTTCTTCTATCCCTTATTCAGTCTGGTGCCAACCATCATAGGAACTTAGGAAGCTGTTTTCTACCGAGTCATACCGTTGGTCCATCTAGCTCAGTATTGTCAATACTGACTGGCAGTGGCTTCGCCAAGGTTACAGGCAGGAGTTTCTCTCAGCCTTATCTGGAGATGCCAGGGAGGAAACCTGGAAGCTTCTGCATGCAAGTGCTCTTCCCAGAGTGGCCCCACCCCCAAGGGAAATATCTCAGTGCTCATGCATGCAGTCTGCCATTCAATGGCAAACCAGGGCAGACCCTGCTTAGCAAAGGGGAGAATTCATGCTTGCTATCACAAGACCAACTCTCCTCATCCAGTTTCCAACCAAAGAGCACCACAGTCAGCAGCACTTGCCTGGACAGGCCTGTTGCCAAGGAAGTTCAGGTCCATGTTCTCCCCAAAGAGGTACCCCTCGGGATGTGGTGTGTCAAACTTCTCTCCTCCCATGAAGAAATGACTGGCAAAGTAGTTCCCTGGAGAGAAAGAATTTATTTTATATTTACTTACTACATTTATATCCCGTTCTTCCTTCAAGGTGCCCAGAGCAGTGTACATAGCTGTGTTTATCCTCACAACAACCCTGAGAGGTAGGTTAGTCTGAGAGAAGTGACTGGCCCAGAATCACTGAGGTTCATGGCTCAACAGGGATTGGAACTCAGGTCTCCATGGTCCTAGTCCAACATGCTGACCACTACACCACATGGAAAGCACCCAGGGCATGCCAAGATATATAGAGATAGAGCCACTACAAAGTCTATGCTGATAAAACCACACCATGATGCTGCAGGGCCACTTCAGCTTGGGATCTGAAGATCTGGAGTCAGTGCAAATCTTGTCACATTTACACTGTTGGGGGTGGCGGGGAGGCAGGACTGCAGAAGTCCTTCCTCATGAGGAGATGAGTATCATTTTTATTGACTACCACAAATATTATAACCAGGAGCCAAGAGCAGCCAATGGAGAATGCTTTAACATCTCCATCTGCTAGCATAAGTAAAGGGGGCATGTAGGGAAGAGCCTAGCCTGTATGGGCAGCAGATGATACACAGGATTGGAGGAGCCCCTGTCTGAAGTGGAGGGGTTCCCAAGAAGCAGCCCCAAACATGCCTCCTGTGCTTTTTCCTCCACACCTCTTCAGGGTAATTTCTTTATTTGGGGGGAGAGCATTCTTACACAGAATGCTTTCTTCCTTATAAGGGAGAAAGGTTTAGTACAAAAGGCTGAACCAGGCAATCTCAGGGGTTCGAGTTTAGAGATCCCAAGCAGTTGGCTGAGCCCTCAAGGATCCTGAGAAGCGGAGGGGGGTGGAGAAGCAGATTGATTATTTCTGTTGGAGACCGACACCACAACTGACACCACAACCGGACCAACTTGGTGCAAGCTGACACCACGACTTGGCTCAGGCAGTTGGCAACCCTGGGAGGAACAGAGGAAAAGCACATCCCAAGAGGACTGCGGAGCTGGCCTTGGGGACCAACAGCTGCATGGCAGGAAGGATACCAAGAGGGCAACCCAAGTATTAGTGACCAAGTGCCACAGAGAGAGCCCCAAATTTCAGACTGTGCAATGTGACCATCCAGCACACCCCCAGATATCTGACAGGTGCCTGCCCCCAGGGGAGGAGGGGCATCAGGTAGGCATTAATACCTGGGCAGGGGGAGGAAAAAGATAGCCTGGCAGTAGCCATTGAGGATTCAGGGGCTGACTGGAGAAAGAATGCAAGGATGCAGATATTGAGGACTACCCAGGGTTGGGGCAGTAGTTGCTATGTGGAAGCTGGGGGTATTATTTATTCCCCCCCCCTTTCAGCTGTTTTTATGGGATGTTATTCTTGCTTTCTTTGGTTCTGTTGTATTTTTATGGTTAATACAAACAATATCTGATTCAAGTTATATTGGGGGGAAAGGGGAGAGGGGATAATACTATTTCTTAAATAAACAAGTAAATGTCCACAAACCACTCTCTGGTGAAAAACTATCAGGGTGACAGCAGTCCCCTGATGGGTGGGGGGTTTCCAGGATGTAGAGGCGGGGGTGGGCACTCGAGGAGGGTGGAAATCCTGGAATTGTGCGTGTGTGAGAGAGAGAGAGAAAGAGGATAAATAACACTAGTTGTGGGTGCGGGGCGGGGAGAGAGCTGCATGCAGCACCTGCCAGGTTGCCCAGGGGCTGAAGTACCTATGGGCGGGAGGGATCCTAGTGAAAAACCTATGGAAGTACCTATAGCTGAAGGACCTATGGGGGGGATCTTGAGGAAGCTGGAAGGGGGGCTGCTGTCAGTGGCTGGCTGTCGGGCCTATTGGGGAGGGGTCCTCTTAGCGGGCACCCAGTGCTGGTGGGGGTGAGGAAGGGGTGGGGCGCCTAGCCCGGGCGGGGGATGGGGGAGGAGGGGCGCCGTGAGGCCTGGCCATACCGGACTTGGGCGGGTAGCGGTAGGCCGAGTTAGCCTGGATGTCGATATCCTCCACACCGGCGATGCGGCGGGTGAGCAGGGAGCCCATGGCGGACCAGCAAGCGGCGACAACGGCGGAGGCAAAAGGAGGTCCTCCTCAGCGAGCCCCACAGGCCGCTCCTGCGCGGGGCACCACGGGAGGGCGAGTCCGCCCGCCCCACCCGCCGCGTACTTCGCCCCGCCGCCCAACTACAACCCCCAGCAACCACAGCGCGTTGCTCTCAAACAAAACAATCCAGCACGCCTCCGGCTCCGCCTCCCGCCCTTGAGGGCCCAGAGGAGGGGGCGGGGCTCGTGCTCTGGCGAAGGGCATTTCCGGGTACGAAGCCAATCTGCCTTTTTTTTGGAAGGCCCTTCCGGCGGAAGTGCGTCCTGTCCCAGGAAGCCTCGGGAGGTAATGGTATCTCTCGTGGTCGTGGAGCGACGGGTACGCCTTAGATAAATATATATAAAGAAAGAAGAATATATAAAGAAGATATTTGTAGTAGTAGTAGTAGTAGTAGTAGGGCCCTGCAGTTTAGTCTGTTCTTGCAGGCTGGAGGTCAAGCTGAGACTGAGGAAGTAGCTTAGAGCAGCCCTACAAGGCCTAAGACAAGCAGAGGGACTAAGAGTGAATTTATGAGTGAGAAGCAGGATGGGACATTAGTGCCTGCTCTGTATGATTTGTATGGTATTTCATCTCTTACCATATCTTTATATTTCATATTTTTCCAGTTTACCAAAACAAAAATCAAAACCCCACCCAGGGCAACTTACAGTGATACAAAGCTACAAAAACCGACTTGAATGGCTCAACAGCATTAACAGACTTAAGACTAGATTAAAATGTTTATAGGGAAATCTGCTCGTAGCAAGAACTCTGCAGTTCTTGGTCTGTCTGGTTAAATATTATCCCTGTTGGCTTGACTCCAATGCAGTGCCTGGTGCTGGGAGGTTTTGCTGGGAGGTTTAATAGTGGGAGGGCCAAAGTGCATCTGTCCTACAGATAGCTGATCTGAATCACACATCACACCTCCATCCTTGTGACTCAGTTGTTTGGAATACAAGCAAACAGACTAAGGCTGATGATTTGCCAGATTACTTTTTGTTTTTATAGGCGTCCTGCAAATGTTTGCATTAGAAAACTCAGCCCTGGGGCAGAAACAATTGTTCTGGTTGCTGGAAAATCTTTATATTTGGTATATAACCAAAGGCAATTTGCTGGAGAACTTTGCCAGTATCACAGTTTTAAAGTCAGAATAAAATATTCAGTTAATGAATCACCTTTACAGTTTACAGCAATATCCTCCAAAAATACAGCACTCTCTCCTGGACTTAACCCCCCTGATTACCTGATGTGCCTTGTAATCCCCCACCCCTGAGTTACAGTACTACCTGCATATACTTTATAACCTTGTGGGTTTCCAAATCCTTGTGTGTAAATCTTTGTAGATATATCATGTACAACCAACCACTTTATATATAATTGTGCTTTGGCAACGTACTGTATGCTTTGGTAGTTTGCTGATTCAATAAAAAATATCTTGCCCTATCTTGGAAATGTCAGGGAATCTTCTGCTTTTCCAAGAGCAGCCCCATCCCCTAAGGGGAATATCTTACAGTGCTCACACATGTAGTCTCCCATTCAAATGCAAACCAGGACAGAGCCTGCATAACAAGGGAGAATTCATGCTAGCTACCACAAGACCAGCTCTGTAAGGGGGTAAAAAATCCTTTGTGGTGGTAGCAGCTCTGCTTGCACCTTCTGTTTACACCGGGACTCAACCTCGCTCTAGGAGTCAGCCCAGGAATCTCACTACTCATTGAGAGGGACCGACCCAAGGCGCCGTCCCTCCCCGCCCTGTGGACTTTGGCGTGAGTCCCTGCTACTTGCATCCAAACCGGAAGCTGCGGGCAGCTGTTCGCCCAGAGCATGCCTGGGCTCCCCCCACCCCTTGCTCGGTGCCATGCTGGCAGGAGTCCCTGGCTGCACAAGCACACCCCACAGTGACTCTACGCCTCTCACTGTCCTGCCCCCTTGCCCGCTGGTTGGGCCTGCCAGATCTCTTTACCTTCTATGGCCAGTACCAAGACAGAGGCTTTGCCCATTGGCTGTCCGGACATGTCACTCCAGCTATATCTGCCCACCTCTGAAACAAGTTTGCAAACAAAGCACAGCCTTGTGGGAAATGTAGTCCTGGGGGTGAACTGCGCGTGGGTGGACAGTTCAGCGGGCCTGGAGCAACAACCCCTGTGCAGGCTGGTGGGGCAGCTGGGCAGCGTTCTGCTGCTGGGCTTGGGCACCCTCCCTTGCCCAGCTGTTGCTGAAGCAGGAACAAGCCCCTGCAGAGTCTGGGGGTCTCTGGGCCAGCAAATCTGCACTGGCTCCTTGGCCAGGCATCCTTTGCATTCCAACCCGGAGATGAGGCTTCTTTCGTCTATGCCCCCGACCCAAAGCCCGTCCTCCGCGCCAGAGCTCTTGAGACGAGCCCTCTGGAAACAGGCCCCATCGCTAGACTGCTGGCCTCTGGCATGACTTTTTTGAACTGAATTCCGCACCAAAACGTGCCTGTGAAAGGAACTAAACAGACCCCTTTGCTCTCAGCTGGCGGCCTGAGCTTTCTCCAGGAGCTTTTGGGGCAGGGGTTGTGCTGGGAGGGTACCCAAGGCTCCAGGGCTGAAAAGGCTTCAGGGCCTTTTGGTCCCTGTCTCTCTTTGGGTAGGTTTTGTGCGCCCAGCAGATACACTCTGCACACCGTAAGAGGAACACTGATTTTATGCTGCTTTGTATATTCCAAACAGACAAAGGGGATGCTCAAAAGGTCAGGGGGCTGAGCTCTGGCCCCCAATTAGCCCCTTAAGCAAAGAGCTGGCCACTTGGTCCAGCTGCCCAGCCATCAGTGGGCCTTAGACCCCATAAACGTGTTGTAGAGGGAAATGCACTCTGCACGTCCTCAGAGGGACACCGCTCCACCAGGACTTTTACTAAGCACTCACACCAAATAGGACTAGAGCCCTTGGGTGGGGGGTGGGGAGAGACACACAGGGGATAGGAAGTTGCCCAGGAAGTCAGCCCTAAGGGACTCCCTTCCTTGGGGGGGAGCCAGTCAGAGGGGCTGCTGGGTTGCCCTCTTCAGCTGCGTGCTGTCTACTTCTGAGTAGGCAGGCCTTGCCAGACGAAGCCGAGCCGGCTGCTCCGTGCCTGGCTGGAAGGGCAGCCTTTTGCTTCCTCCACGCAGTTCACTGGGGTTGCAGCCCCAGCCAGCGCGCGTCGGGAGTCGCATCCTTCTGCGGCAGCACCGAGGCGGGTCTCGCGGCGGCGGCGGCGGCGACCCGGCCCGGCCCTTGGCTGGGTCCCTCGCAGGGCAGCCCCCTCCCCAGCACCAGGAGGCGGCGGCGGCGGCGGAGGAGGAGGACTACAGCTCCCAGCGTCCCCGGGCCGCCGTCGGGTGCCCGCCTGCCTGCCTAGCCGGGCGGAGTAGTGCGAGTCAGGCAGCAGCGCCGTCCGTCCATCGGCGGGGCCGTCTGGGGCAGGCAGCAGCGGGGCTCCGCCGGCCGCGGGGGGGGGGGGGGGGCCCGGGGGCGATGGGGGTTCGCTGAGGGCTCGTAGGGCTGCCGGCGCCATGTCGTCGTCGGGGAACGTGGCGGACGAGCTGAAGCAGCAGGTGATGATCAACCAGTTCGTGGTGGCGGCCGGCTGCGCGGCGGACCAAGCGCAGCAGCTCCTGCAGGCGGCCCACTGGCAGTACGAGGTGGGCGCCCCGAGGCCACGGGGATGGGCGGGCGGCCGGGCGGGGCTGCCCTCCCCCAGCCCCCTGGGGGTCCTCCGGGGTCGGGTTGCGCGGGAATAGGCTCGCTGGTGTCTGTCTGCCGTGGCGACGTCTGGACGGGTTCGCGTGACTGCGCGAGTCGCGACCGGGAGGGGGCTGGGGGGGGTCGTTGCCCGGGAGTGCTGCTGCTGCTGCTGCTGCCGCCTGGAAGTTGGCTCTGCCCCCTCTTTTTAGGGGGTACGTCATAAGAGGGAGGGGCTAAGCTAGTCTAGAGGTGATTCTGATGGGCTCCCCCATTCCCCTTCCTGCCAGCGAGGCCCTGGGGCTGAATTCGAGCTTTGCGGGTTCTGGGCTCCTCGCAGTGCACCAGGGTCAGCCCCGCGGCACAAGTTTGAAGGCTAGAGGGGAGAGTTCCTCTGAGCATATGCAGAGCGCATTGCACTCCCCACCTAAGGATCACAGCTCAGCCCTCACACATTTGATTGGGCTTAAAGTTAAAGTGGGGAGGGTCGGTTGCTGACTCCCACCCATGCATCCAGGTATGACCCATGAGGTGTTGGAGATCATCACTATGCTGTCAGGTTACATGGTGTATAGTAGAGTAACCTGCCCCAAGGTGCTTGCCATTTAAATTAGGACTGAGTGAGGAGACAGAACAAGGGCCAGGCGATTAATCCGGTTTTATGCTGCCTGTCAGTGCTGGAGGGGAGCAACCCCTAGGCATGCTGACTCAGAAGTCAGCCTCATTATGTTCAGTGAGACTTACTCCCAAGCAAGTGTGCATAGACTTGTAGCTTCAGACTGCAACCCTATGCATGCTTACCTGGGAGTAAGCCTCAGTGAACTCAGTGGGATTTACTTCCAGGTCAGCATTTATAGGCTTGTACTGTTAGAGATTAAAATGGAGCCAGTCCTGGCAGGGTTTTACAGAGCTCCTTCTTCCTCAGGGTGGCCAGCAGAAGGAGAATTTATGTCTGCAGATTAACTGAACGGTTTAGTAAAATGGAAGGCATGTTTGCTTTGGTTGTGTATCTTTAGAAACACATTAAAGCATAAGTTAACCCCAGCTAACTTGGCAAAGAAGCACCTTTTAACGTGGTGATTCTCTTTATTGAGCAGGGGGAGAGCAACTGGCCCTATCCACCCCCAGCACAGTATCCCTCCAGTGACTGTTGCTGGTGTGTATCTCATGTTTCTTTTTAGATGGTGAGCCCTTTGGGGACAGGGATCCATCTTATTTATTTATTATTTCTCTGTGTAAACCGCCCTGAGCCATTTTTGGAAGGGCGGTATAGAAATTGAATAAATAATAATAATAATAATAAACAAACAACCATAGGGGCCACAGAAATCACCATCAGCTAATTACAAAAAGCAGCTTTACTGGGAACAGCCTATATTCAGCGACGATATCTATAACAACATTGACAATATAATTCAGCCATCCCAGGCCCTTGGGAAGGACTTGATGTCTGGATAAAACAAACCAGTCAATAACACCTGTCTGACTGTGTAAACAAGAAATAACAACAACAACCACCAAAGGTGACTCTGTGTCCCCAAAGGGCTCACAATCTAAGAAGAAGCATCAGGTAGACACCAGCAACAGCCACGGGAGGGATGCTGTGCTGGGGGCTGGATTGCTCTCCCTCTGCTAAATAGAAGAGGATCACCACTTTAAAAGGTGTCTCTTTGCTCTGTTATAGCAGGGTTAGTTAACATGGAAAGACGAGAGAGAGAGAGAGAGAGAGAGAGAGAGAGAGAGAGAGAGGGAGGGAGGGAAAATTCTATAGAATGGCCTCCGGGCCGGGCACATCACTAGGTGGCAGGCATATCGGGGAGGAGGACTCATGGCGTTGGGGGGTGGGTTTGCGGCCTTTGGAGGTTCCTCGGGCCTTGGAGGTCACAGGCCTGGGCCCCAAAGTCCGGTTGTTAGAGCACCTCTGGGGATCGGCGGCTGCAGCTTGGCCAATAGGTGCCAGCAACACTGCCGTCGTGACCAAGAGGGGTGAGGGGGATGGAAGCAATGGGATGGAGGAGGAGGAGGAGGAGGAGCAGGGGTGCAGCTCAGGTGAGGCTGGGGAGAGAGTGGTGAGCGGGCTGTGGCAGCGGGTGAGGAGAGCAATCAAGTGCTAGTGCACAGATGCTCTGCATGGGTTACGCTCGTTTTCCTGAATACATTTCATCTACTTAGAAGTACCTTCAGACTGGCTTTCGAAGGCTCCTTGCACACTCTTCCCTGCGTGCTTTGCATGGCCCTGGCACCACTGAATGCAATGGATTTAGCGTTAGCCTTGACCATGTACGCGACTCTGTGGTCGCCAGGAGTAAACACCGATTCCACGGCACAATCTTTCCTTTCCTTTTTGACAATATGCCATTTTCTAGAGCTGGGCGTCGTGGACGCTGGCAGTGTGTGTCAAACTGGGCAGTTCTAGGATTTGCAGGAGGCCAGTCTGAGTCTGGTTAGTGGCTCTAGATCGGCCTTCAGCTGGCGGCAGCCTACTTTGCAGGAGCAGTGGGCTGCTAAAATAGGGCCACCACAGTCTCTCAGAGCCAGAAAACCTAGATTTGCTGGCAGTCTCAGGGCCAATGAGACATTTGAACGCCCTGTGGAACTCTCCCCCCACCCGCTGGCCCAAAGAGCTATAGCCTGCTGCAATTGGGGTGAAATTCTCCCCCTTCTGTCCCTGCCACCAGCTTACAAGTTTTGGCCCAGAGAGTGAGTCGCCTCCTCGGTTCCATCGTGCTCCTCTCTGGGGGGGGCTTTTCACTCCTGGGCCGGGGGAGCTCTTGCCTCCTGATCCTGAGTGGTGGTAGGATGCCCTGGTGGGTCTAATGCACCAGCTGTGCCTGCCTACAGGTGAGACAAAGCATCTTCCCTTTCACTTTCTCTTCTGCAGACAGCCCTCAGTGCATTTTTCCAAGAATCCAGCATCCCGTACAGCCACCCCCATCATCAGATGGTAAGTGCCCCACCCCCTGCTCCTTTTCCTCTGAGATGCAATCAGGGTGGGGTGGAGCACCCAACCATTGCAAAGCCTCCGGGGACAAGAGGGGAGAATGTGCTTGCCTGATCCTTTTGTGGGGGGCGGGGGGCGGGGCGGAAGCAGGGGAGAAGCTTTAGCTCAGGGGTGGCCAGCCTGAGGCTCTCCTGCTACCAAAACTCCCATCACCCCCTGCTGCCATTTGAGGCAGGACATGATCCGAGTTTCCTTCAGCCATTGTCCCCAAGTTAGGAATCCCTGCCCTCAGGAATCCCTTTATTAGGACCTACTAACATATTGCGGAATAGTATGCATATTTGTGCTGTTTTAGCTGACCACGATAAGGCACCATCTTTCTTTGGCTGTTGGTCTCCATCCCCAATGAAAAAACATGGCTACCTCCAGTTTTAGCACATACTGGGCACCTTTTGATGAAATCAAAGGAAAGCCCGGCAGAGTCTTCAGGAAGGGAGGGGACAGTGTTCCCTGTAAGGAGGATTCCCAGATGTTGCGGACTACAACTCCCAGCATCCCCAGCTGCAGTGGCCTTTTGCTGGGGATTATGGGAGTTGCAGTCAACGGCATCTGGGAATCCCTCTTACAAGGAACTCTGGTGGGGGGGGCTTCTCTAATCCTCACTTTTGACTGTCTCCCTACAGATGTGCACACCTGCCAACACCCCAGCCACGCCACCCAACTTCCCCGACGCCCTGACCATGTTCTCCCGCCTCAAGGCCTCGGAGAGTTTTGGCAGCAGCCCTGCAGCATCCATGGCCACCTCCCCTCCTCCTCCACCTCCACCGCTCCCTCAGCCCGGAGGCTTCTTCGGCTCAGCCTGGCCGGCCGGCTCCCCTCCTGGCCTACCAAGCGCTTGGACTCCCACTCCTCCATCGCAGCCCACGGGCTGGCCCGGCAGCGTCTCCCAGCAAGCCAGCTCCAAGCCAAAGGCCAGTGCGACCCTGGAGGCCGAGAGATGAGGCCCCAGAAGACGGCCGTGGGTGCCCCTTTGGGTGGGGATGGTGGACCCCCTTCACTGCCTGAGACTCCAAACTGCAGCAGGACAGGCAAGGCAGTTGCCTGGTGTGGCTTTGCCTGGTCTTAGGAGCGGAAGATGCTCTTTCTGGGCACAGGAGAGAGGCTGGTGTAGGGCTGCCGTTGTATCTTTGCCCCCACACTCTGGGCAAAGACCTTCACGCACCTTTCTTTTGCAGGGGGGGTCTTTTACTTTCCAGCTCCAGGGGCCTTGTGCGGGAGGAGACCCTGGGGAGTAGAAGACGGGAGGGAGAGGCCCCCGCCTGACTCTGAAGGACAGCAAAGGCCTGGCGCCTTCCTTGGTAACAGCCATCCATGGACCAAGTTGCATGCTGATTTAAATGTCCCCCCCAGAAACAGTGTGGGGGTTTTAAAAGAAAACAGAACATCCTCTCCTTTTTTTTTTGGTTAATAATCTGTGCATTTCTTTCTGTGGATTAAATTTTTTTCCTGACACATGGTCTGTGCAACAGGTTGGGAGGGACGCAGCAGGCCCCGCTACTCAGAGCTAGTCGCTGAGCAAGGTGAGAGCGCAGCTCAGTGGCAAAGTCCCTGCTTTGCACACAGAAGGCCCCAGGTTCACTCCTGGCAGCATCTCCAGGTGGGATGCAGCGGGTGGAGGTGGGGGGGAGCCCAGACACACCTGAGACTTTGGAGATCATCTGCGCGGTCAGCCAGTGCTGCTCCCTGGACTCAGGGACTGAACTCCACACAAGGCGGCTCCGTAGATGTTCACAGATCTCCCAGGCCATCCTGTGGCGTGTGAAGCCGAGGGGCCCGGTGCTCACGGAGCCCATGGGATTCCACAGAGGGCCGCAGCCTGGCAGCAGAGCGCCTGTCTGGCCAAGGAAGAGGTCCCTGCTTCTCCATCTGGGATGGGGGGGAGCCTCCAAGAGCAAGCCTCTGGCCTCCTTGACCCTCTCCTGGCCTCCTGAACTTGTGGGCCGCTCTGTGCCCATGCATGCAGCATCCACTGGGGTCCGTGTGGCAGCAGGAGCAGCAAAGGGCAGAAGCCCCGCTGAGACGGTCCACACAGATTGGCCGCGGTTTCTTGAGGAACGGCATATGGAGCTGGCACATGCCGGGGGCAAAGCGGAGCTTCTTCCCTTGCCTGGCGGGGGGATGCCCCATTCCCTCACTTTCCCGCAGGTGCGAGGGGCCACTGGATCACTCCTGGCTTGGCTGCCCCAGAAATGACAAAGCAGCCAAGGCGGCGGCGGCAGTGGTCTCTGTCTAGGGGTTTGCCCTTGAAGTGAGTGATCTCCAGCTTCTTCGGAAGGGAAATTGGGCCCTCAGAAGGACCTGGAGATGCCTCTTCTGCAAAGCTTCAGGGAACAACAGGAAGCAGCCCTTCTGGAACCAGGGGTCCTTCCAAGCAAGGAGGGATTTCCCACCCTCCCTCCCTCCCTCCTCCTCCTCCTCCTCCTCCTCCCTGCTCCTAGGAAACAGGCCCTTTCAGGAGGCAAAGCCTGAGGCCAGAGACAGCACAGGTGGGCTGGGAGGGAGATGCCCTGCAGACCCCTCACTGACATAAGAACAGCCCTGCTGGATCAGGCCCAAGGAGGCCCATCTACTCCAGCATCCTGTTTCCCACAGTGGCCCACCAGTTGCCGCTGGAAGCCACAGGCAGGAGTTGAGGGCCTGCCCCCTCTCCTGCTGTTACTCCCCTGCAACTGGGATGCAGAGGCTGGGATGTCGCCAGAGGTGGCCAGAATGGGTAAGTTGCAGTTGCAGGGTTTGGCCTGGCAGGTGGCCCCAGGACGGGTGGGGCTGCCTAGTGTAGTGCAGGTAGCTGTTGGGTGGGTTGGCAGGAATGCACTGGGTCATGACTTTGCTCCCCAACCCTGGACCCCTAAGGAGGGGATTCGGGTCACACTTTCCTTGAGACTTCAGCCGGCCTTTCCCAGTTTGTGCTGGTCCGCAGCCACCTCCAGCAAACACCAAAGGGCTTGGTGTGGAATTGAGGGGAAGGGGAGGGCAGGCAGCCCCATCGCCTCCCCCACTCACTCGTTGCAAGGCGACCCATACACACAGCAAGACCCACTTGCAGCAGCTTAGAAAAAAGAGAAACAGAACCTTTATGAAACCTCTTTCTCATCTAACAGAATCGTCTCAAATTCACAGCCACTGCGGGAGGCAGGAGTAGCTTCAGGGGTCCCACACGGGGGGGGGGGGGGCTCTCTGTCCTAGAGGGATGGCTAAGTCAGACATAACGGGGCCATCCTTCCAGGCACACTTCTCTCCAAAAGCCGGGAGCAGGGGAGAGTCAGACTTCAAGAGGAGGAGTGCATGGGAGAAGGCTGCCGAGCCTGCAGGACCTGTTCTTCCTGCCTGGCCAGGTGTGAGCTGGAAAGGGGGGGATGTGGCTGCCCTGAGGGACTCATGTCATGGAGAGGGGAGGGCTCCTTGCCCCTCCCCTGGGCACGCCTTTGACTGTTCCAATAAGACCCTTCCCCAGCCCTCCCTCTCTACTCATCAATGGGGTGGACATCACGTGGGAAGGATGACATGCCCGCCGCCACTAGAGTTTGGGCCCAGGTGCCCCAAGGCAAGGGGTGCTCTGGGCTCTCCAGGGGATCCTGCAACGTGTGGAAGGCAGGCGCACCCCACAAGCCTCGGCGCCGGCACCTTCCTTTTGCCAAGGGGTGCTGATGGGGCCAAGTGCCCGCAGGGCCGCCCTTTGTGGGGACTCTGCTGGAAGCCAGAAGGGATCCCAGGAGGAGGCTGAGGGAGGTGCTGGGTTGCAGGCTGCTCGGAGGGAGGGAAAGGGGCCCTGTGGGATGACCGCCCTGGAGCTACTCCCTGGTACCGGCCTGCCTTTGGGGGCGCAAGAGGGGGAGGGAGCACATGAGGGACCTGGCGGGGGCCAGAGGCCGCTCACAGGCCCGCCACGCCGCCGCCGCCGCCGCCGAGCTCAGAATGGCTGGTGCTGGGGCTGAGGTTGGAGTTGACCACCCTGTCGATGGTCTCGACTGTGACGTTCTGCTGCCGGCCGACGATGCTGTTGCTGGCAGTCACGACGGGCCCAAGCCTGCGGGCAGAGGATGCTGCAGGAGGGAGAAGAGGAAAGCGCTCGGGGTTTGCTGCTGCAGTTTTGATCTCTCTGAAGGGAGGCTGCCTTTTGTCCCCCACTTGGCCGCTGGAGAGCAGAGGCTGCGTGAAGGTGACTTGCCAGGCGCCCCTGGCAGAGGAGCGCCCGGCAGGCAGGCCCCCAAGACCCGGTTTTAGCAGCCTCCCCACCACCATGGCACCATGCTGGCTTGGGGGGGCTGAGCTGGGCAGGCCCAGGAGCCCGTTGCCTTCCTCATGGAGTAATGTGCAGGCAGCAGGCTGAGGAGAGACCAGTAGCCAGCTGCAGCTAGCCAGGGCTTCACAGCACCTGGGAACGGGACTGCATCCTGGGGCAAGCCCCTCTCCCTCATGCTGAGACCAGCCACTTCTCGGAGGCTGCCGGGACCACCACTATCCTCCGCTCGAAAGCAGCTTTTCCTGCTGCAGCCGGTGGGCTGGTTCCTGCTCTGCCCTCCCCTCAGCACCACCAGCTCCCAGGCCTCAGCCCGAGACCCAAGCCTGCCCTCTGGATGGACAACGCAGAGGAAAAGCTCCCGGGCCAGACTGCCCCACCGAGAGCGCCTCCCTCTGGAGACCTCCAGGAGAGGCCGAGAAGCAGCAGCAGCTCAACTTAATGCCCTGGAGCGCTGCGAAACAGAACCTGAGAACGTGGCAGCAACAGTTCCGGCAAGCGCTGCACCCACATGCCAGCCCCAGTCGGCCAGGGACCCTGCGGGGAGCCCACTCACGTGCGTAAGGCGACACATAGTGGGTGACATCGGAAAAGGCGGAGCGGGCCCTCTCCATCCGGAGCGCAGAAGGTGGCCGAGGAGGCTTCACAGCTGCAAGCGAGAGAGAGAGAGAGACAGGCCCGAAGGCGCATGGGGCAAGGGGCGCAAACTCTGGGGGCAAGGTTAGGGCTCAGGTGGGGAGCAGGCTGGCTACTTCACCAGCTGGCCATTTGGGCTAAACTGTCATTAATGCCCACCAAGGACCCACCAGAGGAGAGGACTTGGAGGGCCTTCAGATACCCCCCCGAAGGAGAGCACAGCCATCCCATCTGCTCCAAAGGACCTAGTACTGCGTTGTTGCTGGGCACCTGGAGTCCATATTTTACTGCACTGAAGGTACACCTTTCTAGAAGCCCTCAAATAGGGACATCAGAAGTTGCCGTATACTGAGTCAGACTATCGGTCCATCTGGCTCAGTATTGTCTGCAAAGTCTGGCAGTGGCTTCTCCAAGGCTGCAGGCAGGAGTCTCTCTCAGCCCTATCTTGCACATGCTGCCAGGGAGGGAACTTGGAACCTCGATGCTCTTCCCAGAGTGGCTCCATCCCCTGAGGGGAATCTCTTACGGTGCTCACCCATGTGCTCTCCCATTCATATGCAACCAGGGTGGGCCCTGTTTAGCAAAGGGGACAATTCATGCTTGCTAGCACAAGACCAGCTCTCCTGGTCAGCACACAACTGTGGGTACATTTGTGCATGTTCAGTGTGTGTGAGTGCACGCATGTACGTTAGAGAGAGTGAGAGTGAAAGAGAGTAAGGATTGTGCTACATACGACACTGATTGGGAGGAGGGCTGGTCTTGCAGTAGTCAGCATGAATTGCACCCTTTGCTAAGCAGGGTCTACTCTGGTTTGCATTTGGATGGGTGACTACACGTGAGCTCTGGAGGATACTCCCCTTAGAGGATGGGGCCAGAGCTCAGTGGCAGAACATCTGCTTTGCATGCAGACGGTCCCAGGATCACTCCCTGGTAGCATCTCCAGGTAGGGCTGGGAAAGACCCTGGAGCCTGAAACCATGAAGAAGCCGCTGCCAGTCAGTGTAGACAATACTGAGCGAGATGGATCTGACTCAGTATAAGGCAGCTTCCTAGGTTCCTATGGTGCCTCCAACCCGTTTTGCTGTATGATGTGCCGTGAGGAACCACCCTTTAATTAATTAATTATTAATTCGAAACATTTGATATACCGCCGACTCTTAATTCTGCCTCCAGCTTATGTGATGAAAGGAATGCCTCAGCAGCGCTCAGGGGTCTTTGAGGCAGGGACCCTGAACTGCAAGAGCTCCTTCCCAGACGTAGAGGCAGGCCCTAGCGGCAACCCCTTGGCCGTAGCCCTGACCTGCAAGTGTAAATGCCTTCTGCAAAGCAAGAGCCCTCTCGGCGGTCTGCGAGTCCACCCGGCCTTTGTAGAGAATGCCATTCACGCCTAGAAGGTCCACCTCCGTCTGAAAGGACAACAGAAATCTTGACTCTCGCCAACCCAGACCCGACCCAACGGCTAGCTTAGCTCTCTTGAAGGAAGGACTGGATGTGCTCATGGAGGAAGACAGGGCTGGCAGCAATGATGAGCCGAGGGAGCCAGATGGAACCTCCAAATCCAGACGCAATCTACCTCGGAATACCAGTCGTCGGGTGCAAATGACAGTGGAAGGTCATGGCCTTTGTGGCCTTCACGACCTACTTGTCAGCTTCTCGGGAGGATCTGCTTGGCCCCTGGGCTGGGCAATTCCGGCAAGGCAATTCTCATGTCCCACGTATCTCTGCCCCCTCCCTACTGCTTCCCAGCGCCCCGCCCCTCCCGAGGAGCCAACCGGCAGCTCACGTTGTCGTAGGTGAGGACTGTAGGGTCTCCGTAAGGGTAAATTGTGCTCAGCTCCTGGGATCTGGACAGCCGCTTAATGCTGCAGGTCTGCTGTTGCGCTTGGCACTGCCAGCAGGTCTGGGGGGGCTCTTTGCCAATCATCTCGGGTGTCTCCTGATCCCTGGGGAAGGAAGCCGCCCGCAGGCTTGTCAGCACCCAAGCAGCGGCTGCCTTGCTGGCCACCCAAACCCCTGCGTGCTGCCCTGGGTCCCTTGGAGGACAGGCGGGAGACACAGGGGATAAAGAACCAGGAAGGAGCCTCAAGAGCCGAGGAACCATGGGAGAGAGTGCAGGGGGCGAAGGGGACAGCCGAGACCACGGCTGTCAAGGGGGACCCCACAGATCAGAGGGGGAGGTCCGGCAGGTTCCCCCCCCTCCCCACCCTGGCTCCTCACTTCATCTGCTGCCGTGCCAGGTACTCGTAGCCAGCAGCACTGGCAGGACGAGGCCTCAGCGTGGCCTTCCGGATGGTGATCATGTGCCTGCAAAGGAGGAAAGGGGCTGAAACGCAGAAGACCAAGGCCGCCTCCGGAGACCCTGCTGCAGGTGCCCCTGCCTGTGCCAGGCGGGGTGTGTGTGTGTGTGCCTCTGGGGAGAGGCAGTTCCCGCAGTTGGGTCCCGACAGCGGGACTCTCTCCCCAGAGAGAGCCACCTTGTGCCAGGCAAAGAGGTGGGGATGGAGACTTGGGTCTGCCCCCTCTAATTTTTTCCATCTGTGCACAGAATGCATTTTGTTCTGCGTGGCTGGCGGTATCAAAACTGTGTGTGTGCACCTGCGTTCGGAATGGGGCTTTTCTGCTTCAATACGAGCGGGATCTAAAATGAAATGACATCATAAAACTTGTGTGTGTGCGCGCATGTGCACGCCTTAGAGGGGACGCTGATGGAGACCCGCTTGGCACCAGGCGGAGGCTGCCCTGTGTCCTAGCTTGGTGGCAGGGAGTCCCGCCGCTTCTGAACCTTCTCCCTGTGGAGGTTCGTCAGACCTCCGCCCACTTTTAAATGGGCAACCAAGACCTTTTTATTCCTCAAAACCTTTAATTCGTGGCCTCGAGGGTGAGCTTTGGGTTGCTCCTTCATTGCGTTCTAACTATCGCTGTTAGCTGCTTTGGGATGTTTTTCGCTTGGAAGGCAGGTTTTGGTCTTTGAAACAAATAAATACAATCCATACTTTGAACAAAGGTGGCCAGAACTGCCCCCTAGCAGCAGAGGTGCACCTAAGTAATTCTGGAGCCTGGGCCTAAAGGCTTTTGGACACCCCCACCTGAAAATGAAGGCACATCATGCTCGGCTGGGCAGCCACACCACCTGGGGCAGACTAAAGAGGATTTTGGGGGCCCCCAGGGGCTGCTGAGGCCCTGGACTTTGGCCTGGAAGTCCAGGGGTAAGCATGCCTCTGCCTAGAGGAGCCCCCTCCCTCCCCCAGCCACCCCCAAGGCGTCTCTCCCTCTTGTACTCACGGCCCGGTCATCATGGTCACTGGCCGGTCACAGGAGATGCACTTCACCCTCTCAAAGAGCTGCCTGCAATGTACAAACCGGCCCATGTTGCCTCACGCCAGTTGAGCCCAGCCTACCCTCCAGGAGCTTGCTGTGCCCCATGCCTGCCCCACACACGCTCTTCCCTCAAGAGCGCAAGGGTGCGTGGGCAGAGGGGAGAGCTCAGATTCTCTTCCTCCATGGCTTTCTTTCTCAGTCTCGACACAGCCACTTAAGCTGCCGGCCAGTCAGTCATATGCACCAAGCCCCAAGGGCAGCTGAACGTATATAGCTGCCTTTTGAGTCAAAGATCGGTCCACCTAGTTCAGGATGGTCTGCTCTGACTGGCAGCAACTCCCCAGACTCAGGCAGAGAGAGGCCCTTCCCGTCACTGCCACCTGAGATCCTTTAGCCGGAAATGCTTCAGACTAAACCTGGGACTGTCTGAATGCAAAGCGAGTGCTCCGTCACTGAGCTGCGGCCGCTCCTGAAACGATTCTGCCGAAGGAATCAGACCACTCCTCTATCTAGCCTAGAGCTGCCTGCTTCAACTGGAGTCTCAGGGAGAGGTCTTTCTACCACCAGCACCGACTCAATAGAAAGGGGCGCTTGGCCATCATAGCAAGTGTCCTGGAAGTGCAAGCCGCTCCTCTGGCTTCTCTAGGAGCGCTCAGTAACAGATGTGGGACCTTCTGCTACTGAGCAATGGGAGACCCTGTCCCTGGTTCCACCCCAACCTGCTGGTGGCTGCCGCCCTCCCCTGGCCAGGCCAGGCAAAACAGCCTCCCGCTGGGCAGAGGTGATTTTCTGCTGCCATCACCACCACCACCACCATCACCACCACCACTCACTTCTTAAAGCCAGCAGCGCTGTCTGCGTCAAAGCGGGGCCCCTCCGTCAGGTACTTCTTGACTAACTTCCAGACCTCCTCCAGCTGCTTGCTTACGGGGTCCAGGGCCATCCGGTCCAGCTGTGTGGAGGAACAGGAGGGCCGGGTGGTTCTACTCCTGGGAGAGCCAAGAGAGTCTCCACCCAAGGGTGTGGGTGCCCGGCAGGGAGCTCTGCTGGGAGGTGGGGGGGGAGGGAATGGGGGTGGGAAGTGGTCACCTTGCAGTCCATGTCAGTGAAGAGCTTCTCCAGGGCTTTCTGCCAGTCCTTGTCCTGGAGGGACATCTTCTGCAGCAGTTCCTGCATCATCTCGCTCAGCTGGTTGGTGGCCGTCACCAGCTCCCCGTGGTTCACCTTGGCCTCCAGGGCACTCTTGTCAGCTTTCTGGGGGAGAGGCAGTGAATCTCTACCACCTGCCAGGAGGAGGGGGCCTGGGGCTGCTGACTGGTCCTCAGGAAAAAAAACTCTTCTCCCCAGGATGGGCGGGGGCTGGAGGCCTTGCCTCCCTGGGGCTTTTAACAACTGAGTGACCGGAAGGAATTCAGCATATTGACCTCGGCATGGCGGGTGCGGATGGGGAAAAGCTTCCTCTTCACATTGCTTTAAATTGTAAGCCGCTCTGAGATTTTATATAGGGTGGAATATTTATTATTATTATTATTATTATTATTATTATTATTAATTTCTATACCGCCCTTCCAAAAATGGCTCAGGGTGGTTTGCACAGAGAAATAACAAATAAATAAATAAGATGGCTCCCTGTCCCCAAAGGGCTCACAATCTAAAAGAAACATAAGATACACACCAGCAACAGTCACTGGAGGTACTGTGCTGGGGGTGGAGAGGGCCAGTTACTCTCCCTCT
Source organism: Hemicordylus capensis (assembly GCF_027244095.1). Lineage (NCBI taxonomy): Eukaryota > Metazoa > Chordata > Lepidosauria > Squamata > Cordylidae > Hemicordylus > Hemicordylus capensis. The sequence goes on from NC_069669.1 coordinate 5,065,078, forward strand.
GCTAAATAAAGAGAATCACCACATTAAAAAGGTGCCTCTTTGCCAAGTTAGCAGGGGTCAAAAATATAAATGCGCCCTATACATAGGAACATAAATGTTCCTATATAAATGTGCCCTATACACAGGAACATAGGAAGCTGCCATATACTAAGTCAGACCATCGGTCCATCTCGCTCAGTATTGTCTACACAGACTGGCAGCGGCTTCTCCAAGATTGCAGGCAGAAATCTCTCTCAGCACTATCTTGGAGATGCTGTCAGGGAAGGAACTTGGAACCTAGATGCTCTTCCCAGAGCAGCTCCATTCTCTAAGGGGAATATCTTACAGCACTCACACTTCTAGTCTCCCTTTCGTATGCAACCAGGGTGGATCCTGCTTAGCTTAAGGGGACAAGTCATGCTTGCTACCACAAGACCAGCTCTCTTCCCTACATAAATACAGGGCAGTAGATAAAGTTGTCAAATAAATCAATCTGTTGTATTTATTTAGATATGTTAGATATGAAAGCCATAAAACTTGCACCCCTGCCCTTCGGAAACAGGTAGCAACCCTTAGGAACATAGGAAGCTGCCTTCTATCAAGTCAGACCATTGGTCCATCTAGCTCAGTATTGTCTACACAGATGGGCAGCGGCTTCTCCAAGGCTGCAGGCAGGAATCTCTCTCAGCCCTGTCTTGGAGATGCTGCCAGGGAGGGAACTTGGAACCTTCTGCAGGCAAATATGCAGGTGCTCTTCGCAGAGTGGCCCCATCCCCCAAGGGGAATATCTCTACAAGAGCTCACATGTACTCTCCCATTCAAATGCAAACCAGGGTTTGCCTTGCTTAGCACAGGGGACAATTCATGCATGCTACCACAAGACCAGCTCTCTTCCCAACTCTAACGAACTTCAAATCAGAAAGTGGTGATGTATAGATGTATGAAGCTATGGAGGGAGACCGGTGGTCCAACTAGCCCATTATTGGTGACTGGCAGTGGCTTTCCAGTGTGTTAAGCAGACAAAGGTCTTTTCTAGCCCAGTTATATATAAGCCTTTTCAAGCTGGAGATTTCAGGGATTTGGGAGCCTTCTTCATGCAAAGCAAAGCTGTTATAACTCAGTAGGACAGTCCTATGGCCCCTTCCAACCAGACACCTTATTGGTTACCAATTACCCTCTGTTTGCTTCCTTCAGACCTCTCACTGACATCAGAAAGCACTTGTGCTGACCCCCACTGTTGCTCACTAACTCACCACGTTCATTTCCTCCCGTATTCGCGCCTTGTCTGCTTTGGTGACGTCCAGCATTTCTAACATGTTGCGCATGTTCTGTGGAGAGACACAAAACCCATGATTGAAGCAAGCATTTACACACACACACACACACACGCATGCATGTGCACACACATCCAGGCAGGAACCAAGGGGAGCATCCAAGCCCCACTGAAAGGAGCTTGGCCAGTGGAGTTTTGAGGGCCTGGATTCAGGCCCACAACTGCAGTTGGGTTGAGATACTCCCAGTTCCAATGAACGCCCTGGAACTTGAGGACATTCAACTACTAGATAGACACACCCACCCTGTGGATATGGGTGTGTCTGCTTATACCACCTGTGATGGGCAGGCTCTCATCTCAGCAGCAGTCACTGGGCCTAATGAGCCAGGGGGTGCCGCTCTTTTCTGCCCCGCCCGAGAGCCACACTGCCTATAGGCTGGCCATCGGTCAGGCAGAGATGTGCGGTTAACCTCTACCTGGTGAGTGGCCAGCTTGCACACAGCGTGGCTCTTGGGCGGGGTGGGAGAGAAAGGAGCCACCTGAACTGCTGCCTCCGATTGCAAAGAAATATATATTCCATGGGAACATAGGAACCTGCCAGATACTGAGTCAGACCATTGGTCTATCTAGCTCAGTATTGTCTTCACAGACTGGCAGCGGCTTCTCCAAGGTTGCAGGCAGGAGTCTCTCTCAGCCCTCTCTTGGAGATGCTGCCGGGGAGGAAACTTGGAACCTTCTGCATGCAAGCAGGTAGGTGCTCTTCCACTGAGCTATGGCCCCATCCCCTGAGGGGAATATCTTACAGTGCTCATGCATGTAGTCTCCCATTCACCAGGGCAGACCCTGCTTAGCTAAGGGGACAAGCCATGCTGGCTACCACAAGACCAGCTCTCCTGCCACCAGAACTGCCACTCCAGAGGGGTCTTCTCGGCTCCAGTCCAGGCTGCTCCTTCACATCCATCTCTCTTCCTCACATGTTGGAACTGCCCTGGAATGACCATGGCAGGAGATGCTCACCTGGATATCTGATGTATGGGCTATCAATCTATCCAGTGACTGCTGCAGCTTCTCGCACTGCTCCTTCACGTTGTCCATCTGGTCTGAGATGGTTCGCAGAGATTCCTTTCCCTGAGGAAAGCAAGCACAGCAGCCCAGATCCACTGATTTAGACTACAGCTGCTCTCCGGCCTCCTATCCTCCATACGCCATACTCCAACCGGGCTCGCTGGCCTGTTGCCTTCCCAGTCCCACACCAGGCTTTCCCAAGCTTGGTACACAACCTCTGCCAGAGCACAGGAGGGCTGCCTTCCTTGAATTAGGTCTGGATTCGATTTGGCTCATAACAGAACAAAACTGCTTTGTGGGTCCATATTGCGGTGCCTAAGTGCTGTGCATGGCCCTGTGCAATGCAGTATTTGGCCGTCTTCCTTTCTCCATCAGCTGCCTGAGTCCAAGAACCCTTTTGAACTATGCAGACTGGGTAAAACCTGCACCTTGTGCCCACAAGATACAACTCAGGATGGTTTTTTTATGCTCTCTCTCTCTCTCTGTCACACACACACACACACACACACACACACACTTTCTCTCTCTCTCAATCTCTCTCTCTCAATCTCTCTATCTCTCTCCCTGTTTCTTCTAAACTGATTGTTGAGAGAGAGAGAGTTAGTTGAGAGAGAGAGAGAGAGAGAGAGAGAGAGAGAGTTAGTTAGTTCCCTCTAAGGCATGTACATTTGTGTGTGCTCACAAGTTTATTGATGTCTGCTCAGTTAATTTTAAATCCCACTCAGGTTGAATCAGAAAGGCCCCACTCTGAATGCATGTGAGCACAAACACTACCTTGATACTGCTGCCCAGAACAAAACTCTTTCTGCACACAGGTGAAAAAACTTAGAGAGAACACTGACATTCTCTCTCTCTCTCTCTCTCATAGGAACATAGGAAGCTGCCATATACTGAGTCAGACCATTGGTCTATCTAGCTCAGTATTGGCTCAGACTGGCAGAGGCTTTTCCAAGGTTGCAGGCAGGACTCTTTCTCAGCCCTATCTTGGAGATGCTGCCAGGGAGGGAACTTGGAACCTAGATGCTCTTCTCAGAGTGGCAGGTCCATCCCCTGAGGGGAATATCTTACAGTGCTCACAGTCTCCCCTAAGCTGAACAGATGTCACCTTCTTCTTTGAGCACTCAATATAAGCAAGATCACCAGTGATCAGGAAGCCCTCTCCTAACCCAATGGTGAACCATCACCCAATCATTCTGGGCTATTCACCAGTAATCTGCCTAACATTACCCTGTATTAGTAAGAAAGATCCTTCTGACTTCTGATACATTCACGAAGGCGAGATGGATCTTTAAAACAGAATATACAAGATGCTTGATCTTTTCAGTATAAGTTTGACTGTCCTGTAGATGGTAAGAAGATGTATTTTCCCCAACAGAAAAGGAACCTGTTGACATTTAATGGATGGAGAGATTGCAACAGGAGCCTGCTATTAGTTAACCAAACGATCCCTGAAACAACAGAGAAACAGTCTGCTCCACATGGAACAGTTCTAGATGGAGCAAAAGGGGGTTTCTTGACTCCTGCTGGTATCAAGACCAGCCTTGCCTTCTTGAAAGGAGCCACTTGGCGGGTCAAGGGAAAGGCTGCTGTGTGGAAGGAGGCACAGGTGACCTCCTGGGCCCTGCTTCCCCTGTGCTCCAAAGGTCACCTGCTCATTCTGGCTCTGCAGGTTGTCCATGCGCTCCAGCAGAGATTTCACTTCGGCTGCCATCTCGGGAGAGAATTCAGCAAAGCCTGGAAGCACAGAAGAGACTCAGAGAGGGCTGCCTGGGCCCCAAACAGGGAAATCCAAGGTGAGATTAAGGAAGAGTGCCTCTGAGCATACACAGAGAGCATCTCTTACTTGGCGCTGAAGCCTCAGGCTCTTCTGCAGGCTGGCCCAGCTGCCAACAACTACTGTCCCGAGAGCTTCAAGACAGGGAGAGGTCCCACCTTCTCCACCTCTCCCCATTGGCTTTCCTGGGCAAGAAGGTAGCAACCCCAGCTGGGCGTCCTATCGGTACCCCCAGTTTGCCCAGTGAGTGGCCCAGCAGGGCTCCTCCTTGCCTTTCCTCTCCCCGGGGTCTCCTGAGAGCAGAGCTCAGCCGAGCAGGCTCACCTCCTGCTTGCTTCTGCTTCTGTTGCTGCATCTGCTGCTGTTGCTGCTGCTGCTGCTCTTGCTGCTGCATCTGCTGCTGCTGCATCTGTTGCTGCTGCTGTTGCTGCTGCTGCTGCTGCAACTCCGAGAGCTGGTTTGCGAGGGACTCGTATTTCTTAGGCAGCACGCCCAGGGCCCCCAGCAGTGCCTTGGAGGCTTCGTCCCTGGAGTCCCGCTCGGTGTCGGAGAAGCTCTGCAACACACACACACACACACACACACACACACACACACACACCCCTGCTGGATGTACCTGGGAGGTTGGCTCTCCCCACAGAGCACTGATGCAAAGGCTGAGTGATGGGAAGGGCGCCCTGGCTCCACCTTCACAGAGAAGCTTCAGCTGCCCTCTCCACTCCTGCCAGGGAAGCAGCAGGCTCCGAGTTGTGGTCACTCAGCCTCAGCAAGGAGAAACCCTCCCGACAAATTCACCCCCCTTCATTGCTCTTCCCACCCACTCCCAGACTGTCCACATAGTTCTCGGCCTTCTCAGCACGATGACCCAGGAGCTAAGGAGTTGTCCTTGGGCAGGGACTGGCATGACATCCTGGTATCACCGGCTCGGTTTCAGTAAAGTGGGGAGATGTGGCCACCCTGCGCGCAATTCTGCAAAGGCACTGGGGAGTAGAGATGTGCACGAAACAAATGCTTTGATTCGTTTCAAATCCCAAAAATCCATTTCGAATTCGAATAAAATCCAAATCCGGTCCGAAAATCTGATTAGAATTCAAATCGTATTGACCCTGTTTGGGCGCCTTTTTTTAACCAATTAGGGGGGCTGAATGGTTTTTTAAAGGTGCCAAATGGCTCTCAAATTGAATTCAAATTGCCCTTTTAAGGGGTGATTTGATTCAAATTCAAATCACCCGGATTTGAGTTGAACCGATTCGCAGGTGAATCGATTTGCACATCCCTACACAGAAGCTGGTGCTGGAGGCACAATCCTGTGGCTGCAGCTCTCGTGGCTGTGAATATAATCTTAGGAATATGTGGGGAAAGCTCCAAAGCAAGAGGTGGATGGGCTGGATGGCCAGAGATCGGGTTCAGGCGAAGCTCGCTCACGGACCTGGCCTGCCACCTGCTCTGTATGCCTGCTGCCACCAGCATCCCTATCCTGACTTATATGGTTCCCTGTGATATTGTGATCTTTTGCATAACTGCAATAGGATAAGGAAAGATGCTAACCACCAGGAGCAGCGGGGCAGGATATGGAGGTGATGGAAGGCAAGAGAGAGTGGTGTGTCAGGCCTTCCACAGCCTGTTTGGTGAAAGGGATGCCAGGAAATATTGTCACCCACCCACTTGATCATGCTAAATGATCCATCTCAGGTCCAAGGCCATTTTTCTCATGGGTTTCAGCCTTCCACCAACCAACCTCAATCTCAGGAGGGAGCCACCTTTCCATGGGGTGGGCATTTATTTATTTTTATTAATAGCATTCCTATCCCACCTTTTGTCAGATGGCCTCAAGGTGGATTACAATGTCAGACATGTAAAACAGAATAAAATATACAACCAGAAGAAATAGAAAATGAGACCGGCAGCCGGTCTTGAAAGAGGCAGCAAAAGGATGCCCAACCCAGACAGCACAAGAAGGCAAGGAAAAGATCTCCAATTCCACGAGAGGCACCACAAGAGGACAGGAAAGACTCTGCCGGGAGCCTCAAAGGTGGCAAAAATGATGCCAGATAAGCAGGTCTGGAGTTCCCCTAATCCGGGCACCATCCCAGAGAAGGGCCCCTGTCCACCCCCACCCACCCCGAATCGCTTTCCCTGCCCCAAGCGCAACCTACCTTGCCTGTGAGCATCTCACAGAGGGCATTCCACTGCACCAAGTCCGAGAAGTCGGTGCGTGAGCCGGTCCTTGACAGCCCTTGGGCCTGCACCCAGAGAAGGGGAGAGAAGGGGAGCATGCATGAAGGAGCACTGCCTTCACTGCCCAGCTGCAGAAAGGCCACCGGGCTCCACAGGAGCAAGAATCAGGACACACATCCATGGCCTTGGCCAGCCTGACTTCCTGCTCCTTAGGACTTCAGGCTGCCTGGTCCCTGTTACAGCCACAGCCCTCCACCCCTCAGTTCTCTTTTGGCAAGCGTTTCTCCTATCCGCCTCCTTCTCCCTTGCAAGGAACAGCCTCCAGATCTCCCCCAACCCAACTGATGCGAGTGTTAAGACCTGGAGCTACCAGAACAGCAGGTCTTCCTCTAGGACCATTAAATGATTTGCATCGTCCACAATTTACAAAACCTTTTAAAAAATAATTTAGGATGATGTTCTATTGTGGCACATAGGCTATCTCTCTATCTCTCTATCTCTCTATCTATCTATCTATCTACACACACATATACATATATATATACATACATTTTACTATGCTTTTTGTTACCACTATTCAGCGTCATTTAAGATTTCTTTACTTCATGAGCTGAGCTTCAGGCGGGGGGGGGGCTTTTAAAATCTTGTCTCTGGGCCCACTCCAACCTTGCTGCGCCCCTGCATTAACTCCTCACTGGCCAGTGATGAGGGGCCAGTCTATGAGGAGGGCTCAGCACAGAAGGTGCCCCGGGGACTCTGGCTGAGCTTTGGGGGTAGCAACACTAGGGTGAATGGAACAAGCCTGCCTGTAAATCTCAAAAGTTCCTCCGGCGGAAAACTCTGAGGCCAGCACAACCTCCTTTGGCAGCAGAAGGCAGATGGCTATACTGAAAGCCTGACCTGGAGTGTTCCAAATCAATCTCAGCTCTCCTCCCCAGTGTATGAGGGGCTACGTTAGAGGGATCCCATGTGGGGTTCCCACACCACAGACACATCCGCGTTTCTTCAGGGGCTCTGGGAAAGAGAGGGGCTTCTGCAGAGGCAGCTCTGAGATGAGCAACCCAGTCACAGGACAGCCAGAGCTAGAGTGAGGGGGGGAAGCGTCTCTGGGATCAGCCCTTGACTGGCCCACATGCAAAAGCAGTAGCCCTGGCACTTGTCTTCTGGCCTTGTGGAGACACTTGCTTACATGAGGGTTACTCACCGTCTGCTCCTTGATCTCCTCCACCACTTTGCCGTTCTCTTCCAGCTTCTGGAGCTGTGCCTTCACCTCGTCGACATTGAACTATTAAGGAATGAATATGAGATAAGGCTGGTACAACAAAATCTGGAATCTGTTTAAACTGTGGACAAATTCTCTACCTGGCTAAAAGCCACTTGTAACCCCAAATACAAAGCAGGCTTCCCAGAAAAGTGGTTTCCTTTCCTAACGAAAGCAAGGCCAAAATATAAGCTGATTCTCTGCAATTGCCACCCACTGACTGCACTACATGATTTAAGAAGTTTAACTTCCCCTGCTAAGTGAGCAAGAAGGCACCTTTTTAAAGTGGTGGGGTTTTGTTTTTTTTAATTATGCAGTGGGAGAGCAACTGGCCCTATCCAACCCCAGCACAGCATCCCTCCAGTGGCTGTTGCTGGTATCTGGTTCATTTTTATTATTTTTTTAAGACTGTGAGCCCTTTAGGTGTCAGGGATCCAGCTTTATCTATTTTTATTTCTCTATGTAAACTTTGGGAACTTTTGTTGAAAAGCGATATATAAATATTTATAGTAGTAGTAGTGGATATCCAAACTGTGTATCTTATTAACCCCTATATTTTGCTTCTGCATTTCTTGAGTTCATTTTTGTCTCTATATGTTCCAATAAGGCTATGTTCACACAATCATGGTGATCCTGGTTAAAGACTTAACTAGGATTGCTAAGCCCTGTGGAACATTAGGACAGATAACCAGAATCAGATCAGATATGGTTATGTATTCTGGTTAAATTAAGTTTAACCACAGTAATGATCAACCACCCCTCCCTCTAAAGAGTTAACCGGAAGTGAACCCTGTCTTGACTGACAGACTGGTGAACTCCAGGGCTCAGCCAATCAGCACACCAGGTAGGTGGGACCTAGAGAGCTGTTGCCAGAAAGAACGGGATTCTTTGTTAGGAGAGGCTAGGCTAGAGGTGCTCAGAAAGACATATGGCCATGGAGGATGGCTGCAGGAGAATGACTCTGCAGATCCTTGAAAGATAGGAGGGTAGGAATCTTGAACTCTCACCTGGAGTTTGGTGAGTTCAAGGAAAGGAAGCCTGGGCTTTGGCTTTGGGAAGATTAATTTAGGGGAAAGTCTGTTTAGTCAGACTTTGCATTAGAAGTTATATTTCTTTGGTGTGTGAGTTTTGCATATTCCTGATACTGTTCTATTATTGTTTACCTGTAACGTAATTAAAATAAGAAACACTAGCCTACGCCCATCCCACTAGGGCATTGCAAAAGACTCTATATAGACATTTAAACATGCCCAAGACAACCTATTTTTGTAATCTACTAAGTATTCTGAACTGTATCTAAGAAAGCTAGAAAGCCTCAGACTGAAGCAGTCTGCAGTAATGGAATAAAACTGTTTTTAAAAGTCTTTTCTTTTTATAAGCCTCTCCGAGTTGGTTTTTAACTCAGGAAAAGAGGGGGCTGGTGGGATTTTCTCTGATGCAAACACATCCTCAGACATTCAGCAGCTATCTGTTTTCTCATCCTGTGTAAGCTTACACGTGGAAGGTTTTTGAACTTATCCAATAGCAAAATAAAGAGACTTTCCCCTAGGATTCCACCCCAAGCCCAGGGAGGTTCAAGCTCTGTCGATCAGGGTGGTGGCGGCGGCAGCTTTTTGAACCTACCATAATACAGAATAGTTTTAGGAGAAGCCTGGACAGGAAGCTCAGCAGGGATGATTCAGCATTTCTTCCCTTCACATGAGCTTTCTCTGAGACAGAGACTTTAATCAGCTACACTTGGTCTAACACTCCAGCCATTCTGCCACCCTGGGTCTCAGATGTGTAACTGGCAGAGAGGGTATATAATGGGCATCAGTCCCAGCAGTCCCTTCCTAGAAAGTAATCCTGGGCCATACGTTCTCTCTGCCAATCTCTGCCATTGTGCATGAGAAGCGGGCCTTTGTCCAGCCCAGGGCTACTCACTTTAGCGAAGTCCTCTTTCAGATATCCCAGCTCCTGCTGGAAGCCTTCAGCGGCCATTTTCAGGGAGCTGATGTTGTCCAGCAGATCCTGCAGCATCATCATGGCCTAAATGGGGCATGGCAAGCATTAATCATGTCATCAACCAAGAGGGGAAAACTGGAGATCTAAGCAAGGGGCTCCAGCAGGGGTCATAAGAACATAAGAACAGTCCTGCTGGATCAGGCCCAAGGTTCATCCAGTCAAGCACCCTGTTTCCCACAGTGGCCCACCAGACCAGGCAAGAGCTGAGGGCATGCCCTCTCTTATGCTGTTGCTCCCCTGCAACTGGTATTCAGAGGCATTTTGCCTCAAAGGCTGGAAGTGGCCTCTAGCCATCAAGACTGATCGACCTGTCTCCCATGGGTTTGTCTAAGCCCCTTTAGAGCCATCCAAACTGGTGGCCAGCATCATCACATCCCGTATCAGAGAACTCCATAGATTAATGATGTGCTGTGTGAAAAAGTATTTCCCTGTGCGTGCTGTACCTAAATTTCCTGGCTATTGGTTTCATGGGATGATCCCTGTTGCGAGAGAGAGAGAGAGAGAGAGAGAGAGAGAGAGAGAGAGAGAGAGAGAGAGAGAGAGAAATTTCTCTCTGTCAAAGTGGAAAGAGGCTGCTGAAGACATCTGGGGGTCTAGGGCAAAAAAAACCTGTGGAACTGGGGCTGCAGGATCCGGTGGTTGGGGACACACTCGCTTTTTTTCCTGCATAGGCAGCATGTCCCTACATCCTCGGGAACAGGAGGAAAGAGCAGGAGGAAAGTGGCATAGGGTACTTAAGAGTTTTTATCCTTGGTCATCCACACACAGGCCAAGTGAATTTGGAAACAAATCATGTAGAGAACTGGTCCAGGAGGAGCTCCATTCTCATTCCTTGGCTCTGTTTAGCGCTTGCTTGCTCCCCCTTCCCACCAGAATAGTGGATGAACTTGTTGGGAGGGAGGGTTTGGAATGTCACGCTGCAATCCAGATGTTTTGCAAACAGAAAATCCAGATTGAACACCCACAACTAATTGGGCAAACTTGCAGAAGCCTGTTCATGATTTGTGTCATCTGCTCTGCGGGACAAAAGAGAGGTTGGCGGGGAATAAGACTGCAAGCTGGAGATAGCTGTGACCAGCACTGGGGATTGAGGAGGTGGAAAGCCAGAGGGGAAGGACAAAATCTGTGTCATACTGGTTGCTGCTGTGGAGGACAAGAGCAGAGAGTGGGCGTCTTGAGCAGGGAGAGTGCCAGGTAGTGCAGCACACCTCCCCTGATCGCAGAAAGCCCATCTCTCCTTCATACCAACTGCCTAGCAAGTAATACCCACAGGTGTTAAAGATTCTGTCATCTTGAGGACTGGACACTTCTTTCTTTCTTTTTAGAATTTGAGGCTGGACTCCAATTACTGGTTGCAACTGGTAGCCAAGGAATGTGCTTTAGCTGTAACCTGTGGACTCCCAGGTCCGATACTTTTCATTCAAGCCGACCCCCTAAGGAATTGTCCACACCGCTAAGAGGGACAGAGGGAGCATTTAGGGGCTGTTTGCTCACTGATGCAGAGGTCTTGCAATTACCATCATTATGAGAATGCGGCATACATGTTGTGCCACGATGCACAAGCACTGTATCGAATGGGATACTTAGGGGATGGGGATGTAGCTCAGTAGAAGAGCATCTGCTTTGCAGGCAGGTCCTAGGTTCAGTCCCTGGCAACATCTCCAACTAAAGCTGGGAAAGACCCTGAAACCTTGGAGAGCTGCTGCCAATCAGAGAAGACAGTGTTGAGCGAGATGGACCACGGGTCTGTCGGACTCAGTGTAAGGCAAGTTCCTATGAAGGTAGAGAGGGTCAGGCAGCCGTGGAAGTACCAGCAAGGTGCAGCCATTGTAACTGACACAAGCTGTCCAGGAAAGGCGGTGGGGTGGGGGGAAGGGGCTCCTTCCTGCAGAATGAGGACAGCTTACCTTGGCCATCCCTTCCTCATTCACTTCCATTTTCTTCTTCAGCTGCATCATCTGCCACATGTCCTGGGTGGCCTGGCCGGATCCTGGGCTGCGGAGCTGGCCGGATCCTGGGCTGCGGGGCTGGCTGGATCCTTGGCCGCGGGACTGGTCAGATCCTTGGCCGCGGGGCTGGCCAGATCCTTGGCCACGGGGCTGGCCGGATCCTTGGCCGCGGGCCTGGTCGGATCCTTGGCCGCGGGCCTGGTCGGCTCCTTGGCCGCGGACCTGGTCGAATCCTTGGCCGCGGGCCTGGTCGAATCCTTGGCCGCGGGCCTGGTCAAATCCTTGGCCGCGGGCCTGGTCGAATCCTTGGCCGCGGGCCTGGTCAGCTCCTTGGCCGCGGGCCTGGTCGAATCCTTGGCCGCGGGCCTGGTCAGCTCCTTGGCCGCGGGCCTGGTCCAATCCTTGGCCGCGGGCCTGGTCCAATCCTTGGCCGCGGGCCTGGTCGGCACCTTGGCCGCGGAGCTGGCCGGATCCTTGGCCACGGAGCTGGCCGGATCCTTGGCTGCGGGCTTGGTCGGCTCCTTGGCTGCGGGCTTGGTCGGCTCCTTGGCTGCGGGCCTGGCTGGATCCTTGGCTGCGGGCCAGCAGCTCCTCAGTGGAAGGGGTGTCATTGAGGAATTCGAGCTGCCTCTCTAGGGCTGTAATTCTGTCGTGCATCTGATGGAAGATGGAGCTGGATTTCTTCACCTCCTGGGCTGAGCCAGAAGGTGTTACAGGAAGTGTTACAGGAGACGTGGCGCTGCTACGGGGCTTCAGAAAACCCCACTCGTCCTCGGGAATCTCTTTTGTCACATCCCCCAGGTGAAGATAATCCAGAAGGCTGTGTAGGAAGAAATGAAGGGCATTGAAGTTAACATGGCCCAGTTCCGGCGTCCCGATGGCCAGGTTGACCAACTCCCCTAAGGTGATGATCTGGCTCATGCTTCCTCTAGCTGCTTGCCCTGAGGAGCCTGTCTATGGGCCCTCCGAGGGCTGGCCTTGGGTTAGGTGTCTTAGGGATACAGTAGTAACACACTCCAATAGGCTCAAAGTTAATAAGTCACCGCCCTGGGCATGTGATTGCTCAGAGGCCAACCCTGGACTGCTTGGAGTTCTGCTTGGCGTGGAAAGTTTCTGCTGGTTGCTAGGAGACCCTGGAACATAGGGAGATCTGGAAGATGGACAACAGGAGGAATACGCCAGGCTTGCCATGAATGGCATGACTCACTGTGTTGCTTGGGCATGAGCCAAATCAGCCGTACACTCCAGGGCCATCCGGGGCCAAGGGAGTTCCTACCGTGGGAAGGCACGGGGTGGTGGTCCTGAAGAGCCACCTGCTAGGCACAGGAGGGCCCATGGCTGGCTCCCTGGAGAGCAGCATGGCAGCTTGCCAGTCACAGCCACTCCACAATTGCAGATCCATCTGGAACTGCAGATAACTACAAATGCTGCTGTGATTGATGGAGACTGAAAACGTCTTCTAGTGTAGATAAGCTGGCAAAGACACTAGCAGGCATCACCCATCTGAGTTATGCTGCATTTGAAAACCTGCTGCCAGAAGCCCAGGAAGCACTTAGGGAACCTAGGAAGCTGCCTTATACTGAGTCAGACTCTTGGTCCACAGAGCTCAGTATTGCTTAACTAGATGCAGCCACTCTCCAGGGCTTTAGGCAGGAGTCTCTCCCAGCCCTACCCTGAGATGCTGCTGGGGAGTGAACCTGGGACCTTCTGCAAGCAAAGCAGCTGTTCTACCACTGAGCTCTGACCTTACAGCACTCACATATAGTCACCTCCTCCAAACGCAAACCAAGGCAGACCCTGCTTAGCAAAGGAGACAGTTCATGTTTGTTGCCACAAGACCAGCTCTCCTCCCCTTCTTTGGTGCAGGTCTACAGGGTGAGCAGCACTGTTCCCTCTAACAGGGATTCCCAGATGTGGTTGCCTACAACTCCCAGCATCCCCAGCTGCAGTGGCCTTTGGCTGGGAGTGATGGGAGTTGTAGCCAACAACATCTGGGAAAGGAATCCCTGTTAGAGGGAACCGTGGTGAGCAGGTAGAAATGCAAAGGGGCAGCGCATGCTCACAGGCAGCAGGGGTGTGACTTCCACAGCAGATTTAGTTCAGCAGCCCCCAACTCCAAACTTGGGTGCATCTTGGCTGTCTGCGTCTTTCAGGTTTCTAACTACATGGCTAAACTGGGATCTGGTCCCACCCAAGATACCTGCTAAGAAGCCAAGTGAGGCTGGGGTGACCCCCCTCCACCTCCTGGGCTGCCAATGCTCCCGAGCGAGACATCTGTGCCTGTGACTGCAGGCAGCAAAGGGGAGATCCTAGCTTGATTCAGAGGGCCTCAGCTGTGCAGCCTGTCACGAGAAACCTTGGGCCAGTGCTCTCCACAAGCCTATGAGGCAATACAGAGAGGGATTCTCAATGGCTGCCTTCCCACCCCATTTCTAGAGCCCCTTCCCTCTGGTGGTCTGTCAAAATCACAGCCTGTGTATTCTCCGCGTTTTGAGGTCCTGCTTTCTGTCTCGTCTTTATTGGATACCAGAGACAAGACCTTTCTCAGTGAGTGATGGCACCAGTGTTCCCTCGAATAGGGATTCCCAGATGTTGTTGACTACAACTCCAATAACCCCCAGCCAAAGGCTATTGCAACTGTGGATGCTGGGAGTTGCAGTGAACAACATCAGGAATCCCTGTTAGAGGGAGCAGTTGGAACCCCCATTTGGCTGGGGGTTCCAACAGGGATGCTGGAACTTCCTCCCTGGGCAGATTGGATGGACAGGCTTCTCCTTCCATTTCCAGACAGACTCTGAACATGTTTTTAGTCTGCCAGAATGATTTCTGCTGTCTCTCACTTCCTAGTGCCTGTTGTCATTTCATAACTGTATTGCTAACTGGTTTTATCCTTGAGTTTGGGACTGATATTGTTTTATAATAGATCAAATGTAATTTGATATTGTTTGCAGTTTTACAGATGCATGCAAAAAGCATATGAAATACAGTGAAATAAATAGACTGTTCAAAAAGCATATGAAAGCACAGAAATACAGTGAAATAAATAGTCTGTTTAAACCGAGATGGCATTTCTGTGGCTGGAGGCAGAATAGAGGCTTTGTACCTTAGACATTTTAAAAGTGTTTTTGGCTGTCAGTCTAAAGTTTAAGGAAGTGATTAATCCCACCATTTGTTTAAAAAAAGCCCAGCCTGCTGTCTCAGGGCCAGCCTCCAAAGAGGATCTGAACACTAGCCTGGAGTGTCGGGACCAAGAGGCCCCAGTGCTTGTATGCCAGGGGAGGCTTGGTTCAACATCCCTCTGGCAAGATGAAGGAGTCTGATGCCATTCTGGCAAGACACACTGAAAATCAGGATGGAGGTTGTGGGTTGTACTGGTGGAGTTGCCAGCAGTATTCCTCATTCAATCTATTGTTTTCCTGCCCTACTTTCCTCTTGATCTCAATGGGTCTATCAGCCATAGGTCAGAATTCTGGGTTGGTTCTTTGAGAACTTGGAGCAGCAATGACAGCAAGTGGGGAGGAATAAACATAGGAAGCTGCCTGAAACCGAATCAGACCATTGATCCATCTAGCTCAGTACTGTCTACTCTGCCTGGCAACGGCTTCTCCAAGGCTTCAGAGGGGAATCTTTGCCAGCCCTACCTGCAGATGCTGCCAGGGATTGAACCTGGGACCTTCTGCATCCAAACAGGGCTCTAGCATTGAGCTACAATACTTCCCTAAAAGTTACAAAGGAAACTGCCTTATACTGAGTCACACCACTGGTCCATCTAGCTCAGAACTGCAGTGGCTCTCCAAGCTTTCAGGCAGGGATCTTTCCCAGCCTTACCTAGAGATGCTGCCAGGGATTGAATCTGGGACTTTCTGCATGCCAAATAGGGACTTCACCTCTGAGCTATGGCCCCATGGAGTCACTTGGGAATGATCCTAGGCTTCTCAATGCATAATGACTTCGGATTAAAAAAATATTCAAGTTGAAACAAGATTGGAGAGAAATGATTCAGGTTTAGCATCACAATTCACCAGGAAATCCAGATCTGAGCTGCCACCTTTTTGTGCCATGTGGACAGGGTGGTGTTGGGACTTGACCTGGGAACCAGCATAAAGCCAGAATGCTGGACTGGCTCTGGACTCTGATGCAGGAGAGCTTACTTAATTTATTTACATTTCTATCCCACTCTTCCTCCAACAAGCCCACAACAGTATAATTGGTTATGTTTATCCTTACAACAATCCTATGAAGTAGGTTAAGATGAGAGAGAAGTGATTGGCCCAGGGTCACCTAGTGAGGTTGCAGGGGGGATTTGCACTCAGTCAGGTCTCCCCAGTCCTAGTCCAGCACTCTTAACCAGTTTGGTCGCTATTAACACCTCTGGCTCAACATCTTTCCTTTCTTTGTTAACACAGGCTTGTTTTCGTTTTGGTTTCATGCCAACACAGATTAAAACTGCCGCTGGCTCATCAGTATTATAGATTGTTCGTATTTTGGGGATGTCCATACTTTGCAGAAAACTTGTAATGTACTAAGTAAATTATCTCAGTTTTGTTGAAGGCAGAGTTGTGTGCGTGAACAAAAGGCCCGCCATCCATTTAACAAAATAACTTTTGATCAATCAACTTAATCAATTAAATGTGAATACGAATAAAAACAATCATTCTGAAGCAAAATACATTGTGACTGAGCTCAGCTTTTACGGTAGATGTGCTGTTAACAGGTGTTATCCTGGAAAAGGCATTTCCTCATGCTTTGGTGAAAAAAGGGAAGATCTCTTCCCAGGTGGTCTTCACTAACTAACCCCAGTTTTTATAACTGTATTTTAATTAGGGGCACCATTTTAGGCTATTAAAGGCTTTGCAATTCAACGTTGCTGCTTTGCTTATATGGTTATTTTTAGATTGTTTATTTTAAAATGGTTTTTAAACAGTTGCTGCCAGCATGCCTTTGATAAGGGTGTATTGATTGATTGATTAAGTGCTGTCAAGTCGGTGTTGACTCTTAGCAACCACATAGATAGATTCTCTCCAGTGCATCCACCTTGCTGCTGGTCGTCCTCTTCTTCTCTTTCCTTCAACTTTCCCCAGCATTATAGACTTCTCAAGGGAGCTGGATCTTCGCATAATGTGTCCGAAGTATGATAGTTTGAGCCTGGTCATTTGTGCCTCGAGTGAAAATCCTGGATTGATTTGTTCTATGATCCATTTGTTTGTTTTCCTGGCTGTCCATGGTATCCCCAAAAGTCTTCTCCAGCACCAAAGTTCAAAAGCGTCAATGCTTTTTCTATCTTGCTTCTTCAAAGTCCAGCTTTTGCATCCATAGAGTGTCACAGGGTAAACCATTGACCAAACAATTCTAAACTTTGTAGGTATAGACACGTCATGGCATTTAAATATCCTTTCCAAGGCTGTATACCAAGTGCAAAATCTGCACAATTGGGTCATGCCTGGCTTTATGGCCTTTCGGCTATGGGCAAAAGGCCACACACAGAATGTTGTAGTGTTTTGTGCAGATTGCATAAACAGCAGTACTGAGGCTCTCAATCCTAGGACTAGCTCAAAGTCTCCAGGAATCAGCATTCCTGGTAAGTCCAGGTAACTTTTGAAAGTGTTCCTGGATATTTCACTGACTTGACATTGTCGAAAACATTGAGGGGGGAAATCTTGATGGATACTTCAAGCAGCTGGCAATGACAATGATGAATGTGTATATACCGATAAGCAAGGCAGTATTTATATACCGCTTTTCAACAAAAAAGTTCCCAAAGCGGTTTACAGAGATATAAATAAATAAAATGGCTACAAAAACCTACACTTGTACTGTAGGCTGGGCAAGTGTGTACACAGAAATATAATAATCAACTAATCCTTAAATGTAATAATCACTAAATAAAATATCTTGTCTCTAGCTCAGGGTTACCAGCCCTCCAGGACTGGCTTGGAGTCTCTGGGAATCAGCATTCCACTCTGGAAAGCAATGGACAGGCTTCCTTTTCAGTGGCACCCAATTTTGCAAATCACTAAAAGTGGGAGCCCTCGCTAGCAGCTGCCACAGAAGGCTGGGGCGGGTGGAGGGAGGAAATATTGGTGATAGCACCCTGGAGATTCTATCACCTTGATCTTGAATCTCTGATCTTGTTAAAAAATATTGGAGTGGGGTGGGTGTGCAGTGGATATCCAGAAATTGCTTCGGTCAGAGTTGCTCCAAGATTTTCACATGCAGAAAACGCACCTGGAATCCCCCAGGGCCAATCAACAGCGACCTCCGACCTGAGGCAGCCTCTCTTGCTGTTGTTGGGACTACAAATCGGCTTTATAGCTGCTTCTCTCACAAATACCAAGTAACCTTATATGATTATTTATTTGATTTCTAGGCTGCCCTTCCAAAAATGGCTCAGGGCGGTTTACACAGAGAAATAATAAATAAATAAGATGGATCCCTGTCCCCAAAGGGCTCACAATCGAAAAAGAAACATAAGACAGACAGAGGGATGGAGCCACCATTGGGCGAATGGGTTCAAAGAACCTGGGCCGTGCCCAATAAGGGGCCGCGCCCTGCGACCTCGACCCCCCCAGACGTGGGGGTGCTGGTTCAGCTCCTGAGCGGGGACCGCGTGGCCCCCATTCGGGAGTTAAATGGCTGCTGAGTTCGTGGCGTGGCCAGGAGTGGCTCTTGCCTGCTTTTAAGGCAGGGAAGAGCTACTCCTGGCTGCGCTGCGAATGGGGAGCTGCTCCTGGCTGCGCCACGCGGCCCCTTCGGGAGTTAAATGACCGGGCTCCGTTCGGGAGCCAGACCCCACCCCCCCCACGTCATCAAGAGCGCCCCATTTGTTTCCCGATCCTGCTTCACAGTGGCTAGCGGCGCCACTCAAGTTCCGGGACCACTGTCAAGGAAGCGGTGACACGACAGATGGATCCGGATTAACTCGACGGCGCCGCTCCGGCTACTACTCCGCTTTTGGGCGCCAGGCAGCAGCAGCAGCAGCCGCATGATTGGCTGCCCGCCGGTTGGCCCCGCCCCTCTCAGGCCCCGCTGGTTTCTGAGGCGAGCCGAAGCCCAGAGTGACGGCGACTGCGGCAGCAGCGGCTCGAGGGTTGGCCGTCCGTCCGTCCCTCGTCTGCCTGCCGGTGCTGCCTCTGCGGCTGGCCCGGGATCGTGAGGTGAGGCGGCCGCCGCGGTGGGGAAGGGGAAGGTCTGCCTCGGGTCGTTGCCTGCCCCCCGCGGCACCCCGGCTTTTGCCTGGCGCCTACGGCGACCCCTCAAGAGCGCGGCCGGCCGGCCTGGCCTCCCCGCGAGAGGTATGCTGGGGGATGTGGTCCGAGGCGGACTCCCACTCCCAGGAGCCCCTGCGCCGCCCGCTTCGGGAGGCTGGCCGTAGTGATGTTGTTGGGAGTGGGGAGTCCGGCGCCTGAGAGCTGTGTTCGAATCCCCAGTGGGTTGCAAGCAGTTGAGCCGAAGACGAGCCGTGTTGGGCCAGAACAAGATGGGTCTAGTGTCCTGCCTCCAAGAGTGGCCAGCCAAAGGGGAGCCCGCAAGCAGGGTGCGTTTGTCCCAAGCATCTGCTACCCGGAGGTACACTGCCTCTGAATATTGAGGCTCCACTAGCTAGCCGAGCTGATAGCTCTGGAAAGAGCTCTCCTCCTTCCTGCAATGGTTAGATCTTTTAAGGGGACGAAGGAACTGCCCTGTTGATCTAGACCCCAAGGAAGGGCTCTTCAGCCGAGTCTTCGGATTCTCTCTGTCTTCAGAAAAACTACAAGCAGGCAAATGAAAGCAATTGCTCTTCCCACCATATGGTATTTGGAGGTATAATACCTTTGAACATGGAGGTTCCATGAGTCCCTGGTGTGATGATTAATAGCGCTTATCCAGAGGACCTCAGAACAACCAGGGCAACAGGAAGAGGCTTCCTGGATGCCTGGGTCACCGTCCTTGCGGGAGGAGCTGCAGGGTCAAGCAAAGAGAACCACAGACGCTTGGTCCCATTCTCTAGAAAAGGGGCTCCAGTGAGGAGCAAGAACTGGATGAGGCCAAAGGGGTCCAGCAAGTCCTGCCTCTTCCCACAGTAGCCAGCCAGGTGCCCCAGTGGGAAGCTGCCGGGGAGGCCAGGGTCCTCCTCTGCTGCTGTTTCATCTCCCACCCACCGCCCCCCAGCAAGTGGGATTCAGAGGCAGAGCCCTCGGCACCTGAAGGCTGCATTTCACTATTAGAGCTAAGAGTTATTTCTCTGCTTCTACATTATCTGCTTCTTTTTTTAAGCCATGGAAGGTAGTGGCCATAATCACACCTTGTGGAAGGGAATTCCATAAGTTGATTCTGCTAGTTATATTTAAAACACTTATATACTGCTTTTCAACTCCCCCCCCACCCCCCACCCCCCAAAAAAAGTTCTCAAAGCAGTTTATGTATCAAAGGCATGAGATAATTTTTGGGACAAAAAAAGAAAGAAGACACACACAATGAGGGAAGGGTGTGTGTACAAAATGCAAAACGTAAAATCAGGGCAACCCATACATCTTTATGGATCCTTCTTTTTCCGTGTGCTAAAAACCCATGCAGAGTTCCGGAATGCATAGAACTCTGGTCGGACTTGCACCAAGGTGCGTTTCTGCTTCTGGGGAGAAAGAGAGAGACATTGCCTGCTGCTGTTCTGGGACACTTCTGTTGCTCACCACCCTCTTTCTGTCCCATTTTGCAGATGAGGGTCAGAGGCTGAGGTGATGCCATGTTCAAGGCTGTGGAGTGAATCCACATTTCAGCACAGCTCTTCTGCTCACAGGCCCCATTGCTTTGCCTCCAAGCACAGTATGTGCAACAGACATTGTTCTGCATGCTGGTTTCTGTGTTCTGCATGATTCTGTGAACTTTTCACCAAGTTCACATAGTCTGGTCATATGATGGAGCTCTAAGTTGCTCTTTGGGGTGAACAGGCTTCTCTCTCTCTGTGTGTGTGTGTGTCTATGGTTTTGAGGCTAGCCTGTAAGACTTCTTTTCCGGACCTGGTCAGCAGAATGATGTGGAGGGTGCCGGGACCATGGGCATGGGCTTGGCTGCTTGGGGAGTTCCCCTGACGTGTGAGGAGGTGCCCGGGAGGCTTCCCTTCCAGTGGCACCAAATCCTACCCATGTCTAGAAGTGGGAGCCCCACCTGTTGCTGCCACGTAGAAGGCTAGGGTGAGTGGGTGAGCTAGCCTGTCCCACAGGGTAGAAGTGTCTCTGATCTTGGGTCTCTCCAGCATAGGCACCTGAGAATCTCTTTCGTGATCTTGTTTCTCTTCTTGGGTGTTCTGGAGGCTTCAGAAACCTGGTCGGGGGTGAGTGATGGGGCTTGGCAGGCAAAGAAGCTGCCTCTCCATCTCTTTGCACACCCAGCCCCAGAGAGTTGCCTGTTTGTTTACTCCAGCAGCTCAGTGCCTCTTCCTGGGACTTCCATGGCTGCTGTGAGATCTGGGCAAGGCCAGCCATGAGGAGGGGCGGGGGTGGATTTCTCACTCTACAGAGCTCCAAAGCACGGGCCAGGGAACCTGCTGCAGGGCAGAATGTGCCTCTCCAAAGAGGTGGGGATTAGATGGTGTGACCCAAGGCTGAAGGGGGATGGCTGCTTTTGCTCTCTGTATTGCAAGACCTCATGCCTTTGCGAGAAGGATTTTTTCTGAACGCACAATGTCTCTGGAGCAACTTGCTTTGAAGGAAGCGCGCATTCTGCAGAAGGGCTTTTCACGCTTCGCTTTCTCTGTCTGGGGGAGTCGGCTGTGGCTTAGCCGAGGGGAGATTTCCCTACTAAAGCCATCAAGACCTTCTTTTACTTGGTTTGATGAGCTGAAGACTGAATGCAGCCCTCTCAGAATTGCCCCACTCTGCACCAGCAATGTGGGAATGCTCCTTCTCGGTGACCCGCTGGTGCCAAGGGGGCTGCAGGCTGGCCCAGCTCCCTCTCCGTTCCTCCCTGGGTTGAGAAGGCGATGCCCAGAAGCCATGGGGAGGGCAAGTGGATTGTTTTGGCCAGCACCTGGAGTGGATCGCTGGTTTCCGCTCCTCCCTGCCCCGCCTCCTCCGGGTTTGGCAAGTGCTGTGCAATGCAGGAGAGTCAGACTTTGAAAGGCTGCTGCTGCTGGAGGAGCTCACAGCCTCCTGGCATTGTGTGGGGTTGGGCTTCCCAGAGTGCTTTTTGTGCACAGAGAAAAGGCATCTGTACAAGGAGTCTTTGTTCCAAGGGACTGAGCTGAGTGCTGCAGTCCAATTGGCTGCAGGCCGTGTGTTTGTGTGTGTGTGTGTGTGTGTGTGTGTAAGTTAAGAAGCTTCAAAATGCAGGGATGGTCAGACCAGTTCATTGGGAGTCTGAGAGCGCACTTGGAGGGCAGCGGCGGTGGGGTGGGGGGAGGCTCCCGTTCTCGCCTTGAGGATTCTTTTGCAGTAAGGAGAACTGATAGGCAGCATTTGCAACTAATGTGGCAGAGGCCGAAAACGGAGCAGCTGGCCTGCGGTGGTCCTTCTGTCTCTGCTTCTCCGTGACGCTGGCCTGGTTTTCTGGGTGCATCACGTGGCCTGGCCCTGATCACGTGGTGCAGAAGCAGCTTTGTGGCGAATGAACCTCAGATCGTCCTTCTGCGACAGGCAGGCAGTGTTACCGAACGGCGGGGTGGGGGGAGCAGGTGGGGGGGAGAGAGAGCGGGAGGAGGGTCCCTTCTGCCTCAGCAGGTCAGGCAGAGAGCGCGGCTGCTTTCTTTCTGCAGGCCACCATGTCTTGAGACACCCGTCCTGCCCCGCTCTGCCAGCGCAGCCCTTTAGCTGTGCGTAGCCGCACATTGGCTGTAGGTGCACGCTGGGCTTGGTTGCTTGGTGGGGGGGGGGTAGGTGGGCCCTGGAGCAGAGCAGGAGGGGCCTTGCTGCAGCCGGCGTGGTAGTAGTGGTGGGCAGCACAGAGCGGAACTCCCCACCACCACCACCCGGCTTCCCTCTAACTGCGTGGGGACTGTCAGCAGGAGCGTTCTCTCTGTGTCCGGTTCACCTTCCCAAGAGGAGGGTTTTCGTGGCAAGCTGCAGCTTAGGTGAGGAGCAGTGGGGAGGGCAGGGGATCTGGGTGCAGCAGAGGTGGGGGGAATAGGACTCTGTTTCCATGAAGCATCCCCTGACGGTGCCTGTGCTGGGGTTCATTGCCGATTGGCGCAGTCAGCAGGCGGCTGGCAGGTGGGTGTCAGCTGTGTGCATGGCGCTCCCGATAGCTGGCCCGGCTTTCTTCGTCGTGGGGAACAGCTGGCTTTGGAGAGCAAGGGGTGGCCATGATGCAGCTTCAGGCAGGACCGTTGGCTGGATCTGCTGGGGCTGTCCGAGTCCACTGCGCAAGGCCGTTG
Source organism: Hemicordylus capensis (assembly GCF_027244095.1). Taxonomy (NCBI): domain Eukaryota; kingdom Metazoa; phylum Chordata; class Lepidosauria; order Squamata; family Cordylidae; genus Hemicordylus; species Hemicordylus capensis. Next base: position 5,087,905 of record NC_069669.1, read on the forward strand.
TCTGCAGCAGCCTGAAGGAATGGGTTTCTGTCCTGCATGTGTGGCCGGGGGCGGCGGAGAGATTGCAAGCACTCGCTCTCTAGTGTGCCATCCTCTGTCCTGGGCACTGGGACAGCAGAGGTGGCTGTAATGGGATCCCTGCTGGTATCTGCCAGCCTATCCAAGGAGGGCAGGCTCGCGCCCAAGGTCAGTGGGGGGCAGCTACAGTGACCAAGGAGAGCTTCTCCCAACAACTGCAGAAACACCCACACACACACACATTTGTTAAAAACTTCTCCAGCAAGGCACACCAACTAACTTAAAAACAAAAGAACCCTCTGCAGAAATGTACAAACTGGTATTCTGGTGCAAATTTCTAAGTGCAACTTTTAGAAAACTTTTGATTTGGGCGCAGAGGAGAGGGTGGGGTGGAGGCAGGCAGGTGTGGGGCTATGGGAAGGAGCAGATACCCTGGACAGGGGCAGGGTGCAGGAGTTGCCTCGGGCCCACCTTGGCAGCTGTCCAGCTTTGCTCCGCATCTCAGCTGCCTCAGTCCCCAGGGCGAGAAACGGCCTTTTAATTCCCAGAGAGAGAGAGGACAGGGCGTCTTTTGCCCCCAGCCCTCTCCCAGCAATGGTGCCCCTGTCTCGCTTTTTCTTGCAGGCCAGCCATCCACCATGTCCAGTGATCCTCCACCGCCATACCCGGGCGGGCCATCTGCGCCACTCATCGAAGAGAAGGACGGCCCCCCTTTCCAAGGAGGTGAGGCGCTGGATCGGGGCAGGCCCTGCAGGTCCGCTGGTGGTTCCTGGAGAGGAAAGGAAGCCACCTGCCGGTTGGCCTTGGGCCATCCACTGAGGCTTCTCACGTGCCTGAAGCGGGCCGAGCTCCTGCTGTCTTGGCAATGAGCCTGGCTCAACGGCCTGGTTGTTCCCCTCCCTGGGGCAGTGGCACATTCTCGAGTGGCCGTTCCTTGCTGTGTGCCTTGCAAATGGAGCCAACCTCTTTCCCTTGGTGTCTTCCTCCAGGCAGAGCATCGCCCGCGGTGGCCCAGCCTCAAGGGGCCCCACAGCCCCCTCTGGATTTTGGACCCCCTCCGTATGAGCCGCCGCAGCCCGGCTTCATTCCTCCCCCGATTCCCGCGGATGGCTCCATGCCCTACATGCCACCTGGTGAGTGGTGAGGGAGGGCGCGTCGAGGGTGAGACCCTGATGCCTTGTCCCTCTTTGGGGCTGGGCGGCTCTTTGGTACATGCCTCCGAAAGACAACGGGGTCTCACTGGCAGGCCATGAATCCGTCACCTGCAGGGAAGAGAAACTAGTGGTTGCTCATCTGTGCAAGTCGCTCTTGCAGGAAGAGGCCTCTTGCGGGAGGGCGGCCTTGTGGCAGATGGGACTGTCTTTCTTGGAAAGGGGTGTCCAGTCCTGCCTTTCCTCTGTCAAAGCCTCTGTGGTGGGGATCCAAATTAAAGCCAGCAACACGTTTCAAGCCAGGGGAGCAGTGCCAGGGGAGAGCAGCAGAGAGGGGAGGACGTGGGCCACCTCCCAGCTCTGGGAAGTTTGTCTGCCAAATCTTGTCTTGTGTTCAGCCAGGCAAGGGGCAGCCCCTGGCAACTTCGAACTGGTGGGTGCAGCGGGGCAGATGCCCTGCTTGCCGTAGGCATCGCCTTTCCGGGAGCACCGTGTGAAGTGCCTGGGAGGAGGAGACTGCAAGTCTCCAGGGTTCGTGGGTGTCTTTTTGTGGTGTTTGGCTGGTTTTGTGGTAGCAAGCATGACTGGTCCCCTTTGCTAAGCAGGGTCCACCCTGGTTAGCATATGAATGGGAGACTACATGTGTAAGCACTGGAAGATACTCCCCTTAGGGAATGGGGTCCTAGCTTAGTGGAAGAGCATCTGCCTGCTTGCATGCATAAGGTTCCAAGTTCCTTCCCTGGCAGCATCTGCAAGATAGGGCTGAGAGAGCTTCCTGCCTGCAACCTTGGAGAAGCCGCTGCCAGTCTGGGTAGACAATATTGAGCTAGCTGGACCGAGGGTCTGACTCAGCAGAAGGCAGCTTCCATGTTCCAGGCACTGATCAGGTCCCATCTGTGTTTTCTCTCCAGGGAGCTACTACATGCCTCCCGGACCACATGCTCCCCACATGGGCTACTATCCTCCAACGGGCCCGTATGCCCCCACAGCTGGTCAAACAGCCACCGTCCTCGTGCCATCGGGGGCTGCAACCACAGTGACAGTGCTGCAGGGTGAGATTTTCCAGGCAGCCCCCGTGCAGACCGTGTGCCCACACTGCCAGCAGGCCATCAGCACCAAGATCACCCACGAAATCGGCCTCATGAACTTCTTGCTGGGCTTCTTCTGCTGCTTTGTGGGGTATGTGATGCGCTCAGCTGGGAACCCCGACGTGTTTGGCAGGAGGAGGAGAGACTAGGCTGGACCAGGCAGCTTCTCTGGGGGTGCCCCCCGGGGACTTTGTCTACCGAAAAAGGCTCTCTGGGCTGGCTGAAATGGGGCCCTCTGGAAAGCGGCAGTAAGCCCTCTCTGCTTTTGCTCAGCCCAGCTGGCCATCTAGTGCAGCACCTAGTGGGAGAGCCAGGACTTTGGGGGGTGAAGATGCAGGCCACTGGCTCCTGCTCTGTTTTCCCCGTTGGGATTTTCCTGGCCTACCTTGCAGGGGGTTATCATTGCACGGGAGGGCAACGTGCTCCGTCACCAGCTCTTCTTCCCTCCTAGGTGTGACCTGGGCTGCTGCCTGATCCCCTGCCTTATCGACGAGTTCAAGGACGTGACGCACACCTGCCCCAACTGCAAGGCCTACATCTACACGTATAAGCGCATGTGCTAGCAGTGCCCACTGGCCCAGGAGATCACCAGCTCCCCTCTCCTCATGTGGCTGGTCTGACTTTCCCATGTCGAATGCTTCCTTGCTTGTGTCTTTCCTTCTCCCTCCATTCCAGAGTGCTTTGGAGACCTCAGGACTGGGGTGCGTCTCGGAGGTTGCCCAGTGACCAGCTGGGCAGTGCCATGAACAGGGAGGCCTCTGGAAGGCAGCTGTGAGGCAGGGAAGAGAGCTGGGCTTGTGGTCGCAAGCATGACTTGTCCCCTTAGCTAAGCAAGGTCCGCCCTGGTTGCATTTGAATGGGAGACTAGAAGTGTGAGCACTGTCAGAGATTCCCCTTAGGAGATGCAGCTGTTCTGGGAAGAGCATCTAGGTTCCCAGTTCCCTCCCTGGCAGCATCTCCAAGACAGGGTAGGGAAGGCTCCTGCCTGCAAGCTTGGAGAAACTGCTGCCAGTCTGGGTAGACAATACTGAGCTAGATGGACCAAGGGTCTGACTCAGTAGGAGGCAGCTTCCGATGTTCCTGAGCTGCTGCAGGTCTCTGGGAGGCCTCTGGGGCAGCTCTTCTGCCCCACAAGAAGCAGGTGGGGTGCTCTTTGTCCCAGCACCCTGGTCTTCAATCATCCCCCTTTGGCGGCCCAGGTAAAACTGGGCCAGATCTGAGCAAGGCCTCATCCTGGTGGGTGCAGGGGTGGTCCCAAGAGGCAGCTTGGCCCTTTGCCTCCCCTCCCTGCCTCACTCCGAGGGAGACGAGGCCCTGGCTGCTCCATTTCTTTCTGGCTGCTGGCTTTCCTGAGCGGCCTGCCCCTTGTGCCACATTAGAGGGAATGCTGGAAGGAGGCTTCTGTTTGTGTGTGTGCCGCTTTCCGTTAGGGCTTTGTACTGTACCGAGAGGCGGCCTTTTTGGTGAGGGGAGAAGTGGGCATCGTGGCTCTTGGGTGGGTGGAAGAGACCCTCTTTTGCCAGTTGCTTTCAGCCATGTGACCCCACAGGAGGAACACAGAGCCCTGGGCTAATGGAGAGGGTTTGAGTGTCTACCTTTCCGGTCTCATAGGTGGGGCTGCTGACGTTTTGCTGCCTTGCCTTGCCATGCCTGGTCCTTGCCTTCCCCAGCTCTCTCCTTTGGTGGTGGAGGGCGAGGTGACCCCCAGGCCTTGTTTCTGCCCAAGAGCTTCCTTGGTCTCTGCCACCTACCTTCTGTCCCTGCATGTATCTTGGCAACCCTGAGCAGGAGCATGCTTCTCTCAAGATTTGAGGTTTTTGTTGGCATTAAAACGGACCCTTAGCAGAAATGTGAACCCCATGGGCATTCGCCCCACTTGGTTTTGCACTAATCCCTCTAGAAGAGTCACCGTCCTGCACTGATGAGCACTAGGGCCACAGGCCAGCCAGTTGGGCTGGGCTTTCTGGTGGAAAGGGCTGTGTGCATTGCCAGGGAGACCCTCCACCACTGGGATGGCCCACGGGGCTGACCTTTAGTCCGGCATGCACCCTCCTTCCTGACTTGTGCCTCTAGAGCACGTGGCCTCCCCTCCCCTCCCTTCCGTCCAAAGGGCTGCTCTTCAGGCACACAAAGGCCCTCCTTTCTGAGCACTACTGATGTTTCTGTGAAGTGTTTTGAGCCAGCGGGATGTTTTCATGCCATGACTGCTCAGAGAAGTAACCTGTTGATGCTTTTCCATGTTTGTAAATAAATCAGACTCACAGGGCTGTGTGCAACTCTGATTCCATGCAGGGCCCCAGGAGAAAAGGTGGCTGGGCTGTCACTGGGGCGTGTATGTGTCACTCCCGGTCTCTTCAGACAGACAGGGAGTGCTCGTTGCCTTTGCACAAAAGTAGAGCAGGTGGGGGTGGACCAGATACTGGAATCCACTCTCCGAGAGGATGTTAAGGAGGGTGTGTCATGCAGTGGGGAGAAGCTCCGAAATGTGGGGAAACTGCCCACCTCTGAATGCAGCAGAGCCTGGGCAGTTCTTGAGGAAGCCGGTGCTAAGGATCTCAGCCCTGTGAAGGAAGAGGCCTGCCACCCACTGTTCACTTTTTATGACTGCTCAGCTAATTGGAGATCCTGCTCAGCTTGAATCAGGAAGGCCCCACTCTGAGTGCACACACACACTGCCACCTAGAACAAAACACATTCTGCACACAGATGAAAAAAATTAGACGGAACACAACTGCTGCCACCTCCTCAAGCCTTTTTACTTGTGGAGCTATCCAGAAAAGCCCCAAGACAGGAATCTACCCAACTGTTCAAGAAGAATGAGTGTGAGGGAATAACTTTCAGCATATTACTCTTGGTGGCTGTGGTTTGGCTAATCTTCAACCACCACCCCCATCTTCTCACCGTACAGTTTCAGCCTACAGGCCTGACTCTGTTAATTCCCAGCCCACTTGCCATTCAACCCCACCTTGGCAGCAAGCACCCTCCTCTGCCCTTGGCCAGAAAACAGATTTCGAAGACACCAAAGTATAAGTTTTATTATGTCAGCGGCATTACCACAATCCAAAAGTTACATGAGAACTAAACCGTTAGCTTCTTTGGGACGGACAAGGCAGCAAGCCTTCAGTTAGAGGGGAGGGGGTGTTAGTGTACCTGGAATACCTCAGCAGGGCAGGAGAGCATTGTGGATAGAAGCAGAGGCAGCAGTCGGGCGGGGGTGCTGCTGCTTCCACTGGCCTTCCACCCCCATGACCGCAGGACCGACCAGGCTTCCCCCAAAGTGCAGCTACAAGTGGCCCAGATCAAGTGCTCCACCCACAGCTTTGGTATCCAAACACAGGGGGCAAGGGGACTCCTGCTCCCTGCAACCAGCTAACAGGTTGGAATATTCCTCCTATGCAAAGTCACGCGTGTTTCCATTCAGTTGATGTGCATTTGGGTTTAATGGTTCCTTAGTTAAATCTGGCATTAGAACTCCACCTCCCTTGGTGGAACACAAAAACAAAGAGTCCTCGTCCTGATGAGCGGGGGCCGCCAGCCCCTTCTGCCGCCAGGCAGCAGCGGGCCACCCCGCCCCTCACATCACGTACCAGGCAGCAAGGACGGCAGCCATAGCGGCACAGGCCGCCAGGACCAGCTGGACGGTGGGCTCCTGCAGCATGGCCATGGCGAGGTGGCAGGGGCAGCCAGAGCCCTCCGCGTCAGCTGCAGGGAAGAAAGAAGCAGCGCTGTCAGAGACAGGAGGGAGAACGTGGCCAAGCCACGGGAAAGGGGCAAGAGGAGGGCCCACCTAGCTTAGAAGCGTAGTAGGGACACTTGCGCAGGTCTCCTTTCCCATCATGTGCTGGGAGGCCGCCGTCTTGGGCTTCTTCGGTTAACAAAGCCCCGATCTTGTCCAGTTCGTCAAAAACCTGCAGAGGAGGACAGAGGTCCCGCCTGCATGAGCCGGAATTCACGAAGTACCGGCTGCAGCCCTGGGTCTTGGGTTGCAGCCCAAACAAGTTCCTGTTGCCAGCAGCAGGCAGGTCTGGGAGCCCCACCACACAGGCCAGGCTGCTCCTCTGGATCTCTGCTGCAGACCACACACGCCCCGCCCCGCCCCGATCCCAAGGGCAAAACAGAACTGCCCTTGGGGAAGAAGCTGCACACCTGCCTGCCCGAGAGCCCAGATGCCGTTTCAGCCTCTCTCCACAGCTGTGGGGGCCAGAAGCTCATTTTGACAACGCGACAGAAAGAGGCTGGCAGAACACAAGTCACTGCCCTGGCAAGAGAAGGCCCCGGCCAAGTGGCAGCCTTTGCAACCAGGGGTGGGGCCTGTGAGGCAGGGCTCAGCGGCAGCCCATTCCGCCGGAGACTGGGGGAGGCTCCACTCGGAATACGGACGTGCCAAGCTGAGAGAAGCCTGCGGAGGACGGTTGGCCCAGGCCTGGCAGTGGCCCTGACCCTCCCCCAAACACCCCCCTTGGAGTCCACCTTGCCCTTCCCTCAGCCAGTCTCAACAGAGGCAGCCCCAGGATTAACCCTGTCAAGGAGACGGCCGTCCCTGGGGGATGAGGTCCCCCCCCCACCACACCCAGGGCCAAATGCTGCTGCCAGTGGGCACCTCTGCATACCTGCATATTGAATTCAAAGGCCTTGTTGGCCTCCTGGACCACCCGCTCCTTGGTCCCCTTGTCCAAGTCCAGGGCGTTGAGCCGGGCCCTGTAGAACTGCTTGAACTGCTGCGGGTTGGAGATGTGCTCGAACGTGTAGAACTGGACCCCCTCGCCGGTGCTGGGCAGCTTGAGTGCCCGCTGCGCCACCTTCTTCAGCACCTGCCCTCCGGAGAGGTCCCCCATGTAGCGGGTGTAGGCGTGGGCCACCAGCAGCTCGGGCTCCTGCTGCCCAACGTGGTGGATCCGGTCCACGTAGCACTGCGTGGCCTCCGAGCACTGGATCTTCTCCCGCCAGTCTGCCCCGTAGAAATACTCCAGGTCTTTGGCCAGGGCCTCCTTGCGGTGCAGCTCCAGGGGGAAATAGAGCGGGGCAAAAGTCGGCTGCTCCTGGTTGCGCTCCATCTCTTCCTCCAGGGCGGAGTACGTGAAGTAGAGGGCGGCTGTGCCCAGCTGCAAGGAGGCACAGGAGCCGTGAGGGTCCCCGATGGGCACTCGCCACCTCCCTCTCCCAAAGCAAAGGCCCCCTCCTGGTGAAGGACCGCCAGGGGGGACGTGCACGGCTCCCCGGTCTGGGTTCGGCTCAGGGAGAAGGCCAACCCTTCATTCCTGCACTTTGCTCCGCTGCTCCCCCATCTCCGCACTTGGGGGATCTTGTGGGTGAAAGTGAGAGGTTCTTCCCAGGAGGAGGAGGAGGAAGAGGAGGCCCCACCCCACCCCCACGAGATGACCCCGTTGCCATCTCACTGGTCTGCCCAAACAGTTTGATATGCCTCAACATGGCAGTCGGGGAAATCATGACAGGGGATCTGGTTTGAGGCAACAGCTGAGCCGAGTCTCCAGTCAGAGAGGAGACGGGGGGCCTGGGGTCACTCACAGAAGGCCCCCTGCACAAGTGGATCCCCGCCCCACCCCTCAACAAAGGACCAAAGGAAAGGAGACCCAGCGGCGCGCACCTTGAAGAGCTCCCTCTTGATGCGGCCTTTCAGGAAGTCTTTCACAAACTGAGTGTTCTCGGCCTGGTCGTGTGACTCCTTGGTCCCTTCCTTGAGCAGCTCAGACAAGTCCGTGGGGCTGGGGAGAGAGGCAGAGGCACGCCAGGGGGTGAGGCTTTGCATGCAGGAAACCTCCCGTGTGGGGCCACAGATCGGAGGCAGGCTGGAATATCGCACCTACCCACGGGAACAGCACTCCCCACTAAGCCAGCCTCAACCCAGAGGCCAGCAAACGCCCTTTCCTTCAGAGGAACTCACCTGACATCGTTGTCGTCCTCTGTCTCCTCATAAGAGAGGTTCTCAGGCTCATCCGGCCCCTCTGTCACTTCAGACGACATTGTGCCGCTCACCTGATCCACCCGACACCTTGCTCAGTCCTGTCCAGAAAGAGCCAGAGTCGCCATGTAGCTCAGGCAGAGTTCTACATCCGCAAGACTCAGTCTGCCCCTCAAGCGAGCAACGCATGCAAAAGGCTAGACCTGGGCAACTGGCATGCAGTCTCAGTATTTCCTCTTAGTAGCTCAGATAACTGACGAAGATCAGTGTCTAGGTGGCTCGGCAATGCAAAGCCTGGTCACCAGCGGCTCTGATGAACCAGAAGCCTTGAAATAGGAGCAACTACAAACTAGGGTCTGTGGTCACGATGGGGCTTGCCAGCACAGCCGAGCCAGGGGCACAGCTGCTGATTTCAGCTCCCTTAGCCTGCAAGTGCGGAAGAAGACAGTTTTCAAGCAGCCATTCTCAAGAAAGCTGGAAAGGAAGGGCTCAGGACCCGCAGGAGGGCAGTCACCAGGGAGCAGCAGCCTCGGTTTCAGCGGCTGGGAATCAAACTATGAGCAGCTGCCATCTTAAGAACAGCCCTGTTGGATCAGGCCGAAGGCCTACCTAGCCCAGCATCCTGCTTTACACAGTGGCTCACCGATGCCGTTGGGAAGCCCACAGGCAGGAGCTGAGGACATGCCCTCTCTCCTGCTGTTGCTCCCCTGCAATTGGTATTTAGAGGCCTCTTAGACTGGAGGTGGCCTATAGCCTCCAGACTAGTAGCCACTGATTGACCTGTCCTGAATTAATTTATCTAAATCCTTGGAGATTTAGATGGATTTGATAGGAGGGGCTCCCTTTCACAGAGGCGAAATGGGGAAGCAAGAGGAGAGGGAAGGCAATGCTGAACAGGGGCCAGACAACTGGCTTGCTGTCAGCTCCGCCAGGCCTTGTGGTGACAGACACTCTGGGTACAAGACACACAACCAAGAACAATGGGAGCTTCACAGACGCATCGTAGGGCTTCCCAAGAGATTTTGGATCACAGGAAGGAGGCCGAGACACGAGAATCAACTCTGCTCAAGTTAGCGGGAGAGACAATAAACGGGGGTTGAAAGCGAGCTTCTCACAGATGCCCCAAGGTGCCCACTGGCACCCAGCATGCAGACTCCGTTACAAGCCAGCAGCAGCCGGCATGCAAACCTTGTGCTGCCTCCCCCGATCCACTAGGGAAGCCTCGTGCCCACTCTGGGCACCTCTTCTAGGGACCAGGTTGGAATTCCACCAGCAAGTGGCCCAGCCAGAGGCTACAGAGTCACACACACCCCTTTCTGGCCATGCCCAGTTCCCGGCTCTTCTGTTAATCTCTAACTGTCCGGTCAGCTCTTGACCCCACCTCAAGGCCACCTGCACCTGGAGTCCTACCAGGACCATTCCCCATCTCCCAGCCTCTGCTTAGTACTCCTGAAGTCACTGCCTACACCCCGCTTTCCCAAGGCAGGGCATGGTCCCCCTCCAGTTCAGCATCCTGAGGGCCAACACAGGACCCCAGTTCCTTGCCAAGCTCAGAGTCTAAGCTCCAACCAGATGATACAGACCTAGGGATGCAAGGAGGGCAGGCTGCTGGACTGCCAGGTCTGGCCCCGAGCCATAGCCTCAAGGGCAACTAAGGCACATGAGTCGGGGAGTTCCTCTGCTCCGGGAGTTTCCCCCCCTAACTCCCATTAGAGATGGAACTACCGTTTGAACCCTTAGATGTCTCGCCCGGCCAACTGGCGCAGGCCTCTAGCGGAGAAACAGGCCGAGCCAAGGGCTCTCTACTACGTACGACTCAGCAAAGCTTGCCTCCCACAGCAGAGCAGAGGCTAAGCGTGGGGCGCTCAGCCTCCCGCCACCCCCCAGCACACGAAGAGGGGCAGCAGCGGGGCTAAGAAACCATGCGAGGCCCCGTCTAAGAGGAAGAGGCACCGCAGCCCCACGCGAAGCGGCCCACGAGGCCCGGCAGCCACGGCCCAGTGTGGGGCTCGGGGCCGCCACCCGCTCCCGTAACACCAGGCGCCTTACCCGGTCTGGCCAGCTCCGTCCCTCCGAGGGTCCCTGGGGCGCGCGCACAGAACCCTCCAGGCCCCGAGAGAGAGAGAAAACAGAAGGGCTGCTTGAGAAGGCGGCACTCTGCGCACGCTCGGGAGCACTCTCGGCAGCACTCTCGGCCACTCTCCTCCTCCTCTTTCCCGGTGCGCTTCGCCTCAATTCCGGCTGGCGGCTCCTCCCACGCCGGTCAAGCCCCACCCCCTACCGGTCACGCCGGCGCTTTCTTTGTGACGTCACACGCCCCCCCCCCCCAAGTTGGCTTGTGGCTCTGCCTCTTACGCACAGACTCAAGACAGAGAAAGTGCAACCCCGAAGTCCTGGCGTAGATTCGTCGGAGAGCCCTGAGTAGAAAGAGGAGGAACTCCTGCGAACAGAGCGCGCGGCTCTCCTCTCTCGCTAAAGGCAAAACTCCCGGTAGCAAGCATGGCTGGTCCCCTTTGCTGAGCAGAGTCTGCCCTGGTTGCATTTGGACTACATGTGAGCTCTGGAAGATTGTCCCAACACTGAGCTAGATAGACCTATGGTCTGACTCAGTATAAGGCAACTTCCTATGGTCCTCCTGGAGATTCCAGGTCCTGCTTAGAACATGCAAGTAGCAGACCTGGAGAAGTGGCTAGCTTGGGCATTCTCTGTCGAATCACTGCCATGAGAGCCAGTGTGGTGTAGTGATTAGAGTGCTAGACTAGGACTGAGGACTGGGCCAGTCACTTCTCTCTCAGCCTAACCTACTTCACAGGGTTGTTGGAAAAGAGAAACTTGCATCAGAGAATTCCAAGGTAGAGGCAGACAGACCCAGGCATATGGTTCAGAATGCTGCCGCAAGGATGCTCATGGGTGCATGTTGCTTCATGAGTATTACACCCTTCATTGGCTACTGGTCTGCTTCAAGGTGCTGGTATTGACCTTTAAAGCCTTACACGGCTTGGGGCCAGGGTACCTGTCGGACTGCATTCGCCAATATGAATCTGCCAGGACCCTCCACTCATCATCTCAGGCCCTGCTCATGACCCTGCCACTAACATAGATCTGGTGGGTGGGGACTAGAGGCAGGGCCTTTTCAGTTGTGGCCCCTCAGCTTTGGAACACCATCCCTCAGTGTTTTTAAAGAGCATCTTAAATCACCTTTTTAAAGGAAGTGTTATATCTGGTAGGCTCTTTATAGCTTTTTGTAATTTTCAGTTTTAATTTGAACCTAATAATTGTGGTTTTAAATCTTTTTTTAAAATTTAGTGAATTTTACTATTTATTGTATCTGTGTCTGTCTTATTGTTGTGAGCCACCCCGAGCAGCAGTGCATTGCCTGGGTGGAGTACGTACGTATGTATAAATAAATAAATATGCTCCCACCCTTCCCTCCAAAGTACAATAAAGGCAAAAGCACAGATTCTAAACCTCTTTATAGAACACACTTCATTATTTACATTTGTATAGAATCACCTTATCAACCAAAGGTGAAGAGGTTACACAGGAGCTATACGTTAGCAAGTGAGAGGAGAATGCTGTATTCCTAGCAGATGAAATGGGGTGCTGGCTGTAAGTCTCAACTAAAGGCAGTTGGGTGCAGTGGCCACCTTTGCACTGCCACAGAGTTTGGCAGTTCTAAGTGCCTCTTCGCAGCCAGGTAACAATGCTTTCAGAGGCTGCTGTCTTGCAGTCCTCTCGGCAACTTTGGGTGCTTCACATCTCAAGTTATTCCCTGCAGCCTTGTCACTTCCATGAGAGCTGAGCGTGAGGAACACACGTGTGTTTTACTACATGTGCACACACGGCAAGTTGCCGATTGGCCATGGCTTCCTAACATGAGCGCACAGGGCAAGAGACACACGTGTCCTCATCATGCCCACCGCTCTCATGGAAGAGAGCTGTGACCATGCAAGTCTCTTTCCTTCATGGGAGCAGAATCCACGCAGGACAAGAGGCCGTGTGAAGCCCCACCTCCTCTGGTCAGCTTTAAAGAGGGCAGTTCACAGAAGGCTTCTAATGCTGCTATGTATTCAAGAGAAGACTACATTGCAGCTGCCTCTTGCGCACAAGTAAACTTGCCACTTTTCAAGATAAAGGCCTTCGCCAACTTCTCTAGAGCAACTAATTGCAAGGAGCCGGTGCATTCCCTAACTTCTTTAATCAGAACATGAGGCTGGCAATTGCAAGAGTTTTCTGAGGGGCTTTTCAAGATCTTGGGATAGCAAGACCCAGCACTGAGCTGGAAGCACACTTCATTTCACTGTTCAGGTCCCCACCAGTTGGTGGTTTATCTTTATCTAGAAGAGCAGGAGCAGCTAGGTTTTCTTCAAGCCCAGGGAACCTTGGGAGCCCTTCGCAGTTCTGGCCGCTGATGCTGCAGAGGGACCTGTACACATCTCGCGTCCTGAAGCAGGCGTCCTCCTCCAGCAATGCAGCCATGATGCCAAACAGGTTTACAGGTTGCGACAATGATTCTTGTGCCAGGCTCCTGGGGTCCCTTCTCCAAGATGGACACCACGGCCACTGGACTGTTGCCACCCATCGTCTAGTTACCAGCAGACCGCTTCCCTAGAGCCAAAGTTAAAGAGAAGTCGGTTAGCCTGCTCCACCTGCACCTGCCCTGCAGTTAACCCAGCTGGTCAGGACTGCCCCTCAGCAGCCCTGCACCGGTGAAAGAGACAGATCCAGTGCCCCAAGGTGTGTGGAACCCAGGAGGCCTCCTCTCCTCTCCCGGCAAACTATCACGGAGCTATTAGAACAGGAGAGCTCTGTTGCCTCCTGAGGACAGAAGGAACATTCTAGATACTCCGGTGAAGGGGCCTGTGTGGGCCTCCCTGCCGGAGCTCCAGCATCAAGCCCAAGCCAGTCCTGGGACCTCAGAGATGCTTCCTGGAGACTTGCACAGCAGCATCACTTTCATTCACTGTGTTCTGCTTCTTCAGGTTCAAGAGCCCTGCCATCGCCTGTCCTCTGCACATGAGGCTTGCAGTGGCCGCTAGCACCCACTGCCACATGGCTCCTCATGTTTCTGTGTGTGGCCCGCAGGACAGAGAGCTGGCAACCACTGTGAGAAGCTGGCAAGCCAAGGGATGGGGGGGGGAAAGCCAAGGGGTGGGGAGACACTCCGTAAGGAAGAGGTGGTGCTACATGCAGGGTCTGCATCTGCCCAGCTGCTGGTCACGGAATTCCTGCCAGGTCTGAGGGGCTCCTGTGCTTGGTGGGGCTTCTCTGCAACCTCACGCTCAGCTAGAGAGGATAGGGGCCTGCCTCATCCACCTGGCTGTGAATGAACAGAAGATGCAGGGAGCTGTGCATGGAAAGTCAACAAGAGGCTTCCTACCTCTGGTGGGGTTTATCAGGAGCTGAACATTCTCTTAAGTTTAGCTAGGAATCCCTCCTTGCTGTCCCCCGCCTCAGGCCTGTCCTCGCCTGCCCCCGCTCTAGTCGCACCCCAGCCACCTAGACACAAAGGGCAGAGAGCTGCGTCAGGATATGCATTATGGCAAGACACTGCTTGTCACCCTGCCCCACCGCAGAGCACTTCCCAGCCACTTCTCGGGGTGGGGGGGAGATGAGGCAATGGCCTGCACTGTGGACTGCCCATATCCACTTCTCTCTCCTCTTCAGACTGCCCTTCATTTGGTCATCAGGAGGCCAAAGTGTGACATTCTGTACTTTCAGCAAATCCCTTTTACTCAAGTCTTTTCATGGTTAAAATGTAACACAGCTAATCAGTAGTGTCTTTACAACCAACTTGGCCTCATGTACATTCCTGGCTTTTCCATTGTACCACTTATTAACATTGTCCCTCCTTAGATTTTTTTTTTTTTTTTGGTCTCCCGATTCTCACTCCCCCAGCTACTCTGCAATTTGTTCTTCATGTTTTCTGCATGATCCTTAGCTTATTGTGTAGTGCTCCTATTTTAACTTCACTGTAATTATTATTTTTACATTTATATCCCGCTCTTCCTCCAAAGAGCCCTTAAGTACTACATACTTAAGTTTCTCTTCACAACAACCCTGTGAAGTAGGTTAGGGTTAGAGAGAAGTGACTGGCCCAGAGTCACCCAGCAAGTCTCATGGCTGAAGGGGGATTTGAACTCTGGTCTCCCCGTCCTAGCCCAGCACTCTAACCACTACACCACACTGGCTCTCAATTGTATCTCTCTCACTTATGCTTTAGTCTCTCTCTGTCCCGTTGCTAGATAGTCAATACTGTTTTCTCAGTTCATCCTGGAGTCTTCTCAGTCAGCTCAACTTTACATGTTTAACAGCATCTCAAAGCACTGAAACTACATGAATTGCCAGTCAAGCCAAGCTTTCTGGAAATGTTGGTAAGCTGGGTGTGCATAAGAGACTCCCACCCAGATAAAGCAGAAAACAGAGTGCACCCTTCAAACACGCTGCATCTCAGTGAGCAGACCCCAGCCTTGGCATCATGGGAGAGCACAAGATGCCCCTGTCCAGGACAGAGCATCAGACAATACCGATTCACCCACAGGAGCATCAGACAAGTGGCCAGACCTCTAGACTGGAAGCCTACTGTGGGCCTCTGAGCTGCAGGGAAACTGTCACAAGGAGGCCAGGGCTCTGCTAACTACTTACATAGGAACAGTCCATGCTGTCTCTCATGCCTGCTACTACTTCCTATGTCCTTTGGTTTCCAAGGCACAAATCAGTCTTCTCCTGTTTTAAGGGAAGATTGGGACGCTGCCTCAGCTTATGAAGGGGGTGATGTTAAGAGATGTCTCCTTGATCCCTCTCTGCCAGGTCCCTAATTCTGGGTAGTATTTGCCACAGCAGGAGGACATCAATCCCAGGTGCAGGGCGGCCAGGCAGTGGGTGGCTGCTGGTCACTGCCAGTTAGGAAACTCCCTGCTGCCCACCTCAAGACCAGCAGTACCACCAACAGACTTTAGAGCAGGTTTGTTCACTAGAGGCTCCAAAGTAGCTTGCCCAACTACATCCAGGCATTCTGCCCCACACCCTACTCGGCAACCCTGTCCCACCCGCTTACCACTTGTGGTGTTTGCGACACCGTTCACTGTTCCTTCCACCTCAGTTTCATCCTCGGCATAGCTCTGCATCAAGGCTCGCTGGCGGTCTGTCAGCCTCCTGTGCAGCAGAGAAAAGAAGAAATACTAGGCAGTAGGCTGACAGGAAGGTCTGCAATCCTAGGGAAAACCTACAAGGCCCAATTAGTGATCCTGCAAGCTAAAGGAAAGCTTTCGTGCACAAAGAACATGTGGGTCTTTCCTCCAGCTTGTTTGCCTCCCTCCCGCGCAAAAGAAGTCCTATGCTCCGAGTTCCAGAGCAAAACCAAGGTGTCTCTTCCTGATGGGGATGCATGTGGAAGATCCTGGAAGCAAACCTAGTATAAGGATCCTGGTTCTCTGGGTCTCAGCCTGGCAACTTACAAGCCCACAGCAGAGCTGGGCTCCATTACTCACAACAGAAGAACAGTACCTTAAAAAGCACTCCTCCTACAAAGTCAACTTTGCATGCTGCACAATTCCACCTTCTAATACATTCTCACAAACCCCTCCAAGTCCTGACAAACACTCTACTCACTTTGGAACTTTGACCTTTATATGAATGTAGTGGTCTCCATAACCATAACTGTTAACCCTGGGAATGCCCTTCCCACTCATCCGAATATTCTGGTCAACTTGAATGCCTGGGGGTATCTGTGCAGCAGAAAGAAGAACAGGACTTATTCAAGCTCTGGGATGCAATCCTCAGGAAAGGCAGAGAGGTGATCCAGTCAGTTATACTCTGGCAAATGCAAGTAGGGGGTCTTATCACTTGCACTGCTTAGATTGGATGTTAAATGTGTATGCCACTTCCCCACAGAAGACTACTCAAAGCAGCTGACAATATGCACAAAAAAAGCAGCAGCAGCAGCTCATTCAAAGGGAACAAGATAGTGGATCAACATGTACTCCAATTCTACAAGCACAAGAGTATTCAATAAATCCCCGTATGCCACAACAATTTATTCAAATCAATACAGATCCCAATTATACATATTAATAAGCCAAGATAATTGGTATTCAATAATCCCTGGTTCGCCAGCTTCTTTATAAATAATGATTCTGCCGACTCTGGCATGTTGGCCCAAGAGTTCTAGGTGAGTGCACAAAGTAGCCCCATGGGCTTGCAGTGAGAAGCCAGGGCAGGAAGCACAGCTGTTCCGAGGGCGAGATGCCTCTCTGTCCCCAAAAGCACAGGCTCTGCATAAAGAAACAGCACACACAGGCCCTCATCCACCCCAGCGCTCGAGGTCTGAGCATGGCATTCCTCAGGCCACTCACAGCAGAGCACCTCTCTCCCTGCTTACTCCATTTCACAAACCATGCTGTCAGTTGTCATCCAAAGCAACCTGCCACGACGTACCGTGATGTTGATGGTCTCATACAGACCTGGAGCCCTGGCTGTACCTCCAAGGACTGCTTGAGCGATTGAGATGAAGAGGTCCGAGTGGATATCTGCTCCGTCTCTCCTGAACACGGGACTCTTATGAACCTGAAACCAGAGGACCAATATGGTTCAGACTCACCACTTCCAAACGGGATGCAGCATGACAGAAGTCCACATACATACATACCCGGAAGGTAATGAAAATTTCTCTCTTTCCTACAGGCATCCGGACAGTCTGCCCATCCTCCACACCTGCAGCCAGAACAAGGGCACAAATATGAACGCTCTGCCTGCCCTACAATCCCTCCTGCTTCACCCTCTCAAAACCCTAGCAGTCTGGAATCCGCCTAATAGAATTCCCTTCAACACCACACCTGACTGGTGCATGCCTCTCTAAGCTAGGGCAGGAATGGAGCACTGCTCAAAGAAGCAGGATGCTGGCCGCCTTCCACATGCCTATGAGTCTGAAAGTGGCACTCTTCACTCCCTTACACTAGTATACAGAAGAGATGACCCAGATGCTCTCTCTGCCTGGGCAACTCTCCCCCCCTAGCAAAATTGGCACTGGGGCGGGGGCAGTCTTGCTCATGTCTCCAAACTGATGGAGGCAGAGCACCACCTGCCTTTTGGGATAGCAGGGCTTGCAATGCAGATGCCTGTTTGGCTCAAAACTGCTTTGTGATGCAGAAAGCCTTCTCCTCAACAGCAAGCAGTCACAGGAGCTGCAGATAGTGTTCCGGCTCCTTTTTTGAAGCTACCAGCCTGCTAGCTCTAAACAATTGTAGCAGCAGGATTTCACAGTGAACACCCGAATGCATTTTTTAAGAAGCAGCTGTTCTTACTGTGCATTGACTCAACCAAGCTGCATGCAAGCACAGTCGCGGTTATGCTTCTGTGTGACAAGGCAACATGCACAGACCTGCTGGAACAGGGACCATCACTGTCTTCTTCTGCTTGGTCTGGCCAGAGCCTCGACATAACACACAGGGAGTTGTCATGACTGACCCACGCCCGCCACACCGCCGACACGTTGAGCGCATCACAAAGGGACCTGTATTGATCGTCTCCTAGCCAAGGAAGGAAGAGCGGAAGGTGAAGCCCTTGCAGGGCACTTTTGCAACTGTTCTCTGAACTTCGGAGTCTTAGCCAAGTGTCAGTTTTCAAAATGCCTTCACAAAGCAGCGGCAAGTGAAAAGGCCCTGCTCTCTATAAAAACAAAGAGCCAGGGTGCACAACTCAAATGCCCCAGTGGGCTGGAACGGACTCCAACTTGGAGTGCGTGGGCTGAGGTCATTTTCAGCACATTAATTACTACATTAAAATTATTTAAAACATGAATGAAAGCGAGGTGGCAGAAGGCTGGGGTCGGGGCAGGAGCAGCTGGTCCTAATGAGCCAAGGGTGGCTGCCAAAGGGGGCACAGCAGCCTCTCCTTCCCAGAGCTCTGTTTGCTCCTCTCGCCCCAACCCTGTCCCAGTGTTAATGAGAGCTGTGCTGCTGCAACTCCTCCTGACAAATGGCCAGCCTGCAGGCAACACGGGGCAGGAGAGGGAGGGGAGCAAACAGAGCTCGGGAAGGAGAGGCAACTGTGCCTCTTTCAACACCCCGCCACTATGAGCTGCTCCTGGTTGGGGGGAAAGGCAAGGGGAAGAATGGCGTAGTGGGCTTCAGCCCAGGGGTGGGGCCAGCAAGGCAGGCAGGGGCACCTGGTCTCAAGCAGCCAGGTGCACTGAGCTGCTGATGCTCATCGTTGGGACAGACGTGGCTCCGGATGTTGCTGCAGGATATTCCTGCCAAAGGGCCAGCAGAGCTGTCCCCATGGGTTGGATCTGGGCTCCAGGCCTTCTGTGGTGCAGGCCTGGCATAGAGGTACCCAGCTTACACTCAGGCAGGACACTGCCACACAACAGCACACCTCCTCTGAACCGGACCTGGCAGAGTTTGCTCACTGGAGCCTGTCAGCACTTACCATGCCGGTGCCATTGCAGTAGTGACAGTGCTGCACTTTGGTGCCCGGCTCATGCCCTTTGCCATCACAGCGCTGGCAGGAGTCGTTGATGTTCACCACAATCTCCTTGTTAACGCCCTTTGCAGCCTGAGTGAACGTCAGCTCCATGATGTACTAGAGGGAAGAAGGGAACACCCAGTGCTCAGACAAGGATCAGGGCCTTCTACTCCAACCTAGCCTTTTACACTGGAGGGAAAAAAGGAAGCTAACCTGTAGTTGTGCTCTCTAACAGAGGTACAAGAGATGCAAACCAGGGATCTCAGTCCACAAGCTGGGAGAGCAATACTCAGCAACAGTGCCCAAAGAAATATTACATCCATCCTTTAGGTGCTGCTTCTCTCTGGCACTCACATACTGCTGAACCTCTTGACAAGCAGCAAAAACATAGAGCACTTTTCTAATCTGAGCAGAATTTTATTTGGCTGCAACTATGTATTCTCACAATACACAATTCTCTGCATTTCACAAGATAACAGATTTAGAACACCTTCAGGGTAGAATTATTAGGCGAACAGGACTCAATCCTCCCCTTCAAAACTTCCTCCCAAGCCATTTCCCACTCAACCAGGTTTACTTCTGGTTTCAGAACAGCATTTGGGGCAGTGGGATGTGCATGAACCGGTCTGAAGGCCATGCAAGAGGCCTCTGAACCGGTTTGTGCTGGTGCCAGTTCGAAGTTCGACCCCAGTGGGGTGTGTGTGCGTGTGTCTCCCTTTAAGGGAGGCGGGTTGGTTGCACCTACCCCTCCTGCCGCTTTCCCCCCACCAGTGCTCTGGTTTTTAAAAAAGTTTCTGGGGCGGCAGCATTCCTCCCTGCCGCCCCTACCCGCATTGTTGCCTGGAAATACTGGAAGTACGGGCTGTGTGTGCACTGCACACCCGCACAGCCCATACTTCTGGTATTTCCAGGCAACAACTGGGGCAGGGGCGGCAGGGAGGAATGCTGCCACCCTGGAAACCTTTTTTAAAAAACGGAGTGCCAGTTGGGGGAAAAGCGGTGGGAGGGGTAAGTGCAATCCCCCTGCCTTTAAAGGGAGACCCCCACCGGCATCGAACCGCGCCTCTGTGGTTCCGTGCACATCACTACAGGGAGGGGGGATGAGGGAGGAGTATTTGTAGGGTAGGTTTTAAGTACTCCCTCCTATCCACCAATTTTCCCTTTAAAAGTCCCCTCTGACACAATTTTTCTCATGAGGGGCACACAGGCTTCCTTGAAACATGTAGTTGCAGACTAAATGGAAACTCCATGTTTACCTCTTGGGGCTGGTCAAAGACAGTGTGAAAGTCTCCAAAAGAGGAACCCGAGAACTCTCCGAAGATCTTCCTAAACAGCTCCTCTGGATCAACAGTTGGGCCTCCCCTCCAGTACTGCTGCCCAGAGCCTGCTGAGCCTGGGTCAAAACCAGCTGTACCATAAGTATCATATTGTTTCCGCTTTACTTCATCACCTAAGACCTACAGACACATAAAATAATGTCACCACGTTGCAGAACAATCTTTGTTTTGTGAGGAAGTCACCCAGAACAACAGAACTGCTCTGGAACAAGCCCACCCAACTACACAATGTAAAGGGCAGGCTGGTTACCTCATAGGCTTCAGCTAGCTGGGAAAACTTCTCCTTTGCCTTAGGATCATCTTTATTTGTGTCAGGGTGGTACTTCTTGGCAAGCTAAGCAAAAAAGAAAAACAACCAACCCTAATGTTAAGACAATGAACAACAGACTCAACTATTCACATTAGTTTATTGTACTGCAACACAATATTTCCAGGAAACATGCCTGATAATAGGCCTTTTTGATCTCCTTCTGGCTGGCATTTCGAGGCACCCCCAAAATCTGGTAAAAATCCTCTTTGGCGCAGGCTATGGAGCCAGTATGAAACGGGGCAGCACAGATCAGGAGACGCTGCTGTATTCCTACAGAAAGCAAAACAGTTTTATGACAGTCAAGGACCCTTTTGTCGTGATCCACCAGCACAACTGACCCCACTTGCAGTAGGGAGGCCTACAACATGCAGGGCAACAGCAGCTGCTAAACATCCACATTATCTTCCCTACCCCCACCACAATTTGAGCACTTTACTAACATGTCATAATTGATACACATCAATTGACACATGTAGAACACTCCCCTGTGAAGACATGACAACCAAAAAATAGCTGCATTGTCTATCCATAGGTTGACACTGGATCACAATAATGGAAGACCTGTAAATACCTATATGTAAGTTGATAGAAAGACTGTTTCCCAGTTTCTTAAAGCAACATTATCACCTGCCCACTTAATAGAAAGAGGTTCTGCACCCTTAGCAGAATTTAGCTTGCAGACATAACCTTAACAGATACCCAGACAATATTTTTAATACACACTGACACCCCATTTTTAATTCATGAAGAAAGCAGCTTAAGCAAGTATTAATACAAATTGTTTGCATTGCACATAAATAGAAGCATGCAGTTTTGTGCACTATGCAATTACGTTCAGAAGTTAAGGTCCCATTGCATTCAGTGGAGCATACTCCCAAGTATAGGTGGACAGAAGTACAGATTTAGCTTCTTGAGTACCACAAGTCTGCCAGGCAATCAAGCTGCTGGGCCCATTAAAAGGTGCATTACCTGAAGCTCTGCTGAGACCCTGGCTAACTTTGAGGGCAAGAGTCTCTCTCTTGCCCTCAAAAGTTAGCCAAGGTCCCAGCAGATCTTCAGGTACCAAAGGCCACACCAGCAACCCTTCTAGCAACATCATCCCAGTCCTGTCTAGGGGCACACCGCTTGACTCCACCCAGAGAAAGGGGGCAGGGCCTATCCTACAAACACGACTGCTCCTCACTTTGCCCTTCAGAGCCTAGAGCAGCCTTGAGAGGCAGGCATTCACTAGGTAAATGACCCCTATCACGGTCAGGAAACGCTTCACCTATTGGACCACCACCACGTGCCAAGCAGTTGTTGAGGGCAGAGAAAAGCAGAGACCAGCCTACCCCGAGAAGAAAAAAGGCTGCACTCTTCATGCGCACAGATACTCTCTCGCACGAGCACCCCACGGCGCCAAAGGCCTCCCCGCCTGCCAGCCCGGGCCAAGCGGAGGCGGCTGCCTGCCTAAGCCCAGACCCCCTGGCCAGCCTCCATCCCTTCCTCTCTCACCAGAGCTGCTCCGGGCCAGGCGGGGCAGGAGTGCGGCTGAGGCGGCCGGCCCCGCGCTCAGCCAGCGGGCCAGACGGAGCGACAGCAGCAGCCGCGGCGCTTCCCTGCCCCCGCAGGCGCGCCTCCCTCCGGCACCCACCGTCGCCACCGCTGCTGCCCTCAGCCAGCGTGAGGCGCACACCGCCGCCATCTTGGCCGCGTCGACACACTGCGCCTGCGCTTCCGCTTTCCTCCGGCGGCAAGCACCGGCCGGAGAGCACCGTCTGCGCAAGCGCACGGAGGAGGCGGAGTCAGGCCTCTGACGCTAGAAGCAGAGCATGGTCCTATTACGCGTGCGCCTGACTGGTGGGCGGACCCCGAGTTTTCCCCCGCGGTCGTCCGCTGCTTTGAGACGGACAACGGTGCTCCTGGGTCTTAGGGTCCTCCTTTTATCATTCCCATTCCAGGGCACAATCCGGACAAATTCCAAGTCCCATTGCATTGAGTGGGAGGCTTTCAGCACATTGAGCTTCCATTAAAACAATCGCTGCCTGTGAAGGGATGGCGAGAGAACCTACAAGTTGTATCTCTTGTTGCTGCAGCTGCTGAAAGCTTGACTGTGCCACAGACGTTCCATGGAACGCCTTTCATGGCCTTCCCCAATTCTCTTGACCACTGTGTGAGTGTAGAAACCTTCGTGCTCGTGCACAGCGAACAAGGTGGGCTCCAGTCCACGCACTGCTTCTCTATCCCCAAGTCTGCTTTGCAAGGAGAGAGAGGGAAGCTGGGGTCCACGCCCGCTGCGCCCCAAGCCTTTCCCTTCCGACAGGCGCTGTTTAGCAGCCCCCAGAGCTCAGCAGCCTTAAGTCCATAATACCCGGGAGTATCCCCGCTTCGCAGCTGACCGATTCAGATTGTGTGGACAGCACGTCTGAATCCAGCCCTGTCCTTGGATTTCCCTGCTGTCCCAAAGAGAAGACTTCCCGGCGGGACGTGGGGTGGAGCTGAAGGTGTGGGGCTCATGTCCCCCTCACAAAACAGGGGTCTCGCCGCTCTCGCGGGTTTTCTGCCGCTCCAGCGAGGGCGAGGGGTTGACCACTGAGCCCCTTCATTCAGATGGGACTCGCAGCAGTATTTTGGGATTCAACGGGTTGCAAAAAGGGCTTAATCTAGCTCTGGTCTGGGGAGGGGGCAGCTCCCAGGAACAGGGCTGTAGGGGTGGGGAAGGGAGGGGGCTGGTAGGTTGCTCCCTGCCAGCCACGTTGCCCCCACGACCCGTGGAACCAGCGCCCAACTCCTCCCCTTTGCAAATTACTGGGTGGCAGAAAGCGGGCGAGAGGACTGCCGCAGGACTCTGGCGGCCCCTAGTGATGGCCAACAAGATTGCAGTTCAGAGCATCCCCGACCCCCACCAGGGCAGGAAAGGGCTCGTCCGGGGTCTGCAATGGGCGAATGGCCAGTGGTGGGGCAATCCAGTGAGTGGAGCAGTCAGGCTTAGGCCTGGCAAAGAGGGGCTGTGGTTCCTTTATCTGCTGTTGCCTGTGGGAGGGAGCCGCCTTGGTATGGGGGTGGTGCCTGGTCTGTGGAGCTCCCTGCCTCAGGAGCCGACTGGCTTCCTCCATCGGGTTGTTAGGCCCCCGGGGAAAACCAAGGTGGCTCACATCCCATGCACATATCCGTCGGGTGACTCGGGAGAGTCCGCCGTCCTTTTAGGATGGAGGCTTGATTGCTCGTTAGGGATCTGCTCCATCCTTCTTTGGGCTTCAAAGAAGGGTGGTTTTGCTGGCTCCTCGGGGCGGAGGGCGTTTCTGGGGAAGGGAAGGAGAGGCGCTGAGGAGCCCTGCCTCTCCCCACAGCCGCCGGTCCCGGGGACGGGGGCGTGGCCAGGACGGGGGGGCGGCGCCTTGCCGGCAGCGGCAGCCGAGGCGGAGCGGAGCCCGGACGGCAGCAGGAGCAGCGCGAGATTGAGCATGAACCGGTTCAAGGCGTCTAAGTTCCGGCACACCGAGGCCAAAGCGGCCCGCAAGGAGGTGGGTCGGTCGGTCCGGGGAGGGTTCCGTAGCCGGCTGCTCCCGGGCGGCACCATCGCCACCCCCGCCCGGCTGCAGCGTCGCTCCCCCCTCCCCCGGCTCCCCTCGCCGGCAGTGTCCGCCTCCCGTGCTTGCATTCGGCGGTGCCGCACCTGCTCCGGGGGCTGCTCGGTCCCGCAGGCGCCTCCGCGCCCCGCGAGGGCAGCTGCTCCGCTCCGCCTCGCAGGCAGGAAGCAGAGCTCGGGTGTCTCCGCTGCAGCGGCCCCTCCTCGCGCGCGCGCTGCCGGCGATGGCTGGCTTCCTACCGCGCCCTGCTCGCTCGTCTTCGTCCACCCGTCGGGGGCTGCTGCTCTGGCGCGACGACGCCCCCTCCCCACCCCCGTGTGCCGCTCTCCACGCCTCGCATTCGCGCCACCCCCAGGGCTGCCAACTCGGGCTGGAGCTCTCTGGGGCTCCCGTTGCCTTCGCGAGTCCTTCGGAGCTCCACGCTTGCTTTTCAGCCTTCCCTGGAGAGGCTTGGCAGCAGCCCGGCCTGCTGCGCCCAGCTGTCTTGGGCGTGGCTATTGAGGCTGCCGCTGCCGCTGGGGCCCAGCAGCCCAAGGGGTGCCCTCTGAGCAGCTGCTGCCAGAGTTGGTTGTCTCCCCCACCCTCCTCACAATGCCTTCCTCGTGGTTGAGCTTGAGCCTCTGGAAGTGGGGGCTGGAGGGAGGGGGCCAGGTCTCTGGTAAGGTCTGGCTTTCTGGAAGCCTCCCGGGGCTGTGGTCTGTCACGAGAGGTGGCGGCGCTTCCGTTCTCTCTTCCTCCCCAGGAGGAGGGAAATCACACCCCCCTCCTGTCTCTTGCTTTGGCAGCCTGACTTGCTGGCGCTGAGGCCTTCTCCCTATTGCATTAAGAGAGGGCTGGACTTCTGGAGCCCTGTGGGGCTGTTGTAGCACATGCTTGGAGCACCCTGAACTGAGCAGAAGCCGCGGACCTTGCACAATGAAGCTTCCTTCGACTGAGCCCGGCTCTTAGTCCATCTAGCTCAAGATTGTCGACACTGACTGGCAGCAGCTCTCCAGCTTTCAGGCAGGGGCCTTCCCCAGCCCTACCTGCAGATACTGTCAGGGATTGAACCTGGGACCTTCTGTGTGCCTAGGAGGGGCTCTACCTCTGAGACGCCCTGTTCCTCCTCCTGTGCTTCCTGTTGGGTGTTTGGGCAGGGTGGGAACCCTCCCACCCTCCCACCCACTCCCACCCAACTCCCACTCCCACCCCCCACTCCGTCTGATCCCTCCTGCTGCGGAGCTGTATGTGAGTTGCCTGAGGTTGGGCGGCCGCTGCCAAGGCACCCGACAGGAGGGGAAGGGGAAGGACTATCAACGGCTCAGTGGAATTCCAGCGTGGGTGACTCTTCATGCCTCCATGCAGCTATCAAATCAATGCACTAAAACACAAAACAGTTGCCGGAATATCGTTATCACGGTGATTTGGGTTGAAAAGCGAAGGAAATGCCACATTTACCGTTGCCTGGGCAACCTGCTCCTGGGTCTTGAAAGTGTGAGGGCTGCGTTTTTATTTTTTCCACGTTGCCACTGAAAATGGTCTCTCACTGGTGTGTATAAAGATGAAGTAGTCGGAGAAAGCCATAATGTGCCAAGGCCGCCTCAGGCTTCGCTGGTGAGCACAGGCGGCAGGATGGGCCTTCTGTGTTGTGAAGTGCAGGCTCTGGAGCTCTTCTGGCCTTCCAGCAGCTGCCTCGGACCTGGTTTTCTCGGCCTCCTTTTGGGGTCGTCATGGGATGTGAGGAAATCTCTGCGACTGTGGTCTCAAACAGCCCTCTCTTAATGCACAAGGGAGAAGGCCTCAGCGCCAACAGGTCAGGCTGCCAAAGCAAGAGACAGGAGGGGGGTGCGATTTCCCTCCTCCTGGGGAGGAAGAGAGGACGGAAGCTCCACCTCTCCAGCCCCGGGAGGCTTCCAGAAAGCCAGACCTTACCAGAGACCTGGCCCCCTCCCTCCAGCCCCCACTTCCAGAGGCTCAACCATGAGGAAGGCATTGTGGTCTCAAAGTGGTTCTCCACTGATGTGCATGCATCTTATTCACTTGACGTTTATTGCATTTTCTTTTTGTTAGCCTGCTTTCCAGTAGGCTTATGAGACACCCGGCATTGTGTGTGTCCTTGAGTGTCCCCCCCCCCCCGCCCCGCATCAACCTCACAATGCCTGGACCAATATGAACCAAATTTGGTACCATTGTAGGGACACCTCAAGGGCATAGTTTGTGATGATGTCATCTACCCCAATTCAAGATGGCAGATGCATAAACATTTGAGGTGCAAGTGGGCTAATTTGTGAACCACCTAACCTATATGAACCAAATTTGGTACAGCTGTAGACATAGTGAAAGGAAAGTAGGCAAATTAGTTCCTACTAGAACGTGTTTATATTGTGAGCAACTTTTATCTCTGAAAAGGGCCATAAAACCCTAACCCATGCTAACTGACTAAAGAGACACCTTTCAAAGCGGTGGTTCTCTTATATTGAGCAAGGGGAGAGCAACTGGGCCTTATCCAGCCCCAGCACAGCATTCTTCCAGTGGCTGTTGTGGTATCTGCCTTGTGTTTCTTTTTAGATTGTGAGCCCTTTGGGGACAGGGGACCATTTTATTTATGTATTTTCTTTTGTAAACCGCTTTGTGAACTTTGGTTGAAGAGCAGTTGTTTATTATTATCTCTTGTTTACACAGTCAGGCAGGTGTTATTGACTGGTTTGTTTTATCCAGACTTCGAGTCCTTCCCAAGGACCTGGGATGGCTGAATTTTATTGTCAATATCGTAGTTATTATTACAGAGATCGTCGTAGAATATAGGCTGTTCCCAGTAAAGCTGCTTTTTGTAATTGGCTGATGGTGATTTCTGTGGCCCCGATGGTGCTGAGGTGCTCTTCAAGGTCTTTTGGAACTGCTCCCAGGGCGCCAATGACCACTGGGATTATTTGGGTCTTTTTCTGCCACAGCCTTTCAATTTCAATTGGTAGATCTTTGTATTTGGTGATTTAGATCTTTGTATTTTGGTTGAGGAGCAGTTGTTTATTAATATTAGTAGTAGTAGTAGTAGTGGTGGTAATAAAAACTAATCAACAGAAATCAACAAGGTCAACTTCCTTTCTGGGTTGCAGGCCTGGATTGGAGACATCCGCGGCAGCAGCTCAACAGCGCCAGGGGACCACATCAAGGCCAGCCGGCAGAGGATTGTGTTCAACACAGACTCGGCAGGTAAGGAGTTGTCTGGGCCTTGCCCTGCCCTGTGGTGGCAGCTCTGATCACCGCAGCGGGCCGTGCTTGCGTGCTGCATGCACTTTGACCTGCTGGCGAACCACGTTCTCCTGTGCAGACTTGACATGCAGAATGTCCTGAAGGTGCCCTGCTGCTCTGATCGGATTCCGGGGTGCAGCGCCTGGGCGTGTGGCCAAGCTCTGCCTCGGGGAAAGCGGCAGGGATTCTGATCATGCTGTCCTTGTTGCCAGCAGCAGCCTTCAGCTGTTTATCTGTGGGTGGTGGCAGAGCCCCTGGGAGGCAAAATTGCAAGTTAATAGTGCAGAAAGCATCCCTGCAAGGCTCCCTCGGTTCTGTGGGGAGGGATGCGTCCGTGTTGCTCAGGCTTCCTGAGGCTGCTGACAGAGTTCAGGTTTTGCAGGGTGCCCTTCCCTCTCCCAGAGGTTCCTTCCTAGATTGTTTTGCACAAAGTGTCTCTCGGGTAGTTCACACAACCCCGGAGCCAGAAACCTGGTGGAGGGTTGCAGGACTCCTAAGTCCAGTGGGGATGTCGAGGCTGATTCCTTTGTGCAGGATCAGGGAGAGAAGGGGACATACCGCGGGCTGCTTGGTCTCTAGCTCCAGTTCCCATTTCTGGAGAGCTGGTCTTGTGGTAGCAAGCATGACTTGTCTCCTTTGCAAAGCAGGCTCCACCCTGGTTTGCATTTGAATGGGAGACCACATGTGCAAGCACTGTGAGATATTTCCCTCAGGGGATGGGGCTGCTCTGGGAAGAGCACATGCAGGCTTGCATGCAGAAGGTTCCAAGTTCCCTCCCTGGCATCTCCAGGATAGGGACAAGAGAGACTCCTGCTTGCAACCTGGGAGAAGCCGCTGCCAGTCTGTGTAGACAATACTGAGCTTGATGGAACCATGGTCTGACTCGGTGAATGGCAGGTTCCTATGCAGGCCTCAGCTATAGCATCTAGGGCTGACTTGATCCGGGGAGTCAATGCTGACCTAGTCGCCCAGAGCCTAAGTTGGGCCCATCTGGTCTCCTGGAGTTGGTGGGGGGCGGGCAGTTCTGTGGCTTCCACTGGTGCACGCTGGTGCCTCCTACCTGGGTAGGTTTGAACAATCTGACTCCTTGGGGAGGCTGCCAAGGCTTGGGGCATGTGACCGTCTGCTTGTTCCTCCTTCCAGGTATACTGGGCATTGTGCCTCTGGAGAGAGAGAACGGCGGCAAGAGGACTGTGTCTCAGCTGTGTTGCCACTCGGGTAAGACTGGAGGCTAGCAGGCCTTTTGGAAGCCTCTTCTGCCAGATGGACAAGGAAAGGGAAACAAAAGATTGTATTAGTACCTTTTCACTCAATGCCTAATTAACCTATGGAATTCTCTGCCACAAGATGTGGTGACAGCCAACAGCCTGGATGGCTTTAAGAATGATGACCCCCAGCCTGATGACCTTTGCTCCTCCAGTTCCATCACCTTTGGCCATCCCAAGGTCTCCTGCTCCCTCGGCCCACTTCACCCCCTCCCTCCTTCCCTGCCCCTGCCGGACCACAATGGGACGCTTCCTTCCTTGCTTCTCCGTTCTTAAAGCCCGCCTTCTCTGCAAACCTTTGGGCCCAACTCCTTGATCTCCATTCTCTCCTGAAAGGAAACTGAGGCACATGCAACTCTCCTGGCTCGTTTCAGTGGCGTCTTCAAATCGCCCTCCACTTTACTCTCCCTCCCTCCATTCCACACCTTCCTCTTTCTCCCATGTGTTTAGATTGTAAGGCCCTTGGGGCAGGGGCCTGCCTGCTTGTTCTTGGCACAGTGCTTACTCCTTGGCTTCCCAGTCCTCACAGGAAGCCCGGGTAAGAGCCTGTCTTCTGCAGCCTGCAGCAGTTAGCGAAGGGCTTCCCGACGGCAGAGGGTGCAGAGGAGGACCTGGCTGAGCTCTGTCCGTCCTGCCCTGCCTCCGGGGGGCCAGCGATTCCTCCCCCTCCTCTTTCCACAGAGCTCTGTGGCGCTGCTCTGCATTCAAGGGAGCCGGACAAAGGGCCTTTCAGCTCAAGCCCGGCAAGGCCCACGAGCCCTTCAGAGATTGGGCTGCTTGTGGGGTCAGAGCAGAGGGGAGGGCCAGGGGCAACCCCATTTTCCTCATGGCCTCTGTGGCTGAAGGAGGGAGCGAAGGCAGCAAGAGAAGAGCCGTTGCTGGGAATGCCGCAGGGTGGCACTTTTCGCAGGAAACGCATCCTGTCTGAACGGAGGCCAAGCGTCCCCTGGAATGCATCCCCTGCGGCCTCGTGGGCTCTCTCTCTCTCTCTCTCTTGCCCCCTCTCTCTGTAGTCCTGTGGAAACGGACAATTGCATTGCGACCTACTTTCCCCGGGCAGGCCAGATGCCTCGAGGAGGCTGCTCATTGCGGTGCCAGACGCCCTCTCCGGGTTGCCCTCGTGACGGAGATCCAGGCAGCTCCGTGTTGGCTGGTGTGCCAAGCCGGGGCTCCGCCAAGGGGGCCGTCCTTGTGCCAGATCTGCTGGTTGCAGGATCCGGGAGGCCTGTGCAGCTGGCGGGGCTTTGAAAGGCGCTGCCAGCTTCTTGCAGATGTCGGCTCTGGTGCCAGACAAATATTCTTCCCTTCGCAGAAACGGATGTTGCGGGTGGGGCGCTGTCCTCCAGACTGGCAAAGAGGCTTGGTTTGCAGATATGGAAGTCTTGTTTTTCCCTGTTCTCTGTTGGGGTCTGCAAAGGGGTATCTAGAGACCCATCGCCTATTTGATCTGCTGGGCATGGAACCAGGGGTGTAGCAAGGTGGTAGTGGGCCCAGAGCCAAACCTATGTGCCCCAATAGAACATCATCCTAAATGATTTCTTAAAAGGTTTTGTAAATTGTGGACGATGCAAGTCATGTCATGGTCCTCGAGAAAGACCTGCTGTTCTGGTAGCTCCAGGGCTTAACACTCCCATCAGTTTCGGAGGATTTTATTTATTTATTTATTTATTTATTTTTGCATTTATATACCGCCTTTCGTTAAAAAGATAACCCCAAGGATGAATACAACTGAAGGAAGCCGGAGGGGGGGGACGCGGCTGGGGGAATCAGTCATGTGACTTGCCTTTGGGGGCCCTCCCAAGGCAGTGGGCCCCCAGACAACTGTCTCCCCTTGCCCTATTATACTTACGCCCCTGCATGGAGCCTCTATCATTGTGTGACTATATCTGAATACTGCATGGCAGTCTGGTTTCACGGAGCTAGAAGAGGCCAACCAGAATGATCAGGGGGCTAGCCCAGTGGTTCTTAACCTTGGGTCCCCAGGTGTGTTTGCACTACAACTCCAGTTGTCCCCTGCCACCACGGCCATCCCATTGTGGCAGGGGATGATGGGAGTTGTAGTAAACAACAACAACCTTCTGGGAATCCAAGGTTAACAACCCTGGGCTAGATCATGTTTCGTATGAGGAAAGGCTACAATCATTGGGTCTTTTTAATTTAGAAAAACAAGAATGGGGCGGGGAGAATGTCAGTTTACAAAACTGAGCTGGATAAAGAACAGTTTTTCTCCCCCTCCTCACAATACTAGAATTCAGAGTCACTCAATGGAACAGATTTAGCAGGAGGTTCAAGATGGCGAAAAAGTCTTCACCCAGTACCTGCTTCTAGAAACCCGTCCCAGTATTTGGTGGTGGCCTTTGGCTTAAGATGGGTTTTTAAAAGGGTCCGGGAATGGAAGTCTATGAGTGTCTTGTTTGTGGGACTGTTGGCAGCATCCCACTGAGCACTGTTAGAAACGGGTTTGTGGTTTAGATCAGGGCTGCACAACTCAAACGCCCTAGTGGGCTGGAACCAACCACGGCATGGTATTCAAGAGTCGAGGTCAATTTCCAGCACGCTAATACATTGAAATTAATTATTACATATGCTGTCATTACATTACATTATTACTGGTGGATCTTTTCCCTTTGCTAAGGGAGCTACAATTTTAGCTAGAGATTGTGGCCTGAAAATAGGCCCTCTTCCTATTCAGTCACTGTAACCTGACCCCAAGGGTGACCGTCGGCCTTTCTGGGGTGCTGTTGCTGCAGGATATTCCAGCCTGCGGGCCCGCAAAAAAAGTCCCCTGCAGGCCAGGTCTGGCCCTGGGCCTTATGTTGTGCAGGCCTAGTTTAGATGGACCTGGACTGACCCAGCAGAGCACTTCTTTGCTCTGATGATTATCTATCTATTTTCTCTATCTATTTTTACATTTATATCCCACTCTTCCTCCAAGGAGCCCAGAGCGGTGCACTACATACTTGAGTTTCTCTTTCACAACAACCCTGTGAAGTAGGTTAGGCTGAGAGAGAAGCGACTGGCCCAGAGTCACTCAGCTAGTTTCATGGCTGAATGGGGATTTGAACTCGGGTCTCCCTGGTCCTAGTCCAGCACTCTAACCACTACACCATGCTGGCTTTCATCTCTCTCATGCTGGTGATTGGAACCTGCAGCTTAGACTCAATGTGCATAGCGCTCTCTCTCTCTCTCTCGTCCAGATGCAGTGACAGACTTTGACTTCTCCCCCTTTGATGAGCAGCTTCTGGCCACAGGCTCCACTGATGAACTTGTGAGTACAAATTTAAGGGCCCCTTCTGAAGCCGAGGGTCCTGCAAGCTCTCTCACCCCATGATCGCTGCCTGGCTGCATTTGTGGCTGGGGAGCAGACAGCAACACCTCAGAGTGCCTCTCTGCTATCTATTCCCCACTCACCATGCACCAGAAAGATCTGGTGCTACTGGGAAGGATTGGGGGTGGGGGGTGGGAATAGGATTGCTGCTATCAAGCTGGTCCAAGCTACTCCTGGCTACTTTTTAACTTTGCAAGCTAATTTCAGCAAGTCCCTGCCAAGGACAGCAGTGGGGGAAGCGAGGTGGGAGGATGTTGATCATGGCACATTCCAAAACCGGAAAACGTAGTTGGTGACCCCATTGCAGCCGTGGTCCGTGTCGCAGTGCCTAGCTGGACTCCCTTATTAAAGGGAGTGGAATTGCATTTGGGCACAAAATAGCTCACTTCTGAGACCAGGAAAAATGCAGTGTCCACTGACTGCAAGTGCTGGGGGGCGGAGGGGCGGGGGAGATGCAGACCTGGGCAGTATCTTGCTAAGAAAGGTTTCCCGCTTGTGAAGGCCTGCTGCATAGAAGAGGGAGGAGAGCTGGCCTTGTGGTAGCCAGCATGACTTGTCCCCTTAGCTAAGCAGGGTCCGCCCTGATGGCATATGAAAGGGAGACTAGAAGTGTGAGCACTGGAAGATATTCCTCCCTCAGGGGATGGGGCTGCTCTGGCAAGAGCATCCAGGTCCCAGGTTCCCTCCCTGGCAGCATCTCCAAGATAGGACTGAGAGAGATTCCTGCCTGCAACCTTGGAGAAGCTGCTGCCAGTCTGTGTAGACAAGACAGATGGACCAGTGGTCTGATGCAGTATATGGTGATGTCCTATGTTCCAATGACTTATTCTCTGCTGCTCCTGAGGGCAGGACCAGAACTCATAGGCTGAAGGGAGCAGATTCAGGCTAGCCATTTGGAAGAATTTCTTAACTGTAAAGTCTGTTAGACATTGTAACCGTCTGCCTCATGCATTGATGGGCTTTTCTTCACTGGAGGTCTTCCTTCGGAAGCTGGCTGGCCACATGTCAGGGATGTTGTCGCAGTTTCCTGCACTGAGCAAGGGGCTGGACTAGAAGGCATCCAAGGTCCCTTCCAACCAGGGATTCTCAGATGTTGACTACAACTCCCAGTATCCCCAGCTGAAGGCCACTGCAGCTGGGGATACTGGGAGTTGTAGTCAACATTTAGGAGTCCCTGTTCCAGTGAACACTGCTTCCAACTCTAATGTTGTAGCAGTCTATCCCTAGATTGGAGAGAGCCGGACCCATAAAGAAAGTGGCACAGCTCTGCCCTGGAGTGCTGTGTTGTGCTGCATCCTTGTGGCTCCTGGTAGGTTCTGCTGAGCCTATCATTCAGTCTCTTGAGTGGGAAGGCCCTTCTCTGCTAGGCTGTCCTGGTGGTGTCTTGCTGAGTGCATGTGTGTTGCCCTGCAGGTGAAGGTGTGGCGTCTCCTCGATTCCAGCCAAGATGTGTCATCTTCCCCACACGTGACCCTGGGGCAAGAGGGGAGCCAGGTCACCGTCGTCCTTTTCCACCCCACGGCAGATGGCATCCTAGCCAGCGGGGCTCGGAGAATGGTCAAAATTTGGGATGTGGAGCAGCGACAGCCCCGGGCAGGTATGTCCAGTGGTGAGGCAGGCCCTCATTTCTCAAGGGGCTGGAAGAGCCGCCTATAGTGAGGCTGGGTGTTCCAGGATCTTGCAGCCCTACGAAAGAGATGGCTTTTCTGCGACTAAAATATTCTTACCCTTTTGAAGGCAGAAGGGATGTGCACAAAATTCGCTCGAATTGATTCCCAGTCACCCAAAGTCGAATCGAATTTGACCAAATTTGATTTGACTTCGTGCGAATTTGAATAGATTTTAATGAATTTCCACTCTTTTCAGTGGTTTTGAATTTGAATCTATTCAAGCAAATTTTGTGTATACACCTAGGAGGCAGGATACATTCTGTGCAGGTGTCAACTGAAGCATGTTTGCTTAGTGTACCAGTGAAGAGTCTTGTAGCATCTGAAAGACAGATTTTTTTGAGGGAGAAGCTTTCTTTGGGCAGAGGCAAGGCATGCTAAAAGGTAGGGCTGCACAACTTCAGTTTACCTGCAGATGTTGGACTACAACTGCCATAGTCCCTGACTATAGGCTACTATGGCTGGGGTGGGTGGGAATTGTAGTCCAGCAGCAGCTGGAGGGCCAAAGTTGTGCAGTCCTGCTCTAAGGAATGGCCATTCAGAAATTCAGTGCATCCTTATGGCCCTTTGGAAGGAACCCGCACATTTCAAGAGCCATTCTCTGGCATTCCTTAGAGCAGCACAACGTTCTGGCCACTTGGAAGGAACCCATGTCCTTCCATGGCTGCTCCTTGTCCTTTTGTGTTAGTTTGCCTTGTTTTCAGTACACAGGAGTTCTTGCCTGAATGCCTTCAGCTTTTTAAGTTGCCACAAAACTCACTGTACTTGCAGCAACACACTAAGTCGCCTGCCTGTTGCTCCCCTCCTAGAACCTGCTTTTAATCAAATGCCAAGCTTGGCTCCAGCGGGGCTTTGCACTGACCCTCTTTGCCTTCCTTCCTTGGCCACTACAAGAAGAATTTAAGTGTGGGAAAGCAAAGATCCACCCTATACGGTGTGTTTGTAAAGTGCTCTGGTGTTCTGCTGCAGCTGAGGATAGAAGTCATAAGAACAGCCCTGCTGGATCAGGCTCATGGCCCTTCTAGACCAGCATCCTGTTTCCCACAGTAGCCCACCAGATGCCTCCGGGAAGCCCAAAGGCAGGGGTGAGGGTTTGCCCCCTCTCCTGCTGTTGCTGCTCCCCTGCAACTGGTATTCAGAGGCATCTTCCCTCTGAGGCTGGGCTATATTAGTCACAAACTAGTAGCCACTGATAGATCTCTCTACCATGACTTTGTCTAAGTCCCTTTTAAAGCCATCCGAGCTAGTGGCCATCACCACATCCTGTGGCAGAGAATTCCATACGTTAATTATGGGCTGTGTGGAAAAGTCCTTCCGCTTGTCGGTCCTAAATTTCCTGGCCTTCCGTTTCATGGGATGGCCCCTGGTCCTAGTGTTGTGAGAGAGGGAGAAACATTTCTCTCTTTCCACTCTCTCCACTCCATACGGAAGTCCCCCGTGCTTCCTACTGGTTCAGTGTTCTTCATTGTAAGGCCCGGGGGCCCCCATCAACCCTACGTGTGGCTCACTAATTGATTGGGATGAATACTCTGCACAGCCCCTCTGGCATAATGCAGAAGAGGTAACTCTTCTCACCACTTTGGCCAGTGCCAAAAGACACTTTCTCCTTTAAGGGAAAGGGAGCCCTTTTGAGCCCCTGCACCATTTTGGATGGCGTGCACGACATGCTGGGACATGTTGCCTGTCCTGGTGCTCTCTCTTCCTCGACCTCTCTTAAAGGGCCCTCCTAGCACGGAGAGAAGCCCAGTACTGTGCTTCAACACAGTGGGGGACAGCCTCCACATTGAAGGTTTCTTGCCTGGTTGAAAAACTTGGAAGGTGACTGCACTGGTTCCCAAGAACCCCTGAATACTGAAATGTCCTTTGAGGCGAGGCTGGGAAGAGGGGAAAGGTAGACAGATTGCCAGTTGATCCCAAGGTCAGGTGGGAATGGAAAGACTGTTGTTAATAATGGCAAAAGGGGAAGTGGGGGAGGCAGACTCCAGGCTGGGCGTCTTGCGCAAGCAGGAAATGAAGGGACCGCAAGAAGACCCAGTCGCATGGCAACCGTCACGTGGCTTGTGAGCTCTCGGCAATGGCTCCTCAGCCCCGGCTTGAGAAACCTGGCAGCATAATTAATTAATTAATTAATTAATTAAATCTTTAAAATGGCCTACCTCACTTTAGCACATGCAGTGCCCAGGCAGTTTACAGATCTGGAGAAATGAAAATACACTTATGGATGCAGCAAGACTACAAAAACAATATATGTGAGAAAGTGATGGGGAAAACTGGTGCTTAGGCAATATCCTTGTAACCAATGAAGAGTCTGTTGACTTAGCTGGCCTGTTCCACCTTTTGGTTACCTGAAGAAGTTTGGACCAAGCTTAAAGGTTTGGGTGGCACCCTAAGTTGCCCAATAAGAATGTCCACAGGTAAAGGTTTTGTCCAATCAGACTTAAGCAGAAGGAGCTCCACAGGTGGAGGCTTCAGCCAATCAGTTTCAAAGGTGATGGCTAGGCTCACCTGGTGATCCCTGTTGGGGAAACTGATCTGCCCTCTTGTTTCCTCCAGAGCTAGAGTGTCATGATGACCAGATCCAAAGTGTGGCTTGGAAACCAGATGGTTCCCTTCTGGGCACTTCCTGCAAGGTGGGTGGTGAAGCTGATTTGTACTGTGAGTGTTGTGGGAAGGGGGCGGCAACTGTGGGGAAGCAGCTTCTTCCGGGCTTGCTTCTCAGGTGAGCAGGTGAGGCCCAGGTGTTCCTTGAATGTCGTCCCCACAGAGCTCTGGCTGCTGTGCCAGGGGAACTGCTTGTTCCTTTTAGAATGTTGTGGGGAGGGAGATTTGATCTTTTAAAAAAATAAATAAATATTTTTTAACCTTTGTTTTTAAAAAAGAATTTTAAATGAATTTTGCACACACTTTGAGTATCAGAACTGATAGAAACACGAGACCTGAAGTTTCAATAAATAAAATATAAGGTCTCTGCTGCAGAAATGAACGGTTGGGCCAAGATGTGTTGAGCTAGCCCAGGTGCCAAGGGGCTGCTGTCCTAGGTCCAGCCTGGAAAGGCCTCTGAGGTCAGCTTTAAGGCCAGGTGCCAGGGGAGGCCTCCTGCTTGCCCTCCCTGGGTTCCCTGGAGCAAGTGAGTGTCTGTTCCCTCCCTGCTTATTCCTGACAGTCTGATCACAGAGAGAGTATACTGCAAGTGAACACTGGGTGGCGCCACACCCATACACATACAATCTGCTGCCTTGTAGAAAACCTCTCACAAGTACAAAATGAATGAAGTAGCAATAAAACTGGGAAGTTTCCTGATCTATCAATGCTTCATTCTCTTATCCCCAACTTAGGACTTGCGATAGGTAGCAATGGTGGAACTTTCTACGACAGCCAGAGAACTCATTTTCCTATGGACCATTTCGCCCCTACTCAAATGGTGCACAGAGGGAGTCCATCTCTGCACTGCAGGCCACCTCTGGCGCAGCAGGGAGCGTGGCCGCGTTTGGC
Organism: Hemicordylus capensis; assembly: GCF_027244095.1. Taxonomy (NCBI): domain Eukaryota; kingdom Metazoa; phylum Chordata; class Lepidosauria; order Squamata; family Cordylidae; genus Hemicordylus; species Hemicordylus capensis. The sequence goes on from NC_069669.1 coordinate 5,124,742, forward strand.
CACCTGCCGCTGTAGTTGCTGGGTTTTCGTGCCAGCTTGTCTAAGGATGCTCGGCTGCAATCTGCCTTCTGATTTCTCCTGGGAACAAAACGGAGAACCCTCAGCCTTAACAAAAGCTGTGCTTTCCAAGTGTCTCAATCATGCTGCTTGAAAAGCTCCCCTCCCCTGCCCTACTCTACCCCATGGAAGCCGTCAGGACTCTCCCTGGAATTGGGACAGCCCTACCCAGAACCTTTCTATGGCACCAACCACAGGCAGTGGAGGAAGGTCGCAGCATAAACCAGTCACCTCGTTACAGCGCCAAGACAGTAACATTTGATGGGGGAGAGTTCCCGGGGTCACGTTTAAAAGGTAGCCCCAACCAGGGATTCTCGGACATCCAATTTCTATTATTTTCAGAAGGAGAAAGTCCAGTTAGGAACATAGTAAGCTTCTTTATACCAAGTTAGACCATTGGTCCATCTAGCTCAGGTTTGTCTACACAGACTGGCAGCGTAGCAGCTTCTCCAAGGCTGCAGGTAGGATTCTCTCTCAGCCCTATCTTGGAGATGCTGCCAGGGAGGGAACATGGAACCTTCTGCATGCAGGCTCACATACAATGCTCACATATAGTCTCTGGAGAGACCATATTATGCCTGTTTTGAAACAGCTGCACTGGCTGCCGATATGTTTCCGAGCAAAATACAAAGTGCTGGTTATTACCTTTAAAGCCCTGAACGGCTTAGCTCCAGGTTACCTTAGAGAGCGCCTTCTTCGGTCTGATCCCCACCGCACGCTAAGATCATTTGAGGAGGTCCGGCTCCAGTTGCCACCAGCTTGTCTGCTGGCAACCCAGAGGCTGGCCTTCTCTGTAGCTGCTCCTGGACTGTGGAATGCGCTCCCTGCAGACATCCGTAATTTGAATTCTTTATTGGAATTTAGGAGAGCCCTAAAGACCTACCTGTTCAGCCTGGCCTTCCAGTGCTCTTAAATTGTTTTAAAGGGTCTTTGATGTTTGTGAACCACCCTGAGCTATTTTGTAAGGGCGGTCTAAAAATCGAACACATAAGTAAAATAAAATAATCAGTCTCCCACTCAAATTCAAACCATGGCAGACCCTGCTTAGCAAAGGGGATAATTCATGCTTGCTACCACAAGACCAGATCTCTAGCTATTATGTGTTTAATGTACAGCGAGTTAAATTGGCCTGGTGAGCATTGTCCGGAGCCCCTCCCTGCCCTCTGCTTCCTGTTTTATTATAGCAGTGGTTCCCAACCTGGATTCCTCCAGATGTTGATGAACTAGCAATAGCAATAGCACTTACATTTATATACCGCTCTATAGCCGGAGCTCTCTAAGCGGTTTACAATGATTTTAGCATATTGCCCCCAACATTCTGGGTACTCATTTTACCGACCTCGGAAGGATGGAAGGCTGAGTCAACCTTGAGCCCCTGGTCAGGATTGAACTTGCAACCTTCTGGTTACAGGGCGGCAGTTTTACCACTGCGCCACCAGGGGCCAGCTTGTGGTTGGGGATGCTGGGAGTTGTAGTTCAGCAACATCTGGAGGAGCCCTGGTTGGAAACCATTGACTTATAGCAGGCATCCCCAAACTGCGGCCCTCCAGATGTTGTTGAACTACAACTTCCAGCATACCCAGCCACAAAAAATTGTGTCTCGACATGCTGGGAGTTGTAGTTCAGCAACATCTGGAGGGCCGCAGTTTGAGGATGCCTGACTTATAGCTATGTAAACCGCTTTGGGAAGTTTGGTTGAAAAGCGGTATATAAATATTTGTTGTATTCCTATTCGGAAGGGTGTGGCTAGGGGTGCACGCCCAGGCCAGTGGGGCATGGCTCATCTTGTGGGGACGGCTTGTTCAGTTTGGTTTTTGGGGGTGCTTCTAACTCCTGGAATTTCCCTCTCTCCTCAGGATAAGAAGCTTAGGATCTTTGATCCTCGTGCCAAGGCCTCTGCCTGCCAGGTATTTGCTTGGGATGGCAGAAGTTTGGGGTGGAGAGGGCATCTCTGGTGGGCAGTGCCAAAGGCATCTGCTCTGCTTCCAGTGAAGCAATCCTTGCAACTCCAGTGGCAAATGAAGTGGTCTCCTCTTGTGCATTGTCAGTGTTGGCCCCAGAAAATACGAAGTGCCTGCCCAAGCAGGTGATGCCTTGCCTTGCCTTAATGAGGGCTAGTGTAATGGTTAGTGTTGGACTTGGAGCAGAAAACAAAACCCTGTTCGAATTCGCCAATAGCAAGACATCAAAAAAGAATCAAAATGCTATACACTAGTATTTTAATATCATAGTAATAAAACTGGATGGCTAAAAATCGTACTCACCAGACTAGATTATATGTAATAAATCCAAATCAATACATCTATATATTCTGATGAAACAGATGAAAAATGATCCATAAAATTTCATAAAGATAGTCTCTATGTATCCTTCTGAAAAGGTAGAATCCAGTAGTTCATGTCCAAAATATGATGTCCTCAATGAATGGGAGAAATGTTGACAGAAGTTCCAAAGTAGTCACAATGTTGTGTTGTGATTGAGAGGCCTGTTTACCATCGCCTTCTCCCGCGCAGTATGAGAGGATGCCTTTCAGCACCTTCCTATATTGCTGCTGCCCGATATAGGGGTTTCCCATAATCTGGGCAACATCCCAGCGGGTGAAACCCGGAATTCTGGGGGGGCCTGGCAACTCTACTGGCCGGTCCATCCGCCCAGCAGTGCTGTCCGGTTCTTTCCATCTCCAGCCTCAGCCTGCATCTTAACTTCCTGAGCGTGTGTGTCCCGCCTCCCTCGCTGGGGCAACAAGTAGCCTGCGGTGACTACCGCCCCCCCACGCTCTGGCTGTTCTCCTTACAGAAGGGCCTTGTTGCTGCCCCTGGGAACCGGCTGCCTCCCTCCCCTAGATCGGGCTGTGGGATTGTTTAGGGGAGTGAGGCTCTTGGCTGTGTGTGTGTTGGGGGGGCTCGAATGCTCCCTCTGCCCCGCCACCTCTCTCACACTGAGGTCACCCGGGGGCTACCTGGCTCCCACCCTCCGCAGCCAGGCGGCCTCCACGCTCTCGCTCGGAGGGAAGTCCTTGCCGTCCGGAGTTGTTCCCAAGGAGGCCGTGGGAAGCGGGAAGGGAAGTTGGCCCAGCTTTGGGAAGCCTATTTATAGCCTGCCACGCTCTGCGCTCTCAGGCTTCTGCTCCCCAGTGGGGTGGGATGAGCGGCACTAGGCTTCCGCTCCCCCCACCCCAAGCCCCACAACGATCGGGGAATGCTGCACAGAGGAAGAAGCCGCAGAGAAGTGGCGGGAAAGGAAGTGGTGGTGAGGAGGGGAGGATCTGTGGTTGGTGAGGGGTAGGCAGAGCCTTCTGGATCCTCCATGTCTAAGGGCAGTATATCTGGACACTCTTTGCTCGGAGACAAATGGCTGGAGAGGGTAATTGGTTGGCCACTGTGGGAAGCAGGAGGCTGGATTTGATGGGCCGGCTTCGGTCGGATCCCACAGGGCTCGTTTTATGGACTTGGGAACCCAGGGTGGTAGCAAAAACCAGACGGAGAGAATTGCATCCGGAAGCGCTCTGTTCCTGAACCTGGCGCATGGACGGGCTCTGTCCATGCTGTCTCTAGTAAGAGGTTGATCTCACAAATGAGAATCTGGCTCCCTGAGGCAGCTGCACTGGAACCTAGGGATCTGCCTTCTACCGAGTCGGACCCTTGGTCCATCTGGCTCAGTATTGTCTACCCAGGCTGGCAGCGGTTGCAGGCAGGGATCTCTCTCAGCCCTATCTTGGAGATGCTGCCAGGGAGGGAACCTGGAACCTTCTGCATGCAAGTATGTAGGTGATCTTCTCAGAGCAGCCCCATCCCCTAAGGGGAAGAGCTGACAGTGCTCACCCACATGGTCTCCCATTCAAGTGCAAACCAGGACAGGCCTTGCTTAGCAAAGGGGACAATTCATGCTTGCTGCCCAAGTTCAAATCCCCATTTAGCCATGAAACTAGCTGGGTGACTCTGGGCCAGTCACTTCTCTCTCAGCCTAACCTACTTCACAGGGTTGTTGTGAGGATAAACTTAAGTATGTAGTACACCGCTCTGGGCTCCTTGGAGGAAGAGCGGGATATAAATGTAAAATAATAATAATAATAATAATATTCTGCGACGATATCTATAACCATTGACAATAAAATCCTGGCATCCCAGGTCCTTGGGAAGGACTCGATGTCTGGATAAAACAAACCAGTCAATAACACCTGTCTGACTGTGTAAACAAGAAATAATAATTAATAAAAATAATGCAACCACGTCTGGGGAACCCTGACCTGGTGGAAACACCCATTTCCTAGAAGAGTCTGCGCTTCTAGAACTCGGAACCTCAGCAGCGCAACTCTCTTCTGCCCCCAGTGCCTTTGGGAAGACCAGGCTGTTGGGGAGGTGGGAGGCAGAGGGAGGAGAACCGCAGGATTTTCCTTCGGGGGGGCTCAGAGCTTCTTCTGCTCTCCCACATCCGGAATCCAGGGCTGTGTCTGGGGTGGAGGAGTAAGTGACGCACATGTGGGTTGGTGCAGCCAGCTCTGGCAGGAGGTGCGAGGAGGAGGAGGTTGACTCTGGAAGCAGGAGGAGGAAATGAGCAAGAGGCTGGGAAGGAGGTCCTGGCAAAGGGTTTCTGGCTTGCAGCTTCTGGCCTTCCCCAAGCTATGGTGTGACCTGGATGGTTTGGAGGGGGGTGTCATTGTCCCCCTTTTCTGCGGGGTTGTGTGTGTGTGTGTGAGTGTGTGTGTGTGTGTGTGTGTGGCAGGTCCCCCTCCAGAAGCTGCCCTCTTATTTTCTTCTCTCTTCCTTCAATTTCCTGGCCCATTTGTGAAAAGGGAGTTTAAAAAAAGGTCTATTTCAGTAATTGAAATGACGCGTTGACGTGGTCCAGGATTGCTGGTGGCAGAGAAGGGGAGGCTTGGCATTGACGAGAGCTGTGCTGCCAGCAGGCCGTTTGGTAGAGCTGCGCGGTTGACCACCTGGCTCTACCTGACGACTGGCCAGCCAGCCTGCAGGCCCTGCAGCATCCATAGGAACCTCGGAAGCTGCCCTCTACTGAGTCAGACCCTTGGTCCATCCCGCTCCGGATTGCCTACACACAGACCGGCGGCAGCGGCTTCTCCAAGGTGGTTGCAGGCGGGAGTCTCTCTCAGCCCTATCTGGGAGATGCTGCCAGGGAGGGGACTGGGCACCTTCTGCATGCGAGCAGGAAGCAGGTGCTCTTTTCCCAGAGCGGCCCCCTCCCCTGAGGGGAAGAGCTTGCCTATGACTGTGTTGGCTCCCATTCAGATGCAGCCAGGGCAGACCCTGCTTAGCCCAAGGGACAAGTCATGCTTGCTGCCCCCAGACCAGCTCTGCTTTCCGGAGAAGCCTGCTAGGCTGGGGCAGGGGCGGGGGGGTGTCCTCCCCTCCTCAGGTGCTGCTGGCTCTGGCTGGCTCCCATCTCCCCCAGTGGGGGCTGCTCTGCCTTTGTTTTTTCCTCCAGGCAGGGGCGGGGGGGGCGCTGGGGGCACCTCGAACTGGGAGCCACTGGCAGCTGGGACCTCATTCCAGGCATTCCCTGGCAACAGCTGCAGCGCGTGTCCTCTCTTCCCCCCCCCCCCCGCTGCTCACCCTCAGGGGTTGGTCTGTGGGGCCACTGTGAGGTCAGGTAGCCCAGAGGTGCTCCTCCCCCTCCTGCTCCCCACAGCTGGGGGGCCTGCCACCCTTCTGGGGGGGGGAGCCTCATTTCTGTCCCTGCTATCGGTGGAGGAAGACGAGGCACTCCTCCTCCTCCTGCCGTCTGCCCTGGGGCCTGCTGGGATATAGGAGCGGGTTGGCTGTTGGGTGGGGGGGGGAGAGGGAGACCCCAACCCCAAGGAGAGCGCCAGTGTTGCAGCAGTAGCGGGTGCCCCCCCCCCCAGAGTTGAAGGAGGGGTCATGGCTTGTGTGGGGTCTGTGAGTAGCACTCCCAGCTCTGGTAGATGGGTTGTGCAAATGTTGCAGCAAGACAACACTCTGTGTTTGTGTTTGTGTTTGTTTGTTTGTTTTTACATGCACCCTGGGAAGCCGACACACACACCCAGGGCTCTGAGCTCTCTCCAACACTGGAGGTTCTCCCTGTGTCACCACCTCAGCGCCTGCCGGCATCTCCCTCCTCTGCAGGAGCACACCCCCCCGGGTTGGCTTGGAGCACAGCCAGACATCTGTTTTGAGGCCAGGGGAGGGGGGACGAGCGGGGGGGGATGCACCTTGCATCTTCTGTGGGGGCAGCAACCCTGCCGTGAGCTGCTGCTCCTTGATGCAACCCCTCCCCCCCTCAGAGGGAGGGTTTCCCACTTGTGGTTGGCTGCACCCTAGATGCGCCCCCCCCTGCTCCTGTCCCTTGCATCTTCTGCGCTCCTTCAGCCGGGGACAGCCAGAGCTTTCCTGGCACTCCTTTGGCTGAGATGCGGAGACGCATCTGCACCAGATGCGGAAGACCAGCCACTGCTGCGTCCTCCTCCTCCAGTGTGGAACTGCTGGCAGCCAGTGACCTTTCTGGGGGTGGGGGAACTCAGCCAGGGGTCCTGGCTTTGGGGTGGCAGCGAGGGGAGGCTGGGGGGTGAAGCAGGAGGGGGGGCAGGAGACGTTGGAAGGCTGCCTCTGTTTCCCCTACACACACTTTCTCTCTCTCTCTCTGTCGGAACTCTCTGCCCCAGGATGCAGTGACTGCCAGCAGCCTGGATGGCTTTAAGAGGGTTTTAGATCAGTCCGTGGAGGACAGGTCTATCCATGGCTGCTAGTCCCCTCCAGCCTCAGAGGCGGGATGCCTCTCAACCCCAGCTGCAGGGGAGCAACAGCAGGAGAGCGGGCAGGCCCTCATCTTCTCTTGCCTGTGGGCTTCCCAGAGGCATCTGGTGGTGGGCCACTGTGGGGAACAGGATGCTGGACTAGATAGGCTTCCTTGGGCCTGATCCAGCAGGATTTTTCTCATGTTCTTAAGTCTTTTTAAGAAGATGCCACTTGTGGGTTGTGTCCCGTTGCTGGCTGGAGGCTGGCAAAGGCCCTTCCGGAGTCTGAAAGGGGGGCCGCTGCTTGCTGCTGCTGTGGGTCTCCTCGCCCCACGGTTCCCTCTGGTCCAAAATGTGGGGCAGGTCTTTGAGTTTCAAAAAGCTGTCTGACCAGTGAGGTGAGAGTGGGGCAGAATTGATGCGTGCACAAGGCCTTGGGAAGTGACCCCCCCCACTCTCAAACACTCCCCCCCTTTTAAACAGTGGGGAGGGACCCTAGCGAGTGGGAGAGCCTCAGGCCCCTGACAAACACCTCCAGGCAGGGCTGAGAGCCTCTTCTCTCTGCCGGAGACAGAGATTTTGTAGAGCTGCTGCCGGTCAGTGTCCTTGATCATGCCTTAGGTGGACCGGTGGTCTGACTCAGTAAAAGGCAGCTTCCTGTGTTCATCATTAGTGGTAGATAGATGTGTGAAGCCTTGGGGGGAAATAGAAAAAAACAAAGATTCCCCACCCCAGGGAAGAAAAAAAGAGTTTTTCCAGCGCCCCTCGCCCCGCAGACCTTCACATCTCTGTTGGTAGATCAGTCCTTGGCAGGAACTCCAGTCTAAATGCTCTCAAGAGTAAGGCTGGGGGAAGTCTGGAGAGCTGCTGCCAGCTGGAGCTGAGCATTCTGGGCTAGCTTGGCCAAGGGCCTGACTCTGCAGGCGGCAGCTTCCTCACTGGGTCTGCCTCCAGCTGTCTGGCTGGGCCTCTTTCTCCCTCCCCTGCTAGATGGCTGACCAGCCCCTCCCACTGCATGCTTTGCACTTTGGAGGGCAGGGGCAGCTCCCCCCCCCCTTTGCCTTCGGAGGCTCAGGTGTGCAGGTGTCTGGGGCCGCCCCTGTTGCTATGCAGCCTGTCTCCCTTTTCTTCAAGCGGAGTGGGGGGTGGGCGGGCTGTGGAATCCGACTTGTTGACTTTGGCCATCATCGCTCTACTTGTGGGGGTGAGCGGGAGTGTGTGGAATTGGCCGGCTACCTTTCCTATCCCGGCAGCAGCTGCAATTTGCATTTGAGGCATTCTTTCCTCCTGGTAACGTGGACCCAAAGAGGCTCTGCTGGAACCTCGGTTGGTGCAGCACGCCTTAAAACTTGGCGGGGAGTGAGGAGGAACAGCGGCCGTCCTCAGAAGAACGGACCCAGATGGAGGCAGAGCTGGCCGTGTGAAGCCGGGGTGCCTGCCCTCTGTCTCCTTGCAAAAATCTAGGGAAGGGCCTTGTGTTGAGAGGCCTGGGCCCACTCTAGCCTCTTTGCCCCCCTGCCCCACTGGCAAAGCCCCACTGGCAGCCTGAACTAGAGCCAGAATGGTGTAGTGGTCAGGGCTGCCCCTGTTGTTGGACTACAGCGCCTATCATCCCCAGCTGCAGTGGCCAATAGGGATGATAGGAGTTGTAGTCCTGTTATCTGCAGGAGGCTCAGACTTGCACAGCCCTGGGTTTTAGAGTTGGACTAGGGTGGGGCAGATGCAGGTTCAAATTCCCACTGGGACATGAAGCCATGAAGTGGGTGATCCTGGGACCAGTCTGTATTTCAGTTGGACCATGGTCTGACTAAGAAAGGGATGCAGCTGGCGCACTAGCCGAAGCCGTGCAAAGGCACCCCTGGCCACTGTCTCCACCTGAGCTTCCAAAAGCAGAGCTGGGTCCAGTAGTACCCCCAAGCTGCGTAATTGCTCCTTCAAGGGGAGTGCAACCCCATCCAGAACCGGTAAAATCTCCTCATCCCGATTGGCTTTCCTGCTGACCAACAGTACCTCCGTCTTGTCCCGATTCAATTTCAGTTTATTAGCCCACATCCAACCCATCACAGCCTCCAGCCCCCGATTCAGGACATCCACCGCCTCCCTAGGATCAGGTGACAAGGAGAGATAGAGCTGAGTGTCATCCGCATATTGCTGACAACTCAGTCCAAGTCCCCAGATGGCCTCTCCCAGCGGTTTCATGTAGATGTTAAACAGCATGGGGGACAAGACCGAACCCTGCGGGACCCCACAAGCCAACGAGCAGCAGTCCCCCAGCACCACCTTCTGGACCCTCCCCTCAAGAAAGGACTGGAACCACTGCAACACAGTGCCTCCGATCCCCATACTCAAGAGGCGGCCCAGAAGGATACCATGGCCGATGGTATCGAACGCCGCCAAGAGGTCCAGCAGAACCAACAGGGACGCACTCCCCCTGTCTAGTTCCCGGCGTAGGTCATCCACTAGAGCGACCAAGGCAGTCTCAGTCCCATACTCGGGGCGGAAGCCAGATTGAAAAGGGTCCAGATAATCCATATCATCCAAGACCCTCTGCAGCTGGGATCCCCCAAATGTGGGGCAGGAGGTCCAGATCCATAGTTCCTGGAAAGAGACAGGCAGTGGGTGGGAGGCTGCTGCTTGCTTCCCAAGCACTAGCTATAGGAGCAGATCTCCTCCCCTGCCCCCAGCAAACCGTTTCTCTCCCCAACACCCCCCTCCGCAGCTCTTGATGCTATTCCCCATCTCTCTTTCAGAGCGTTGTAGCACATGAGAATGGCAAGGACTCCCGGATTCTCTGGGTGAATGCCGAAGGCTACCTTCTCTCCGTGGGATTCAACCAGGTACGACACCATGCCTCTGTTATGAAGGAGGCAAAGACTATTGGCCACTGGGCTGTGGGGCGGGTGGGGGGAGTGAAGGACCCTGCTGTGGGGGCTTGGAAAACCCAGAAGTCCTGTCCTGAGGATGTTGGGCAGTTTTGCTGCCATCTCAGGACCCAGAGCTGACTCCATTAAGGATGAGGACTAGCTCCTTAGTCATTGCCCTGAACTGAAAAGAAACTGAAGCACAGCGAAGAGCTTGTCTCTGAGTGCATTCATCTCTGGTTCCCTTTGACTGAGACTCTCCCCTGCCCCTCAAATCTGTGTTTAAATTATAAGCTCCTTGGTCAGGAACCTGCCTCCTCGAGTGATGCTCTTAGGAACATAGGAAGCTGCCTTCTACTGAGTCAGACTCTTGGTCCATCTAGCTCAGTATTGTCTTCACAGACCGGCAGCGGCTTCTCCCAGGTTGCAGGCAGGAATCTCGCTCAGCCCTATCTTGGAGATGCTGCCAGGGAGGGAACTTGGAACCTTCTGCATGCAGGCAGGCAGGTGCTTTTCCGAGAGCGGACCCATCTTACAGTGCTGACACATGCAGTCTCCCATTCAAATGCAACCAGGGCAGACCCTGCTTAGCAAAGGGGACAATTCATGCTGGCTACCACAAAACCATCTCTCCTCTTATTCAAGAGGGGTGAAAGCATGTCTTTGCCTAGCACATAATGGACTTGTGGAACTCCCACAAGGTGTGGTGACGATCCCTGACTCAGATGGCTTTCAATGGGGATGGAAGGGAAGAGGACTCCATGGCTACTAGGTGTCATAGCTATGTAGAACCTCCATGTTCAGGAGCAGTATGCCAAAGGAATGCTATCTGCTGAGGAGCAACAGGAGATGAAAGCAGCTGCCTTGCTTATGGACTTCCAGGAGGCCTCTGGCTGGCCACTGCTGGTCTGCGGGGTGGGGTGGGGGACACTCTTCTGGTCGAGAGCAGCATGGCCATTGTGCATGCCACGTACCTAACAATCCTCACCGTAAAACAAGGGTTCTGAAACTTGGGTCCCAGATGTTGGACTTCCATCCCCATAATCCCCATCCACAGTGGCTGAAGGATTTCAGAGAGGAGAGCTGGTCTTGTGGTAGCAAGCATGACTGGTCCCCTTAGCTAAGCAGGGTCTACCCTGGTTGCATATGAATGGGAGACTAGAAGTGTGAGCACTGTGAGATATTTCCCTCCGGGGATGGAGCCGCTGCTCTGGGAAGAGCAGAAGGTTCCCAGTTCCCTCCCTGGCAGCATCTCCAAAAAGATAGGGCTGAAAGAGATTCCCGCCTGCAACCTTGGAGAAGCCGCTGCCAGTCTGTGAAGACAATACTGAGCGAGATAGACCAATGGTCTTACTCAGTCTATGGCAGCTTCCTATGTTCCTATGGCAGAACCCCTGGCCTAAGCGATGGGTGCTCTGCCTCTCTTCCAGGTGAGAGAGCGCGAAGTCCGCCTTTGGGACACACGGTCTTTCGGCAGCTCGTTGGCCTCCATCACCCTGGATTCATCCCCCAGGTAAGATCCCTGAGGGCAGAAATTTCAGGGACTGGGGTGTGGTTGGGGGGAACCCGTTTCAATGCTGGAATTGCTCTGTGTGTGTGTGTGCACGTGCGTGTTGGAGGAGGAGGAAGGAAAGAGAGGATCTGCTCTCTTGGCTTTGCACGTGTGGGATCTGCTCAGCTGATCTCCGCTTTGGCCTGCTTCCTGCTCAGTTCGGTAGCAAAGATAAGTGAGGAAGCCGCAGCGGAAAGGCTGGGGCCAGCCCCACTGGACCTCTCTCCCTGGACCTCTCTCCCTGGCCCCGCTGTGCTCTCTGCTGTTCGTTTGTGTGGGCTACCGCTGCCCCAGAGAGCGGGTCTATTTTCTTAGAATCTGACGGGATCTGAGCTGTCGGTGACTGACCAGGAGTGGGATCTTGGGGTCGTGGTGGACAGCTCGTTGAAAGTATCGACTCAATGCGTGGCAGCTGTGAAAAAGGCCAATTCCATGCTAGGGATCATTAGGAAGGGGATTGAAAATAAAACGGCTAATATTATAATGCCCATATACAAAATGATGGTGCGACCACACCTGGAGTACTGCGTACAATTCTGGTCACCACATCTAAAAAAGGACATTGTAGAACTGGAAAAGGTGCAGAAGAGGGCAACCAAGATGATCAGGGGCCTAGAGCACCTTTCTTATGAGGCAAGGCTACAACACCTGGGGCTATTTGGTTTAGAAAAAAGACGGCTGTGGGGAGACATGATAGAGGTCTATAAAATCATGCATGGTGTGGAGAAAGTGGAGAGAGAGAAATTCTTTTCCCTCTCACACAACACTAGTACCAGGGGTCATCCCATGAAATTGATTGCCGGGAAATCTAGGACCAACAAATGGATGTACTTTTTCACACAACGCATAATCAACTTGTGGAATTCTCTGCCACTAGATGTGGTGACAGCCAACAACCTGGATGACTTTAAGAGGGGCTTGGATAACTTCATGGAGGAGAGGTCTATCAACAGCTACTAGTCGGAGGGCTATAGGCCACCTCCAGCCTCAAAGCCAGGATGCCTCTGCGTACCAGTTGCAGGGGAGTAAAAGCAGGAGAGAGGGCATGCCCTCATCTCCTGCCTGTGGCTTCCAGCGGCATCTGGTGGGCCACCGTGTGAAACAGGATGCTGGACTAGATGGGCCTTCTTGGGCCTGATCCAGCAGGGCTATTCTTCTGTTCTTATGATCCTGGGCCAGTAGGAGTCAAGCATGCACAGCGTCCTAAGGAAACGTGGTGGTGGTCAAGATTCCGGTCCTGGGGCAGAGGTTAGGAGGTGGGCCTGCCTGTCCCAGTTGGGATCATGAAGACCCTGGAGGCCTGGTGGGATCATCTGTGAACTTTTGAGACAGGCGTGTTGTCGATAGCTCTGGTGGTGGCTTGTGGCAAGTCAGAGTCGCTTCGGGGCGGCCAGGCTGAGAAGAGAGTTGGCTCTCTCTTTTCCTTCCAGTTTTTCCACAGGCCCTTTCCAGAGTCCCAAATGGGCAGGTGGGCTGTTGGCCATTTCTGCAGACTAGCACCTTCTTAGGGTAGTGGTGGGCAAACTTGGCCCTCCAGCAATAGTTTAACTATAACTTGCATCGTGCCCAGCCACAGTTGTGACTGGGGATGGTGGGAGTTGTAGTTCAACCATAGCTGAAGGGCCACGTTTGCCTGCTCCTGTTTTAGGGGATATATTTTCACCCAGGACACCTTTTGCAAGTGCAGCAGCAGGAGGGAGGCCAGGTCCCAGCGCCCCTTCCCAGTCACAGCCGGCTTACGTGAACCGGCAGGAGGAGAGGCAGCTGCTTTTCTTTGCTTTGCTTTCTGTTCCTTCCAGAATACGGCAAGGGAGAAAATTGATTCCAGACTGCCTGGCTTATTTTGGCTGGGGGCCTTTATCTCTGCTGGAGGAATGTGGCCTGTGTGTGCCTCCCTTATCTGCGTGGTGTCGCTGGGGCTTTGGAGGGTGCTGTTTTGTATCTGAGTCTGACCTGATAAAAAGCGAGGGCAGTGGGGTGGGGGGAGGCAGAGTTGGAGGGCAGCAGGCAGGCAAGGGGAGCTGTCTTGGGGAGGGGTAGGGAGCATCGTTCTGCCTACGCAGCCACGCCTCCCACCCCCGCAAGCAGGAGAGACTCTTTTAGCCAGCAACACGATCCGGCAGGAGGATTGTTCTGAATCCAGATTCCTTTACTTAAAGCTCTTGGAAACGGCAGACTGTGCTCAGAGTAGAGTTGCCGTGCCCCCCTGGAATTTCAGGTTTCACCCGGATTTTAAGCATCTCACCCAGATTGCTTTGCCCACCCAAACTTGCCCGGATTTCAACTTTAATTAAAAAAAATTAAAAAGCTAAGTGCAAGCCATTGGAGAAGCAGAGTTATGGAGCGAAACGTACAAACACTATTCTGCTCAAAAAGTATTTTCAAGCCAATTTACATAATTTGCAAATCAGGAACCTGGATTTGGAAAGCCAGGATATGGCCACCCTAGGACTTGGGATGCTTTCTTGGAGCTGAAAGTGTGAAATGTGGGTCTCTCTCCCCCCCGCCCCACCCGCCACCTTCTGCCAAATCCCAACTGCAGCCTAAGGGAGCCCCCAGAGGGGGAACCAAAATGCCCTGTTCCTTGGCAACCCCAGGCTCTGCCTTGGCCGGCCTCTACCTAGGCGTGCCAGCTCCCCAGGTGCATCATCCAAGGCCCCCCTTCCCCCCACCCATTGGTTTAAAACATTCTCCCTGCTTTTCAGACCAAATGCAATGGGAGAATTAGAACAATACCAAAGCACCAAGGCCGAAACTGTCAAAAGCAGCTGCTAGGGCAGAATCTGAGAGAGGGCTGAATACTTGAAAGCAGCAAGATGGACGGAATGGTCTTTGGCCAGGGTGGGAAGGCATTCAACGTGGCTCCTGGTGCTCATCCCTGGGAGGGTATATTCCACACATGGGGGGAGGACTGCAAGGGCCCTTTCCCTGCTAGTCACCCCCCTGCTCTCTGGTGCTGGGGCCCCCAGAGAAATGGGGCACAGGAGGTGATCCTAGGCATAGGGGAGGGTACCTGAAGCTTCGCTTTCCTCCTTGGCCGGCTGGCTGCCAGCCTGCCTCTTCTTGCTGCTGGGGAGGAAAGATGGGCAAAACCCTTGCCTTCTCTTGTTCCTTCCGTGGTGGAAGGTTTGCTCCTGGGGGCGGCTTTCTCAGGGGTAGGGGTGGTGGCAGCTTGCCATGAAACACAAGGTGATGTGGCCGGTGGCAAGCTGCTGTGGACGCCACGCTCGGTGGCCAGCGGGCGATGCAATGATTCTTTATATACCACTTTTCAACAAAAGTTCCCAAAGCGGTTTACATAGCTATAAATAAATAAATAAGATGGCTCTCTGTCCCCAAAGAGCTCACATTCTTTTAAAAGAAAAAAAACAACCCAACAAAGCACAGGAGAGACACCAGCAACAGCCACCGGAGGGATGCTGTGCTGGGGATGGATAGGGCCAGTGGCTCTCCCCCTGCTCCATAAAGCGAATCACCACTTTAAAAAGGCGCCGCTCTGCTCAATGAGCAGGGCTTGCTGACTGGTTCCCAAGGCAGCCCTGGGAACGGAGGAGCCTTTAATGAAGTGCATACTGGAGCTGGGGGCTGTGTGTCAGCTGGTGGGTGGCAGAGGGAAGGCCTTGTTGCTTGGGAGACTCTGGGGTGGGGGGGTGCTTGCTTGGAGACGCTGTCCAGTGCCAGGCTGGCCTCAGCAGATAAGTTGGATCTGTCGTACTCCCCAGCCTTGAGGCTGGGGAGGAGCAAGGCGAGCTCCCGACTCCCCCTGCAAAGCTCCCTCCTGCTGGTGCAAATTGAGGAGGAGGTCCCCAGAGGTTCTGCATGTCTGCTTTCCCCAACCCCCTTGTAACGGGGAGGGAGCAACCTCCGCCGATCAGCCACGCTCGTGGTGTGACCAGTTGCAGGGGAGCAACAGCAAGAGAGAGGGCATGCCCTCAACTCCTGCCTGTAGGCTTCCAGCGTCATCTGGTGGGCCCCTGTGCGAAACAGGATGCTGGACTAGATGGGCCTCCATGGGCCTGATCCAGCAGGGCTGTGAGTTCCCCGTCCTTAGCTGACGCTTTCTGAGTTTAGCAGTTGCATGTGGGGATCTGCCTTAATGCAGTCTGGCAATTGGTCCAGTCTTCTCTCCTTGGAGGGGCAGCAGCTCCCCAAGCAGGGGTGGGGAGGGAGAGGGGAAGGGAGAGAGACACGCTGATATTCCCTCTGTGGTGCTGGAGATCCTCGAACCTGGGAGCTTCTGCATGCAGAGTATGTGCCCTGCTACTGAGCTCTGGCCCAATGAGGACTAGAGCCATGGGGGGTTTCTTAATGGCAGCTCCAGTTCAGGTTTTGTGTTGCCTGCTGGTGCTCTTGCGTACAGCAAGCGTTTGGCGCGTGTGTGTGCGCGCCACTGTGTGCCTGGAGCAGGGCTGTTCAACTTCGACCCTCCTGCAGAACTTGGCCTACCGCTCCCATCATCCCCAACTATTGGCCACTGTGACTGGGGATGGTGGGAGTTGTAGTCCAGAAACAGCTGGAGGAGGGCTGGTGGAGCAGCCCTGGCCTGACCCTTCTGCAGGAGGTCTCTGCTGGCTTGGACCGTGCTGATGGCAGAGCTGTGCCGTTGCCTTGGAGATGGGAGAGGGCGGCGACCCCTTCCTCGGCTGGGGGCTGCAAGCGCTGGGGGCTTCTCTTTCTCTCTCTCTCTCTGCCCTGGGAGTTGCCAAGCCAGCCGCCGGCCTCCCCTGCGACCCTGGGGGTGGTGGTGGGGGCACCTCCACAGCCCTTTCCCCAGAACACAATGGGGCACATCCTCCAGGGCATTTGTGTGCCTCTCTGGAGGCTGCGGCAGAACAAACAGGGAAGACAGCGGCGCACATAGAGACGGGGTGTGTGTGTGTGTGGGGGGCCTTTCAGCGCACACCCGAGCCCTGCCAGGCCTGGGCAAAACTGCTGAAGCGGCTGGTCTTACCGCTGGGACGCTGCACTCGGGTCCCTTTGTGAGGCTCTGCTTGGCTCCCTCCTTCCCGGCAGCCTGCGCAGCCCAGCCGGGTCCAGAGCGACCTCCTTTGGGGCTCAGACACACAGGAGCCTCTCGCATGAGCAGAGATGCAGAGCAGGGGTGTGCGCGCGGGGGGGGGGTGCTGAGTCTGCTTGCATCCTGCTCTGGGCTTGTGGGGGGCAGGGGAAGCAGCAGCTAGCTTTGCATCCCTGCAGGGTTTTGTGTAAGTGTGTGTGTGTGTGTGTGTGTGTGCGCATGTGCACACACACACACCAGGATCGCCCCAGAAAACAGAAGCAAACTTGAACCATTTCCCCTTCTTTCTAGTTAATCAGTAGCAGGCGCTGGGGGTCTGAGATGGGCAAAGCCAAGTGGTTTGGGAAGGAAGCAGGGGCTGCTGATCAAGATGTGGCGAGTGTGTGTGTGTGTGCGCCTGCGCCTGCAACAGGCCATGGGTGGGAGCAGAGGTGCACTTAGGCAAATTTGGGGCTCGGACCTAAAGGCCGATGGAGGCCCCACTCCCCCTGCAAGTTAAGTATATTTAACATGTGGCGTATATTCATGCAAATATGCAGGAACAGAAACATTTCAACACACCGTTCAACCATTCCCGTCGTCCCACCGTTTCCTTTCTCCGCTCCGCCCTCTGTCTCTGGAGCGCCCTGCTCAGGTCACAGTCACACTCGGCTGCCCACCCAGTGCAGTGCAGGGGGGCCAGCAGTGACCACGCCACCCGGGACGGTCTACAGAGGAGATGGGGGCCCCCAGAGGGTGTGGCGGCCCTGGACGCCAGGGGCAAGAGCCCCACTGGGTGGGAGGGAGGCTCCGCTCATGGCAGAGGGCCTGCTGCTGTGTCTCCTCCTTGGGGTCCTTGGGCAGGAGCCTCTGCTGCAAGACCTGCTGGGCAGCCCGTGGGTGGCTCTGCGGAGAGGGGCCCCAAGACCCCAAGCCGGGCGGGGCCGCCTCCCTTGGGCACCTCTCTGCGGGCTCAGGAGGAGGGAGGGATGGAGGCTGCCCCAGGCCCACATTTTCCGCCTTCTCCCCCTTCAGGCTGCTCCGCTCCCCACTCTTGAGGCACAGCTGCTGCCAGGGAGGGATTTGGGACTGTGTGGAACCAGCTGCTCCCCTGAGGACTCCGGGGTGGAGGGGTGGACGGACACCTGTTTGCTGTCCCTCAGGGGGCTTTGGGTCCTGCTTCCTGGTGGCCCCAGAGAAGGGCCACCAGATGCAGAGCCATGCTGTGTCCCCCGCAAGATTGGCTCTTGCAATCTTCCCCTTCCTAGCCTAGCAGGGTGGCTGGGGCTGTAACCAGCCACTCGGCCTGCCGTGGGACTTGCTCCACTGACACTCTGTTGTGCAGAGGCGGTGATGGGGCCGCCTTGGGGCTTGGCATCCTCCTGCTGAAGCTGAACGCTGGGCCCAGAGTGAGCCGCCTCAGGGAACCAGAGGAGGAAGGTGGAGATCATGTATCGTGTGCTTTTCAACTAAAGGTTCCCCAGCTGTTTCCATAGCAAAAGGAATGAGAAGCTAATAGATCCCCGGCCCAAGAATGCAAGCCTGAATGGTCCCCTTTGCTAAGCAGGGTCCACCCTGGTTGCATATGAATGGGAGACTAGAAGGGTGAGCACTGCCTGATACTCCCCTCAGGGGATGGAGCCGCTCTGGGAAGAGCATCTGCAGGCTTGGATGCAAGAGGTCCCAAAGTTCCCTCCCTGGCAGCATCTCCAGGATAGGGCTGGGGGACTCCTGCAACCTTGGAGAAGCCGCTGCCAGTCTGTGTAGACAATACTGAGCAAGATGGACCAAGGGTCTGACTGGGTAGAAGGCAGCTGCCTATGTTCAAAGGGGCTTTACCATCCCAAAAGAGAAAGACCAGCAAGAGCCTCTGCAGGGATGCATACACACACACATGCATAGGCAGTATATAGTTCAGGCAGCTATCTAGTTTATAGTATAGTTTAGGCAGATTATATATAAATTATATAAGTTGCCTAAATATAAGAGCATCGGCACTCTCAAAGGTGCCCCCCCACCGGTTAGCAGGAGCTGCCTCTTCTCTTGCTTGCAGCCACCCAGAGAACTGTTGTTATGGGGTGGCCGATAAACAAAGTTGTTGTTTGTTCTGGATATGGCAGTGGGGTGAGAAGCAGTGGGGAAGGGTGCAGGGGACAGGCAAAGGGGTTCCGAAGGGGTAAAGGCGACCAGATGCAGTTGGGGGGATGTGGTTGGGAGTTGAGATTTGGGGAGGGGGGGCAGGCCTGACCCTTTCCAGGTGCCAGATCAAAGGGCCACACTGGAGGAGTCCCAGTCCTTTTGGCCAACGCCCTTTCCGAAAGGGGGACAAGAAAGAGCCATTGCCTGAAACTCCCCCCTGCAAGGGAGTGGGTGCAAATGGGGACGGTGAATCCGCCAGTCTGTGAATGCTGAAGAGAAGCCCCCTGCTAGTCTCTGTTTGCTTTGGGGAGTGTGTAATGAAGTGCCCCCCCCCAGCCACACCACTGCTTTTCCGGATCAGCTTGGGGCGGTGGGAATCCCAGCAGACAGAGCCCTGGGGCTGGAGGTAGGCTGGCAGGCTTCATTCACTACCCTGCTAGTTGAGGCTTGCCCTGCCGGGAGGGCGAGGGGAAAGAGGACCCAGCCCCCTTGCTGGCCCCTCTGCTGCTGCCACTCCAGGCTCCAAGCCCCCCTTGTTCCTCCTCCAGCCCCTCCCCTCCTCTCCTTTAATCCTGTTAAATGAGGTCCAGGTGATCTCTGGGCTGGAGGGGCGGGGGGAGGCTGCCCCAGAGGGTGAGGCCTTGGGTGCGGGGTTTGGTGGGTGGGGCTCTCTCTTGCAAGGTCGGCGCCTGCTTTGCGTCCCTACTCAGCTTGCAGAGTTTGCCCTTCATTGCCCCGCTTCCTTGTGAAACGCTACAGCTGACTTCATGGTGCAAGGAGGCAGATGTTTCGTTATGCTCTTGAATGCAACACGTTTTGGATGCAACATCCATCCAGAGTTGTTGCACTTTGGCCTCTGTGACTGGGGATGATGGGAGTTGAAGTCAAACATCTAGAGACCCAGGGTTGGGAACCGCTGCTCTCAAACTGGACCCTGGGGGAAGGGGTGGGGAATGGGCACAGGGCACATAGGAAGCTGCCATAGACTGAGTCAGACCATGGGTCCATCTAGCTCAGTATTGTCGGCACAGACTGGCAGCAGCTTCTCCAAGGTTGCGGGCAGGAGTCTCTCTCTACCCTATCTTGGCAACGTACTGTATGCTTTGGTAGTTTGTTGGTTCAATTAAAGAAATGTCCTATTAAAAAAAAAATCTTGTCCTATCTTGGAGATGTTCCAGGGAGGGAACTTGGAACCTTCTGCATGCAAGCAGGCCGGTGCTCTCCCATCCCCTAAGGGGAATATCTTACAGTGCTCACACATGTAGTCTCCAATTCAAATGCAACCAGGGCAGACCCTGCTTAGCAAAGAGGACAATTCATGCTTGCTACCACCAGTCACCTTAAGTGGCTCAGCGAGGAAATGCTTGACTAGCAAGCAGAAGGTTGCCGGTTCGAATCCCCACTGCTACGATATTGGGCAGCAGTGATATAGGAAGATGCTGAAAGGCATCCTCTCATACTGCGTGGGAGGAGGCGATGGTCAACTCCTCCTGTATTCTATCAAAGACAATCACGGGGCTCTGTGGGCGGCAGGAGTCGATATTGACTGGATGGCACACTTTACCTTTACTTTACCGCAAGACCAGCTCTCCTCCCCGCCTTCCAGGAGGGCTTGTGCCGAAACAGGGGCCGGAAGCAGCCCTAGCCGTGGCTGCTGTTGCTGTGGGGAGCCTTGAAAAGAGCCAGACGGGAGCAGCTGGTGCTGGACAGATTTATAAACTGTCAGTGAAGGGTCAGAGACATGAAAGGTGGCTCTGTGTGCACCTCTAGAGATCTACCATTTCGGGGAAGTGTGGTTCTCCCCCCCCCTCCGCCGCTCCCAAGAAGTGAGTGTTTTGGGGAAAATATTGGAAATTTGGTGGGGAAGTTGAAATAAATGCCGCATTTTGCTACGTGTCATGGTTTGTGTACTCCAGCGTTGTGGCCATGCCAGCATTATGGGGGTGCAACCCTTTTCCTGTCAATCTCCAATGCTGGAGAATGGCCTTGCTGCCTCAGGTGGCCCAGGGTAGGTCCATTGAGCTCAGCCTTCCTTCCCCCAGACAACTGATGGGCTGCCTCTGGGCACGATCTTCCCCTTTGGCCTGTCCCTAATGCCAAATCACAGAGACATAGAGAGGAAGCTGCCTTATACTGAGTTGGCCCATGATCTAGCTCAGCCTTGTCCGCCCTGACGGGCAGCAGCTCTTCAAGGTTTAAGGCAAGAGTCTTTCCCAGTCCCGCTGGAGAGGCTGCCAGGGATTGAACCTGGAACCTTCTTCTGCATGCACAGCCTGGAGCGCCAGTGTGGTATAGTGGTGAGAGTGCTGGACTAGGACCAGGGAGACCCGAGTTCAAATCCCCCTTCAGCCATGAGACTTGCTGGGTGACTCTGGGCCGGTCACTTCTCTCTCAGCCTAACCTACTTCACAGGGTTATTGTGAAAGAGAAACTCAAGTATGTAGTACACCGCTCTGGGCTCCTTGGAGGAAGAGGGGATATAAAATGTAAATAATAATAATAAAAAATAGATAGATGCTCCATCATTGAGCTATGGCCCCCATCCCCACCATCATTTCTGAGCAAGCTAAAAAACACTGATTCTGATACATATTCTTCGTGGGTGGGGGGCACTTCTTACTTTCCTCTGTTGTGAAAATTGCAATAAACAAACAAAAATAGAGAGAGAGAGAGGGAGGGCAGGCCAAGCCCAGCAGGGACAGCTTAGATGGGGAGGGGCCCTTCTTTGGGGCACCGGGAGCTGGAGAGCTGGGCAGAATCCTGGCCTCTCGCTCTCCAAACAAGTTTGTCCAGCTTGCTGCTGTGGTTGCTGTTAATCATCTGCAGCAATTAGAGCAACCTGCTGGGAGTCAGGCTTGAAAATCCAGTTCAGGCTTTCTCTGATGCTGCAAGGGTGGAGGACAATTTGGGCTGAGGAGGCTGCAGTGACAACCCCCCCCAACACACACACACACACACACACACACACACACACACACACACACACACACACACACACTTTTGCTCCAAAGCAAGGCAGGCTCCTGTGCCCCTCTGGAGGGAAAATGGCACCCTGCCCAAGGCTCTTGTATCTGCTGAGCTCCTGCTTTGATGCAGATCAAGAGACTCAAGGCAGAGGCAAGAGGCCAGCCTGCCACGAACCAGAGGCTGGGCGTACCCAAAGGAAACTGAACCAAGAAAAAAAGAAAAGAAAAGGGAGGACTGTTTGAAGAGCAGAAATTCCAGCAACCTTTACTTGGATTTGTTTCTAAACTAACAGCACCAGAGGGAGGGATGCTCTCCAGCACCAGGGCAACAGATGGGGGTGGGTGGGGGTGCAGGGCAGTGTGCCGATACCAAGGAAGCGGAGAACGACGCGGGTTTTTAAATTTAAAACTTATTCAAAAATAAAAGTTCACCAAATGGTGAAAGCTGGGGTGGGGTGGGGGGAGGATGTCGCCATCCCTGATGACTTCCTGAGGACCCAGGGAGATGCCCCTGCTTGCTTGCAGAACTACACTTCACGTGGCAACGGCAGCATCAGTGAGGAGCCGTGGAGGCTTGGCCGAAGAAGAGCATGTGCCCTGCTAGGAGCAGCCCTGCTAGATCTGCCCCCCACAAGGCCCATCTAGTCCAGCATCCTGTGCCCCACAGAGGCCTCTGGAGAGCCCACAGGGAGGAGATGAGGGCCTGCCCGCTCTCCTCTGTTGCTGCCCTGCGACTGGTATTGAGAGGCATCGTGCCCCTGAGGCTGGAGGTGGCCTGTAGCCACATTGGACTAGTAGCCATTGATAGACTGAAGGTCCCGTAGGGAGACTCACCTGGTGCCCACCTTGGGGCCTTTCGGGCTTGCTCAGGCCCTCTTGCACGCCGACTGGGCTTGGCTTTTGAGTCTACTGGCTGGATGCTCTTTGCCCTGTTGGATTCACCATACTGGTTTGCAGGGGGTCGCCCCGTGAAACGGAGGGCCAAGAAATTTAGGACTGACACAAGAACATCAGAACAGCCTTGCTGGATTGGGTTCAAGGCCTACTGAGGGCATGCCCTGCTGTTGCTCCCCTGATCTTGCCTTGGAGGCTGGAGATGGCTTATAGCCACCAGACGAGTAGCCATTGATAGACCTGCCCTCCATGAACGTATCTCTAAACCCTTAAAAGGAAGTAGCTTTTAAGGTAGCACGTCATTAATCTGTGGCAGCATTCCCCAGCGTCGGGCCCTTAGATGTAGTTGGTCTCCTGCTAACTGTGCAAAGAGGCCCCTTTTAATGGTGATCCTCTTTATTTAACAGGGGGAGAGCAACTGGTCCTATCCATCCCCAGCACAGTGGCTGTTGCTGGTGTCTATCTGATGTTTCTTTTTTAGATTGTGAGCTCTTTGGTGACATGGAGCCTATCTATCTATCTATCTATCTATCTATCTATCTATCTATCTATCTATCTATCTATCTATCACTCTGTAAACTGCTTTGGGAACTTTTGTTGAAAAGCGGTATATAAATAACCGTCAAGTTTGTATTTGTCGTATGTTCGACTATAACTCCCATCATCCCCAGCCACAATGGTCAAATGTAGGGGACAGTGGGGGTTGTAGTCCAACAACATCTGGGGACCCAAGGTTTTCACTTATCTATGGAATTCTCTGAAAAGGATGTGGTGATGGCCACCAGCTTGGATGGCTTTAAAAGGGGCTTGGACGAATTCATGGAGGACAGGCCTATCAATGGCTACTGGTCTGATGGCTAATATAGGCCACCTTCAGGATCAGAGGCAAGATTAAATACCTCTAAATACCAGTTGCAGGGGAGCAACGGCAGGAAAGAGGGCATGCCTTCGTCTCTTGCTTGCATGTAGAAGGTGCCAAGTTCCCTCTCTGGAAGCATCTCCAAGATAGTGTTGAGAGAGACTCCTGCCTGCAGCCTTGGAGATGCTGCTGCCAGTCTGTGCAGACAGTGTTGAGCTAGATGGACCAGTGGTCACCCTCGGGGACACACACACACACCCCTATGTTGGCAGGCCACAGAATGGACTTCTCCAGGCAAGCACCCACCTCCTGGCCTCTCTCTCTGCTCTGGGGTGCCTGCAGTGGCTTCTGCCTGGAGCCCTGCTGCTGCTTTTCCAGCCCTGCTGACTGGCTGGCTTTGAGAACAAGTGGGATTGTGGTTCCATTTCGGGGGTTTTTGAGATCCTTCCCCGGCGCTGAGTCAGCCTCAAAGATTTGGCAGCCTTTGCATGTGTGGTTGCCTGCATGCTCCTTCCTGTGGGTGCATCTGGCCTTCTCTCTCTCTCTCTCATGTATATGTGTGTGTTTGGCGGGGAGCTTTGTCCTCCCTGTGCCTGCTTTGGGGTCTTGGCCAGTCTGCGCTCTGAGACCGCGGCGGGGGGGTGTCTTTGGGGGTGCAATGGATCGAAGCTAACAAGCAGTGAACATTCAGAGATCTCTGGTACGTAACTTCCCCTGAAGGAAGCCTTGGGGCTGAAACACGGACCTACAATATCTACAGATATTAAAAGGGCCACATACATTCTGAAGCATCTTGAGATGTGGTCTCCTTTTTGCTGACATTTTAGTGGGTGCTTCCTGTTTTTTTGTGGTTGTTGGGGGGGGCTTTGCCGTCCTGTGTGATTCTCTGGAGGGCTCTGACCCTGGACTGGCTGCCGCCCCCATCAGGAGTCTCCTTGACTACATTGTACTAGGAATCCAGCTGGACATGCCCCCTGTTGGGGAGGAGAACTGGCCCTTTGGTAACAAAGCACGAATTTTCTCCTCTGCTCAGCAGGGTCTGCCTTGGTTTACATTTGAATGGGTTCATATGAGCGCTGTCTGCTTAAGATATTCCCCGTAAGGGATGGGTCCATAGCTCAGTGGAAGAGCATCTGCTCGCATGCAGAGGACCCCAGGTTCACTCCCCAGCAACATCTTCAGGTACAGCTGGTAGAGCAGGCCTGTTCAACCTAGGCCCCTCCCCCCCAGCTGTTTTTGAACTACACTTCCCATAATCCCCAGCCACAGTGGCCAATAGCCAGGGATTATGGGAATTGTAGGCCAACATCTGCAAGACGGCCGAAGTTGAGCAGCCCCGGTGTGGACAATATTGAGCAAGATGGACCAAGCATGCGACTTGGTATAAGATAGCTTCCTGTGTTCCTGTCATGGGAATTGCAGTCCAAACGTATCTGGCTGGACAGTACCTTTCACGGTTGGGAACCCCTGCGCTAAGCCAGAGTTTCTTAACCTTGGGCCCCCAGATGTTTTTGGACTACAACTCCCATCATCCTCAGCCACAAAGGCCATGTCTGGGGATGGTGGGAGTTGTAGTCCAACAACTTCCGGGGGCCCAAGGTTAAGAAACCCTGCTCTAAGCTACCCTTTGTTTGCGGAGATCAACAGGAGGCATCTGACCTATATGAGTGCTCCTTGCTGCTCCATGTGCCCAGGGAATCATGCGCTCCAGTGGCCTCTGTTGTGCAGCTGGCTCAGATGCTCGTGCAGAAGGTCCCAGGTTCAATCACGGGTAGCATCTCCACCAGGCAGGGCTGGGAGAGACTCCTGCCTGAAACCTTGGAGACCAGACCTGCTCAACTCCCCACCCCCCGGCTGTTTTTGGACTACAACTCCCATCATCCCTAGCCAGAGCGGCCAGTAGCCAGGGACTGTGGGAGTTGTAGGCCATCATCTGCAGGAGGGCCGAAGTTGAGCAGCCCCGGTGGAGACAGTTCTGGGCAAGATGGACCGAGGGTCTGGCTTGGTGTGCGGCAGCTTCCTATGCTGCTGTGTCCCCAGGTTGCTGGGATGCAGGTTCCTTTCGCAGAGGCCTGGCCCAAGAGAACGGCTGCCGGCTCTTCCTTTCCTCCTCCCTCCCTGCCCCCCACCCCCTGGTAATGGCAGCACTTTCATCTCCCGCCCTGGTGCGGTTGGAAAATCCACGTGGCTCATAAGGAAAATATTTGCTCGGCAGCAGTTTTCGCAGGAATTTGGGACGTTAATTCAAAAAGTCTGCTGGGAGGATGACAATGGGCCCTTTCAGTGGGTCAGGGCATCCCTGTGGGGAGTAGCGCCAGTCCATGGAGCCCAGCCCTGCTCTGGCTTTTCCTCTGGGCTGCCCACAGAGCCATCCACCTTGCTCCAGACCCACAGAGGATGGGCAGAACGTCAGCTGCCTGCCCGCAGCGGAGACTGGAACAGGGGAGTCCACCCGTTGGCCTTGGTTGTGCAAGCTGGGGATTAGAGGAGAGCTGGCCTCATGGTAGCAAGCACGACTGGTCCCCTTAGCTAAGCAGGGTCCGCCCTGGTTGCATATGAATGGGAGACCAGAAGTGTGAGCACTGGAAGATATTCCCCTGAGGGGAGGGGGCCGCTCTGGAAAGAGCATCTAGGTTCCCAGTCCCCTCCCTGGCAGCATCTCCAAGATAGGGCTGAGAGAGACTCCTGACTGCAACCTTGGGGAAGCTGCTGCCCGTCTGGGCAGACAATACTGAGCGAGATGGACCCATGGTCTGACTGGTCAGTCACTGGCCAGTCTCGTCTAGTCCTGCCTGCTCTCCGGCTCTTGGGCAGAGGGGCGTCCTCTGAGCTGAAGACTGAAGCTGGGACCTTGTGCATGCAAAGCAGAAGAGGGTCGGCCATGGGTGCGCCACTGAGCCAGGCTCCCCTGCCGCTCTTGTGAGGTCAGATTAGTTTGCCCGCCCCCACCCCACCCCCCAAAACAAGCCAGTTTGAGTCTTCGGGAGGGAGTCAGGGCCGCAAGATGAGCAACTGGCACGCTACTGGTTGGGGCTGCTGCCATGAGGAGGTGTTCATGTGCTGCTTTGGGCGGCATCCCAGAAAAGCCATAGCTGAGCCTTTCCTGACAAGGTGCTGAGCCGCAAGGGCAGGGAAGACGCCTGCCTGCCTGCCTCCCTGGGGCAGCCTCCCCCTGAATCCTGGCAGAGGCAAGGAGTCGTGTTTCTGCTAGGTGGGGTCACGGCTCTGTAATCCAAGCTCCAAAAGGCCCCCTTAATCAAAGCCATGTGGGGCTTGCCTGAGCCGTGTGCAGCCAGCGGGCTGGGAAGCGGGGAGAGGTAGATCTGGACCCTCGACCAGTGGGGTGGAGGTAGAAATGGGAGGCAGCTGTGTAAACAGTGCTTGGATTGGACTCCGGCAACGTGAATGCAAGAAGGCGGCAGACTCTGATGCGCCTTTCTGCCAAAAAGCCCTCTGTGGGTGCCCTGCGAGGGGCGCTTCTATTTCTCGGGTCACAGTTTCAAGGAAGCCGGGGGGGCGGGGGGGGGCCATCGCTCAGTAGCAGATCATCTGCTTTGCATGGAAAGTCCCAGGTTCGATCCCTGGCAGTACCTCCAGGTTGGGGCTGGGAGAGACGCCTGCCGGAAACTCTGGAAACTCTGCCAGCCAGCGCAGACAGTACTGAGCTAGATGGGCCGAGGGCCTGACTCAGTATACGGCAGCTTCCTATGTCAGAGGAGACTGGCTGGGTGACATCTTGCCCTACCCCCAGACATGGCCCAGCCTGAATAGAAGGTGCTGGCTTTCAGAGGTGGGCGATCAGTTTCAATTACACCAGTCTCAGCGCCCGTCTGGGTGGAGCTGGGTCTTGCTTCTGAAGATGTCCGTCAGCCTTTGGAATCAGGAACAGCAAACCCCTTTCCGCTAATGCCATTCTCTGTAACTCTTTGGACAGGCACAGCTTCCTCATCGTCTAGGCTTTCCAGTGTGGTGGTGGTGTTAATAATAATCTCCAAAAGTGTTGGGGGCAATATGCTAAAAATCATTGTAAACCGCTTAGAGAGCTCCGGCTATAGAGCGGTATATAAATGTAAGTGCTATTGCTATTGCTATTTCTAGACTGTCAGGCAGAAAAAGAATAGTGAAACTCCCTAAGACATCTCCACTGTCAGCAGTGGCTCAGCAGGGCTTCCACTAGTCACTGGACCTCAGCTTACAGAAGTGCAAAGTGGAGGCAAACTGGCTGGATTTTTAGCAAGGCATTGAGTTGTAGCATCTGGATTTTCTTCATGTAGAGTTTGTATGGAACTCAGACTTTTTCCAAGCGTCTGGACTTGCTCCAGGAGTGGGAATGCAAAGGCTCAGACCAGGCACGAATCCCGGTCCAGGCTCTGCACCAGGGATGTGCAAATCGATCGAATTCAAATTGATTCAGCTTCAATCTGGGTGATTCGAATGATTTAAATTTGAATCGAATTACCCCTGAAAGGGCAATTTGATTCAAATTAAAACCAAATTTTCAAAATTTGGTTTTAATTTGCTCCGAGAGCCGTTGGGTACCTTTTAAAAACAATTCAGGCCCCAATTAGTTTTAAAAGGCGGCAAAACAGGGTCAAATTGATTCAAATTCGATTTGAATCGAATTTTCACACCAGAGTTCAAAACAGATTTTGGAATGTGAATTGAAATAAATTGAAAAATTCATTTCATGCACAATTCTACTCTGCACCTTCTTCCTGGGACTTTGGGTTGCTGCTATTGTGCGTGGCTCTTTCAGATGCCAAGATCTTAACTGTCCTCCCATTGACTCTAGGGAGACCGAGCTGTGCTCTGTGGCTTTGCTGGTCTGGTTCAGTGTCGTCCTGTTGTCAAGTGACTGGTTGTGTTGCTGGGAGCCTGGTCTCCTTTCATCATTATAAATACTCTCAAGAAGTCTCTTCCAAAAAGTGTGGGCAGCAGTTTTGCATGCAGAAGGTCCCGGGTCCAATCCCTGGCAGCATCTCCAGGTAGGGCTGGGAAAGGCTCCTGACTGAAACCTTGGAGAAGCTGCTGCCAGTCTGTGTCGACAAGATAGATCAAGGGTCTGGCTTCATTTGGGGTTCTTGCAGTGTGTCTCAGTTAAGGCTGTCCCTAGCTGTTGCTGGACTACAACTTCCAACTTTGGCCATTGTGGCTGGGGATGATAGGAGTTGTAGTACAACAACAGCTGGGGACTTGAGCTTTAGGAACCCCTGCAGTAGATGCAGAGACGCTTTAACTCCTGGACCTTGGGGGCTCTGGTCTGTGGCCTCCAAGGTCTGGAGGGTGCTCCAAATGGCCGGGGGGGGGGGCTCCTCCAGCCACCCTGTGCCCGCCCTGCTGAACCTCTGGGTTAAAAAAAAAAATCCAGCCACCACAAAAAATTCAGCCCTGAACGAACAGGGCCCAGCACTTGCTCCGCCTACCACCGCCGGAGGGGGGAGGTCTGCTTGGCTCACACTCCCCCCCCCCCGCCGGCAGCTGAAATGTAAAAAAATAACCCTGAAGGTTTGGCATGGAAGGAGGCCCCCCCAAAGTAGGTTTTTGGGGGGCCATGGTGGGGGGCTTGTGGCGGGGGCAGCAGGGGCTCCATTATTACCTAGGTGTGCCGCTGAGTAGATGTGCAAGTATTTCTGAGTCCCCAGGAGAGCAACCCCAAAGGGGGTATTTTCCTAGATTAGGCTGCTGTACTGAAGGCAGCCTGTGGAGGGAAAGCAGGAGTGGAAGGCCAGAGAATGCCTTTCTGGCTAAGGCAAGTGCTTGGAGGCTGCCCTTTCTCCATTTCGAGGGTGTGTCCACCCCCTCTGCCTCCCACCCAGCCTTTGGCATTTGGCTCTGGCTAGTGGACCTGGGGGGCCTAGTGAGAAACGATGTGGATTCCACAAAGCTGAAGTCAGCCCATCCTGCTTAAACCAATAAGCTCCTTTCTGAAAGAAGAGAGTGCTTCTGTGCATGTGCAAAACGCCTTCCCTCCAAGCCACCACAGGCAGCCTCTGCCCAACTGGGAGCAGCTGGCAGTCTGGGCTTGGCACCGTAATCCCTCCACCCAGCCCAGCACGCTTCTCGTTTTAAATGTTTGCCACGGGGCAAAACCAGCCCTGCTCCCCAGCCCCAGTCTAGGCTATGCCTCCCCCCCCCGCAAGTCCAGGGGTTGAATCTCTGCAGAATTAAACCCAGTTGCTCTTCATCCCCCCTCTGCAGGGGAGGGGGCTGTGCTTTCTGGGCAGCCCTTCTTACAGAGGGGTCTGCCTCGTGCTGTGTGCCCTGGGCTCCACTGCAGCTGAAGAGTACAGCAGGAGAGCGTGGGTGTCTTCCCCCGACTGGCAGCAGACTAGGGTTTCTCCTTGTCCCAGCGGCGGCGGCAGCTCCCTTCTCCCACCTTCCGGCGCTGAGTGCAGCGGGGCTGAGCCCAGGGGAGTCTTGCAGGCGGTCTGCGGCTGTCCCTGGCAAGATTCCCTGCATAATTGGAGAAAGGAATGCCCCTTATCAGGAGCAGGCGGAAATTGCCTTTTTGCTGCCACTGACAGCTCCCCCAATTATCCTGCGTCCCCTGCAGGGGGTTTCATCCTGTCCTTTATCATCTAGGGTTTTCTTACCGATCTCCACACAAATCCAGCCTCCCCACTTCCGTTCTGCTGCCCGGGCCTGGAGCCAGGGCGCCTGACCATGGCCGTGTCTGGCTGTGGGGTTCTCCCCTCCTGAGTCCTGACCCAGCTTGCGCCTGAACGCAGATGTGAAGCGGCGAGAGAGCCATCTGGGTTTCCTCCTCAGAAATGGCTACCAAGAGGTTTAGACCAGGGCTCCCAACCTGCGGCCCTCCAGATGTTGCTGAGCTACAACTCCCAGCATCCCCAGCCACAACAGATTGTGGCTGTGGATGATGGGTGTTGCAGTTCAGCAACATCTGGAGGGACCCTGTTTGGGAGTCTCTGGTTTAGACAGAAGAGTCTGGTTTAGACAAGCCTCTGGCTTAGACAGAATGCCCCTGCTAACTTGGCAAAAAGACACCTTTTAAAAGTGGCGATTCTCTTTATTTAGCAGGGGGAGAGTAACTGGCCCCATCCACCCCCAGCACAGCATCCCTCCAGCGGCTGTGGCTGGTGTCTCTCTTGTGTTTCTTTTTCGATTGTGAGCCCTCTGGGGACAGGTGGCCATCTTTATTTATTTATATTTATCTATGTATCTGAATTCATTTATTTATGGTCAATGACCAAATAATATTTATCTATGTAAACCACTTTGGGAAGTTTTGTTGAAAAGTGGTACATAAATATTTGTAGTAGTAGTAGTAATGCGCACACGCGCACACACACACACACACACACTGTACAAATACTGTTTATTTTGTACAAAAGCATTGATAGTCTGTCTTACAAAAAGTACCTCAATCTGTGTTAGAAAAAGCTATTTCCCAGAAGAAATGGGAAACCATCTGGTATTATAAATATTCTCTAGCTGTCCATAAAGCTTCTTTTCCTAGAGCTCAGCCAGGGAGCTGCTCTGGTGCTCCTTTCTCTCCCCTCCCCTCCCGCCGCCCAGGGGAGAGGTTCCCGGTCCTTTCCTTCATAATGTCCCCCTGGCCTTCCTCACAGGGCTGTGGTTGGCCCAGGCCATTCTCGGCAAAAGGATTCTTTGTTGCCAGCACACGGTTTCCTCTTGCCTCTGTGGCAGGGGGCGTCTCTTCCAGCGGCGGTGGCAGCAAACGGAGCCCTCTGCGGCGCTGGGTTCCTGCCGCCAAGGGAGCACACCCACTGCTGACGGGCGCACCTCTCCTGGGAGGTGGTGCATGGCCCACAGGAGGCTTTTTCTAGGCCCTGCTTTCCTGGGCCTAGAAGTAGGAAGGCCTCTGGGCCCTGGGCGTGGCCGCCGCTCCGTACTGCGGCTGCATGAGGGGCACCTCGTAGTCCAAGCCGTTGGGTGCCGCCATCTTCTCTGGCAGCCCCTGACTGTGTCCGGCCAGGCCTCCGTGGTCCAGACAGGCCTTCACCCCCTCCAGCTCCAGCGGGCTAGAGCTGGCTCCGGGGGCAGCCTGGCCCTTCCCTTGCCGCCGCCGCCTCCGCCGCACGTAGCAGGAGACGGCCGCCACGGCCGCCACCAGGAGCAGCACCGAAGCCATGGCGGGCACCACCAAGAGGGCGAGGTTGGCGTCTTTCCCCTGGGTGACAGGGGCGTGCTGCTGGTGGGTGGCCTGCAGGGTGTAGGCCTCCACGCACAGGTCTTCCTCGTGGCCTCTGTCCCCCAGGGGCCCAATGCAGATGTGGTAGGAGGAGTTGGGGCTCAGCGCCCGCACGGTGTACTCGGGCAGGGAGGCTGGCAGGCTGAGGGTGACGGGCCGCCTGTCGGGCCCCAGGAGGTTCCGGTAGGTCAAGCGGATCCCTTTCAGCTGGGCCTTGGACTGGATGTAGTTCCGCAGGTCCACTTTCAGAGAAGTGCCCCCGATGTGCTTGATGGCGATCTTCGGGGGCCGGGTTGGGGCTGGGGTGGTTGGGGGCAGAGTCGTCGCCCAGACCCTCGTCTCGCAGAACAGACCGGCGAAGCCCACGGGGCAGAGGCATTCCAGGTGGTTGCCGGCATCCAGCTGGCACAGGCCCCCATTCAGGCAGGTCCGTGGGGGGCAGAGGCGCGTCTCGGGGCCCGGCTGGCTCTCCAGGGCAGTGAACGGCCCAAGGGTGGAGCCGCCCTCCCCGAGCGTGGGGCCGGCTGTGCTGGGCTCCAGTGGGAGCCCCCCGTGGCTGGGAGTGGGCGTGACCAGCTCTGGGCTGGTGGCTTTCAAGGTGGTGGTGGTGGTGGTGGTGGTGGTGGTGGTGGTGGGGCATCCGAAATCGGCGTATTCCAGGTGCTGGAGCAGCCTGCCGGCGTTCTTGGGGGGGAAATGGCAGCGGGTCTCCTCGGACCTCCGTAGCGAGGCCTTGCTGGCGCTTGCCCAGCTGACGAACCAGCTCATCTGGCAGACGCAGTTGAAGGGGTTCTCGGCCACCGTGACGGCCCTGAGCCGGGGGAAGGAGCCGAAGAAGGCCCTGGGCAGGCTGTTGAGGTGGAGCCTGCTGAGGTCCAGGTCCTGGAGGTTGTCCAGCTCTCGGAAGTCTTCTGGGTGCAGCTGGGAGATCTGGGCGTTCCCCGCCAGGCTGAGCTTGGTCAGGCCCCGCAGGTGCTTCAGGGCCCCGGGCACCCTGGCCAGCAGGTTGTCCGAGGCGTCCAGCTCATGCAGGCTGCGGAGGCTGTGCAAGAGCTCCTCGTCCAGAGCGCCCAGGCCCAGCCCGGCCACCTTCAGCGACTCGAGGTTGGGGGTGCGGAGGGCGCCGGGCTCCAGGGTGCCGATCCGGTTGTGGCTGAGGTCGAGGAGCAGGAGGGTGGGCAGGAGGAGCGGCGGCAAGGCCTGCAGCTGGTTGTCTTGGAGCTTCAGCTCCAGCAGGTTCTCCAGGGAGCCAAAGGCCGCCGCGTGGATGTGCCGGATCCTGTTGCGGTCCAGGTAGAGGCGCTCCAGCAGCCGCAGGCCATGGAAACTCTCGTTGGTGATCTCGTGCAGCTGGTTGGAGGAGAGGTCGAGGTTGTAGAGGCCCTGCAGGGGCTGGAAGACGTTCCTGGGCAGGCTGGAGATCTTGTTCTGGGAGAGGTCCAGCAGCTGCAGGCCGGGCAGCTCCGCAAAGCTGTCCTCGCTCAGGGAGCGGATGCCGTTCTCAAACAGGTAGAGGCTGGCGGTGTCCGGCGGCAGCCCCCGGGGGACGGCGTGGCTTCTCCTGGCAATGCAGAAGACCGTCTGCGGCTGGTTGCACTGGCAGTCGGCTGGGCACCCGTGAGCCAGGATTGCTGCCGGGAAGAGCAGCAGCAGCGCCCAAAGGGCAGCAGCGTGCCTCATGGCGCGGGTCCTGCGGGAGGAGAGAGCAGACAGTTGGGGCACAGCACTTCTAGCCTTGCGGCAGCTTCAGGAAAGAGGCCGGGAGCCCCCCACAGCGCTCCGCCCCTGGGTCTGGCCCTAGCAGCCAAAGGGTGGGAGGACAAGCTCATAAAACTGGCCGTGAATCCCACTGGAGGGAGCCTGGCAGTGGGGTCCTTGGCAGCGAGAGGGGCAGAGGATGTGGGCACCGCAGGGGTGTGGGGCTGGCACAGGAGTGAAGGCGGGAACCTGACTCCAGCATCCCAGGCAGGGAGGGAGGGTGGGCGGGCAACGTGACCTCCCAGCTGCCTGGGCTGTTTTTCCACAGCTCTACCCCAAAATATTCATGCAAGCGAAGGTTGGGCTTGGAGAGGGGCCAGCGTGGACCAAGGGCCCTAGGCTGAGCCCACTGACACTGGGAACTGGCTGAGTGGCCATCTTGCTCAGTACTGTCTACACAGACTGGCAGCGGCTTCTCCGAGGTCGCAGGCAGGAGTCTCTCTCAGCCTTATCTTGGAGATGCTGCCAGGGAGGGAACGCGGAACCTTCTGCATGCAAGCGTGCAGGCTCAAGTGGGAAGGGGTTAAGGAAGGGGTTAAGGAACCCCTTAAGGAAGGGGTTCCCAACCTCTGGTACTTCCAATGTTGCTGAACTACAACTCCAATCATCCCTGCTACAATTTATTTATATTAATTATTCACGTTACCCTCTGCCTTAAGGGGAATATCTTACAGTACTCACATGTCATCCCCCTTCAAATGCAAGCCAGGATGGACTCTGCTTAGCAGAGAAGACAATTCATACTTGCTACCACACGGCCAAGTCCACCTAATGGCGCAGCAGGGAAATGAGAGGAGAGCTAGTCTTGTGGTAGCAAGCATGACTTGTCCCTTTAGCTAAGCAGGGTCTGCCCTGGTTGCATCTGAATGGGAGACGATGTGTGAGCACTGCAAGATATTCCCCTGAGGGGATGAAGCCACTCTGGGAAGAGCATCAGCATGCTTGTGGGCAGAAGGACCCAAGTTCCCTCCCTGGCAGCATCTCCAAGATGGGGCTGAGAGAGACTCCTGCCTGCAACCTTGGAGAAGCTGCTGCCAGTCTGTGAAGACAATACTGAACTAGAGAGACCAAAGGGTGTGACTCAGTATATGGCAGTTTCCTATCTTCCTAGCAAGCCAGAGGTTGCCGGTTCTAATCCCCACTGGTACACCTCTATCGGGCAGCAGCGATCTAGGAAGATGCTGAAAGGCATCTTCTCAGACTGTGCGGGAGGAGGCAATGGCGAACCCCTCCTGTATTCTACCAAAGACAACCACAGGGCACTGACACTGACTCAACAGCACACTTTACTTACCACACAGCCAGCTCTCTTCCCCTAGGCTAGTATGGCTTCTCTCTGTTTGGGTGGGGGGAAGGCAGGATGCCCCCCCCCGGCCCTCTCCTTTCCCCCTATGGAACACCCTCCTTCTTCCCGATTTGAAGAGATATCCCGTGCACACATGCAGAGCTCTCCCAAGCTGTCGGATGCTAGAATAGCTGCCCAGGATTGCAGCAACTCCGTCAAACCTTGGCTGCCCCCACCTCCACCCCAAATAGCGATCGCTTGAGACAAACAAGCACAGCGGAGCCATCTGGCCCGAGCCAGGCCAGCCCCACCTAGCAACCTTCTGTTGTGTGCTGCCAGCCCAGGACTGCTGCTGGCCAGCTGCAGCACATGGGACAGCACCCCCCCCCCAAGCCCAAGGCCGCCACCCCACGCTCTGGTCAGCATTGGCTCCTGCTTCTTGCCTGTGCCCGAGTTCTGCCATGTGTGGTCAGGGATGACGCAGAAGAGCTTCCTTCTGTCTGCAGTGAATGCCAAGCGGAGGGGAGGCTCCACTGATGCCTCCCCGGTCTATTGCAGAAGGAAACGCCAGGTGCCCAGAAGCCTTGCCACCAAGGACTCAGTCTCTTGGAGAGCTGGCCTTGTGGCAGCAAGCATGACTTGTCCCCTTTGCTAAGCAGGGCCTGCCCTGATTGCATAAGAATGGGAGACTCCAGGGATGAGCCTCTTCCCCTTAGGGGATGGGAAGAGAAGGTTCCCATTCGCTTCACTCTGAGAAGAGCATCTGGGTTCCAAGTTCTCTCCTTGGCAGCATCTGCAAGACAGGGCTGTGAGAGACTCCTGCCTGCAGCCTTGGAGAAGCTGCTGCCAGTCTGTGTAGACAATCCTGAGCTAGATGGACCAAGGGTCTGACTCGGTATATGGCAGCTTTGCAAACACTCTGGGGGGCAGAAACAGGCCTCCCCTCTCCGGTGCCCAAAGGAAAGTGTCTCCCAAGTTGCATCTGGGTGAGTCTCCTCGCAGCTGCGTCACACAGCTGGCTCAGGCTCCTCTTGTGGGAAAACCCCCCCGCCCCCATTTCCAGCTGACCACTGAATTGGTCCCAAGGGAGTGGCCGCCTTTCGTTCCACGGCCGTGACTCCAGTCGATGAGTTCATCACCCGATTCCTT
This sequence comes from Hemicordylus capensis, assembly GCF_027244095.1. Classification (NCBI taxonomy): domain Eukaryota; kingdom Metazoa; phylum Chordata; class Lepidosauria; order Squamata; family Cordylidae; genus Hemicordylus; species Hemicordylus capensis. The sequence continues at coordinate 5,160,140 of NC_069669.1, forward strand.
CCGCACAAGTTTCCTCTCCTCCCGAGCCTATCTGCAGGATCCCCCGGAGTGTGAAACGAACGACGACGCATCAACAGAGGTCTCTAGAGCGCATGGAGCAAGAGCTTGCTCTAGCCAGGTCAGGCAAGTCAGTTCCGCACCTCGCCTTTTTCGTCCTGCTACCCAGGGAGGCCCTGCGCAGCAACAGCAGCTTCTCCCGCCACAGGGAAGGGGCTGTAGCTCAGTGGTAGAGTCCTTGCTTTGCCTGCGGCAGGCCCTCGCTTCAGCGCCCAGCTCCCTTGTGGGAGGCCGTTTTTTGCCTGCCAGAGTAGACGGTCCTGAGCTAGATGGGCCCACGGCTCTGGCCCACTTGGCTGCACTGATTTAATCCTCGCCTGTCTTGCAGGCTCGGCGTGGATGCACACGCTACTCCCTGAGCCGGGCTCCTGGAGCCTTATTCTCTCGCCTCCTAAGAAGCCAGCTCTCCTGCCTCTCCCTGCTTGCCGTCCCCGCACCTTGGCTCGTGCTCAGACAAGAGAACTAGGAAGTCCGCTCTGCCCACCTATCCTGCCCTTGTGCCCAAATCCGGGGGAAGCAAAACTTGGCCCTCCCGCTGGGCCACAGTAAGTGGTGGCTGGGAATGATGGAGCCTGTAGTTCAGCAACAGCGGGAGGGCCAAGTTTGCCCAGCCCTGCCCTAATTCCCTGCACAGGGCTGATCCCTCCGGAAGGCTTTCTTCTAGGACAGGGGTTCCCAACCTGTGGCACTCCAGATGGTGCTGAACTACAACGCCCAACACCCTAAGCTACAATTTATTATGGCAGGGGATGATGGGAGTTGTGGCTCGGCAACATCGGGAGTACGCACAGGCTGGGAAGCCCCGTTCTAGGAAACCCGTGTAACTATTTTGCAGGAAAGCAACCAAGGAGTGCCCTCGGCCATTTGGAAACCAACAGCCGTTCCTGGTCATTCCTTTTAGTGTGCCCTGCTTCTGTTGTGCAAGCGTTTCTCTACCCGCATGGCAGTATTGCATGGGTGCCCTTCCCAGAGGGGAATGTCTCACAGGGCTCACACATGTAGCCTCCCATTCAAATGTGACCCAGGGCAGACCCTGCTTAGCAAAGGGGGCAATTCATGCTTGCGGCCACAAGACCAGCTCTCCTCTAGCTGGGGCCCAGACTGCTTTGGGGTGGTCTCAAAGTCGTGGTGAGTCCAGACCTACCCTTGTTGCCTGGAAGAAGAACTTACTAGATTTCTCAGCAAAAGGGAACCTCTTGGTTAGCAATGGGGTGGCCGCCGGGCGTCTGGAAGTGAGTCCTGGCCCTCTCGCACAGGTATGGCCCCTACATCCACCTCCTCCAAGCGTGATGGGAGGAGAGGGGTGGCTTGCTCCTCAGCTTGTCTGTCAGCCCTTTTAATAAGCCAGGTAATTAACAGCAGCCAGGGAGAGGGCGTGCAGAGGGGGCTCCGTAGAGATCTCCAAAGCTGGCATCCGACAGACAGGTAATAAAATCTGGAATGTACAGCTGGGCGAAGGATGGCGGGCTGGGGGGACCAGCAAAGAATAAGCCCCCTTCCTGGCAGGGGGGCGGATTGTCTCACGGGGAAGGAAGAAAGGCCGGCCGGAGGAGGAGAGCATTCCGAGGAAGCCTTTTTCTCCCTCGGAATGTAGCCTTGGGGCTGCTCGGTGGAGCTGATTGGCAGCAAGCTCCGGACAGGCCCAGCGCCCTCCTGGTCCACCCCATGTGTAATCAGCGTGCAGAATTCCTGCCACAGGACGTGGCCGGCACATCAGAAGTGCCGTGCTGCACCAGAGCAAAGGTCTCTTCGGTCTAGCCTCCTGCTCCCCACAGTCGCCAGCCAGTGCCTCCAGGAAGCCTGCAGGCGGGGCACGAAGACACGAGCCCTCCTCTCAGTCTTTGGAGAATGACTCTCCGGTGACTAGAAGCCAGTGTTAGATCTGTTCCTTCACCCATTTGAAGCCGTCTAAGTGCGGGGCCATCACCACACCTTGTGGCAGTGAGTTCCACAGATCTGTGTGACATGGAAAGGGCCTTTCCTCTGAATCCCCTGCCCCATGCATTTAATTGGTTGGCCCAGCGTTTTGGCATCATGAGAGTGAGACGAAGACTGCTCTTTATGCACTTTCTCGACTCTATGCATTACTTTACAGACCCCTACCTTGTTGTTCCCCCTTAGCTGCTGCTTTTCCTCAACTAAAGAAAGGCCCACATGTCCTCGTCGGGAAGGGGCTCTGGCCACTTGCTTAGATTGCCTGTGGGGGAAATTAGTCAAAAGTGACAGCATGCAGATAGTTATTGTAGCTGTTAGCTACAATAACTAAATGGAACATGCATGTTCAGACGCAGTCTATCTCCGAACACTAGGTGCTGGAGACAACAGTGGGGCAGGGACGCCTCTTTTAAGCCCAGTTTGTGAGCTTCTCAGAGGCCTCTTGCTGGCTATGGAAGGAAACGAAGAAGACTGGACTAGCTGCACCTTTGGGGTGCCCCCCCACCCGCTTTCGGTTCAAAAACAAGGCGTTGCTGGCCATGTTGGCCACTGAGAGAGCTAGATGATAGGAAGCAGGCAACCGAAAGCGGGCCCTCCGCCTGCGTGGGGAGCCAGATGCTGTCATGCTATGCTGCTCCAGCTACAGCCAAGCAGAATTTGCTTCCGCTCTCCCCTTGCCCCAGTTATCTAGGGCCGGAAGCCGCTGTGGGGCCCCTCTCCTTGCTGCATTCCCCTCTTGGGTCCTTGCTCTCATGGCATGCCTCGTGCCCCTCCCTCCCTCCCTCCCTCCCTCCTGCTGCCTCCTGCAGTCTCTTAACCTGTCAGGTGAAGGCGGTTCAGGGGGCCTCTCTGCCCCAGTGATGGATCACCAGGGGGCATTGTGGGTAATGGGAGCCAGCTGTGGCGAGGGGCGTGCTGACAGGCTGGCTCCACCGCTGACGGGCCTGTTGGGCTTTATTGGCAAGGAGATAAGTGGGGCTGACCTCCTGCCTGATTGCAAGGTCAAAGCTCGGCTTTCTGCCTGGCCTCCTGTGAGCAGCAGGGACAGGAAGAGGAGCTACCGTGGGGGCCCCTTTCCCAGGGGCTGCTTACACAGCCCCCTCATCTCTGCTCTGGGGCCCCTGCCCTGAACCCTGCATGTTGGGGCCAAGCTGGAGGCAACATGGGGGTTTGGGCATCAGATTAGGAATATAAGATGCTGCCTTCTACTGAGTCAGACCATTGGTCTAGCTAGCTCAGTATTATCTTCACAGACTGGCAGCGGCTTCTCCCAGGTTGCAGGCAGGAGTCTCTCTCCGCCCTATCTTGGAGATGCTGCCAGGGAGGGAACTTGGAACCTTCTGCATGCAAGCATATAGATGCTCTTACCACGGGGGAGGGGGGGATATATCTCTGGGAATATCTTACAGTGCGCACATGTTGTCTCTCACTCAAATGCAAACTAGGGCAGACCCTGCTTAGCAAAGGGGGCAGTTCGTTCGTTCATTCATTCATTTGATTTCTATACCGCCCTTCCAAAAAATGGCTCAGGGTGGTGTTTACAAAGAGAAATAATAAATAAATAAATAAATAAATAAATAAATAGACAAATAAATAAATAAATAAGATGGCTCACTGTCCCCAAAGGGCTCACAATCAGAAAAGAAACATAAGATACACACCAGCAACAGTCACTGGAGGTCCTGTGCTGGGGCTGGATCGGGCCAGTTACTCTCCCCCTGCTCAATAAAGAGAATCACCACGTTAAAAGGTGCCTCTTTGCCAAGTTAGCAGGGGTACTTAGCATGTTAGCATACTTGCTGCCCAAGACTAGCTCTCCTCCCCAACTATGCCTCCCAGCTCCCATAGATTATTTGCTGAAAAGCAGCTGCAGTGTTTCCAGTTTGGATTGGAGCTGCAGCACAGGGTGTGTGTGTGTGTGTTATAATAAGCCTTTCCTCCCACCATGCCAGTTCCCTGACGGAAATCATGCCATCGTTGCAAGCCCTGGGCCGTATAGGGCCAAGTCCTGAAGGACCTCCTGCTCCCCCTTGAATCTGTCCACCGTACAAGGTGTTTGGGGGAGGAGCCCTATTCAGACATTACGTTGTGTGAGTGTACAGATGTCTGTACACTCGTACGTGTTTGTACATCAATGACTGTACCTGTGTTCATGTTAAAAGTGGACCCGGGTAAAGACCCCTGAGCCACTTAATGGTGCATTGGGGAAATAACTTGATTAGCAAGTCAGAAGTTGCTGGTTCGAATTCCCGCTGGCCTGGTATGTTTCCCAGACTATAGGAAACTCCTATATTGGGCAGCAGCGATATAGGAAGGTGCTGAAAGGCATCACCTCATACTGCGCGGGAGGAGGCAATGGCCAACCCCTCCTGTATTCTACCAAAGACAACCACAGGGCGATGTGGTTGCCAGGAGTTGACACCAGCCCAATGGCACACTTTACTTTACAGACCCTTGAAATGCATGATATAGATAGGAAGTCTACGGCCATACCTATGTTGAGCATAATGTGTGAATAACTGTACCTGTGTACAGATTTGTACTTAGGTAAACTACACACTTCTTGTTTTTGTGCTGAACATAATGTCTGAAAAGGACTAGGGTCTCTTGCTTCTCCTGTCTTCTTCTGAAGCTTGACTGGTGGGGAAACGCAAGCAAGTCTTCTCAGAGTTAGCCCCCTCCCTCTGGAACTCCCTGCTACCTGATCCTCGGGCAGCCCTTTCCCTGGCCATTTTAAAATTGAATCTTGTCTTCTGGCAGGACTTCCCCAATCTCTGGTGAGCTACTCTGCCACTTGTTGACTTTATTGGTTCTCCCTCTTCTCTGTTTTTATGATAGTTTATTGCCGCCGGTGCTATGCCTTTTATTGTACTTTTATTATTATTGCATCTCTGTTTTTTGCTAGTGGCCTTGAGTCTGTTGAAAAATAGGTAGCATATACATCTGGCACATGTTTGAACCTTCGGAGTCCTAAATAGCTTGGGACCAGGATCTTGTTAATGTAGGGGGTCTCAGCCTGGGGTCCCCACAATGTTCCCTGTAAAAGGGATTCTCATTGACTACAACTCCCATCATCTCTAGCCAGATGCCATTGCATCTGCGGATGCTGGGAGTTGTAGTCAATAAGACATTGTAGTCCCCAGGTGGTGTTGGACGCCATCCTTCCCAGCCTGGGAATGGATGATGGGATTTGTAGCACACCACCCTCTGGGAACCCAAGTTTCAGCACCCTGGCCCTCAAGGACCACTCCCTCCTGCAGAAACCAGCCAGGCTACTCAGTTCAGCCCCCAGGGCTGTCTCCCCGTGCCCTACCTTTGGAGGCAGCAATCCACAGTGGGACAGCCCCAGCCCATCTCCCCCACAGGAATCCAGGGAAGCTTGCTTAGACCCACCCCTCGGCTGCATTCCCAGCACCAGGTGTAAAAAACCCTTTTTCTGCACACAGCCCTTTTAGGTTCCCTGAGATCCCAGTGTCATTTTATTTGGCTATAAATTCTGCTGCTTTTATAGGGGGTTGATGGTTGCATGTTGTTTAAGCTTCATTAGCTGCTTGAAGAGCAGGGTCAACCTCTCTTTGCCCACCAGCCAAAGCCGTCGTCATCTCCAAAGAGCAGGCGCCCTCATCCTAGAGAAGCCTCAGCCAGGCTGCAAGGGTGTCAGGGTGTGGGTGGAGCGTGGCCCTCTGGTGCCTTTCCTTTTTGAAAGCAAGCGCCGAAATGGGGGTGGGTGGTGGGAGAAAAACCCTGCCGCTTCTTGCTCCTCTTTCACGCCGCCCTCCCCAGCCAAGCCCCCCCTTTATACAATGTGCGTGCAGATCAGAGCCTGGTGCCCGCACTTCCCACCCTCTTTTGTTGGGGGCTTATCCAGGCCTGGCCCAAGACATTTGTTTAGTTTGGCTTCGGAGGCAGCAACTCCACTCTGCCTGCCGGCCCCAGTAAAAATAGAACCACAGAGCCAGCCCCTTGAAGCCGGCTGCCCTTTGGCGCTGACCCCAGGCTGGTGCTCAAGGCAGCTGTTGGCTTCTGCCTCCCAGCAGGGCCAGCCTTGGACTTATCCAAACAGACAGGTCGAAGTGAGTCCCTGCGGCCTCGGAGCCTGCATGGCTCGGCTCAAAAGTGGAAATGCTGGCACTTCCTCTGGTTATATAGCTGGCATCTCTTCGGTTAGCCTAGGGTCTCCATATGTTATTGGACTACAACTCCCATCATTGTAGGAGCTGTAGTCCAACAACAAAGAGCCCCTGGTGGCGCAGTGGTAAAACTGCCGCCCTGTAACCAGAAGGTTGCAAGTTCGATCCTGACCAGGGGCTCAAGGTTGACTCAGCCTTCCATCCTTCCGAGGTCGGTAAAATGAGTACCCAGAATGTTGGGGGGCAATGTGCTAAATCATTGTAAACCGCTTAGAGAGCTCCGGCTATAGAGCGGTATATAAATGTAAGTGCTATTGCTATCTGGGGACGCCAGTCTAAGAACTCCTGGGCTGTTGGCATTTCATGCACCCCCAGCAGAGCAAGCTGTGAAGTCCCCAATGCAACCAACGCAAAATAGGCCCTGTGAGCTCAGAGGGGAGGCCTGTCCAGCCTCCTGCTTCTCACAGCAGCCAACCAGCTGCTCCTGGGACGCCCACAACAGGGCATGAAGACAGGAGCCGCCTCCCGCTGCTGCTCCCCGGGTTTCCAGAGGGAGACTACTTCTAAACAGGGAAGTTCCACTCTTAGCCATCGCAGAAAGGAGCCATTAATCGGGAGGTGCACGAAAATTTGCCCAAATTCGATTCGAATCCAAATCACTTCCATTTGGAACTACTGAACAGAGTGGAAATTCATTTGAATTGATTCGAATTCACGTGAATTTGATTTGAATTCGGGTGAATTCGCTCAAATTCTATTCAACTCGTTTCGAATCGGGGCAGATTTGGATAGAATCGAACAAATCTCCACTCTGTTCAGTGGTTCCAAATCGAATCGATTCGGATTTGAATTGCATTTGGGAGAATTTCATGCACAGCCCTTGCCATTAATACAGGGGGAGGCAACTTTGGCTCTCCAGCGATTGCTGAACTACAGCTCCCGTCACCCCCAGCCACGATTGATTGTGGCCAAGGATGATGGTAGTTGTAGTTCAGCAGCTGGAGAACCACAGTGGCCCACCCCTGCCTTAGCAGTGTGGTCTGCCTCCTCCATGAATTTGTCTACTGCCCTTGTGAAGCTAAGTCAGTGGCTAGCACCAGATTTCATGGCAGTGGAGCCCACACATCCATTCTGCACTGTTTTCCTGCACCTGTCCTGAATCTCCTGCCCATCCTAGCAGGATAAGAGAGGGAGAAACGCTTCTCCCTGCTTTCCAGGCATCCTTTTCTAAATCTGTGTCGCAGAAGTAGACAAACATGGAACTCCAACTGTTGTTAAACTACAACTCCCATCATTCCCAGCCACAGTTTATTGATGGGAGTTGTAGTTCAACAACCGCTAGAGTGCAAAGAATTGTGTCCTGTGTCATTCCTCCCAGCCACATTCAGAGGCATTAAGTCCCCTTTCAACTGCATCGCAGCTCCAGCTTGGCCCTCCCGACAAAGCTGGGGCCTCAGCAATCCCGCCTTGCCTCAGTGAGGGAGGGGCCGCTCCTTCCTTGGCTCCCCCACCTGCAGAGTTGGGACCAGGCCAGTGGAAAGCGGCCAGAGCCTCCGGGGTCACGGAGCTGGCTAATTAAAGGGGTTTGTTGGCCGGGAGATGCTGAAGAAGCCCCACTAATTGGACAGGGCCTGTCCTCTGGAGCTTGACAGAGCCTGGAGGGGTCAGTGTGCTGCCGGCCGGAGCCAGCCGAGCAAAGGTGCACACCACTGGCTTGGAGGCTCGTTCCTTTCTGATGAGCTCAGAGATTGCTGCTGGATCTTTGCTGGCTCCTTAGAGCTCTACGAGGCAGCTTGGCCTCCGCCCTCCCTCCCTCGGCTCTGACCTCCCTTTCCGTAGCCCTTCTGTCTCTGCAGGGAGGAGGGATCTGGCTGGAGAAGAGGGAGGTGTCTCCTGGCCTCCAGGGTTCTTGCAACAAGGGCCACAACTGCCTTGCAGAGCAGAACCATTTCTTCACCAAGTTCTAATTAAATTCTCAATAAGGTGCGTCTTTCATGCGTTCTTTAATCTGCCGAGCAGCTGAGCTCCTGCAAAGCTTATTTCTCCTAATTACCAACAATAACCTTGATTAGGCAAGAATAAGCCCTTTGATACTTCACATGAACCTGAACCATCCAAAGACCGAGTTAATCAACTGACTACATTTGCACACAAGTAGAAATAATCAGTCAGAAGCAAGAAGCAGACTCTCTTTGCTTTTAGATGTTGTGTGTGTGTGTCTGTCTGTAAGACGGCATCCTCTCAAAAGGGGCATTCCCTCCTCTGCAAGAGAGAAACGGGAAGGCCTCTTCCAAGATGGAGTCAGCTATGCACTGGGGCATGAACATGACACAGCCATCTCAGAAGAGGCATCTCCCTATGCCAGATAAGGGGAAAGGCCTCTTCTGTTATGGTGTTTACCATCTGAAGTTGTTATAAGTATACTTGCATTTAGTAGTTTAAAAACCGGCTGCCCAATTAATTGGAAGCACCTTAGTTGTTCATTAGAAGTTTTAAAACTGATTACTCTAGCCCAGGGTTTCTCAAACTTGGGTCTCCAGATGCTGTTGGGACTACATCTCCCATCATCCCCAGTCACAGTGGCCAAAGTACATGAGAAGAAGCTTTCTGGGCCCCTGGACGGATCTGTAGTCCTTCTTTCTTTGCCGTGCTCTTTACTAGGGTTGCAGTGTCCAATTGATTAATGGGTTCCATTCTGGCAGGGGATGATGGGAGCTGTAGTCCAACAACATTTGGAGGCCCAAGTTTCAGAACCCATGCTCTGACCAACAACACTAGTTGAATGGAGAATGGTAGGGAGAGAAAAACTACAGATCCCTCCAGGGGCTGGGAAAGCCTCTTCTCCTATATAAACTTATTGTTGATGAACAGACAGAAATATAACGTGCAAGACATTTCGGCTTCTGCCTTCTTCAGTTGCTCTACATAGCAACTCAAGATGGCAGAAGTCGAAACATCTTGCACATTATATTTTGTCTGTTCATCAACAATAAATGTCTACTGGGTTTCCCCCCAGCATTCTCCTGCTATCCAGAAGATACTTGTAGGGAGTTCTGTTTGCAGCTTTACAAGTCTCATCGATCGATCGTTATCGATCCACTCTGCTGGGCTGTGGTTTCTGCCCGGAAGGGTTGAGAAGGAAGGTTCTGTTACGCTCCCTCAGCGGGAACTGTATTATCAGCTCGAGTGGCTATGAACTCTGCAAGGCTTGTGGCCCTGGGGACAAGCCGGCTCGGCACAGCCCACCTCCCTGCCTTGCTGCGGGACCCTGGCCCGTGCTGGAATGCAGCGCTCCTCTGTAGTGGCTGGGGAGGCATCTGCTCCCAAGATGCAGCGACTCAAGCAGAGACGTCCCCTAACGCTTCCCTCCTGCTCCTTCTAAAAACACACTCAGGCGGGGCCCGGCTGCCTTCCTGGCTGGCAGCACTTCAGAGGAGCCCTTCCTCCCCGCCTCCACAGCATTCTTTCCCGGGAACCAGCCCCCTCCTAAACTGCCAGACGGGGAAAGCGCCGTCACCACTCGCGCTCGGGGTCGCGGGTAGAGCAAGCGGCATTGGAAACACCTGGGCTCTGCAGAGCTGCCAGGCGGGGGTCTGGGCCGCACGTGCTTTGTTGCGGGCTGGGGCGGGGGGAGAATGGTGTCATTCTGGGATGTGCGTCTCTCTCCAATTTCACTCTCCCTTTCAGTGAAGAATGCTCTAGATCCCACATTACACTCAATACTGTCAAGTGTGTGCTCTGTTGGTGGAAGACAAGAGCCTAGAAAGGTGCCCCCTTAGGTTGCCTGCTTCTGGACTACACAGAACTCTCCGCTGGGGAAAGAGATTTGCACCCCATTCATAAGAACATGGCCTGGAAGTCTCTGGATTCCAGCGGAATCACTTTGCCCGATAAAGAGTTCTGCGCAAGACAGAAACTTGCAACAGTAGAACAGTGGCTCATCCAATAAAAGGTTATCGGGGCTGCATTTCCTATTCCTTAACCTGCATAGCATGGACCCGTTGGTAAATGTAAAGGGTGCCCTTGAGTCTGTGTTGACTCCTGGCAAGAGCTGGTCTTGTGGTAGCAGGCATGACTTGTCGCCATTGCTAAGCAGGGTCTGCCCTGGTTGCATATGAATGGGAGACTAGAAGTGTGAGCACTGTCAGAGATTCCCCTCAGGGGATGGAGCCGCTCTGGGAAGAGCATTTAGGTTTCAAGTTCCCTCTCTGGCTTCTTCAAGATAGGGCAGAGAGAGATTCCTGCCTGCAACCTTGGAGAAGCCGCTGCCAGTCTGTGAAGACAATACTGAGCTAGATAGACCAGTGGTCTGACGCAGTCTATGGCAGCTTCCTATGTTCCTATGACCACAGAGCCCTGTGGTTGTCTTCAGTAGAATACAGGAGGGATTGACCATTGCCTCCTCCCGTACAGTATGAGATGATGCCTTTCAGCATCTTCCTATATCGCTGCTGCCCGATAGAGGTGTTTCATACCTCCTCACCAGCGGGGATTCGAACTGGCAACCACTGGCTTGCTAATTATGTCATTTCCCTGCTGCGCCATTAGGTGGCTGGGACCCGTTTGCAGGCACTGCATTTTCCTTCTCTGGTGTAAGAGGGTTGCCTCAGTGGAAGACGGGGGACGGGAACATGGTGGTGGGACAGCACGAAGCCAGGCGAAGAAGGCTGGCCTTGAGGCGGGAGGGCCAATTTCACCAGGCAGCTCAAGGCCAGACGGGGCTCAAGACCAGTCTGGGGCTCGCTGGTCTTGGCAACCAGGAGTTCGGCTCTGGGGTCTCGTACCTCGGAGAGCCTTTCTGCTTGGCAGGCAGAAGGTCCCAGGTTCAATCCCTAGCAGCATCTCCAGCCCACGGGCCTGGGAAAGCCACCTTCTTGCCCGAAACCCCGGAGCACTGCTGCCAGTCAGAGCCCAGATGGTCCCTGGCTCACCCTGCTGCCATGGGGTGCAGAGCTATCCATCTGTCCCTGGAGCCCCAAGAGCTCAGGAGGTGCTGGGAGGATTGCCCAGCACCACCAGGCCTCGCCCCGTTGGCACAGGGCTGCTCGGAAATGACAGAGGCTCGGGTTTCGCTGACGTGTCTGCCTCTGCCTCCGCACCCAGCCTGCTGAGTAACGTCTCCTACCCCTTTAATTACGGTTCCTTCTTCGGCTGGCCGGGTCAGGAGTGGGCCGTGCCAGGATTTCGCCCGCTACACACTTAATTGCAGACAGGACTGCGCATCGAAGCCTCCCCCTCAGGGCAAGGCAGGGACCAGCTGGGCACTTTCGCCAGACTGCTGCCGCTGCTTCCTTCCCCCTCTCTCTTCCACCAAGGGCTGCCAGCCAAGGACCCCCGAGCATCCCCCTGGGGGTCAGCCATTGGGGTCTCCAGCCCACAGAGTCCTCTCTGCTCCCAAGAACGTAAGAACAGCCTTGCTGCATCAGGTCCATCTAGTCCAGTACCCCTTTTCCCACAGTGGCCCAGCAATGGCTCTGGGAAGCTCACGGCGAAGAGATGAAGGTGTGCCCCCTTTCTTGGCATTGCTCCCCTGCAGCTGGTACTGAGAGGCATCCTGGAGGCGGACTATAGCCATAAAACCAGGGGCCATTGTCCTCCATGAGTTTGTCTAAGCCCTTTTAAAGCCATCCAAGCTGGTGGCAGGGAGTTCCACAGTTTATCTATCTATCTATCTAGCGCTGTGTGGGGAAAGGACTTCCTTTTGTCAGTCCTCGATTTCCGGGCCATCAGTTTCATGGGATGAGCCCAGGTTCTAGTGTTTTGAGAGAAGGAGAAATGCTTATCTCTCTCTCCACACCATGCATCATGTTATAGACCAGGGATTCTCAACACTGGGTCCCCAGATGTTATTGGACTTCAACTCCCATAAGCCCCAAACAAAGTCCACTGGGGCTGGGGATTATGGGAGTTGAAGTCCAATAACATCTGGAGACCCAACATTGAGAATCCCTGTTATGTCATCCCCTCTTGTCATGTCGCCCCTTCGTCGCTTTCTCTCTCAACTAAGGCGGTTCTCCAAGCGTGGCCGCCATCTTCTTTTGGGCTGCCACTGGGCTCCCAAGGCGGGCAGAGGCCACCCCCTCCGTGGCCCGATGGCCCCTGGCACCCCCTCCCTGCCCGCTGCCGCGACACACCAGTGACCTGTGTCGCCTCCTGCCTGCCCCTCCTGCCTTTGGGGTGGGGCCCCTCAGCCGCCCGAGCAAGAGGCTATCATTAGTGCACACACAGGCGCAACCCCTAATTAGGCAGGGGAGGTGCTGCCTGGCCTGCATTCCTGTGGGCCGGCTGTCCCAAGCGCGGGTTGGGGCGGCAGCCAGCCAGCCAGCCAGCGGCCGACCGGGGCAGATGGCACCTCTCTGCTGGCCTGCCCTGGAGCACATCCATCCCAGGCTGCTGGGGAGGAGCTGGCCCTCTGCACGGCCCCAGTGGCCCTGCGGAACGGCTGGCTGCTGGCTAGCAGGCCGGGCAGGCCAAACCCAGGAGCTTGGGCCAGGGCGGGCGAGCGAGGAGCCGGCTTCTTCTCCGCCGGCAGACCTCCTCTCCCCGGCGGCCTCAGCTCCGTCCGCGGCACCGCAGGCGGGAGCGCGGCTTGGCGTGTGAACACGCTTCCTGCCAGGTTACCTTCCCGGCCAGCTCCTCCTGCCAGCCAGCCAGCCGCCGGGAGGAGGAACAAGGCCAGCATTGTCCGGGGGCCCAGGGCTGGCCCGGCGCCTCCGCTCTGCCTCTCCCCAAGGTGGGAGGGGGCTGTGTGCAGCATCCAGAGCGATGCTGGCCAGGAACCGGGGGGGGGGGCTCTCTGAGCCTCGGCATGGACCCACCCCAGAGAGGAAGTGGGGGGAGGAGGAGGAGGAGGAGGGCAGGCATCAGTGCTCCCCCCCCCCGCGCCAGGCAAGCAGCGCTTTTAGGGATTTTAAGCTGGTTTTATGTTTTAACTGTTAAACTCTTGGTTGGTTTTGTGCAGTAAACCGCCAAGGCACTTCGGCAGTGGGCGCCATGCAAATTTATTTATTTACTTACTAACAAAATAAATACATGTCAGGTTGTGAGCAGCAGGACCGTCCACGCCCCAGCCCAGCCCAGCCTCCACTCTCACTCCGCTTTGGAATCGGTTGCCCAGACCGCCCTGCCAGACAGCACGGAGGTATTCGGGACTCTCTCACACATCACACACGCACACACGATGCGTTTCCGATTGGCGGTGGGGGGTGGGAAGCACACCTGTGGCAGGAAGTCCTCTGCTTGGCCGGAAGACCCAGGCCACCCTCCCTCCAGTGGTGGGAGCCAGACCGTGGTCTCCTGGCCCGTGGAAGGGCCGAGTGGCGTTTGCCTCTTCCGGGCCACTCTCAGCAGCGGCCGGGAGCGGAGCCCAGGGGTTCTCAAGGTGTTGGAGTGAAACGCCCATCATCTCCAGGCACAGTGGCAGGAGGGGGGTGATGGGAGCTGTAGTCCAGCCCCACCTGGGGAGAGATCCTGAGCTAGCCTGCAGCCTTTGCAAAGCAACGCATGAGCCGCCTCCACAGAGGGGCCCCTTCCACACTCCCGCCCCTCGGCCTCCCCTCCTCCTGTGGGCCTGGCGCTGCTGCTGCGGCTGAGGCTGCCCTCTCCTCCTGGATCCTGGCTGGGCCCTCCTCCGCCTAAGCATTCTTGCCTCCCTCCCAGGCGCGGGCGTCCCTCCGCCCCCGCTTTCCAGGCTCCCCCTCAGGTGCTTGGGAGGAGGCCGAGCAGAAGGGCTGCTTCCCAAAAAGAAACTCATTCCAGCTGCCCCAACCCGGCTGGGGCCAGCTGTGGGGGAGGAGGCCTGGCGCTGCTCACACCTCAGCACCCTCCTGCCCTGCGCACCGGCAGGAATGCCTCTTGCATGGAGCCAGGAATGCCTCTTGCTCTCGGCCGAGGGATAAGCAGCAGCAGCTGCTTTTCTGGTTTGGGGTGCTTCCCTGGGCGTAAGGGCAGGCCCCCCCCCACCGCCAGGTGAACCACCTGAGCAGGGAGCTCAGCACCCACCCACCCCTGCCAGGGATGACCAGCCCTTTGGTTGGGGCAATGCTGATACTGGCTAGACCCGCTTGCTGGCAGAGGGGGCTGCAAGACCCTCGTTGGGCTGCAGGAGTTCTCAGACGTGGGTCCCCAGAGGTCGTGGCACTACAACTCCCATCATCCCCAGCCATAATGGTTCCCTTTGGCCACTGACGATGGGAGTTGTAGTCCCACAACTTCTGCAGAACCAAGATTGTGAAGCCCTGCTAATCCATTTAAAATAATAAAACCTTTAAATTGCCTTTTAAAAGATGCCAATTTAAAAAAAAAAGAAAGAGGAAGTACACACTCATATAAAACCTGCAGGTGACAAGCACCACTTTGAATGGTATTCCTTCCCACCCAGGAGGAAACACCTCTTCTGTCTCCAGGTACAACATGCCTGTTTCCTCATCCAGAAGCCCAAGTGCTTCTGCTTCAGAACTGGTCTTACCTGTGTGCAAATTTGAACCAATTAATCAGCTAAAACTCATACAGCTGGTTGCGATTTCGAGATTTGGGCAACAGCACAGCCTCCTTAAGCTCTGTGCAAATTAATGCAGATGAGTAACCACCCGAGCATTAGCTCCAATTGCTAAATAGAGCCTCCATGTTTAGAGGCAGTGTGGCTTGAAAGGACTACTTTCAAAGACAGTATTCTCCTGAAAACCAGTAATGAGGTGGGGAAGTAGGGGTGGGGGACATGTGGCTTTCATGTCCTGCTTGTGGGCTTCCCAGAGCCATCTGGCCGGCCACTGCTGGAAAGAAGATGCTGTCCTAAATTGACCTGCAGTCCAATCCAGCAGGGCTCTTCTTGCCTTCTTCTCTTTGCAATCACAAAGAGAAGGCAGATGTTGATGTTTAAGATGTATGTCAAGGGCCCACAGGACTACAACCCCCATAATTCCTTTGGCCATTGTGGCTCAGGATGATGGGAATTGTAGTCAAACATCTGGGGCCCAATATCGGGAACCCCCGATACATGCAATTGGCCTGTTAATATGTTAGAGATTCTCAAAATTAGGTCCTCAGATGCTGGACTACAACTCCCATCACTCCCAGCCAAGTGGCCTTTGGGAGTTGTAGTCCCAACCTCTGGGGAACCACTGCCCTGGGTTAGAAGCAGTGTTCCCTGTAACAGGGATTGCCAGATGTTGTTGACTACAACTCCCATCATCCCCAGCTGCAGTGGCCTTTGGTTGGGGATGATGGGAGTTGTAGTCAACACCTGGAAATTCCTGTTACAAGGAACACTGGTTAGGAGGCTCTCTCCTACATTTGCCCATGCTAGGGTACTGAGCCCTGCTCTTTGCACATGCTCCATGCATCCTAGCTGCTTACTCAAGAAGCAGAAATGCTCATAAAGCAACTGGTTCACCTGCATCCAGCGCTCTTTAGAGCAGCCACACAGTGGCGGCCCATTTTACCAAAAAGCAGGAGGCACAGCCTCTGAGCACGTGCAGGGGGAAGAGGGGCACTAGGGAACAAAAATGGAGCAGCCATTTGGGCTCCAAAAGGATGTCCACGCCACCACTTCTGACTCAGACGCAACTTTTGGGTACGTGTCTACACCACCTTAAGTGGTGGAAATGCTTGCCTAAGGAGCAGAAGGTTGCTGGTTCTAATCCCCACTGGTACACCTCTATCGGGCAGCAGCGATATAGGAAGATGCTGAAAGGCATCATCTCGTATTGTGCGGGAGGAGGCAACGGTCAACCCCTCCTGTATTCTCCCAAAGACAACCACAGGCAGGCTCTGTGGTCACCAGGAGTCGACAGCGACTCGATGGCACACTTTACCTTTACCTGCATCACAACATTGACATAGTTTAATGTCTGTTTCACTGCTGTGGCTCCCCCACCAAGGAATGCTGGGAATTGTGGTCCGGCCAGGAGGCTGAGAATTCTCCCTTAGGGATCCGTTGCTCTGCCCTAGGACGACAGTACCCAGGATGCCCTACACACAGAGAGAATACCTATTAAGGCCGTCTGGCCCTGTCCTATTGCTTTGCCACCCAGTCCATTGCTTCTCCTGCCCTTTCCTGCTCACCCAACACAGAGGGACCATGTGATGCTCCAGCACCAGCCTGCCTCTGTACGCTTTGCATAATGCAGGGAGGAAAGACCCTCGGCAGCTTCTCTGCATTATGCAAATTTCGTGTGACAGGTGGTCACCTCAGTGCCACTGAGCTGTCCCTTGCCAGGCCCCGATTCTTGAACAGAAAGGGATCCTGCCACTGAAAGGACCGGGGAGTCCCGAGTTCAAATCCTCCTTCAGCCATGAGACTTGCTGGGTGACTCTGGGCCAGTCACTTCTCTCTCAGCCTAACCTACTTCACAGGGTTGTTGTCAGGAGAAACCTAAGTATGTAGTACACCGCTCTGGGCTCCTTGGAGGAAGAGCAGGATATAAAATGTAAAAATAAAAAATAAATAAAAAGAGACGCAGGTCTGAGCTCTCACTGCAACCTTTTCTACTGTTCACTCTCAGCCACAGGCATCTGGCAAGGCAGGACCCAGACTTTGCACCCCTCTCCTCCTGGCTGAGGTGTGGGAGCAACTGACCGGCAGGCCGGAAGTGACAGAGAAGCCCGGCTGGAGTGGGAGGAAAGCAGGGGGGCACCCTGGGTTGCTTCCAGGCCTGTCATTCGTTCACACAGCCCCTTCCTGCCTCTGACACTCCGTTTACAGAACTGCCCCACATCCCACTAACAAAGTTGGGGAGAAAATAAACACAAAGGTGGAGAAGCTGGGAAAGGAGAGAAGCTGTCCATGGAGACCAGGCAGAGACCCCCCAAGTCCTAGAGCCCTAAGCCTGTTCAATTTAGGGGCCCCCAGCTGTTTTTGGACTACAACTCCCATAATCCCCAGCCACACTGGCCAATAGTCAGTAATTATGGGCACAGCCAGCTCCTACACCCCACCAAACGTTCTTGAAGGCAGCTCAGGTCTTTGTGCATCCCAGCAAAAGAAACTAGACAGGACCACCACCCTGGCAGAGCAGGGGAGGGTCTACCAGGCCTCGACTCCCCCAGCTTCTTCAAGCCCTTTGCTTCTGGGCATGCCAGTGTCACTCTCTGCTTGGCCCCATTTCAGTGGCAAGGCAGCCCCATGGAAGAAGGGGCAAGAGGCCTGCCTTTTGTGGGGCCAGGTGACGCTCCAGAGGCATCTGGTGGGCCACTGTGTCTGTGTGAAACAGGAAGCTGGACTAGATCGGCCTTGGGCCTGATCCAGCAGGGCTGGCCTTATGCTGGGTCCTGGGTGGCCCTAGGCTTTGGCCGATGGAGATGCTGCCCACTGGGAAGTCCAGCGTTGCACAAGCCCCACTGGAATAGGCAGAGGCTGAACCACCAGCACATGCTTCTCAATGGGCCGTGCCCCTCCTTGTATGTTTCAGATGGCAGGGAGCTTCTGAGTTTTCTGCTTCAGGCCTGCCTCTCCTGCTACTGACTTAAAATTTCTGCTTCCTTTTCCCAAGAGTTGGCAGTCCTTAACATTTGGGGGTGGGGGTGGGGGGAGGAAAGCAGGCTGCACATGCTCAGAGTCTACTACACATATACAGAAACTGGGTCTCTGCTCTGCTGTAGCCAGGCCTTGGTGGGATGCAAGTGTGTGACACTTTGGGCAAGAAAGAAATGGGGGGGGGGGCTGCACCCTTACACTGGCTGGCAGGGCGGGGGCAGACGAGGTCCTACCGGCATTGCCACCAGCCAAGCTGAGAAGCTCTGCTGTGGGGGCTACTGACTGGGGGGGGTTTCATTCCCAGGCGGGTTCATCATTCGCAGGGGGTTTGACTCTGGTTCCGGCGATAGGAGGAGGGCTGCGATGCTGTGTGGGGTGAAGAGGGCGACTGTGGTGCGGGGTGGGGGGGGCTGCCTTCATGCCCATATGTGGGCATCTGCTTGCCCCCCCCCCCGCCGGATGAGCCCACTGTGGGAGGACCCACGGGGGCTGTTCTTGTGCGGTGCATTTCGGCCGAAGCAGACCCCCGGGGCGGGCATCCTCTCGTGGATCAGTGCGGAGAGCTGCTCTCCCCCCATCGCCATCCCTATAGATGCGCCTTGCTCTGGGCGCTTTCTAGTGCTCGGCGCCGCCGCTGGATTTTGGAAGGAAAGCGGGGGAAGAGTGCGGACCGCCCCAAGTGAGCCGTCCCGTCTCTCCGTCCCCCGCCCCAGCAGCGGAGTGTCCTTTCCGCCGCCCTTTCGCATTTCCCTCCCGGGCCCCCCTTGCCGCAGGGAAGAAGCGCCTGGCTGGGCTCTTCCAGCCTGGCCGGGAAAGCGAAGCGAGCGTCGCCGTCTCTCTTTCTGTCTCCCGGACAGCCAGAGACGCTCCGGAGCGCAGGAGCCGCGTTTACACACACACGGCGGGCTGCTGGCGTCCTGGGGATGGCGAGCCCGCCTGGGGCGGGCGAGGAGAGCGGCAGGGTGCGCGCAGCGGCGGCGGCGGCCAGGGACACTCACCGAGGCGGCGTCCGGAGGGCGCGGGGGCTGCTGCTGCTGCTGCGGGGTTCCTCTAGGGCGCCAGCCGGGGCTCCATGGCTCGCAGGGCTGCTGCCTCCTGCTGCTCCTGGCTGGGCTCGGCGGCGTCTCTGCTCGGCTCAGCTGCCCGGCCCACTGGAAGCTCCACGGCGTGGGGCGGGGCGGGGCCGGGCGGGCGGGCGGGGGGGGGCTCGGCATTGGCTGGAGGGCGCCGCGGCCAGCCCCCGGGCTGCGGCCGGCGGTGGGGCGGAGAGCCCGCAGCCGCTGGCGGGGAGACCTGAGTACCCCCGGAGGCGCGCGGGGGCCCCGAGGCTGGAGGCGTTGGGAGCCCAGCAAGGGGACGGAGCAACACCGAGCCTGGCCGCCGCCCGAAAGCGGAGAAAGAGCGACAGGTTCGAGCCCGGTGCAAGTTCAGAACAGACCCCCCCCCAAAAAAAAAGACTCCACACAAAGCAGGCTTACCCTATGGAACTCGCTGCCACAAGATGTGGCTTAGACGGGGGGCTCACAGTTTGTGGAGATAAAATCCTGTTGGAGCTGGTCTTGCTCCAGACCTGTCCGGCCTGCACTGTGCGAGGTCATGTCTCTCCCCACCCTGCACCACGGCCTGGTCTCAGCTCCAGCCGGCTCTGCTTCTGTCTCCCTCTTGCTTCCAGGACAGGTGCTTCTTGGGCATGGTAGCCATCACGGAGCACTGCGCTTTTTGCCAATTGCCACTCCCGGGGTGCAAAAGCAGGGCAGCAGGAGTGGACATCAACATCAGGTCGGCTGGGCTGGGCTGGGCTGGCAGACTCCCTGTGCTTGCCTGTCCACCCAGCCCGCCCATTCAGTGGTTGGCATGGCAAGAAAGCCACCTGAGGAGCCTTTTTCAGTGGTGATTCTCTTTATTTATCAGGGGGTGAGCAACTGGCCCTATCCACCCCCAGCACAGTACCCCTGCAGCGACTGTTGCTGGTGTGTCTTCTGTTTCTTTTTAGACTTGAGTCCGTTGGGGACAGAGAGCCATCTCTATTTATTTATTTTTTCTATGTAAACCGCTTTGGAAAGTTTTGTTGAAAAGTGGTATATAAATATTTGTAGTTGTAGCTGTCCCTACCAGGACAAGCTTGCAAAATGCTCACTGCTTCCCCCACAGGGGCACCTGGAGGGGGAAGACAGCTGGTCTTGTAGTAGCAAGCATGACTGGCCCCCTTAGCTAAGCAGGGTCTGCCCTGGTTGCATTTGAATGGGAGACTAGAAGTGTGAGCACTGTAAGATATTCCCCTACGGGGATGGAGCTGCTCTGGGAAGAGCAGAAGGTTCCAAGTTCCCTCCCTGGCAGCATCTCCAAGATAGGGCTGAGAGAGGCTCCTGTCTGCAACCTTGGAGAAGCCACTGCCAGTCTGTGTAGACAATACTGAGCTAGATAGACCAAGGGTCTGACTCAGTTTTTGGCAGCTTCCTATGGAGCTGTGCTTGGCCTCACCCCTCTGCAGTAGGATCAGCTCTGTGGGATTGGGAAGCACCAGGCGGGGCTCCTGGGAATGAATATCGGATTGGGGACAAAGTGCTCGCCTCCGATACTGGAGGGGGGGGGAGGGAGAAGGGGAATCTGAGCTCTGGCTGTGACCTTTCAAAGAAGCGGCAGCGGGTTTGCCCCAGCGCTGCCCTTGGTGGACTGTGCTTGGGACCCAGCACGGTCTGATTGGATCCCAGCTGCCTGGAGGTCCAAGTCCACCTTAAGGCTCTTTGCAACCGCTGCCTTGGCATTGGGGCTTCCGCGACATGCCCTCTTCACTCCCTCCCCTGCCAGTGTTTTGCTGGACACTCCAAGAAGAGCCCTGGGGGGGGGTGCCGGCTACTGGGTGGCCTTTCACTGGGCCTGGTGCCCGCCTGGGTCTTGCTGATAGGGCTGACGTGGCCGCCTGGGCCTCTCTCCCCCTTGCTCTCTGCATCGGGGCCTGGAGCTCTCCGGAGAAGCCGGAGCCACCACAGGTGTGGAGGCTTGGCTCAGCGCAGAGGGGCTGTGGGCCGCTCCTGGGGTGCTGGGACGTCCCCGTCTTGGGGCAGAGCCTGCTGGTTTCTAGAGCAGTCCCTGCCCACTGTGTGCATCGGGCATTGCCCGAGAGTCCCTCTGTGGGTAGCCCGCCAGCCAGTTGAGTGACCTCTGAGTGTGTGCCTCCTCGGCAGCTCTCTCCCCCCTCCTCTTTCTCTCTCGGCAAACAGAGCCAGCGGTCACTCCCCCTCCCACCTGGGCAGCCACAAAAATGTCAGCGGGAACATAATATACCGCTTTTGTTCTCTCCCAGCTTCCTCTCCTGCCCTTATCTTGGGTCAACAGAGGGGCTGGTTGCTGCTGGGACTCTCCTTTCTGCAGGGGTGATTTCACTCTGGCCCCAGAGGACAGCTTTTGCTCCAGTCTGGAAGTGGGGGCATCAACAGGTCTTGGGGGGGGGAGCTCGGCTACCCCTCCCACTGCCTAGGACGGTGTGCTGCCTCCCTTGAGCTTTTCACCTGGCCGGATTTTCTCGGATCCTGTGGATGACCAGCCAGCCCGTTTGCAATCAGCCAGGGGAGCCTTCCATCCCAGCGTGCCTGGGTGTGGCCTTTTTGTGCCCCAGTTGGCCGGGTGCTGCCCTCCCATCCAGAGGGAGGTGGGTGGAGAGCTGGCTTTGTGGCAGCAAGCACAGATTGTCCCAGTTCCTAAGCAGGGTCAGCCACGGTTGGCACTTGGATGGGAGACTACATGCAGGCACTGTAAGAGATAGGGGATGGGGCTGTCGCTCAGTGGTGGAGCATCTGCTTTGCAGGCAGAAGTTCAATCCCTGGCAGCGTCTCCAGGGAGGTCTGGGATCGACTCCTGCCTGAAACCTTGCGGAGCCGCTGCCAGTCAGTGTTCTGCAGACAATACAGATGGATCAAGGGTCCGACTAGGTAGAAGGCAGCTTCCAGCGTTCATGCAGAAGTTCCCTTTGAGAACTCAACTGCCAGCTCACACAGACTTGGCGGGCTGCCCGCTGGCGCTCTCTGGCACGGCACCTGAGATTTCAGAGCCAAGCCATCCCCGGACGAGTGACAACTGGCCCTTCCTCCCTGGCGGGAGCCACGAGTGGCTGTCTGCCGAAAGGCACAGAGGGCTGCGACAGCTGCTTCTGCCTGGGAGATCCTGCTGCAGGGAAGCAGAGGTGGGACCCCACCTAGCCGCTTTATTCTCTGGGGGGGGGTGTGAGAGAGAGAGAGAGAGAGAGAGAGGATTGTGTCAGTCGCATCCACAAAAGGGATGCTTTCGTCAAACACGGAACAAGGAACTTTGTCTAACCTAGTCAGAGAAAACTGCACACTTTGGTTGGATCTGCCCTTTTCTGGCCAAGCTGGTTGTGCCGTTCTGGGCTGGCTCCCCTCTGGGGGGACAGTGGCTAGGATGGGGGTGGGTGGGGGCGGCACACAGACACCCCCTGCCTCTTGCAGTGGGATGAGCCTTGCTGGTTCTAGTGTTGTGAGAAAGGGAGAAAAATGAGTCACTTTCTCCACCCCAAGTAGCGTTTTGTGAACCTCATTCACCCCCCCACCCACTATCCTACCTATTTGCTTTTTTCCTGAGTGAAAAAGTCCCAGTTAGAGCCCACAAGTTAGCCCACTTGCGCCTCAAACGTTCACGCATCCACCATTTTGGATTGGGGTAGATGACATCATCATTATGGATGTCAATAATGAACGATGCCATTGAGGTGTCCCTATGCGTCCCTACAGCTGCAGCAAATTTGGTTCAAATCGGTTAAAAGCGCTGCAGTTCACAAGTTAGCCCACTTGTGCCTCAAGAGTTTACGTGGCCGCCATCTTGAATCGATGTGGATGACATCATCACAAATAAACGCCACTGAGGTGTCCCTGTGTGTCACTCACTGCAACTGTACCCAATTTGGTTCAGATGGGTTAGGCAGGCCACAAATTAGCCAGCTTGCTCATTGTCGCCTTTCCTGGTGGAGAGAGGCCCCAGCCCCAGTCCTTTAGGTTGCCCTCTTCTGCACCTTTACCCAACTCCGCAACATTATTTTGGGGATGGGGCACCCAGAACTGGGCTCAGTACTCCAAATGTAGCCGCCCCATAGATGTGCATCAGGGCATTAACAATATTGCCAGTGTTCCCTCTTGGACTACAGTTTATTTTATTTTGTTTTGTTTATCTTGCATTTTATATCCCCTTCTTCCTCCAAGGAGCCCAGAGCAGTGTACTACATACTTGAGTTTTCTCTTTCACAACAACCCTGTGAAGTAGGTTAGGCTGAGAGAGAAGTGACTGGCCCAGAGTCACCCAGCAAGTCTCATGGCTGAATGGGGATTTGAACTCGGGTCTCCCCTGCCCTAGTCCAGCACTCTGACCACTACACCATGCTGGCCCCAGTTCCCATCACCCCCAGCCACAATGGCCTCCTGTCAGGATTGTGGCTTCCCTCCCCACTTCCCTGGGGCGCCCTGGCCCAGCTTTGATATCCAGGCTCCTGGGAGCACCTTTCCATGCCTGGTGCCAAGGCTGCTCCCAGGCCGCGTGCCGGGGTGATCTGGCAGCCATCCAGGCATGCTGCCTCCATGAGGTGCTTCTGCTTCTGCCACCCTCCAGCAGCATCAGCAGCGTGGAAGGACTAGCTCGGCCTGTCTGGGGAGGCGGCAGAGCCCAGACTGGTTTCCCCACCTCATGTCCTCCCTCTCCGGGGAGGGATCAGCCTTTTTGCATGCAGAAGGTTCCCAGTCCCCTCCCTGGCAGCATCTCCAAGATAGGCCTGGGAGAGACTTCTGCCTGCAGCCTTGGAGAAGCCGCTGCCAGTCTGTGAAGACAATCCTGAGCTAGATGGACCAAGGGTCTGACTCAGTCTATGGCAGCTTCCTATGTTCCAAAGCACACAGTGCTTTGCAAAGAACAGGAGGACAAGTCCCTGCCATGAGGGACTTGCAGTCTAAAGCTGACCGCAGTGGAGACGACAGAGGGATGGGGAAGAGACAAAACCAGTGGCAAAAGGGGGGGAGAGCGTGTGATTATTTCAGTCACCGGGACTTCTGCTCAGTTCCAGTGGGGGGTGCAAAGACTAGAGGATCTTGAGCAAGGCTCGACAGAAGAGTGGCGGGTGGGCCTGGTTCCTCCACCCAGCTGCTGTTCTTTGTTCACATCCCAGATGTGACCCTTTTGTCTTCCAGGGCCCTGATCCCACTCTTTGACCCCAGCACTGGCCTCTTGGTCCTGGCAGGGAAGGTAAGTGTCCCTCTCCGACCCCAGCACAGCATGCTTCCCGTGGTGGTGGTGGTTGGTGTCATCCTTAGATTTCCTTGTAGATGGTGAACCTTTCTGGGGCAGGGAGTCATATTTATTTACTTGTTTACTGTTTTTTTCCTGCAAACTGCTTTGAAAACTCTTGTTGAAAAGCAGTATATAAATCTTTGTCGTGTCGTCATAGTAAGTGCCGTTTATAATTTGGGATTCTTTGGGATTTCTTAGCTGTGCCCCAATGAGGTGGTCTCTGGCCACCTTCTGGCTCTCCATTTCTCTCTCCCCCATTTCACACACCCACAGTGGGGCAGCCAGCTGCAGTCCAAGGAGGGGAGGAGAGCTGATCCTGTCGTTCTTGACCTCTTAAGGTTGTGCCGTGGAGTCGGTGTTGACTCCTGGCGACCACAGAGCCATGTGGTTTTCTTGGTAGGCTACGGGAGGGGTTGACCATTGGTAGCAAGCGTGAATTGTCCCCTTTGCTAAGCAGGGTCAGCCCTGGTTGCATTTGAATGGGTGAGTACATGTGTCAGCACTGTCAGATATTCCCCTTAAGGGATGGGGCCGCTCTGGGAAGAGCGTCTGTAGGTCCCAAGTTCCCTCCCTGGCAGCATCTCCCAGATAGGGTTGGGAGAGATGCCTGCCTGCAACCTTGGAGAAGCTGCTGCCAGTCTGTGTAGACCAGGGATTCTCAACGCTGGGTCCCCAGGTGTTATTGGACTTCAACTCCCATAATCCCCAGCCAAAGGCCACTGGGCCTGGGGATTATGGGAGCTGAAGT
This sequence comes from Hemicordylus capensis, assembly GCF_027244095.1. Taxonomy (NCBI): domain Eukaryota; kingdom Metazoa; phylum Chordata; class Lepidosauria; order Squamata; family Cordylidae; genus Hemicordylus; species Hemicordylus capensis. The sequence continues at coordinate 5,184,768 of NC_069669.1, forward strand.
CCAGTAACATCTGGGGGCCCACCATTGAGAATCCCTGGTGTAGACAGTCCTGAGCTAGAGGGACCAAGGGTGTGACTCAGTAGAAGGCAGCTCCCTGTTTTCCTATGAGGGGGGGTCCTGCAGAGGCCAGCTATGGCTAAGGCAACCCATTGTCTTTCAGGGGGAGAATGTCCTCTTCTGCTATGAGGTGCTGCCTGGACAGCCTGCGCTGACGGAAGGTGAGTCCATGCCCCTGGCTCGGCTGGCCCTCTGGTCTGGCTCCTGGCAGAAAAGCCCCCTCCCTGGTGAGCGCGATCCTCTCAGGCCATCCCTCTGTGCTCTCTTCCCCGGGTCTGTCCAGCTCGGCATGCTTCTGGAAAGAGAGAGAAGCCCCCATCACAGTCTGTGCCCCTGCCCCCCGCCACCTGCTCACCCGGTGCTCACGGGCATCCCAGACAGTGTTCCCTCGGGCAGGGATTCCCAGATGTTGTTGACTACAACTCCCAGCATCCCCAGCTGGACATTATGGGAACCGAAGTCAACAACATCTGGGAATCCCTGTTCATTTAATGTAGTTTAATTTATTTTACATTTTCTATCCCGCTCTTCCTCCAAGGAACCCAGAGCGGTGTACTACATACTTAAGTTTCTCTTTCACAACAACCCAGTGAAGTAGGTTAGGCTGAGAGAGGAAGTGACTGGCCCAGAGTCACCCAGCTCGTATCATGGCTGAATGGGGATTTGAACTCGGGTCTCCCTGGTCTTAGTCCAGCACTCTCACCACTACACCATGCTGTTAGAGGGAACACTGATCCCAGACCCTACTGATAACATGCCTCCCCCCGCAGTAGAGTGGAGGGGTCAGGCTGGGTGGGGGCATGCCACCACTCTGAGCACCCCCCAAACCCTGAGTCCTGCCAGCAGATCTGTGTGCCACTTTGAGACGTGAAGCTGTGTGTGTTGGGGGGGGGGGGCTCATCCATCTACGGACAGCCTCTGAGCCCCCGTCTCCGCTGCCTGTGCCCGATCCTCATGGCCCGCTTCCTTCAGTCAACCAGTGCCTGACGGAGAGCAAGTCCCACGGGGCTGCCCAGGTGCCCAAGCTGGCCTTGGACGTCATGGCCTGCGAAGTGCTGCGGGTCCTGCAGCTGACCGACGGCCACATCGTGCCCATCAGCTACACGGTGCCCCGGAAGGTAAAGATCCGGCGGTGGGAAGGGAGGGGGGGGTTGTGGCAGCCCGCCTGGTGAGCTGCCTAACGCTGTCTTGGCCCACACCCCCTGGTGGGGGGGGCAGCCCCCTTTCAGAACCCACCCTTGACCGCTTTGTTTGCTTTAATTGGTCCCCCCCGCCCCCCGATACTGTGTTTCAGTTGTTGTTTTACATTTCCTATTACTTTTCCTGTTCTGAGCGGCCCCGAGTGGGATTGTGCTGGAGGGATGGGGAATCAATAGTTCAAACAGTCGAGTCTACCATCAGAATAATTGCGAGCTTTGAAAGTGGTGCAAGAACGCGGAGGAAGGAAGGTGCCAGCCCCGCTTCCTCTCCCCCCGAGCCCCTTGCAAGGAGTGTGGGGAGGGAGGCACTCTTTGCAACGCTGATGGGTGCAGAAGGGCTGCTCTGATGGCCGGGGGTGTGTGGGGTGTGTGTGTGTCTCGCGACTCTGCTGGTGCCCCCGTAGTCTGCCTCCTGAGACGTGCTGACCAAAGACCTCTCCTGCAGTCCACACAGGAGTTCCACGAAGACTTGTTCCCCAGCTGTGCCGGGAATGTCCCTGCCGCCTCTGCTCAGGCCTGGTGGGCCGGAGACAACAGCCAGGTGAGCGAGCCTCAGCGCCAGGAAGGCCTCCGGCCTCCCTCCCTCCTTCCCTCCAGGTGAGCTGAGAAGGGCTTTGCTCTCGCCGGTGGCAACCCTTTCCTGTTTCTCCCCCCAGGTCAAGCAGATCAGCCTCCACCCTGCTGCCCACAGGCCCAGCCAGGTCTTCACCTCTAGCTGCCTCCCAGGCTTCCGGAAAGAGGAGAGCCACCCCCCAGGCTGCCCCCAGGCAGGGGCAGGAGAGCAAGCGGAGGACCAGGAGATGAGTGTGAGTGGCCATCTGGAGGCCCCGGGAGGGGAGGAGGGTGGCACGATCGCTCTGCACAATTCCTAGGCATGGTCAGAAGCAGCCCACCTCCCTGTGACTCTGGACAGGATCTGGGGCTTTTTCGTTTGGAAAAGAGGCAACTACGGGGAGACCCGATAGAGGTGTATGAAATCATGCATGGAGCAGAGAGAGGGGACAGAGAGAAAGTTATCTCTTGCTCTCTCCATACTAGGCCATCTCATGAAACTGATAGCCAGGAAATTTAGGACCATCAGAAGGAAGTACTTCTTCACACAGCACATAATTAATTTACGGAATTCTCTGCCAGGGGCTGTGGTGGTGGCCACCGGCTTGGAGGGCTTTAAAAGGGGCTTAGACAAATTCATGGAGGGCAGGGTCTATCAGTGGCTACTAGTCTAGTCTAGTGGCTACTAGTCTGGTGGCTCTAGGCCATCTCCAGCCTAAAAGGCAAGATGCCTCTTGCAATACCAGTTGCAGGGGAGCAACAGTAAGAGAGCAAGCATGCCTTCATCTCTTGCCTGGGGGCTTTCCATAGGCATCGTGTGGGCCACTGTGGGAAACAGGATGCTGGACTAGATGGACCTTGGGCCTGATCCAGCAGGGCTGGTCTTACGTTGTTATGACACAAGTCCACAGACCAGCTGAGTAAGAACATAAGGACAGCCCTGCTGGATCAGGCCCAAGAAGGCCCATCTAGTCCAGCATCCTGTTTCACACAGTGGCCCACCAGATGCCTCTGGCGGCAGGGTTCATGAAGAAGAAGAAGAAGGTGCTCTCTTAAATAACCTAGACCAAAGCTCAACTTTGGCCCTCCTGCAGATGTTGGCCTACAACTCCCATAATCCCTAGCTATTGGCCGCTGTGGTTGGGGATTCTGGGAGTTGTAGTCCAAAAACAGCTGGGGGGGGCTAAGTTGAGCAGGCTTGCATTAGGGGTTTTATAGGTAATAACTAGCACTTTGCATTTTGCCTGGAAACATGTTGGCAGCCGGTTTAGTTCTTTCAAAGCAGGGCTGGGTCTTCCGCTCCAGCCCTGAACCCAGCAGGGAGAGGCGAGCTTGGGACCCTGCCCCCACAGCGGGGACTGAACTGTGCAGTTGGGGGTCACGACCGTCCGGCATGCTTGCCCTGAGAGTTCTGTCCCTCCCCCAGGGGGGCAGCGGCCTCTCCTCTCCCACCAGCTCCCTCACGTCCCCCTCCAGCGCTGCGCCATCCCTCTCCATCACCAGCGGCTTCGCTTCCAGCCCGAGCCAGAAGTCACTGCAAAGCATTCTGGGTAAGTCCCCCCCACCCCGTTTTCTGGCTGGGTTTCCCCACAGGGGATGTGGTGCTCTCCCCCATGTTCCCTACCCTGTGGCTGCACAGTCTGTGCAATGCCAGCTGCTCCGTGGGGGGGGGCTGCTCCTCCCTCCCTCCCTCCCTCCCTCCTCCCCCCCTCCCTCCCCCTGCCCCACTCACCGGCTGCTCTTCTGCCCCAGGCGCCAGCTCTGGCTTCCGGCACGTCCAGGGCACCGTCTTGCACCGGAACACCCACATCACCAACCTCCGGGGACTCAACCTCACCACGCCGGGGGAGTGCGACGGCTTCTGCGCCAACCGGCAGCGCCTCGCCGTCCCACTGCTGTCTGCAGGAGGGCAGGTGGCCGTCTTGGAGGTAACTGCAGTGGGAGGAAGGGGGCAGGGAGACTGCGGGAGGGCCTCCCCGAGGGCCGGGTTCCCTTGGGGTGGCCAGTCCCTCCGGCCTGAGGGACAGACCCCCCGCCTCAGGCCTTCTCTAGGTGGCTGCGGGTTTGGTCCAGGGTTTCCTGGATGCCCCTTCGCCCTGCGGGGACTTGGAGGTGGTGTGGCTGAGCATTGAGGTCTGCTCTGTAAGGCTGGCCGGGGGTGGGGTGTCCCTCATGCAGAGCCGCCTGGGAACAGGGAGCAGTGGCCACACGCCTGCCTGCCTCCCTCCCTCCACTGCCTCTGGGTGCTTCTTCCTCAGTTGTCCAAGCCAGGCCGCCTGCCAGACACTGCCATGCCCACCATCCAGAACGGAGCCCCCATCTCGGATCTGTGCTGGGACCCCTTTGACCTGCAGCGCCTGGCCGTGGGTATGTGACCTCTCCTGCCCTCCCCTTGAACCCGGAGCCAGAACCAGCTGCCCCTCGATTTCAGATGGGGCTGTAAATCAGTGGTAGAACAACACTACTCTGCATGCAGAAGGTCCCAGGTTCAGCCTGGCAGCTCAGGAACTTCGGAAGCTGCCATAGACTGAGTCAGACCCTTGGTCCATCTAGCTCAATATTGTCTACCCAGACTGGCAGCAACGACTTCTCCAAGGTCTCTCAGCTCTATCTGGAGAGGCTGCCAGGGAGGGGACTTGGGACCTTCTGCATGCAAGAATGAAGGTGCTCTTCCCAAAGCGTCCCCGTTTCCTAAGGGGAATATCTCACAGTGCTCACATGTAGTCTCCCATTCAAATGCAAACCAGGGTGGGCCCTGCTTAGCAAAGGGGACAAGTCATGCTCGTTACTACAAGACCATCTCCAGGTAGGGTTGGGAAAGTCTCCTGCCTGAGACGTTACCTGCTGCCAGTCAGTGTAGACAATACTGAGCTAGATGGACCAAGGGTCTGACTCAGTATAAGGCAGCTTCCTATGTAATTTACGGAGGAGAGATGGGGTGGGGCGGGGGTGCCTCTCCCCAGATGGTCAGGGCCACCAATTCTGTCCCTCCCTCCCCCAGCACCATCATAGCTCAGGGCACAACCAGTCACCGGTCATCTGTCTAGTTGCCACTTTCCTATATGCATTGTTGTTCTCAAAGCAACGTAAAGCAAGTGATAATATGAACGGTATCAATGGAGCAAATAATTCAGCGAACCATTTCGTCGCCATTTCAACACACTGGATGGCCAATGACATGCCGAATCCACAGACACGCTTAGTTTATAGCATGGCGCTTGGGAGCCCCTCAGCCAGCCCCTGGCCTCTTGCTCGCCTCACTTCTGCTCTCTCGGTGCAGCTGGAGAAGATGCCAAGATCCGTCTGTGGCGGGTCGACTCGGGAGGGTTACAGAAGACGCTGCTCGAACCGGAGGTCGTGCTGCGAGGTAAAGGAAGGATTGCCTGGGCGCTTTGTGGTGCTGGGAGGGGGCGGGATGGAAGTGGGCGTCAGACCCTCCCAAAAAGTGGAGGATTTTTTTACCCCGGATATAAATTGCACTATACTCTAATGTGAGATAAAAACCCCGAATCATGTATGAGGTGCTCTCTGATAACTCTCAGGGACTTTTGGTATATGAACGCACACCTCCATTTCGGAGCTATGTGAAAGCCGGGTGTGAAAAAATGAAACGCCAGGTGTGGAAAACGTAATGGCAGCCCCTCTCTCTGCTTCCCAAGGGCACACAGAGAAGATCTACTCTGTCAAGTTCCACCCGCTGGCCGCAGACATCCTGGCCTCCTCCTCCTACGACATGAGCATCCGGATCTGGGATGTGCGTGCCGGGAGGCAGGAGCTGAGTCTGGCTGGACACAGGGACCAGGTAAGGGCGGGGAGGAGGCCGCCGCTTTGCCTCTGGGGAGCCCTGCTGGGAAACAGAAAGGCCGCTGTGGGGCTCTCCACATTTCCCCAAGGCAGGCTCCAGCAGAGCGGGCTGTGTTGGATGGGGTGGAGCCGGGCAGCTGGTCCTTGGCCCAAACCCTGAGGGGAACGTGGCTGGCACCATTCAGCCTGCAGCCCTGCTAGGCCTGGGAGCGGGGCTGAGAGAGCCCCTCAGGACCCACGGCTATTCCAGCACACCTGAGGCACACCTGAGGCCTCCCTCCACCAGGCTCAGGGCCTGACCTCCTTTGGGACTGGACGCCTTTCAGATCTTCAGCCTGGCCTGGAGCCCAGATGGACGTCGCCTGGCTACCGTCAGCAAGGACGGCAAAGTGCGGGTTTACGAGCCCCGGCAGACATCCCAGCTGCTGCAGGTGAGGTGTCGTCCCCCCCCATTTGGCTTGTTTGGCGAAGCAAGGATTCACTGAGGAGTGGAACATGGGAATCGGCCTTCTACCGAGTCAGACCCTTGGTCTGTCTAACTCAGTGTTGTCTGCACAGACTGGCAGCGGCTTCTCCAAGGTGGCAGGCAGGAGCCTCTCTCAGCCCGATCTTGGAGATGCTACCAGGGAGGGAACTTGGAACCTTCTGCATCCAAGCAGGCAGATGCTCTTCCCAGAGCGGCCCCGTCCACTAAGGGGTGCTCACACATGTCGTCTCCCATTCAGATGCAAGCCAGGGTGGACCCTGCTTAGCAAAGGGGACCATTCATGCGTGCTCCCACAAGACCAGCCCTCCTCCCGCTCTCCCTGGCTTGGCAGGTGGAAGCTCCCAGGGTCTGCCATCTCCTCTAGCAGATGCTGGGAACAGTCCCTCTCTGCCCGAGACTTTGGGGAGCCATTGTCCCACATGGCAGACGGGACTGGCTAGGAATTCAGGGCTGCTCAACTTCAGCCCCTCCTGCAGATGTTGGCCGACAACTCCCATAATCCCCGGCTACTGGCCACTGTGGCTGAGGATTGTAGTCCTGCCTACAACTCCCATAATCCCTGGCTATTGGTCACTGTGGCTGAGGATTGTAGTCCTGCCTACAACTCCCATAATCCCTGGCTACTGGCCACTGTGGCTGAGGATTGTAGACCTGCCTACAACTCCCATAATCCTTGGCTATTGGCCACTGTGGCTGAGGATTGTAGTCCTGCTTACAACTCCCATAATCCCCGGCTATTGGCCACTGTGGCTGAGGATTGTAGTCCTGCCTACAACTCCCATAATCTCTGGCTACTGGCCACTGTGGTAGGGGATTCTGGGAGTTGTAGTCCAAAAACAGCTGGGGGTGGGGCTAAGCTGAGCAGACCTGGATCCAGGGGAAGCAGCCCTGGGTGCTCCAGCTGCTGCTGAACGACAACTACACAAGACGTTGCAGCTGGGGATGATGGGAGTTGTAGTTCAGCAGCAGATGGAGAGTCAGGCTGCCTCCCCCATGCTAGATGGACTCATCGCCTGGCCTGGGCTCCACCAGCACCGTGTCATGAATGAATGAATGAATGACTCTTTAATGTTATGGCCACAAGCCAAAACAAAAGAAAAAGATTACAATTATACAGCAGTAAATAGAGTATATATGATTAAAACAATATCGGAAACATAGTCATAATAAAAACTAAGACAGTAACATTTCCTTATTAACCATCCGGTGATGTATATTTATGGCGGCAGCACAGAATTTAGCAACATTAGATGTAATTACAAACTCTGAGTCCGAAAGCAACAAGAAACAATAACATTGCTCCTGTCGACCAGGGAATTTACATAACAAAGGTGTGATGAAAGATTCACGAATATCCTTATAGAACAGGCAGAATAATAAAACATGTTGGATAGTTTCGACCTTCTGTTTCTGGACAAGAGCAGCAACAGGGGGAGCAACCTTGATGCAGGGCGGCCCATTCTCCTCCCGTGCATGTGGGGCGCAGGAGCTGGCTGCAGGCCGGCCTCGACGGGGGGCACCAAGGTGTGTGGGGTGGGGGAGAATTCCGCGAGCTGCATTGCCCGAGGCTGGGGGCAGGGAGGGGCAGGCTGGCGGGTAACTCTGGGAGGCCCTCTCAGAGACAGTGCTCTCCGCCTCCCCTCCTGGCAGGAAGGTCCTGGGCCTGAAGGCGGACGGGGTGCCCGCATCGTCTGGGTGTGTGGAGGCAAGTTCCTGCTGGTGTCAGGCTTCGACAGGTAAGGCCTTGCTGTTCTCCCTCCTCCCCGTGCTGCTGGTAAGTCTCTCGGGCCCGGCTGACTTCTCCTCTTCCTCCTCTGTCCTCAGCCGCAGCGAGCGCCAGCTCTCTTTGTACCAGGCGGAGACACTGGCCACTGGCCCCGTGGCGGTGGTGAGCCTGGACGTCTCCCCGTCTACCCTCATCCCCTTCTACGATGCGGACACGGGCGTGGCCTTCCTCACGGGCAAGGTGAGTGGGTGGCCAGGCGCCTCTAGTGCCCCAGTCTCAGCATCCTCTGGGCCACATCCTGGGCGGAGGGGTTTTGGAGCACCTTGGCGGTCTCCATCTGGGGGAGCAGTCCTCGTGACCTACTGCAGCCCAGCGGCTTTTCCCCGAAGAGGTTGTGGGGCCGCAGCTGCTGTTCTGAGCTGGGTTGGCAACCCGCCCACCCCCTGTGGCCGAGAAGCAGGGCCCACCTCCTGCAGCTGGACTGAAGCCACAGCATCACCAGGGATCACAGGATAGGGACTGAGGACGTCGTGGGCGGCGGGGCGTTGGGGACAGCAGTTCCTCCAGAGATGGGGACGGGCCAGACTGCACAGCCCTTCTGACCTGGATCCTGCAGAGGTGTTCCTTCCCCCAAGAGCCTCTGCTTCTTGTGTCCCATGTGTTGCCCTTGCTGTGTCGTTGTTTGCAGGCAAAGGTTCAGAGCTGTCCTTAGAGGGCCCTGGTGGAGTGCAGGGCCTGGGGCAAATTGGCCAGTGTGGGGCCCCCTCCCAGTTAATTTTAACGAGGATTAAAAGAGCGGGGCGGTCGCCCTGCTTGCCCTGCCCTCAGGACAGCCCTGCAGGGGTAGGCATGGATGCTGCACTCCCTTTCCCGCAGCAGAGCCAGGCAGCTGCAAGACCTGGCCAGGGCTCCCCACCCTGTCCCGCTCCTCACGGCACCCCACCCAGCCCAGCCTCTTCTCTCTGCCGCATGTTCAGGGCGACACCCGAGTGTACATTTACGAGATCATCTCAGAGGCCCCCTTTTTCCTGGAGTGCAACAGCTTCATGTCCAGCGACCCCCACAAGGTGAGGAGGCCGGCAAGGCTGGGGTGGAGGGGACTTCACCTGGGAAGTCACGGCCCAGGAGCAGGGGACCGTGACCAAAGGGGACGGGGCTCTTCTCAGCACTGGCCAGCCTCTGGGCTTTCTTCTATAGCCATTGTGGCTTGGGTGGGGGTTTTCAGCCTTGGGTCTCCAGCAGTGTTCCCTGCAACAGGGATTCCCAGCTGTTGCTGACGACATCTTCCGTCACCCCCAGCTGCCACAGCATTTGGCTGGGGGTGATGGGAGTTGTAGTCAACAACATTTGGGACTAGCCCGCATTACAGGGGGCACGGGTCCCCAGAGGCCGTTGGACTACAACTCCCATCACCCCCAGCCAAGGCAGCCCAAGCCCGTTGTGGCTGGGGATGATGGGAGTTGTAGTCCAACTACATCTGGGGACCCCTGCGGTCAAGGGCTCCCTTTTCTGCCCTTGTTCCCTAGCGGCCCATAAACCGTATTTCCAGCTCGCCCTCTTGTGGTGTCCGCAGGCATTGCAGCTGTGCTGGGAGCGGAATGGGGAAGCTCACCTCACCCCAGTGCAGAGCACAGCCTCTGCAGTGCTGGGGGAATCAGACACGGCTGCTGCTGCTGCTGCACTTGCAGGAGGCTGGTGGTGGGGCTGGCGACAAGCGCTGTGAGTGCTGTGGTGCTTGCTCCGGAGGAGGCACCCACGGGGCTCTGCCCTCTTCTTCCCCCAGGGCTTCCAGTTCCTGCCCAAGACGGAGTGTGACGTGCGGGATGTCGAGATCGCCCGGGCCCTGCGCCTCCGGCAGAGCTCCATCGAGCCAGTCGCCTTCCGGGTGCCCCGGGTGAAGGTAGTGCACAGGCAGCGGGAACAGGGGGGAGGGTGGCACCAGAGCTCTGCATGATTCCTAGGCATGATTCCCACCCACCTCCATGACTCTAGACAGCATCTGGAGTTTCCTAGATTAGGAAAAAGGCGACTACAGGGGAGACATGATGGAGGTTTGTAAAAGTAGGCATGGCGCAGAGGATGTGGACAGGGAGACGTTCTTCTCCCTCTCCCGCAACCACTAGAACCAACCAGGGGTTGCCCCATGAAACTGATGGCCAGGAAATTTGGAATCGAGAGAAGGAAGGCGCCCCAGGCCCCTGGTCGTCTCGGTTGCCTTCTCCTGCTCTTCTTTCCCCGGTCCCATAATGTCCTTTTTGAAATACGGTGACCAGATCTGTACCCCGGATTCCCAGCTCAGACTGCACCACTGGGGACTTCCAAGAGGGCAGGAAGTGGGGGTGCTGTCGAGGCGCTCTGTGTCCCTCTTGCATGAGGACCCCAGCGCCAAAGAACGGCACGTCCGTCACAGCCCTTGTGGATCCGTCGCAGACTGGGCTGCTGCCGGCCCGTGTCAGGAGCCCCAGAAACCGGCATTTCTAGGAGAAGCACCACAGCCTGCGTCTTCTCCCCACAGAAAGAGTTCTTCCAGGACGACCTTTTCCCTGCCACGGAGGTGTGGTGGGAGCCTGCACTGTCGGCCGCTGCCTGGCTGAAGGGCACCAACGGGCAGCACCCCAAGATCAGCCTCCGGCCCAAAGATATGACTCCAGGTGCGAGGTGGCGATGGGGGCATCGGCGGGCGCGGGGAACTTGGCACCTTCTGCTCTTCCCAGAGTGGCTCCATCCCTTACTAAGGGGAATCTCTTGCAGTGCTCACACTTCTAGTCTCCCATTTATATGCAGCCAGGGCAGACCCTGCTTAGCTAAGGGGACCAGTCATGCTGGCGACCACAAGGCCAGCTCTCTTCTCCCCATTCATTCCATTTCATTTCTCTGCCACCCATCCAAAAATGGCTCAGGGAGGCAGATCCCAATAATCTGTGTGCCTTTTGCAGTGAGTGAAGCCCCCAAGGAGGTTCCCAGCAGGAAATACGTCCCGTCCTCCGTCTACCTGGAGGAGAAGTCTGATGAGCAGAAGAAAGAGGAGGTCAGCACTTCTTCTCCTGGCAGCAGCCCTGCTCAGAAAGTGGGGTGGGGTGGGGAGGACAGACGAAAGCCAGCAAACTCCTCTTCCTGGTGTGTGTGTGTGGGGGGGCTTCTCCCCTCCCTGTGGGGCAAGTGCTCCCTGCAGGGGGACCCCTTGGGAAGCGGATTGTCTCCAGTCCTTGAGACCAAGGAGCAAGCACCGTGAGCTTGCCACCCCCCCCCCCCCGCTGCAGCAGCCTTGCTCAGCCTTGTCAGCTCCCCCCCCCAGTAAGCCCCTGTTTCTCTTGCAGCTGCTGAGTGCCATGGTGGCCAAGCTGGGCAACCGGGACGACCCCCTTCCGCAGGACTCCTTCGAAGGCGTGGATGAAGAGGAGTGGGTAAGAGCGGCCTCTGTGTGTGTGTGTCTGTGGCTGGGCCCCGCCCCAATGGGTGTGGGGCGGCCAGAGGCAGGCTAAGGGCCACGCCTGCCCTGGGGAGTCAGCTGCTCTGCCCCCGCCCCTGCAGGGGAGGCTCAGAATGGCTCCTCATCCTTGCCCAGGATTTTACCCCACGTCAGAGGGGAGCTGGGTGGGGCCAGAGGAGATGCAGAGCGAATGGACCGGTTCGCACAGTCGCTCCGATCGAGGCTGAATGTAGGTCATCAAGATTAACATGGTTCTGTGAACCCACGCCAAGCGGGGTCCTGGCCTGAGATGAAGCTTGGCTGTGCTCGGCTTCCAGCCTGTTTGTTTCTTCCTCTGCAGGACTAACCCTGGAAGCCCGGCCCGAGAGCGTGGGGGGCCCCAGCGGCCTTTCTTCCCACGTCACGCCCACCTTCCTGGACTGGTGCCCAAACTGGATTTCCTCCTGAACTGGAGCCCAGCCTCTCCTGGGGCGCCTTCATAGCCAGAAGCAACTGGAACCCTCCCCCCACCCGCCCCGGACTGCCCCCCCTTTCCACGACCCCTCTGTGCTGGGCACTGCCTTCCTTCCTGCTTATGAGCAGAGGTGCTGGGGATCTTGCCCGGGGCTTCCCCCTGACCCGCCCGACCCTCCTGCCTCCTGCCTCTTCTCTGCTGCCGTGCTGGGCAGGGATCAGGTCTGCCCAGCAGCCGGGACGGGGCCTGGCCACCATGCCTCTGCCTTGCGTCACATGTTTACAGTGGACTCGGGGACCCAGCCCAGCCTCTGCCGTCCCCTGAGCAGCCTGCCTTCTGCTTGCAACACTGCGCGGGGACGACCGCACGTTAACTGGACAAAGCCTCCCCCGCTCACGGGGCCGAGGGCCTCTTCTCTCTCCCACCGAGCAGGGGGTGGGCTACTGGCCTGGTTGCCGCCTTGTGTTTCTTCTGAGACTGTGAGCCCTTTGGGGACAGGGAACCATCTTCTTCGTTGTATTTTTTGAAAATGGAAACCACTTGGGACGGCTTCTGGTGAAAAGCAGCACCATAAGGCATCCTGTTCGTAGTTACTCGTAGCCATAAGTAATACTAGTCGTAGCCAAGGGTCGGGTGCTTCTCAGGTGGCCACATGAGGCTTGTGCCATTTGGCATTATGCAAGTGGGGGTGCAGGAGGCCAGAGCCAGCCAGTGTCCAGCCCCTGCACGGACATGGGTTGCTAGCAGACCTGGCCGTCCTCGGCTCCTTCGTCCCCTCCCGTCCTCCCCCAACTCCAGATTTCTGGGCTCTTCTGTGCCTGCCCACACTTTGCTCAGGCTCTACTCCGAGACTTTTAAGCAAAGTGTCTCGGTCGGAGCCTGGATCCTGGAGTCGCGTCCCCGACACCCACTCACTGAGCAGCCGGGCTTGGGCAAGGGACTCTTTGCATCCATGGTTTCACCTGCAGCCTCGTGAACTTAAGAACAGCCTTGCTGGATCAGGCCCAGGGCGAGACTGAGTCTAGCACCCTGTTACCCACAGTGGCCCACCAGATGCTGCTGGGAAGCCCACAGGCTGTTGTTTCCCTGCAACTGGTATAGAGAGACATCTTCCCTTTGAGGCTGGAGGTGGCTTTTAGCCATCAGGACTAGTAGCCATGGATAGACCTGTCCTCCGTGAATTTGTCCAAGCCCCTTTTAAAGCCATCCAAACTAGTGGCCATCAGCATAAGAACATAAGGGCCTGCAGAAGCCCTGGCTTCTCCGAGAGCCCTTTTGCACCTTTGGATTCCCGGAGTGTTGCCACCCATGCTCTGCAGACCTCCCTGCCCTTTGGACCGACACAAATCAGTTGCTGGAGTGTTCCCTTTTGCAAGGATTCTCAGAAGTTGTTCACTACAGCTCCCAGCATCCCCAGCTGCAGTGGGATTCTGGGAGTTGTAGTCAACAACATCTGGGAATCCCTGTTAGAGGGAACCCTGGTGTTGGGACTGCAAACCTCTGATCATAAATCGGTCCCATCAGCATCTGTTTCTTGGCCAGTTTTGTCGTTTCACATTCCATTTCATGCCCCGGGGCTGTTTCTCTCTCTCTCTCTCCACATGGTGGACACAGGTGCTGGGGCTCATCTGGTTTCTCAAACAGGGTCCTCTGCCTCTCCCCGATGCAGAGCTCTATGCACAGGCCTGCAGCAGGGACAGGGCAGCATTCCTTCACTGTTCCTGAATACCGTGGTCCATGCAGCCGTGGGGGCAGAGGGCCACGCTTGTGGAGCTCCTTCTGGCCAGCGTGGCTCTCGGGTATGGTTTCCAGGTGTGGGGGATTGGAAGGCTGCTTCAAATGGCCCGCTGTCTTGCTGGCTGCCCCTCTGCAGAGTAAAATGAATCCCTTGCAGCCGTTTTTGCCTGTTTTTGTATGTTGTTATAACACGAAAGAGATGACTCAACCCTGTGGGTCTTGTTGTGTGTCTGTTAACTCTTTGTCTATTGCCTTCCCCTGCCCAGTGTGGGGCTGGTGTCACTTTCCCCACCCTCCAGCGGGTCCCAACTGCCTTGCAGACTCTCCATGTGGAAGGACAGCCCCACCACCGCTGTGCCTCTCCCCAAAATACAGCAGCAGCAACATCTCCAGGACTCTCTCCCCAGGAGAGCTTAAGGAGCATAGGCAGACAGCTGGGTGGCATTCTAAAGTAAAGTAAAGTTGTGCTGTCGAGTTGGTGTCGACTCCTGGCGCCCACAGAGCCCTGTGGTTTCCTTTGCTAGAATTCAGGAGGGGTTTACTATTGCCATCTCCCACGCAGTATGAGATGATGCCTTTCAGCATCTAGGGCTGCCATAATCTCTCTCCAGGAATCAATCGACAGGGGACTCTTGAAAGAAACTCTGGAGGTTCAAAGGATGAGAAAATATTGGGGTGGGTGGGAATTATTATTATTATTTATTAAAAATGTTTATTATATCCTGCCCCTCCAGTACAATACTGCTTGGGGTGGCTCCAGGTTATTCCAGGATCTTCCAGGAATATCTTCCGTTGGAGTTGGCTAACCTATGCCTCACCCCTTCTCTGTGGTTAGATTGCTCTGAAAAGGGCTTCCTTTTCCCCTTGGGGCCCCCTTCAGTTTCTGCTCCAGAGTGAATCAGCTAGGGATTGGGACCCAACAGGAACTGGAAATAACAAAGCTTTTAATCTTCTAAATGAAGCTTGGTGTTGTGTTTTTTTGGAGCTCTCCTTTTGTGGCTCAGCATATAATAGGCAACCGGGATGGCGTGTGGGGACCAGGGGGAGTACATTTGAATGCCCAGCCCTGGATGCCGTGGGCTGCCATATGTACAATACAATACAATACCAACAAATATTTATATACCGCTTTTCAACTCTAAGTTTCCAAAGGGCTTTACACATAAATAAATAAATAGGCTCCCTGTCCCCAAAGGGCTCACAATCTAAAAAAAGACACATAAGCGAGACACCAGCAACAGCCACTGGAGGGATCCTGTGCCAGGGATGGATAAAGCCAGTGGCTCTCTCCCTGCGCAATAAAGAGAATCGCCACTTTTTAAAGGTGCCTCTTTGCTCAGTTAGCAATAACAGATGGGGGGCACCTGTAAAAGAGGACAGATCTCCTATACTTTTAATATATGCCCAGAAGAGGGAATTTCCCAAAGTGCAGCTTTTCCTTCCCCTGCATGATAAGCGGCACCTGCTGTAATTCCTCCTCCTAGGCATCTCTCAGCTACAAGAGTCGGAGTGGACCACTCTGAGTGGCTCTGCAGGCGTGTCTCCCAAGTCCCAGCTCTGTGGCTAAGGCCACTTTGACCGCCTTTCAGGGCAGGCGCCTGGGAAGCAGAAATCCTGGAGCTGTATCTCTACCAGTGAGATCTCTGGCTGTTGGGGTGGGCAGACGCCAATTCAGAAGTGCAGAAGGCGGCGCTCGCCATGACAGCCCTCGTGGCCATGCCCACCGCCAGCAGCCGGAGACCTCTGACCCTGCACGTCCCCCCTGAGCTCTACACTGGGAAGACTTCACTCAGAGGGGCAGGGTTCACTCTAACAGGGATGGATGCCCAGATGTTGTAGCCAACAACATCTGCGAGTCCCTGTTAAAGGGAACTTCCGGGTTGGCTTCCCTCTCTTTCCACGCACCCACCCACCCCCGCCAGCAGGGGTCGCGCTTCACCCGCCTGCGCGCCCTTCCAGTCCGCACTCCTCTGTGGCGGCTACTTCCGGCGGTGCGGGTGCCGCTCCATCCGGCCTGCGCCTTCTCTATGTTATTTTCCTTGCTCTGCTGCCTCGCGGCGCCCTCTGCCCTTCGGCCGCCGAAGCGATGGTGAGAACGCGGGAGTTGGCACCCAGGCGCCCGCAGCTGCCCCCCACCCCCGGGAAAAGGGACCCAGGAGTCCGGGAGCCCCTCGCCCCGCCCTTGCTCCTCACTGTCGCCGCGTCCCCAGAGAGCGGGACCCACCAGGCGTCCGGGGTTCTCTTGGGTTGTCCCAGCAGCTCCTCTCCCCGCCCCCAGGGAAAGGGAACCCAGGCGTCCCGGAGGCCCCTCCCTGGCGCCCTGGGGGGGGAAAGAGGACCCAGGCGTCCGGGACCCCCCCCGCCCCTTGTTCCTCGGGGTGGTACTTGTAAGAGAAGGGACCCAGGCGTCCGGGAGCGCTGCCGCGCGCCCCCCCCCCCCGGTTCTCCCTTTCCCAGAGCGGGACCCCGCTGCGGCCGGAGATTCTCTGGGCGCTCCTTCTCCTCTCCTCTTCCTCCTCCTTCTCCAGGGCGGGGGACCCAGGCGTCCGGGCACCAGGAGTGGCTGGGGGCTTGGTGGTCGTTGAGGAGCGGGGACCCGGGCAGGGTGCAGGAGAGGGGCTGGGCTGGGCTGATGGGTGCGTGTTTGCCTTTGCAGGCCAAGTACTTGGCGCAGATTCTCATGGTGGGGGTGCAGGTGGTGGGCAGGGCCTTTGCCCGGGCCCTGCGGCAGGAGTTTGCAGGTAAGTGCTGGGTGGCTGCCGACTCAGGGGACTGGGGGGGGGGCTAACTCTTCCGTGCCCTTGGGGGCTGGGCACAGCCTGACCCCTTCCTGCAGTCCCCCTTTGCCGCCACCCCTGCCCAAGGGCTCTTTCAGGGGGCAGTCTCTGGCTCCTGTTTGGGGGCTCTGAGGGCCTGCATTTGCCAGGTTTGGGTGGGGGGCAGCCTCTCGGCTACCCAGCACATTGTCAGCCTTGTGACTGGGCTGGGTCACTCCAAGGACACTACAGACCCCAAGGCCGAGCTTGGCTGGCTGAAGCCCTCCCTGCAGCCGGGGTGGAGAGACTGGACAGGGTAACCAGAGCCTCTTTCTAAGCAGCCAGCCAAGCAGCAGCAGATGCGCGAGGGCGCTCAGGGCCTCAGTCGGCAGCAGCCTCTAGCATCTCAGGGATCAGCCTGCAGGAGGCACAGCAGATCCTCAACGTCGCCACGCTCAGCCCGGATGAAATTCAGAAGGTAAAGCCCATTCCTTGGCCTGAAAGGGTGGGGTGGGCTTTCTCTGGCAAGTAGGGGGCTCACTGATAGACCTGCATTTCAGGTTTCCTGTGCTTGTGGTCTTGTGCCCTTTCCAGCTACTGGTACACAGAATATTAACCCTTTCCCTAATACTAGAATACATGGTCATTCTGTGGGACAGAAGGGCTGTAGATTCAGGACAGACAAAATGAGGCATGCAGTGCAGAATTAATGTATGGAACTCCCTGCCACGTGATGTGATAGCCATTAGTTTAGAGAGCTTTAAAAGAGGACTGGACATCTTCCTGGAAGAGGAGAAGGAGAAGGAGAAGGAGAGATCTTATCAGTACTGTTGGATAGGATGGCTTTATGGATGGCCATGTTCAGAGGCAGTGTATCCCCATCTTCTTACCCTTCTTGTGGGCTTCCCAGACACACCTGCTTGGCCAGTGGCCTGGATGGGACCCACCTTTAGTCTGAGCCAGCAGCCAGGCTCCTCTGCTGATGGGCTCCGGGTTCACTCCCTCCCTGGCAGAAGAGACTTCTCTTGCAGTGTGATTAATGCAGATCTGGGGGCATTTGCTCACACCAGCCTCGTTGCCTTTTATTTGGCAGAACTATGAGCATTTATTCAAGGTGAATGACAAATCTGTGGGCGGCTCCTTCTACCTGCAGTCCAAGGTGAGTAGGGGTGGGGTGGGGAGGGATGCTGTCCTTGTGCCAGAAGGGAAGACTCACAGACCAACCATACCTGTGGCATTCTTGTGCCTGCTGCTGCCTTTTGGTGCCAGTGTCTTCCAGCTCAGAGGTGGGCAGCAAATGGAAGCTTCTTTCTCAAGGGAAATGGGGAGCGTGAGAGTTCACAGTATGGACTAGGGCCATGGCGAGGGCAATGTATTCAGATAGTAGGAAGCTGCCTGTTGAGTTGGGCCCTTGGTCCATCTAGCTCAGCACCGTCTACTCCAGGGGTTGCTAGCAGGGCAGTCCTCTAGTGCTCCTTGGAAGGCTCCCAGTGGGTCCTCTGAGCCCTCCTGTCTCCCTGCACTGCGCACAAGCAGACGTATTGAGAGGTGTTTCAAAAAGTATATTTCAGTGGGGAGCACTCATGAGTAACTTAGTCTGGATGTAAGCCAGTGCCTGGAGTAGCTTCTCATAACACCATGGGGGACCTGAGTGAAAGATTTGTGACAGAAGGGGTACACTTGTTTTTTGGTTTTTTTAAGAAGTTGGAAACCCCAGGTCTGCTCTGACTAGCAGCAGCTCTCCAAGGTTTCAGGCTGGGGTCTTGCTCCCTTCTCTTGAGTCAGACCATTGGTCCAGCTGGCTCCGTGTCGGGCATCGGCAGCTTGCCTGCGGCCATGGCGCGCACACATCCACCCCCGCAAGCCAAGCTCCAGGTGCTGCAGGGGCCATGGCCAGTGCTGGTGGTGTGTGGCGGGGGCAGTCAAACCCCTGCGGTTCCCCTAGTCTGTTTCGTTGAATTGCTGACTGGGAGCTCCACATGTTGAGTGTGAATTGCTTTCCTTCAGAGGCAACTATAAAAAACAGTGTGTGAAATATCACAAACTTTTCACTTGTATATCTATAGATATAAAAGTGTGTCCTGAGTAAATTGAAATGTAACCAATCGGTGTTCTAATTCTTTTCAACCTTTTGGGAGCTCCCTTTTGCCTTGGCCAAGCAGAGAAGCCATTCCTAGAGCCCTGGCTGATGCTGCCCCCTGCTGGCTGCCCACACTGCAGCAGGCACCCCTCTCCATTTTCTCTGCCAGCTGCACCACCAAAATCACTGCTGAGTTGCCAACTGTCTGCCCTGCAGGTGGTGAGAGCCAAGGAGCGGCTGGACGAGGAGCTACAGACCCAGTCCCAGCACCAGAGGGAAGAAGACCCAGAGCGCAAGCCAGACACGTAGCAACTGCAGCACCTGGATCCCCACCAGCCTCCCTTTTAAGTTATAGCTAGCCAATAAATTAGCCTTTATGTAGATCATGACTGCGGCCATTGCTACGGGGTGGGGGGCGGCAGCCATCTTTGCCCGATGGCTGCCCAGCATTGTGGGCACACAGGAGTGAAGACTGGAGTGGCCCTTTCCCCTGGGCTGGGGTACAGTGGGCCTTCTCCTTTCCCAAGCAGCCCAAGAGATCGCAGAATACTGTGTGGGGATCTGCTCCCAAGGTTTGGCAGGGAGTCTCTAGTCCCCACAACCTGCTGCTGCCTCCACCACCACTGCCAGATCTGTGTAGTGCAGGTCAGGGTCTATCTGTGGCTGCTAAAATTTGCCTTTCGAACTTAAGCACCCAGACCTTCAACCAGCTTTGCAGCTCTTTTGGCAGCAGGCAAAATCCACCTGGTAACATTTTGGAACCTGGGGGACCGAGTCCCAGAATCCGCTTCTCTTGGCTGCAGGATTCAGCTTGTCTCAAGACACAATTTTGGCCTGTTTGTGTTAAGATGTGGAGAGCCCAGTTATGTGTGCTGTTCCCCATCTGATTAAAGGTAAAGTTGTGCCGTTGGGTTGGTGTCAACTCCTGGAGTCCACAGAGCCCTGTGGTTGTCTTTGGTAGAATACAGGAGGGGCTTGCCATTGTCATCTCCCACATAGTATGAGAGGATGCTTTTCAGCACCTTCCTAGATTGCTGCTGCCCAATATAGGTGTTTCCCAAAGTCTGGGAAACATCCCAGCGGGATTCAAACTGGCAACCTCTTGCTCCCTAGGTGTCCCTATTATTTTTCCACTCTAACCCTCACTCAGGGCAGGAGCCAGTTCTGCCTAGCAACCCTTTTGGATTCAGGAAAAGAGTCTCGGAAACCTTCTGGAGTTCCTTTATTGGTTTCATAACAGCCGCCCTCCTCTCTCCCAGAGGGTCGGGTCGTAGCTTATCTCTTTCTGTCTTCAACTATGCTAACAGTGACGGAGGCGAGAGGAGGAACAAAACATGAACTACAATTGAAAGGCACTTAGAAACTGTTAAAATACTGACAGCCCGGGAAGGGCAACGAGGGACAAAAACCCGAAACAAACGGAAAGGTCCACCGGCCCACAGGCCTGGTCAGTCAGCAAACATGCTGGGTAGTCAACCCCTGGAGCGCTGCTGCCGATCCGGAGGGCGCGTGCAGCCCATTGCCACCTGTGGTTGGGAGGCCAGCTCCCTTGGCTGAGTGCTGCACACTCCCCAAGTACCTGACAGCATGGTGGGGGGGCTGTCTGGGGGGCCCTCCCGCCAGCAGCTGCCTTGGGGAGTCTGAGGAAGGGGCGGTAGCTGGTCGAGGAAACCCATTTGGATGGAAGCCCGTCGCAGGGGTCCCACTGACGAGCACGCAGGGAGAGGTACGTGGGGACCCCTTTGTACAGGGAGAGGGAATGAAGAGGCTGCGTGACCCCGCCCGAAAGGGGGGCGGGCGGTCGAGAGGTAACGTGGGCTCCTCCAGCAAGCAATCGGTAAAGTAGAGCCGTCGGCCCTGCTGCTGGCGGGCGGCAGGAGGAAGCCAGCGGGTCCCAGAGCAAAGGCCACGGGCAGAAGAACCACTGGTGCTGCTGCCTGGGCAGGGGGAGGGCAACTGGGTGGCCACGGTCTGGCCCTGCTTCTAGACCTGCCCGGCTGCAGTGGATGAGCGGGGGGGGAGGGATGCCCCTCCCATCATGCATTGCTGCACAGGGCCCAAGGAGAGCAGCGGGCGCTGCTGGCACTGCTGTGGCCCTTGCGGAGCAATGGCAGGGCTGCCCAGTCTCCTGCCACCTGCTTGCTCGGGCCACGTTATCTCAGTAACAGCAGCCCTCCAGGGTGGGCCAGGAGTCCCTGCCCAGCTGGCATCCTGCTGGGGCTGATGCCGGCCCAGTGGGCAGCACTCCAGAGGTCTCTGCCCTGGTGGTTGTACGGAGATGCAGGTCCCGCAACCCTGGAGGCCCCTGCCCTGGGCCTGGCCTGGGGGGAGAAGTCCCTGCCTGCTTGGCGGGGGGGGGGGGTGCGCAACGCGCTGAAAGGAAGAAACTGCTGATAGGGGGAAGTGAATGTTTCAGATCCTCCACGTCAAAAAGCGGTGAGCAGCACGCCCGTCGGGCGCGCCTTGTCGGGGATGGTGGAGCCAGGAAAGGGCCCCGGCGCCTTGCGGTCGCAGCACGAGCGAGGGGGGTTGTGGCCACTCCATCCCGCGCCTGCTTGTCTCCGCCCCGGCTCTGGCCTCCCCCCCGCCCCAGAAAAGAAGCCATGCCAAAAACGGCACCAAGGGCTTTGCTAAGCGGGGCGCGCGTGGGGGGTGTGTGTGTCTCCTTCCCTGAGCAGCAGCCGGGCACTGAGCCCCCCAAGGGAGGCAGGCCCTGCCACGGGATGGAAGCAGCCGGCTTAGGGAATGGATCTTGTCTGGCCGGTTCTGGCGCCCGCCTCCAGATGTGCAGAGGGTGGCGCCGGACACACCAATGCTGAGGGAAGCCCCAAGCCCTGCCTTGGCAGCCTCGCAGGACGGGAAGCGCGTTGGCCGCCCAAGCAGGAGAGCCGGAGGGGGAAGGGGAAGAGCCCCACGAGGGCGTTGTCGGGGGAAGCCGAAATAAATAGTCGCCCGCTGCTCTCTGGCCGAGGCGGCCACTGACGGCTGGCCGCGGAAGGGGAGATGGCGGCCCGGGCGGGGCGGCTGCTCAGGGAAGCTGCGGTTATTGCTTATCTCAGAAGAGCCGGGCTCCTCCGTCGTGTCGGAAGCCGGAGGGCAGCCATGTGCGGAGCAGGGGGGGGGGCCGCGGCCAAGAAGCGGCGGAAGCGCTGCCGGCGGGCCCAAGACGGCGCTCCTTTCCGGGAAGCTTCAAGGCGCGGAGATGCTCGGGGAGCATTTCCTCGCCCTGGAGCGGTCCCGGAAAGACGGGAGGGGGCCGAGCCAGCACCCCGGGACGAGCCCAAGCCGCTCCCGACAGCCTCCTTGCTGTCGTGGTCGTGGTCGCCTTTCCCCTCTCAGTTCACCACAGCTTGCTTCAGCAAAACGGAGCCTGTGGGGATGACCACCCAGCCGGGAGGCAGGGCCTCGGCGGCGGCGGCGGCACTCCCCGCGGAGTTCATGCTGGTGGAGAGGTCCAAGACGCCCCCGGGGAGCAGGGAGAGGCCCTCCGAGGCGGCCCGCAGCCTGCTCAGCTCAGTCCTCTCCTTGGCCTCCTTGCAGCTCTCCGGCCTCTGAGCCCGGCTGCCCTTGGAGGGCCGGGCGCTGCCCCCCGCGTGACCCCGCTCGGCGCCGGCCTTGGCGGAGGCGCCGGCCAGCAGGGAGACCACGGGCAGGCCCAGGCCGGCGGCGGCGGCCCCGAAGGGCGAGGAGAGGAGGGGGCTCTTGGCCAAGTTCAGAGGGGCCAGCACGGGGCTCGGCAGGCCGGCCAGCGCAGCGGCCCCCATCCTGCTGCAGGCCAAGGTGCTGAGATCCAGGGGGGCCGGCGTGAGGGGCAGAGGGAGGCCCGAGAGGCCGTGGCTGCCGAAGAGGGTGGCGGCGGCGTTGGGGATGAGGATGGGTGCCCCGTTCAGGTAAGGCACTTCCGCCGAGGCCGCCAGCGGGGGCTTGGGGGACGGCTGCAACTTCAGCAGCTCCTGCTGCTCCTGGGAGATGAAGTGCCCGTGGGCCTTGATGTGTTTGCGGAGGGAGCTGGGGTCCGTGTAGCGCTTGTGGCAGCCGGGCATCTTGCAGTAGTAGGGCTTGTCCACGTAGTGGGTGCGCGTGTGCTTGAAGCGGTCGCTGGAGTTGGAGTAGCGCTTGCTGCAGCCCTCGTAGGGGCAGATGTAGGGCTTCTCGCCTGGAGGGGACACAAGGGGAAGCCGGATGCTTTGCCTGCCAGGTCAGAGGCCCCACCACCCCTTGGAGAGCAGTGGGCTCAGCGGCATTCTGCCTTTGCTGCCTGGTCCCCACTCTGGCCCGCTCTGACTGGCAGCAGCTGGCTAGGTAGCTGTGGCCGCTCTGACTGGCAGCAGCTGGAAAGGTCTCTTTAGTGCCGTCAGTGAGTGCTTTTTTTTTTTTTAAGTGGGGAGACTAGGACTGATCCTGGGCACTTCTGCATGCAAGCAGATGCTCCTCCCGTAGGACAAGGGTTCCCAAACTTGGATCCCCAGGTGTGTTTGGACTACCCACTTCCTATCGGCCCTAGCCACAATGGACAAAGGTTGCTGGGGCTGATGGGAGTTGATCGTTCAAAAACATCTGCGGGGAGGGGAGCCAAGGAGGGAAACCTCAGCCTTGGGGGAATATCTTACAGCACTCACATGTGGTCGCTGTTGTTGTTTATTTACGATCTTAGATCAAACATCAATATACACAGTAAAAAGAGAAAACAATAATGGAAACAAAGTCTAAAATGTCATCAAATATATAAAATCAGGACTCTTTGACAGTAACCGATTGCTGTGCTCTAGCTTCTCTTAGTTTGGTCAATGTATAACAAAATTTGTGGTCGCCGATCCAAATGCAAACCAGGGCAAGGCCTGCTTAGCAAAGGGGGCCATTCATGTTCGCTGCCACAATGTCCTCTCAGCATGCCAAGCTGCATTCTCCCCCTGGGTCCCACCGTGGCCTAATCTCACGGCGGAGAGAAGTCTTTGGGGTCACCAGAGAGCATTACTATTTTTTAAGTGGGGGGGGGTTACCAGGACTGAACCCGGGCCCTTCTGTAAGCAGCACAGGGTGCCAGCCCCACCCGGAATCCCAGGGAGCCTCTCCTGCTGCGCCTCCAGTTCTCAGAAAGGGGGCAGGGACCTGGGCTGGGGCAGCCTCCGCCCAAGGCGGCTGCTCCCTCCTCCCCTCACCTGTGTGGGAGCGGTTGTGGATCTTGAGGTTTTCCAGCCGGGAGAAGCTTTTGTTGCAGGTCGGGCAGCGGTGGGGCTTCTCGTTGGTGTGTGTCCGAATGTGGATCAGCATCTTGTACCTGGGGAGAGCAGGAGGAGGGAGTCCATCAGTGGGAGGGCTGCAGGTGTGTTAACCAGGGGGCTGCTGCCCCCTTCCCCAACCCGCACACTTTCCCAGACTTCAGAAGCTGGGAGGGGCTGCTTGCACCTTCTTCATTCATTCACTCACTTGATTTCTATGCCGCCCTTCCAAAACTGGCTCCGGGTGGCTTACACAGAGAAATAATAAATGAAGACGGCTCCCTGTCCCCAAAGGGCTCACAATCTAAAAAGAAACCTCAGGCAGACACCAGCCACAGCCACTGGAGGGATGCTGTGCTGGGGGGGGGGGTGGACAGGGCCAGTTACTCTCCCCCTGCTAAATAAAGAGAATCGCCACATTAAAAGGTGCCTCTTGGCCCAGTTAGCAGGGGTCCCCTCACCCAGAGGGAAAGCCACGGCTGCTGCTGCTGCTGCTTCTTTTTTTTCTTTTTTTTAAGCACCTCTTCCAAGCACAGGGGAGGAAAACCGGACCACTCCCTTCCTTGGGAGGTGTTCCCAGGCTGCTCTGGATGGAAGCAGAACCACAGGCATCATGCACCCACTTCCTCTGCCGGAGGGCTGACCTCCCCTGGCTCATTCTGGGAGATGTGGGGAAGACGAGAGCCATGGGGCTGCTGGCTCATTGATTAGAACCCGAGGTGGCAAATCTGGTGTGCAAGCTTTCAGGTTAGGCAGAACGCTTCCTCACTCAGAACATGTCCACGGGGCTGGCTCGCGAATGCATTTATTAGCGCTGACCCCAGGTCACAAATCTAATGTGTGAGCTTTTAGGCTATGCAGCACTCTTCCTCATGCTGAACACTTCTGAGAGAGAGCCTGGCACCAGATTCTGTGAGAACTGAATGCTGGCATACTGCAAACTCAGATAGTTGCTCCCAACACCAGCAAGGTTGGTTGTTGTTGGGGTTTGGCTGTGCTGTACTTCTGGATGCTCCTTGGAAGGAGGCAACAGAGAGGCTGCACTCTCCATCTGGTAGCATGGGGTATGGTCTGCCACTAGAAAGCAGCCCTGCTTGGGGGGTGTTTGCTCCCCTCCCCTCGTGTCTGTGGGCCGGGTAGGTTACCTGGCATTGAACCCCCGGCCGTGGCGAGCGCAGCCTTCCCAGTGGCAGCAGTAGCCAGCGTCCTTCTCCGGCTTCACGTGGAAGTCGTTGACGTGGTCCACGAGATCTTGCAAGAGGTCAAAGAGCTGGTTGCACTGTGAGGAGCGAGATGCTTGTTAGGTGGGGGCCACAGAGGGGCCTTTTAGCCCCAGGGAACTGAAGCGCCTCAAGATGGCTGCTGTGGATCCAGCAAACGGCAAGACCTCTGGGGCCAGGCTGCAGCATCTGGGGCTTTTGGATTTGGAAAAGAGGCGACTTAGGGGAGACCCAATGGATACAATTATGCATGGTCTGCAGAACGTGGAGAGGCACTCCTCTCTCACGGCACTAGAACCAGGATTAAATTGATGGCCAGGAAAGTTAGCACTGACCATTGGAAGTACTTTTACACACAGGGCACAATTAAACTGTGGAAGTCTCCGCCACAGGATGTGGTGATGACCACTAGCCTGGATGGCTTTAAAAAGGGGCTTGGACAAATTCACGGAGGACAGATCTATCAAATAACTACAAGTCCGGATGGTTACAGACTAGCTCCAGGCTCAGATGCAAGATGCCTCTCAATACCAGTTGCAAGGGATGCCCTCACCTCTTGCCTGCAAGCTTCCCAGAGGCATCTGGTAGGCTGCTGTGGGGAATGGGATGCTGGGCCTGATATAGCAGGGCTGTTATGTTCCTATGAGGGCATTTTGGAAGCTGCCGTATACTGAGTCAGACCATTGGTCTATCTAGCTCAGTATTGTCTGCACAGACTGGCAGCGGCTTCTCCAAGGTTGCAGGCAGGAGTCTCTCTCAGCCCTGTCTTGGAGATGCTGCCAGGGAGGGAAGTTGGAACCTTCTGCTCTTCCCAGAGCGGCTCCATCCCCTGAGGAGAATCTCTTGCAGTGCTCACCAGGAACAGAAGCACCGAGAGAGAGCTGTCTTTGCTCCAGCAAGAGGCGAGATGTCCATCCCAGGTGTCCCCCCACCACCACCCCACACTGCTCACCTTGGACCACCGGCACACCAGCTGCTTCTGGAGAGGCAGTTCCGGTGAGAGCCTCTTGTCCTTGGGAGGGGTCAGGAAGGCCGAGGCGGGCAGGTGCAGGGCACCCCCTGAGTTCAAGGGGAGGAAGAACTGGAAGGAGCTACGCAGGCCATCGATGTAGCGCAGGGACTGCAGATCCTGCAAGGGGGGGCAGAGGGGGGGGTTGGGATGGAGGGCCTTGCCTTCTCGCTGCCTGTGCAGAGAGCCATGGAAGGCAAACAAGGCCCCTTCCTAAAGGCTTGCGGGGTGGGGGGTGGGTATAGCCCTCCAAGTGAGCCTCAGACAAGATCCTCTCCGCCCACACCCCAAAACGGCATGCTGTGGGGTCCTTTGCCTTGCAGAGTCTGGTGCAAGACGACTTGGGGCAGAAGCCCAGGCAAGGCAGAGTGCCCTTCTTGCCTGCTGCTCATGGGGCACGCCCCCCGACAACTATAGGACAAACCCCACTTTTGCAAACACCTGTCCTGCTCTCTGCAGGAGGAGGGATTTGGGCAGGAGCGCCCACTCTTACAAGGACTGGACATCCCTCACAATGAGGGGTGGAGGTGGAGTCCCTCCCTGCTGGCAGGCCGGCAGGTCCCAAGAAGGATTCCCTTCAACGGCAGATGCTGTTGACTACAACTCCCATCATCAGGGAAGTCCTGCTCCAGGAAGCCCTCGTCACAAGCCCAGTCCCCAGGGAAGGGGGGGGGCAGGAGACCCACAGAAGCTAGCAAGCCACCCACCCTCCAAAGCAGGGCTCCCCACCCACCCTGGCCACTCACATGCAGGGTGGAGGGGCTCACCAACTCCCCGCCGCTCTGCCTGTCCGGGGAGAGGGAGGTGCTGCCGCTGGGAGAGTCCAAGCCTGGAGACGGGGAGAGGCTCAGGTCAATGGTGGGGGCCGAGGAAAAACGGATCTCCCTCCGGTCGTGGCATTTGGAGTGTGGCTGGAGACCTGCGGGGGGGGGGGAGAGAAAAAGGTCAGCATGAGTGGCAAGGGAGCCCCCAGCCGCTTCCTGCCGCTCTCCCAAGGAGTCCCACCTTGCAGCTCCCAACAGGCTGCATCCAGACATCTGTGCCAGCCCCCACTTCCCACCGGCTTACTGTCAGGCGGGGAGGCAGGGCTCCCCACGGCGGCGGTGCTGTCCTCCGGGGCCCGGAACTCCTGGTGTGGGGCCTGCCGCTTGCTGCCCTCCAGGGCCTGGCTGACCTTCTCTCGGGCCGCCCGGAGCTTGGAGATGCTGAGCTTGAGGTCGAGGGGTTCGTCCAGGGAATGCATGGCAAGTGGCAAGCGGGCGGGCCACTCTTGTCAAGGGAGGGGAGGTCGGGCTGTGGGGCTGCTCAACCTGTGGGGGGTCGGAAAGGAAAGGCTGAGACAACTGCACCTCCACGGACCCCCCCAGGTATGGTTATTGTGGAATTTATATACCGCCTTTCATTAAAACAATCCCAAGGTGGTTTACAGCAGAATTTAAAAACAAGATTGTAAAAATGACACAAAATGAGCACCTCTAACCATTACCGTGAAGGAAAACCCAACCCAGTGTATATCGGGGGGGCGGGGGCTGGCAGCCCCCTAGACACCCACACCTAGGGGGACAGCAGCAGCACCTTTATCACCTTTGGGGCTGACCACGGGGGTGCTGGGCAGGTGCACACAATAAGCAAGCAGGGTCCCTGCTTAAGCAGACCTGTGCAGGGAGGGGGTGTCTGCATTTTATGTCCAATATGAATACAATGAATATTTATATACCGCTTTTCAACAAAAGTTCCCAAAGTGGTTTACACAGATACAAATAAATAGAATGGTTCCCTGCCCCCAAAAGGGCTCACAATCTTTTTTTTTTTTTTTAAAAAAAGACACCAGCAACAGCCACTGGAGGGATGCTGTGCTGGGGATGGAGAGGGCCAGTTGCTCCCCCACTGCTCAGGAAAGACAATCACCACTCTGAAAAGGTGCCTCTTTGCTCAGTTAGCAGGGGACTGCTAACTATTGCTATTTGTCATATCGATCCCATTTTATAGCATCCTCTTTTATGATGATGTGGATGAAAATGGAATGCCATACTATTTCATTGAAAGCCACCTCTTTAACACTCTACGCCAGGACAGACCAAAGAAAGCACTGCTTTATCCAATGTGTAGTTAACTATGGAACTAGCTGCAGCTGGATGTGGTGATGGTCACTGGTGTGGACAGTTTTAAAAGGGGATTGGGCAAATTCATGGGAGGATAGGGCTATCAGGGGCAACTAGCTTGGATAGCTGTATATTTCTGTCCAGATCAGAGGGGGGGATGCCCAGGGTCACCAATGGGAGGTGCTGGTTGCCTTCCTCCCCCCCTCCCCCTGCCTGGCAGCAGTCTGGGAACTGTGGCACTCAATCCTGCTGGTCCCTCGGACAGAGAGATGCCCACGTTGGGTGCCAGGACTGCAGGGGGTCCAGAAGGGATGGCTGCCAGGCCCAGCCAGACACAGATCCGCCTCCCCCCCATACTGCAGGCTACATC
Source organism: Hemicordylus capensis (assembly GCF_027244095.1). Taxonomy (NCBI): domain Eukaryota; kingdom Metazoa; phylum Chordata; class Lepidosauria; order Squamata; family Cordylidae; genus Hemicordylus; species Hemicordylus capensis. The sequence continues at coordinate 5,212,970 of NC_069669.1, forward strand.
TCACCCGGGATGTTTGTGCGAGGCAGCAGCAGAGCGAGCGGCCACAGGTAGAGCTGGAAACGGAGGGGAGCAAACCACCCCCCCAGTCCCAAGGGGAAAAGGGCAGCTGCAAATCCTGCACAACACTGCTGGAGGGAGGCAGAGAAAGTTAGGAGCTCTCTCGTGGGTGGGAGCCTCTGTCAGAAGTGCGAGGAAGGAGACGCTCTGGAAGGAGCAGACCCCACACTAAGGAAAGACGCTGGGAAGGAAGCCAGACCCCCCAAATGGGGGAGCCTCCCACCCACCCAGGCAGGCAGCAAACAAGCCACGAGGGAGATGGGCTCAAGGACTGAGCCAACCACTTGTCCCCTCCAGGGCACACCCGCACGCGTGACTCTCATGCTCTTCAGAGGGCAGCAGTGTGCCTGTTTCTGCTCCCTTTGGGGAAGCAGAGCAGGCACACAGCAGGGCCCCAACACACCCTCCACCAGAAGCCTCAGCATCTCTGCCAAAGCCACGCGTGCCCAGCTTGCCCTCTGAGCCACCAGGGAGTAGCCACCCCGCCCACTGACCACAGCCCGGCTGGGGAGGCAAGCAAGGGGTGCCCTGCCAGCACCTCCCAAAGCAAGCGGGCTTGGCCCCTCCAGGCAGTGCTGCAGGGCCTCTCAGGAGGCCACAGGGAAAGGGAGGGAGCGCTGCCCCCTTGCTCTGGCAAACTTCGGGGGGCCTAAGCCTGACTTTGCTGCCCCACCTTCATCTTCCTTCCGTGTCCATAAAAGGGCCCAGCCGCCGGGGCCCTCTCCTGGCAAAGCTGACCTGAGGGCGCTGCTCAGGGAGCAGAGCTGCTCTTATGGGAAAGGCCAAGTGTGCTGTCATGTCGATTTCGACTCCTGGCGCCCACAGAGCCCAGGAGGGTTTTCTTTGGTAGAGTACAGGAGGGGCTGGCCATTGCCTTCTCCTGCGCAGTATGCGATGCTGCCTTTCAGCACCTTCCTATATCACTGCTGCCCAATATTGTAGCATTGGGGATTCGAACCGGCAACCTTCTGCTTGCTAGTCAAGCATTTCCTCGCTGCGCCACTTAAGGTAGCTGGTCTTATGGTAGCAAGCATGAATGGTTCCCTTTGCTAGGCAGGGTCTGCCCTGGTTTGCATTTGGATGAATGACAACATGTGTGTACTGTAAGGGGGATGGGGCCACTCTGAGAAGAGCACCTGCCTGCTTGCATGCAGAAGGTCCCAAGTTCCCTCCCTGGCAGCATCTCCAAGAGAGGGCTGAGAGAGATTCCTGCCTGCAGCCTTGGAGAAGCCGCTGCCAGTCTGGGTAAACAATCCTGAGCTAGATGGACCAAGGGTCTGACTCAGCAGAAGGTAGTTTCCTATGTCCAAAGGGACCCTTTCCCACTGCATGTCCCCCAAAGGATGGAGGCAGAGTCTTTCTGGGTCAGGCTACAGAAGGTCCTTCTCAGCCAGTGGTCCTGAGCTCCCTGGAGGGGCTGGCCAGGCTCCCACCCCCACTGAATGCAGGAGGAAAGATGTATTTGGACCAGCTGTCCAAAGCAGAGCCAGATGAGACCCCCCTTTGGCAGCGTGGCTGCTAGTCGGAGTGCTGTTTTGTGACCTTTCTTTTGTTTCTGGTGCTTAGACGTCTCCATTCTCCCAGGTCTGTGTTTTTGGGGGCACTGCATGCCGCGGGGCAAAAGGCACCAAATCCTGTGGGGCCCCTTCTCTGAAGCAACCCCACCACCAGCCTCTGCCATGAGCCCCCGGCACTGTGGGGCCTTTGTAAGAGAGCGGCGGCAGGGAGCCCTCCCCCGCGCCCAGCCTAGCCCCACATTTGCAGCGCTGGCAATTACGCGGTGCGGGCTGCTCCGCTGAAGAAAGGGTCTGGGGGGCTTAGCCCGGGTTCCGCGCGGAAAGGAGCGGGGGGCGCTTCTCCGCCTCTCCCTCCGAGTCCGGCAGGCAGCTTGCCCCAATTCCGCCCCCCTCCCATCACTTCGTTCCAGCCGTCCAAGAAAAGAAGCGGCGGCTGCCTCTGGCGCAAGCCGGGGAGAGGCCGAAGAAGCTGGAAAGGGCGCCCCGCGGCGGTGCGTGGGCCAGACCAGCTTGGCTCCGCCTCGCCCAGTCTCCCCCCTCGGGGTGCCCGAGCGCCGCGGCTCCGCTGGGATCCCGCGGCGCTGCAGCCTCCCTTCCCCGGCAAGGTAGGACACGTCCACATCGTTCGGCCTCCCCCATCTCGGGGTCCCTCCCTCTCTCCCCAGCAAGGCTCGGCTGACAAGCGGCCCGCCCGTCTCGGCGGCAAGGAAGCCCCCGCCCCGCGCGAGCTGTAGCCGCCCCCTCCGCCGATGTGTGTGGGGCGGGGGGGGGGTGTCAGCCAGGAGCTCGCCCCGACTGAGGAAACCCTGCCCTGCCGCCGCCGCCGCCGCCGCCTTCTGGGGCGGGGTCCGTCTGGAAGGGCACTCTGCGTACGCTCAGGGGCTCGCTCGGCCCTGCCGCAGCGGGAGTACTGCCGACCCGTGCCCGCACTCCGTGGCACGAAGCGACGGGGCACCCCGCCAGGCCAAGGGCCCTGGGGAGGCCGGGGCGGTGTGGCTGCGGTGCCGCCCGGCTGGGGCTGTGTTTGTTTTCCTTCGGCTCTGACCCCTCCTGAGTTCCTCAGCCAGCCAGCCAGCCAGCGGCCCGCCCCGTCTGCAGCGGGAGCCAAGAGCCGGCCTGGCTCTTCCGAGCTTGTCTCAGGCCCCCTCCAGCAGGAAGTGGGGGGGGGCGCGGGGAGGGGGGGCTCCCTCCACAGGGCCGGGCTCCTCCCCTCCTCCCTCTCGCCCCAGGCAGGACCCCCCGCCCCCCAGCGAGCCCAGGCTCCAGGCGGCACCTGCTGACTCGCCCGGCCCGGATGGAGCAGGCCAGCTCCTGCTCTCCCCGGCTTGGCTTCGGGCCACCGCAGGCCGCTCAGACGCGCTGGAATGCAGGAACGCCGCCGCGTGAGGGTGGGGGGAGCCAGGCCCAGGCAGGCAGGCGCTGCAGAGCAAGCGGGGGCGCAGCGCGGAAGGGGTGAGGGCAGCCTCGAGCGGGGTGGGGAGGAGACGCTTGAAATGCACCCTCTCAGCCTTCGCCTGCCTTGCCCCAGCCAGCCCCCACCGCCACCGCCAAGCCCCAAGCAGCGGGGTTTTCAGCGCTGCCCAGCCAGACCTGGCATCTGCGCTTGGTCTTTCGGAGCTAAATGTGGCGCGGGGGGGGGAGCCCGAAAGCGCACTCCTTGCCCCCCACCAACACAGGAAGCTGCTAGACCTCCAGTCCATCTTGTCAGCATCCTCTGCACTGACTGGCAGCGGCTCAAGGTTCCAAACAAAACAGGATCCTCCCCTATCCGGTGATGCAGCAGGTGGGGATACGGCACTCTGCAGGCCAAGCAGGGGCTTTGCCCGAGAGCTGCAGCTTCTGCCGGTGAGCTAAGAGAGCTGCTATCCTGAGTCCCACCCTTGGTCCAGCCAGCTCCGTGCTGACTGTACTGACTGACAGCAGCTCTCCAGCCCACTCCGGATGGAGCCGCTCCGAAAAGAGCAGAAGGTTCCAAGTCCCCTCCCTGGCAGCATCTCCAAGATCGGGCTGAAAGGGACTCCTGCCTGCAAGCTTGGAGAAGCCACTGCCAGTCTGGGTAGACAACACTGGGCTAGATGGACCAAGGGTCTGACTCAGTATATGGCCGCTTCCTATGTTCCCATGTTTTATTTATTTATTTTATTTTTTACATTTTATATCCCACTCTTCCTCCAAGGAGCCCAGAGTGGTGTACTACATACTTGAGTTTCTCTTTCACAACAACCCTGTGAAGTAGGCTAGGCTGAGAGAGAAGTGACTGGCCCAGAGACACCCTGCTAGTTGCATGGCTGAATGGGGATTTGAACTCGGGTCTCCCCGGTCCTAGTCCAGCACTCTCACCACTACACCACGCTGGCTCTTCCCCAGTTAATCTCCTCTGAGCCCTTTGGGCGCTGATCTTTTGCCCCTGCCCCTGCTCCTCCTCTCCTCCCTCCCCAGCAGGCAAGGTCAGGGTGTACTGCTGGGAAGAGCAGGCCACGGAAGAGCAGGCCACGTGTGGAGATCTCGGAGGCCGCTCACACGGAGTGCCCGGGGCCCCTCCCGAGGCCCTTCAAGTGTGTCAGCTCAGAGGCATGCAAGGTGGTCGGATCCCCCACAGACGGGGTGCAGCTGTGACAGGAACTGATTAGGAAGGAGCCGGCAGCGGAAGCCCGTGTGGGCTGTGGCAGCAGCAGCAGCGGGGGGAGGGAGGGAGGCCCCAATTCCAGCCTCTAATTCCAGCCTCCTTTCCAAAGGCTGCTTGGCTTCCTCCCTGCCCCCCCCCCCCGCTTCATGGCAAGCATGTTTGGAACTGGCCAAGGGCCAGCTGTGTGGGGAGGGCTCTGCCCCCACCAACTGATTCTCCCCAGAAGAGACGGAACCCTGCCCCTGCCTCAGCAAGAGATCTGGAACAAACACACACACACACACACACACACACACACACACACACACACACACACCAGCAACTTCCTCCATGGGTGGGGCTCTTGGGAAGGGGCCGTTCTTAGGCTCTGTCAAGCCCCAGTGGCAGAGTGGGGGGGGCTCTCTCTCTCTCTATAGGCTGCCATCTCTGCTTAGCCCTCCTGCCTCGCATACTCTTCCTGGGGAGTGGGGGGCTGCGCTTTAGCTAATGGTGTGGGAGGGGGCTCCATCACTCCTCTAGACAGGCAAAAGCATGGCCTTCCATTTCCTCTTCCCAGGATGTTTATTCTGCGCTCCAACTTCTGCTCCGCTTTTCTACTGAAAACTCTGCACACAAGACTGTCAGCGACCAAGGCTGGGTGAAAACCGCTTTCCCGCAAAGCAAAAGACTGCTTTCACCCCACACTTTGAAAAGCAGAGGGAGAGAGATGCAACCCTCCCCACCCACCAGCAGCAGCGGCGGCAGCCTGCCAAGGGACCCCACTCCCCCCTTGCCAAGGCTTTGCCAGCCACACCTCTTGCCACCCATCCTGAACAGGAGACTTGCAGCTGCCCCCAGAGGCCTCCTGGAGGGCCCCATACATGCCCTCTGGCTACTCCCAGCCCTTCCTTTGGGACAGGGGGCTGCCCTGCCGACCCCTGCAGCCAAGTTCCAGGGGAGCTCGAGTCCTTCCGGGCCTCTTTCCTTCCCATCAGAAGCTGGGCTGGCTGCCCCCACAAGCCTGCCCCAGCTCAGGGCCCCGGGTGGGGGTGGCCTCGCCCCTTTGCAGATGTCCAGTTTGAGAACCAGACACCAAGGCCAAGCCCGAAGGGCGGAGGTCAAGCCGGCCTCACCGAGGCCGGCCAAGTGGCCCTGGAGAGTCCCACTGGCCACCAGGCCAAGTCCGACCTGCCCCGGCATGCTGGCAAACTGTACAGGAACTGGGGCGCCCCCAGGGGGCTGCCGGGCCCCTCGCCCCTGGAGGCTCAGGAAGAAGGCCGGGTGTCGCCACCCCTGAGGCATGGCCTGTGCGGGGAGGGGGGGCTGCTGCCTCCTTGAAGCCACTGCCTTCCCCTCAAGCCAGCGGCCTCACACTGGATTCCTGAGCTCCTCCTGGGAGCCAGCCTGGGTGGGGCTCTCTGGATGGGAAGCCGCTCCGACTGCCTCTCTCTCTCTCTCTCTCTCAGCTGCGGCGGCTGCCAAACCAAACTGGCCCCAGAGCACAAAATTCCTGGGAACAAGCCTTCCTAGAATCCAGAGGATCCGGGAGAGCAGCAGCCACCCCTCCCGGCTCCCGGGGGCGTGGGGGGAAGAGGCGCTTCAGGCCCACAGCCACAGGGCCCAGCAGGCTGGCCTCTGCTGCTGCTGCTGCGCTCAGGCGCCCGACACCCCTCCAGTGTCGGCCTCGCTTGTGCACAGCGGGGCTGTGAGGTTCAGCCTCAGCCTGGACGGGGAGCCCCGCAGAAGCCCAGCTGCCAGCCTAGTCCCGGGGAACAGGACTATCTCCTGCACCGGACCAGAGCCTGAGGCAAGGGTGATGGGCTCGTCTCTTCAGAACGGAAATCAAAGCAAACCCACTGTGGCTGGCTGAGCTTGGCAGGAAGGCTGATACTGGGTCAGGGACAGTCTGGGAGGCAGCTGGAAACGCTGAGCTGTGCAGGGCTCTGGTGGTCAGCGCTGCCCCCCCCCCACAGATTTTGCTAGGACTGTCAACCCTGCAGGGGGGCTCAGCCCCAGCTCTTTGGCCTGTCCAGTGGCTTTTGCTCAGGCCCCTTGAGTGACCCACACCCTCTCTCCACTGCCCCCACCCCCAGGCAGGTCCATCCCATCCTGACTCATACCAGTCCCAGCTAGGCATGCACTGGATGCGGTCAGAAAGCAGCCAAGCAGTTTGATTCAGGCTGTGCTCATCCTCTCCAAGAGCACATATCCCTTGGCTTAAAGCTAGGGCCTCTGCTCGCCTGTGGCGACTCAGGGTGTCCTCCAAGCAAGCAGCCAAGGAAGCCTTTTTGAAACAGGAGAGAACTAACTTCCCACACACACACACACACACACACACACACATTCCCTCTAATGGATTCCCAGATGTTGACTACAGCTCCCAGAATCCCAAGCAAAAGCCATTGCAACTGGGGATTCTGGGAGCTGTAGTCAACTACATCTGGGAATCCCTGTCAGAGAGAACACTGACCCCCACCCTTTCAGGATGTAGAGGGTGGAGTGAGGAACATAGGAAGCTGCCATATACTGAGTCAGACCATGGGTCCATCTAGCTCAGTATTATCTTCACAGACTGGCAGCAGCTTCTCCAAGGTTGCAGGCATGAGTCTCTCTCAGCCCTATCTTGGAGATGCTGCCAGGGAGGGAACCTGGAACCCTCTGCACTTCCCAGAGCGGCTCCATCCCCTACAGGGAATCTCTTACAGTGCTCACACTTCTAGTCTCCCATTCAAATGCAACCAGGATGGACCCTGCTTAGCTAAGGGGACCAGTCATGCTTGCTACCACAAGACCAGCTCTCCTCCCTGTACGCAATTCTATAAGGAAATTCTTGCGGGGAGGGCTACAGATCTCGGGGACGCCTACTGGGAGCTCTCTGGGCCTCAGTCAGGATAGGAAACCTCCAGAGCCAGGAAGGAGGGAGGGGAAGCCTCCCACAGTTCCTCACCCCTACGCTGAGCGTGCATGCAGCCCCACAGCTCCCACTTGAGAGTGGCACCCTTCAGCCACACCTCCTCTTCCGCCCCCAGGGTAGCATCAGTCTGGGGCCTCGTCATCCGAGAGGTGTGCAAAGGCAGGAGGCCAGGCTGAAACTCGGCCAGGCTTATCGGCTTCCTTCCTTCGTGACAGATGGACAGGCAGGCCTGCCCCCCAGAGGAGGGAGGAAGGGCTCCCCATTCCCCATGAAGGCGGCTCAGGGCTGGCAGGGGACACTAAGCTCTGCACAGGCCCAGCTGCGCCCAACCAGGACCCCACCCCGGGGGGAGAGGGGGCTTGCTCCCTGGCAGAGCGGACCCCTCACAGCTGGCAGGTGGGGGAGCCCCTTCTGTTAAGATCTCTAGGGCCAGGAAGCATCCCACGCCTGGGGGGGGGGCACTTTGCATAGAGTACGCCAGCCTCCCAATATGCATCCCCAGCCCTCCGCCTCCTCTGTTAGCAAATTCAGAAGGGCCACCAAGGCCAGACTCTGAATGCTCAACCTTTTATGGACCAAAATGCTCCTAAGGGGCAGAGAAAAACCCACTTTTTCGGGCTCTGGGGGCTGAACTGGGCAGCTAAAGGAGGGATGGGGCTGTGCTAAGCCCCCTGGGAGCGGGGGGTGGGGGGGATGCCCAGGATTATCCTCATGCACATCACCCGCAATCCAGGTCCCCTCTTCTTTCTGTTCACAGCCAGTGCCAGGAGGAACCTCTTCCCTGCCATGCAAAGGGCTGCTGCTGCTGAACTCCCTGCTCCCCCTCCCAGGCTCCCCTCCCTGATCTACGTAGGGCTCCTTTCCTTCTTCTGGCTCCATGACCACAGGAACATGGGAAGCTGCCTTATACCGAGTCAGACCCTTGGTCCATCTAGCTCAGTGTTGTCTTCAGACAGGCAGCGGCTTCTCCAAGGTTGCAAGCAGGAGCCTCTCTCAGCCCTCTCTTGGAGATGCTACCAGGGAGGGAACTTGGAACCTTCTGCTCTTCCCAGAGAGGCTCCATCCCCAAAGGGGAATATCTTACAGTGCTTACACATCATGTCTCCCATTCATATGCAACCAGGACAGAACCTGCTTAGCCAAGGGGGCAAGTCATGCTGGCTGCCACAAGACCAGCTCTACCAGCGGGGATTTGCACCAGCAGCTTCATGCTTGCTAGGCAAGTCATTTCCCGCTGCGTCGTTAGGTGGCTTATGTGGGGAAGAAGACCCTTGGAAATCCTGCGTTGTGGAGAAAAGCTCAGCAGGCGGAGGGGTGAACCGGGGGTGCCATGGCCAGGGGAAGAGGAGGAACAGGACCCAGGTGTACCCCACGATCCCTGAAGAATCTGATCCAGAGAATGCTCTCTGCCAGCCTGAACCAGGCGTGCCCTCCATCCATCCCCGCAGGGAAAGTTCCCCTCCCTTGGTCAGGCGAGCGCTGCTTGGCTTAAAACCGAATCTCGCCATCTCCGCAGCTGGGGGGCTTGGGAAACTGCCCGAGAGATGGCAGCTCCTAGGGCACCCAGCTGTTCCTGCGGAGACTTGGCCATCGGTGGCCGGCCTACAGCTTCTGTGGGGCCCAGCCGGCCAAGGAAGGGGAGCGCAGCAGGGCTGTGGGTGTCTCCACCTGGGGCTCTGGAGTCGCCCCCCCCGCCGCAAGAGCAGCCAAGGAGAATGCCCGGGAGGGGTGGGGCTGTGCTTCCTGGCAGGGATGGCCTGGCCCCCGCCTGGGCCCCCCGGAGCACCTGCCTCTGTCCTCCTCGCCCTGCTCGCCCAAGCACAGCCGCCACCTCAGCACAGCACGAAGCTCGGCCTCTTTGGACGCAAGACGTGCCGGGAAGGAGCCGGCGGTATCCCGAGCACTCCACCTGGGCAGCTGCCAAGGGGAGCCTGCCAGGCCCCAAGCTGTCTGCAGAGCCGCAGCTGCGAGGCAGAGCCAGCCAGAAATAGTGGGGCGGGCGGGGGGCAGGGAAGAGGAAGGAAAGGGCCTGCAGGCATCGGGACAAGTCTGCGGGGTGGAGGGCAGCGCTGGGGAAGGAGGACCAGCAAAGGAGAGAGACGGTGCTTGGCAGAAAGGAAGACCCCGCAGGCGAGAGCCCTGCAGAAGCCCATGCCTTCTGTTCAGGCTAGAGGCGAGGGCCAGAGCGGGGAGGGGGGGGGCTGTGTCCAAATCCGTGCCCCAAAGCTGCCCCCTCTCATCCTAACCGACCTCACAAGAGTTGCTGTGCAGCATGGATCGGAACCCAGGTCTACAGATCCACCAGCCCCCATGAGTGCCCCCAGCCCCCTGGTAAGCAGGATGCTGGGCAACCCACAGATCTCCTCACCCGAGGTCTCATTTTCACTGCCATTTTTGAGGAGGTAAGAAACAGCTGCAGTCCTTTCCCAGCAGGAGATGAGCTCCCCCCCACCCCGGTTTCTTATCTCCCAGTGCAAAGGGCAGAAGACACCCCACACACACACACCCCCGCGCCCCTTCTCTCCCAAGGCCTCTGCCTGTGTGCTAGAAAAGGATCCGAGGGAGGGGGGGACTGGTGGTGACCACAAGTAATGGCTGGCTAGCGAGCGAAACCCAACACGGTAGATCCGTGACCTTGTACACCGGCTCGGGCTCTTGGGAGGAAGGAAAGGGGAAGAGACTGTGTAGGAAGCGGCTTCCTACTGAGTCAGACCCTTGGTCCGTCTAGCTCAGCATTCTTTGCACTGACTGGCAGTGGCGCTCTGGGGTTTCAAACAGGGAAGGGCATTTCCCAGCCCACCGGGAGCTGCGACCAGGGACTGCATCTTCTGCAAGCAAGGCAAGGGGCTCTGTCACTGAGCCATGGTTCTCCCTCGAAGCCATTCTAGATATCATTTTAAAAGTTCCATGAAGGGCCACCCTCAGGTGTCCTTTGGAGAGCTGGCCTTGTGGTAGCCAGCATGAATGGTCCCCTTTGCTAAGCAGGGTCTGCCCTGGTTTGCATTTGAATGGGAGGCTACATGTGTGAGCACTGTCAGATATTCCCCTTAAGGGATGGGGCCGCTCTGGGAAAAAGAGCACCTGCCTGCTTCCACACAGAAGGTCCCAAGTCCCCTCCCTGGCAGCATCTCCAAGATGGGGCTGAGAGAGACTCCCGCCTGCAAGCTTGGAGAAGCCGCTGCCAGTCTGGGCAGACCATCCTGAGCTAGATGGACCCAGGGTCTGACTCAGCAGGAGGCAGCTTCCTAGGTTCCTGAGCAGCCACAGAATGTCTGGGGTCAGTAAACGGGTCAGCTCCACCGAGAGGGCTGACGCCAAGGCAGGCGCTGCGCAGACGGAGCAGCGAAGCGTAGCATGTTGGCCTTGGGCCGGGGAGAGGGTCACGGCCGTGCTCCAGGCCTGGCTTACCTCACAGGGCTGCTTTTACTTGAAACGTATCACTCGTCCAAGTGGCTCAAAATGGTTCCCGGCACAAAGGGATAAAGTCATACACACCAGAGCTATCTCGGGCTAATCTATCTCTATAGAGCTATAGCCATATAATCTATCTCTACAGCTATCTCTATAGAGCTATCACCTGGCTAAAAAACAAATGGAAACTACCGCAGAAAGGACCTAGCCTGTGGGGCAAGAAAGGTTTGCCATCTCCCCCCCCGCCCCCAAATCCAATAAAGAGCTAGCTCCTTAAACCCCTTCAGGAAGAAGGTTTCCTGAGTTTGAAGGCATGTCGTAGTGACAAAGTGGCGGTGTGGGGGGGAAGAGAAGAATAAAACAGGGACCAAGACATCAGCACCAAATGCACACACTGCTCCAGCAGCACCTGCCCCAGAGATGCTGCCCCCCGCCCCCACCCAGAGGAAGCTTCCTGTCGGCTTCTCAGCCTCTTTCCTCTGGGACTGCCCTGGCAATTATTAATTATTATTATTATTATTATTATTACTACTACTACTACTACTACATTTATATCCCGCTTTTCCTCCAAGGAGCCCAGAGCGGTGCACTACATACTTGAGTTTCTCTTTCACAACAACCCTGTGAAGTAGGTCAGGCTGAGAGAGAAGTGACTGGCCCAGAGCCACCCAGCTAGTTTCACGGCTGAATGGGGATTTGAACTCGGGTCTCCCCGGTCCTAGTCCAGCATGCTAACCACTACACCACGCTGGCTCATGCCTTCTATGCCTGTGGGGTTGGGGCAACCCTCCCCTCTCCAGCCCGGGAGGGGCTCTCCTTGCTGCTACGGGAGCCCAAGTAAGCCTCTTCCATCTGACCCGGGGTGGGGAAACCTGGCCCTAAAAGCTGCTTTTGGACATCCAGAGAGGCTGGGAGTTGTAGCCACCAAACAGCTGGAGGGCCAGGTTTGCCCACCCCTGCGAGTCTGACCTGCCCATGTGAACCTCAGAGAGGAAACGGGAGACCAAACACTGAAGGGATGGTGGTGCCGAGCACTGGGGGGGGGCACAGGTCAGCAGTGGGGAGGCTCACCCAAGAGTCTCACACTTTTTGCTATGTAAACTGCTTTTTTGTTGTTGTTGAAAAGTGGCATGTAACAGCAGCAGCAGCAACAACAACAACATCCTCTCTCCCTCAGGTGGCCGTAAGCCAGCTCGCCATGACTCAAGACCAGCCGAGAGCCATGACCAGACTGCAGAGTCAGGAGGGCACTCTCCAGTGGGAGAAGGTTCTGCCTCCCGGGAGCACCAGGTAGCCCACTCCTCATTTCCAAACCTGCCAAAGACTCATCCGACTTTGGCAGGTCTTTCTCCAGACCATGAGGACGACAAACATGCTGCTTGACATAAAGAACCCCCAAAGCGGAAAGTTCCAAAGGAGCTCAAAAAGCTCCTAGATGCTGCACCAGAAGACCAGTGTTCCCTAGAGCAGGGATTCCCAGATGTCGTTGACTACACCTCCCATAATCCCCAGCTGCAGCTTATGGGAGGTGTAGTCAATGACATCTGGGAATCCCTGCTTCAGGGAACACTGCAAAAGACCCAATGTTACCATCTGAATGGTCATGCTAGGTCAAGGGTGGGCAAAGCTGGCCGTCCAGCTGTTGAACTACAACTGTGGCTGGGGATGATGGGAGTTGTAGTTCAGCCACAGTTGGAGGGCCTTCCTGGTGGCGGCACCTCGGCTTTGGAACGTGCGAAGAGGGCCCAAGAGTTGGCTGCCTTCCCCCACCCCCACAATTTGGCCCACAGATTTTCTTTTATCGGCTAAATTATCATCATCTGCTGCTGCTTTATTATCCATTCTTGTACTGTATTTCAATCTGTTTTTGCGGCTTACTGCGGACCGTCTTGGAGTTCTCGGCCTCTCCTCCTCTTCCTCCCTAAATGTCTCCAACTGTCTCTTAGCACTTCTTGTGACAGTGAATGCCAAAGACCATCTTGAAATGCCTTGAATTAGGGGTTGTACGGAGACCATCTTCATCTTCTCCATCTTCAACCAGCCACAGATTCATTTCTCAAGGCAATCCTAGCTCCTCTCTCTCCGCTATCATGCCTCCCCTCCTTGGGTGCCCTTTCCCCCTCCCCCAGATTTGAGCCCAGGGCTGCTCAACTCCGGCTCCCCTGCAGATGTTGGCCTACAATTCCCATAATCCCTGGCTATTGACTGCTGTGGCTGGGGATTACAGGAGTTGCAGTCCAAAAACAGCTGGAAGCCAAATTGAGCAGCCTTGCTTTAGCCATTCCATGGGGCAGGGAGTCCCAAGGGTGGATCCCCAGTTACTGTTGGGACTACAAGGCCATTGCAGCTGGGGAGGATGGGAGTTGTAGTCCGATAACATTTGGTGACCAGTGTCCCCTCTAACAGGGATTCCCAGATGTTGACTACAGCTCCCAGAACCCCCAGCTGCAATAGCTTATTCTTGTGGGAGCTGAAGCCAACATAATCCGGGAATCCCTGTTAGAGGGAACGCTGCTGGTCGTGACCCACACTTGGGACTCTCTAGGGGAGGATGAGAGGCACAGAGAGAAGGGATACCCAGATGTTGTTGACTACAACTCCCAGCATCTTCAGCTGCAATGGCCTTTGGCTGGGGATTATGGGAGTTGTAGTCAACAACATCGGGGAATCCCTACTAGAGGGAACACTGGCTCCAGCTCCCGGTCCTTCTGACAGCCCTTTGCCAGCCCCCTCTCTTACATGGGGCAACCGCCAGGGATATTATTGGGTCCCTGTCTAAATTTTGTTATACATTGACCAAACTAAGAGAAGCTAGAGCACAGCAATCGGTTACTGTCAAAGATTCCTGATTTTATATATTTGATGACATTTTAGACTTTGTTTCCATTATTGTTTTCTCTTTTTACTGTGTATATTCTGTGTATATTGATGTTTGATCTAAGATCGTAAATAAACAACTCAACTCAACTCAACTACATGGGGCAACCAGCACAGGGCACCCGGTTCCAAATGCAGCCTCATTAAAGAGTTTGTGTTGGGCCTGAGATCTGCTGAGATGGGTTCTTCCCAGTGCTAGGGCGCCCTTTGACTGCATGGAAGCTGGGGCTGAGCTGCTAGGGGACCTGGGGGTGGGTGGCCAGGGGCTGGATGGCCAGGGCGCTAGGATCAGCCGGGAGCTTTCTGGCTCACCCAGCAGGCAATGCAATGCAAAGGCACTTCTTTACCTACCTGCATGCCAGGACTGACTCTGCCTTTCCCAACTCCTGCCACGGAGCCTCCAGCTTCAGAGGCAGCATACCTGGGAGTCCTGGGACCAACCTTAGGGGCCCTCTGGCCGCCAGGGGACAAGCACAGGCTAGCTCCCCTGTGGTCCGCTCCCACAGGCCTGCGCCTAGGGGCGCCTCCGGAAGGGGCGCCTGGAACCCTCCTTTCCTGCTCCGCCCCGCCACCCCGAAACAGCCCCCTTTCCCTGACATTTCCATCCGGCCAAGCCAGCCTGCACTCCAGGGGCTCCCTGGCCTAGTTCTGCACGGCCCCACCCCTTCCTGTGCTCCTCTGCACAGCTGCTGCTGCTGCGGAGCTGGGTCCTCCCGGCCACGTGGGCAGGAGGTAGCAGCTGGGGGGCAGCACTGGCGCGGGCGGCTGGCTGAGGGGTGAGCGTGGGCAGAGGCTCCGGCTGATCCAAAGCCCTGGGAGTTCCAAAGTTCAAAACAAGAGGATGAGGTTTCAGCAGGAAATAATGTCTCACCCAAACACTCCGCCACATGCCAGCAGCCAGGCTCCAGCTTGGGAGAGAAGAGGGGACACACACACACACACACACACACACACACACACACACACACCCCACACTGGTGCATGGAACTCTTGGTTTGGTCTTGAAGGAGGCCTCTCCCCCCAACCACCAAGGGCAGCTCAGACCTCCCAGATTCCTGGGCTTCTCCTCCGCACAACCCCTGCAGGGGAGCATCGCACAACACGAACTGGGTGGGAGGAAAGGAAACCTCACTTTAGCAGAAAGCCCTCTGCGCCCCCCCCACCGCATGACCAAGGTCAAGCAGGAAGCAGCAGCGCCCACCCCCCCCACCCCCACCAGCAAAGAGGCAGCTCTGCAGCGCCCCCTTGCAGTGAACTGGAGACCAGCTGGAGCACAGGCTGGATTTTTAAGTCCGGTTCCTTCTCTCCTGCCAGGTGGTACTCAAGGCATTGCTGAAGGGGGGGGCGGGGGCAGTGGGAGCCAGCTCTGGGCTGCCCTTCACACATTACTCCCCCGTCCCATCAAACGCACACTTTCTAAAAAGGGAGAAGTGTAGCTGAGACAAGCAGATGCACCAAACGCTCGAGAGTCAAGACTGGATGTGCCACCCCCGGCCAGCCACACAGTTCTGGACCCTCCAGGTTTGCTGCCATGTAACATGTGAACAGCCTGGCAGGGGGAACAGTCCTGAACCCACCAGATTCCTTATCACCATCATTCCCAGTCGGGCAGCTCCAGAGTGCAGTGTGACCTGGTGATCCGCACAGATCCTGCTTCCCCTCCAGTTACCAGCTGGATGGTCCAGAGCCAAGATGGTTCTTGTGGAAGCTTCAATGGGGACTTTGCCACTCTTAAATCGGAGGGGACTCCGAGGAGAAAGAGGAGGGGAGGGCTGTGGAAAGGCCAGAGCCTCTCCTTGACAGGCGCAGTGACTGTGGGAAGGTCCCATAGCGGGGGGGGGGGCCCTCCTCATTGCAACCCCAGATGGCCTTAAGCCTGCAGCGCTGGTGGTAGCATTGGGCGTGTGGGGGGAGGTTTTCCTATTTTGTGGCCTCACACTCTGCCCCCCCCCCCCGTGCTAGCAGTCAGAATGGCCATTGGGCGGTGGTGGGTTAACAATGCCCAGATCCCCGCCTGTGATTATGCTTTGCGGGGGGGGGGGGCGCTACCAGGTGAGCATCTAAGGAGGATGGGCAGGCAGCCTGCTAGTCTTTCCAAGTGCCTGCAGGAAGAACACAGCGCCTGCCCCAGCCCTGCGAGTTCAGCAGAGGGTGGGGGATGCACTCTGCATGCCCTCAGAAGCCCTGCCGCGGCTTCTTTGATCTCTTTCCACAGATAGGTGTAGAGTCCTCCTCCTCCCCTCCGCCTCCAGCATCTGCCTGGGGTAGAGGGGAGGAGGAGGGGAGCAAGTTCACGCGAGGCAGCCAGTCAGCGCCCCCCCCCACCCCACCCCCGGCAGGCTGAGGCTGGGTGCGTGTTTGCTCCCTAGCGGAAGGCGGGATTCCCCCCCCGCCGCGCGCGACGAGCTTCTTTGACATTCCGCGAATATCTTTCCGCAACCACCCCCCCCCCGCCTGGATGGTGCAGCTGGGACCCCAGCCCTGGAGCGGGGAAGGCGGAGGAAGGGCGCACTGCCACCCTGAAGTTCTCCATCTTACAGATCAAAAGAAGAGGCGGCGGCGGGGGGGGGGAGAAAAGGACAATAGCACCGAGCCGGCTCACCAATCACCAGCCCCCCCCCAAATGGCAACGGGCAGCCCTGCTAGATACACCACCGCAGAGACGTGACCCCCACCCACCACCACACACACGCCCTCTTACCTTGGCTCTGGCCGGGCGCGGACCCGTGGCGTCTAGGCGCGGCTTTGTGGTGGGAGTGCGTGGGGCGGGGGGGCAGCGGCGGGTCTCTTTTCCCCTCCGGGCCCCCCGGTCTGGGCGGGATCTCACAGCCGGCGGCGACCTCCGGGGGGTGACGCGCCCGTCCGCCTCTTCAGCCACCCCCACCGGCACCGACGGGGCGCACCGCCGCAGCGCCACATCTGCGCCTCGGGAGGCTGGGAGGGCCGGGAAGCGAGGCGAGGCTGGGGAGGGAGGGAGGGAGGGAGGAGGAGGAGGGGTCCCCCCCGGCGAAGGCGGTGCAAAGGCGAGAGGCGGGCGGGCGGAAGAAGGTCTCGCTCTCTCGCTCTCAGCCCCTCTTCCCGGCTCTCGGGGCTTGTCGCTGGCGAGCAGGAGGTGGTGGCTGCGCCTCAGGGGCGATCGCCTCTTTGCAGGGGGGGAAGGACAGGCACGGATGCGGGGATGTGTGCGCGGCGGCGGTGTGGGGGGGAGGGAGTTTGGTGGCGGCGCGTGTGATTTATGGCCGCCCGGCCGCGGATCTGCTGCAGGAGACTGACCAGCCCGGCTCAGGCTCAGCCCAAGACTCCATTGCCAGGACTGGAGAAACCGCCCCCCACTGGGGGGGGGGCAGAGAGGGATTGAGCGCATGCCCGCCCCCTGGCTCCTCCCCCAGGCAGGAAGGCAGCACCCAGACAGGCTGGGGGAGGCGGGCAGGGAAGGATGATGGGCGCCCCCTCCCCCGGATCCTGGCTAGGGCGGCTTTCCCATCCGACCGACCAGCCTCGCCCCCGCCCCCCCCAAACACCACCCCGAGAGCCAGGGAGGGGGGCTGCGTCCGCTGTGTGGGAAAAGGCTGGGCGGGGCTTGCGCAGGACTCCTGGGTCCTTCGGGCCGGGAGGAGGAGCAGGAGGCGGACAGCCGGGCGAGCTGCCGCGGGGCTTTGTCCTTGAGAGCGCCTGGCGGGGCTCCAGCTGCCCGTCTTGCTGCGCCCCAGCGGCGGTAGTAGCGGGATGCGAAAAGCAGAGGCCGACTCTCGCCACCTCCAGCAAGCGGGACGGCGGCTTGGCAGCCGCCAAGAGAAAAGCAAAGCCGGCTCCCAACCCACGGGGGTGGTGGGGGTCCGGCGTGCGGGCAAGGGGCGAGCTTGGGGCCACCTCCTCCAGCCGGGGCAAGGAGAACCTCGCGGGGAGGGGGAGTTGTGGAGAAACTGGATACGTGTGTGTAGCTGCGTACGCGAACAGGAGCAGACTGCGGGCTGGCCTGGGCATGACCCTGGCGACGGGCGGGTGCTCTGCTTGAGGCTGCTGCGCAGGGAAGGGAGGCCCTCCTTCAGGCCCCCTGGGGTGGCCTCTTTCTGGTCCGGCCTTGACCGCCTCCCTTCACCGCTTCACTGGCTCACTGGCCCGTAAGGAAGTCCCTCGCCTTACAGACGGGCGCAGAGCTTTGGACTGGTTTCATTCAGGCTCTGCAGGATCGGGGCCGTGATGCTGGGCGGGGGGCACAGATCCGCGCCTCGTGCTCTGACGTTGGCGCCCCCCCCATTCCCCCCCCCCGGGGAGAGCAGCCGACCACCCACTCCCTCCCTGAGGCGAGGGCACTGCGGCTGGCACATGTGGCCGGCTGCCCCCGCGTGGGTAGCAGGAGGCAGCTCCTTCCGGAGGCAGGATGCTGAGGGCCGGGGAGGGGGGAATGGATCGCACACCCCGCCCAAAGATAGGAAGTGCACGGGCGAGGGGGGAGCAGCGGGGGGGGGGAGGAGGAGGAGGAGGAGACACATTCTTGAAACATGACCAAGTGGAAACTCCCTCTTGGAGGCGCGACTCGCGCGATGGGAGGGAAGAGGCAGCTTCCTCTCCTGGGCCCCTTGAAGGCTGCGAGGGGGTGTGGAGGGAGCGGGGGGGGCCTCCTGCAATTCCTGGCCTGGCCGCAGAGTTTCCCCGCCCCTGGCACTCCCGGGGGCACCCAGAAGCTGTGGAGCAGGGCTGGGAAAGAAGCCAGCCGCCGCCTGCAGCCAGGCAGGTGACTCTTGGGAGCCGACCGTGGGGCCTGCCCAGCAGGCTGCCTCTCTCTTTGGCTGCGCGGGGAAGTTGCCTCCTGCCGAGTCGAACCCTCGGCTTAGAATTGCCTCTGCTCTGGCTGGCAGCAGCTCTCGGGGGTTTCAGACAGAGCCCTACCTGGAGGTGCTGCTTTCACCAAGGACTGACCCTGGGACCTTGTGCATGCAGAGCAGGGGCTCTGTCACTGAGCTACAAGCCTTCTCTGTCCTCTGCCATGACACTGAGGGAGATCCTCGTTGGACCCCATCAATGTCTGAAATGTATTTATGGTCGTATTCTCACCTTTCTTCCATGAGGTCTGTAGGACTCCCAGGTTGTCTCCCATCCAGGTAATGTCCAAACCAGGACCGGCTTAGCTTCTGCAGGGCAGTTGGAGCACGTGCTCTTGGCCCATGCCCAGGCAACCCAGATGTGCCCCACATGGTCCCAGACAAGCAGGCTGGCATCTCCCAGAAAGGCCTGGATCGAGCATGCCCAGGGGCCACACCACACTGCCCCCTTGGAGGGTCTCTCTAGACTGGAGATTGCATCGCTCTCCTCTAAGGAACTCTGGCTGAATTGGGGGGGGGAGACCGCTCTGACCCCTTGTTCCAGGAAGGATTCCACACAGGCTGCCCATTCTGCATCTCCAGGATGGAGACCAGGTGAGCTGGCCTTGCGGTAGCAAGCATGAGTTGTCCCCTTTCCTAAGCAGGGTCCACCCTGGTTGCATATGAATGGGAGACTCCATGTGTGAACACTGTAAGATCTCCCTCTTAGGGGATGGGGCTGTTTCAGGCCTTGCAGGGAAGAGCACTTGCAGGCTTACATGCAGAAGTTTCCAAGTTCCATACCTGGCATCTCCAAGATAGGTCCTACCTGTAACCTTGGAGAAGCTGCTGCCAGTCTGTGTAGACAATACTGAGCTTGGCACACCCAGCAGCAGCATCAAAGCAAAGGACCAACAGAAACCCTTTCTCTTTGGCTTCCAGCTGCACACACACACAGACGCCATGTGTGCCCTGAGAAAGACAGCTTGGGGCCTCCTGGGGCTGGCTGGATACCTTGCCCAGTGCCAGGGCTGACTGGCACCACCTAGAGAGGAGGACAACTCTCTGGGAAGCTTCCCAGCTCTGGCTGCCTCTGTGGTCAGGCCCACCAGGGCTTCCTCCAAGGTATGCGCATGCACACACAAGTTTTGGGATGTCCGCTCAGTCAATTTTAGATCCCGCTTAGCCTGCATCAGGAAGGCTCCATTCTGAATGCACATAGGAACATAGGAAGCTGCCATCTACTGAGTCAGACCCTTGGTCCATCTAGCTCAGGATTGTCTTCACAGACTGGCAGCGGCTCCTCCCAGGTTGCAGGCAGGAATCTCTCTCAGCCCTGTCTTGGAGATGCTGCCAGGGAGGGAACTTTTATCTCTGCTCTTCCCAGACCAGTTCCATCCCCTGAGGGGAATATCTTGCAGTGCTCACACTCCCTTATACATGCAGCCAGGGAAGACCCTGCTTAGCTAAGGGGACAAGTCATGCTCGCTACCACAAGGCCAGCTCCAGAGTGGAAACAGCACACTGCCCTGATAAGGCTGCCCAGAACAGAATTTATTCTGAGCACAGATGAAAACAAATGAGAGGGAACCCTGGTGGGCAGGTTCTGTGGTCTTGAAGGAAGAAGCCCAGAGGGGCTCCTTGTGTGGTGTGGGCCCTACATGGCCATCCAGGTGTACCCAAGACACCGCCGTCTGGTCTGTTGCAGCAAGCCGGCCCCCAACTCCACTTCCTGGGGCCTTCCAGGCACTGCAGCCTCATGCAAGGTCCTCCTCTCTGGGCGCACTCTCCCTGGGCGGCAGCACCCCCCTCTGGCCTGGCACAGGGGTGCCACCTTGCCCAAGCTCCACAGGCTTCTGTGGGCACAGCACCATCTTAGGAAGGCGCCCGTTTCTGAGGGGGGCACCTGTAGGGGTCTCTTGCTGGCTTCCTCTGTGGGGCTTCAGGACAAGGGAGGCCAGGACTTCCCTGCACAGCATCCTCAGGGTCAGGATCCGAATGTCTCCTCCTGCCAGCGTCTGTCTCCCATAATAAGCCATGGTGATCTCTAAGGCTGACCAAGGGTGCCCCCTGGAGGTCGTCCCCTGTGTGCCAAGGCAGGAGAGTGGGCATGCGGCCATGGCCTGGGTCTCAGTGGCTGCTCCACCATGGAGGCTAGCCCTAGACACTTTCCCACCCCCACCCCACATGAAATCAGGCACCCCCTCGCAGAGGAGGATACTCGGGTGCGGCTCTCTGAGACCGTGCACTGCAGTGTGGGATTTGTGAATTGAATGGCAACGTTGCAAAGGATTCTGGGCCATGACGGCCAGATTGCACAGCACAGCTTCTCTGGCACTACCCCTGAACATTTTGCTTCACACTCTGGGTTGCTGACCCGGCCGGGGCTGACCCTCCATGTTAGAATAACCTCCTCTCCAGAAGACTCCGCGAAGGCTGAACTCAGGATCTCTACCTTGGTCGGCTGGCCAGTAGGGATGTACACAAATTGATTCAGCACGGCCCGCCAAATTGTTTCGGCAGGGCGAGAAGCAGTACCCAAGTCAAGCCGGACCTTACCTGCTCCTCGTCCACTCCACCGCGTTTCCTGCTGCGCTGCTCAGAAGTCTGTGAACAGCGGAGGCAGTGCACCCAGCTGCCTGCATGTGGTGGTGGGGCACACATGGACGCAGCCACGCACGGACTTGGGAGTGGCGCTCCCTGCCCCGCCAAAATGATCCCCACTGGCCAGCTCTTAGGTGGAAGGAGGAGCAGATGGGCGGCTTAACTGGGAACTTCACAACTACTTTTAAACCTGGAATCTAACCTAAAGTAAATTAAGATCTACTTGACATTGAACTGGCTATCTTACAAGGATGTTTTAATCGCTTCTGTCTGCTCAGAGCCCTTGGTATAGAAAACACTAACTTAAGCATGCATCTAATGGCTACATGTATTAACTTAGTATTTCCCTTTATGCAGTCATCTATTGCATAATTTGTCATGCTTATTATTGTAAAAGTTTCAGACAGAAACAGTTAACGTATTTGCAATATGGAAAAATATCTGTATATTTCTGTATATACCCCTACTAACTTGGCAAAGAGGCACCTTTTAATGTGGTGATTTTCTAGATTTAGCAGTGGGGAGAATAACTGGCCCTCTCCACCCCCAGCACAGGACCTCCAGTGACTGTTGCTGGTGTCTGTCTTGTGTTTCTTTTAGATTGTGAGCCCTTTGGGGACAGGGATCCATCTTATTTGTTTGTTATTTCTCTGTGTAAACCGCCCTGAGCCATTTTTGAAAGGCGGTATAGAAATCAAATTAATAATAATAATAAAAATATCTATGGTTCATCAGAGGGTGCCACCAGTTCAAAGACTCAAAGACCGGCCTTCTCTGTAGTTGCCCCGGGGCGGCTGCGGAACGCACTTTCTATTGAAATGGATTGATTGATTAAGTGCTGTCAAGTCGGTGTTGACGCTTAGGGACTACATAGATAGATTCTCTCCAGGATGAACTGTCTCCAACTTGGCCTTTTAGGTCTCTCAGTGGTGCATTCATTGCTGTTGTAATTGAGTCCATCCACCTTGCAGCTGGTCGTCCTCTTCTTCTCTGTCCTTCAACTTTTCCCAGCATGATGGACTTCTCCAGTGAGCTGGATCTTCTCATAATGTGTCCCAAGTATGGTAGTTTTAGCCTGGGCATTTGAGCCTCGAGTGAAAATCCTGGATTGATTTGTTCTATGATCCATTTGTTTGTTTTCCTGGCTATCCGTGGTATCCTCAAAAGTCTTCTCCAGCACCAAAATTCAAAAGCATCAATGCTTTTTCTATCTTGCTTCTTCAAAGCCCAGCTTTTGCATCCATATAGAGTCATGGTAAAAACCATTGTCCGAATGATTCTAATCTTTTTATTTTATTTTATTTTTAATTTCTTTTTGGAGCAGTTGGAGCTGCTCCCTCCCTGATGGTTTTTAGGAAAGAACTGAAGACGCATCTCTTCAGTCAGGCGTTTGGCTGGATCTTACTGATTTGTTGGTTTAATCTGAATTTTATGTTTTTTAATGTGTTTAAATTTTTGTGTGTGTAAACCACCTTGAGGCTTCTGCAATGGGCAGCATATAAAATGTATTACATAAATAAATATCTATATTATATGTTTGCTCCCCCAAACCAACAAAAGGGTGTTATTTTGCAATGAAGCTCTTTGTCCTGCTCCCCATCCTTTAGCTTTATGGTTTTGTCGGCCTGAGCCAGAGCCGCCAGCTGTGGCTGGGCTACAACTCTCAAGGGCCTCCACTCCAGCCATCTTGACTAGGGATGATGATCCAGCCACATCTACGGTTGGACAAACCCTTGTCTAAGCTTGGCAGAGCCAGGGCTGCACTGCCAATGCATTCTTGGCCCCTGGGGGGCACTTGTTCTGAATTTCCCCAGGTTTTCCTGCTAGTCTGAGTTCTGCAGCAGCAGATGAGACTAGGGCACTGAACTTTGGGTTTTGATGAGCAAGCTACAACAGCATTCCTTTAGAATCTAGTGGCATCTCATTATTAGTCATGCTGTGAATATCCTTCTGAACGTTGGTCCAGGATGTCTGGCCACAAATGTAAATCATTTCCTGTAGGCAGGTTGCAGTCCTCTCTAAGCTTGTGTTTATTTAACAACAACAACATTCATTTGTTTGTTTGTTTGTTTGTTTGTTTGTTTGTTTGTTTGTTTGTTTGTTACAATCATATCCCGCTCTGCAAGGTCACTTCGGCTGAGCAACTGGCCCAGGGTCACCCAGGGAGTTTCTGGGCAGGCCAGGAATTTGAACCTGGGTCTCGGTCTGAATCAAGCATTCTGATGATGCCAAGCTGGCAAAGATGTTGCCAAAGCAAGAAGAGCTGGACAGAGATGGGTAGTCCTTGGAGTACAAGTTCTCGCCCCAGAGGGTTGCCCTGGCAAGAGGCTGCCAAGTAGATTCTGAGCAGCGTGAAAGGTGAGGGGTCTGCCTGGGCGTGGCACCCTCTGCGGGGAGGCTCTCCTAGACAGGCCTCTGTGAATGAGCATGTGCTAGTGGGCATGAGTAGGTGTGGCTCCGAAAGGCCCCCTCCCCCCATATCAGGGGTTCCCAACCTGATGGGTTTCCAGATGTTCTTGGATCTGCACTATAGACTGAAGCTGCTGGGAGGCTGCAGGGCACTTCCTCGGCCACTAGGGGGAACCCAGAGCTTTGGCTTTGCTGTTGTCAAGGCTGGTCTGGATCGGGACCAGGGTGGATGGAAAGTGCCTGTTAAAGGGAGAGGCACCATCATTGCAAGAGTTCTTGCAGCAGAACTAGGCTCAGTGACTGGAAAATGGCTATGAGGCAGGTCACTGGGCGTTGCCCCTGCTAACTGGGGCAAAGAGGCCCCTTTCAAAGGGGTGATTCTCGTTATACATAGGAACATAGGAAACTGCCATATACTGAGTCAGACCATTGGTCTATCTAGCTCAGTATTGTCTTCACAGACTGGCAGCGGCTTCTCCAAGGCTGCAGGCAGGAATCTTTCTCAGCACAATACACCAGATATAACTGTAGTCAAGAAGAAAGAAAAACAAGTTAAAATAATCGACATAGCAATATCAGGGGATAGCAGAATAGAAGAAAAATAAATAGAAAAAATCACAAAATACAAAGATCTACAAATTGAAATTGAAAGGCTGTGGCAGAAAAAGACCAAAATAATCCCAGTGGTAATTGGCACCCTGGGTGCAGTTCCAAAAGACCTTGAAGAGCACCTCAACACCATCGGGGCCACAGAAATCACCATCAGCCAATTACAAAAAGCAGCTTTACTGGGAACAGCCTATATTCTGCCACGATATCTATAATAATAAGAGCAACAATATTGATAATAAAATCCTGGCATCCCAGGTCCTTGGGAAGGACTCAACGTCTGGATAAAACAAACCAGTCAATAACACCTGTCTGACTGTGTAAACAAGAAAATAATAATAATAAACCTTGGAGAGCTGCTGCCAGTCAGTGTAGTCAGTACTGAGCTAGAAGGACCAAGGGTCTGACTCGGACCAAGGCAGCTGCCTATGTCTCCTTCCAAAAGAGCTGCTGACGGGCCCACGGAGAGCCCTGAGCGCCTCTCCCGCCTGACAGCGCACTTTCAGCATCTGCCAGCCCGTCCCCTTTGACACCGGATGGCCGGGCTGTTTCTCAATTTGTGGGCAGCAGCAGAGCAGCCTTTGCCATCAGCGGAGCAGGCCTCCCAGGGACTCCCCCCACCCCACTGCGTTGGCTCCGTAACGTTTGGCTGTGCCTTGACTCTGCTGCTGCGGCACATCTGCTCTGCCCTCTGATTTCCGGTGCGCAGTGTTGCACCAGTGTGGACGGGAGGGAGTCCCAGCCCTAGGAGCCAGCAAGCCAGCCAGCTTGGCCGCTCCTCTGATCAGGCCCCTGCCCGCTCGCCTCTGTGCTTGCAGACAGAGGTGAAGTTCCTGGGTGCCTGGGTCGAACCGCCCAGAGATAAATGTTTGGGTGGTATAGAAGTTAAATAACATAACATAACATAACATAACATAACATACATCTCTGCCTTGCTAGTCAAGTCATTTCCCCACTGTGCCATTATGAGGCTACAGGCTTGTAGCAAGCATGAATTGTCCCCTTTGCTAAGCAGGGTCTGCCCAGGTTTGCATTTGCATGGGAGACGACGACGACTACTGCTACTATTTATATACCATTCTTCAACCAAAGTTCTCAAAGTGGTTTACAAAGAAAAATAGATAATACATGAATAAGATGGTCCCCTGTCCCCAAAGGGCACCCAATCTAAAAAGAAAAATAAGGCAGATACCACCAGCAGCCACTGGAGGGGTGCTGTGCTGGGGTTGGATAGGGCCAGTTGCTCTCCCCGTGCTAAATATAAGAGACTACCTGTGCGAGTGCTCCCAGACACCTAATGACACAGCAGAGAAAGACTTGACTCGCAAGCCAGAGGTTGCCGGTTCGAATCCCCACTGGTATGTTTCCCAGACTATGGGAAACGCCTCTATCGGGCAGCAGCGATATAGGAAGAGGCTGAAAGGCATCATCTCACACTGAGTGGGAGGAGGCAATGGGAAACCCCTCCTGTATCCTACCAAAGAAAAACCACAGGGCTCTGTGGTCGCCAGGAGTCGACACCGACTTGATGGCACACTTTACTTTACCTGTGTGAGCACTTTAAGATATTCCTCTCTCTGGCAGCATCTCCAAGATAGGGCTGAGAGAGATTCCTGCCTGCAACCTTGGAGAAGCCGCTGCCAGTCTGTGTAGCAGACAAGCCGTTGCTGGTATTGAGCTAGACTCCGTATATGGAAGCTTCCAAAGAGCAACCCAGAGGCCAGCCACTCTGCACCAGCCGTGGGGCGCTTCTGGGTGAGAGCCCATCCTGCTTGCAGAGGCCTTGCCAGCGGACAGATCCTGCAGGAAGCGGATTGCCTCAGGAAGCCCAGCCTTTTCTTCCCAGCTGGCGGCCGCTGCTGAGCACACAAACCCTTCCCTTGGGGTGGACCAAACAGGCTTCAAGGGAAGCAGAAGGATAGTCACCACCACTGGCTTCCATTGTCTGAATTTTGCACGGGAGCAGCTGGTCCTAAGGAGTCAGCGCACCGGGGGGGGGGGGGCACGCAAAGGAGGCACAGCCGCCTCTGCTTCCCAGGACTCACTGTGAATGAGAGCGGCATTGCCTGCAGGCTGGGCATATGTCATGTAGAGTGGCGCGGTTAACCTGATGCATGGTCAGCCTGCAGCGTGGAGGGGGGGGGGAGAAAAGATCAAATGGAACTTCAGGAAGCTGGGCCTCCTTTGGTGGTGCCCCGCCGCCCGGGCTCCTTAGGATGCATCTCTCCCATTTTTGCACACAGGTAATCCAGGTGAGACAAACCAGCACTTGGTGGCTGCTGTCAGCATTCAGAGGAGCTGAGGGGAAGGGGAAGCCCCAGCACTGAGCGAGAGTTTATAAGGCGATCCCGCTTGGACTGGCAGGTGGAGTCTTTCTGCAAAGCAGAGCGAGAAAGAGCAGTTACACGGCCATTGTTTCTCCACGCTCCCTTCAAACCAAACCAAACATTAAAAACACATCTCTTTACAGAGGACCCCTGATGTTTGAACTGCTGCTTTTAACTGGCGGGCTCTTTAGATGGTATCGTTCTCAGCTTTTAGCTTTTTATTAATAACTTTTAACCTGGAACTTTTTTATTTTTTAAAAGTAGTTTTCAGCGTGGTTTGAGTCTGGTCCTGTTTCATTTTATTCATCTTTGATTTGACATCGTGTCTATTTTACTAATGTCATGAGCCGCGCTCCCCCCCCCAGGGAATTGGTGTACTGGAGGGGAGGGGTATAAATGTTTTAAATAAATAAATAAAGATAAATAAATTGCTTGGAGGAGGGCACCAGTTCCAGAGCTGGCTGCCCGCACCCGCCCACAATGCCTCCCGCCTCTCTCTCTGTCTTTCTCTCTCTTTGCATAAAGCAGAACTGAATCGGAAAAGGAGCCGACCACAGCACGGTTAGACAATTCCCCTCAGCGTGCTTCCTTGCAGCTGGGGTCAGCCCAGCTCCTCCCAGTCAGCTGCAGAGGAGGAAGCTGAAACTAAGAGGAGCCCATCAGCAGAGGGTAGTGCCTCGGGCCTTGTTGACGGGGCGGGGGGGGCAGATTTGCTAGGCATACAGCCCTCCCCACCTGAAATTGTGTAATCTGTACTCCGATCTGCCCACGCTCCCTGCCTGTAGCAGGGAAAACAACGAGCAGTGGTGTGGCACCTTCAAAGCAACAAATGTAGGGATAGTGGGCGGGAGCTGCCATAGTGAGTCCGACCCTTGGTCCATCTAGCTCAGCATTGTCTGCACTGACTGGCAGCCGCTCTCCAAGGTTTCAGGCAGGAGTCTCTCCCAGCCCTATCTAGAGATGCTGCCGGGAACTGAACTTGGGACCGTCAACATGCAAGCATGCAGATGCCCTACACCAAGCTACGGCCCCCATCTCCTAAGGGAAAATTCACACAGAGCTCACAAGTATTAATTAATTAATTAATTGTTATTGTTATTATTAATTCAATTTCTATACCGCCCTTCCAAAAATGCCTCAGGGCGGTTTACACAGAGAAATAGTAAATAAATAAGATGGCTCCCTGTCCCCAAAGGGCTCACAATCTAAAAAGCAACATCAGACAGACACCAGCAACAGTCACTGGAGGTACTGTGCTGGGGGTGGAGAGGGCCAGTTACTCTCTCCCACCTAAATAAAGACAATCACCACGTTAAAAGGCGCCTCTTTGCCAAGTTAGTAGGGGTTGCCAAGTTAGTCGGGGTTATGTATGTAGTCACTCCTCCAAGTGCAAACCAAGGCAGACCCTGCTTAGCAAAGAAGACAATTCATGCTCACTGCCACAAGATCCAGTGGCATCAGGTAGGCCACTATGGGAAACAGGATATTGGACTAGATAGGCCTTGGCTTGCTCCAGAAGCGCTCTTCTTATGTTCTAAGACCAGCTCTCCTCCACAGTCTTGTTTAAGTGCCACAAGACTCTGTCGTTTAGTCTGCCCAGTGGCCGGGTCTCCGTCATCCTGGAATGGGATTTCTGGATTCCAGGAATTTTCCCTGCTAACTGGGCAAAGAGGCCGCCTTTTAACATGGTGATTCTCTTTATGGAGCAAGGGGGGAGCAACTGGCCCTATCCAGCCCCAGCACAGCATCCCTCCAGTGGCTGCTGCTGGGGTCTATCTTAGGTTTCTTTTTAGATTGTGATCCCTTTGGGGACAGGGGGCCATCTTATTTATTTATTTATTTCCCTATGTCAACCGCTTTGGAAACGTTTGTTGAAAAGCAGTATATACATCTTTGTATACCGCTTTTAGAAGTCGGAGACCTCCTTCTGCCATTGACACACCCCTTCAGCAAAGCGAGCAGTTAAAAAATCATGGCACCGTGAGAGGTCCAGGCGCACCTCCTGGAGGCTGGAGAGAGCAGGGGACCCTTCTTGGAACAGAGATGGTGTGCCTGGGACAAGGGCACCTGGACCCCATAGACCTATAGCCAGGGAGGGCTAAGGCAGACCCCCCCTCCAAGTTTTCTCCCCCACCCACACTAGGTTTTATGAACAAAGACTTAAAAGACTTAAACTCTCTATTGTAATGTAGTGGAAAGCAACCAAGGTGGTAAAACCTCCATACTTTTTTTTTTTTTTTGGCACCCACCCACCCACCCACATTTCACCACCTAATGGCACAGCAGGGAAATGACTTGACTAGCAAGCCAGAGGTTGCCGGTTCGAATCCCGGCTGGTATGCTTCCTGGACTATGGGAAACACCTATATCAGGTAGCAGCGATATAGGAAGGTGCTGAGAGCACATCATCTCATATGGTGTGGGAGGAGGCAATGGTAAGGCCCTCCTGTATTCCACCAAAGGCAACCACAGGCAGGCTCTGTGGTCACCAGGAGTCGAAATCGACTCGACGGCACACTTTACCTTTACCCCACATTTAAGCTGGTTATGGGCCGGCCTGTGAAGCCCCGGAGACCCTTTCTAGAGATGCATGCTGCAGTTTGCATCCTCTCCTTGGAAAATGCCGAGCCAGAGAGTGGAAGAGAGAGTGCACCTTAAGGCCGGGGTTCTCAGCTCTGGGTCCCAACTCCCCAGATGTTATGAAGTCCCATCATCTCCAGCAACAATGGCGGAAGGTATGGAGGGGTTTTACTTCTGCCCCAGGGGCCTTTGGCTTATGCATCTTAGAGCTTTGCTTTATGCCGTGAACTGTCATCATCTGAACAGACCTATTGGTTGAAGTGTGGGCTGTGATGCCACAAGCATGGAGATGACACCCAGCTGTACCTCTCCCTCCCATCGCTTCATCCCAGGGAGGCAGTGGAAACCCAGAACTGGAGCTCGGAGGCAGTTCTGGTGTGGAGGGCACGAAATCCAGATAAGACGGAGACGGTGCTGGTGGGAAACGATCTTAATCTGGAGGGAGGCTCCCAATCAGGGCTGGATGGGTTTGCAGGTCCCTAACCCAGGAGGGCCTTTTATCAACTCCAGTTAGTTTGCCAGCTGAAGCCCTGGCTGGAGGAACTGGATTTAGCTCCAGTTATCTGCGTGCTGGTTATGTTCAGACTAGACCAGTGGAATGTAAACATAAAGATAAATACAATGCAGTTGATGTAAGCCTGCCGTTGAAAACTGTTCAGCAATTTCCAGTGTGGTAAGAGGCACATGCCAGGCTGCTGAAAGGTGTGCGATGCTCAGACATATCACACCTGCCTTGTATCAACTACACTGGTTGCCAGTTTGTTTCTGGGCCCAGTTCAAGGCGCTGGCTATGACCTCAAACGCCCTCTATGGGCTGTCTGTGCCCCTATGAACCTACCGCAGCCCTAAAGACAGAATTGTAGGCCCTGCTCTTGGTGTGGACCCTTTGCAGCTCCAATACTTTTTGGGCCAGAAGAGAGCTACCTTGTCACCTCAAGCTGAAAAAGGCCCAATTGTCACCCTCCTGCTCTGGATAAAGGAAAAAAACACAATCAACCAAGGAACGAAAAAGATCCTCCCACAAATCTGCTGCCCAAAGGAGGGGCTTCATACAGCATAGTAAGGTCGACCATTGCTGCCGCCCCCACGAGGAGGAATGAGGCTCTAGCTGATGCTGGTATGGTCTGTGGCCTTTCTTTAGCTCACCACAGTAACACATCTGTTTATGGTGTGTGAGAGGGAGAATTGTCCCCTTTGCTAAGCAGGGTCCACCCTGGTTTGCATTTGAATGGGAGACATGTGAGCACTGTAAGATATTCCCCTTGATGGGGCCGCTCTGGGAAGAGCATCTGCAGGCTTGCAAGCAGAAGGTTCCAAGTTCCCTCCCTGGCAGCATCTCCAAGATAGGGCTGAGAGAGCTTCCTACTTGCAACCTTGGAGAAGCTGCTGCCAGCCTGTGTAGACAATACTGAGTTAGATGGACCAATGGTCTGACTCGGCATATGGTCGCTTCCTAAGTCAACTTTGTCCTGGCAATGCCCAGATAAATAGAACTGAACTGCAACCAGGCGGCCTTCTGGACAACAAAGGGAAGCGGGTGAGGGTGTCCAGGATGCAACTAACCCACGGCAACCAAAACCTGCAGCAGGGCTTGGCCTGAGCCAGCCAAGGGGTGCCCATGGCCAGTCTGCACAGCCAAGTCACAGAGAATGCTGCCACAGATTGAGCCAGCTCTTTGGCCTCCCATGGTCTCCTTTGAGGTCCTGGGAGAGAAAGATCCCTTTCCAGCTGCTTGGGATGCTTCCCCTGGAAATGCTGAGACCTGGAGCCCAGACACCTTCATGAATGGCAGCAGGCACCCCTCCCTTGAGCCACACAGCCCTCCTGCTAATGTAGCCTGGGATAAAATGCAAGGCCTTGCTCAGAAACCAGACCAAACAGCATCCTGTCCCCAAAACGGCATATGGAAGGGCTTCGGGTGCAAAGTAGTGGGGAAAGGTAACCTGTAACGGAGACGCGTCTGGTCAAGGGAACTCCCTTGCACCAGCTTGGTGAGCTTAGCTGTGGAAAGAGCTCAAAGTAGCCTTCCCCACAGTCGTCCTTCTCCTCTAGGCTCATAAGGACGCACTTCCATGAAGGATGCACAGTGCAAATGCTATGCTCTCCCACCGGGGTAACACACTCTGTCAAAATTGGAAATGGGGTACATGTGGGGATCAGAGCAGGGGCTCTACTGCTAAGGACCACATCCTGCCCTGCCCTGCCCCAGAACCCTTGAAGTCCGATTCTAGACAATCCAGGAATGTTTACTGAGGACTAGCAGCATGATTGGCTCCAAATGCCAACCTCATGGCAACAGGAGTAACTATTTTCTGAGTTGGTTTTTCACTACTCAGGTCAATACATTTCTCCCAACTGAGAGGTGACCCTGTCAGGCTTCAATGAAGCCTGTCAGCTTGCCTCAGGGAAATCCAAGGCATTGAAAAGAAAACCAGGATTCGGCTGGAGACCTGGGGGCGAGTGAGCATATAGTCCCATCCCCCAGACATCTTCTTTCCAGCCTCCTGTGCGGGCCTGCGAGGTGGCCCCCTTCAGTGCACCTCCAGCGCTGGGCGAGTCTGCCTGCATTTCTAACAATGGGGCCTACAAGTGGGCATATGTTGGATTGCAGCCTAGCAGGTCTACTTGGGAGTCAGTCTCGCTCAAGCCTATCTGCTTCTCTTCCCTGCCTAGTGCAGGACAGCAGGTCTCAATGAACTCCAGAATTTGCCTGCCCGGCCTCCCCACCCTGCTCAGCCACCTGAGACTGCGCGCTCCTCGGGGCAGGGAGCTGTCCGCAGGCAAGAAAGGATGCATGCACCCAGGCCAAGGAGCTCAGCTCCTGAAAAGACCAACAGCCGGAGACAACGTTTTACTAATCTGTTATCTGCTTCTTTTAATACTGTAAACCGCTTCGGGTGCCTTTGTCAAGGCAGAAAGGCGGCATAAAAATGTAAGTTAATAAATAATGAAGAAAAATCCCCCCCGCGTCTAGGGCTCCCTCCAACTCCAAGCGCCAAGGGAGGGCTGCGGCACGAGCGCAGGGTGCCCAGGCGCCGCAAGAAGCAGGCGCCTGCTTTGGGGCGCCCCCGGGTCACCCAGCAGCCCTGCAGCCAACCCGGCAGCGCCTCGGCTCGGCCGCCTTGCCCTGCCTCTGGCCCGGGCGCTCTGCTCCGCTCCGCCGTGCCAAGCCGTCAGCTGATGGGCCGCATCACCCCATAGTGGCGCAGGGAGCCGTCGGGCGCGGCGGGGCGCAGGGCGGCACGGGGCGCGGAGAGGCGCGGCGTGGGGCTCGCGGGGGCGGGCGGGGCGGCGCGCGGGGTCCGGCCCGGCCCGGGGGGCGTCCGGCAAGGCGCGGGGCGCCGGCAAATAGTCCTTTGTTTACATGGGCCGGTGGCTGGCGGAGGCGGCGCCGGCGGGGAGGGAGCGCTGCGCTCACTCGCTCGCCTGCTCGCACCAGCTGTTTCCCGCCTTGAGACACACACAGAGGGAGCCACACACGCACACGCCGCACTCACACACACGCGCGCACGCCCGACCGCCGCCGTTGCTGCTCCTGCTGCTGCACACGCCGTCGCCTCCCGCGCCGCTGCAGCTGCACGCACAACGCACCACACACACCACACACACGGCCCCGATCCCCGGCCCCCCGCCCGGGCCGGGCATGGAGTACTTCATGGTGCCCGCGCAAAAGGTGCCGCCGTCCTCGCTGCAGCACTTCAGGAAATCCGAGAAGGAGGTCATCGGCGGGCTCTGCAGGTGGGTGTGCGCCCGACGGGGCCCCGGCCCCGGGACGGGGAGACGAGGGGGCTGCTGGAACTGCGGCGGCGGCGGGTCTTTCGCGCTGGGCCCCGCGTGCGCTCCGCTGGTGGAGGGCAAAGACGAGGTGCTGCTTGCGGTGCTAGGGCGGCGGAGGGGAGGGGGCGCGCTCGGGGGCTCAGGCCGTGGGGGGCTGCGCGCTCCCCTCTCCCCCCAGGCGGC
The DNA here is from genome assembly GCF_027244095.1 of Hemicordylus capensis. Lineage (NCBI taxonomy): Eukaryota > Metazoa > Chordata > Lepidosauria > Squamata > Cordylidae > Hemicordylus > Hemicordylus capensis. The sequence continues at coordinate 5,245,642 of NC_069669.1, forward strand.
TGGAGGGCTGGCGGCGGCGGCGGCGGCAACAGCGGGAGCACGTGGGTCTGTTTGCAGGCAGGGTAGAATGTGCGCCCCAGCCATGCTGCTCCCCGAGCGCCCGCCCCGATCTTGCGCCCGCTGCTGCTGCTGTGTGGGACGGGGAGGGAGAGAGGGCGGAGGGGGGCTGCTGCCGCCGCCCGCGAGGAGACCCGCGCCGCCGAGCGGAGCGCAGCCAGGCGGCGGCGGCGGCGGCAGGGGCGAAGGCGTGCAGCTGGGCGGGCGGAGGGAGGGCACAATGCAGCCATGCCGCCCCGGCCCTGCGCGGCTCTGCTGCTCCTCCTTGCCCCCACCTCCCGTCGGGGCGCCCTGGTCTGCGCTCTCTCCTGCCCGGCCCGGGCTCTCCGCCTGCCGCCCTCCTTCCTGCCTCGCACGCGGCGTGTTGACTGCCCTGGCGGCGGCCGGGCCGGGCCTGGCCTGGCGGTGACTGTGCAGCCTCCGAAGGGGCGGGCCTTTCCGCCGCGGGCTGCCGGGACATGTAGTGCTTGCCTCGGCCGAGCCACGCTGCTGCTCCGCACAAAGGCCGCCGCCTGCGCCGGGCCCCGGCAGCCTCCCGCGCGCCCACGTGGCTCGCTGGTCCCGCTCGCTCGGCAGGCAGGGCCCGGGGGCCCCGCGCGACTCCGCCGTAGAGCTCTGTCCGTCCCGGCAGGGAAACCCGGAGGCGCGCTGCAGGCCTGAGCCATAACAAAGGAGCATGTGCAGAGTGCCGCTCTTTCGCCACACGGAAGGTTGCATCGCCTTCCCTCCTGCCTGGCTGACCGCGGCCTTTTAGCTCGGGAACAGAGCGCCTCTGCCCGTCGGCGTTCGGAGGGGCAGCCGCGCCTGGCGACAGGGCGGGGGTTACTTGGTTGGTTCTCTGTGTGTGCTGCTCTTCGTGCAAAGAGTTCAGGTAGCACACCTGGTCTCCCTCTCCCGGTAGGCTCACGACAACCCTGCGAGGTCGGCTGTAGTGAGCGAGTGGCCGGCTCCACGGCCCCCCACCCCCATCCCGGGTCTCCCGAGTGGGACGCTCTGAGCGCTGCTGCAAATCTCTGGGCACCTTGGCCGTGGGACTTGCCCCCATCCTTAAGGGTTAGGCGAGTCTTCCTGGCAGTGCCATTAGGGTGCAGATGCCCTGCTGGATGTAGGCAGAGCTTTGAACCCACAGCTGAGGAGGCCGGGAGAGAGAGGTTTGTCATCACCTTGTTTCCTGATGTGTCAGGCTCTGGGAGTTGGAAAGCCCTTGGTGTGGTCGTCCGGCCCCCAAGCGCTTGGGCTGTTTGGAAGCCTTCCTTATGGGGTTCCTCACGAGAAGCTGCTGAGATTCCCTTTGTGTGCGTGGCTGGGAAAAGCAAACTTTTCTAGAAAGATGAAAAGCAGCCCTAAGACATGGCTTGCCCAAAGCCTGGTGAGAACCAGTGAAGGCCCATCCCACGGGGCAATCTGTCTCCCTAGCCCCAGGGGCCTTCTTTTTGCCTTCAGATGCCGTGACTCCAGGTCTCTCTCAGATTCTCTTGTTGCACACTGGCCATTAACTTTTCCTGCTCAACCCTGGGCGTATTCGAAGGTGGCTTGAAAGTGGGTTATTGTGCATAGAAACATAGGAAGCTTGCTGTGTCTGACTCTTGGTCCATCTAGCTCAGTATTGTGTCTACACTGACTGGCAGCAGCTCTCCAAGGTGTCGGGCAGGAGTTTCTCCAAGCCCTACCTGGAGATGTGGCCAGTGAGTGAACCTGGGACCTTCTGCATACAAAGCAGATGCTCTACCACTGAATTATGGCCCCTTCTCCTCTCACAGTGTGTCTGCCCCATCTGTCTTTTGTCAAAGTGGCTTTGCAGGTTTTTGTTTTGCTTCGGAACCTGTTTGACCAGAGGCAGCCATGGGACTGAAGCCGAGCAATGGGGTTGCCTGAACACAGACCATAGGAGGCAAAGTTTCTCATGCTGTGGTCCGTCTCGATTGCGATCACCTTTGCTTGAGTAGCAGTGTGTTCCCGCTCGGGAGTGTCCGCCCAACTTTGGGAGGACCCTGCTGGGTGTCCTGTCTCCACCCCTGCAGTGGCCTGGCTTTTGCTGACCACAGGTCCCAGCATAATTTGCGGCCTGGCACACCCTCCGGTTTGTGGCCGTGGGCTTTCGGGCTTGAGCTCTGGAGGTCCGACATGTCCCCACAGCTGGATTCCCATCCAGGAATAGCTGGTTGTCAGAATGTGAGAAAAGCGCTCTTGATGTCTTAGACCAAGGCAGGGTCCTCTAGGCTAACTGTTGCCAGTTGGCAACCGGTTCTGTGGCCAGCTGGCCAGGCTGATGTGCCTGAGGACAATCACCTCAAGCGGAAGAGGAGAACGGTCCCCTGCCTGGGCCCAGGTGTTGGCTGCTCAGAGGAATACTGCCTCTGGACCTGGGCGAGAAGCTTCTGTTCCTCCTGCCCCATGTCTGTGCAAGGTGGTCTCCTCTCCTTCAGAGGCTCAGCCAAGGCGGGTGGGCTTTGTGGTGGCTCTGAGGCCTTGGCCTCAGACCCTGCCAGATGAGGTAAAGTGAGTGGCTGCTAGGGAAAGGGCCTTTCTACCTTTACCACCCGATGAGGTAATAGCCTCTGCAGTGAGGCTCATCTGGCACCATCCCTTTGTTCTTTTAGATGCCAGGTAAATACTTTTTTGTTTACCGCGTCCTTTTTTAAAAAAAGTTTTAAAATGTTGTATTTTATCATAGCTGTCTTTTGCTTTAATGTGCTCTTAATTGCACGTTTTTATTCAATCATCATTGTGGTTTTTTTTTTGGTGAGCTGCCCAGAAAACAATTGTTATGGGGCAGCTCACAAATAAAATTGTCCTCAGGGAGGAAGCTTGTTGGACTCCGCTCTCCCAACCCCCGTACTAGAGATGTGCACAGCATGAATTTTTTTATTTTTTTATTTGACCCAGTTTTGGCGCCTTTTCAACTAATCGGGGCTTGAATGGTTTAAAAAAGGGGCCAAACAGCTCTCAGATTGGATTCAAAGCGAATTTCAAAAATTGGATTCAAATCTAATGTCTCAAGAGGTAATTCGATTCGAATTCAAATCACCCAGATTTTGAGTCATATCAACTAAAAATCAAATTGATTTGCACATCGCTACCCTGTACTGCCCCCCAGGGTGTGTGGCAGGGCCCCCGAAAGCAAGAAACTGGGCTTCTACCATCAAGGGCCTGAGCAGCCGAAGTCTGCATGCAGAAGGGTGCCTGGGCTTCTGTGCGAGTGCTGACATTGGCAGTGTGGGGCATCCTCTGCTGTGAGCTGCTTCAGGGCTACTCTTGTCTGGATGCAGAGGTGGAGTCTTTGGCGCCAGTCAGGTTTAAAGATGGCCAACTTGCGAGCACCTGCTCGGATGCTTGGCCTCGTCTGTCAGCTGCAGAACAGCCATGGGCTGCATGCTTTTAGGAATGGCAAATGGGCCCCTATCCTGCCTACACGGCACACCCTCCTCCCCAGAGTTGCATTGCTAGCAGTCTTCCCTGTAGCAGATTCCCATGAGAAATACGGCCCTGGGCCACTTTAGGAAGGGTGGTATATACATTGAATATATAAATAAAATGGCCTTTGGCTGGGAATTCTGGGAGTTGTAGTCAACACCATCTGAGAACCCCTGTTACAGGGAACACTGCTGGGGACGCAACTCTGGCAAGGAGGGGATGCCACGCAGGCGGGATAGGGGCCCCTTTGCCACCCCCAAACAAGCTGCAGAGTAGCCACGAGCTGTGTCTCGTTGGCACGTGTCGGGTTGGAGGTCTGGCAGGTGCCTGCCTCGGAGGCTTGGCCCTGTCTGTCGGGGGCAGAGTGCCCAAAGGGTGCGTGTGTGTGTGTGTGTTTGGGGGTGGCAAGTGGGGGGCTCCCTCCCGCTTGCATGGCACCCCCTCCTTGCCAGAGTTGCATACCCAGCAGTCTTCCCTGTAACAGGGATTCTCAGGCATTGTTGACTACAATTTTTAAATCCCCCCCCCCATTTTACATTTTATATCGCGCTCTTCCTCCAAGGAGCCCAGAGCGGTGTACTACATACTTGAGTTTCTCCTCACAGCAACCCTGTGAAGTAGGCTAGGCTGAGAGAGAAGTGACTGGCCCAGAGTCACCCAGCAAGTCTCATGGCTGAAGGGGGATTTGAACTCGGGTCTCCCCGGTCCTAGTCCAGCACTCTCACCACTACACCACTGCTGGCCACAACTCCCATAACTCCCAGCCAAAGGCCGTTGCAGCGAAGGATGCTGGGAGCTGTAGTCTGGGAATCCCGGTTACGGGGGGGGGCACTGGACAGTAACGTGAGGGGGAGCTTTGGAGGGCCTAAGGGTTGGAGGGCCCGTGCTAACCCGCTTCCCCCCCCCCCTGCAGCCTGGCCAACATCCCGCTGACCCCGGAGACTCAACGGGACCAGGAGCGGCGGATACGCAGGGAGATCGCCAACAGCAATGAGCGGCGACGCATGCAGAGCATCAATGCCGGCTTCCAGTCCCTGAAGACCCTCATCCCCCACACAGATGGGGAGAAGCTTAGCAAGGTAAGAGACGGGCAGGCAGGCAACAGGGGGGCCCTGGGGTCTAGCTCAGGGGTGGGCAGACTTGGCCCTCCAGCTAAACTACAACTCTCATCGTTCCTAGCCACAGTTTGTTGTGGCTGAGGATGCTGGGAGTTGTAGTTCAACGGCATTTAGAGGGCCATGTTTGCCCGCCACTGGTCTGGCTAAACACCCCCTGCAGCTTCTCACTAGTCCTCATGGTTTCTGGGGTGCGTTCAGCTCCAGGGAAGGCGCTTTGGGGTTTTTACTATTAATAGTGTTACTAGAAATACTGCTTGTGGTGGACTGGGGGTTGCTCTATACATTCCTAGGGATCTACCCTCAGTAGAGAGATTACTGTGACCACAATTTAGGAGCACGCCGCTCCTTCGAGGTAGGCTGCCTCCAGTTGAAGACTGATCTAAAGCCACTGACCAGGCTTAGACGGAGGGTAGATTGCAGGGAAGCAGAGAGTAACCTCGGTCACTCACACTGGTTTTCAACAAGAGTTCTCCAAGCGGTTTACATTAAAACAACAACAGCCTGAAGGTGGCTTCCAGCAACTGTGGGGCTCACGGCGGGGGTGGGTGGGTGGTCGGAGCTTGACACCGGCCTTCTGGGGCAAGGGAAGGAGTTGGGCAATCTAGCCATCTGCTGACAAAAATGGCTGTCTACGGGCACACCGGCACAGGGGGCTGTTGTGGAAACAGCCTTATAGGACAAATCAAGGTAAAGTGTGCCGTCAGGTCGGTGTGGACTCCTGGCAACCACAGAGCCCTTTGGTAGAATACAGGCGGGGTTGACCATTGCCATCTCCCGCACAGTATGAGATGATGCCTTTTCAGCATCTCCCGATATTGCTGCTGCCCGATATCGGTATTTCCCATAGTCGGGGAAACATACCAGCAGGGATTCGTACTGGCAACCTCTGGCTTGCTAATCAAGTCATTCCCCTGCTGCTCCATGAATTGTCCCCGTTGCTAAGCAGAGTCTGCCCTGGTTTGCCTTTGGATGGGAAACTCCATGCAAGTACGGTAAGGTATTCCCTTTATGGGATGGAGGCCCTCGGAGGAGGAGCATTTGCATGTTGCCTGCAGAAGGTGCCAGGTTCCATCCTTGGCAGCGTCTCCACTTAGGGCTGGGGGAGACTCCTGCTTAAAAAATATATATATATTTTTTTATTTTTCATTTTATATCGCGCTCTTCCTCCAAGGAGCCCAGAGCGGTGTACTACATACTTAAGTTTCTCCTCACAACAGCCCTGTGAAGTAGGTTAAGCTGAGAGAGGAAGTGACTGGCCCAGAGTCACCCAGCAAGTCTCATGGCTGAATGGGGATTCCCGGTCCTAGTCCAGCACTCTAACCACTACACCACACAGGCTCTGGGCAAAGAAGCTCCCTTTTAAAGTGGTGATTCTCTTTCTTTAGCAGGGCCAGCACAGGACCTCCAGTGACTGTTGCTGGTGTCTGTCTTATGTTTCTTTTTAGATTGTGAGCCCTTCGGGGACAGGGATCCCTTTTATTTATTTATCTGTTTGTTTGTTTGTTATTTCTCTATGTAAACTGCTTTGGAAACTTTTTTTGGTTGAAAAGTGGTGAATAGATAGTTGTTATTGCTGACCATTAAAGAGGTCAAATGTCAAGTCAGCTGGTATCGGGATGGGTTTATTATTATTATTATTACTACTACATTTCTATCCCGCTCTTCCTCCAAGGAGCCCAGAGCAGTGTACTCCATACTTGAGTTTCTCTTTCACAACAACCCTGTGAAGTAGGTTAGGCTGAGAGAGAAGGGACTGGCCCAGAGTCACCCAGCAAGTCTCATGGCTGAAGGGGGATTTGAACTCGGGTCTCCCCGGTCCTAGTCCAGCACTCTAACCACTACACTACGCTGGCTCTCAGTGCTTGACGCGGAGAAGCTTGGAGTAGCTGCTGCCAGTCTGTGTAGGCAATCCTGAGCTAGATGGACTCAGTAGAAGGCAGCTTCCTCTGTTTTTGTGTTCCCATCCACACCCTGGTTCTCCCCCTGCAGGCAGCGATCCTCCAGCAGACGGCAGAGTACATCTTCTCGTTAGAACAGGAGAAGACGCGCCTCCTCCAGCAGAATGCTCAGCTCAAGAGGTTCATCCAGGTACCGGCTCTGGGGCTTCTGCTTTCTCTTGGGCCCAGGCAGCCCCTCTGCCCACTGAGAGTGCCCCTATTTCTTGCCCCAGGGTCTGCCCTGGTTTGCACGTGAATGGGAGACTACAAGTGAGCATTGCAAGATATTCTCCTTAAGGGGTGGGGCCGCTCTGGGAAGATCATCTGGGTTCCAAGTTCCCTCCCTGGCAGCATCTCCAAGGTAGGGCTGAGAGAGATTCCTGCCTGCAACCTGGGAGAAGCCGCTGCCAGTCTGGGTAGACCAGGGCTGCACAGCTTTGGCCCTCCAACTGTTTTGGGACTTCAGCTTCCATCATCCCCAGTCACAGTGGCCAGTAATCAGGAACGTAGGCCAATGTCTGCAACAGGGCTGAAGTTGTCAGGGTTGGAGACACAACCCAGCTACATGGATCAGTGGTCTGGCTGGCTATAAGACAACTTCCTGTGTACTGAAGTTCCTCAGACTGCAGGTCATATTGCAGCTGTTTCTGTTTCATTGCACCCTGCTTTGCTAGTTTTCTGCTTGTATGCAGGTTTTCACCCCACAGCGAAGCATTCAAAAGTGGCAGTTCTTCCTCTGCCTGGCACAGTCCACGGCACGCTCTTTCTGCTGTCTGGGTAGCCCAGGCCTCCGGAGCGCCTTGGGTGATTCTGGCGTTCTGTTGTGTCCGTGCTGCTGAGCTGAGTGGGGGCCCAGCACCCCCGCTAGCTGTGTCTCCACCCTGCTGCTCACCACCCCTCCTCTCTTCGCCCCACAGTGGATATCTCCGATCCACTCTGCCCCGGGGAGGTCCATCTTGCCTTTTCCAAATTGCCGTGGCTTTCGAGAGAGTAGAAACTTCTCTGGCCCTGCGGCCACTCTCTGATACTGACACTAGGGATGTGCACAGAATCAATTCGGAGGCTCTTTACAGACCTCTGAACCGGTTCGAAAGTCCGGCAGTTCCGCCGGTTTGAAGGCGGGGGGGGTAGCGTTAAGGACTGGGGTGGGTGCTTTCCGCCCCGCCCTCCATGTTTCCCACGCCAGCGTGGTGTGCAAAATTGGTCCCGTGGGGCGGCAGCATACCTTCTTGCAACCTCAGCGCATCGCGTTCTGGTCCACGGCGCACCGGTGTGGCAAGGAGGTATGCTACCGTCCCGCGGGACCGATTTTGCACACGGCGGCGGCGGGGGAAATGCGGGGTGGGGGGGGGAGCATCCTTCCCAGTCCTTAAAGCTATCCCCCACCCTACCTTCGAACCGGCAGATGCTGGTTCCATGCACATCCCTAACATACGCATCTCCATCTCCTTGGCAGGAGTTCAGCGGCTCCTCCCCGAAGCGGCGGAGGGCCGAGGACAAGGATGAGGGCATCGGGTCGCCAGACATCTGGGAGGACGAGAAGGCCGAGGACCTCCGCCGAGAGATGATCGAGCTCCGGCAGCAGCTGGACAAAGAGCGCTCCGTCCGCATGATGCTGGAGGAGCAGGTGGGTCGGGGAGCCCCTGCCTGGGTGGGTGGGGGTCTTGGTGGGGAAGGGGGCTGGCGGTTTGGATCGCCGTCAGGGCCGACGGGGACAGTTTCCTGGGCCCCGAGAGCCGGGCTGTGTTCTTCAGTGGGTCTTGTAAGAGCACACGGTTTTAAAAAGAGGGGAGGAAAGTCTTTTGGGTCATGCCTTACTTTCAGAAAAGACCAGGAGGGCTGGTCTTGTGGTGGCAAGCATGAATTGTCCCCTTTGCTAAGCAGGATCTGCCCTGGGTCGCATTTGGATGGATGACAACATGTGCAGACTGTAAGGGGGATGGGGCCACTCTGGGAAGAGCATCTGCCTGCTTGCAGGCGGAAGGTCCCAAGTTCCCTCCCTGGCAGCATCTCCAAGAGAGGGCTGAGAGAGATTCCTGCTTGCAACCTTGGAGAAGCTGCTGCTGCCAGCCTGTGTAGGCAAGACTGAGCTAGATGGACCAAGGGTCTGACTCAGTAGAAGGCAGCTTCCTGTGTTCCGGAAACCGGGTTCTGAGCTGTGGGTACTGAAGGAGCAGAGAGGGCTGTGTGGTTCGTCTGCCCCCTACTGGCTCAGTGCTGGGCCCCCACACCACAGCCTGGCTGGGCTGGGCTGAGTCTGCCTCTCCTTGAGGAAGAGTGTGCCCTGCAGGTGGGAGTGGCAGTGGTTGTCGGACGGAGGAAAAACACAAAACCTTATTAGAGAGGAGAGCTGGCCTTGTGGGTAGCAAGCATGACTTGTTCCCCGAGTTAAGCAGGGTCCACCCTGGTTGCATCTGAATGGGAGACTAGAAAGTGGGAGCACTGGAAGAGATTCCCCTCAGGGGATGGAGCCGCTCTGGGAAGAGCAGAAGGTTCCAAGTTCATCAGAGGGACCACCGCACCCTACCATTGTGCTGAGCTTCGGAGCCTTGGAAGCACACTTAGATGAGGAGGGGTGTGTCCCCCTCCTCCCTCCCAACTTGGAGCCAGAGCCAATGATTGGGGCTTTTTTCAGGAGCTGATTCTCCCCCCCCGCCCCCCCCCAAATGACCAACCCAAGCTCTAGAGGCTGCTGGGCGGGTTGGGGGGGGGTTTGTTCCTCTCTAGGGTGATAGCAGCGTCTGAGAGGTTGGCATCGTCCTATGCAGTAAAAGGAGTCCATGTGGGGAGAGCTGGTCTTGAGGTAGCAAGCATGAATTGTCCCCTTTGCTAAGCAGGGTCTCCCCGGTTTGCATTTGAATAGGAGGCTACTGTATTTACCTGAATCCAAGACTTAAGTCCCCCCTGCCCCCGTTCTTCGATAGAAATTGAAAAGGGATTTTAAATTCAGAGCACTGAGCCTTTTGAATTAAATACAGGTATAACCCGTATTTAATTTTTTTAAAAAGTGGTTTGTCTTAAATTCAGGGCCGTCTTTTGTTTGGGTCGATACAACAACGACCACTATTTATATGCCGCTTTTCAACAAAAGTTTCCAAAGTGGTTTACGCAGAGAATTAATTAGTTAAATTAATTGATCTATAAAGATGGCTCCCTGTCCCCAAAGGACTCACAGTCTAAAAATACGGTATATGAGAGTGTTGTAAGATGGGGCTGCTCTTTGAAGAGCGCCTGCCTGCTTGCATGCAGAAAGTCCCAAGTTCCCTCCCTGGCAGCATCTCCAAGATCGGGCTGAGAGAGATTCCTGCCTGCAACCTGGGAGAAGCCGCTGCCAGTCTGTGAAGTCAGTACTGAGCTAGGTAGACCAGTGGTCTGACTCAGTATATGGCAGTTTCCTATGTTCCTGTGTAGTAAAGGAACGGAGGTCCCGTGCTCATGAATCCCTGGGTGGGGGCTTTGGGAGTGTGATCTGCACAGAGAACAAGGTGGTGTTCATTGGCACCCTCCACCCACCCATTCATGCCGAGCTCAAAGGCCCTTTTGGGGCTGGGCTGGGCTGCTCCCCCCGCCTCCCCCCCCGGCCTGACCTGCTTCCCTCTGGCTGCCCGGCAGGTGCGCTCATTGGAGGCCCACATGTACCCCGAGAAGCTGAAGGTGATCGCTCAGCAGGTCCAGCTGCAACAACAGCAGGAACAGGTGAGGCTCCTGCACCAAGGGAAGCGCGAGCACCAGGTGAGTGCGCGGCCCACGCCCGCCTCCCACGCCCAGCCCCCTTGTGGTGCTGCCTGCCGCTTCTGTGGGGCATGCAGGGACCCCACTCTGAGAGGGTTGGGAGGTGCTGCCCAACAAGGCAGGGGGGGGATGCTGTGTTGTGCCGCCCCAGGCAGAGAGACCCTGGGCAGGTGGGGCACCTTCTGCCCCATGGGAGAAGGGAAGGGCTTGGCGCACAGAGCCCCAGGGCGGTCCGGCAGGGCAGGGCAGGGCAGGGCAGGGCAGGGGTGGGCAGACATGGCCATCCATCTGTTCTTGGACTACCACTACAATTTTATTGTGGCTGGAGGTGATGGGGGTTGTAGTCCAGCAACAGCCGGAGGGCCAGGTTTGCCCATCCCTGGCGTAGGCAGGCACTAGCTTCCCTTTGCTGCCTGCTGTTATCACAAGTGTATTCTATGCTACTTTCCAACAAAAGTGCTCAAAGTGGTTTACGTGAAATGGAAAGATGGTTTCCTGTCCCTCAAAGGGCTCACCAACATCACCAAGAATGTCAAGGGAGACACCAGCAACAGCCACTGGAGGGCTGCTGTGCTGGGGATGGAGAGGGCCAGTTGCTCCCCCCCCTGCTAAATGGAACATAAGAACAGCCCTGCTGGATCAGGCCCAAGAAGGCCCATCTAGTCCAGCATCCTGTTTCCCACAGTGGCCCACCAGATGCCTCCGAGAAGCCCACAGGCAAGAGCTGAGGGCATGCCCTCTCTCCTGCTGTTGCTCCCCTGCAATTGGTAGTTTAGAGGCATCTTGCCTCTGGGTCTAGAGGTGGCCTCTAGCCACCAGACTAGTAGCCATTGATAGACCTGTGCACTATGAATTTATCGAAACCCCTCTTAACGCCATCCAGGCTTTAAGAGGATCACCACTTTAAAAGGTGCCTCTTTGCTCAGTTAGCAAGGGGGTTAGCACGGTCCCCTCAGGGCCGTGGGTCAGAGGAAGGTTTGCTACTGAGCTGCACTTCCTTCTGGGTTCTCAGGACAGCTCCTGCTCTTCCCCGACTCCTAATCCTTAATTTATTCTTAACCATTCTCAGTATGTTCTCTGAGATCAGCGCACACATTTTCAGTGTGCATACATGCAGGCACTCAGACCTTTCATGATGCATATTTTGCTAGTCTAGATTGAATCCGTTTTGGTTTATGACCTCTGAGAATGTGCTTACCACCTGTCCTGGTTCCTCGCCCATCATGACTGATTTCATCTTGCAAGGAGGTTGTTGCAGCTGGTCTCGTTTATTTATTTTATTTATTTAACGTATTTGTATACTGGCCAAAACGCAAATCTCTGGGCAGTTTACAAGTCTCTGGGAGGTTGATATCATTAATATTTCACTGATGGAGGGCAGGATGCTACCTTGTTTGAAGGAGGCAGTGGTTAGACACCTTCTTGAGAAGCCTACTCTGGTGATGGATAATTATAGGCCAGTCTCATTGAGAGGGTGGTGGCTGACCAGCTCCAGGCAGTCTTGGAGGAAACTGATTATCTAGACCCATTTATCTAAAATGATTATCTAAAGTGGCTTTAGGGTAGGCTGTGAGGTTGAGACGGCCCTGGTCGGCCTGATAGATGATCTTTGCCAGGGAATTGACATAGGGAGTGTGACTCTGCTGGTTCTTTTGGATCTCCAACTGCTTTTAATACCATTGACTGTGGTATCCTTCTGGATCGCTGGAGGGATTTGGGGATAGGTGGCACTGTTTTACAGTGGTTCTGCTCCTATGTCTGGGTAGATTTCAGGTCATGGCGCTTGGTGACAGTTGCTCTTCAAAACGGGAGCTGCTTTTTAAGATCTACATGAAACCGCTAGGTGAGGTCATCGGGATTTGGTGCTGGGTGTGCTCAATTTGCTGATGCCACCCAAATCTATTTCTCCTTGTCATCTATATCAGGAAATGGCATTAGCCCCTTAAATGCCTGCCTGCCTGCAGGCAGTGATGGGCTGGATGAGTGATTATAAACTGAAGCTGAATCCCAGCAAGATAGAGGTGCTTACTGTCGGGGGTCGTAATCTGTAAGAGGGGATAGAAGTTACTCCTCTGGAAGAGGTTACACACCCTCAGAAAGAACAAGTTCATAGTTTGAGAGTGTTCTTGGACCTGGGTCTCACCCTAGTGCCGGGAGTGCTTTTTACCAGCTGTGTTTGATTTGACTATTCTGCCCATTCTTTGAAGAGAACGACCTGAAAGCAGTGGTACACCAGCTGGTAATCTCCAGGGTGGACTACGGCAAGGCGTTCTGTGTAGGGCTGCCTTTGTACGTAGTTTGAAGCTAGTACAAAATGCGGCAGCCAGATTGGTCTATGGGGTATCCCAGAGAGACCACATTATGTCTGTTCTTAAAAACACAGTTGCACTGGCTACCGATATGTTTCTGGGCAAAATACAAAGTGCTGGTTGTTAACTTTAAAGCCCGGAGTGGCTTAGGTCCAGGTTACCTGAGAGAGTGCCTTTCTCTACCAGACCCCCACCAGTTATTAATTAAGATCATTGTGGCTAGGGAAGGGGGGTTCCATCTTTGGGTGCTGGTTGTGACCTGGGATCTGGTCCTCTCCGTTGTCATCCCTGGGTTGTGGAATGCCCTCTCTGTGGACATGAGAGGATTATCTTCCTTAGAGGCCTTCAGGAGAGCCTTAAAGGCCATCTTTTTAGCCTGGCTTTTAATAATATCTGATTTAAATTGTTTTTTTTAATTTATTTTAATTGTTTTATTCTGTGTATTTTATTTTTAATGTAAACCGCCTTGAGCCACTTTAGGAAGGACGGTATATAAATTGAGCGAATAAATAAAATAATAAATGTGTATACTGCTTTTCAGCCAAGTTGTTCCCAAAGTGGTTTGCACATATAAATAAAATAAATAAAACTGTTCCCTATCCCAAAAGAGCTCACAGTCTAAAAAAATAAACATAAGGTAGACACCAGCAGAAGCCAATGGAGGGATGCTGTGCTGGGGTTGGATAGGGCTTGTTGCTCTCCCTGCTAAATACAAGAGAATCCTCACTTTAAAAGGTGCCTCTTCGCTCTGTAGGGCCATCCATACATGGGGCGCTGCTCAGGTTATGGGGTATTGAGATATTGATGCCAGGAAGGAGGAGGCAGGTGGGCAGAGGAAGAAGAGGTTATTTCAGTTCCACGTCCAGAGTGAAGCATGTAGACCGTCTCCTCTGTGGGAGGAGAGCTGGCCTTGTGGTAGCAAGCATGAATTGTCCCTTTGCTAAGCAGGGCCCACCATGGTTTGCATTTGAACGGGAGACTACATGTGTGAGCACTATAAGAGAGTCCCCTCAGGGGATGGGGCTGCTCTGGGAAGAGCACCTGCATGCAGAGGGCTCCAAATTGCTTGCCGCCTTGGAGAAGCCGCTGCCAGTCTGGGTAGACAGTTCTGAGCGAGATGAACATAGCGTCTGACTCGGTGGGAGGCAGCTTCCTGTGTACCTAAGTACCAGTGTCCCAGAAAGCACCCTTCCAGCTCTTTTCCCCTCTCCCTCCCTGCCTGTTCCTGTGAGGTTTGGGAGACTTAATCCCACTGCTGACAGCACTTCTGCCTGACACACACTGCCTGGCTAGTGGGGCTGCTGGTATCCACCGCCCAGGGGCCTCTGCTTGCTGGCGGCCCCATATTTCCCAGGTCTGGAGAGTCCTGTTCCCGGTCCGAGCAGCCCCCGGGGGCCCTGACTTCCTCCTCTCTCCTCTCTCCCCACCAGCTCCTGCCTGCTCACGGCCCGCCAGCGCCCACACACCACCCCACTGTGATCGTGCCTGCGCCACCGCCGCCTTCTCACCATGTCACCGTGGTCACCATGGGCCCATCCTCCGTGATCAACACTCTCTCCACATCCAGGCAGAACCTGGATACAATCGTCCAGGTAAGGGCGTGCCTGGGCCCTCCCAGGGTTTGGGGCTGGGGCTGGGGCCGAGAGAGGCCGCTGGGGAAAGAGCAAGAGGAGACGCAGCCCTGGGCTTCACCCCAATGCAAGTTCATCCACCGTAAGATCTCACAGTGCCGAGCGTGAGAGAGGGAGGGAGCCAGGCCGACTCGGGGAAAGGGGATGGGAACTGGCTTGCATTTGGATGGGTGGCCATGTGTGCCTTGCAAGATATTCTGCTGAGGGGAAGGGGGCCCTTGCCTCGTGCTGGAAAGGTCTAGAGCAGTCTCAGCTGGGCAAATAGACACCAGCTTCACTTCAGCACGTGGGGGAGAGGGTTGCTCGTTTCGATACGAACCTGGGGTGGTTTTTTTTAGACCAGGATTTTCATTTCGTTAAGAGCAAAACACGAATAAGTCGAATGTTTATATTCCGCTTTCCCCAGGTTCCCAAAGCGCTTGACATAGATATAAATTTTTTTAAAAAGGCTCCTTGTCCCAAAAGGGTTCATAATCTAAAAAAGAAATATAAGATGGACCCCAGCAACAGCCACTGGAGGGGTGCTGTGCTGGGGCTGGAGAGGGCCAGCTGCTCTCCTCCTGGTCTTGTAATGGTCCTGTAATCGCCAATTTAAAAAGGTGCCTCTTTGCTCAGTTAGCAAAAGAACCCGGCTGGATCAGACTGCACATCTGGGCCAGCATCCTGCCTCACTCCGCGGACACCAGGTGCATCTCTGAAGCCCGCAGTCTGAACGAGGCCCTCCTCTTGCTGTTCCCTCTCACCTGCTGTCCAGGGAGCATACTCCCTCTGATCCTGGTGGAAATATACAGCTCTCCAGGCTAGTAGGCATTGATAGCCCACCCTCCATTAATTTGTCTAATCCCCTTTTAAACCCGTCTAGACTGGTGGCCATCACTACATCCGGCGGCCTCAAATCCCACAGTTTTTAACTACACGTCGTGTAAAGTAGTACTTCCTTTTGTCTGGTCTAAATCTCCCAGCATTTCGCTTCAATGGATGACCCCGATTTCTAATATGATAAGAGGTGGGGGTGGGGCGGAATCTTCTCTCTCTCTCCACTTTATCTGTGCCGTGCAAGAATAATTTTTATGCACCTCTATCATATCCCCATTATCCGCCCTCTTTCTAAACTGAAACACCTACCAAAGTTTACCTCCATCTTAAGTTGCTCATCAAGCCTACATAAGAACATCCCGGCTGAATCAGGCCCAAGGAAGCCTATCTAGTCCAGCATCCTGTTTCCCACAGTGGCCCACCGGATGCCTCTGAGAAGCCCACAGGCAAGAAGTGAGGGCCTGCCCTTGCTTCCCTGCCACTGGTATTCTGAGGCATCTTGCCCCTGTGGCTGGAGGTGGCCTACAGTCAACAGACTAGTGTCCAGATGGACCTGTGCTCCACGAATTTGTCTAAGCCCCTTTTATAGCTGTCCAAGCTAATGGCCATCCTCACACCCCGTGGCAGAGAATTCCACAGGTTAATTATGCACGGTGTGGAAAAGTACCTCCTTTTGTGGGTCCTGAAATTCCTGGCCATCAGTTTCATGGGATGACCCCTGGTTCTCGTGTTGTGCGAGAGGGAGAAGATGTTCTCTCTGTCCACTCTCTCTGCTCCGTGCATAATTTTATACACCTCTGTCATGTCTCCCCGAGGCTGCCTCTTCCAGACTAAAAAGCCCCAGATGCTGTAGCCCTGCCTCGTAAGGAAAGTCCTCCAAGTCTTGAAGAGATAAGAAATAATTCCCAGCAATAGTATCCCTTTAGCGTGGGCAAGGTGGGGACTCGGGTAGCAGATGATGGGAAAAGACCTTTCTCTGCCTGAGGCTCTGGAGAGCCACTGCCCGTCAGAGTTGGCGCCTTCTGGATAAAAAGGGCCAAAGGTCTTGACTCTGGAAGCTGCCAACTTCGAAAGTGTTCTCAACACTTCCTAACCGCAGAGCCGGGCAGACAGGAGGGTGGGTGCGTTGAGCAGGAGGGGGGAGCCATTCCAAGATTTCACTGTGCTCTCCCCACCCCACAGGCGATCCAGCACATTGAGGGGACGCAGGAAAAGCAGCTGCTGGAGGAGGAAGAGCAGCGGCGGCGGGCTGTCATCGTGACCCCCGCCCGGGCCAGCCTGGACCCGTCCAACTCGGACACCGCCTCGGACTCTGAGGCAGACGACAGCGACGCCACGGAGCACAGCCGGGCCGAGATGCCCTGACCCCCGCCTGGCAGCGGGGCAGAGGGTGGGCAGGGAGTGGGAGAGGGGACTGCCGAGGAATATGCTGAAATTTTTACAAAATACCATGAAATTTGGGTCTCTTTTATGACCTTTCGATACTGTAACTGGGAGCGTTAGAACCTGGACGGAGCCGAGAGAGAGAGAGAGCTCACCCTCCTTTCCGGTCCAAGCAAGTCGCGGGGCAGGGAGGGGCGTGTGGTGTGTCGGAAGGGCCTGCCCTATGCCTGGCAGGCGGGCCAGACCTGGGACTCCGCACCCTGAACCCCAATGAACTTTTTCAGTGGGTGGGTGGGGGCATATCGATTGTGGAGGGGCGTCTCTCCCTGGCACCTCCACACCCTTCCCGGCCCTGCAAGCTTTGGCCTCTCTTGGGGCTGGGCGTCCTGGGTATTGGGTTCTCCCCCCCACCCCCCGGCCACTGCATGTTCAAGGGGGAGAGTGTTTTAAAGCAGGGGCTAGAGAGTTCTTTCAGAGCTCCACCCCTGCGTGATGCCCCTCCCTGCAGGTGGCCGCAGCCCCCTGGGGGTGGGCGAGAGGCCCCGAAGGGTGTGCAGGGGCTGGCCAGCCGTGTTGGTGTCCTTGGGCCACCCCACAGCACCCAAAGGTGCCTCTGAGCGTCGCGCACCACCCTCTCCGCGTCATAGGAAGGTGGACTCCCCTCCGTTCTCAGGGGCAGCTTCAGGTTTCAGGCCTTTTCCACAGTCTGGGAGGGGGTGTCCCTTTGGAAAGAGCAGGCCGTTCGGGAGGGGCGGGCCAAGGCCAGCACCCCCGCCCTCCTCTGAGTTTGCCTCCATGGTCAGTTCCTCCTTTTTGAAGCACTTAATCCGTTCCGTGGGTCCGACGGGTCAGGAGAGCCTTCCTGTTCTGTGAACGTTGCTTTCTGTTGCGTCCCTCCTCCTCCCCCTCCCGCTTCCCCCCCACTTTGGCTGTAGGTCTAGGCCAGTGTTGTTTAGAGCCTGTTGGTATTTGGTAGGTTCCTCCCCAGCCACAGCTGTCTCAGTTCTTTCTCTTTTTTTGTATTTTTTTTTTTTTTTTTTACAATTTCGGGTCTTCGTGTTCATTGAGATGCTATTATATTTTGTTATGAAAGTGGGAAAAATTAGGCGTGTGCCTTTGTAAAGAAACAAAATAAAGTTTGTACTTTGTTTTTTAGACGCCCTGTCTGGGAAGTCAGTCTTTTGGGGTAATGGGACCAGGCCCAATGCAGAATGCCTTAAGGTTCTCAAATGTGTGTCCCTGGATGCTTCTGGACTACAACACATAGGAAGCTGCCTTCTGCTGAGTCCGATCCTTGGTCCATCCAGCTCAGTATGGTCTACACTGACTGGCAGCAGCTTCTAGGGATGTGCATGAACCTGTTCGGTGGTCTATACACAGACTGCCGAACAGGTTCCGAATCCCTTTACTCGAACTGGTTCGAACGCCGGGGTGGGGGTCTCTTTAATGCGCAGGGAGTGTGTTCTTACCTCCCCTGTCGTGGTTCCCCCCACACCAGCGTAATACCTGAAGTGTCATGCGTATACCACGCACGTGTGCAGCTGTGCACATGCCACTTCTGGTATTACACTGAGCAGGGCAGCTAGAGGGAATACAGCCACCTCACACCAGACATTTATAATACGGCACCGGTGGGAGAGGTAAGAATGCCCGCCCTGCACCTTAAAGAGACCACCTCCCAGGTGTGCATGGAACCGGCTCCATGCACACCCCTTGCAGCTTCTCCAAGGTTTCTGGCAGGAGTCTCTTCCAGCCGTACCTGAAGATGCAGCCAGGAATTGAGCCGGAGCTCTTCAGTATGCAAATGAGATGCTCTTCCACTTAGCAGTGGCCTCATTCCCTAAGGGGAATATCTCGCAACGCTGCCATGTCCTCTGCCATCCAAATACATACCAAGGGTGACTCTGCTTAGCAAAGGTGACAACTTATGCTGGCTACCAGAAGACCAGCTCTCCTCCCCATCATGGACAACTTCCATTATTCTGATGGCCAAATGGGAGCTCTAGTTCAGCAACACCCTGGGGGGGACCCATGTTTGAGAATGACTGCCTCAATCTCCTTTGGGATACCCGAAGTTGCCAGCAGCTCTTCCTGGCACGGTTGAGGTGGATGCTGGGGGTGTCTCTGCAATTTTCTCGGGTCAGGAAAAGCTGCTCCCTGCCCCCACTCCATCTGACACAAAAAGGGGTGCATTCATTCAGAGCATAACCGGATTCAAGACGTTTCAGTAGGAGTTTTTAGGCGATGCTAGCATCTCTGAAGAGGCATAGTGACATGGGAAGCTGCCACATACTGAATCAAACCCTTGCTCCAAGGTTGCAGGCAGGAGTCTCCCAGCCCTACATGGAGATGCTTCCAGGGAGAGGAAGTGGGACCTTCTGCATGCAAAATGGGTGATCCAAGGAATGTACTACAATGAATGACAGGAAATGCCCACTGAAAAGCCCTGGTTGCTTCCAGAGAGCCATAGGAACACATGGAATTTTCAATTCATCGCCACAGGAGGACCACAGGAAGCCGCCTTCAACCGAGTCAGACCCTTGGTCCATCTAGCGCCGTATTGTCTGCGCAGACTGGCAGCGGCTTCTCCAAGGTTACAGGCAGGAGTCTCTTCCCAGGCCTACCTGGAGATGCTGTGGGGATTGAACCTGGGAGCTTTTGCGTGCAGAGCGGGTCTCTTACAGTCTATGCCCAATCCCTACACTGCAGGAGAGAAGGAGGTATGTCTTCTCTCTCTCTCAGGTGGTGCTTGCCACCTTCAGTTTTTTAAAATAAGGACTTAACCTTAAAATAATAATACTTTTTAAAACATCTGCAGCCCCATTAATCGGGGCACCCCTTTGGTCAGCTTGAAGGTGCTTTTCTTAACTGATCTGGCTGATTAAATGTTGCGACTTTATTATGGGAAGCTTTCTAAAAGCCAGGGAAAAGCAAACTGCAGGCATCCATCTCTGTTGCAGAAATTAAGCGCTGCTTTTCATGTTCCGAAATGCGCAACGAAACCTTAACTGGCCCTTCATGTGTAAATAATTCTGAAGTTGGTCTGAAGTCACTCTCCCTTGCCTGCCGTTTCTACGATGCCCACCGGAGGGAGCCTTTCGAAAATGGATCTGGGCAGATGTTGCTCGATCTTTTACCTTCCAAACCTGGCGGTCATATCTTAAATCCTCTCTGAATGTTGTTGGAGGTTGGGCGGGGATGTGTGTGGAAAGCAAGCGATTCTTAGGGGCTGAGGGCTGCATCGTTTCATCAGAGGAGCTGGGCTGGGCCACAACCCACCCCAAGCAGCTGTGCTCTCAATGAACAATGCGGTATAAGCATGGGGCAGCTGACTCTACCAGGTAATGCTGCTACTCTTTTGCAAATTGTGGGGAGGAAAGGGGGGGTCAGCAGCACCCCCTGCTCTTCTGCATACTGGCAAAGAATTCCATCCACAGAACCTGAGTCTCTCTCCTGTGCGCTCTGCACAAGAGTAAAGCCTGCTCACCACACTTTTGTTTTGTTTTTACATTTCTATCCCATTCTTCATCCAAAGAGCCCCGAGGACTGTACGTGGTCCTCTTTATCCCCACAACCACCCTGTGAACTAGCTGGGCCAAGAGAGGAGTGTCTGGCTCAGAGCCACCCAGTGAATGTCGTGGCCGAACGGGCCAGTTTGAACTCTGTCCTCCCTGGTCCTAGCCTCAACGCTCGAATCCAGCAGTTCTCAAGCCTGGGTTCCCCAGATAGTGTCGGACTACAACTCCCATCCGCCCCAGCCACAATGGCTGCAGTCCAACAATATCTGGGGAACCCAAAGTGTGAGAACCCCTGCTCTAACCACTACACCACGCTGGCTGTTGTGTCCACAAGCGGAGGAGGTGGGGTGGACTGGTACAGAGCCGAACCCTCATTTCTCCTCGGCAAGAGGTGAGGATGACTCCTGCTTCTCTCCTTCTTTTCTTTTGTACATGAGGAACATTGCCAAATAAAAATAAATAAATAAATGCACACACACACACACACACACACACACACACACACACACACACACCATCTCCAGCCTAATGCCCCCCCCCACACACACTTTGTTCAGTTGGGGGAGGGAATTGACCCTTCTCCTCACCAGTGTTCTCTGTAACAGGGATTCCCAGACCTTGTTGACTACGATTCCCATAGTCCCCAGCCAAAGGCCATTGCAGCTGTGGATGCTGGGAGTTGTATTCATCGAGGAATCCCTGTACACTGCCACTCACAGCCATATATATAATGTAGGGTATGTATATATAAAATGTGAGCCACGTGAAGACTGCCAACGTGTGTCTTTCAATATACAGGCACGTTTGGCGGCGCGGGTTTGTGTGACGGCAGCTTCCTCTCCGATACCAAACGGAGTGTGAGAAGCGACCCGGGTTGTGGGGGCACAATTGCCACCAGAACCCCGCACATTTGAGCCTGTGTCTCCCTGGACCTTTTTTTGGGTTTGTTTTGCTCAACAAGCAAGAACAAGCAAGCGCCACTTTCTCTCCTACGTGGATCTGCGACAGGGCTGTGAATCGCCTCCAGAGCCTCGAGGACTAGAAACTTGAATTGCACCCGGGCGGCACTGCTCTGGCAGACGGTAAGACTCTCCCTCCCTCCCTCCCTCCTGCCCATTCCGGGACTCTCACGGCTGTCGTCTCTCTCACGCCACTCGCCTCCCCCCTCTCCCTGCTCAGGGAGTGACGCTGGGGCTGAAGTGGCCAGGCAGGGAGGGGCCTCGGCCGGGCAGTCCAGCTGCACTTCTGCAGGGCCCTGCAAACCAGCCGGCCAGCTGCCTGCCCGAGAGTCTCCACAGCCCCGCCGTGGTATAAAGAGAGGTGCGGAAGGGAAGCGAGTCCCCGGCAGCCACCATGAAAGGACTGAGGCTCTTGTGTTGCTGTGTGGCCGTGGCCCCGATCCTCCTCCTCGGGACTGCAGGTACGAGGCTGCGCCGGTTCCCCTGTGGCCCTCCCTGCCCCGGGCTCCCTCTTGGCAGCCGCCGTCTGCATGCTGGCCCGTGCCAGAGGAGACCCAGCCTTGCTGCCCCACATCCACGTGACCGTGGGGCCCTTGGTGGCAACGCTGGCTGAAGTAGCCAGAGCCGTGGGGAGGTGTGGTGGCCCCCCTGGACGCTGAACCTCTAGGCTTGGGAGTGGGCAGGTTTCTCTCTCTGGGGAGAAGTCTGGAAAGGCAGTGCTACCTCCCACACCCCCTTGGGGCCAGGCCAGAGCAGGGTCAGATCTGTGGGTCGCCAGGGAAGCTGGCCGAGGCCAGTGGGTTGTGGTGGCCGGGCTTGGCGGCTTCTCCCTGCAGCAAAGCCCTTTCGCCAGGTGCCCTCCCAGCCCTGCTCCGTGCCGGGTCTCCTGGGCCAGGAGCCTGGCTTGGCCGGCCCTCCCCTTGGTTGCCCTTGAGTTAATTTGGTCTCTCAGGCTGCCCTGCTTGGGCTCTGCCCGGCCGGCTGCCGTGGAGCGGCTAAGTATGGAAACAGGCGTGTAACTGGACCCCCAGAGCCCCTCGGAGTGCCTCCCCTCCCCACGGCCAGCTCAGCTGCTGCCTTCTGCCCCTGTCACGCAGGAGTCCACTCCTCGGGCTTTCCTCCTTTTAAGGGCATCCTTTATCATGCCCCAGAACAAAAGGGGGCAGGCGCGGGGGATCTCCTCCGCTCTCGCCAGCAGGCTGGCATGTGGCGTGGAGTGCCCTTGGCTGTGGCCGGCTGGGCTGGGGAGGGGGGCTCTCGGGAGCCTGCTGTGCCACCTCGGCCTCCTTGGGAGCTGTGCAAGGGTCCTGGGCAGGCCGCCTGAGCCCCAGATGCTCCTCCTGCCACACCAGTCGCGCTCACGGGGTCCCCACCAGGGCCTCCCAGGGTGGGGTGGGATGGCTTTCTAGAATGGGCTCAGCCATGTGTGGGCCTCCCGAGGTTGCTGAGCGACAGCTTCCCACCCAACTCCCTGGAGAGGATGGTTGTCGTTGTCTAGCAACAGCAGGAGTTCCACAGCCGGGGAGCCCCTGCTCTAGAACGTAGGCCTGTGCGGCGTTTCTCGAGGGAGAGGTGTGGGGTCTTCAGCCTGTGTGCTGGTTCTGTGGGAGAGCTGGACCATTCCTCCCGCAAAGCACGGCTGGGCCTGGCTGGTTGCCACATGGGGCCACCACACCCAGGCTGGGCCCCCCAACCCAGGCTGGCCCCCCGGCCCTTATACTGGGCCTTGGCCTGTGGGGAAACTTGCTCCACTTCAGCTCTCCAGGGCAGGGGCGTAACTAACATAGGGCAAGGTGAGACAGTTGTCTGGAGGGCCCCTAGAGGCAAGTCACATGACTGATTCCTCCAGCCGCGCACCCACCCGGGCTTCCTTCAGTTGTATTCATTCTCCGAGTGTTAAGACCTGGAGCTACCAGAACAGCAGGTCTTTCTCTAGTACCATTAAATGCCTTGCATCGTCCACAATTTACAAAACCCTTTTAAAAAATAATTTAGGATGATCTATTGTGGCACATAGGAGATCTCTCTCTCTCTCTCTCTCTCTCTCTCTGTGTGTGTGTATATATATATATATATATATATATGTGTATATATATATATATATATATATATATATATATACACACACACACACACACACACACACACACACACACACACACACACACACACATTTTGCTATGCTTGTTGTTACCTCTATTCGGCCTCACTTAAGATTTCTTTACTTCATGAGCTGAGCTTCAGTGAGGGGGGGGCCATTTTGAAATCTTGTCTCTGGGCCCACTCCAACCTTGCTACACCCCTGCTCCAGGGCCCTCTAGCTGAGTGCCCAGCAGGGAAGGTGCTGTGCCAGTTGTGCACCCACAGGCTGCAAAGGCAGGAGGTTCCGTGGGCCTGGTGCTTCTGTGGGCTTTGACCCCATGGGGAGTAAGGGAGGCCTTTCTTTCAAGGCCTGCTTGCCTGTCCCTCGCGGCCTCTCTTGCCTGCCGCCTGTCCAGACGCTGCTCGCTGGCTTCTGCTTTGCTCCACGCTTCCCTTTTGCCAAGGGAACTGGCGGCAGGGGTCCTTTTTAGGGTCAACCCCCCCCCCCGGGCTGGAGAGTGTCTTTGGGTCTTGGCAGAGTTGATTCTTGGACGGGCATCGTTTCCCCCTTTTTCTCCCAGGGTGTCCCTGGTTTGCTCTCTCTCTCGAGGGCGGGGAGTGATAAACTGAGGATCTGAATGGCACGGAGTTGAAGCAGGGCTGCAAAACCTCTGAGCTCCTCCTCGGGGGAAGGATGGGGAAGATGTCGATCTCTTTCCTGGGCTCTTGCAAGGTGGGCCTGTGTGTGCCCTTTGCATCAGGGCTGGAAAGGGGTGGGCCTACAGAGTCAGGCCGTTCCAAGGGTGTGTCTATACTGCATGTTTTAAACCAGTTCCAGACCACTTCCATCCTAGTGTCTCTCAACCAAGGAACTTAGTTGGGAAGCGCAGTTCTCTGAAGGGCAAAAGCTCTCTTGCAAAAAAGAAAAGAAAAAAAGCTTGGGATTGCCGAATATCTTAGAAAACGAAAACATTTGTTCTGCTGGGCAGGAGGCTTTGGCCATCAAACGGGTTCCAGATGAGTTTAAAGGTGTAGTCGAGGTGTCCGTCCTCTTCTCCTTGCTGTGTATCTGTGGAGGCTGATTGCATCACTTGTTCAAACTCGCGATCTCAAGATGAAGTCCCCCTGCCACCGCAGCCACCGCAACCCTCCGGTATCCGTCCTTTCCGTGCACACATCCATGCTGGGCTGGGAGGGCTGTCCCTCCTGCCACTCCACAGCCCAAGGAAGCATCTTGCTCAGCCCCAGTTTAGCCTTGCCCAGTTCTCCACAAAAGGCACCAGGGCTGGGGGCTGGGGGGTGGGCAGGCGTGGCCGAGAAGAAGCCAGGCTGGGTTGTGCTCCTCGGATGGAGTAGAGAGCAGAGGAGCTGGCCTTGGCTACCAGACAGGAGGGCAGGGGCCTCGTTAGCACCTTCTCCCCCCCCCCCGGGCTTAATTGCTGCAGAGCTGAAGCCTTCAGAGTCCAGCAGGGGAATCTGAGTGGGGGAGGGAAGGGAGCTAAATTTATACCCAGCAGGGCAGCCGACAACAGTTGCTGTGTGGCGGAGGCGGCGGTGGCCGGGGGGGGTAGATCCCCCAGCGGAGCCTCAGCCCACCACTGCCCAGTCTGCCCACCCAGTTTGGGGGAAGGGGTTCCAGGCTGGCTCTGGGCGAGAGGGAGCAGGCAGTGAGGGCCGTGGGGAGGCCGGCGGGGCCCCTCTGCCCCCCCCCGACGCCAGACGTGGGGGACGGCCAAACTCACGCTGCCCTCAGCCTCCTTCCCCCACTGCCCAGTGACCCCACCCCCCACTTGATATTGATATAGGCAATTCCGAGGGCTCTGTTACAACATGTCAAGGATCATGGAGCAGACTAGAGAATGAACTGGAATGAATGGCAGGGAATGCCCACTGAAATGCACTGGCCAAGGCCCTGAAATGCACCTTCCAAATGACCCTAGGGATGTGTGGAGTTTCCGAGTGGCCGTTCGCCATCCTTTCGGGCTCCTGCCTCCCACACAAAGCGAGCTGGACTTGTGGTAGCAAGCATGAATTGTCTCCTTAGCTAAGCAGTGTTTGCCCTGGTTTGCATTTGGATGGGAGACCACATGAGGGCACTGCAAGAGATTCCCCTTAGGGGATGAGGCCACTGTGGGTAGAGCGCCTGCCTGCTTGCATGTCGAAGGTTCCATGTTCCCTCCCCGGCACCTCCAGATCGGGCTGAGAAGCTGCTGCCAGCCGGTGCAAACAATACTGAGCTAGACGGACCGGGACCAACTTAGGGTCTCATTATAAGGCAGTAGCTTCCTATGTGTCTTCCGTTCCTATGCTATCCGGGTTCCTGTGGCTGCCTTCAAGCAGTTCCGAAACTTATCAGCAGAGGGGGCATTCCCAGCCGTTCCCACAAGGAGCTGGCCGCTTTCCCAAGGGAGCATCTGGGGCCATGTGTGAATGCCGGACAGGCCAGCCTGAAAGGCCCTGGATGCAGGCGCCACGCTGGGCTTCCTGATGGGTTGGAGCTCAGGCTGGACTCCCTGCAGTCTCTGGGTTTGGCGGTCCCATTTTGAACACTCCGGGAGGGAGGCCCCTCCTAAAGGGACTGTGGAAACACCTCTGAGATGTGGCCGGGGGTGGGGGGGGAGAAGGGCCAAGGGGGGGGGCAGCGAGACCGGGCCCTTCTCCCTGCAGAGGAGTCAGTCTGGGGTGGCTCAGAAAGTGAGCTGCTGGTTCCAGTGGGTCGTCGTGGCTGTTGCTTGTCGCTGGAAGAGAAGCATTGTTGGGAAACTGGGGGTGTGTCGGGGATTGGGGGTGGGGTGGGGGTGATAACTCAGTGGCAGAGAGTGTGATTGCATGGAGACCCTGGGAAGCCGCTGCCCAGGTAGCCCTGGTTGGAAGAGCTGCCCAGGTAGCCCTGGTTGGGCTGGAAGAGCTCAAAGGTCTGGCCCCGCTTCATTTACAAACATGCAGAGAAGTCCAAAAGTAGAGATGTGAAAGCCAGGGGGAAACCCGGGGGGGGGGAGTCTCCACACCCCCCCCCCCGCAAATAACTCTGGTTTTTTCCTGGAGTTTAAAAAAGGGGTGTGTGTGTGTGTGTGTGTGTGTTCGTTCCCCTCCCCCACCCCTGGCCTTTACATCTCTAGGCAGAGCGGGCAGTGTGGCTTAAAGGCGGAGCCCTGGACCAAGCCTCCTTCCTCCAGGAGAGAGGCCCCTCTGGTGACCCCAGGGCTGGCTGGGATGAGCATCCCAGGTCAGAGCAATGCACAGACCGCTTGCCAGGGGTGTCAGTGGACATGGGCGGGCGGGACGGACCAGGGGCGAAGGTTTGCCTTGGAGCTCATCAGGGGCCGGAAGTGCTCCGATGCCAAGGAATGTCCACAGCTTGGCCAGCGGCTCAGAGGAGCCCCTTTGGCCCGGGCGGAGCCGTGGCAGTGTCGCCCTGGGGACGGGCTCCTGGGGCTGCCCCCAGACGCTTCCTCCAGCCGGGTGCCAGGCGGGAGCGTGGTGGCCTGCTAAAGACGGCTTGCCTCCCCCCTGTGACTCTCCTCCTCCGTGCCTGTCTCTCTGGGCATGGCAGGCGGCCAGTACTGTATGGCGGGTCCCTGGGGTGTCGGCTTTCAAGAGGCTTCTTCGGGGACGTGCTTGAGATGCTCCTGTCCCCAACTGTCGCCCACCCACCCACCCCCAGGCCTCGAGAGCAGCAGAGCTAGACTCCTCCTGGCTGCCGAGGCTGTGGGCCGCCTCCCAGCAGAGATGGCTGCGAGGGTCGGTGTGGCGGAGGAGGAGGAGGAGGAGGGCGCTCCTTCGGCTCTGGGTTTCTCCCAGCATGTCACCTAATGGCACAGCAGGGAAGCAGCCTGCCAAGAGAGCAGGAGGCCGTTGGTCCGAATCCCCACTGGTGTGTTTCCCAGAATATGGGAAACTCCTATATCGGGGAGCAGCGATCTAGGAAGGTGCTGAAAGGCATCATCTCATACTGTGAGGGACGAGGCAATGGCCAACCCCTCCTGTATTCGACCAAAGACAATCACAGGGCTCTGTGAGCGCCAGGAGTCGACACCGACTCGACGGCACAGCCTTTCCTTTCCCTTTCCCAGCAGCAGCGGCGGCGGCTTCCCCACCCAGTTGCTGGCGGTATTTTTAGCCGGGCGAGGAGGGCCGCTGGGTGTTAAGCCCGTAACCTTCAGCCCGTTTCTGCTGCAAGAGATCATCATCCCGTTGCCATCTGCAGGTCAGCACAATTCAGAGCTCGATATAGTTGGGCCTTCAGTTTGGGGGCGGCCGGGGCCAGGGGAGGTCTCCTCAGAGAACACCTTGAAGGTCACCGGAAATGAGGGTCCAGAAGCCCTTCCCACTGGGGGAGCTTAGATCAAGAGGGGGCACCCCCATGTCCCCAGCTGTCCTTGCTGAGCCCCAAAGGAGAAGGAGAAGCAGCAGCAAGCCAGCCCCGGGTTCCTCCTCGGCTGAGAGCCGTTCTAGAGCCCGCTTGGAGGAAGAGGAGAGATTGGACCCAGTGGCCCTCTCTGGGGGGCTCCCTTGCGGCTGGGGTCCAGGCTACGGCCCGGAAATCCCTCCTCCGGCATCCCCAGATGCTCGGGAGCAGCCGCAGCCTTTCACAGAGCCAGGTTTCGTTTTCAGGTTGTTATATTAAAAACGAACATGCTACGAGTACAGTTCCAATTACAGTCACTTACAATGAAGAGAACAGCCAAATCAGAAGCAAAAAAAAAGGTTACCGCAGGGCGGCGGAGGGAGGGATTTGCAAGTTACAGAAACAAATTACAGTTAACATAAGACCAGCCCTGCTGTTCAGGCCCAAGGAAGCCCATCTGGTCCAGCATCCTGTTTCACACAGTGGCCCACCAGATGCCGCTGGAAGCCTACAGGCAGGAGGAACATAGGAAGCTGCCATATACTGAGTCAGACCCTTGGTCCATCTAGCTCAGTATTGTCTACACAGACTGGCAGCAGCTTCTCCAAGGTTGCAGGCAGGAATCTCTCTGTAGCCAAAAGAGTGTGGCAGGGAGTAAGCAAGTTGTTAGAGTGCCCTGATTTGGAAAAACAGACTTGGGAAGAACTAACCTCGGGTTTGAGCGATAGAACCTCTTTTCGAGGTCCCAGAAAGAAACCTTCAAGGAAACGCGGGTGCCCTCATACTAGGGATTTGGAACGTTCCCCTTCTCGTAATCAGGTCAGTAAACCTGTATGTCATTTATGCAATGCTCCTGCATAGGAATAGGGAGGGAAGATGTGACCGAGAGGTTCACGCAGATGAGACAGTAAATTTCTTCTGGAAAAGTTAGTATGGTTATGTGCAAAAAGACAAGTGTATCTCTTCTGAACAGCAATGGGACAAATTATGGAAATGGATGTTGGATGTAAAAAAAAAAACCCATTACCCCCCACCATTTACAGTAATGCCTGCATATACTTTATAATGCTGTGGGTTACCAAATCCTTGTTTGTAAATCTTTGTAGATTTATGATGTACAAACAACCACTTTGTATATAATTGTGCTTTGGTAGTTTGTTGGTTCTATAAACAAATCTTGTCCCCCCAAAAATCTTGTCCTATTTTGGAGATGCTGCCAGGGAGGGAACTTGGAACCTAGATGCTCGTCCCAGAGCGGCTCCATCCCCTAGGGGGAATAGCTTACAGTGCTCACACTTCTAGTCTCCTTTTCATATGCAATCAGGGTGGATCCTGCTTAGCTAGGGGAACAAGTCATGCTTGCTACCACAAGACCAGCTCTCCTCTCTCCTGCGGTTACTCCACTGCAACTGGAACTCAGAGGCATCCTGCCTTTGAGGCTGGAGGTGACCTATAGCCCTCCGACTAGTAGCTGTTGATAGACCTCTCCTCCATGAAGTTATCCAAACCCCTCTTAAAGCCATCCAGATTGTTGGCTGTCACCACATCTTGTGGCAGAGAATTCCACAAATTGATTGTGTGAAGTCAAAGTGTGAAAAGGTAATTCTATTTGTTGGTCCTAAATTTCTCGGCAATCAATTTCATGGGATGACCCCTGGTTTTAGTGTTATGTGAGAGGGAGAATAATTTCTCTCTATCCACTTTCTCCACACCATGCATTATTTTATAGACTTCTATCATGTCTCCCCACAGCCGTCTTTTTTCTAAACTAATAGCCCCAGGTGATGTAGCCTTACCTCATAAAGAAGGTGCTCTAGGCCCCTAATCATCTTGGTTGCCCTCTTCTGCACCTTTTCCAGTTCTACAATGTCCTTTTTTAGATGTGGTGACCAGAATTGTACACAGTACTCCAGGTGTGGCTGCACCATAGTTTTGTATAAGGGCATTATAATATTAGCAGTTTTATTTTCAATCCCCTTCCTAATGATCCCTAGCATGGAATTGGCTTTTTTCACAGCTGTTGCACATTGAGTCGACACTTTCAATGAGCTGTCCACCATGACCCCAAGATCCCTCTCCTGGTCAGTCACCGACAGCTCAGATCCCATCAGCGTATTCTTTAAGTTGGGGTTTTTCGTCCCAATGTGCATCACTTTACACTTGCCAATGTTGAACCGTATTTGCCATTTTGTCGCCCACTCCCCCAGTTTGGAGAGATCCTTTTGGAGCTCTTCACAATCAGTTTTGGATTTCACTACCCGAAAGAGTTTGGTATCATTTGCAAATTTGGCCACCTCACTGTTGACCCCTGCTTCTAGATCATTTATGAATAAATTTAAAAGCACCGGTCCCGGTACAGATCCCTGGGGGACCCCACTTCTTACTTCCCTCCATTGTGAAAACTCTCCATTTATACCTACCCTCTGTTTCCTGTTGCAGGAAAAACATCATCCCCATATACGTCAATACAGTAGATGCTTCATAACTTCCCCCATTATAAAATAGTGTACACATGCACATGCCCATAGGCCAAGAAAGAAGGAATAAATGCTTCAATTAACCAGATAGCAAGCCCCCTGCCCCCCCCCCGCTTATTACAGCATAACACTCAAGTGATGGGAGGTGGGAACAACCCCTCCCACCACCAATTCAGCCAACAGTGGCAGGGAATCTGCTCCTTCTCACAAAGTGCCGCTCTCTCCACTTTCTTGTAGATGTACCATACGCCCTCTGTCACCATAGCTTGTGTCCTGGTTCCTCAAATACATGAGCGCTTTTAATACAGACAGATTGCTAAAGTGCACTGTAGTCCAAGGCACTGTGCATCTGGCCTCACGTCCTCCCCTCCTACCTGGTTCCTGCATAATGCCACCATGACCCAAGTGGAGCCAGGCTTCACTTTCATGGAGCCAAGTGGAGCCAGGCTTCACTTTCATGGAGCCAAGTGGAGCCAGGCTTCACTTTTGTGGAGCCAAGTGGAGCCAGGCTTCACTTTCATGGAGCCAGGCTTCCGAGCGGGAGGTGGGCAGCCCTTTGGAGACCTGGCCAGGTGTGGGCAGCAGAAGCCCCTGGTGATAACGGCCTGAATGTCCCAAATGCACCAGTCTGCGGCCCCCTTACTGTGGGGAACTCCAGAAGCATGTGGGCCAAGGTTCTCTGGCACCATCGGGGCACCATGGAAGGTCCCTGCTTGCAGGCTTCCCAGATGCATCTGGCCGGCCACTGCATGAAGCCGGATGCTGGACCGGATGGGCCTCGGCCTGTCCCAGAGGGGCTTTTCTTGTGTTCTAAGGGGTCAGTTTTGAATCCACCCAGCTTCTAATGGCTCAGACCCCACATGCCAAGGAGCTGGCCCCCTCCCTGCCATTCCTGTCTGGTGTGGAGAGCTGGTCTTGTGATAGCAAGCAGGAACTGTCCCCTTTGCTAAGCAGGGTCTGCCTTGGCTTGCATTTGAATGGGAGACTACATGTGAGTGCTGTAAGACAGGGTTTCTTAACCTCGGGCACCCAGATGTTGTTAGACTACAACTCCCATCATCCTCAGCCACAAAGGCCATGTCTGGGGATGATGGGAGTTGTAGTCCAACAACATCTGGGAGCCCAGGGTTAAGAAACCCTGGTGTAAGACATCCCCTTAGGGGATGGGGCTGCAGCTCAGTGGAAGAGCATCTGTTTAGTATGCAGAAGGTCCCAGGTTCACTCCCTGGCAGCAGGGCCCAGCGGAGTGAGAGAGATAATGAAGAAAACTGGGAGGGGTGGACCTGGGAGGCCCTCAGGAGCTGGGAGGCCCAGGTTCTTTGAACCCATCCACTCAATTATAGCTACATCCCTGCCTGGCATCTTCAGGTAGGGCTGGGAAAGACTCCTGCCAGAAACGCCCAAGAGCTGCTGCCAGTCAGAGTTGGCAGTGCTGAGCTAGATGGACCAAGGGTCAGATTTAGTAAAAGGCAGCTTTCTACTAGGTTCCTATCTCTGAGGCCGGAGAGCATAGCCATACCAGTGTTTTGGGGGTCGGAGAAATAAAGTTGGAGAGGAGCTGGTCTTGTGGTAGCAAGCAAGATTTGTCCCCTTAGCTAAGCAGGGTCTGCCTCGGTTGCATATGAATGGGAGACTTGATGTGTGAGCACTGCAAGATATTCCCCTCAGGGGATGGAGCCGCTCTGGGAAGAGCATCTAGGTTCCAAGTTCCCTCCCTGGTAGCATCTCCAAAATAGGGCTGAGAGAGATTCCTGCCTGCAACCTTGGAGAAGCCGCTGCCAGTCTGGGTAGATAATACTGAGCTAGATCGACCAATGGTCTGACTCAGTATGTGGCAGCTTCCTATGTCCCTAAGCATCCCGCCTCAGCTGAACCCAATGCCCCCAACGCCAAAGTGCCTCCTTTAGCCTCAATCGGGGGCGGGCCCAAAGGGAGGGGCTGGGAGCTTTAGCTGCTCCCTTCCGCCCCCGCCCACCTGTTCTCCTCCCCCATCTGGCTGGAGAGTGGGTGGGCCACCAGCCTGGATACCCGAACACAAAGGGAGGGCTGCCGCTGTGTCATGCCGGCACGTGGGACCCAGCCTTTGGAGGGGATTATTCATCTGAGCAGCAGCTGCTTCTGCTGGGGGCGGCTTCATTTCTCAGGCTTCATTTCAGGCATCCATTGTGGAATGAGAAACGAGGGTGGGCGAGTGGGTGGGCAGCCTGGGGAGGGTGCAGGTGACCCGCCCCGCCCCCCTGGGATGCTGGCCAAATCCACGCAGCAGCAATCGCAATCTAGCAGTAGCAGCTACGTGGCGGCGGCGGCGGCGGCAGCATCCCTGGTGCAGGATCACCCGTAATCAAGCATGCATGGAGGGGCTTGGACTTGCGGGGGGTGGGGGGGGGTGGACCGCTGTTAGGGGCGACACTCCCCGTGCCTTTGAAGTGAGGGGGGGTGGGCAGAAAAGGGAAGGCTGCAGGGAACCGTCCCGGGGCTGGTGTGAGCAGACTCCCCTCTCTGGCAATGCACGCTCGGTGCACGAGGTGCGTGCGAGGTGCGTTTGCAGGGAACCTCCCTTGATGAGGCAGGCACAGGGACATAGGGAGCTGCCTGAGTCCGACCCTTGGCCCATCTAGCTCCATACTGTCTGCACTGACCGGCAGCAGCTTCTCCCCAGTTTCAGGCAGGAGTCTCTCCCATACTTGCTGTCAGGGATTGAACGTGGGACCTGCTTGCTAAGCAGATGCTAAGCACATCGGAGAGCTCGGTCGGGATGTGTTTGCAAAGATCACGGCAGGAGCCGGCGGGAAGAGTGACTATGTGTGGTGTAGTGGTTCAAGTGCTGGACTAGGACCGGGGAGTCCTGAGTTCAAATCCCCATTCAGCCATGAGACTTGCTGGGTGACTCTGGGCCAGTCACTTCTCTCTCAGCCTAACCGACTTCACAGGGTTGTTGCGAGGAGAAACTTAAGTATGGAGTACACCGCTCTGGGCTCCTTGGAGGAAGAGCAGGATAAAACAATGTAAATAAAATAAAATAAAATAAAAATAAAAGTGTTGCCTGGCCAGTCTCTTCAGATAACAGGGCTGGGTCTGCGTTTGCACAAAGAGGCAAACACCTCTGGGCCCCTGAACTGTGCCCTGAATCTTTAGTAAGGCTCCGTGGTGTGCAAGAGTCAGAGAGCTTCCCTCTCCCTTAGCCTTTCCTGGCCTTCAGTGGCACCGGACTCTAGAAGCCTGGAAGACGCTAGCCCCTTTGGAAGGACTTGCAGCCTCTCCGCCCTGCTCTCCTCCTCCCTCCCCTGCCCTGGGCTGCTTCGGTCCGGCTGGCCTGGAAAGGCAAGAAAGCCGGGAGGCTTCCTCAGGACGGCCTGTGTCATTCGAGCGACCAGCACCTGTTTGCACCCAGTTTATTGATAGGAGCAGTAACAGCCAGCCTGGTGCTGGGGAGAGGCCGGAGAATGTATTTATGAGAGCCTCCGAATGCACGGCGGCGGCAGCAGCAGCATCGACGTCCCTTTATTAGGCAAGGGGGCCTTGCACCTCCTTCCGAGGCAGGCGTGCATGCACCCAGCACTGGGTAAATGCGCACCGGCTGTTTTGAGGCGAAGGGCAGGCCAGGCGCAGATCCCACTGACTGATCATGTTCTAACCATTTAGAGCTGCAAGTCTCTGCCCCGGATGGCCCCGAAGACCCTGCCAGCTTTGCCGAGGGCGGCTTGCTGCCTGGAGACCCAAGTCTGGTGGAGAAGGAGGAGCTGCTCTATGGAGGCACAGCCAGACCTCCCGGGGAGGGCATCCCCCTCCAGCGCCTCCAGAGGCAGGAGGGCCACTCCAGCAGCGGAGGCCCTCCCACCGGCGGGTCCAGCCGGGCAGGTGCTCATCTGGATGCGGAGGCTGTTGGGCTAGAAGAGCAGGATGCAGCCCTTGGCGTGGAACCAGAGGGAAGCCCTGGAGGAGGGCAAGGAGAGGGCCCAGAAGAGCCAGCAAAAATCTCGGTGGTCGACACAGAGGCGCTGTCGCCTGGAGAGGAGACGCCAGAAGAGGCCGAGAAGAACAAGCAGGGCCTTTCCGGGGGAGAAGGCAGAGACGCGGCCTCCGGAGGCAGAACAGGGCCCTCTAGGAGCCTTCTCCACTCCCCAGAGGCCAGAGAGGAATTGTCTCTTCCAGTGGCCAATATCACGCCAGTTGCTGACTCAGGCGAAGAAGCCGGAGGCCTCCATGACAGCGCCCCTGTGGGGGCACCAGATCTGCATGAGTCTGAAGAGGAAGGGGAGCCTCAGGGAGCAGGAGGAGAAGATCCTGGAGAGGAAGACAGTGCCAGCCCAGAAGAAGAAGAAGAAGAAGAAGAAGAAGAAGAAGAAGAAGAAGAAGAAGAAGAAGAAGAAGAAGAGATGGAGCGAGGGGAGGCCGATGGTCTCGGGTCACTCGAGAAGGAAGAGGTGGAGGATTCCGAGGAGGAAGAAGATTCCGAGGAGGAAGAAGATTCTGAAGAAGAGGAGGAGGAGGCCACAGAGGCAAGGGAGGCGGGCGGAGAAGACTCGGGTGGCCAGCCAGCAGAAGCAGAAGCAGAGGATGCCACCTTGGCAGGAGAAGAGATTTCTCGCAAAGTGGGAGAAGATACTGTCCATGAAGACAGAGACGGTGCTGGAGAGGATTCCAGAGAGGAAGAATCTGAAGACGGGAAAGAGGAGGCTGGCTTGGGGAAAGGCGTGACGGAGGCGGCGGCGGCAAGGGGAGACACCCCCGGAGATGTCACACACGAAGATGCCCTGGGCCAAGGCGAGGACCCGCCCTCGGAGTCGGACCGTGCCAGCCCTGCTCCGGCTGCAGACATGACAACGGAGCCCTCCAGCCCAGCAGGCCACAGCAACCCCCCGGCAGCCGAGGCCGCTGTGCAGCTGACCCAGAGAGGTCCTGGCTTTCCTCCTCCTCCCATATTGTGGTGCTGAGTTAAAAACAAAAAACAAAACCTCCCCCAGTGGCCCCAGGAAACCCACCTGCCCCCTCCCTGCCTGATGCTTTCACCCAGCAGGCCGTGGCAAAGGGTTGGGGTGGGGAATGGTCAGTGGGGGTAGCGACAGAGGGGGTTGAAAAAGCAGCCCACACTTTTTAGTGGGGATGGAGAATAAGCTGGGGGGGCGGGGGCGCTGGGCCTTGTGCCCCCTTCTGCATGCTCTTGCCTTCTGCTGGAGAGGAATGTGGGCATTGCACCAATGGACCACACTTTTGCCTGGGGAAAATGACAAAACTCTGCCCAGAAGCCGACAGCCTAAGAGGAATCTCACTTCCCAGGCAGGCTGGCCGCAGGCCGTGCCGGCCCAAGGGTTGGCGGCGCCCCAGGCACAGCCTGACCTTTGGCGCTGCCCGCCTCTTCGCCCACAGGGCCAGGTGCATCCCATCAGGCGGGCGGTCCCCGTCGCCCACCCGGCTGCCCACTCGCTCTCTCGGCTGCCTCCGCCCACCACTGGGCAGCCAGCCTGCTGCATGATGTTGCCATGCGACACGTGGCAACGCTAATTAGAATGCACACAGCAGGCCAGCTGCCCAGAAGCAGCCAAGAGCAGCAGGAGTGGAGGGCGGAGGCAGCAAAGAAAGCAAGTGGGTGGCCGGGTGGGCAACAGGGACGGGGAGAGCCTGCTTGGCTGCCTGCCCGCTCACTTGCTCTGACAGCTGGAGGCGCGCCTACCTGCAGGAGCAGGGCCTCCCATGTGAGTGGCCCGTGAGCCCAGCCGTTGGTGGTGCCCCTCCCTGCACGGTGTCCTAGGCAGCCACCTAGTTTGCCTGGAGGACAGACCAGCCCTGGCTGCAGGGGTTGCCCAGGGGGGGGGCTTGTGCCCTCGTGGGTCTTGTGCCTAAAGGAAGTGTCTCCAGCAGCTTAGCAGATGTGCCATTTGAGGAATTCACCAGGTTATCGTGCCAAGGCCCTGCTAGAAGGTCCCCCACCCCACCCCGACCTTTTGGCTGGCTTCTGTAGAAATACGGAATCTCCATACTAGGCCACCTGGGCTGTTAGGTCGTAGCAGAAAGGTACTGAAAACCCGAGTTATTGTAACCCGGACCTCTAAAGGCAGTGTGAGTGGCTGGCAGGAAGCTCAGAAGGGGGTTCTTTAAAAAGAAGGTCCTGGCATAGCATGGAGGATTCCATGCAAGTGATCACATGGCCCCTTGCCATGCATGGTGGCGGGTGGGGGCAGGAAGCAGGACGGAGCAGCCCTTTGTCAATGCTGGGCTTGGCTACATGTCACCAGAGATGAGTCAAAGGGCTATTTTGGGGGACCAGGAGAGGCCTTTCTCCAGCCGTCAGCAGCCCAGCTGGCATCGCAGCTCTGCTGAGCATCTTCTGCCCGGCCCAGCACTTCCAGTGATGCGAACTGGAGTTGCCCCCACGGCAGGTCAAGGGGACCCGCCCCACGTGCGCAGGCCCAGCCAGGCACGGTGGCCGGGACCAAAGGGTGGGGAGAGGGCGAGCTTCCCTTCTGCATTCAGCCACACAACAGGGGAAGCAGGATTGCCAGTGCGGGTCATGGATGGAGCTCATTCTTGCAATGAAGAGGCAGGCGAAGAAGCACCGAGCCAGGGCAGGGGAGAGCCGTGCGCGCTCCCGATTGGCGGTTGTGGACTTGCAAAGATCACGGGAGGCGGAGGGGGACATAGGAAGCTGCCATAGACTGAGTCAGACCATTGGTCTATCTAGCTCAGTATTGTCTTCACAGCCTGGCAGCGTCTTCTTCAAGGTTGCAGGCAGGAGTCTCTCTCAACCCTATCTGTAGATGCCAGGGAAGTAATTTGGAACCCTCTGCCTGCAAGCATGCAGATGCTCTTCCCAGAGCAGTCCCATCCCTTAAGGGGAATATCTTCCAGTGCTCATCCAGTCTGTTTAGACTGTGAGCCTTTGGGGGACAGGCAGCCGTTGAATTAATTAATTAATTAACTTCTGTATGTAGACCGCTTTGGGAACTTTGGCTGAAAAGCGCCATATAAACATTTGTTGCATTCGTATTCGTCTCCATGTAGTCTCCCAGTCAAATGCAAACCAGGGCAGGCCCTGCTTAGCAAAGGGGGCAATTCATGCTTGCTGCCACAAGGCCAGGCCAGCTCTCCTCGTGTGGGAGGTGGGAGCCGGGTAGGACGGCCACGGCTAACCCACGTTCTGCCCCCAGCATTTTACCCAGGGTGGACAAAAAGCCACCCTCCCCAGCTCTCTCCTACCTTGATCTTTGCAAAGACAGGCTTAGGAGAGCACAAGGCTCCCTCCTGTTCTGGCTGGGCACTCCCCCCACCCCAGCTTTTCATTGTGAGAAGCAGCCTCTTAATTTGTGAATGAGGACACATACTTGATCTACTTCCCATTGTCTGTTGCCCCAGGCTGTATGTAGCTCAGGGGTCAGGGATGCCTGGCCAGCCGAAAGACCACCAGGTGGGAAGGGCCCTCTTAGGACATCCCCCTGTCCAAGGAGGCAGCTGAGCTGGATCCTGCTGCCTAGGAACAGAGGAAGCTGCCATATACTGAGTCCGACCCTTGGTCCATCTAGCTCAGCACGGACTGGCAGCAGCTTCTCCAAGGTTGCAGGCAGGAGTCTCTCTCAGCCCTGTCTTGGAGATGCTGCCAGGGAGGGAACTGGGAACCTTCTGCTCCTCTCAGAGCGGCCCCACCCGCTCTGAGGATAGCTCTGAGGGGGATATCTTGCAGTGCTTACACATGTAGTCTCCCATTCATGCAAACCAGGGTGGACCCTGCTTAGCCAAGGGGACAATTCGTGCTTGGGAGCTCTCCTCCCGCTGCAGAGGTGGGGCGTGAGATGGTAGTCAAGAAGTCCTGCTTGCCAGATGAATTTCATGTCCAGGACAGGAAAACCAGCACAGGGGCCTGGCCATCTCCCTCGGACATGCCTGGCCCACCTTCTCCCTCCAATAAGCCAAGGAAGAAATTTCTGGCAACTGTTCATCAGCAGGATCCTGACAGATTGCCCCATGAGGTGGTGGTGGAGGGATTATTGTGTGATGACTCTCCATATGTGATGTATGCATTCGCAGTGGCAGCAAGGAGGCTGTGAGCTTGTTTTATTCCTGGAAAAGTTGATTTGATGGGCCTTTTTAAAAATGCATCTGTTTTAGTTGTATCTATCTTGATTCTATTGTATTTTGCGTATATGCAATGGCCTATCTATCTACCTATCAACCTATCTATCATATTTATATACTGCCTGACATGTGAATCCCTAGGTGGTGTACACAAGTTAAAATACAGGTACCGAACACCATAAAATGATTAAAACAATTTAATGATCTAAACGGACCATTTAAAATCAATTAATTAAAAGCCTGAGAAAACAGGTGCGTCTGAAGGGTCTTTTTTAAAACAGCTCTGCTTTTGACAGGGAGTGCATTCCCTGGGGCTGAGCATAATAAATATTGAGTGATTGATCCCTTCGATAATGTTCAAGACCACTTACGACAATAAAAGTTAAAGCAGCATTACATGAAAACCTAAGACCAGCCTTAATGCAGTAAGAGAATGCTAGAAATGCAGCAACAGTTAAAGCAATGCCTGAATCCGCAGATTAAACACAAAGCACTGCACAGCCCTACCAGCACTGAATGAATCGTGACTGTGCACTATCTATGCGCATGTGCGCATGTGTGTGCGATGACGCCTTTGCAGCCTTCTTGGTGCTTGGGAGAACTAAAGTGCAAGCAGGGGGGCAGGAGGGTGGGTGTTGCGAGGGGTGCTCTTTCATTAAAGGAGGGCTTTCTGCGGGGGCGTAGCTATAATTTAGCAAATGGGTTCAAAGAACTCAGGCTCCTAAGCTCTTGAGAGCCCCCCAGCTGCACCCCTCCCTATTTTCTTCATTATCTCCCGCCGGGGAAAGGGGTGAACACAGGCCCCCTCTCCCCTAGCTACGCCCCTGCCTTTTGGACTATCTTGAAAGTGTTCTCTGCACATGACCCGTCCCAAAGTTCTTCAGCCACAGGAAAACGGTGAGCAAAGCTGAGCTTTGAAATCCCTGCATTCTGCCCCGTCAGGTTTACATTGTTTGGTGTTTAATTGTTTGGCACGTACCACATCCGTAATCCAAACAAGAAACTGCAAGTGGCCAGCATGCTAACTAGATTCAAAAGTATCCCGTATTTGTCTGGCTTTAAGAACTTCTTTTGGTCTGGTCTGGACTCTGGAGAGGCCCCGAAAGGTGTGTGTTGTGAAAATGCCCCTTGGCCTCTCTTCCGTTCTTTTGTGTGTGAGTCAGAGAGGTCTCCTTGCCACTCGCTGTGCAGTCAGAATGCAGCAGCGTCTAAATTTAGCCCAGTATTCCTCCTCCTCTGGCAGCTGTTGGTCCCTTGCCAGGCGGCCCCAAACTCCGGCCACACTTGGCACCAGCGGAAATCCTTGTTCGCCGGGAGGGAGGGGGGAGTGTCTGTGTAAGGGAACAGGCACTGTGTGTTAAAGACCTGAAGGAGCCTGCTGGGGGAAAGAAGGGATGGCGTTCTGGGCAGTCTTGCCTGAGTTTTTATTTATTTATCTATCTATCTATCTTACATTTTGAACCCCACTCTTCCTCCAAGGAGGCCAGAGCAGTGTACTACATACTTGAGTTTCTCCTCACAACAACCCTGTGAAGTAGGTTAGGCTGAGAGAGAAGTGGCTGAATGGGGATTTGAACTCGGGTCTCCCGGGTCCTAGTCCAGCACTCTAACCACTACACCACTCTGGCTCTCTCACAGAGTTCCTGCTGTGGGCTGAGATGCTCTCTCTGCTCTTTCTGCAGAAGAAGTCAACGATGCTGGGGAGGCTGCCACGGCCAGGGACCGCTCCCACATCGAGAGCACCTTGAAGCTGAAGGAGGAGAAGCCTGCGGACGACTACTCAGGTAGCAGT
This sequence comes from Hemicordylus capensis, assembly GCF_027244095.1. Classification (NCBI taxonomy): domain Eukaryota; kingdom Metazoa; phylum Chordata; class Lepidosauria; order Squamata; family Cordylidae; genus Hemicordylus; species Hemicordylus capensis. Next base: position 5,285,282 of record NC_069669.1, read on the forward strand.
AGGAGGGGGGGCTCTGGGCGGAGAAGGCGGCCCCCTCCCTGCTCAGGGTCATCTGGAGAGAGACACAGGCATACCTCCCCTGCTCTTGCCGGGTCTCTTCTCCAAGGGGTCTCTGCTGCACCTAGAGATGTGGTGACTTGGGGGGTGGGACGGGGGGGCGTTTCTGAGTTCTTTTCCTGGGGGAAATTTGGGTTTTTTTCCCCAGGGCTTCTCAACTCTAGCCAGAAGTGCACTTAAGTAATTATGGAGCCTGGACCAAAAGGCCTTTGGAGCCCCCTCCCTGCCGCCTTCAGGTTAAGCATCATCCCCCTACACACACACACACACACACACACACACACACACACACACACACACACAATTTTTAATACGTGGGTCCTTGAGGGCACAAACAGCAACTGAACTCACAAGGATGTAAGAATATAGAACGGGTCTATTTATGCAAATATGCATGAGCAGAAACATTCCAACACGCAACTTCACAGATCCCCACCCCACATCTTTCTTTCCTCACTCCCCCCTCTGACTCTAAAACAGAGGTCACGCTCGGCTACCTGGCCCAGGTCACAGTCATGCTTGGCCGGCATGGGCAGGTGGCGTAGCGGCCACACCACCCAGGACAGACTAAAGAGGATTGGGGGGGGGGGGGGCCAGAGCGTGTGGAGGCCAGGGTAAGAGTAGCCCTGTCTCTAGCTGATTTCTGAGTCCCAGTTCAGCTCATTTGGACGGGGCCACGCAGCTGAGCACCCTAGTTTGGCTCCCAGCAGGAAGACAGCATCTCTTGTGCCTGACGCCATCACTGAGAGAGATCTGCCCAACACCAGCTCAGAGGAACTACCCTCCCTGCCCTGCACCACCCTAGCCAGCCCTGGCACCCGGGCAACCATTTGGCCTGGCCCCACCAGACACTCAGCCCACTGCCCTCCTTGGAGCTCAGCTGCTCCCCAAAGGACTAGGAACTTCACTGCGCATTCACTGTGTACTGCTGCTGCTGCTGCCGCCCCCTAAGCAGAAGCCAGCCTCGCCACTCCCTCTTATCCAGGGAGACCCTGCTGCTGCCGGCCTGGGTGCAGAGCCCAGCCAGGTAACGGATATGAATGCGACGGATATTTATAGACCGCTTTTCAACAAAAGTTCCCAAAGCGGTTTGCATAAATATAAATAATTAAAGGAAATGGCTCTCTGTCCGCAAAAGGGCTCTAAAAAAGAAACAGAAGAGAGACCTCAGCAACAGCCACTGGAGGGATGCTGTGCTGGGGATGGAGAGGGCCAGTTGCTCTCCCCCCTGCTCAATAAAGAGAATTGCTACTTCTAAAAGGTGCCTCTTTGCTCAGCAGGAGGAAACTGCATAGAACCCTCTCCGATAAGCCAGCGAGGTTACTAACACCTGTGTGGAGCCTGAATTCAGAAGTCAGGGTTGACAACTGACAACACGGGGCTCTTCCAGCACACATACACACACACACCTGCCCCTGCCCCTGCCCCTGCCCCTGCCCCTGCCCCTGCCCCTGCCCCAGGAAGCAAGAGCCCGCAGGGGTGGACACATGCACCCCTGCTGGTTACCCCTGCTGGTGTGGCAGTGCTGGTCCAAGATGAACCCCCATCCAGTTTCCTTGAGAGACCTGCTCTTGCCACCGTTCACCACTGGGTGGCCCCCTCCACAAGGGAAGCCAGCACAGGTGTGGCGGCTGCATTCCGGAGTCCCAGCCCTGCCTTGTGGGGTGACCGAACTCTGGGTGGATGGGTCATTTTTTCATTCTGTGCCTGAAGTAGGGCAGTGTTTCTAACTGAGCCAGGTTGCCAGAACTGTAGGAATCTAAAGTTGTGGAAGAGAGAAAGACCCCAGCTCCCACAACTGCAGCCACCCAAACACTGTATTTATTTACTGGGTGAGGTGGGGTGGGGCGGGGTAATGTGGCAGTCCCCCTCCCATCATGGAACCTAGGAAGCTGCCTTCTACCGGGTCAAACCATTGGTCCATCTAGCTTCCTCTGGTTCCCTATCAATGAGGTTCAGAACGTCAAAGCGGTTCCTGATGTTCTAGCTGGAAATGGTGGGAACATTCTCTAGTCTAGATCATATTGTGTCTTCTATCTCAAGATCCTATTGTGTCAAAAGAATGTCAAATAGGTTCCCATGTCTCAGAAAGGCATCTTCTTTAAGTGTATTTGACAAAAATCCACCTGCAAGGGAAAATACAAATTGGGGTGTGTGTGTGTGTGTGTGTGTGTGTGTGTGTGTGTGTGTGTGAGAGAGAGAGAGAGAGAGAGAGAGAGAGAGAGAGAGCGCTTCTGACTCACACAGGCCCCTTCATCAGGGTGGCGGCAAGTGCAAGAGAGAGAGGCTGACAGAGAGAGGCGGGCCTGGCATTTTTATTTCTTCCTGTTGGTTTCCTCCTTCATGGCAGGTATACTGCAGCGGTTGAGGAAGATCTACCACACATCCATCAAGCCTTTGGAGCAGTCCTACAAGTACAATGAACTGCGTCAGCACGAAATCACCGGTAAGACAGATGCAGGGACGGGTGGCAGCCGAGTGATGATCTTGCAGTGCCAGGCATGATGCTCAACAGGGTGGTGGGGTGGATGGAGCAAATCCAGCCTAAAGGTCCCATTCCACACAGCCAGAGGCCTGTACAGATGCTGTGTGTGTGTGCATGCATGTGTATGCAGGGGGGTTATAATTTAGAAGCTTGTGATGCTGCTGGAACCAGGCTCTCGTTTCTCTGCAACGTGCCTGAGTCCTCCTCTGAGCCGTGATTTGACTCTTTAATCATCTGGCAGGCACAGCACATCAAGCAGCAGAGAGGCAGACCCAGCGCAGAGGCCTTGGTGTGGCTTTCCAGTTGTTGCTGGACCTCAAGTCCCAGGAGGCCTCCAGATTGCCTGGGGGTGGGGTGGGGGGGGAGAGAGATGGGAAGAGGGAAGGCCAGTAAACAACGTTTCAGAGGGTGGGCGGCCCCTTGAGATAGAAGTGGTGTCCCTCTCTTTTTTTGCCTCACCCACCCCCTTGATCTTCTCCCCACCTGCTACCACCGCCACTCACATGCCCCATCTGCCCCTCTAATGATCAAGCAGGGGCGTAGCAAGGTTGGAATGGGCCCAGAGACAAGATTTTAAAATGGGCCCCCCCTCACTGAAGCTCAGCTCACGAAGTAAAGAAATCTTAAATTAGGCTGAATAGTGGTAACAAAAAGCATAGTAAAATTTATATAAACACCTATGTGCCCCAATAGAACATCATCCTAAATGATTTTTTTAAAAGGTTTTGTAAATTGTGGATGATGCAAGTCATTGAATGGTCCTAGAGAAAGACCTGCTGTTCTGGTAGCTCCAGGTCTTAACACTCACATCAGTTTCGGAGGATGAATACAACTGAAGGAAGCCCGGGCGGGGGCGCGGCTGGGGGAGTCAGTCATGTGACCTGCCTCTGGGGGCCCCCCAAGGCAGTGAGCCCCCAGACAACTGTCTCCCCTTGCCCTATTATAGTTAACCCCCTGTGATCAAGGGACTCTTGAGGAAGACCAAGGGGGCCCTTCCAAAGTGCATCAGGCTGCAGAGGTGCTACATGGCAACGTGTGATGCTCCCAACCTGGAGGTTTCTCCACGCAGTTGGGAGAATGGGATTTGCATGTTAATCCCTGTGGAAGAGACAGCGGTTGGTGCATGAGCTCCTGCACTCCGGGATTAACCGGCTTCCTCCGCTGGGGCCAGGAGGAGCCAAGCGGAAGGACCCCTCTCTGGTCTCTCTGCCTTGGAGAAGGCTGGCTGAAGGGCCGGCTCCCTTCCGATCAGTGGCGGATTAACGGAGAGGCAGAGAAGGCATTTGCCTACGGCGGCAAAATCTGAGGAGCAGCAAATCTTGCCCCTCTTGAAATTTTGCCACCCCTCTCTGTGGCTGCAGGAAGGGTGGAGTGGGTGAGGAGAAAGTCCCCCCCCCTCAACCTTTTTTTTTTAAAGCAACCCTTTTTTGTTTAAGCTACAAGGGTGGCAAAAGCCTTTTTGCCTATGGGCAGCAAAAAGCTTACCCCGCCCCTGCTTCCAATCTCTCTCTCCTTGACTGGAGCCTGGCCAAGCTTCCTGCCCCCCCAGCCCCTTTCCTACTCATGTTGCTTTTTCTCTCCCTCCCCCACCCCTCTACTGCCTAATAGCTTACCCAGGACGCACCTTGGGCTCCTCAGCCACAGGTGGGTATGTGGCTACCTGCCACGTGCATGCAAACGCAGGGGCATCCTCCCGGGTAGCCACCCTCCAAAGGAGTGGGAAGAAACCCTCCTCCACCTGCCCACCTCGCCTCCTGCCCCGTAGCGAAGACGCAAGCCTTAAGCCTGCTGGGTTGCCCAGGGTGGCTTTCCCCTGCAGTGGCAGGCGGCTAGTTGAGCTGGGCTACTGCTTCGGATGAGCATGCTGCCGTGCTGCTTGTGCAGAGGCCGGGCAACCCTGTGAGTCGGGGGCAGCAGAAGCAGCCGAGAGTGGGGTCTCCTTTGAAAGGCGATTGCTCATCAGAGGAGGAACTTAGGATTCAAGGATTTGCCTGGTGTAAAGAGCCTTTGGGCTGAGCCAAGGCCTGTTTCCTCACAGGAACCCTGCTGGATCTGACCACAGGCCTACCTACATTTGTGCCTGTGCATAGAAGTGCCAACATGGAGATGCTTTTGAGTAAAGACATGCACGCGCCAGTACTTAGGAACATAGGCAGCTGCCATATACTGAGTCAGACCGTTGGTCCGTCTAGCTCAGTATTGTCTACCCAGACTGGCAGCGGCTTCTCCAAGGCTGCAGGCAGGAGTTTTTCTCAGCCCTGTCTTGGAGATGCTGCCAGGAAAGGAACGTGGAACCTTCCGCATGCAAGTATAGCAATAGCAATAGCAATAGCACTTACATTTATATACCGCTTTATAGCCGGAGCTCTCTAAGCGGTTTACAATGATTTAGCATATTGCCCCCAACATTCTGGGTACTCATTTTACCGACCTCGGAAGGATGGAAGGCTGAGTCAACCTTGAGCCCCTGGTCAGGATCGAACTTGTAACCTTCTGGTTACAGGGCGGCAGTTTTACCACTGCGCCACCAGACGTTCTTCCCAGAGCAGCTCCATCCCCTAAGGGGCAGATCTTGCAGTACTCACCCATGTGGTTTCCCATTCAAATGCAAACCAGGGTGGGCCCTGCTTAGCAACGGGGACAATGCCTGCCTGCTACCACATGACCCGCTCTCCTCCCTGAGAACTGGCCTGAGCTGAGGAGAAGGGCTCCTCTTTCCAGGCACCCCCTGGCCACAGTTCCACCCAGGAGAAAGGCATCCTCAAGTTGCTCTCCGATGCCCTACACGAAGCCCCAAGCAAAAGGAGGGAAGAGGTTGCACCGCCCCCCTCCCCAAAGCTCTTCTCTGCAACACGACATGTCTGGGAACCTTCCAGGAGGGGGCTGCCTGCATGCCCTGCTTTGAGGAGGCCTGTTTGCTTACTGGCTAAGAGAGCAGCCTCTGCTATGCTGACATGCAGCCCCACCAGCTAACAGCCAGGGGGTACATTGGCGAGCAGAAGTGCACACAGGACTGCCTACCTCCTGTCTTCCCCCTCCTCTCCACTTCCAGGCATACCCGATCCTGCCTGAGGATCCTGCCTGCTTCACGGTCCAGGAAGCCCCAGCTGGTGGGTGCTGAGGGGTCCCTGCAGGGCAGCCGCACAGCCCAGTGAAAACATGCCCCTTCTCCCAGGCCACGGCATTCACGCAGAGCCGTGTAGGCAACTCATTGTGCTTGATGGAGCCCTAAGACCTTCTGAGGCTGGGACCTGTGATGCTAGAGAGGGCGGGTTCAGCTACCAGAGGTCCCTTGCAGTCCCTGGCTGGCTGGCTGGCTGGCTGGCTGGCTGGCTACTGCGATGGTTTGCTGCTGCAGGAAGGGCTTGTGTGTGCATTTCGCTGCCAATGTTCCCTGTGACAAACCTTCCCAGGATGCTACGACTCCCAGCATTCCTGGCATACGGCTGAGGGTTAGGGGAGCTTGCAACTTCTGAGTGTGCCTGTTACAGGGAGCAATCTTGGCTACCCCCATGACATGGGGACCACGGTGCCTCCTTCCCTGGCTTGTGTTGCCCCTACGAATGGCTGCTGGGGGACTTTCTTGCAGGATGGAAGTGGGTCCGGTTGAGGGGTGTCCCGCTCTTGGGGAAGATGAAGCCCCTGACCCTGCTGCTGTTCTATTCCTCTTGCAGATGGAGAGATCACTTCCAAGCCGATGGTACTATTCCTGGGACCGTGGAGTGTTGGCAAATCCACCATGATCAACTACCTCTTGGGGTTGGACAACACCCCCTACCAGCTCTACACAGGTAGTGGGCTTCCCTGCCTTACTGGGAAGCAGGCCTTGCTGCTAGCCCTGGCCCCCAGGGCTTGGCCCCAGCTCCCACAGCCGAGGGGGCTGTGCTGCCATGGATTCTGCAGCTAGGGCCAAGAACCTCCTGACCTGAGCCTCATGACCTGGGGCTGAGGGTGTCCTGGCTTCAAGGCCCTCTTTGAGAGCGGAAGGGAATGGGTGTGTGTCACACTGGCCACTGTGACTGACGGGCATGATGGCTTTACTGGGTCATAAGAACACAAGAACAGCCCTGATGGATCAGGCCCAAGAATGCCCATCTAGTCCAGCATCCTGTTTCGCACAGTGGCCCGCCTGATGCCTCCGGGAAGCCCACAGCCAAGAGCAGAGGGCCTGCCCTCTCTCTTGCTGTTGCTCCCCTGCAACGGGTATTTAGAGGCATCTTGCCTCTGAGGCTGGAGGTAGCCTATAGCCCTCAGACTAGTAGTAGCCACTGATAAACCGTGAATTCATCTAAACCCCAATTAAAGCCATCCAGGCTGTTGGCTGTCACCACATCTTGTAGCAAAGAATTCCACAAGCTGACTATGCATTGTGTGAAAAAGTCCTTCCTTTTGTCAGTCCTAAATTTCTTGGCAATCGGTTTCATGAGATGACCCCTGGTTCTAGTGTTACGCGAGAGGGAGAAACATTTATCTTTCTCCACACCATGCATGATTTTATAGGCCTCTATCATGTCTCCTCAGTTGTCTTTCTTATCAACTAAAAAGCCCCAGGTGTTGTAGCCTGGGGACAGATGCTGGGAGCCTGGCCTTTGCCTGGACAGGGCACTTTCCGGACTAGCTGCTCATCAGCAGCAAAATGCCTCCATTCCGGCAAGTTGCATTTGAAATGTAAACAGCAGGGGGAGCAGTCTCGCAGCAACTAACAACCTGAAAAAACAGCAACCTTTTAACGCCGGATATACGACGTCCTAGCTCTATATTGCAGCAATTAAATTCGAAATAAGGCATTGGAAATGTGGATAGCACCCTGCTGTCCACGTAGGGACTGCGGTGTCACGACGCAGGAAGTGTGGAAGCACACTTCCGAGATATGTCCTGACCCCCTTGTAGGGTCTAGGCTGGAAAGCGCCCAGTACAGGGATCTTTCCCCTGCCACACTGCAGGCTGCAGTTTCCAGCTTTTGTAGCTTGCCCCCTTGCTGTGGTTTCAGCAGTGGCGGCCCCTGGGCTGGAGAGCACAGCCTCCTGGGCTAGCTTTGGGGGCTGCCACCACCCACAGTATCCCATCCTGGCCCAGAAAGGGTTTCCCAGCTGCTGGTCCTCATTCCTGGAGGCTGTATGCTCTGCCTCATTTGCACAGCGACAATACCATACAGTCTGCCTTTGGAGGTCAGGCTGGGAGACGCTTCCTAGGCTGACTTTCCTCCTGCTCGGATGACAGAGGGACCACAATCAGCCAGCCAAAGGACCTGGCATGTTCTGGCTTCTCTGCATGCAGCCAATTAATCTGAGTGGGGGTGACCTTTCCCTCTCCCCTCCCCGCTTCCTCTCCCTTTGATCCCCAATCTCAATCCAGCAGAGAGATTCTGAGTTAAAGTCTGCCTTGAAATAGCATTTATGAGCGGAGACAATAGAGCACAGAGATGCCAGGCTCCAAGATGTGCTGGGCATCTCAGTCCCCAGAGCAAAATGCCCCCAAGTGCAGTACAGCCCTGGAAGCCACGGCAGCAAAGCCAGACACCAGGGCAGAGCAGCTTCTGGTCTGCAGCTAGGAAAATATGAAGCTGCCTTCTCTTGAGTCAGACCATGGCCGCAGGGATGGGCAGGGATGCCATCCGGGTGCTTTCCCCCCTCCACAGTGTCAGCAGGGATGCAAAGCAGCTGACCGAGAGGGAAGCAATTTTGTAGTAGCAAGCATGCCATGTCCCCTTTAAGCAGGGTCCACCCTGGTTGCATATGAATGAGAGCCTACATGTATGAGCACTGTAAGGTATTCTCCTTATGGGACAGGACTGCTCTAGGAAGAGCAGAAGGTTCCAGTTCCCTCCCTGGCAGCATCTCCAAGATGGGCCTGAGAGAGACTCCTGCCTGCAACCTTGGAGAAGCCGCTGCCAGTCTGTGAAGACAATACTGAGCTAGATAGCCTCAGAATATGGCAGATTCCTATATTCCTATGCCTTTCTTGCTGCTTGTCCTGCTTTTCTTTACAGCTGATCCCACCTCTTTGATCCTTTCTCCCTCTGTCTATTGCTTGACTATTAATTTTATTCCCCTCTCTGTAATGGTTAGCCCTTTGCTTTCTAAATGGAAATCATATGCTGCTCTTGCTATTCCAACAGTTTGTTACATAACTGAATATTATTATTATTTATTATTATTTGATTTGATTTCTATGCTGCCCTTCCAAAAATGGCTCAGGGCAGTTTACACAGATAAACAAACAAACAAATAAGATGTTTATCCAAAGGGCTCACAATCTAAAAATAAACTTAAGATAGATACCAGCAACGGTCACTGGAGGTGGATAGGGTCAGTTACTCTCCCCCTGCTAAATAAAGAGAATCACCATGTTAAAAAGGTGCCTTGCCAAGTTAGCAGGGGTTAGCAGAATATGAGATTCATTTTATTGCCCTTATTTTTGTCTTGTGCTACAAGGAGCATCTCCCAGCCTTTGTGCTTGACAGTCTGGACTGCTCTTCTGGGTGAAAAACTGCATGAGGTTCAAGCAATTTAGGATTAATAAACTCTACTTGACTTCTTGCAACAGAACCCCCAGAATGATTGCATCTGTCTAAATGGAAGGGATGGGTGTGTCTGTTGGGGTGGGTGTGGCTATGGGGGCTGTCACGGAAAGCACCCACACTTCTGAATTTGCAAAAAAGCTGCTGCAAAGGACCACTGGATTTTCCTGTGGATTTTCCATGGCAGGAGATGGAGGTTTCCATTTTCCATGGCAGGAGAGGCTAGGTTTCCTCCCTGGCCACCATTCCCAGCATCCAGTACCGTGTGGGATCTCTGCCTACCTAACCCTTGTTTGCCTCCTTCTTGAACAGGGGCCGAACCCACCACCTCTGAGTTCACAGTCATCATGCACGGCCCCAAACTGAAGACCATTGAAGGGATAGTGATGGCTGCAGATAGCACCCGCTCCTTCTCGCCCTTGGAGAAGTTTGGTCAGAACTTCCTGGAGAAGCTGATTGGGTTTGAGGTCCCACACAAACTCTTGGAGAGGGTCACCTTCGTGGATACCCCTGGGATCATTGAGAACCGGAAACAGCAAGAACGAGGTAACCCTTCTGTCTTGGTCTTTTCTGAGGAAGCAGGAGAGGAGAGCTGGTCTTGTGGCAGCAAGCATGATTTGTCCCCTTAGCTAAGCAGGGTCCACCCTGGTTGCATATGAATGAGAGAGTTGATGTGTGATCACTTTAAGATATTCCTCTCAGGGGACGGAGCTGCTCTGGGAAGAGCAGAAGGTTTCAAGTTCCCTCCCTGGCTTCTCCAAGATAGGGCTGAGAGAGATTCCTGCCTGCAACCTTGGAGAAGACGCTGCCAGTCTGGGTAGACAATACTGAGCGAGATGGACCTAGTATATGGCAGCTTCCTATGTTCCTTTTTGAAGGGTCTCGAGGGGAAGGTAAAGAGTGAAGCATCATGGGAAATAAGCAGGAAGCCTCTTCCCACTTGATACACTCCAGGGCTGGCCCCAGGTTCCTAACGCTGCACAACCCTGGCAGTGATAGACATTAGGATTTCACTGTCATGTATCTTGCATATGTTTTGCTCCATCCATTGTGTTTGCTGCTACAACCATCCTATCATAAACAAAACAAAACATGTGAATGGGCAACAGTCACATGAGATTGTCCATGTAAATTCTGACACTGGTTGAAATATATACATCTGTGGGACATCAAGATCTGCCAGCCCAGTCATTTAATGGCATGCTTATCATTTGCAGTTGGCCCGTTGTTGTCTACCTGTGCAGCCAAGGGACGATTGCTAATAGGATAGTGGCTTTTCTGAGCATGGCCTTGTGGGTGGAGGAGCAGGAGTTTCCAGTGATGTGGATCTGGGGCTGAAGGAACTCAGATCATGCACCGGATCTGCCCTTTGCGTGCCCCATGTCCAGACTCCAACCAGACACTGTTCCCCCATCTCCTCTCTTGCAGGCTACCCGTTCAATGACGTCTGCCAGTGGTTCATCGACAGAGCGGACCTGATCTTTGTCGTGTTTGACCCCACAAAGCTGGATGTGGGCCTGGAGCTGGAGATGCTCTTCCGGCAGCTGAAGGGCCGTGAGTCTCAGATCCGGATCATTCTGAACAAAGCGGACAGCCTGGCTACCCAGGAGCTCATGCGAGTGTACGGGGCCTTATTCTGGAGCCTGGCTCCGCTCATCAATGTCACGGAGCCCCCTCGGGTCTACGTCAGCTCCTTCTGGCCCCTGGATTACCAGCCTGACACCCACCGGGAGCTCTTCCTGAAAGAAGAGATCTCCCTCCTGGAAGACCTGAACCAGGTGATCGAGAACCGGCTGGAGAACAAGATCGCCTTCATCCGGCAGCACGCCATCCGGGTCCGCATCCACGCGCTGCTGGTGGACCGTTACCTGCAAACCTACAAGGATAAGATGACCTTCTTCAGCGACGGGGAGCTGGTGTTCAAGGACATTGTGGAGGACCCGGACAAGTTCTACATCTTCAAGACCATCCTGGCCAAGACCAACGTCAGCAAGTTCGACCTGCCCAACCGCGAGGCTTACAAGGACTTCTTTGGGATCAACCCCATCAGCACCTTCAAGCTGCTTGCTCAGCAGTGCTCCTACATGGGGGGGTGTTTCCTGGAGAAGATCGAGCGGGCCATCACCCACGAGCTGCCGGATCTCCTGGGGAGCATCGGCCTGGGGAAGAAGCCCAGCGTCCTCTCCTGCGATACGACCGGCTGCGGCGAGACCCCAAAGAACCGTTACAAGAAACATTAACCGGCTGTCCAGCTTCGCCGCGCTCCCGTGTTCCTGTTGGTGAATGAGCTTAGGTCTTATCTGTCCAAGAAGCCCAGGTTTGTTAACCCTTCGAGTGCCACGCTGGCAAGAGCTTACACACAAGGGGACTTGGCGTCACTGGCAGCAACGGCAGGGAGGTTGGTTGGGCCGAGGGAAGCGAATAAAACACTGTGAATTCCTGACTTTTATTATCTAATCATTGTTGTTTGAACGAAGAGGCCATGTCTAAAGCTGTAAGTCAAAGGGAGGGCTGTGTCCGGAGAGGAGCCTGCTGGGGGCCTTGTGCAGGTTGAGCACACAGGATGGAGGGGGAGCAGGACGGGAAGCAGGCGAGAGTGTGGAGAGAGGCGGGAAGAGGCTGGCCAGCCCACATAGTGAGTGGCACAGGCATCGCCCCTCCAGTGGCGGGCTGTTCCTGCAGTGTCCTGGCCGCGGTCCATGGGGTTGAGGACCATAGCATCCTTCACAGGCACCCATGCTTTCTTCCTGGGATTTGGAGGCCACCACCGGCACCCACTTCTCAGAGGCAAGCCCTTGCCTCAGCTGCCCCTCCGCATTGCCCTGGGCACCCACTGTCCCTGCCCCAGAAAGGAAGAGGCCAGCCCAGCCTGCCTTCCGTCTCAGCCCAGGCCAGTCAATCTGTCCACACAATGCTTCCCCCCCCCTTGGCAGCCTAACTCGGAAAGAGAAGTCCCCTGGCACAGGTAGGGGCCCAAGCAGCTCCAGGGGATGCCACTTGAACCCTGGCCTTGGGGGGTTCCTGTATGGGGTGGAGGGCGGCTTGTGTGCGGCTGTGGAGAGAGGAACCTGCCAGTTCAAGTCTGGCATAGGAACATAGGAAGCTGCCACATGCTGAGTCAGACCATTGGTCTATCTAGCTCAGTATTGTCTTCACAGACTGGCAGCGGCTTCTCCAAGGTTGCAGGCAGGAGTCTCTCTGAGCCCTATCTTGGCGATGCTGCCAGGGAGGGAACTTGGCACCTCAGATGCTCTTCCCAGAGTGGCTCCATCCCTTAAGGGGAATATCTTCCAGTGCTCACACATGGAGTCTCCCATTCAAATGCAATCCAGAATGGACCCTGCTTAGCTAAGGGGACAAGTCATGCTTGCTACCACAAGGCCAGCTCTCCTCATGGGGAGCAGCACCTCCTCCATCAGGACTTGGCCTGGAGTTGTGAGTAGAGTCGGCCGTCTCTGCCTCCACACACCCCGTTGGCCCTGCTCTTCCAGGCTTCTTGCTGCAGGCTGGGACCTGGGCTGTCTCTGCCTGACTCCCAGAGGCCACATTTAACCTATGTTTGCTGTTGTGTAGCTGACACCCTGCACCCACCACCTGGGCTTTGTGGCCAGCTTTAGAATGGCCGGAATGGAGGCCAGCTTCTGTGTGTGTGGCAAGAGAGGGGCAGCCCACTTGCCTAGGATAGTGCGGACTGCAGATGCAAAAGGTGGGGGGGGCCCTTTGGCAGTGGTGTGTGTGTCTGTGTGTGTGTGTGTGTGTGTGTGTGTGTGTGTGTGTGTGTGTGTGAGAGAGAGAGAGAGAGAGAGAGAGAGAGAGAGAGAGAGAGAGAGAGACGGGGGGGTGTCCAGACCTTAGACTGGATTGGGACACCTTCTGCCTGGGAAGGGGCCCAGTGGTCTCCACCATTTCCCAAGCAGGGGCCACTTTGGCAAAACACCTTCAGTGTGAGAGCCATTTCCCACTGTGCCGACCTCTGCACAGTCCTGCGCGGTTCTCAGTACTGGGACAGCCGCTACTCAAGATCTCTCTGGGGAAAGTGCTGGGAAGGGCTACCCTCCAAGCACTCCGGGCACGCCTTCCAAGATGGCGCGAGGGGCTCCAGAGGGCTGCGTTTCCCTTGAAGGAGCCCCCACTCCCCAAAGCACAGCTCTTCGTCGTGAGAATGCTCGCCTCCCAGCGGGTACCAGGAGGACTGCGCAGAGCATCCCACTGTGGCCAAAGCTTCACACAGGCCCAGTAAACCATTAGCCAGGGAGTCACACTTAGGGTTCAGGGGGGCCACCAGTGCCCCTCCCCCGCATGGGCCTTACAATGGAGAACCCTTTTCTAGCCTGTTTTTGAAGGGTGGGCTTGTGGGCCCAGAAGCAGGAACGTCCCAGCAAGATAGACTATGTGAGCATCCCAAGAGAGAGGGAAGTGAAGGTGACGTGCTGGTTTAGTGTGTGTGTTTTTTCTCTCTCTCGAGGGAGAGACTGAGAGGGACAAGAAGGGGTTTTTTTTGCAGAGAAGTTCAGGTGGTGCATGAAAGGCCGGTGAGCGCCAACGCAGAGAAAAGAGCAGCTAGTGAAACTGAGCCTTGAAGCATCAGTCTTGAATATTAATCCAGGCGATGGAGGGGAGCGTCGTTCTTTCCAAATCCGGGTGCCTAATTTGTATATGATATAAATTGGCTTGGAAATAATTTTTGAGCAGTATAGTTAGTGACTACACGTTTTGCTCCGTAATTCCGCTTCTACCAAGGCTAGAGCTTAGCTTCTTCTTCTTTTTTTAAATGAAAGCTGAAATCCTGGTGGATCTGGGTGGGCGAAGCAATCTGGGCGAGATGCTTAAAATCCAGGCGAAACCCGGAATTTCGGGGGGCATGGCAACTGTGTGTGTGTGTGTGTGTGTGTGTGTGTGTGTGTGTGTGTGTGCGCGCGCGCGCACCGTAGACTGGCCGCCAGGAGTGGGAAGCATATGGGGCCAAGCCTTCTGCTGGGCAAGGCACTGTTGTTGGGGCAGAGGGAGAGATTTGGGGTATGGCTCACACAGGAATGGGAACAGCTAAGCCAGCCAAGGAGAGGCATCGTGGAAGCATCATCCAGACCAGAATAATGCAGAGATGAGTCAGTGCACAGCAGCAAAGCTCCCAGCCTGTTCCAAAGTTGCAGCTGCAGCCGCCTCCTATCTCTCCGCCCTGCTTTTTTGTTTCCTCCTCGCCTCCATTCTTCTCTTGCATAGGAGCTTCCTCCCTTTCTCCCCCTTTCTCCGGCTGCTTCCCACCCTGCATTACGCCATCCCAGGCAGAGGTGCACCTTGGTAATTTTGGAGCCTGGACCTAGAGGCCTTTGGAGGCCTCCCCACTCTTGCAAATTAAGCATCATTATGCTCCATCAGGCGTCCACACCATCTGGGACAGCCTAAAGAGGATTTGGGCCCCCCCGGGGCTGTGGAGGCTCTGGACTTCGGCCCAGAATTCTAGGGGTAAGAGCGCCTCTGCTCCCAGGCAGTCTCTCTTTCTGTCAGTGATCCTGCATCTTGGTCTCCACAAAGATGGATCCAAGCAAAGAAGAGCCCTCACCCAGAGGTGCTCTTAGCCTCCACACCTGCTGCTCCCCCCCAAATCCCCTTTAGTCCGTCCTGGGTGGTGTGGTTTGTGTCCTCAAGAACCTACGTGTTAAACAATGATGCTTAACTTGCTGGCGGCGGGGAGGTGGAGCTCCAAAGGCCTTTAGGTCCCGGCGCCAAAATTACCGAGGTGCACCTCTGCCCTTGCCCCAAGTAGCCTCAACATTGTCCGTAGGAGAAGCAGAGTGATCCAGCAGCCGGGCCTCTTTCCTGACTACCTGTATTCCCCCTCCTCTCCTCCTGCTGCTCTTGGGCACTAATTTCCAGAGGTCTTTCTTGCTGCCTCTCCTTTGATGCAGCAATATCCTGCAGGCCATGTGCAGCCAGTGAGACTGGATTGCTCCCTGCACGATGTGCTCTGAAAAGGGGAACACAGCGGCCCCATCGTGCACACTCCATGGGCACAGAGGTCATGTCTACAGCCGTATCCTTGGGTGCTGAGATGCAACAGAAGTGCCACCCACGTTTCAGGAGAGCAGAGACTCTGGGGCAGCCCACAGCAGCCTAGAAAGACAGGGACCCAGGGCACATGGTTGGTTGGTTGGAGATGCCAGCAGGGGGGCGGGGAGACTGCTTGGTAGTCTTGCTGGCCTAGAGCCAAAGGGGAGAATTCTGCCCCTGTCCTCCTGGTTCCTGAGAACGGTGCCTTCCTAGGGTTGCCAGGCTCTGCTTTTGCCTTCCCTCCATCACCTGCGTTCAGGTTCTCTTCTGAGCAGTGCTTGCTCCACATTCACATGGCCTGATAATCAACTGGCCTTCCAGAAACAGTGGAGGCTCCAGCAAGGAAGGCAACGATGATGACCTCTGTTGGGTCTGGCATCGTCTACAGAGGGGAATCCTTTGCCCCTGAGCATGTGGCTGTTGTAGTCTGGAGTCCACCTGAACGGCCCTGTCTGAGAAGCTGCCAGGACAGCTGGTTCCTTGAACTCCCAGCCTGGCTTTTCTCAGACTGGGGGATATGCATCCTTGTGGGCCACTGACCAGGGTCAGGGGGGAGCCTGCATATCTCTTCATTTGGTGAAGCTACCAAACCCTCCGTCCACTCTTGTGTGCTTCTTTTGAACAATTTTGGACAGATACATTTAAAGGAATAACATGGTTGTAATATATGTCCAGCTAGCGGTTCACAGTAATAATCTGTATTTGGAGAGACCATGTGCATCAGCCATTCTAATAAATTCTGATCTTTTCCAATCCCATTCCATGGTGCCTTGCCTCTGTTGTTGAGGGGGAATCTTCAAACTGGCAGAAAAAGGGGGTCTGGCAAGCAGGCCAAGGGGTGCTCTCCAATGCACACAAATGACTGAGCCCCACCTATGGCAATTGAGTCAACCTTTTATTACTTATTGTCCCCTGCTAACTGAGCAAGCGCCAGCTTAAGTGGTGCAGAGGGGAAATGCTTGACTAACAAGCAGAAGGTTGACGGTTCGAATCCCCACTGCTACTATATCAGGCAGCAGCGATATAGAAAGATGCTGAAAGGCATCATCTCATACTGTGTGGGAGGAGGCAATGGTAAACCCCTCCTACCAAATAAAACCACAGGGCCCTGTGGGCACCAGGAGTCAAAATCGACTTGACAGTACAATTTATTATCACTTAGCAAAGAGGCACCTTTTCAAGCGGTGATTCTCTTGTAGCAGGGGGAGAACAACTGTCCCTATCCATCCCCAGCTCAGCATCCCTCCAGTGGCTGTTGCTGGTGTCTATCTTCTGTTTCTTTTTTAGATTGTGGGCCCGTTGGGGACAGGGAGCCCAAATAATCTATCTATCTATCTATCTATCTATCTATCTATCTATCTATCTATCTATCTATCTATCTAATCCATATATATAAATGAAGATATTTATTTATATCTATGTAAACTGCTTTGGGAACTTTTGTTGAAAAGCAGTATATAAATGTCCATTGTATTCATATTCCTGTTTCTAAAGGTTTTAGCCAGAAAGTACAACACAGTGATCAGACATTCCTGAACAGCAACAATTCACTGCCTCAAAAGTCACTGAGAACAAAAGGGCCTCTTTCCCTGTCAGCATCAGGAGATGGCAAGGCTGTGCCCAGGAATCCCGGGCCCATCCTGGCAGGCTTTATGCTGGTGTAGCTTACAGGAACAGGAGGTCATAACAGCCTATCCGAGGAAAGCCAGCCCTTCCAAGGGGCATCAGTAGCTGCCTTCTACTGAGTCACACCCTTGGTCCATCTAGCTTAGTACTATCTACTCTGACTGGCAGTGGCTTTCCAGAGTTTGGCAGAGTTCTCAGCCCTATCTGCAGATGCTGCCAGAGATTGGACCCAAGACATCATCATCATTTATTTATTTTTATTAATTATTGTTGTGATGATGATGATGATGTAATAATAGCCTCTGCTAACTTGGCAAAGAGGCACCTTTTAACATGACGATTCTCTTTATTTAGCAGAGGGAGAGTAACTGGCCCCATCCACCCCCAGCACTGTTCCTCCAGTGACTATTGCTGGTGTCTGTCTTATGTTTCTTTTTAGATTGTGAGCCCTTTGGGGACAGGGATCCATCTTATTTATTTATTATTCCTCTGTGTAAATCGCCCTGAGCCATTTTTGGAAAGGCGGCATAGAAATCAAATGAATGAATGAATGAATGAATGAATAATATTTATTCGATTTCTATGCCGCCCTTCCAAAAATGGCTCAGGGCTGTTTACAACAGATAAATAAATAAATAAATAAATAAATAAATAAGATGGATCCCTGTCCCCAAAGGGCTCACAATCTAAAAATGCAAAGCCGGGGCTCTGCCGCTGAGCTAGGGGCCTCATTACCCAACCTCTCTGGCTTTCCTCTCTGGCTCTCTGTTGTGTGTTCTTTTCACTCCAGCTCAGCTCTGCAATCGGCATTGGGTGAGTTTGCACCCCCTTCGGAATGTGGGGGAATTAAGCCACTGCCCCTAAACAAACAAAACACTTGCAGGACATATCAAAGGGTGGACCAGCTGATGTCTAAGGAAGAGGGGCTAACATTAGCATGCCATTTGGGGAAAGAGCAGCTTGTCTGAGGAGATGGAGGACTAGGACCATTGCAGTGGTAGTTCAAATTGCATTGCAGGAGGTATTTCAATTTTTTAAAAAAATAAATAAATTATTTTTTACATTTTATATCCCGCTCTTCCTCCAAGGAGCTCAGAGCAGTGTACTACATACTTGAGTTTCTCCTTACAACAACCCTGTGAAGTAGGTTAGGTTGAGAGAGATGTGACTGGCCCAGAGTCACCCAGCTAGTTTCATGGCTGAATGGGGATTTGAACTCGGGTCTCCCGGGTCCTAGTCCAGCCCTCTAATCATTACATAGTCAAATTATCCAGAGAAAGCCAGGAGGTGCCAAGACTTTACTTTGAAGGGACTCCTTCCTTAATGACAACACTGTAAATTCGCTGTGTGTCCTCGGACTTGCAGGCCTGGAGATGTTGTGTTGCTGCCCTGCCCTGCATAGAATCCAGAGGAAAGAGCTGTGGTATGCAAGGACAAGGCAGTGGAGTGGAATCAGGAATATTGAAAGTTGAGTGAAATAAATATGATGTGCAGAGAGGCAAGTGCAGACTGCCTTTCCGGGCTCTTGCTGCTGGCTGTTTGTTAGCCCCGCCTCTACTCCAGGACTGGAATACCAGTAACTAAAGCCCCATTCAAAAGCTGGCCTGGATCAAGGAACGGATTAACCCTCCCTTAAGTGCCTGGACCGTTATTTCATCTAATGATGCTGCCTCCCCCCCCCGCCCATAATAATTAATTATGTTTCCAGTGTGAGATATAAGACGGCTTCTAAGAGATCCGCGCCACATGCTGCATTCTTTCCCACACTGATAACATAATAAATAATGCAGCATGTGGCACAAGTCTCTTAGAAGCCATCTTCTGTCTCTCACTGGATGCCGATTGTGGTTTGAGTGTCAGTGAGATTAATGAAGGGGTTTCCCCTCTGCAGTGGAGAAGAAAGGAGGAAGTTATCTGGGGAGAGTGTTCAGCCTGCAGTTAGGAAGTGGCTAGACCACAACAGGCGGTTGCAGAGATTCTCCCCTTTGCCTCTGCTGCTGGGCTCACATCATGCTCAGCTTTGGGGGGGGGG
The DNA here is from genome assembly GCF_027244095.1 of Hemicordylus capensis. NCBI lineage: Eukaryota > Metazoa > Chordata > Lepidosauria > Squamata > Cordylidae > Hemicordylus > Hemicordylus capensis. Next base: position 5,304,050 of record NC_069669.1, read on the forward strand.
GCTCTCTCTTGCTGTCAGGGAGGGGAATCCCACAGCTGAGGTGGGCTTATTGTGCTGCAGGGAACTGAGCAACCGTCCAGACTCACCTCCCGGTGCCCTCCCATCTTCACGAGAATTTGATTCAATTCCTCACTGCAGAATTCAATGACCTCGCTGTGGGAGGGCAGCAGGCAGGAACCCTCCCTTCTACCTTGTTTGAACCCTCCTGCTTGTTTGTAGGAGATGGTGGTTAGACCGATCCTGGAGAAGCCTACTCTGGATCCCCTGGTGATTGGTAATTATATAACCTCCCATGGTTGGGTAAGATGATTGAGTAAGATGGTGGCTGACCAGCTCCAAGCAGTCTTGGAGGAAGCTGATTATCTAGACCAATTCCAAACTGGCTTTAGGGTGGGCAGCATGAGGTTGAGACAGCCCTGGTTGGCCTGATAGATGACCTTTTTGCTAAGGAATTGACATGGGGAGTGAGACTTTTCTGGTTCTTTTGGATCTCTCAGTTGCTTTCAATACCATCAGTCATGGTATCCTTCTGGATTCCCCATTGGGATTTGGGGATAGGTGGCACTGTTTTACAGTGGTTGTGCTCTTATGTCTCAAGTAGATTTTAGATGGCGGCACTTGGTGACAGTTGCTCTTCAAAATGGGAGCTACTATATGGAGTCCCTCAGGGCTCCATTCTGCCACCAATGCTTTTCAACATCTACATGAAACTGCTAGGTGAGGATTTGGTGCTGGGTGTTATCAATATGCCGATGACACCCAAATCTATTTGTCATCAATATCAAGGAATGGCATTAGCCCCTTAAATGCCTTTAAGGGGCTAATGCCATTAAATGACAGTAATGGGCTGGATGAGGGATAATAAACTGAAGCTGAATCCAAACAAGATGGAGGTGCTCATTGTTGGAGGTCATATTCTGCAAGATGGGATAGAACTTCCTATTCTGGATGCGGTTACACTCCCCCAGAATGAACAGGTTCATAGCTTGGGAGTGCTCTTGGACCTGGGTCTCACCCTGGTGCCTCAGGTTGCGGCTGTGGCTAGAAGGGCTTTTTACCAGCTGCAATTGATTCAACAACTCCACCCATTCCTTGAGGATAATTACCTGAAAACAGTGGTACGTCAGCTGGTAACCTCCAAGTTGGACTACTGCAAGGCGTAGGGCTGCCTTTGTGCGTAGTTTGAAAACTACAGCTAGTTCAAAATGCAGCAGCCAGATTGGGGTATCCTGAAAAGACCACATTATGCCTGTTCTTAAATAAATGCAATGGCTGTCAGTATGTTTCTGGGAGAAGTACAAAGTGCTGGTTATTACCTTCAAAGTCCCGAATGGCTTAGGTCCGGGTTACCTGAGAGAACACCCTTCTCTACAAGATCCTCCCTGCTCATTAAGATCTTCAGGAGGGGTCCTTCTTAGAGTGCCACCGGTTACTCTAATGGTGACCTGGGATCAAGGCTTCTCAGTTGTCGCCTCTGGGTTGTAGAAAATGCTCCCCGTAGATATAAGAGGATTATCTTCCTTGGAGGCTTTCAGGAGAGCCTTAAAGATCTTTTTAGCTGTCTTTTAATAATACCTAGTTTTAATTTTAATCTGATTTTTAAAAATGTTCATTTTAATTCTTTTATTATGTGTTTTTGATTTTAATGTAAGGTGCCCCCCTGAGCCACTTTAGGAAGCGTGGTATATAAACTGAATGAATGAATGAATAAAACTGTGCTGCTGGAATCATGGTAAGGGCTGCTAATGCCCTATCGTGTAAGCCCTTCAGTGTCTTGTTTCTTGTAAGTCCTTCAGTATCTTGGTGTCTTGTGGATTGTATAAGAAAAGATTCCCCCAAAACTGTACATATCTGAAAAATTGGCACTTTTCTTGGAGCATGTGCCTTAGGTTTCCACCCTCCTTTAAAACAAATAATTTCTTTAGGTTTTAGGTGGTTGATGACATTACAGACTGTGGACATAGAACATAGGAAGCTGCCTTATACTGAGTCAGATCACTGGTCCATCTAGCTCAGGATTGTTTATACAGACTGGCAGCGGCTTCTCCAAGGTTGCAGGCAGGAGTCTTTCTAAGCCCTATCTAGAGATGCCAGGGAGACAACATGAAACCTTCTGCATGCAAGCATGTAGGTGCTCTTCTCAGAGCAGCCCCATCCCCCAAGGGGAATAGCTTACAGTGCTCACACATGTAGTCTCCCATTTGAATGCAAACCAAGTGGACCCTGCTTAGCAAAGGGGACAATTAATGCTTGCTAACCACAAGACCAGTTCTCTTTTCAATCAGGTCTCAAAAAGATGACTTTTTTTTAAAAAAAAGGAAGGGTTTGCAGGGAGCAGATAATTTGTTTGGCTTGATTGACATTTTAGAAATTCCTAATTTAATTATTCTTTCTTCTGTACATCCACATTTTGGAATAGAAATGCCATCCAACATCCCATTCCCAATCCGGGATTTGTGAAAATCAGTCTTAAGAGACTGTGAGTGCAATCATTGGTGAGCCTTATGGAAAAGCTCACCGCCCGCCCCCCTTTTTGAGCAGAGCTCATAATTTTAAAAAAGATTTTAAAAGTTGTTGACAGCATCAATTTTTGCTTTACATTTGTGCTGTGAAATCAGAACCTAAAGGTTTCTTTACCACCACCCAGACCCGAACTTGGAAAAAGTCCCACTGACCAAACATGCTTAGGAGATCAGCTTCTAACTATGATCCCCACACAGAGCCCATAGATTTAAACTCTGCATAGGATTGGGGTGGAAAAGTGACAGCTGGCATTTGAAAAACGAAGGAGAAAACCAGAAGAACACTTCGTGACAGCAGCAGAGAACTCTGTGTGGGAGCCAAAGATGGGAAGCAGGAGGCCGGAAGAGATAGCAGAATGCAGGGCAAAAACATGCAAAGGCGACCTTAGCAGCTGCAGATAGCAAGGTCACGCACAGCCTCCCCTCCCCTCGCCAGGCTGCACTGAGGTTTAATTGCTCCCTGACCTGTGCTAAGCCTAACTGCCTGCGTCTTCCCCCTTGAATAATTTACCACTTCTCCGGCAGCAAATTAATTAGCTCTAATGAGAGGGAAGCAGGTCCAGGGGAAGATATTACTAGCAATGAGGTGTTTTATACAATATGGCAGGGGATCAGCAGCAGACAACACAGGCTCTGCTGCTTTTGCTGTTCTGTAATAAAAGGAGGGTCATCTAACGCATTTGACTCCATGGGGTGGTCACAGGCTTTCAGCCCACCTGGGCACACACTTCAAACACAAAAGTTTTCAGCTTTCAAACTCTGCTAACGGAGCAAAGAGACACCTTTTAAAGTGGTGATTCTCTTATATTTAGCAGGGGCAGTGGCCAAGGGAGGCTGGCAGTGGCCTGTGTGTTCAGCTGCCGCCTGGCCCCCTGGATCCGCCCCCATCTCTGACATCAGATGCATGGGGCTGGCTAGCCACGCCCCCACATCTGATGTCAGACACGGCCCGGGGGCGTGATGATTGATCTCCCTTCCAAACAGGGCTCTGACAGATGTGTGTGTGGGGTGTCTGGGGCCGCGAGGCGTGGGCCCTTGGGGCGGCGGCCTGGATTCTTTGAACCCATTCGCCCAACAGTGGCTCTGCCCCTGAGAAAGGGGAGAGCAGGAGGAGAGCAACTGGCCCTCTCCATCCCCAGTACAGCATCCCTCCAGTGGCTGTTGCTTGTGTCTACCTTATGTTTCTTTTTCGATTGTGAGCCCTTTGGGGACAGGGGACCATCTTATTTCTGTATTATTTGTTTTTCTATGTTTGATAATTTTGTTGAAGAGCGGCATATAAATTTTAGTAGTGATGGTAGTATAGCGGGGTGGGGGTGGCTCCCAACCTTGGTCCCCAGATGTTGTTGGACTACAGCTCCCATAATCCCCTTTGGTTATTGTGCCTGGGATGATGGGATACTTCAAAAAGACACCAAAAAGGCATCTATATTGAGATGCCTAAAATATTCAGGTGTTGTATTTAAAAATACCAATGAATGGTTTGGAAGATGATTAATCAGCTACAAATTGACAGACAAGTCCTCATAGGGAAGGGTGAGCCGTTTGGTGCATGATTTTGTCAAAGCTATTAACTATATGGTGCAGCGGGGAAATGCTTGACTAACAAGTAGAAGGTTGCCAGTTCAAATCCTGGCTTGTGTTTCCCGGACTATGGGAAACACCTAGATGTGTTTCATATATAGCAGCAATATAGGAAGATGCTGAAAGGCATCATCTCATACTGTGAGATGGAGGCAATGGTAAACCCCTTCTATATTCTACCAAAGAAAACCACAGGGCACTGCGGGAGGGAGCCAGGAGTAGAAATCGACTTGACTGCACAAGTCAAGTCAACCTTTAACTCTAAAGCCAGAGATGCCCAAAAGGCCGTGTATCTTTTCAGAGAGGGCCTTTGCGGGCACCTGCTGTCTGGGATTCCCTCCTGCAGAGGCTAGCCTGGTGCCAGGCATCAGTTTTGTTTGTCAGTGCCAGGCTGAGACCTTTTTCATTTGCCTTCTAGCTGAATTCACTCTGAAGTTAAAAGCTGGGAATGTTACTCCTGCCCTGCTGCGTTGTTGTTGCTTTCATGGTTCTTACGTTCTCCTGCGCTTAACTTTGGGAGCCTTGCTGGCTTATTAGGGCGTGGGTGGGTGTATTATTAACTTCCATATATGTATGTTTACATATTTTTAATAAGCCCACGTGTGGACAGTGCCTGTGTGGAGCGCCCTCCCCCCTGGAGAGCACAGGCAGGTAATTCAGAATAAATAGACACGAGAGAGAGAGGAGCCTTCAAACGAGTTTGGTTTTTTTGCAAGCAAAGTCTGCCCCCACCCGAGACAGCGCTACGAAATAGATATTAGCGAGAGGAAAAGAACGAGCAGGCGGCGAAGAAAGCCCAGCCCTCCACTCCCAGCCCAGCGACCACTGAGGGGAGCGCCGCTCCAGAAGACCCGCCCATGCTGTGACTGACAGCTGGCGGACGAACCAGCGAAGGGGCGCCCCTGACCCCGCGGGCCAAAAACCCCGCGCCTCCCTCCCCCCGCCTTTAGCCTAAGGAGAGGACCGCAAGAGCGGGAGGGGTGCTGTAGTGGAAGAAGGCGGCGGCGGGAGAGCGCTTGCGCAGTGGAGGTAGCGGCGACTCCTGCTCCTCCCTCGGGAGCGCGGGCGGTGCGTTTCTCCCCCGCCCCCCGGGCGCGCCTGCGCAGAGCGGGCCTCGCGCGCCTCAGTGACAGCGGCCGCCCCCACCCTCCGCGAGGGCCTGGCCCCTGAGGCGACTCGGCCGGTTGGCGCCGCGGCGAGAGCGGAGATGCGGGCGAGGGGCGGCCCGGGCGCGGCGCCACGCGGGCTGGGGTGAGCCGGCGCCTGACCCTGAGGGTCCCAGAGAGGCCGGCCGCCATGGCTTCGGCGGCAGCAGCAGCGGCGGCGGCAGCCTCCCCTCCGCTTCCCGCGGCGGTGGCGGGGCGGCCGCGCAGCACGGAGGTGCGCTGCGACCCCAGCGGAGACAGCCGCAGCGTGACGGTGCGGATCCAGGCGCGGAGCCCCCAGCCGCCGCTGCCGCCTCCAGGGCCGGGCCAGGCCTGCAAGTCCAGCCTCTCCTCCAGCTGCAGCAGCTCCGGGGGCGACGCGGCGGCGGCGGCGGCGGCAGCGGCGGCGGCGGTGGCGGCGACGCGCCGGGCGCAGGCGGCGGCGGAGGCGGCGGGCGAGGGCGGCGGCCTGTTCGGGCTGGGCCTGGGCTTGGGCTCGCGGCGGCCCCGGCGCGGGCGGTCGGGGCGGCGGCGGTGGCTGCCGCAGCTCTTCGAGCGGGCCTCGCGGCGCTGGTGGAGCCCGCAGTTCGACTCGCGCAACCTGGAGGAGGCCTGCCTGGAGCGCTGCTTCCCGCAGACGCGGCGCCGCTTCCGCTGGGCGCTCTCCTACCTGGGAGCCGCCGGGCTGCTGTGGGGCACCTACCTGGGGCTGCGGCCGGGGCCCGGCGGCGGGCGGCGGCAGGTGGTGCTGGTGGCGCCGGCGCTGGGCTTCCTGGCCGCCTGCCTGGCCGCCTTCCTCTTCACCTTCACGCGGGCCTATGGGCGGCACACGGCGAGCGCCTCGTTGGCCCTGACGCTGGCCGCCTTCGCCCTCACCCTGGCCCCGCAGTTCCAGGTGCTGGGCGCCCCCGCCGCGGGGGCCGCTGCCAATCAGAGCCTGGCTGCTCTCCCCGCCTCTGGCCCCTGCCTGTCGCAGGTGGGCAGCTTCTCCATGTGCGTCGAGGTGCTGCTGCTGCTCTACACGGTGATGCACCTGCCCCTCTACCTGAGCCTCTTCCTGGGTCTCTCCTACTCGGTCCTCTTCGAAACGTTCGGCTACCACTTTCGCGACGAGGACTGCTTCACGCCTTTCGGGGAGCGCCTGGTGTACTGGGAGCTGCTCAGCAAAGCCCTGCTGCACATCTGCATCCACGCCACCGGCATCCACTTGTTCATCATGTCCCAAGTCAGGTCGAGGAGCACGTTCCTGAAAGTGGGGCAGTCCATCATGCACGGCAAGGACCTGGAGGTGGAGAAGGCCCTGAAAGAGAGGATGATCCATTCCGTCATGCCCAGGATCATTGCCGACGATCTCATGAAGCAGGGGGACGACGACAGCGAGAACTCCGTTAAGCGCCACTCCACCTCCAGCCCCAAAAACAAAAAGAAAAAGCCTTCCATCCAGAAAAACCCCATTGTATTCCGTCCTTTTAAAATGCAACAGATAGAACAAGTCAGTATTTTGTTTGCCGATATTGTAGGCTTCACCAAAATGAGTGCCAACAAATCCGCACATGCTCTCGTGGGGCTCTTGAATGATCTTTTTGGTCGCTTTGACCGCCTCTGCGAGGACACAAAATGTGAGAAGATAAGTACTTTAGGAGACTGTTACTACTGTGTAGCTGGGTGTCCTGAGCCCCGAGAGGATCACGCTTATTGCTGTATCGAGATGGGCTTGGGCATGATTAAAGCCATAGAACAATTTTGCCAGGAGAAGAAAGAGATGGTGAACATGCGAGTTGGAGTTCATACGGGGACCGTCCTATGTGGAATTTTGGGGATGAGGAGGTTTAAGTTTGACGTATGGTCCAATGATGTCAACTTGGCCAACCTAATGGAGCAGCTGGGTGTGGCCGGGAAGGTCCATATTTCGGAGGCTACTGCAAAATATTTGGATGACCGCTATGAAATGGAGGATGGAAAGGTGATTGAGCGTGTTGGCCAGAGTGTGGTAGCAGACCAGCTTAAAGGTACGTGTGTTCATTTCATTAAAATGGAATGAATTTGTTTGCTTCAGTACTTTTTCCTTAGTCTCTGACTTCTGTTAGGCTAACGTTAGGATGGTTTTATGTTCTTCTTCTATGATTTGGAACTTGTGGGTTGCATCTGGTGGCTGTCATGACTCTTCAAAGTGATGAAGGCTTAGATTTTATTAAATATGGAGAAGCTATTTAGAAAATGCAAAATATTTTCTAGTTCATGGCATTCGATTTTATTGTAAGGTTTACTCTTTCAAGAGTGCAGATCCCAAAGCTTTTGGAGCAGGCAAGAGGGAGATAAATTCAGAAGAGTTATATTTTTGTGTTGAGGAGCAAACTTTTTTTTTAAATGTACATCTAGCTCATCTATTAAATCAGTCTTGCTTTGGTACTCTTGCATGTAGACTGGAGATGGGCTATAGTTCAATGAGCACACACTCTTTGTGTAGAGGATCCCAGGTTAAATCCCTGGTGGTATCTCACCTGAAAGACTCACCTGAAATCCTAGAGAGCTGCTGCCAGACAGTGATACTGAGCTAGGTGAAGTCTGACTTGGTATAATGCAGCTTAATATCTTTAGATTTATAGAAAAATATATTTTAGGTAATGATTGTAGCAGTTAAATCTTGAGTTATGCAGAAAGTATTCAGTTATCTGTTGAAGCTTCACAGATCTCAGATACATAACAAATAACCTTATTCTTGCAAGTAGTTCTGACAGGTTTTTTATTTGCTTTAGTATCTTGGATTTTTAGAGTACAAATAATTGATTATACAGAAGTTGTAGCACAAAACAATAAATACTGAATACACTTCAAATAATTACTGTTTATTTTCTGTTCCTTTGTACTTATGAGCCCAGAGAGTAGATGAGCAAGAGAGCGCGTGCACTGACTGAACCTAAATGAAGCATTTGAGACTGCTTCATTCCATTTGCTTAATTAACAGTGTACTGTAACTTTTTAAAAAAATGGCTGATATTAAGGAGACGGCTAAATAAGAATGTGTGAGACTAATGGATGGGGCCTAGACTAGAAAATAGCATGAAATATACAGAAGCTAAATCTTTCTTGGGGAAATTTGACAAGCATAACCATCATTTGGGAGGTTGCCTGGTTGCATATGAAAGGGAGCCTAGAAGTGTGAGCACTGTAAGATATTCCCCTTAAGGGGATAAAGGATATTTCCCTTAAGTTCTCTCCCTGGCAGCAGCTCCAAGATAGCGCTGAGAGAGACTTCTGCCTGCAACCTTGGAGAAGCTGCTGCTGTCGGTGTAGACAGTACTGAGCAAGATGGACCTATGGTCTGACTCAGTATATGGCAGCTTCCTATGTTCCTATCATTCTTAGGCTGAATTTCTGTATTGTGGCAATATTGAACACTGGAAGATGTAATCATTGAAGCAGCCAGCCTTCCTTGGCACCAGGTGAATACTATCTATATTTAGTATATTGGTATGAATTCCTTTGGACTGCAGACTAGCTTGTTCGGATGCAGTTGACGCAATCTTCAGACTTCAGGCAATCTTGTGTTTGAGGAAAGCCTGTGGTGTTAGTTGATTCAGTAGCTGCCTGAAGCCTAGAAGAACACTGGTTGATCTCTCTGATAGATAATAACTATCCTGAAATGAGAGTACCCTGGCACTGGAAATGTGGTGTGTGACGTTAACTTGTAGCTTTCGGCCAGTCCCTACTAGCTACTTTAACAGTAAACATACATGCATTTGGAAAAAGAAGGAATAAGCATATTTGTGAATATTAATGTGTTAACTTGCATGATATACTCTATCATTCAGTTAAAATAATTAATTTTTATGGGTAATTCTAATTGTCGACATTCATATGAGATTATAGTAATGGAAGCATAACTGACACATGAGTAATTATACCTCACTTATGGTCTTTGTTTAGAACTGGTCCAGCATAAAGAAATGAGGGGTTAAAATGGATGATGTTCTGCTCGAATAACTGTTGGGATTGGGAGTATCTTTCACAGCCCAGATCTGTCCATGTCTTGTCTGAAGTCCCACTGGATTAAATAGAGCTTATTCCCATTTTATGTGTTTAGAGCTGCTGCCTTAGAAATATTGAAATATCTACTACTATGATGACGAATATTTATATACCTCTCTTCAAGCAAAATTCACAAAAAACGTTACATTAAAAAATAAATATAGTCCCCTCTCTCCAAAGGGCTCACAATCTAAAAAGAAACAAAAGGCAGTGCAGTACCAGCAACAGCCACTGGAGGGATGCTATGCTGAGGTTGGATAGGGTCAATTGGATAGGGCCAATTCCTTAAGAGGCTCAGTGGGGAAATGCTTGACTAACAAGCAGAAGGCTGCCGGTTCAAATCCCTGCTGGTACTATATTGGAAAATGCTGAAAGGCATCATCTCATACTGCGTGGGAGGAGGCAATCGTAAGCCCCTCCTGTATTCTACCAAAGAAAACCACAGGGTTCTGTGGGCACCAGGGGTCAAAATCGACTTGACGGCACACATTACTTACTTTAAATATAAGAGAATCACCACTTTTAAAAAGGTGTGTCTCTCTGCTCAATTAGCAGGGCTTATTTGAACAGTGGGGTCAGGGTCATCTTTGTAGCCTGGGGGGCTTCTGCTGCCTGTGTGCACATGTGCATAAGCTCTATTCCTTACTGCAAAGTACTGATGCAACCATGTTGCTGCACAAAGGAAGTCACTGTATCTGTTCTCTGATAGAAGATTGTGGAGGCTGCCTGAGAAAAACACTCACAATCATCCAATTGTTGCAGTGCTTCAATCCTTGCTTCCCAATCTTCATAAGATGTGGAGTATGTTTTAAAACATTTATGTTGGCATTGAAATCAGATGCTGACTAATGGACAAAAGTACCTACAATGGCTGAACATAACATACTCCTTCTGCCCCATGTGATTAGGTAGGCAGACAAAGGAAGGCAAAAGCTCACTAAGAGTTGGCTCAGTAATTTGTGCATCTTTGCCAAAGTGTGGGCATGTGGATGTTAGCGATGTGCACAAATCAAGATTTGTGCACAGATTCGAAGCCGAATTGATACGTGAGGCTTCTGAACTGATTCGACTGGTGGAGGGAGGGGGCGGCGAGCAGCACCTTTTAAAAGTGAGGACAGAAGGTCCTTACCTGCTCTGCTGCCACTCCACACAGCTTCCTGCTGTGGCGGCGCTCCCCCCAGCAGCTCACACTATGGGAAGAGGCCATGTGCATGGCATGGCTGCAGTGCATGGGCTGCTGGGAGGAGTGCCGCTGCAGCAGGTAGCTGTGGAGTGTTGGTGAAGCAGGTGAATCTGTGCACTGAGAAGGGTTCTGCAGTCAAGACAGGAGGAGGTTGGTGGTAGCAGCGGAACTGTTTAAACTGTGTTAACTGTCCTTTCCCCACAGGCTTGAAAACGTACCTGATCTCTGGCTTGAAAGTGAAGGAGTCCCACTGCAACTGCTCACAGACTCTGCTTCCGAGTCTAGAAGCAGGAGACAGAAACAAGCTTCAGGGAGCTGCCTCAATGGAGAATGTTGGGGATTCAGCCAAGGGTTTCAGACACTCGGAGAAAAGCAAGGTTTGTCAAGTACAGTTTTTATACATCTCTGGAGTTACTAATCTAGAAACTTGTTTTAGAAGGATAAACTGGGACACAAATCAGCCGCTTGGTGAGGACTCTTAGCGACCACTTAGATAGAGTCTCTCCAGGATGATCTGTCTTCAACTTGGCCTTTAAGGTCATCCATTGCTGTTGTAATCAAGTCCATCCACCTTGCTGCTCGCCGTCCTTTTCTTCTCTTTCCTTCAACCATTCCCAGCATTATGGACTTCTTAAGGGAGCTGGGTTTTCGCATAATGTGTCTGAAGTATGATAGTTTGAGCCTGGTCATTTTGTGCCTTGAGAATATACAACTTGGACATGCTAATATTTGCCATGACAGCAGGCCAACGATAAAAAGAGAAAAACTAACCTTAACGTGGTTTTTTTTTTTTTTTAAATCTCCAGACATGCCCTTCATGCAGTATTATCCTTGCTCCCACCTGTGCTGCAAGTATAGAGGAAGGAACCATTCAGAACGGGTGCCAGGATGAACACAAGAACAGCACAAAGGTAACACATTCTCTGCTTGAGCTCTGCTCTGGCTACGCTGCATCGCTTGTATAGCAGCTCCAAGCAGCAGAAATTGCTTTGTTGTGATTCTGCTGCTGATCAGTCCTGAGATGAAACTGACTTAAGTGACATGCGGTCTCCATCCTCAGGACTGAAATAGATGCTCCCAGAAGCTGTATTTGCATGATCTGAATTGCATCACTTTGAAGCGCAGCAACCATTCCTGATAAAACAGGCAGCAGAATTCTCTACCTCACCATCATGGTTGCTATTAGCTGAGCTGGGCCTGTTCTTGTAGCCATTCTAGTAATGTAAAAATGTGGGGTTGGTTTCATTTCTCAGTGTCAGTTCAGACATCTTAAAAGCTCTTCAGAGAACCTGAGCAAAGCTTCTGGAGTTCTCTTGAAGCATTTTAGCTCATGCATTCATGTTGTCTATGAACATTTTGATAGCTGAAAGACTGGCTTAATCATGATTAATTCCAACTGGAACTTGCCACAAAGGATTAAAACACACACCAAACAACCCTGTTCTCTGTAAAAGGGTATTTCATGCCAGTGTCCTGAGGCACACTCAGTGTGGCTTAATGGGTACCTGGTTTCAGATCTCCACCCGCAAAGCCTCACTGGCTGACCTTGGACAACTCTCTCAGCCTACTTTAAAGGGTCATCATGAGGGGAAACCCTTTGTGTGCTTCTATGTGCTCCATGGAGAGAGGATGGATACAGACACAATCTGTAGTTTATGAACATCCTTTGATTCAGATGGCTTATGTTTGGCTTTTGAAACAAATTGTTTAGTAAACATTGACTGAAATAGTTTGTAAACACATACTGACATTTTCTTTAAAGTATTGGCTTTGTGTTAAAAACAAGATGTTTAGTTTACCAGCTATCAGGTCCCTCCCTGCCAGGGGTCAGCTCCATGTCACAAGAGACAGAGTAGGCCACCACCACCCCCCATTTCAAAGCAGTTTCTTTACTTCTAATGGTCATGCTGTTGCTGTCCACCTGGGTTGGGCAACTGAAGACATGTGACAGCATGGCCTCTTCCTGTGTCATCTAACCATCCTAGTAGGAAGCCCTCGTGTCACCTCCCCCGGTTCGGCCCCATGGCCAGTCTTGGCTTCCCATGCCTACCTCCTCCTGCCCCAGCCTGCTGGAGTCTAGGCTGCTCTCCTCTCTGGATTGTTGTCTTTTGGCTCTAAATACCGTCTCTGTCTGCCCACCCTCTTGTAAGTCCCTCCCACTGGGGGGGGGGGTACTTGCCTTCTTGACTGTGGTGAGTCAGTAAGGTATGCCTGCCAGGAGTGGGCTGGTCCTAGTTCTACTTGGATCTGCCCCACCTTCCCTCTGGTCTCCCTGGTGGGTCTTGCTTCCGTGGTCCTCCTGGGGTGTGTGACTAGGCTCACACCAGTTCTACATTTATTTCTGTATTACAGTGAGTGTATATCCTTATTTATTTATTTATTTATTTGACATATTTCTGTACTGTCCAAAACTCACGTCTCTGGATGGTTTACAACAAGCAAATGAACAAGTTAAAACATTAGTTAAAATAAATGACAACAGAAAACTTAAAACAGTAGTTAAAACAAAATTAATGATATTTATTTTGTTCTCAGTTTAAAAAATGTACATGAGCACGTTTGAACTGAAGCACACTCTTTGTTGCTAAAATATGCCTTTAAGGAGAATGAACCCAAACTTTCTGTGGCTCCTGAACTTCTTCTCTTCGTCTTTGCCCTTCCTGTGACCTAAAGCAGGGCCCCGGAGGATGCAGTCCAAAGTCCCAGAATGGGCTTTTGAGTCTTCCGCAAGAGGAGAAGCTGAGCAACAGCCAAACATCCCTTTGTGAAATGTTGCAGGAGAAAGGGAGGTGGGCAGGAGTCAGCTTGGATCAGTCAGCCCTCCTGCCACTACGGTTCAAAAACATCAGAGAGAAAACAGATGCTCACTTTGTTGATGTGATTAAAGAAGACAGGTAAGAAGGAGTTCTTCACATTCTAAATGTGTTATGCAGGAGAAGGTGGTCAAGGTATTGGTTTTTGTAGGCCACTGCTTCTGGGAATTTAAGCCCCAGTAAGTCTCTGCAAATTTGTCCCATTTTTGGTTAGTGTTAACCAGGGTGTTGTCTGCAATAACTTACATCGGAAGCTGCCTTAGACAGTCAGACCCCTGGTCCATCTAGCTCAGTATTGCCTACACTGACTGGCAGTGACTCTCCAAGATTTCAGGCAAGAGTCTTTCCCAGCCCTATCTGGAAGTGCTGCCAGGGATCGACCCAGGGGTCTTCTGTATGCAGTTGGATGCAGTAGCCCCATCTTGGAGAACGGGTATCGCTTAGTGACTAAGAGGGCAAGCTGTGAGCGAAATCCAGTTCAGATCTATGGCTAGCCATCACTCTCTTGGCCCCAGACCCACCCTCGTAATTTTGGGCTAAGAACACTGGCCTCGCTTTTAGGATGGCAGTTGTAAAAGAGATAATGTATGTCAAGTTCTTTAAACACCATGTAATGCTGATGACAGTAGTAATAATTGTTCCTACTTTATTTGGGCCACTGTATTTTCTGCATCCTCTAAGCAGAGGACAGTATTGAGTGGTCTGTCTGCAGTGGAGTGAGCCATGCCAAAGACCGCACTGTGATCTCATAACAATTTTATGTAGCTGCTCCATAACTAGTGTTCTCTGGCCAGCTTGCAAAACAAACCAATAAAAAGTTTTTAAAGCCTGGGTGAATTTAAAAAAGAGTCTTCACCTGGTATCTAAAATACCATAACGATGGCACCACTGGGAGCCTATTCATAAACAGGGTGCTGTCCTCTCCCACAAAGGCCCTCTCCCTAGTAGCCATCCCCCTCTCTTCATTTGGCAGTGACACTTGAAGATCGGTCTCCTCAGAAGATCTTATGGGACATGGCACTCTTTCAGCTAACCGGGTCGCAAGCCATTTAAGGCTTTGAAGGTACAAGCCAGCATTTTGAATTGGGCCCAGAAACAAACTGTGAGCCAGTGCAGCTGACAAAGCATCAGCGCGATATGATTGAAACACCCAGTCCTAGTTAACAATCTTGGGGCCCTATTTTGGACCAACTGCAGACCCAAACGGTTTTCTAAGGCAGCCCCCATACAAGTCATAGTAATCTAAACGGGAGGTTACCAGAGCATAAGTAGCCTGGGAGAGTGCCTTTCTCTACAAGATCCCCACTGCTCATTAAGATCATCAGGAGGGGTCCGTCTTTGGCTGCTACCAGTTCATCTGGTGGTGACCTGGGATTGGGCCTTATCAGTTGTCGCCCTTAAATTGTAGAACACACTCCTCGTGGATTTAAGAGGATTATCTTCCTTGGAGGCCTTCAGGAGAGCCTTAAAGACCCATCTTTTTAGCCTGGCTTTTAATAATATCTAGTTTTAGTTTTAATGGGTTTTAATCTGGTGTAAATGTATTTAATTTTACTTTTATATTTTCTTAATTTTAATATAAACTGCACTGAGCCACTTTAGGAAGGGCGGTAAATAAATTGAATGAATGAATAAATAATAAAATAACTGTGGCCAGGCTATCTCCATCCAGGAAAGATTGTAACCAGCATATCAGCTAAAGCTGATAAAAGGCACTCTGGCAGTGTGATTATTTGAACTGGGAACTTCGTGCTCTTGACCACAGTGTACCATTATTTCACTTTTTTATTCTAGCTGTGAACTCTGTAGGAGATGTATTCTTAGGAAGATTCTGTAGCAGTTGTATATCGCTGTCGTTCCACTCTTGTGGGAACTTGGAGCCATCTTCATGTTGTCACTCTAGCTGACCAAATTGTTCCAAGTGCTTTCTCTTCTCAGCACATGAAGTTTGATACATGCAGCGCGGAGATCAAATAGCAGGCAAATGCTCACCAGGACTTCAAGGGGTCAGATACATTAAGAGCACCCATACCAAGTAGGAAGTAACCTGGAAAGAGAGGATGAGTTGCTTTTTCAAAAGCATGAACTCTTCTGAAACTGTTTGCTGTCCATTTTTCCTCTAGCTTGATGAAAGACTATTTTTTTAAGCCACCAATTAACAGGCTGAGCCTGAACTTCCTGGACCAGGATTTGGAGTTGGCCTATAGGAGCAGCTATCAAGAAGAGGTGTGTGCTGGCTCTGTCTGTGTCTGAAGTGTAAACCGCATGCTAACACCAGTTGTGTGTTGTTTCTTGAATGAATAGCTGCCTTAGGAATTGTGTGCTGAGAGGGGAAGGGTGCCCAGTCAGCCTGTAGAGTTCCATGTGTGTTCTTAGTCTTCTGAACACACCTGGAGCCCTGTGTGAGGGTGGGGAAGCAGCTGGGAAGAAAATTGAGGAAAACAAGGCTGGCCAGGCATACACCTTGAAACCTTCAGGTTTCCAGATGGGCGGTTTTTGAAGATGAGACCTTGTGCTAATTTCCCTCTTGGGAAGTTGTTGTTAGAAGATGTCAGGATAGGGAACCACATGCCACTGTGATGGGGCAGACCTCTGTTATCTTTCACATGCATAATATAGAAGCTCCAGTGAAACCTACATTGTTCCCTCACCAGCCGACATTCCATTCCATGTGTGTGAATGCAAAATCAAGGTCTAATTCATGTTAGGGCTCAGTGACACAACCTTTAAGGCTGCTTTCAGTTAAAACTAAAACAAATGGTCACAGTTCCATTACAGATGTTTGTGTTCATATGTCATTTGCCTCCGAGGCACAGCACCATTCTTTTGTGTTTGTGTCTCCCTGTTGCACTGAATGGTTCCTTCATGTGTCCCATTTACAGCACACAAGGAGCAGAACCATTCTCTGCTGCTGCAGTCTAAGGGCATCTCACGTGTGGGGTTATGCTGTCCATGTGACTCTAAAGGCAGGACTATGTAAATTAGTTAGGCTTTCTAAGGCTGGGATTAACATGATCCCCTCAGTTCAGGCAGCTCTCCCAGTTTTTGTTTTCTCGCTACCTCTTGAGTTTCTTACTAGATTCTCCCTCCCTCTTCTTCTTTTCCTTCAGTCTCTTAAAAACAAAACAAAACACCTCTTTGCCTTTGCTACTTTCGTTTTTTCTCTCTCCTCTTCTTCTGACTTTGCCTCCTCCCCTCGTTGCATGGAAAGAATCACTCGGGTACTCTACATCAGTGTACCATTTTGTCAGCATTTTTATGCCAAGGTGTGTTTGGATTTTTCTTAAATTTACACACTCGGATCTAAAGAAGGCCAGTTTGGGAACATTGTAGGGTTTTTTGGGGGGGGAGCTCTGAATTATGTATGCAAAAAGATAGTTCTTTCCACCTGCCATGGCATGTGGCTGTCTGCCCTTAAACAATCCTGATACAACCTTCCAAGAGGGAAGTTCCACAACATTCATGGGCTCTTTGGTCTGTTGTCAATTCTTAAAGATGTTTCTTAATGCCCAGTCTCAAGCTCCTTTGCTGAAATTCCTTGCTTTAATTATTCTTGTAAACAGCTATTCAGTCTGGAGACAGTTTAGAGATATGAAAACTACTATTGTACCTTTGATTTGTTATTGACCTGAGAAGGCAACCTTAATTACCACAGTAGCAGAGTTGCCTCTTCTTAGTCTTGTCTTGCTAGCTATAAAACACCACAGAAGTACCCTCTGGTAGCTGAGACACTATTAGTCCAGAAAACTTTGGAGACAGTGTTTCCTTCCCTGCCCACTGAACACTCTTTCCAGGCCATCACCATTATTTTTAACAGTAATGTTAAAATCTCCCTTGCTCCCCCCCCCCATAACTTAAAATATCTTCCACAGAGCTGTCTGAAAGGCCTCTCTGTGCAACCAGACTTTGTGGGGAGACTGAGATTTCTATTTAGTCCTTTTTCTTGCATGCCTTTTTAAAGTGGGCCCAGACACAAGCTGCCAACATCATGCTTTTCTCTGTCACGTAGGTCATAAGAAATGCACCTGTGAAGACCTTTGCCAGCGCGACCTTCAGTTCGCTCCTGGATGTGTTCTTGTCTACCACAGTCTTCCTCATCCTCTCTGTTGCCTGCTTCCTGAAACACGGGATGGCTGCATCCCCTCCTCCGCCTGCAGCGGTGGTTGTGGTCGTCATCGCCATCCTGCTAGAGGTGCTGTCCCTTTTCGTCTCCATTAGGTAAATGAGGTGAAGCCTGGCTCTCTCAGCCACCACTGTCTAGAAACTCATAGGATATGAACAGAGGAAAGAGAAGTCTCCTTCTTGAGAATTCTTCAAGACTCTTCTTGGGGTCTTTCAGTTGCAATGGAAGATTAAGGGCTTGACTCGTGTGCATATTAGCTATGGAAAAGGGAAAACAGATCACCTTAAGTGGGGAGCTGCAGTGGCCCATGTTGGACAAGCACAGGCCATCTCTGCCCAGGGAAGGCCTGCTCTGGGCTCTGTGGCTTGAGGGCTGCAGCCATGAACCCTTAGCAGCTTAGCCAGAAGTGAGCTTTCCAACCTTTTCTGTTACAGACATCTTTAGGGTTTAGTTCTATTGTGGATAAAATGAACCGCACTGAAAGAAACTGTTGATGTGTCCCCCCCAGAATGGTGTTTTTTCTGGAGAATGTGTTGGCTTGTACAAAGCGTCTGCTGGAGGTGATCTCTGGCTGGCTGCCGCGACACTTCGTTGGTGCCATTTTAATCTCCTTGCCTGCTCTTGCCGTCTTCTCACACTTCACCTCAGAGTTTGAAACCAACATCTATGTAAGTGATTCCATAGTGGAGCATGGCATCACAGTTAATTTTGGAATTTGCATCGTGCTCCACATTGGCATAAAGATCGGTGTGACAGAGGCTCAGAAAAGCCGCAACTTCCTAATGCCGTAATAACCATGAGTTAATTGGGAGGAAAAGATCTTGCGGAGATGGGATGAGCTCTGTGTCAGCTGCTGTCTTGCTTTGCCCCTTGGGAGCTTGGCACACCCACTGCTTGCTTTTCAGGGTGCTTGCTAAAACCCTTTGACTGCACCCTCTCCCCCTCCCCCAACTTCTGAAAATGTAAGATTTTTAGAGGTTGAACATTTCTGGAAGTGCCAATGTATAGGGGAAACCAGATGTGTGTCCCCCCCCCCCGGGGCTTCACATCTCTACAAGTTTTCCCTGTAAACTTTGGGATGTGAACTTCTGTCAGGGTTAGAAGTGGAGAACTAACTTTCTAGATGGCCTCTTGCTTTGTAGCGTATAATTCTTACTGTTTTGACCTAGGTGGTGGTCATTCTGTGCAAATAATTTGGTTATAGGGGAAGCTGTTTTTCCTCTGTGTGTAACATCATAAAAGATGCTGTTTAAGCCAAGGGCTTCTCTTTATTTCTGTTGCAGTATACGATGTTCATGTGTTCTGCACTACTAATTGCAATTGTCCAGTACTGTAACTTCTGCCAGCTCAGTTCCTGGATGAGATCATCTTTGGCCACCCTTGTTGGAGGAGTCTTGCTCATCTTGCTCTATGTGTCTCTCTGTCCTGACAGGTGAGCTTTAAAGAATATTGCGGGAGTTCTGTGTGGTACAGCCTGCCTGGGGATGGGGCTGTAGCTCAGTGGTGCAGCACCTGCTTTGCATGCAGAAGGTCCCAGGTTCAGATGCTGGCAGTATCTCCAGATGGGCCTGGGAAAGACCCCTGCCTGAAATGCTGGAGGGCTGCTGTCAGTCATTGTAGACAGTCATGAACTAGATGGGCCAGTGGTCTGACACAGTGTGATGCAGCTTCTTGTGTTGGCCAAGAGTTGGAAAAGAGTCGTCCTTCCAGCAGGGAGCCCTGGAGAGCACCATCCATCTGCTGGAACAGAAGGTCTGTGCTGCTGGCCCATCCCGCTCCTACCTCCAGGCAGCTGCACTGGCTCTTGTAGTTCAGTAGAAGATGTACCATTTTAGTGGATGCATTTGGTCCTGGAAACCTTGTCCAGGAATGTCATCCAGCCCAGGGGAGGAAAACTAGGCCTGGTGCATGCGTGTAGGAATAAGTGTGTCAGAATAGCAAAGAATGGGTCTAAAGCAGGGCTGCTCATCTTTGGCCCTCCTGCAGATGTTGGCCTGCAACTCCCATAATCCCTGCCTACTGGCCAACTCCCATAATCCCTGCCTACTGGCCATAATCCCTGCCTACTGTAGTCCAAAAACAGCAGGGGGTGGGACTATGTTGAGCAGGCCTGTTCTAGAGGATGGTGGCTGTAGTGAATTATGCTTTTCCAGTCTGAACCACAACTGGTCTGGTTTTGCTCTGCACTTATGGTTCCCGAATCCTTGTTAATGTGATTGTCTTGCATTTCTGTTTCAGCTCTATGGGGAAATCGCACCTTAATTCAACAGAGAACTTCAGGTAAGCATCAACACACATTGGCCTTCCCGGTGTCTGATTACCACTGGACCAGGAAAGCTCTTTCCTGAGCCTTTGAACAGACTGGCAGGGTCCTTGAATGTCCTTCATAATCATGAGGCTTAAGCATTTGCTTTTCCCTCCACCCCACCCTCATTATGGAAAGGGTGACATGGTTCTGAAGAAACTGCAGCATTCTGTATGAGAAATCCTTGTTCATGCTCTGTGGTTGCAGCCAAGTGGATTTTTCAACTCCGGGGAACCCTTGAATTTGAGATTCCTCAATCAGTTTGCATGTGGTGTCACTGGCTCTCTGCCCTTATGATCAGAGCTTGTCCTGTAACCCTAACCACAAGACACTATCTACAAAGCACAACACAGCTGACAAAGTGCTTCTCACAAAAGCTGTAATATGTGAGCAGACCCTCAGGGAGCAAAGATGCACAAGGCTTATAATTGCCAGGTGCTAAAGAACTGCTTGTTATATTAATGGATCCAGCAGGGCAGGTTCATTTGTTCAGTAGTCAAGCAGGGAATGTGGTCTGTGAATTTTCTTGTTGATGTGATCTTGTTGCATTTCTGTTTCAGCTCTGTGGAACTCTCCTACTTTGATTCAGCACAGAACTTCAGGTAATTTCCCGATGTATCTTGTATCTTTCCTAATGTATCTTGTTACTTTGGATTATCAGGGTGCTTTAATGAAGTATACTTATTAAAAGCTTTTTTAGCTTTAAAGGGGGGGAATTGATATTCAGATTGTAACATCCTGTAGAAGTCTTTGTCTTGATGAGAACCAGAGGAGAAAAGAGCCCTCTGCGCACTGAATTCTGAGTCAAAAGAGGGTGAGTTTTTGTTTTTTGGTGGGAGTGTACAGGTGGATGTCCTTCTCCCTCAGTGGAGGAGTGTGTCTCTAGGTTGAGTTGCTCCTCCTACCTGCTCCCACAACAGGGCCAACAGAAAAGCAGCTCAGGTAACCCATATAGGAGGGGCATATACCCACTGCCTTCCAGTTACCACCCTGTTTAGCTCCAGAGCAGGAGCCTTGGTGCCTTGTCTGACCTTACATCTCTAGGAGGGAAAGGAGATAGGATGCAGCTGCATTAGCCAGCTGGGATTTTCTCCTTTAACCTGCCAAACCTCATGTAATTTCTGTGATGGCAGAGTGCGAGGGAAGTAAGAGAGGAGGACATCAAGGTCCTAAATCTCTCTAAGGGGATGCCCACGGGTTATCATTCCAGCCCTTACTCGACTCCAGGGATCCATGATTTCCTCCATTAAGATGGTTCTTTTAGTAAGGTTTTAAGCATGCCCATTTCAGGAGTTTCTGTTGTCTTGGCCGGACCACATTACTTCCAGATCTCTAAGGAGAAGCACAATTCTACATCTGGTGGTAGCATCTCTGGAGCAGTGGTCTTCCCCAGAAACCTCTAAGAGGGATTCCCAGATGTTGTTGACTACCATAATCCCCAAGCAAAAGCCATTGCAGCTGGGGATTCTGGGAGTTGTAGTCAACAACATCTGGGAATCCCTCTTAGGAGTGGCTGCACTCTGGCTGCAGTCCTTAATTTCCTCCGGTTTCTCCTTTGGGAGAAGGTTCTTGCAGCAGGTGGTACCTCAGTGAGGGCCTGGCCCTGAACTCCCTCCTGTGAGGCCTTGACCCTGAACTCCCTCCTGTTTGTCAGGGAAAGCTTTTGCATGTCCCAGCCTGTGGAGACTTAATAGTTGGAATTTCATTCTCCTCAGTGGTTTGGAGTATATATACAGCCCACCCAGTTCAGTGTCAGGTCTGTCTGAATCTTTGCTTTCTGCCGCCAGGCAGTTACCTTTCTAGGGAGACCCGTCATATCTGAGCTATTGCGCTAGCCATAGTTCATTCCTTGGGGTTCCTCCCTGCCCTTGGTTGTGTTGTTACTGCTTGGTTTTCCCATTGTCTGTTATATAATTGTTGGCATTTGGCACCAGAGCAATTCAGTGACTTAGAACTTGGAAAGCAGTGGGTGAGCCCACTCCTACATGGGTTATCTGAGCTGCTTTTCTATTGGTCCTGTCTCAGGAGCAGGTAGGAGGAGCAACCCAACCTATCCCAACCCACTCCCGACCACTAAGGAGAATGACCTTTCATTGGATCTGCACTCAGCCCTGTCTGGATCAGCCGTACAGCCTTCCTTAGAGATCCAGCTTGGAAGTGATTGGTTCAAGGGCTGGACTCATCTACCCTAGTTCCAGAGATAGCAGGGTGCCCCACCACTACTCGGTGCCACCCAGCAGTACACACTACGCTTCCCTGGTCTTGTACCAAAAGGCGTTTTCCTCCTCCCACTCTGGATTCCTTTGAAAGGCAGAGAGGCAGTGATGGAATGGAAGAGGAGGTGTAGAGAGGCGAGTGGCAGCCTCAAGCGTCTTCCATGTTCAGTGATGAAAGCCCGACATGTAGATCAAGCTCTTGCATGAAAAAAGCTGACGAAAGTATGAAAATGTTCCATAGTTCTGGTTTTGTGTTGATGATCTGTTGCATTTTGGATTTTAGCTCCACAGAAATCCCCCGCCTTCCTTCAGAACAGAACAGGTAAGAATTAGTATCTAGTACCTGTTTTAGACAGTGATTCCTTTCTTGCTTCATCTTTTTCTGAAAGACAGCCGTCTAGATTAACTAGCCATGGTGTAATAGTGAAAACGAATTTCCATTTGGGTAAGAAGACTGCTTTATTTAATGCGTCAGATAACTAAGTGCTGGTGGCAAGTTAGAGGGAGCCCTAATGACAGGATTGAGCCCCTGAGGCCAGAAATCTCTTCTGAGTCCCAAAGGTTCCTGTCTGGTTTCTTAACCAGACACTGCCCACCTCATGCTGCCAAACTTACAACTGAGCTGTAAGGGGCTAGGAACCTGGGTTTTAAAAACAGGTTGCAATCTGTGCCAGATAACATGTTTATGGTTGCAGATACAGACAATGCATTTAGCTTAGAGTATGTAGAAAGAGAGCAAAATGCTTTTCTCCCAAAATGTGCTCTATTTACCATGCCCCTCCTGTTTTTTGTTTTTGTTTGTTTTTTTAAATCTTGCTTGACTTCAGCTCCAGAGACAACCCCTGCAACAGGTCAACATCTGATGACTTCAGACGGCCAGCAGACCTGATTGGCCAGGAAGTGATCCTGGGTTTCTTCCTTCTGCTGCTTCTGGTCTGGTTCTTAAATCGGGAGTTTGAAGTCAGTTACCGCCTCCATTACCATGGAGACGTGGAAGCTGATCTCCATCGTACGAAGATCCAGAGCATGAGGGACCAGGCTGACTGGCTGCTGCGCAATATTATTCCGTATCATGTGGCTGAGCAGCTGAAAGTGTCACAGAGCTACTCCAAAAACCACGACAGTGGCGGGGTGATCTTTGCTAGCATCGTCAACTTCAGCGAGTTTTACGAGGAGAATTACGAAGGCGGCAAAGAGTGTTACCGGGTCCTGAATGAACTGATTGGGGACTTTGACGAGCTGCTGAGCAAGCCCGACTACAGCAGCATTGAGAAGATCAAGACCATCGGAGCCACCTACATGGCCGCCTCAGGGCTGAACGCCTCCCAGTGCCAAGATAGCCACAATCCCCACAGCCACTTGCAGACCCTCTTTGAATTTGCCAAAGAAATGATGCGGGTGGTGGACGACTTCAACAACAATATGCTGTGGTTCAACTTCAAGCTGCGGATTGGCTTCAACCACGGCCCCCTGACTGCAGGGGTCATCGGCACGACCAAGCTCCTGTATGACATCTGGGGAGACACTGTGAACATCGCCAGCAGGATGGACACGACGGGGGTGGAGTGCCGCATTCAGGTGAGCGAGGAGAGCTACCGCATCCTTCACAAGATGGGGTACGACTTTGACTACAGGGGGACCGTCAACGTGAAGGGCAAAGGTCAGATGAAGACCTATCTGTATCCCAAATGCATGGACAATGGGATCGTTCCCCACCACCAGTTGTCCATATCTCCAGACATCCGTGTCCAAGTGGACGGCAGCATCGGGCGGTCTCCCACAGACGAGATCACCAACCTGGTGCCTTCTGTACAGAACTCAGACAAGACCCCCCAGGCCTCAGACCGCCACTCGGAGCTCAAGGACGGACTGCCGGGTTTCAGAAAACTCCCCAGAGAGCTGGTCAAAGCAGAGGACCGATGTAGACTTGGTAAGGCTGGCGAGAAGCGTGACGGCGAGGAAGTGGGTCTCGAAGAGGCGAATGAACTGACCAAGCTGAACAGCTCCAGAAGTGTATGATGGCCTGGAGAAGCGCCGGGCATGTTCCGTCCACAAGAACACAGAGGTCTTCCCCGCTGACTGTGTTCTCCTGGGCAGGGAGGAAATGGACTGAGTGGTTGCCTGCCTTTATTTTGGCAGCTAGGTATCTGAGTGGATGACAGTCATAGGTGGCACTCCCACGCGCACGCACTCGCACTCCCAGCTCCCTTTGCACCAGTCTTTCAGCTGAGAGGAGGAGACATCAAGTGCCTTCAGATCAACTCTGCTGGACTCCCTGTCTAGGTAGAGAGGCACAAAGTCAAGCCACAGGGTGGGGATTGGACTACATTCAAAGGATAAGCCGTGGTGTTCTCATCATTTTTATTTCTTATAAACACTACCTTCTGTTCTTGTTTTGGCTATTGCAGCTCCTTGAATATATCTATATCTATATATAATGTTAAGCTTTTTGTATGTAAACCCAGAGAAATGCACGTTTACTTACCTTCTGAGGCGGATAGGAAGAGCCAGTGAGAGGAGGCGTCCTGGGGCCAGGGGAGGCAGGAGCAGTACAGGACTGCCTTGTGGTGGGCTGGCAGAGGGTGGGGGGAGCAGGCCGCTCAGCATGTGTGCGCAAGGACAGTCCAGCTGCTGTGTGTGCCATATTTGGACTCAAGTGCCATGGTGTGTTCTGGAGCACGTGGCAGCAACATTCACCCAACGGGCCTGCACAGGCTGAAGTGGGTTCCGGAAGCAAAGGCATAGGCAATCTTAGCCTCAGGTGTTCTGCTCTTGACTCCTGCTGGGAAGGATTTCTGAGCTTTGGGACGGAACTGGCTTCTCTGCATCTGGTCTGGCGTAAGAGACACAACATAATAAACCATTTGGGATTGCCTCTCCCTCTTTTTTTATTCCCCACCCCAATCCTGTTTCTGTGGGGGTCTTCAGGCCTGTAAGGATTCTGCCTGGTGCAGTTCAAAAGCCCATTCAGCGATTCTCTCTGCATCCTTGGCCTTGCCTTTCTCTCTGCAGAGCTGATGCCAAAGGTGATTGGGACTCCAAAGCCATCAAGAGGGACTCGTACAGTGTTTGGGGTGTAGGCACTTTCGTTCTCGCCGTGACTGAGAAGGGCAAGCCCAGCCTTTGATGAGAGTATGGTGGCCTTTTCTCTCCTGGTTTCTTACTCACTGGCCTGTGTACACTTGGGATGATGCTCAGCTTATTTGGCTTCCATATATCCAAACCGACTCTTGGCCCACCTAAAGGTGATGCATCCGGGCTGAAATCTGTCCTCCTGACACATGCCAAGAATGCAGTGGTGGCTTGTCTGCACTTCTGCAAGTTGAGATGGCGTGAAATGGGTTGCAGTGTGCATTTTTTGTTGAACCTATTTAGGTTGATGTAAGAGGGCGAAGGTTTTTGTGTTCAACAGAACTCTTGTAGTGCAATGTAAATTCGTTTAGAAAAAGATCCCCTTTCCTCTGACCTTTAGGGCTAGTTGGGCAACCTCAACCAGTTGTAAGGTGGTCGCTTCTGTTCCTTTCTTGCTGGGCTCACCTTCTTCAAAACTGGAGCCACAACTTGTGTCCCATTTGAGTTTAGATGTGATGGTGCCTCACAGCTGCAATCTGTTGACAGAAAGGGGTTTGGGTGTGAGCCCTCCTAGGGCCTCTTCTGGCCTTCTCCCTCTCTCACAGGCAACGCGTCTGTCCTAGCTGTACTGAACAGCTTGTTCATAGATCCATTTTTTGGAGTTCTTAGTAGTACTTCAGGTGCAGTTGGGTTTATCAACTTGGGGGTGGGGGGCGGGGGGTAATGGATTTCCAACCCGGGCATCAGGCAGTGAAGTCCAGGCTTAGGCTGCTATCTTTCCTGCTTTTTCTTGAAGGATGGCCTTATATGCTTCTCCGGAAATAGTTAAAAGGGCAACCATTGGGTTTTCTTTTGTCCCAAGTACTGTACAAGCCTTCACTGTGGCTGTAATCCTACCACGTATACTATGAAGTAACTGCCATGTACTCGGTGGAATTGCTTCTGAATAAAGATGTGGAGGATGAGGCTGTTCTGTTTGTGTTTCTCTCTGGACCCCCAGTTGGACTCCCTCATCTTAGGGGAATGTTGTGTCATGTTGACACCAAGGCCTGAGTGTGATCATCAGGACGCTAGTTCTGGCTTCTTGTGGCATGGGGACACGCCTTCCCCTGTGGCTGCCGAGTTGAGCTACAGCCAGGCCTCTTGGGGGAGACGTGTCTGAGGTGGCAGCAGCAGCAGCAGCAGAGAGGGTTCTCCTCCCATAGACTGGTTCTCCACAAGAACAGAAGGGAGCTGGTCTTGTGGTAGCAAGCATGACTGGTCCCTTTAGCTAAGCAGGGTCCACCCTGGTTGCATATGAAAGGCAGACTAGAAGTGTGAGCACTGAAAGATATCCCCCTCGGGGGATGGAGCCGCTCTGGGAAGAGCATCTAGGTTTCACATTCCCTCCCTGGCAGCATCTCCAAGATAGGGCTGAGAGAGATTCCTGCCTGCAACCTTGGAGAAACCGCTGCCAGTCTGTGAAGACAATACTGAGCTAGATCGACCAATGGTCTGACTCAGTATATGGCAGCTTCCTATGTTCCTATGTACTAGGAGGCCTCTCCGGAGAGGAGAGGCTGTTTCCTAGCTGGGCTGTGGGCCCCAGCGCAGTGGCCAGTTCTCTTCACTCCCGGCCCGCAGCAAAGGGGCTCCCAAAGATGCCTTCTTCTCACCCCAGGTGCTGCAAACTGTATCATGCCTGGTCATGCACAGGTGTGGAGACAGCCTAGTCCGTGCTGGCAGGTAGGTGTGTGTGTGTGTGTGTGTGTGTGTGTGTGTGTGTGTGTGTGTGTGTGTGTGTGTGTGTGTGTGTGAGATGCCCAGAAGAATCCCCTCACCCTGGGGCATCCCCACCCCATTGCACCCCCAAAGCAGGAAAGGAGGGAAGAGGCACCAGCTTCGGACGGCATGTCCAGAGAGGGCGACACCCCCGCCCGTGGCTTCCAAGGCTTAGGATTGGGCTCCAGGAGACGGTCTATGCGGGTCTTTCCCACACGTGCTCAGACAGACACTGGGTCTGCTCCTCTCGCCCGCCCCTCTTTGGTCCGATGCTCCTTCAGAACCATCGATGCAGCCCCCAGGCCCACACCTTGGGGGCCCCAGGAGCTACTTAGGGGGTGCATGGAGGAGCCCAGAAGGGCCCTGTCTCTGCAAGGGAAGGAAGGCGAGCAAGGCGCGTTCCACATCGTGACTCGCCACCCTGACCCAGCAACCCCCGGGAGAGAGGCAGAAGCATGGGTGGGAGTGTCGTCCTCCAGGCCCTTTCCGCGCCGAGGGGTCCAGTTCGAAGGGGCCAAGGGCTCCGAGGCTGGCCAGGCTTGTAGGCCAACTCCCCTCCCCGCCTGACCCCAGCGGCAGCAGTTTGGGACAAAGCAATTGCTCTGCAAGGGAAAGGGGGCGTGATGTGGCCCTATGCCTTTTCCTTCTCTGTACACACAGGCTGTGTAGCCTATTGCACGACATTTAGAAGCCTACACAGACTGCGGGGAGATCCCCTCAGAACTGAACTCCTGATACACTCTTGCAAAACAATGTTTAGTCTTTGGTGAAGACTCTGTGGAGAGTAACAGTGGGGTTTGCGGGAAGCATCTCTGGTGGAAACGGGGTTCTGGGCTTGAGAGGTGCCAGGCAAAAACCTGACTTTTCTCGTTCTTACCAGCCACTTCTTTACGCCATCTAACATAATGTAATTTGTGCATGGCTTCAGTTTTTGAAATACACCAATGTTCTTTTAGAACTACTCCATTTGCTTGTTTGAAACTGAATGTTTTGTGTCTGGTTACATCTTTTGAAAAGCCCAGAGAGCAAAAGGGGAACTGTTCTGCCTACAACTCAGGCAAAGGGGCATGTTTTTAAAGTTGTGGTGCTCTAGTCTGATATTAAGCAGGGGGAAGTGTTTGTCCCTTTTCAGCCCAGTATAGCATGTCTTCAGTGGCTATTGCTCCTGTCTCCATCTTCCCCCCTGCCACCCCAAGCCCCACTGTAAGCTCTTTGGGGCAAGGAACAATTTTCTCATACTTTGTGAACATTGCTTTCAGAGCATTCTTGTGTGTAGAAAACCGGGATATAAACATATTTTTATTATAAACCGATAACTTCCAGAAGTTCTTAGCAGTGGAAACGGCAGCTCAAGCATCTCTTCATGACAGATATGCGGGGCGTTAAAATGGAGGATCAATATCAGCTGAGATGGCCTCAAAAACAGTACAAGAGCTGTTGCTGAAGCAATATTTATTCCAATTTAGAGGACACATCTTTTTCAAGGAATCTCTTCACTTGACTGCCTGAGAGAAATGTGTCAAGAACACATCTCTCTCAGGCAGTCGAGTGAAAACAACCCTTGGAAAATATATACTATCGAAACACATCAAAATAAATGTCTTCAGATGCAGGGGTCCCCCTGTTCCCTTGTGGAGTGGGTAGATTGGGCAAAAGAGCCTGCCAGTATCTGTGGGAGCTCTTTTTCTCCTCAGCTGCCCCCAAGTCCTTCCAGTCAGGCTGCTGTAGGGTTGCCCACTCCAAACTGGGGTCTCTAGGAATGGGTACTGTGGAGAAATATTGGAGAAAATAATATCTCCAGGAACGATTTCTTGTCAGAAAGAGTTGCTAACTCTGGTGTGTGCCTTGTAGGTAGGGGAGCTTGGAGAGAAATGAATGGACACTGGAGAAATATTGAAGGGAATAGGCACCCTGAGCAGTATTGAACTGTGGGCGTGGGGTATAAATATTTCAAATAATAAGAATAAAATAATAACAACATATCCAGGAACGATTCCTGTCAGAAAGAGTTGCTAACTCGGGCCAGTCATGGCCTGAGAATTGCAGATTGAAAGAGGTGAAACTTGGTTCAGTTTGGGGGGGGCGGGAAAGGCCATTAGAGTTGGGCATTCCCCCTCCCCCTACCCATTTTCCCTCAGCAGCCCTCTTTTTTCTTCAACGGCTCTGTCAAGTCTCCGCGCGCAAACTTTGGTCGGTCGTTGATTGGCTGGCTGCTGGTTATGCCACTCCAGGACTAGACAGCACGAGCCTGCTTGCTCGCCGTTGATTGGCCAGCTTCTGGCTCCGCCCAGGCAACTGGACAGTTTCTGCTTGTCTCCTCGCATTTTGAATTTAGGCGCCTGACGTGGAGGGAGGCTCGAGGGAGAGGGCCTCAGTGTCGCCTCAAGGAGCGAGCAGGGACGCCGGCAGGGGTGGAAAGCCAAGGCGGGCCGCTAGCCCAAGGCCCCTCCGTTGCAATGTATTGTGCCCCCCCACACACACACACACTCTCAGTGGCATGCCTTCTTTTTCTCACTCTCGTTTCAGCCTCGCGAAGCAGCACTGAGAGAACGAGCAAGGAGCCCCACGAGAGTCGCGCATGCTGGAAGGGGGATTGTTGAGAGGATTTCTAGAGCTCCCCACACAGCTCTGAGAGGCAGCTTCCCCTGGGAGATAGGGGCTGCCTCAAAAGAGCACCTTGGTGCTTCAGTGGCAACGTGGTAGCCTGTAAATGTACCCCCAACCCTGTGAGGAGGCTCCTTTGTCTGGACGGTGGTGGCTCCTTAAAAGAGCCTTTAAATTGTTAATAGCAATTCTGTGGCTGGCCTTGGGTGTTTCCAGGGTTTTATTATGGATAGCTTCCCACTCCCATTATCTCTGTATGCTGCTTGGAATATTGTTTAAATACAAACTTATAATATTTGTAAAAAGTAAAACTAAAATAGGCTTTAAATAGGATAAAATCAAATAAGAAGAGAATAAAATCCTGAATAGGATAAAATATAAAAAATAGTGAGCTTGTGCAGTATAATAAAGGAAATATAGGTTATTAATATAACAGGGAAAGTTAACAGAAAAGTGAAGCATTCTAAAAGCAGGTTAGGTATTTTAGAACAATTAGTGTATTAAAATAATATTCAAAGTAGCATATAGAAATAATGAAAAAAGTATATCCATAATAAAAGCCTGAAACCCCAGAAAGCACAGAATTTATTCCTCAAAGCAGTCCCTAAGATGGCTTGGCTGTAGCCCCTCACAGCCAGATTGGATGCCCTGACACACATTGCTCAGAGCAGCCCACAAAGGAGCTAGAACATGACTTGCTTATATGGACTCCATGTTTTTGCTTTGAATAACCCTTAATTTAGCTAGAGAATAGCTTTCTCATTCTAGACTGTATCGCATTGTTCTACATGGCCTCACTAAGTAGCAGTGTGCCTTTCTCCTAGATCTTACACTTTCCCTCTAAGGATCCCCTCATTTAGCTGGTGAGTGTTGATGTACAAACCTTTCTGTGTTTACTTTTCATGCTCTGAATATTGGTGAGATGGCATATCTGACTTGCACAGATGATCAGCTTGGTCTGCCCTGCTGATGGAGGAAGCAAGGATAGTGGAAATGCAGCATCCTTGACCTCTTCAAGCAGTGTGGTGTGCTGACCAGGCTTGGCTGGCTGAAGGGACATGGTGATAAGGCAAGGGAACAAGTCCTGAAGGATTAAGATTTGAGGTTTGGTTCTCCTTCTTTATTTATGACATTTATATGCTGCTCTGTCCAAACAGGTCTCAGTGTCTCAATCGTGGATCGGGCTCCTTGATGAACAAAGATGTTCTTCAATAAACCATTCAAAAGAAAGTAAAGAGTAAAGGTCTTAAAACTTATGAAGCTTTTTTTGTTGTTGTTTAGGAGCAAAAGGGGAGAAAAGACAAAGCAGTACAGAAAGAGGAAGAAAAACAAGCAGAAACGAGAAACAAGAGGAATAAAAAAGGAAGAAATAGGAGGAGGGATTGATTTTAAAGATGCTTGACAGAAGAATCAGGCAGGTTCTGCTTCTACAAACTAGAAGGCTTAATTGCTGACTTCCTCTCTGCCATGCATAACTCCTGAGTTCCTGGAGCCTGGCTTGATTGTGCTGGACTCAAGGTACTTAAGAACCTATGAAAATGTGGGAACATGTCCTTGGTGGCCATACACGTGGGAGACTCTAACAGGGCTGGTGTGTGGCTATCTACTGCAGGACTTCACGTCTTGGCCCTGGGGAGACCTACAATTGTGGGAGCGTGGCCTCTTTTTGATTATTACTATTATTACATTTCTAGCCCGCTCTTCTTCCCAGGAGCTCTTCTAGCCCGCTCTTCTTCCCAGGGTCCTCCAGAAGCCCTTCTAAAGATGGGAAAGTGTCAAGCTCTGGAAAGTGACGAGGCTTTTTTCCTTTCTTTAGAAGGCAACGGGGGAGCAAGGACAGAAGAAAGAGGTGCAGAAGGAGGAAGAGGAACAAGCAGGAAGGCGCCAGCGGAGGAGACGTGAAAAGAAGCAGGAGGAGACCGACTCTCCAGGAGCTTAGCAGAAGAAACGGGCAGGCTGTGCTTCCACCGGGCGGACGGCTTCATTTCGCTCCCTCTCTCGGCCACTGATCACTCTGCGTGGGGCTGCAGCTGGCCCTGCAGCGTGGCATTCCTGGTGCTGGACTTCATGTCTTTGCACTCAGGAGCCCTGACAGGGGTGGGAGTGCGGCCTCCTCAGGCCGCCCTGAATCTCTCTGCACCGAGTCCCTTGCCATTGGGTGGGAGGTGGCTTGCTCCTGCTGGACCTGAAGTATGTGTGCTGAGCCGCCCCTGGATGGGACTGGGGGTATTGCTTTTTCGCGCCACTGCTTTCTGTATGTGCGCTGAGCTGCCCCTGGGTAGGCTGGCCTGGGGGTGTTGCTTCCTCGCGCCGAGCCTTAGAGGTATGTGCGCTGAGCCGCCCCTGGTCGGGGCTGGGGGCGTTAGCTTTCTCACGCCGAGCTTGATGCCATGTGCGCTGAGCCTGCCCCTGGCTGGGCTCAGCTTGGGGGTGTTGCTTCCTCTCGCGCCGAGCCTTCGGGTATGTGCGCTGAGCCGCCCCGGGCTGGGGCTGGGAGCGTTGCTTTGTGCTGCCAGGCCTTATGTCTCTGCACTGAGCCGCCCCAGTGAGGGCTGGGGGCGTTGCTTCCTCTCGCCACGAGCTTCACGTCTTTGCTCTGAGAAGCCCCTCATTTGGCCAGGGGGTGGCTCTCTCCAAGCCTTGCTGCCTGACTTTGCCCTTCATGCTCCCAGTGGTGTTGAGCTGGCCACTCCGGCCTGCCCACGGAGCAAGCTCGGGACGGTAGAAGTGTGGCCTCCCGGACCTCTTCCAGCAGCAGCAGCAGCCTCTGCTGGCTGAAGGCACACGCCTGACGCTTGGTGTGCTCACGCTCCTCCTTGGCTTGGGCTCTTGCGTGAGCAGGGCTGCTCCTCAAGAAGGCCTTCTGAAGAGGGAAAAGAGTCAAGAGCTGCGAGAAGCTGATCTCTTGCCATGGGAGGCAAAGGAGAGAAAGGGCAGAAGAAAGAAGTGCCGCAGGCTGGCGAAAGAGAAGCCGCAAGGAGCAACAGGAGGAGACCTGGACGGGGAAGAAGGAGGCGGAGAAGACTGGCTCTCAAGCAGCTTCACAGAAGGAAGAAGGGGGAGATTCCGCTCCCACCAGCTGGAGGGCCTCATTGCTGCCCTTCTCTCTGCTCTGTCTCCCTGAGTAGCCACTGGTTTGGGAGGGGCGTGGACAGAACAGGATGGACTCGGTGTCCATCCGCTCAGTGGCCCTTTCTTGAACTGGGCTGCGGCTTTCTCGTGCTGGACTTCATGTCTCTGCACTTGGGGAGCCCTACAAATAGTGAGAGGGTGGCCCTCATAGGGGCCATCCAAGGGGCAGCCCCTATTTCAGCTGAGGTGTGGCTTTCTCGGGCTGGACTTTATGTCTTTGCACTGGGGAGCCCTACGACTGGGAGCGTGGCCTTCTTGGTGTCTGTATACTGGAGAAGCCCGGATTGGTCTGGGGAGTGGCCTTCTCGTGCTGGACTTTACGTCTTTGCACTGGGGAGCCCTACAAATAGTGAGAGGGTGGCCCTCATAGGGGCCGTCCAAGGGGCAGCCCCTATTTCAGCTGAGGTGTGGCTTTCTCGGGCTGGACTTTATGTCTTTGCACTGGGGAGCCCTACGACTGTGGGAAGTGTCTGTATACTGGAGAACTCCTGATTTGTCTGGGGGCGTGTTTCTCGTGCTGGACTTCACGTCTCTGCACTGGGGAGCCCTACAAATAGTGAGAGCGTGGCCCTCGTAGGGGCCGTACACGGAGCAGCCCCCATTTCAGCTGAGGTGTGGCTTTCTCGTGCTGGACTTCACGTCTTTGCACTGCGGAGCCCTACAATTGTGGGAGCGTGGCCTCTTTTTGATTATTATTATTTTGACATTTCTAGCCCGCTCTTCTTCCCAGGAGCCCAAAGCGGTGTACTGCATACTTGTTTCCCCCCCGTCCCACAACAACCCTGTGAGTAGGTTAGGCTGAGAGAGAAGCGACTGGCCCAGAGTCACCCAGCTAGTAGCATGGCTGAATGGGGATTTGGACTCGAGTCTCCCCGGTCCTAGTAAACTAGGGAACCCCTGATTTGGCTGTGGTGCCGGTTTCACGTGCTGGACTTCACGTCTTTGCACTGGGGAGCCCTACAATGGTAAGAGTATGGCCATCGTAGTGGCTGTATACTGGGAAACCCCGATTTGGCCGGAGAGCGGCTTTCTCATGCTGGACTTCACGTCCTGGCACTGGGGAGCCCCAAAAGAGGTGGGAGTATGTCCTCCTCAGACGAGCCTGAGTGTCTGTATGCTGCGTGGCTGCTCGTTTATCCGCAGGGTGCCGTTCCTCGCTGCGTGACTTTGCCCTTCATCTTGCAAGTGGTGATGAGTTGGCATCTCCCAACTGCCCCGTCCCTAGTCTTCAGCTTGGCGCGCCCTGCCCACGGAGAAAGCCAGGGACGGTGGAAGTGCGGCATCCATGACCCCTTCAAGCAGCGTGGTGTGCCAAGGAGCGGGCCCTGCTGGCTGGCTGAAGAAGGCACACGGTGAGTGGTCTCCGGTCGGGCCGGGAGACGCGGCCCGAAGCCTTGCGCTTTGAGGTCTCCTTCTCCTTGGCTTGGGCTCTTGGATGGACAGGGCTCCCGGGTCCTCCAGAAGCCCTTCTAAAGAGGGGAAAGTGTCAAGCTCTGGAAAGTGACGAGGCTTTTTCCCTTTCTTTAGAAGGCAACGGGGGAGCAAGGACAGAAGAAAGAGGTGCAGAAGGAGGAAGAGGAACAAGCAGGAAGGCGCCAGCGGAGGAGACGTGAAAAGAAGCAGGAGGAGACCGGCTCTCCAGGAGCTTAGCAGAAGAAACGGGCAGGCTGTGCTTCCACCGGGCGGACGGCTTCATTTCGCTCCCTCTCTCGGCCACTGATCACTCTGCGTGGGGCTGCAGCTGGCCCTGCAGCGTGGCATTCCTGGTGCTGGACTTCATGTCTTTGCACTCAGGAGCCCTGACAGGGGTGGGAGTGCGGCCTCCTCAGGCCGCCCTGAATCTCTCTGCACCGAGTCCCTTGCCATTGGGTGGGAGGTGGCTTGCTCCTGCTGGACCTGAAGTATGTGTGCTGAGCCGCCCCTGGATGGGACTGGGGGTATTGCTTTTTCGCGCCACTGCTTTCTGTATGTGCGCTGAGCTGCCCCTGGGTAGGCTGGCCTGGGGGTGTTGCTTCCTCGCGCCGAGCCTTAGAGGTATGTGCGCTGAGCCGCCCCTGGTCGGGGCTGGGGGCGTTAGCTTTCTCACGCCGAGCTTGATGCCATGTGCGCTGAGCCTGCCCCTGGCTGGGCTCAGCTTGGGGGTGTTGCTTCCTCTCGCGCCGAGCCTTCGGGTATGTGCGCTGAGCCGCCCCGGGCTGGGGCTGGGAGCGTTGCTTTGTGCTGCCAGGCCTTATGTCTCTGCACTGAGCCGCCCCAGTGAGGGCTGGGGGCGTTGCTTCCTCTCGCCACGAGCTTCACGTCTTTGCTCTGAGAAGCCCCTCATTTGGCCAGGGGGTGGCTCTCTCCAAGCCTTGCTGCCTGACTTTGCCCTTCATGCTCCCAGTGGTGTTGAGCTGGCCACTCCGGCCTGCCCACGGAGCAAGCTCGGGACGGTAGAAGTGTGGCCTCCCGGACCTCTTCCAGCAGCAGCAGCAGCCTCTGCTGGCTGAAGGCACACGCCTGACGCTTGGTGTGCTCACGCTCCTCCTTGGCTTGGGCTCTTGCGTGAGCAGGGCTGCTCCTCAAGAAGGCCTTCTGAAGAGGGAAAAGAGTCAAGAGCTGCGAGAAGCTGATCTCTTGCCATGGGAGGCAAAGGAGAGAAAGGGCAGAAGAAAGAAGTGCCGCAGGCTGGCGAAAGAGAAGCCGCAAGGAGCAACAGGAGGAGACCTGGACGGGGAAGAAGGAGGCGGAGAAGACTGGCTCTCAAGCAGCTTCACAGAAGGAAGAAGGGGGAGATTCCGCTCCCACCAGCTGGAGGGCCTCATTGCTGCCCTTCTCTCTGCTCTGTCTCCCTGAGTAGCCACTGGTTTGGGAGGGGCGTGGACAGAACAGGATGGACTCGGTGTCCATCCGCTCAGTGGCCCTTTCTGGAACTGGGCTGCGGCTTTCTCGTGCTGGACTTCATGTCTCTGCACTTGGGGAGCCCTACAAATAGTGAGAGGGTGGCCCTCATAGGGGCCATCCAAGGGGCAGCCCCTATTTCAGCTGAGGTGTGGCTTTCTCGTGCTGGACTTCATGTCTCTGCACTTGGGGAGCCCTACAAATAGTGAGAGGGTGGCCCTCATAGGGGCCATCCAAGGAGCAGCCCCTATTTCAGCTGAGGTGTGGCTTTCTCGTGCTGGACTTTATGTCTTTGCACTGGGGAGCCCTACGACTGTGGGAGCGTGGCCTTCTTGGTGTCTGTATACTGGAGAAGCCCGGATTGGTCTGGGGAGTGGCCTTCTCGTGCTGGACTTTACGTCTTTGCACTGGGGAGCCCTACAAATAGTGAGAGGGTGGCCCTCATAGGGGCCGTCCAAGGGGCAGCCCCTATTTCAGCTGAGGTGTGGCTTTCTCGGGCTGGACTTTATGTCTTTGCACTGGGGAGCCCTAGGACTGTGGGAAGTGTCTGTATACTGGAGAACTCCTGATTTGTCTGGGGGCGTGTTTCTCGTGCTGGACTTCACGTCTCTGCACTGGGGAGCCCTACAAATAGTGAGAGCGTGGCCCTCGTAGGGGCCGTACACGGAGCAGCCCCCATTTCAGCTGAGGTGTGGCTTTCTCGTGCTGGACTTCACGTCTTTGCACTGCGGAGCCCTACAATTGTGGGAGCGTGGCCTCTTTTTGATTATTATTATTTTGACATTTCTAGCCCGCTCTTCTTCCCAGGAGCCCAAAGCGGTGTACTGCATACTTGTTTCCCCCCCGTCCCACAACAACCCTGTGAGTAGGTTAGGCTGAGAGAGAAGCGACTGGCCCAGAGTCACCCAGCTAGTAGCATGGCTGAATGGGGATTTGGACTCGAGTCTCCCCGGTCCTAGTAAACTAGGGAACCCCTGATTTGGCTGTGGTGCCGGTTTCACGTGCTGGACTTCACGTCTTTGCACTGGGGAGCCCTACAATGGTAAGAGTATGGCCATCGTAGTGGCTGTATACTGGGAAACCCCGATTTGGCCGGAGAGCGGCTTTCTCATGCTGGACTTCACGTCCTGGCACTGGGGAGCCCCAAAAGAGGTGGGAGTATGTCCTCCTCAGACGAGCCTGAGTGTCTGTATGCTGCGTGGCTGCTCGTTTATCCGCAGGGTGCCGTTCCTCGCTGCGTGACTTCGCCCTTCATCTTGCGAGTGGTGATGAGTTGGCATCTCCCAACTGCCCCGTCCCTAGTCTTCAGCTTGGCGCGCCCTGCCCACGGAGAAAGCCAGGGACGGTGGAAGTGCGGCATCCATGACCCCTTCAAGCAGCGTGGTGTGCCGAGGAGCGGGCCCTGCTGGCTGGCTGAAGAAGGCACACGGTGAGTGGTCTCCGGTCGGGCCGGGAGACGCGGCCCGAAGCCTTGCGCTTTGAGGTCTCCTTCTCCTTGGCTTGGGCT
Organism: Hemicordylus capensis; assembly: GCF_027244095.1. Lineage (NCBI taxonomy): Eukaryota > Metazoa > Chordata > Lepidosauria > Squamata > Cordylidae > Hemicordylus > Hemicordylus capensis. The sequence continues at coordinate 5,340,926 of NC_069669.1, forward strand.
CTTGGATGGACAGGGCTCCCGGGTCCTCCAGAAGCCCTTCTAAAGAGGGGAAAGTGTCAAGCTCTGGAAAGTGACGAGGCTTTTTCCCTTTCTTTAGAAGGCAACGGGGGAGCAAGGACAGAAGAAAGAGGTGCAGAAGGAGGAAGAGGAACAAGCAGGAAGGCGCCAGCGGAGGAGACGTGAAAAGAAGCAGGAGGAGACCGGCTCTCCAGGAGCTTAGCAGAAGAAACGGGCAGGCTGTGCTTCCACCGGGCGGACGGCTTCATTTCGCTCCCTCTCTCGGCCACTGATCACTCTGCGTGGGGCTGCAGCTGGCCCTGCAGCGTGGCATTCCTGGTGCTGGACTTCATGTCTTTGCACTCAGGAGCCCTGACGGGGTGGGAGTGCGGCCTTCTCAGGCCGCCCTGAATCTCTCTGCACCGAGTCCCTTGCCATTGGGTGGGAGGTGGCTTGCTCCTGCTGGACCTGAAGTATGTGCGCTGAGCCGCCCCTGGATGGGACTGGGGGTATTGCTTTTTCGCGCCACTGCTTTCTGTATGTGCGCTGAGCTGCCCCTGGGTAGGCTGGCCTGGGGGTGTTGCTTCCTCGCGCCGAGCCTTAGAGGTATGTGCGCTGAGCCGCCCCTGGTCGGGGCTGGGGGCGTTAGCTTTCTCACGCCGAGCTTGATGCCATGTGCGCTGAGCCTGCCCCTGGCTGGGCTCAGCTTGGGGGTGTTGCTTCCTCTCGCGCCGAGCCTTCGGGTATGTGCGCTGAGCCGCCCCGGGCTGGGGCTGGGAGCGTTGCTTTGTGCTGCCAGGCCTTATGTCTCTGCACTGAGCCGCCCCAGTGAGGGCTGGGGGCGTTGCTTCCTCTCGCCACGAGCTTCACGTCTTTGCTCTGAGAAGCCCCTCATTTGGCCAGGGGGTGGCTCTCTCCAAGCCTTGCTGCCTGACTTTGCCCTTCATGCTCCCAGTGGTGTTGAGCTGGCCACTCCGGCCTGCCCACGGAGCAAGCTCGGGACGGTAGAAGTGTGGCCTCCCGGACCTCTTCCAGCAGCAGCAGCAGCCTCTGCTGGCTGAAGGCACACGCCTGACGCTTGGTGTGCTCACGCTCCTCCTTGGCTTGGGCTCTTGCGTGAGCAGGGCTGCTCCTCAAGAAGGCCTTCTGAAGAGGGAAAAGAGTCAAGAGCTGCGAGAAGCTGATCTCTTGCCATGGGAGGCAAAGGAGAGAAAGGGCAGAAGAAAGAAGTGCCGCAGGCTGGCGAAAGAGAAGCCGCAAGGAGCAACAGGAGGAGACCTGGACGGGGAAGAAGGAGGCGGAGAAGACTGGCTCTCAAGCAGCTTCACAGAAGGAAGAAGGGGGAGATTCCGCTCCCACCAGCTGGAGGACCTCATTGCTGCCCTTCTCTCTGCTCTGTCTCCCTGAGTAGCCACTGGTTTGGGAGGGGCGTGGACAGAACAGGATGGACTCGGTGTCCATCCGCTCAGTGGCCCTTTCTTGAACTGGGCTGTGGCTTTCTCGGGCTGGACTTTATGTCTTTGCACTGGGGAGCCCTACGACTGTGGGAGCGTGGCCTTCTTGGTGTCTGTATACTGGAGAAGCCCGGATTGGTCTGGGGAGTGGCCTTCTCGTGCTGGACTTTACGTCTTTGCACTGGGGAGCCCTACAAATAGTGAGAGGGTGGCCCTCATAGGGGCCATCCAAGGGGCAGCCCCTATTTCAGCTGAGGTGTGGCTTTCTCGGGCTGGACTTTATGTCTTTGCACTGGGGAGCCCTACGACTGGGAGCGTGGCCTTCTTGGTGTCTGTATACTGGAGAAGCCCGGATTGGTCTGGGGAGTGGCCTTCTCGTGCTGGACTTTACGTCTTTGCACTGGGGAGCCCTACAAATAGTGAGAGGGTGGCCCTCATAGGGGCCGTCCAAGGGGCAGCCCCTATTTCAGCTGAGGTGTGGCTTTCTCGGGCTGGACTTTATGTCTTTGCACTGGGGAGCCCTACGACTGTGGGAAGTGTCTGTATACTGGAGAACTCCTGATTTGTCTGGGGGCGTGTTTCTCGTGCTGGACTTCACGTCTCTGCACTGGGGAGCCCTACAAATAGTGAGAGCGTGGCCCTCGTAGGGGCCGTACACGGAGCAGCCCCCATTTCAGCTGAGGTGTGGCTTTCTCGTGCTGGACTTCACGTCTTTGCACTGCGGAGCCCTACAATTGTGGGAGCGTGGCCTCTTTTTGATTATTATTATTTTGACATTTCTAGCCCGCTCTTCTTCCCAGGAGCCCAAAGCGGTGTACTGCATACTTGTTTCCCTCCCTCCCACAACAACCCTGTGAGTAGGTTAGGCTGAGAGAGAAGCGACTGGCCCAGAGTCACCCAGCTAGTAGCATGGCTGAATGGGGATTTGGACTCGAGTCTCCCCGGTCCTAGTAAACTAGGGAACCCCTGATTTGGCTGTGGTGCCGGTTTCACGTGCTGGACTTCACGTCTTTGCACTGGGGAGCCCTACAATGGTAAGAGTATGGCCATCGTAGTGGCTGTATCCTGGGGACCCCCGATTTGGCCGGGGAGCGGCTTTCTCATGCTGGACTTCACGTCCTGGCCCTGGGGAGCCCCGAAAGCGGTGGGAGTATGTCCTCCCCAGACGAGCCTGAGTGTCTGTATGCTGCGTGGCTGCTCATTGATCCGGAGGGTGCCGTTCCTCGCTGCGTGACTTTGCCCTTCATCTTGCGAGTGGTGATGAGTTGGCATCTCCCAACTGCCCCGTCCCTAGTCTTCAGCTTGGCGCGCCCTGCCCACGGAGAAAGCCAGGGACGGTGGAAGTGCGGCATCAATGACCCCTTCAAGCAGCGTGGTGTGCCGAGGAGCGGGCCCTGCTGGCTGGCTGAAGAAGGCACACGGTGAGTGGTCTCCGGTCGGGCCGGGAGACGCGGCCCGAAGCCTTGCGCTTTGAGGTCTCCTTCTCCTTGGCTTGGGCTCTTGGATGGACAGGGCTCCCGGGTCCTCCAGAAGCCCTTCTAAAGAGGGGAAAGTGTCAAGCTCTGGAAAGTGACGAGGCTTTTTCCCTTTCTTTAGAAGGCAACGGGGGAGCAAGGACAGAAGAAAGAGGTGCAGAAGGAGGAAGAGGAACAAGCAGGAAGGCGCCAGCGGAGGAGACGTGAAAAGAAGCAGGAGGAGACCGGCTCTCCAGGAGCTTAGCAGAAGAAACGGGCAGGCTGTGCTTCCACCGGGCGGACGGCTTCATTTCGCTCCCTCTCTCGGCCACTGATCACTCTGCGTGGGGCTGCAGCTGGCCCTGCAGCGTGGCATTCCTGGTGCTGGACTTCATGTCTTTGCACTCAGGAGCCCTGACAGGGGTGGGAGTGTGGCCTTCTCAGGCCGCCCTGAATCTCTCTGCACCGAGTCCCTTGCCATTGGGTGGGAGGTGGCTTGCTCCTGCTGGACCTGAAGTATGTGCGCTGAGCCGCCCCTGGATGGGACTGGGGGTATTGCTTTTTCGCGCCACTGCTTTCTGTATGTGCGCTGAGCTGCCCCTGGGTAGGCTGGCCTGGGGGTGTTGCTTCCTCGCGCCGAGCCTTAGAGGTATGTGCGCTGAGCCGCCCCTGGTCGGGGCTGGGGGCGTTAGCTTTCTCACGCCGAGCTTGATGCCATGTGCGCTGAGCCTGCCCCTGGCTGGGCTCAGCTTGGGGGTGTTGCTTCCTCTCGCGCCGAGCCTTCGGGTATGTGCGCTGAGCCGCCCCGGGCTGGGGCTGGGAGCGTTGCTTTGTGCTGCCAGGCCTTATGTCTCTGCACTGAGCCGCCCCAGTGAGGGCTGGGGGCGTTGCTTCCTCTCGCCACGAGCTTCACGTCTTTGCTCTGAGAAGCCCCTCATTTGGCCAGGGGGTGGCTCTCTCCAAGCCTTGCTGCCTGACTTTGCCCTTCATGCTCCCAGTGGTGTTGAGCTGGCCACTCCGGCCTGCCCACGGAGCAAGCTCGGGACGGTAGAAGTGTGGCCTCCCGGACCTCTTCCAGCAGCAGCAGCAGCCTCTGCTGGCTGAAGGCACACGCCTGACGCTTGGTGTGCTCACGCTCCTGCTTGGCTTGGGCTCTTGAGTGAGCAGGGCTGCTCCTCAAGAAGGCCTTCTGAAGAGGGAAAAGAGTCAAGAGCTGCGAGAAGCTGATCTCTTGCCTTGGGAGGCAAAGGAGAGAAAGGGCAGAAGAAAGAAGTGCCGCAGGCTGGCGAAAGAGAAGCCGCAAGGAGCAACAGGAGGAGACCTGGACGGGGAAGAAGGAGGCGGAGAAGACTGGCTCTCAAGCAGCTTCACAGAAGGAAGAAGGGGGAGATTCCGCTCCCACCAGCTGGAGGGCCTCATTGCTGCCCTTCTCTCTGCTCTGTCTCCCTGAGTAGCCACTGGTTTGGGAGGGGCGTGGACAGAACAGGATGGACTCGGTGTCCATCCGCTCAGTGGCCCTTTCTGGAACTGGGCTGCGGCTTTCTCGTGCTGGACTTCATGTCTCTGCACTTGGGGAGCCCCACAAATAGTGAGAGGGTGGCCCTCATAGGGGCCATCCAAGGGGCAGCCCCTATTTCAGCTGAGGTGTGGCTTTCTCGGGCTGGACTTTATGTCTTTGCACTGGGGAGCCCTACGACTGTGGGAAGTGTCTGTATACTGGAGAACTCCTGATTTGTCTGGGGGCGTGTTTCTCGTGCTGGACTTCACGTCTCTGCACTGGGGAGCCCTACAAATAGTGAGAGGGTGGCCCTCGTAGGGGCCATCCAAGGGGCAGCCCCTATTTCAGCTGAGCTGTGGCTTTCTCGTGCTGGACTTTATGTCTTTGCACTGGGGAGCCCTACAACTGTGGGAGCATGGCCTTCTTAGTGTCTGTATACTGGAGAAGCCCGGATTTGTCTGGGGGGCGTTTTTCCCGTGCTGGACTTCACGTCTTTGCACTGTCTGTCTTAGTGGCCATACAGTGGGTTTCGGGTATCACTTTTTCCAATTGGATTTTACATTTTTTCTTTGTATTTTACATTTCAATGTCTGGGGGAGCTTCAATCCTGGTTATATGACTTTGCTCTTCTTTTTCTGAATGGTGATGAAGTGGTACCTCCGGCCTTGCGTGGTACGACAGTAGGGGTGCGACATTTCTGACCTCTTCAAGCCGCGTGGTATGCTGAGCACACTCTGCTGGCTGAAAGCACACGGTGAGTGGACTGATCAGACAAGGAGATGTGTCGTGAAACCTCAAGCTTTGTGGTCTCATTCCCTTTGGCTTGGGCTCTTGCATGAACATAGATTGTCCTCAACATGCCCTTCTTAAGAGAGAAAAGAGTAAAGAACAAGCTTTTGTCTTTGTTTAGAAGACAAAGGGGAGGGGGACAATAAAGTGTGGAAATCTGGGCTTAGGCACATCGGGTAGGCAGAAAAGAACACAAGTGGGTAAGGATAAGGAGGATAAAGATTCTGAACCTTTTTGGTTCTCCGTGTTTTTAAAAGAGAATAGGAGAAAGATTGAAGGAAGAACTGCAGAACAAGGAGAAAGAACATCAGAAAGTCCCAACAGGAGCCCTGAAGACTAACTGGAGAAGTGGGAGGAGAAGACCGGATAACAAGAAGCAGGAGAGAAGAAACAGGCAGGCTCCCCTCCTCGGAGCTGACTGCCTCCTTCACGACTGAGTAGCAATTCTGTCACATAGAAATATCCCCACATTGCTGTGAGCCTGTTTCAACCCAAGATGGCGACCATCTCCAAAGGACTTCACTTTTTGGTGGCGTCTAAATATTGGCACAGCCCTGTGAAGCTGCTTGGCCTGTCAGCTGGTGGGGGTCTCAAAAGAGCGGCATGCTTGAGGGGCAGTTTTCTGGCAGTTCAGTCTTCATGCCTGACCCTGTGTCTCGGCTGCTTCCTGCTCTGAGAAATCCCCAAGGTACTTGGAGTGGGGTTTTCTTCATTCCTGGCTTGATATCTCTGCTTCAGATTGCTCAGAGCCTCCACTGAGATGTCTGGAGAGCCACTGGCCTTGGGTGTGTCCAGGGTTTTATCCTAGATGGCTTCTCTGCCCCCCATTATTTCTGTGTGCTGCTTCCAATATTGTTTAAATACAAACTTAAAATATGTTAGAAACTAAAACAAAAATAGCTGTTGCATAGGATAACATCTAAAAGGATAGGATCAAACCTAAAAAGAATAAACAAGTGTAGTATAATATAAGTAGGATAACATCTAAAAGTTTAGGATAAAATCTAAAAAGGTTCAACAAGTGTAGTATAATATAAGACATACAGATCTATTAACTTAATTAGGAAGGCTAATAGGAACTAAAATGAAGCATTTTCAACGTAGATTAGATATTCTAGACCAACTAGTGTATTAAAATAATATTCAAAGCAGCATATGGGAATGGTGAGAAAAAGCACTTTGCTACTGAAAGTCTGAAAGGCCAGAACCCATCCACCAGTCCCTCATGTAGCTCTTCCGTGGCTCCGAGTCTCTTCCTGCTAGCATCTTACAGACTATTCCCCCTTTGATGCAAAGATGATGTGCTTGGGCGATTTGATGTAGAAATAAAGATCAATATTGTCTTTGTGTAGCTTTGCTTACTGACAGGCTTATAGGATGCTGAAGAGGGTATTTCTGTCAAGCACCCAGAACTGATTCTTATTCAGTTGTTTTAACCTGTGTTTTTTTTTGTAAATGGCCCAGAGCTATGAGGTTTGGGTGGTCATAAGCAAATATGCTAAATAAAAAGCTCTCCGTATTGTCTGCTAGAATCAAAGATTGCCATAGTTTGTTGAAAGAGTTGTGGCATTCAAGAAGTACTGTTGTCCTGGGCTAGAGTTGGTGCAGCTCTTGCTGGAGAAACTGAGGCTGAGATCCTGCTTGATGAAGAACAGATGCTCATGAAATAAAGGCGAGGAGGGTCTGGCGTGAGATACTTTCTTGGAAACAGGACAATTTGAAAAATGGCACTGCTGGGATCAAATGCAGACTGTTAGGAAAGAGGCCTCTCCCCCGCCTAATGGTTAAATTGGGTTAAATGAATGATTTTGGTCAAAACAAGTTCAGTCCCAGTTTGCCCAGAGCACAAGAGGAATAGACTGGACCATATAATTACATCTCTTCCTCCACTTTTTGCTCTCTCTGCAGCCTGGACCTAAAGGCCTTTGTCTCTCCTCCACTCCTGCCCGTTAAGCGTCACTCACCCCACACACGCTATTTTTAACATGTGGGTTGAGGGTACAAACAGCAACTGGACCAACAAGAATATAGAACAGGTATATTTATGCATGAGCAGAAACAGTTGAAACACTCAAGGTATTCCCATCCCCTGGTGGCGCAGTGGTAAAACTGCCGCCCTGTAACCAGAAGGTTACAAGTTCGATCCTGAGCAGGGGCTCAAGGTTGACTCAGCCTTCCATCCTTCCGAGGTCGGTAAAATGAGTACCCAGAATGTTGGGGGCAATATGCTGAAATCATTGTAAACCGCTTAGAGAGCTCCGGCTATAGAGCGGTATATAAATGTAAGTGCTATTGCTATTGCTATCCCACATCATGCTTTCCCCACTCTTCTGTCTCTAAAGCACCTGGCGTTGGCCACAATCACATTCGTAGTAGGGGCCAGTGGCAACCACTCCACCCAGGACAGACTGGAGAGGATTTGGGGGGGCCCGGGTGGGTGGAGGCCCTGGTATCTGGCCTCAGAGTCCAGGGTCAGAGTGCCCCTGGGTGCAATTTTGAAAGAGTGACGCGCCAAGCAGGAGGACAGGCCCTTTTCTCCTGTCATCTTTGTGGGGAATGTCTCCAGTGCTCTCTTTCCAAAGGCAATTGACCTCCCAACCACACAAGGTGCTTCTCATAGGTGCAGTAACTGTGGTCCTTCTTCAAGGCACACTCTGCCATGCTTTGAGGGTCGAGTTACACCTGCCTCGTATCACTCCATATCCCCACCAGTAAAATCTTTGTCGCTGGGGTTGCCACCTTCCAGACCTGCCCTGGAATTTCCAGGAACTGACCTCCATCTCCAGGTAACTTGAAGGCAACCCTTGAGATTGAGAAGGAAGGCGAGCAGGGGCCGTCCCACATCGTGACTCGCCACCCCGACCCAGCAACCCCCGGGAGAGGCAGAAGCGTGGGTCGTGTCCTCCTCCAGGCCCTTTCCGCGCCGAGGCTGGCCAGGCTTGTAGGCCGACTCCCCTCCCCTCCCCTCACCCCAGCGGCAGCCCCCACCCGCAGCCCAAAGAGACGCCAGAGAGCCGCGCATCAGAGGCCAACAAGTTTATTGCAGCCGACTGGGAGGCGCATTGCTGCGGCTGCTGCTGGTGTGCGGAGAGGGAGGGAAGGGAGGCCTCGGTGTCCGGCGCGGCGCTCTCCTTCCGCTTAGTGGTGCCTAACGGTCAGCTCTAGGATCACCTGCTCGAGGAACGCGTCGGCGGAGAGCTGCAGCTCGGGGATGATGGGCCCTCCGTTGTCGAGGGCGATGTTCATCCGGAGGACTTGGCGCGGTGACTGCGGAGGGAGGAGGAAGAGCGTCAGAGGCGGGGGATCACCGGGACGCATCTCCGCCCTACGGGGCCAGCAGCAGCAGGACGGCCACGAATGAGCCCTCGCCCCGCGCCGTCCAGGCTTGGCCCCAGAGCGACTGCCGGACTGTCTGCTGGGGGGGGGGGGAGGCCAGGCAGGCAGGCAGCGAAGGCGGACAAGGGAGCGTCGTCCGGCCAGACGGAGCCAGCAGCAGGACGGCCAGGAACACCGCCCCCGCCCCGCGCCCTCCGGGGAGCCCAGGAGGAGGGGCAGTGCAGAGGGCAGCGCTTGGCCCCGGGAGGGAGAGAGGCGACTCACCCCAAAGTTGGTCGGGTCCACTCGCAGCGGGCTGAGCATGTCGGCAGCGACCAGGGACATCTTGGCAGTTGGTCTCAGACTCCGATGCCGAGCGAGCCCCACCAGCAGCCCTTATATCTGGGATGGGAGGCCCCGCCTCGATCGCCGCTCCTCCTTCGGCCGGAGGCGCCCCGCCCATCCCTGCTGCCTCCGGGCGTCTGCTGCGGGAGGCGGGGAGGGCGAGAGCAGCAGCCCGCTCCCTCCGGCAGGCTGGAAGGCCGGCCCCCGCAGGATCGGCGCAGGAAGGCGTCCAACGATGCTCTCCGCTCCCCTGCTCTGCAGGTTTGCTGCTGGTCCCTCTGCTCCGAAGGGCTCCTCCTGTCCTGCTGCAGGGATGGGCTTTGGCCCCGCAGAGCCATGCGGGGGAGGGGGCTGCGCACGCTACTCTGCAGATCTCACTTTAGGTTGGAACACTGCAAGCAGTGGCAAGGCGTTCCTCTGGCCATTTGGAAGGGCCACTCTCTGGCTGGCTTTCTGCTGTAGAGTTGGGCAACCTCAACCTATTGCAAGGTTGTAATACTCAGAGTTGTAATACTGTGCACTCTTTACAGGAGAGAATATTTTGGAGGATTATTCTACCCATTCTGTTAAATGTATTGGAGAATATTCTTGCCAGGCCTTCGTTCATACTCGAGTGAAAACTTGCTGACTGACAAGCAGGCCTGTTTATCCGCCACCCGCTGCTTTCTTTCTTTCTTTCTTTCTTTCTTTCTTTCTTTCTTTCTTTCTTTCTTTCTTTCTTTCTTTTTTGGGGGGTGTGTGTGTAATCTCTACAACTGCATCACAGGAAAGGGTGGAAATGATTGTTTAGGTTTTGAACTCCTTCAGCCAGAGGAAATGAACTTGAAATGTGATTGAGCTTTCCTAATCTGTCCCTGATCTCCCTTTTCCCCTTGCCAGAAATCAATGTATTAGGAACAGCGAATGAGAGAGAAAGGGAGCAGGATAGGTTTTCTGGCAGGCCCCATGCAGAAGGCCTCCAAGGTCCCTTCCATATTCAGAACAAAACAAAACTCTAAAGATGAGTAATGGAGAAGACCTTACTTTTTCCTCATCACTGAATTATAGAAGGGCTGAGATCAAACTGAAAAGGCTCTGTCCTTAAAGACAGTCAAGGAGTTTCATTCCATCACTTGCACCCATGGAGATCAACAAGGCTTGAAGCAAATTTAAAGACAGGTACTGGGTCCTCTAAGTATTTAGGGCTTTTTTCTCACAGGCAGAAAGAAAGTTAAAATATGACTCCCACAGTATCAGCTGTCCCTACAGGCAGGGGGTGGCTGTGTCCCATTAAGGGGAATGATGCCTTCTCCTGCAATGCAATCAAGCAGACCATACAATTAGTGGCTATTAGGTTGCGTTGGGCATTTATTGAATGATACACTTTATTTGTTGGACATCCCATTACAACTTGTTCTCTGGCTGGCTCAATAAAAATTTATGGGGTTGGAGATGTGCAGACAGTTGGTGCCTCTTAGCAGCACATGGTTAGATTCCTGCAATTCAGTGGCAGTGGTTGTGTCCACAGAACTCTTAGGAAGCTTTCGGCATCCCCTGGCAGTTCCTTGAGCCCTGTGGAGTGGACATCCTTTCCATTCGGAGGGATGGGTGAAGGAAGGAGCAGTTGGGGGGCGGAAGGGCTTTGGCTCTTTCCAGCAGTCCTGCCCTAACTAACGCGGCCTCTGCCAGCTGGGCAAGGTGAAGGCTGCCCTAATCCACTGCGCCTGCTGCCTCTTGCAGTAAAAAGATGCTGAGAGATGCCTGCAATTTCTGGCCATTTTCATGTGAAGGAGCGAAGCACAAGGGCGGTTCCCAGAGGCATGTCCTGCCTCATCCAAGGGGGCCAGTGCAGTGTCAAGTCTCAGCCTTGCCTCTGACCAGCTGGCTGGAGAAGCACCCCTCCCTCATAGCCCCAGCCACCCCCACCCCCCTGCAGTCTAGGAATGCTAAGGCCTAACCTGCAGTGGGCCTGCCTCCAGAGTCCAGACCCATGCGCATGAAAGTCCTCTGCACACTAGCCAAGTGTTAAGTGTGAAGGGCTTCCTTCTGTCCCCAGAAATGCCGGCCCAGGCACCGCTGTCTTCTCCTTCCTGGGGGCATGTGGGGACACCTGCCCCAGTTTGCTCTAGCAGGGCAAATTCCTGCCAAAGCAGGGGTGTCGCTATGCCTGGAGCCTCTTTGAAGGGGAGGAGAATGTCCCTGGTCAGATCCCTGAAGGAGTGGGGTTTCTGGCTCCTTCTGCTGCAGCCATCCCAAGGGGGCTGCAAGTGGCTGAGCAGAATGCCTGAGGGCGCACGCTGTCAGCGCAGGGGATTCAGGCCCCAAGAGGGAGCAGAGGCGTATCTAGGGGAAATAGTGCCTAGGGCAAGCACTGAAATTGAGCCCCCTGTCCAAACACCTGACACCTATCTTTCAGATAACTTTACCATAGTATCAGCTGAAAAATACAAGTCAGGCTCGTTAATCTTTTAATATTTCAAGAACTATTTAGCAGTGGATGTAGCCAGACCAAAAATTGCTGGAAAACTACAAATTTTAGTATGCTGGGGCTCATGAGATATCCAAATACTCTGGGGAGGTGTACTTGGAAAACTAAACAGAAGTGCCTGTCTAATTCTCTACTATGCATTGTAGCATCACTATGATATAAGTTTTTAAAATAAATGGAGAATTTGGCTTTCCCCAGATACTCTGAAAATAATTAATGGATATGCAGAATAAACTGTGTCACTGCTTGGAATATATTCTAGTATTTCAGAAAGACAGTTAAAATGAGAGAAAGAGAGCAAGAAACTTCCAGTGGGCCTTAATACTAAGGATTTAACACTGATTCAAAGACAAACTCACCATTAATAGCCATATTATTAAGACATCACATTTAACTCACTTCTCACAAGAAGCAAAGTAAGAGCAAATGAATACAATCCTAGCTCATAAGCTTCAGCTCAGTATTCACAAGCCCTGATTCTATGTACATAGTACCAAACTGAATATGTATGCAGTGACTTATATTATATCAATTTTTTAATTTTTTTACCTTTAGCTCCCCCAGGGGGCTTTCTAAAGGCCGTGGGAGGGTCTGCAAATGTTCCCCCTCCTTCTGCTGGTCTCTAGGGCCTCACAGGGACCATTTGAGCATGTGCGGTGGCCATCTTTAAAAAATAGTTTTTTAAAAAAATGGCTGCTGAAAACAAACTGATTGCCGCGCATGCTCAAATGGCCTCTGCAAGGCCTGGCATGGCCTACGGCCTCACAGACGCCATTTGAGCATGCGCGGTGGCCATTTTATTTTTGGCAGCCATTTTAAAAAAATTAATTCCAAAAAATGGCGCCCCCTCTTCAAGTGGTGCCTGGGGCACGTGCCCTGCCTGCCCCACCCTAGATATGCCGCGGGTAGGCAGAAACCCAAACAAGACTGGGGTGATAGCAAAAATACAAAATTTTGAAGGATAAAAGAAACAGGGAAGAATAAAAAACATGAGCTTGAGATGGGTAGTTTAAAGCACTGCAACCTTAGCTCCCCTGTTGGCGTTGGAACGACAACTCACAGCATCATCAGACTCACAGTTGTTGTTCAATGGCTGGAGAGTCAAGGTTACCTGCCCCTGGTCCAAAGGATGAAAGGAGGAGTCAAGGAGGTGGGGTTTCTGTGGGAAAGTATACTCTGCACTCTTTGGAATAGGAGAGAATATTTTGGAGGATTATTCTACCCATACTATTAAATGTATTGGAGAATATTCTTGCCAGGCCTTCGTTCATACATGAGTAAAAACTTGCTGACTGACCAGCAGAGAATAAAAGAATGTTGCCTGTTTATCCCCCACCCCACTGCCTTTTTTCTTTCCTTTTTTGGCATAATCTCTACAACTGCATCACAGGAAAGGGTGGAAATGATTGTTTAGGTTTTGGACTCCTTCAGCCAGAGGAAATGAACTTGAAAAAATGTGATGGAGCTTTCCTAATTGGTCTCTGATCTCCCTTCTCCCCCTTGCCAGAGATCAATGGAGATCAACAAGGCTTGAAACGCCTTTAAACACAGGTACTGGGCCCTCTAAGTATTTAGGGCTTTTTTCTCACAGGCAGAAAGAAAGTTAAAATGTGACTCCCACAGTATCAACTGCCCCTATAGGCAGGGGGTGGCTGTGTCCCATTAAGGGGAATGATGCCTTCTCCTTCTGCAATGCAATCAAGCAGACCATACAATTAGTGGCTATTAGGTTGCGTTGTGGATTTATTGAATGATACACTTTATTTGTTGGACATCCCATTACAACTTGTTCTCTGGCTGGCTCAATAAAAATTTATGGGGTTGGAGATGTGCAGACAGTTGGTGCCTCTTAGCAGCACATGGTTAGGTTCCTGCAATTCAGTGGCAGTGGTTGTGTCCACAGAGCTCTTAGGAAGCTTTCGGCATCCCCTGGCAGTTCCTTGAGCCCTGTGGAGTGGACATCCTTTCCATCCAGAGGGATGGGTGAGGGAAGGAGCAGTTGGGGGGCGGAAGGGCTTTGGCTCTTTCCAGCAGTGCTGCCCTAACTAACGCGGCCTCTGCCAGCTGGGCAAGGTGAAGGCTGCCCTAATCCACTGCGCCTGCTGCCTCTTGCAGCAAAAAGATGCTGAGAGATGCCTGCAATTTCTGGCCATTTTCATGTGAAGGAGCGAAGCACAAGGGCGGTTCCCAGAGGCATGTCCTGCCTCATCCAAGGGGGCCAGTGCAGTGTCAAGTCTCAGCCTTGCCTCTGACCAGCTGGCTGGAGAAGCACCCCTCCCTCGTAGCCCCAGCCAACCCCACCCCCCTGCAGTCTAGGAATGCTAAGGCCTAACCTGCAATGGGCCTGCCTCCAGAGTCCAGACCCATGCGCATGAAAGTCCTCTGCACACTAGCCAAGTGTTAAGTGTGAAGGGCTTCCTTCTGTCCCCAGAAATGCAGGCCCAGGCACCGCTGTCTTCTCCTTCCTGGGGGCACGTGGGGACACCTGCCCCAGTTTGCTCTAGCAGGGCAAATTCCTGCCAAAGCAGGGGTGTCGCTATGCCTGGAGCCTCTTTGAAGGAGAGGAGAATGTCCCTGGTCAGATCCCTGAAGGAGTGGGGTTTCTGGCTCCTTCTGCTGAGTGGGGCCTGATTCTGTACCCGGACCTGGAGTGAGAGGCTGCCGCGATGCTTCTCCTTCCGAGCGGCCAGGCGTCTCTCTCAAGGGGCCGCAAAGCGACCAGGCCTGGAGGGGGGGCCGGCGGCAATCAGGAGTGCCTGCCCCCCTCCCCCTTATGCCCCAAACTGCCTGTAGGAGCGGCGACCTGTGCCCCAGCCCTCCTGTGCCCTCCGTCCAGAATGGCTCCTTACTCCAGCCCTGGGGCCGCAGGGGTGCCCAGCCGGCCACTTGCGACCAAAGCCAGGGCGTCTCCTCCAGGGCCATGTGCCCGCGCAGGGCAGGCCCCTTCAGGGGAGCCACAGAGGGAGAGCCAGCAGCCAGCCCGAAGGGGCCGTGGGCGTGTGAGCATGATCCAGGCCAGGCGGGGCGTCGACCTGCTGCCGGGCCTGCCCGCTCCGCCTCCAACAGGCGCCCGGAGGCAGCGGGGGTGGCGAGGGAGGCGGGCGTCGAGCCTCCCCGCCGTCGCATAAAAGGGCTGCTGCTGCTGCTGCGGTCGGGCTCCATCGGCACCACCACCGGGGACTCCGAACTGCCAGGAAGTCGTCGCTGAGAGCAACAATCGGCGTGGCCCCCCCGAGCAGCAGCAGCTCTGCCCGCCGCATCCCGCCCAGGTGAGCGCCCCGCCGGCCCCGGCACGCTCCCGGGAGGCTCGAGCTCGTCCGCTTTGCTAGCCGTCGGTCTGTTGCTGCCTCTCTTCTCCCGCCCCCTCCGCAGAATGGCGACCAGGTCCTCCATCGGCAGCAACATGATGACCCTCGCCCTCGGCGATGCCCAGCCAAGTCGGCGCGGCTCCCTCGTCTCCTCCCCTGCCCGACGTGGCGGACCCGACGCCTCTGGCCAGCTTCTTTCTCCCCACCACGACCCCGGGCTGTAGCTAGAGAATCGAGCGGATGGGTTCAAAGAGCCAGGCCCCCAGCTGCATCCCCCGCTCTTCTTCATGATCTCCCTCACTCTGCGGGGGGCGTGGAAGAAAGGTGTGAACACGGCCCCCCCTTCCCAAGCTAGGCTCCCGCCACGAACCCGCCCCCCCCCCCAACAGCCTTGGAGCCTCCTCCTCCCCCTCCTCCCTGGCACCTGCCTATCCCGCCAAGAGACAGAGCATCCATAGGGCGAGCCTCCTTAATGACCTGCCAGCAGAGGGGCTTCTACCCCTGGACTTCTGGACCCTCGTCCAAGGCCTCCACACCTCCGGGGGCCCCCCAAATCTTCCTTAGTCTGTCCCGGCGGTGACGTGCCAGGCAGCCGCACGTGACTCTGACCTGGGCCAGGCAAGTGTGACTTCTGACTGAGAGACAAGGGGGGATGGGGGAAGGAATAGGTGGGATGGGAATAGGTGGTCGAAATGTTTCTGCTCATGCATACTTGCATCAATAGACCTGTTTTATAGTCTCACATTCTTGGGAGTTCCGTTGCTGCTTGTGCCCTCAAGAACCCAGGTGTAAAAAATACTGCGTGTGGCAAGCATGTGTGTGTGTGGGTGGGGGGGTTGGGGGTGAGGATGCTGAACTTGCAGCGTGGGGCTCCGGGCGGGGGCTCCAAAGGCCTTTAGGTGCAGGCTCCAAAATTAGGGGGGGCTTCACTTTTTGTCCCAGAGCCCCCACCAGCCTTGCTCTGGCCCAGCTCCTAGAGGCTCATGGGGGAGCAGAGGTTCCTAACTCCCCCTCCTCTGACGCTGTGCTGTCCTTCTTCTTTCCACAGCTGCTGCTCCCAAGCCTGCAGGTGACCAGCTCCACCCAGAATGGGGAGGCCATCGCTATTCAGGTTCGGGCCACCTTTGATAACTTCCTAATGGAGGTGAGCCGGGTGCTGACGAGCAAATACCACTAAAGGGAAGAAGAGCACCCCACCTGCGCTGGGCTGGACAGCTCTTCCTCTCTTAGCTAACAAATCCCCCCCGCCCCCCGCCTGCAATAAATCTGTTGGCCCTGAATAT
The DNA here is from genome assembly GCF_027244095.1 of Hemicordylus capensis. Classification (NCBI taxonomy): domain Eukaryota; kingdom Metazoa; phylum Chordata; class Lepidosauria; order Squamata; family Cordylidae; genus Hemicordylus; species Hemicordylus capensis. Next base: position 5,356,836 of record NC_069669.1, read on the forward strand.
GCCGCTCCGGTGCCTCTTTCCTTTGCAGGTCGGGATGGGAGGGGGTGAGGACCCCCATTCCAGTTGTCAAGGACACAGAGCATGGGTGCAGCTTGTGGGACCCCGAAGCAAGGAGCCACACATGGGCAGGGTGCGGGGTTTGACCCAAAGCTGAAGGTGGGGTGTTACAAAGACAGCAGATATTTATATACCGCTTTTCAACCTAAGTTCCCAAAGCAGTTTGCATAGATATAAATAAATGCATAAAATGGCTCCCTGTCCCCAAAGGGCTCAAAAAGAAAGAAAGAAAGAGAAATGTAAAGCAGAGACCAGCAACAGCCACTGGAGGGAAGCTGTGCTGGGGATGGATAGGGCCAGATGCTCTCCCCCTGCTCCATAAAGAGAACCCCCACTTTGAAAAGGTGCCTCTTTCTTCAGTTAGCAGAGGGTTAGAGAGTGTGTGTGTCCTGGTCTTGGGGATGGGACAGCCCCTGGGGTTCAAGGGGCTGTTGGGGGCCGACTGTGAAATCAGGCCCGCTATGGAGGAGGGGGAAGAGGTACCCCGATCCCATGGTTCAGCTCCGGACCCATCCCAAAGCCCCCAGTCCTTGGCATGGAAAAGGAGAGTGGTGGGCAGAGGCGGAGCTATCCCAGAGCCCTCGGCACATGTTCAGACACTGGTGCTCCATTTCCAGAAGCCAACAGGAGGAGCAGAGGCACCATCTCTTTCCCTTCACCTGGTCTCAGACAGCCCTTGGATCCTAGAAGAGCCTTTTGGGGCGGTGTTGAGGTTATGTGTTAGTCTCCATTTTGTCTCTCCAGAGATGGCTGTTTTGTTTTAGTCTCTCTCTCTCTCCAGCCATGAGCTACAGCTGAAATAAACTGAAGGCTCTTTCACATTTGTTTGTAACCTTTTCTTTAAATAGATCCTTGGAGTTCTTCCAGGGGCGTAGCTAGGGGATTAATGGGGCCTGTGTTTGCCCCTCTCCCCGGCGGCCCTTCGGAGTGAGGGATATTATGAAGAACATAGGGAGGGCTGGAACTGGGAGGCCCTCAGGAGCTGCGGGGCCCGGGTTCTTTGAACCCATCTGCTCAATTATAGCCACACCCCTGAGTTCTTTGAACCCATCTGCTCAATTATAGCCACACCCCTGAGTTCTTCAGTGCCAAAGAACTGTCTCAAGACTTCCCACTTTGCTGCTTTCTCACCAACTGGTTTTGCTCCGCTATTTGAGGACTGATCTGCCATTCTTCCCCTCCAATTCCTTCCCCTCATGTAGAAGCCACTGAAGTTATTCACATGCTGATGAAGCCCAGCCCAGTTTTTGGTGCTCACACATTTTTGGATGTCTGCTCAGTTAATTTTAGATCCTGCTCAGGTTGAATCAGGAAGGCCCCCACTCTGAATGCAGGTGGAGAGGAGAGCTGGTCTATGGTAGCAAGCACGACTTGTCCCCTTAGCTAAGCAGGGTCCTCCCTGGTTGCATGTGAATGGGAGACTAGAAGTGTGAGCACTGAAAGAGATTCCCCTCAGGGGATGGAGCTGCCACTCTGGGAAGAGCAGAAGGTCCTAAGTTCCCTCCTGGGCAGCATCTCCAAGGTAGGACAAGATTATTATTATTTTTTTAAAGATAGGACAAGATTTTTTTTTATTGAACCAACAAACTACCAAAGCATACAGTACGTTGCCAAAGCACAATTATATACAAAGTGGTTGTTTGTACATGATATATCTACAAAGATTTGCACACAAGGATTTGGAAACCCACAAGGTTATGAAGTATATGCAGGTAGTACTGTAACTCAGGGGTGGGGGATTTCAAGGCACATCAGGTAATCGGGGTGTGTGTGTGTGTGTGTTTACGTCCGACATCCATTTCCACAATTTGTCCCATTGCTGTTTAGAAGAGATACTCTTGTCTTTTTGCACATAACCATACAAACTTTTCCAGAAGAGATTTACTGTCTCATCTGTGTGAACCTGATAGGGCTGAGAGAGACCCCTGCCTGCAACCTTGGAGAAGCCGCTGCCAGTCTGTGAAGACAATACTCAGCTAGATAGATCAAGGGTCTGACTCAGTATATGGCAGCTTCCTATGTTCAGGTGTGCTCACACTGCCTGCATACTGCTGCCAAGGCCCCAGAACAAAACTCATTCCGTACACAGGTGAAAAAAGTTAGAGTACACTGTGTGATAGGGGGTACCTGGCGTGGACGTGCCAGGAAATACTTGGGAGGATCCAGGTTCAGGCTGCCTGCTTGAGGGCAATGGGCGTGCATGAGAGGGCTCCCTCTACTGGTCACATGCAGGAAAGACAGCCTCCCTGGCACCCTGGACATAAGAAGCTGCTTTCTACTGAGTCAGACCATTGGTCCAGCTAGTTCAGGATTGTCTACACCGACTGGCAGCAACTTCTCCAAGGTTGCAGGCAGGAGTCTTTCCCAGCCCTGTCTTGAAATGCTGCCAGGGAGGGAATTTGGAAACTTCTGGATGCAAGTATTCATCCCAGAGCACCCACATCCCCCGAGGGCCATATCTTGCAGTGCTGACACATGTAGTTTCCCATTCAAATGCAGACCACGGTGGACCCTGCTTAGCAATGGGGAGGAGTCATGCTTGCTGCCACAAGACCGGCTCTCCTCACGGGGAGCAGCACCTCCTCCGTCAGGACTTGGCCTGGAAATGTAAGTAGAGTTGGCAGGGGTGTGTAGGGCGACTCCCCTCCCCGCCTGACCCCTTATCTACATGTTTTTGTGCACCGCCGTCTTTGGAGTGGGGAGTATATTACAACATGTTTCTAATAAATGCTGCAGCGGCAGCCCAAAGAGACGCCAGAGAGCCGCGCATCAGAGGCCAACAAGTTTATTGCCGCCGACTGGCGGGCGGACGGGGAGGCGGAGGGGAGGGAGGCGTCGATGTCGGGCGCAGCGGCTCCGGCGGGGCGCTCTCCTTCCGCTTAACCGTTCCTGCTGGAGATCAGCTCTAGGGTCAACAGGGCAGCGAACACGTCGTAGGAGACCTCGGAGCCGATGAGGGGCTCTCCGTTTCCGATGGCCATGTCGATCAGGAGGGCTTGGCGCCGTGCCTGCGGAGAGAGGAGGAAGAGCGGCAGAGGCCTCAGAGGTGGGGAGCCACCGACGGGGCGTCTCCCCCTACCGGGCCAGCAGCAGCCGGACGGCCACGAGTTTGTTTATTTATTTATGAGAAACATGCAATATACTCCCCACTCCAAAGACGGCGGTGCACAAAAGCATGTAAGTGAGGCAATATTAAGTATTGCGTTGTAAATGAAAAAGTAAAGCAGCTAACAGAAAGCCAATAAAGAAAAGTCTTCAATAGAGATGTGACGATCAGTAAGGAAGGGGCTAGAGGATGGGGAACCTTGGCACTCCAGCTGTGTTTGGACTACAACTCCCATAATCCCCAGCCACAGAGGCCAATAGCTAAGGATTATGGGAATTGTAGGCCAACATCTGCAGGAGTGCCAAGGTTCCCCATCCCCGGGACGAATCTGAAGGGGAAGAGAGTTCCAAAGAAGTGGGGCAGCAGCAACCGAAAAGGCCCTTTGGCAGGTCCGAGAAGTCCCAACCCCTCGAAAAGAGGGAGGGACAAAAGGGCCAGCTGAGCTGATCTAACAGGACGGGACGGGGCTAGGTGGAGAGGCGGTTCTGTAGGCGAAGAAGCGCCAAGCCCTGCAGGGCTTTGAAGGCAAGAACCCGGACTTTAAATTAAATGCGGCAGCAAACGGGTTACCACCAGTGCAGCGGCTGCAGGAGAGGAGCATGGCCCCGCGCCGTCTAGGCTTGGCCCCAGAGCGACTGCCGGACTGTCTGCTGCGGAGGGAGGCCAGGCAGGCAGGCAGCGAAGGCGGACAAGGGAGCGTCGTCCGGCCAGACCGAGCCAGCAGCAGCAGGACGGCCAGGAACACCGCCCCCGCCCCGCGCCGTCCGGGGAGCCCAGGAGGAGGGGCAGTGCAGAGGGCAGCGGCAGCGCTTGGCCCCAGGAGGGAGAGAGGCGACTCACCTCATCGACGGGATCCAGCCGCACCTGGCTGAGGGCGTTGAGCCTGTCGGCACCAATCAGGGACATCTTGGCAGTTGGTCTCAGACTCCGGTGCCGAGCGAGCCTCCCAGCAGCCCTTATATCTGGTCTGCGAGGCCGCGCCTCGATCGCCGCTCCTCCTTCGGCCAGAGGCGCCCCGCCCCTCACCGCTGACTCCGGGCGCCTTCGGGACTCGGGGAGGCGGGGAAGGCCAGAGCAGCAGCCGCCAGCTCCCTCCGGCAGGGTGGAAGCCCGCCTACCCCCCAGCATCGGTGCAGGAAGGCGTCGAACCCCGCTCTCTGCTCCCCTGCGCTGCAGGTTTGCTGCCGGTCCCTCGGCGGCTCCCCTCGACTCTCAAGGGGTCCTGCTGCTACACGCCTGCTCAGGCTCTGCAGGTTGCAGGCAGAGGGGAAGCAGAGGAGCAGCTCCTCACTCCGTTCTTCATATGGGGAGAGAAGAGAGATGGGGGGGTAAATTTTGGGTGAAGTTGAAGAGGTGGGTTTTTAGATTTGGCATGGGGCGTTCAGTAAAAAGAGGAGGGAAGTCCTCAGATGCTTCCAGGAGACCTGCATCCCTGATTAGGAAGGGAATGGAAAATACAGCTGCTAAAACCAGAGGGCCCTTCTATACAAATCGATGGTGCGGCCACATTTGGAGTACTGTGTACCGTTCCAGGCACCATATCTCAAAAAGGACTGGACATTGTCGAAGTGGAGAAGGTGCAGACAAGGGCAACTAAGGAGATCAGGGGCCTGGAGCACCTCCCTTAGGAGAAGAGGCTACAGCATCTGGGGCTTTTTGGTTGTGTGTGTGTTTTTAAAAAGAAGGTGACTAAGGATAGAGGTCTATAAGATTATGCATGATGTGGAGAAAGTGGAGGGAGAAATTCTTCTCCCTCTCACATAACACTAGAAGCAGGGGTCATCCCATGAAATTGATAACCGGGAAATTAAGGACCAGCAAACGGAAGTATTTTTTTCATACGACGCATAATCAACTTGTGGAATTCTCTGCCACAGGATGTGATGACAGTCAACAACCTCGAAGACTTTAAGAGAGGTTTGGATAACTTCATGGAGAAGAGGTCTATCAACAGGTACTAGTCAGAAAGCTATAAGCCATCTCCAGCCTCAAAAGGCAGGATGCCTCCGAGTACCAGTTGCAGGGGAGTAACAGCAAGAGAGAGGGCATGCCTTTGACTCCTGCCTGTAGGCTTCCAGTGGCATCTGGTGGGCCACTGTGGGAAACAGGATGCTGGACTAGATGGGCTTCCTTGGGCCTGATCCAGCAGGGCTGTTCTTATGTTCTTATGGACCAACTTGTCCAGGGCAGCTCAGGAGTTCATAGTGGCCATGATCACTAGGGGCCTATCCCAAGTGGTCTCTGGACCAATTAACGTTGCAGGTCACACACTTGATTTTGTCTTTTACTCTGATCAGGGTGGTGTTCTGTGGGTGGAGACTCCTGTGATTTCCCCATTGTCATGGACGGACCACCATCTAGTTAAGGTTAGACTTACAACCACTTTTGACCTGTGCAGGGGTGAGGGACCTATTAGAATGGTCCACCTGAAGAGGTTATTGGACCCAATAGGAATCCGAAAAACCTTGGAGAGATTTAATGTTGGCTCTGCTGGTGATCCTGTTGATGCCCTGGTGGAGAAGTGGAACAACATGCTCATCAGGGCAGTAGACACAATTGCTCCTAAGCGTCCCCTCTGACCCGCTTCAAAATTGACCAGGTCTGGGGGCCCACTGCCTTGGGGGGCCACCCAGAGGCAAGTCACATGACTGACTCCCCCAGCCACGCACCCGCCCGGGCTTCCTTCAGTTGTATTCATCCTCCGAAACTGATGTGAGTGTTAAGCCCTGGAGCTACCAGAACAGCAGGTCTTTCTCTAGGACCATTCAATGACTTGCATCATCCACAATTTACAAAACCTTTTAAAAACAATTTAGGATGGTGCTCTATTGTGCCACATAGTTTATATATATAAAATTTTACTATGCTTTTTGTTACCACTATTTAGCCTAATTGAAGATATCTTTACTTTTTGAGCTGAGCTTCAGTCAGCGGGGGGGCCATTTTAAAATCTTGTCTCTGGGCCCACTCCAACCTTGCTATGCTCCTGATTGACCCCGTGGTATACAGAAGATCTACGGGGGCAGAAGCGGCTTCTATTTATTTATTTAACATATTTTAATACTACCCCAAACTTACATCTCTGGGAGGTTTACAACAAAAAATGACAACAGGGAAATCAAAACATTGGTTAAAATAAATGACAGTAAGAAGTTAAACATTACAACAATTTAAAATTTCAAAACAATATTTTAAAACAAGGTTAAAAATATTAAAATGGTATTTAATTAAAAGCCTGGGTGAACAGATGTTATATTACAGTATATTAAGAAGATTAAGTTGGGAGTGACACTCCGAGAACACTATATTAGGAAGATTAAGTTGGGGATGTGCGACACTGGCCTCTTAGGAGCCTCTTAGCACCCCTTGGTTAGATGCTGTTTTCAGTCATTCAGATGATGAGGAGCTAAGTTAATGGCAGTGGCTGTGTGTCCACAGAGCTCCTGGGAAGCTCTCTTCTTGTGACCAACGCAATGCAATCAAGCAGACCATGCAATTAGTGGCTATTAGGTTGCGTTGGGCATTTACTTAATGATCATCTTGATTTGTTGGGCATCCCATTACAGCTTGTTCTCTGGCTGTCTCAACAATAAGGGATTGGGTTGGGGATGTGCAGACATTTGGTGCCTCTTAACAGCACATGGTTAGATTCCTGCAGTTCAGTGGCAGTAGTTGTGTCCACAGAGCTCTTAGGAAGCTTGGAATGGATGGGGCTATATAGTAAAGCTATATCTTTACTTTATGAGCTGAGCTTCAGTCAGTGGGGGGCCCATTTTAAAATCTTGTCTCTGGGCCCACTCCAACCTTGCTACGCTCCTGATTGACCCCGTGGTATACAGAAGATCTACGGGGGCAGAAGTGGCAAGGTAGGTGACTGGAGCACAAGTGGGGAAAGATGTGACTTGAATCCGACAGATTATGACATAGAGCACATCTAAAGATCTATGCTCGGGCAATACGTGCAGCAAAGAAGCAGTTCTTTTCTGCCCATATTGCCTCTGAGAGTTCACATCCAGCAGAGTTGCTTAGGGTTGTGAGGGGGTTAGTACGTGCCTTCTCTTCCTTGAATCAGGATTTGCTAATTCTGGTCCACCCTGGTTGCATATAAATGGGGGACTAGAAGCGTGAGCACTGCAAAATATTCCCCTTAGGGGACAGAGCCACTCTGGGAAGAGCATCTCAGTTCCAAGTTCCTTCTCTGGCATCTCCAGACAGGGCTTCCTGCCTGAAACCTTGGGGAAGCCACTGCCAGCCTGTGTAGACAATACTGAGCCTGATGGACCTATGGTCTGACTCTGAATATGGCAGTATTCATGACGGTATTTAAGAAGTTCTCTTAAATACCCATGGCCCAAGCTGTTTTGACTCTCTATTTTGAATCTTGACTCTGCAGACCCAGCTGCACTACAACTCCCAGTTAAGAAGGGAATGTGAGCTGTGAATTTCCTTGCTGATGAATCTCTCTTGTCTTGCATTTCCATTTATTTGTTAATTTCCTGGTATATCTGTCTGTACAGCTCTCCAAACAGACATCTCTGCCTTCAGCTTGGATGTTGGCTTCACAACCACAGTGCTTGGATGCCTTCCGTCTCCTGCTGCCTTTTGCAGGAGAAACATGTTGATAGATGCCTGCAATTTCTGGCCATTTCCACTGAAGGGAGCAAAGCAGGTTGGCATCTCCCAGAGGCATGTCCCACCTCCTCCTAGGTGGCCAGTGCGGTGTCACGTGTAGTTGCCCAGAACTCAGCCTGCTAGCTGAGCCTCACCTCTGACCAGCTGGCCTGAGAAACACCCCTCCCTCTCAGCTACACCTCACACCCCCCCCCCACTGCAACTTAGGAAGAGTATAAATAACTAAGTGGCAGAGGCTGATTGTCGGGCCTGCATCCAGATCATGCGCAGGAAGCACCTTTGCACACCAGCAAAGCGTTCAATGTGAAGGGCTTCCTTCCTTCCTAGAAGGGGCAGGATGAGCCAATGGCAGAGGTGGCTTCTTCTGCTTCCAGAAATGCTGGCGCAGGCACCACTGTCTTCTCTCCTGGTGGTGTGTGTGTGCACAGCCATGCACATGCACAGAGGCATGTGTGTGTGTGTGTGTGTGTGTGTGTGTGTGTGTGTGTGCGCGCGCGCGCAGCGCGCGCACACACACACACACACAGAGGAATCAGTCTGCTTTTGCCCAGTCCATTTCCAACTTGACTGAAGGATATGGAAGTTTGCTGGTCCAAGGACTCTAAGCCAGACCTGCTCAACTTAGGCCCCCCCAGCTCTTTTGGAACCACAGCTCCCATAGTCCTCAGCCATAGTGGCCAAAAGCCAGGGATGATGGGACTTGGAGGCCGATATCTGCAGGAGGGGGGGCCAGAGAAGTGGAGCAGCCCTGCTTGAAACCAGCCACCCTTCGAAGCAGGGAGTGCTTTCCAGCTCTGCGGCAGGGATGGCGCTGAACAGGGGAGGAGGAAGCCCACAGCCCCGCTGAAGGCAGCAGCGCCATAAGGGGAGAGAGTTGTCTGGGGACCCACTGCCTTGGGGGGCCCCCTAGAGGCAAGTCACATGACTGACTCCCCCAGCCACGCACCCTCCCGGGCTTCCTTCAGTTGTATTCATCCTCCGAAACTGATGTGAGTGTTAAGCCCTGGAGCTACCAGAACAGCAGGTCTTTCTCTAGGACCATTCAATGACTTGCATCGTCCACGATTTACAAAACCTTTAAAAAAATAATTTAGGATGATGTTCTATTGCAGCACATAGGAGATATATAAATATATAAATTTCACTTTGCTTTTTGTTAGCACTATTCAGCCTCATTTAAGATTTCTTTACTTCATGAGCTGAGCTTCAGTGAGGGGGGGGCATTTTGAAATCTTGTCTCTGGGCCCACTCCAAGGTGCTGCGGCCCTGCTGAGGGCCCTCCTCGGATCTGAACTCTGGGCACCACCCATCGTGGTGAGGGTCGGGCTGTCCTCCCCCAACTTCTTGCAGGCGGAGGGTCCCCGGCAGAGGGCCTGACGCGCGACGAGCCTGGGCAGGAAGAAGCCCCGTTCCTGGCTGGCAAGGGGTCCCACAGCAGCAGGGCAAGGCAGGGCAGGGGGCGGGTGAGTCGCTGGCCACCTCTGCTCCCCCCAAGTCACGCTCCCGGTCGGGCGACCTTCTTGCCGTCCAGGCTGCAGCAGCGGTGGTGCTGGATGCCCCGCCGGCCAGCCAAAGCCAGCTCGGCACTCATCCTCCCTCCTGACGCGAGTATGGCAGGCAGCAGGCGCCTGTTAGACGCGGCGTGGCAGCAAGCCTAGGGGAAGCCCGAAGGGGCCGACGGCCGAGGCGTGGGAAGAGGATCCAGGCCAGGCGGACGCCTTCCCGGGCCGGGACATTCCCGGGCGGCGGGGCGTCATCCTGCCGCCGGCCTGCTTGGCCCTCCCCGCCCTCCCGCCAGCCTCCAACGGACGCGGCGGGGGTGGCGAAGGAGGCGGGGCGCCGAGCCTCCCCGGCGGGATAAAAGGGCTGCTGCTGCTGCTGTCGGGCTCCATCCTCGGCGGCACCACCGGGGACTCCCAACTGCCGAGAAGGCTGCCAGAGCAACCGACGAACACGTGGCCCTCCGGAGCAGCTCCTCTGCCCTCCCGCCCAGGTGAGCTCGCCCGCCCCGACGGCTCCTGGGCTCTCTCGGGCGGCTCAGCTGCCTCTGCGGCAGCAGCAGCTTGTCCGCTCCTCTGAGCGCCGGCTTCTTTGCTCTCGCCCCCCACCACAGGATGGCGACCATGATGCTCATCATGCCTCTGGCCAGTTCCTCCACCAGCCTCGACAACAGCATCTCCATCTTGGAACAGCAGGCAAGTCTCAGGTGCTCTTCCTGGTGGTTGGGGGGGGCGCTCTTCGCCCTGGATTTGGGGGCTTGGAGTCCAGGGCCTCCACACAGCCTGGGGACCCCCAAATGCTCCTCCTGGGTCTGTCCTGGGTGCTGTAGCTGCCGCTAGCCCGGCCAGCTGAGTGTGACTGTGACCTGTGTCGGGAGCAGCGGGGAGCCGGGAAAGAAAGAAGCGGGGTGGGAATATATTACGGTGCGTGTTGGAACTCTCGGCCGCCGCTCCTCGCAGGCGCCCCGACCCGCTGACCTTCGGCCCCTCTTCTCTCTTTCCTTGCAGCCGCTGCTCGGGGGAGGCGGCGGCATGTTGGTGGAGCTGGCCACCTACCTCCAAGCCGAACCACTGAGCTTCCTCGCCTGGGACAGGTTTACGGAGTACATTGGGGAGACGCTCGTCGAGAAATACAGATGAGCCCTCCTTGTCCCCACCGCCCGCCGGGCTGCTGGCTCCCCGCCGCTCCCGGGAGTCGCCGCTGCCGTCGGGGTGCCGCCGCGCGCTTTGCGCTCTTGTGCGGTGAAACTGACAGCGAGCAGCAATAAAGAGCCTGAACCGCTCTCCGAGCCTTCCTTCTTCCGTTCCTTGGTCCCGTGATCAGCGCACTAGTCTCCGAGTCCGCGGAGCCCCTCTGTGGGGCTGGGGGGTGGGGGTGGGACAGGCCCTACAGGTGCTGCACGCTGTCGAGGAAGGGCGGGGCGGGGGGCTCTCCCAAGGGAGTTTTGCGAGGGAGGGCCCCCTTGCAAAAGAGTGGCAGGACCCGTCCCGCCTCGACCCTCTTCAGAGCAGCAGCCTAGCGTGCCCCGCAAGCCTCCTTCCCAGGGCCCCGTCCCAAAAGGAAGAGGAGGGGGGTGGCTAGCTACCTTTGAGCCCCTTTCAAGGGTTAGTGCTGCTGCTGGTTGGATCAAGTGCAGGTGTGGGAGAAGGCGGAGCATGGACTGGGAGGAGGCTTAAAGAGGAGCCTGGGGAGGGGGCCGCCAGCCTCCATAGGAACATAAGCAGCTGCTATATACCGAGTCAGACTCTGAAGTAACTGCCATGTACTCGGTGGAATTGCTTCTGAATAAAGATGTGGAGGATCAGGCTGTTCTGGTTGTGTTTCTCGCTGGACCCCCAGTTGGACTCCCTCATCTTAGGGGAATGTTGTGTCATGTTGTAGACACCAAGGATCATCAGGAGGACCCTAGTTCTGGCTTATTGTGGCATGGGGACACGCCTTCCCCTGTGGCTGCCGAGTTGAGCTACAGCCAGGCCTCTTGGGGGGACGTGACTGAGGTGGCAGCAGCAGCAGCAGCAGCCACAGTGCAAATCAAATCTTTATTGTTACTGTCATTCGACCAGCAATACACAAAGTACAAAAGCTTTACATCAAGCGGACTTGGTCAAATAAAGTAAGAAACTGTTGAAACATACAACAGAAACTGTTGAAACATACAACAGAACCATAACACCTGAGTCCATCCATTACATAAAACAGAGGGCTCCATGCATTAGAATCATCTAAAATTTAACCCTATATCTTGCTTCTCCACATTTCTTATCCTAGTCTTATTAGCCAGAAAACAATACTTCGCCATGTTGTAAGATACTACATCCCAATGGTCTGTCAAAAGTAATTCCAGATAGAACTGCTCAGAACAACTGGGCTATGCTGTTAAAAAAGGACTTAGATCTCTCTCCCACAAAGTTCGATAAAACTGACAACTCAAGATAACCTGGGCTGTTGACACCAATTCCGCAGAACCACAAGGGCAGACACGCTCCTTGCAGGGGATCTTACCGTATCTCCCCTCCTGGACAGCCGCTCCTAAGGCATTACGCCGGGCCAGCATCAGAGCCCTCCAGAAACTAGGTACTAATATTTTATGAAGGTCTCTTGCTGGGCCAAAGGGTTCTGGAGGAACTGAAACCCACATTAATGTATTGGGACAGGTTCTGAGAAGAAATTCAAATATGAAGATTGCTCTACAGATTAAAGTAAAGTGTGCCGTCAAGTTGATTTCGACTCCTGGCACCCACAGAGCCCTCTGGTTGTCTTTGGTAGAATACAGGAAGGGTTGACCATGGCCTCCTCTCACACAGTGTGAGATGATGCCTTCAAGCATCTTCCTAAATCGCTGCTGCCCGATATAGGTGTTTCCCATAGTCTGGGAAACATAGTTTGGGAAACATCCCAGTGGGGATTCGAAGCGGCAACCTTCTGCTTGTTAGTCGAGCGTTTCCCTGCTGTGCCACAGCGTTAGTCAAGTATTCTTGTTGGCCACTGGACTGTATAGAAGGAAGGGTGTCCACTGCAGACCAGAGAATAATGCGAGGAGGGGGGGCAGTTTCCTGAGGATGAAACACTATTTATTGCCTAGAAATATGTCTGCAGTAATAGAGAGGAAACTGGGCCAGAAGCCATGCACCTGTCTGTGGCAGCAGCCTCAACCTGGCAAGAGCCCTGGAAGGGGTGAGCAGAGCCTGCCTGGTTTAGCAGAGAAGGGCAGAAAAGCAGGCGGCTGCTCAGACTCTTGAAGGGGTAGGTGGGTTACAGGATAGGTGGAAACCCCAACACGACTGGATTGCTAGCAAAAATACAGAATTGTGAAGGATAAAAGTAACTGGGAAGAATAAAACACATGAGCTTGAGATGGGTAGTTTAAAGCACTGCAACCTTCGATTCCCTGTTGGTGCTGGAATGACAACTCACAGCATCATCAGACTCACAGTTGTGGTTCAGTGGATGGAGAGTCAAGGTTACCTGCCCCTGGTCCAAGGGTGATAGGAGTCAAGGAGGTGGGGTTTCTGTGGGAAATAATACTCTGCACTCTTTGGAATAGGAGAGAATATTTTGGCGGATTATTCTAGGGAGGGGACCTGGAACCTAGATGCTCTTCCCAGAGTGGCTCCATCTCCTAAGGGGAATATCTTACAGTGCTAACTCACTGAGTCTCCCATTCATATGCAACCAGGGTGGACCCTACTTAGCTAAGGGGACAAGTCATGCTAGCTACCACAAGACCAGCTCTCTTTCAATTGATCAATTTACTTGAAAATTGGAATTTAGTTGGATTTTCTTTGTGGTTTTTTTTAGAAAATATTTTAAAGGATTTCACACACACACACACACACACACACACACACACACACACACACACACACACACACCAGGACAGTCAGAATTCTGAAATTCTCCGGGAGAGAGGCAGAAGCGTGGGTTGTGTCGTCCTCCAGGCCCTTTCCGCGCCGAGGGGACCAGTTCGAAGGGGCCAAGGGCTCCGAGGCTGGCCAGGCTTGTAGGCCGACTCCCCTCCCCGCCTGACCCCAGCGGCAGCAGTTTGGGACAAAGCAATTGCTCTGCAAGGGAAAGGGGGCGTGATGTGGCCCTATGCCTTTTCCTTCTCTGTACACACAGGCTGTGTAGCCTATTGCACGACATTTAGAAGCCTACACAGACTGGGGGGAGATCCCCTCAGAACTGAACTCCTGATACACTCTTGCAAAACAATGTTTAGTCTTTGGTGAAGACTCTGTGGAGAGTAACAGTGGGGTTTGCGGGAAGCATCTCTGGTGGAAACGGGGTTCTGGGCTTGAGAGGTGCCAGGCAAAAACCTGACTTTTCTCGTTCTTACCAGCCACTTCTTTACGCCATCTAACATAATATAATTTGTGCATGGCTTCAGTTTTTGAAATACACAAATGTTCTTTTAGAACTACTCCATTTGCTTGTTTGAAACTGAATGTTTTGTGTCTGGTTACATCTTTTGAAAAGCCCAGAGAGCAAAAGGGGAACTGTTCTGCCTACAACTCAGGCAAAGGGGCATGTTTTTAAAGTTGTGGTGCTCTAGTCTGATATTAAGCAGGGGGAAGTGTTTGTCCCTTTTCAGCCCAGTATAGCATGTCTTCAGTGGCTATTGCTGCTGTCTCCATCTTCCCCCCTGCCACCCCAAGCCCCACTGTAAGCTCTTTGGGGCAAGGAACAATTTTCTCATACTTTGTGAACATTGCTTTCAGAGCATTCTTGTGTGTAGAAAACCGGGATATAAACACATTTTTATTATAAACCGATAACTTCCAGAAGTTCTTAGCAGTGGAAACGGCAGCTCAAGCATCTCTTCATGACAGATATGCGGGGAGTTAAAATGGAGGATCAATATCAGCTGAGATGGCCTCAAAAACAGTACAAGAGCTGTTGCTGAAGCAATATTTATTCCAATGTAGAGGACACATCTTTTTCAAGGAATCTCTTCACTTGACTGCCTGAGAGAAATGTGTCAAGAACACATCTCTCTCAGGCAGTCGAGTGAAAACAAGCCTTGGAAAATATATACTATCGAAACACATAAAAATAAATGTCTTCAGATGCAGGGGTCCCCCTGTTCCCTTGTGGAGTGGGTAGATTGGGCAAAAGAGCCTGCCAGTATCTGTGGGAGCTCTTTTTCTCCTCAGCTGCCCCCAAATCCTTCCAGTCAGGCTGCTGTAGGGTTGCCCACTCCAAACTGGGGTCTCTAGGAATGGGTACTGTGGAGAAATATTGGAGAAAATAATATCTCCAGGAACGATTTCTTGTCAGAAAGAGTTGCTAACTCTGGTGTGTGCCTTGTAGGTAGGGGAGCTTGGAGAGAAATGAATGGACACTGTGGAGAAATATTGAAGGGAATAGGCACCCTGAGCAGTATTGCACTGTGGGCGTGGGGTATAAATATTTCAAATAATAAGAATAAAATAATAACTCCAGGAACGATTCCTGTCAGAAAGAGTTGCTAACTCGGGCCAGTCATGGCCTGAGAATTGCAGATTGAAAGAGGTGAAACTTGGTTCAGTTTGGGGGGGGGGGGGGGCGGTAAAAGCGGGAAAGGCCATTAGAGTTGGGCATTCCCCCTCCCCCCACCCATTTTCCCTCAGCAGCCCTCTTTTTTCTTTAACGGCTCTGTCAAGTCTCCGCGCGCAAACTTTGGTCGGTCGTTGATTGGCTGGCTGCTGGTTATGCCACTCCAGGACTAGACAGCACGAGCCTGCTTGCTCGCCGTTGATTGGCCAGCTTCTGGCTCCGCCCAGGCAACTGGACAATTTCTGCTTGTCTCCTCGCATTTTGAATTTAGGCGCCTGACGTGGAGGGAGGCTCGAGGGAGAGGGCCTCAGTGTCGCCTCAAGGCGCGAGCAGGGACGCCGGCAGGGGTGGAAAGCCAAGGCGGGCCGCTAGCCCAAGGCCCCTCCGTTGCAATGTATTGCGCCCCCCCCACACACACACTCTCAGTGGCATGCCTTCTTTTTCTCACTCTCGTTTCAGCCTCGCGAAGCAGCACTGAGAGAACGAGCAAGGAGCCCCACGAGAGTCGCGCATGCTGGAAGGGGGATTGTTGAGAGGATTTCTAGAGCTCCCCACACAGCTCTGAGAGGCAGCTTCCCCTGGGAGATAGGGGCTGCCTCAAAAGAGCACCTTGGTGCTTCAGTGGCAACGTGGTAGCCTGTAAATGTACCCCCAACCCTGTGAGGAGGCTCCTTTGTCTGGACGGTGGTGGCTCCTTAAAAGAGCCTTTAAATTGTTAATAGCAATTCTGTGGCTGGCCTTGGGTGTTTCCAGGGTTTTATTATGGATAGCTTCCCACTCCCATTATCTCTGTATGCTGCTTGGAATATTGTTTAAATACAAACTTATAATATTTGTAAAAAGTAAAACTAAAATAGGCTTTAAATAGGATAAAATCAAATAAGAAGAGAATAAAATCCTGAATAGGATAAAATATAAAAAATAGTGAGCTTGTGCAGTATAATAAAGGAAATATAGGTTATTAATATAACAGGGAAAGTTAACAGAAAAGTGAAGCATTCTAAAAGCAGGTTAGGTATTTTAGAACAATTAGTGTATTAAAATAATATTCAAAGTAGCATATAGAAATAATGAAAAAAGTATATCCATAATAAAAGCCTGAAACCCCAGAAAGCACAGAATTTATTCCTCAAAGCAGTCCCTAAGATGGCTTGGCTGTAGCCCCTCACAGCCAGATTGGATGCCCTGACACACATTGCTCAGAGCAGCCCACAAAGGAGCTAGAACATGACTTGCTTATATGGACTCCATGTTTTTGCTTTGAATAACCCTTAATTTAGCTAGAGAATAGCTTTCTCATTCTAGACTGTATCGCATTGTTCTACATGGCCTCACTAAGTTGCAGTGTGCCTTTCTCCTAGATCTTACACTTTCCCTCTAAGGATCCCCTCATTTAGCTGGTGAGTGTTGATGTACAAACCTTTCTGTGTTTACTTTTCATGCTCTGAATATTGGTGAGATGGCATATCTGACTTGCACAGATGATCAGCTTGGTCTGCCCTGCTGATGGAGGAAGCAAGGATAGTGGAAATGCAGCATCCTTGACCTCTTCAAGCAGTGTGGTGTGCTGACCAGGCTTGGCTGGCTGAAGGGACATGGTGATAAGGCAAGGGAACAAGTCCTGAAGGATTAAGATTTGAGGTTTGGTTCTCCTTCTTTATTTATGACATTTATATGCTGCTCTGTCCAAACAGGTCTCAGTGTCTCAATCGTGGATCGGGCTCCTTGATGAACAAAGATGTTCTTCAATAAACCATTCAAAAGAAAGTAAAGAGTAAAGGTCTTAAAACTTATGAAGCTTTTTTTGTTGTTGTTTAGGAGGAAAAGGGGAGAAAAGACAAAGCAGTACAGAAGGAGGAAGAAAAACAAGCAGAAACGAGAAACAAGAGGAATAAAAAAGGAAGAAATAGGAGGAGGGATTGATTTTAAAGATGCTTGACAGAAGAATCAGGCAGGTTCTGCTTCTACAAACTAGAAGGCTTAATTGCTGACTTCCTCTCTGCCATGCATAACTCCTGAGTTCCTGGAGCCTGGCTTGATTGTGCTGGACTCAAGGTACTTAAGAACCTATGAAAATGTGGGAACATGTCCTTGGTGGCCATACACGTGGGAGACTCTAACAGGGCTGGTGTGTGGCTATCTACTGCAGGACTTCACGTCTTGGCCCTGGGGAGACCTACAATTGTGGGAGCGTGGCCTCTTTTTGATTATTACTATTATTACATTTCTAGCCCGCTCTTCTTCCCAGGAGCTCTTCTAGCCCGCTCTTCTTCCCAGGGTCCTCCAGAAGCCCTTCTAAAGATGGGAAAGTGTCAAGCTCTGGAAAGTGACGAGGCTTTTTTCCTTTCTTTAGAAGGCAACGGGGGAGCAAGGACAGAAGAAAGAGGTGCAGAAGGAGGAAGAGGAACAAGCAGGAAGGCGCCAGCGGAGGAGACGTGAAAAGAAGCAGGAGGAGACCGGCTCTCCAGGAGCTTAGCAGAAGAAACGGGCAGGCTGTGCTTCCACCGGGCGGACGGCTTCATTTCGCTCCCTCTCTCGGCCACTGATCACTCTGCGTGGGGCTGCAGCTGGCCTTGCAGCGTGGCATTCCTGGTGCTGGACTTCATGTCTTTGCACTCAGGAGCCCTGACAGGGGTGGGAGTGCGGCCTTCTCAGGCCGCCCTGAATCTCTCTGCACCGAGTCCCTTGCCATTGGGTGGGAGGTGGCTTGCTCCTGCTGGACCTGAAGTATGTGCGCTGAGCCGCCCCTGGATGGGACTGGGGGTATTGCTTTTTCGCGCCACTGCTTTCTGTATGTGCGCTGAGCTGCCCCTGGGTAGGCTGGCCTGGGGGTGTTGCTTCCTCGCGCCGAGCCTTAGAGGTATGTGCGCTGAGCCGCCCCTGGTCGGGGCTGGGGGCGTTAGCTTTCTCACGCCGAGCTTGATGCCATGTGCGCTGAGCCTGCCCCTGGCTGGGCTCAGCTTGGGGGTGTTGCTTCCTCTCGCGCCGAGCCTTCGGGTATGTGCGCTGAGCCGCCCCGGGCTGGGGCTGGGAGCGTTGCTTTGTGCTGCCAGGCCTTATGTCTCTGCACTGAGCCGCCCCAGTGAGGGCTGGGGGCGTTGCTTCCTCTCGCCACGAGCTTCACGTCTTTGCTCTGAGAAGCCCCTCATTTGGCCAGGGGGTGGCTCTCTCCAAGCCTTGCTGCCTGACTTTGCCCTTCATGCTCCCAGTGGTGTTGAGCTGGCCACTCCGGCCTGCCCACGGAGCAAGCTCGGGACGGTAGAAGTGTGGCCTCCCAGACCTCTTCCAGCAGCAGCAGCAGCCTCTGCTGGCTGAAGGCACACGCCTGACGCTTGGTGTGCTCACGCTCCTCCTTGGCTTGGGCTCTTGCGTGAGCAGGGCTGCTCCTCAAGAAGGCCTTCTGAAGAGGGAAAAGAGTCAAGAGCTGCGAGAAGCTGATCTCTTGCCTTGGGAGGCAAAGGAGAGAAAGGGCAGAAGAAAGAAGTGCCGCAGGCTGGCGAAAGAGAAGCCGCAAGGAGCAACAGGAGGAGACCTGGACGGGGAAGAAGGAGGCGGAGAAGACTGGCTCTCAAGCAGCTTCACAGAAGGAAGAAGGGGGAGCTTCCGCTCCCACCAGCTGGAGGGCCTCATTGCTGCCCTTCTCTCTGCTCCGTCTCCCTGAGTAGCCACTGGTTTGGGAGGGGCGTGGACAGAACAGGATGGACTCGGTGTCCATCCGCTCAGTGGCCCTTTCTTGAACTGGGCTGCGGCTTTCTCGTGCTGGACTTCATGTCTCTGCACTTGGGGAGCCCTACAAATAGTGAGAGGGTGGCCCTCATAGGGGCCATCCAAGGGGCAGCCCCTATTTCAGCTGAGCTGTGGCTTTCTCGGGCTGGACTTTATGTCTTTGCACTGGGGAGCCCTACGACTGTGGGAAGTGTCTGTATACTGGAGAACTCCTGATTTGTCTGGGGGCGTGTTTCTCGTGCTGGACTTCACGTCTCTGCACTGGGGAGCCCTACAAATAGTGAGAGCGTGGCCCTCGTAGGGGCCGTACACGGAGCAGCCCCCATTTCGGCTGAGGTGTGGCTTTCTCGTGCTGGACTTCACGTCTTTGCACTGCGGAGCCCTACAATTGTGGGAGCGTGGCCTCTTTTTGATTATTATTATTTTGACATTTCTAGCCCGCTCTTCTTCCCAGGAGCCCAAAGCGGTGTACTGCATACTTGTTTCCCCCCCGTCCCACAACAACCCTGTGAGTAGGTTAGGCTGAGAGAGAAGCGACTGGCCCAGAGTCACCCAGCTAGTAGCATGGCTGAATGGGGATTTGGACTCGAGTCTCCCCGGTCCTAGTAAACTAGGGAACCCCTGATTTGGCTGTGGTGCCGGTTTCACGTGCTGGACTTCACGTCTTTGCACTGGGGAGCCCTACAATGGTAAGAGTATGGCCATCGTAGTGGCTGTATACTGGGGACCCCCGATTTGGCCGGGGAGCGGCTTTCTCATGCTGGACTTCACGTCCTGGCCCTGGGGAGCCCCGAAAGCGGTGGGAGTATGTCCTCCCCAGACGAGCCTGAGTGTCTGTATGCTGCGTGGCTGCTCATTTATCCGCAGGGTGCCGTTCCTCGCTGCGTGACTTCGCCCTTCATCTTGCGAGTGGTGATGAGTTGGCATCTCCCAACTGCCCCGTCCCTAGTCTTCAGCTTGGCGCGCCCTGCCCACGGAGAAAGCCAGGGACGGTGGAAGTGCGGCATCCATGACCTCTTCAAGCAGCGTGGTGTGCCGAGGAGCGGGCCCTGCTGGCTGGCTGAAGAAGGCACACGGTGAGTGGTCTCCGGTCGGGCCGGGAGACGCGGCCCGAAGCCTTGCGCTTTGAGGTCTCCTTCTCCTTGGCTTGGGCTCTTGGATGGACAGGGCTCCCGGGTCCTCCAGAAGCCCTTCTAAAGAGGGGAAAGTGTCAAGCTCTGGAAAGTGACGAGGCTTTTTCCCTTTCTTTAGAAGGCAACGGGGGAGCAAGGACAGAAGAAAGAGGTGCAGAAGGAGGAAGAGGAACAAGCAGGAAGGCGCCAGCGGAGGAGACGTGAAAAGAAGCAGGAGGAGACCGGCTCTCCAGGAGCTTAGCAGAAGAAACGGGCAGGCTGTGCTTCCACCGGGCGGACGGCTTCATTTCGCTCCCTCTCTCGGCCACTGATCACTCTGCGTGGGGCTGCAGCTGGCCCTGCAGCGTGGCATTCCTGGTGCTGGACTTCATGTCTTTGCACTCAGGAGCCCTGACAGGGGTGGGAGTGCGGCCTCCTCAGGCCGCCCTGAATCTCTCTGCACCGAGTCCCTTGCCATTGGGTGGGAGGTGGCTTGCTCCTGCTGGACCTGAAGTATGTGTGCTGAGCCGTCCCTGGATGGGACTGGGGGTATTGCTTTTTCGCGCCACTGCTTTCTGTATGTGCGCTGAGCTGCCCCTGGGTAGGCTGGCCTGGGGGTGTTGCTTCCTCGCGCTGAGCCTTAGAGGTATGTGCGCTGAGCCGCCCCTGGTCGGGGCTGGGGGCGTTAGCTTTCTCACGCCGAGCTTGATGCCATGTGCGCTGAGCCTGCCCCTGGCTGGGCTCAGCTTGGGGGTGTTGCTTCCTCTCGCGCCGAGCCTTCGGGTATGTGCGCTGAGCCGCCCCGGGCTGGGGCTGGGAGCGTTGCTTTGTGCTGCCAGGCCTTATGTCTCTGCACTGAGCCGCCCCAGTGAGGGCTGGGGGCGTTGCTTCCTCTCGCCACGAGCTTCACGTCTTTGCTCTGAGAAGCCCCTCATTTGGCCAGGGGGTGGCTCTCTCCAAGCCTTGCTGCCTGACTTTGCCCTTCATGCTCCCAGTGGTGTTGAGCTGGCCACTCCGGCCTGCCCACGGAGCAAGCTCGGGACGGTAGAAGTGTGGCCTCCCGGACCTCTTCCAGCAGCAGCAGCCGCCTCTGCTGGCTGAAGGCACACGCCTGACGCTTGGTGTGCTCACGCTCCTCCTTGGCTTGGGCTCTTGCGTGAGCAGGGCTGCTCCTCAAGAAGGCCTTCTGAAGAGGGAAAAGAGTCAAGAGCTGCGAGAAGCTGATCTCTTGCCATGGGAGGCAAAGGAGAGAAAGGGCAGAAGAAAGAAGTGCCGCAGGCTGGCGAAAGAGAAGCCGCAAGGAGCAACAGGAGGAGACCTGGACGGGGAAGAAGGAGGCGGAGAAGACTGGCTCTCAAGCAGCTTCACAGAAGGAAGAAGGGGGAGATTCCGCTCCCACCAGCTGGAGGGCCTCATTGCTGCCCTTCTCTCTGCTCTGTCTCCCTGAGTAGCCACTGGTTTGGGAGGGGCGTGGACAGAACAGGATGGACTCGGTGTCCATCCGCTCAGTGGCCCTTTCTTGAACTGGGCTGCGGCTTTCTCGTGCTGGACTTCATGTCTCTGCACTTGGGGAGCCCCACAAATAGTGAGAGGGTGGCCCTCATAGGGGCCATCCAAGGGGCAGCCCCTATTTCAGCTGAGCTGTGGCTTTCTCGGGCTGGACTTTATGTCTTTGCACTGGGGAGCCCTACAACTGTGGGAGCGTGGCCTTCTTGGTGTCTGTATACTGGAGAAGCCCGGATTGGTCTGGGGAGTAGCCTTCTCGTGCTGGACTTTACGTCTTTGCACTGGGGAGCCCTACAAATAGTGAGAGGGTGGCCCTCATAGGGGCCATCCAAGGGGTAGCCCCTATTTCAGATGAGCTGTGGCTTTCTCGGGCTGGACTTTATGTCTTTGCACTGGGGAGCCCTACAAATAGTGAGAGGGTGGCCCTCATAGGGGCCATCCAAGGGGCAGCCCCTATTTCAGCTGAGCTGTGGCTTTCTCGGGCTGGACTTTATGTCTTTGCACTGGGGAGCCCTACGACTGTGGGAAGTGTCTGTATACTGGAGAACTCCTGATTTGTCTGGGGGCGTGTTTCTCGTGCTGGACTTCACGTCTCTGCACTGGGGAGCCCTACAAATAGTGAGAGGGTGGCCCTCATAGGGGCCATCCAAGGGGCAGCCCCTATTTCAGCTGAGGTGTGGCTTTCTCGGGCTGGACTTTATGTCTTTGCACTGGGGAGCCCTACAAATAGTGAGAGGGTGGCCCTCATAGGGGCCATCCAAGGGGCAGCCCCTATTTCAGCTGAGGTGTGGCTTTCTCGGGCTGGACTTTATGTCTTTGCACTGGGGAGCCCTACGACTGTGGGAAGTGTCTGTATACTGGAGAACTCCTGATTTGTCTGGGGGCGTGTTTCTCGTGCTGGACTTCACGTCTCTGCACTGGGGAGCCCTACAAATAGTGAGAGGGTGGCCCTCATAGGGGCCATCCAAGGGGCAGCCCCTATTTCAGCTGAGCTGTGGCTTTCTCGTGCTGGACTTTGTCTTTGCACTGGGGAGCCCTACAACTGTGGGAGCATGGCCTTCTTAGTGTCTGTATACTGGTGAAGCCCGGATTTGTCTGGGGGGCGTTTTTCCCGTGCTGGACTTCACGTCTTTGCACTGTCTGTCTTAGTGGCCATACAGTGGGTTTCGGGTATCACTTTTTCCAATTGGATTTTACATTTTTTTCTTTGTATTTTACATTTCAATGTCTGGGGGAGCTTCAATCCTGGTTATATGACTTTGCTCTTCTTTTTCTGAATGGTGATGAAGCGGTACCTCCGGCCTTGCGTGGTACGACAGTAGGGGTGCGACATTTCTGACCTCTTCAAGCGGTGTGGTATGCTGAGCACGCTCTGCTGGCTGAAAGCACACGGTGAGTGGACTGATCAGACCAGGAGATGTGTCGTGAAACCTCAAGCTTTGTGGTCTCATTCCCTTTGGCTTGGGCTCTTGCATGAACATAGATTGTCCTCAACATGCCCTTCTTAAGAGAGAAAAGAGTAAAGAACAAGCTTTTGTCTTTGTTTAGAAGACAAAGGGGAGGGGGACAATAAAGTGTGGAAATCTGGGCTTAGGCACATCGGGTAGGCAGAAAAGAACACAAGTGGGTAAGGATAAGGAGGATAAAGATTCTGAATCTTTTTGGTTCTCCGTGTTTTTAAAAGAGAATAAGAGAAAGATTGAAGGAACAACTGCAGAACAAGGAGAAAGAACATCAGAAAGTCCCAACAGGAGCCCTGAAGACTAACTGGAGAAGTGGGAGGAGAAGACCGGATAACAAGAAGCAGGAGAGAAGAAACAGGCAGGCTCCCTCCTCGGAGCTGACTGCCTCCTTCACGACTGAGTAGCAATTCTGTCACATAGAAATATCCCCACATTGCTGTGAGCCTGTTTCAACCCAAGATGGCGACCATCTCCAAAGGACTTCACTTTTTGGTGGCGTCTATATATTGGCACAGCCCTGTGAATCTGCTTGGCCTGTCAGCTGGTGGGGGTCTCAAAAGAGCGGCATGCTTGAGGGGCAGTTTTTCTGGCAGTTCAGTCTTCATGCCTGACCCTGTGTCTCGGCTGCTTCCTGCTCTGAGAAATCCCCAAGGTACTTGGAGTGTGGTTTTCTTCATTCCTGGCTTGATATCTCTGCTTCAGATTGCTCAGAGCCTCCACTGAGATGTCTGGAGAGCCACTGGCCTTGGGTGTGTCCAGGGTTTTATCCTAGATGGCTTCTCTGCCCCCCATTATTTCTGTGTGCTGCTTGCAATATTGTTTAAATACAAACTTAAAATATGTTAGAAACTAAAACAAAAATAGCTGTTGCATAGGATAACATCTAAAAGGATAGGATCAAACCTAAAAAGAATAAACAAGTGTAGTATAATATAAGTAGGATAACATCTAAAAGATTAGGATAAAATCTAAAAAGGTTCAACAAGTGTAGTATAATATAAGACATACAGATCTATTAACTTAATTAGGAAGGCTAATAGGAACTAAAATGAAGCATTTTCAACGTAGATTAGATATTCTAGACCAACTAGTGTATTAAAATAATATTCAAAGCAGCATATGGGAATGGTGAGAAAAAGCACTTTGCTACTGAAAGTCTGAAAGGCCAGAACCCATCCACCACTCGCTCATGTAGCTCTTCCGTGGCTCCGAGTCTCTTCCTGCTAGCATCTTACAGACTATTCCCCCTTTGATGCAAAGATGGGTGCTTGGGCAATTTGATGTAGAAATAAAGATCAATATTGTCTTTGTGTAGCTTTGCTTACTGACAGGCTTATAGGATGCTGAAGAGGGTATTTCTGTCAAGCACCCAGAACTGATTCTTATTTCAAGTTGTTTTAACCTGTGTTTTTTTGTAAATGGCCCAGAGCCATGAGGTTTGGGTGGTCATAAGCAAATATGCTAAATAAAAAGCTCTCCGTATTGTCTGCTAGAATCAAAGATTGCCATAGTTTGTTGAAAGAGTTGTGGCATTCAAGAAGTACTGTTGTCCTGGGCTAGAGTTGGTGCAGCTCTTGCTGGAGAAACTGAGGCTGAGATCCTGCTTGATGAAGAACAGATGCTCATGAAATAAAGGCGAGGAGGGTCTGGCGTGAGATACACTTTCTTGGAAACAAAGGACATTTTGAAAAATGGCACTGCTGGGATCAAATGAAGACTGTTAGGAAAGAGACCTCTCCCCCACCTAATGGTTAAATTGGGTTAAATGAATGATTTTGGTCAAACAAGCTCAGTCCCAGTTTGCCCAGAGCACAAGAGGAATAGACTGGACCATATAATTACATCTCTTCCTCCACTTTTTGCTCTCTCTGCAGCCTGGACCTAAAGGCCTTTGTCTCTCCTCCACTCCTGCCTGTTAAGCGTCACTCACCCCACACACGCTATTTTTAACATGTGGGTTGAGGGTACAAACAGCAACTGGACCAACAAGAATATAGAACAGGTATATTTATGCATGAGCAGAAACAGTTGAAACACTCAAGGTATTCCCATCCCACATCATGCTTTCCCCACTCTTCTGTCTCTAAAGCATCTGGCACTGGCCACAATCACATTCGTAGTAGGGGCCAGTGGCAACCACTCCACCCAGGACAGACTGGAGAGGATTTGGGGGGGCCCGGGGTGGGTGGAGGCCCTGGTGTCTGGCCTCAGAGTCCAGGGTCAGAGTGCCCCTGGGTGCAATTTTGAAAGAGTAACATGCCAAGCAGGAGGACAGGCCCTTTTCTCCTGTCATCTTTGTGGGGAATGTCTCCAGTGCTCTCTTTCCAAAGGCAATTGACCTCCCAACCACACAAGGTGCTTCTCACAGATGCAGTAACTGTGGTCCTTCTTCAAGGCACACTCTGCCATGCTTTGAGGGTCGAGTTACACCTGCCTCGTATCACTCCATATCCCCACCAGTAAAATCTTTGTCGCTGGGGTTGCCACCTTCCAGACCTGCCCTGGAAGTTCCAGGAACTGACCTCCATCTCCAGGTAACTTGAAGGCAACCCTTGAGATTGAGAAGGAAGGCGAGCAGGGGCCGTCCCACATCGTGACTCGCCACCCCGACCCAGCAACCCCCGGGAGAGGCAGAAGCGTGGGTCGTGTCCTCCTCCAGGCCCTTTCCGCGCCGAGGGGGCCGAGGCTGGCCAGGCTTGTAGGCCGACTCCCCTCCCCTCCCCTGACCCCACCCGCAGCCCAAAGAGACGCCAGAGAGCCGCGCATCAGAGGCCAACAAGTTTATTGCTGCCGACTGGGAGGCGCATTGCTGCGGCTGCCGCTGGTGTGCGGAGAGGGAGGGAAGGGAGGCCTCGGTGTCCGGCGCGGCGCTCTCCTTCCGCTTAGCGGTGCCTAGTGGTCAGCTCTAGGCTCAGACGCCTGAGGAACGCGTCGCAGGAGAGCTGCAGCTCGGGGATGATGGGACCTCCGTTGTCGAGGGCGATGTTCATCCGGAGGACTTGGCGCGGTGACTGCGGAGGGAGGAGGAAGAGCGTCAGAGGCGGGGGATCACCGGGACGCCTCTCCGCCCTACGGGGCCAGCACAGCAGGACGGCCACGAATGCCTCGCCCCGCGCCGTCCAGGCTTGGCCCCAGAGCGACTGCCGGACTGTCTGCTGGGGGGGGGGGGGAGGCCAGGCAGGCAGGCAGCGAAGGCGGACAAGGGAGCGTCGTCCGGCCAGACCGAGCCAGCAGCAGCAGGACGGCCAGGAACACCGCCCCCGCCCCGCGCCGTCCGGGGAGCCCAGGAGGAGGGCAGTGCAGAGGGCAGCTGCAGCGCTTGGCCCCGGGAGGGAGAGAGGCGACTCACCCCAAAGTTGGTCGGGTCCACTCGCAGCGGGCTGAGCATGTCGGCAGCGACCAGGGACATCTTGGCAGTTGGTCTCAGACTCCGATGCCGAGCGAGCCCCACCAGCAGCCCTTATATCTGGGATGGGAGGCCCCGCCTCGATCGCCGCTCCTCCTTCGGCCGGAGGCGCCCCGCCCATCCCTGCTGCCTCCGGGCGTCTGCTGCGGGAGGCGGGGAGGGCGAGAGCAGCAGCCCGCTCCCTCCGGCAGGCTGGAAGGCCGGCCCCCGCAGGATCGGCGCAGGAAGGCGTCCAACGATGCTCTCCGCTCCCCTGCTCTGCAGGTTTGCTGCTGGTCCCTCTGCTCTGAAGGGCTCCTCCTGTCCTGCTGCAGGGATGGGCTTTGGCCCCGCAGAGCCATGCGGGGGAGGGGGCTGCGCACGCTACTCTGCAGATCTCACTTTAGGTTAGAACACTGCAAGCAGTGGCAAGGCGTTCCTCTGGCCATTTGGAAGGGCCACTCTCTGGCTGGCTTTCTGCTGTAGAGTTGGGCAACCTCAACCTATTGCAAGGTTGTAATACTCAGAGTTGTAATACTGTGCACTCTTTACAGGAGAGAATATTTTGGAGGATTATTCTACCCATTCTGTTAAATGTATTGGAGAATATTCTTGACAGGCCTTCGTTCATACTCCAGTAAAAACTTGCTGACTGACAAGCAGGCCTGTTTATCCGCCACCCGCTGCTTTCTTTCTTTCTTTCTTTCTTTCTTTTTTGGGGGGTGTGTGTGTAATCTCTACAACTGCATCACAGGAAAGGGTGGAAATGATTGTTTAGGTTTTGAACTCCTTCAGCCAGAGGAAATGAACTTGAAATGTGATTGAGCTTTCCTAATCTGTCCCTGGTCTCCCTTTTCCCCTTGCCAGAAATCAATGTATTAGGAACAGCGAATGAGAGAGAAAGGGAGCAGGACAGGTTTTCTGGCAGGCCCCATGCAGAAGGCCTCCAAGGTCCCTTCCATCTTCAGAACAAAACAAAACTCTAAAGATGAGTAATGGAGAAGACCTTACTTTTTCCTCATCACTGAATTATAGAAGGGCTGAGATCAAACTGAAAAGGCTCTGTCCTTAAAGACAGTCAAGGAGTTTCATTCCATCACTTGCACCCATGGAGATCAACAAGGCTTGAAGCAAATTTAAAGACAGGTACTGGGTCCTCTAAGTATTTAGGGCTTTTTTCTCACAGGCAGAAAGAAAGTTAAAATATGACTCCCACAGTATCAGCTGTCCCTACAGGCAGGGGGTGGCTGTGTCCCATTAAGGGGAATGATGCCTTCTCCTTCTGCAATGCAATCAAGCAGACCATACAATTAGTGGCTATTAGGTTGCGTTGTGGATTTATTGAATGATACACTTTATTTGTTGGACATCCCATTACAACTTGTTCTCAGGCTGGCTCAATAAAAATTTATGGGGTTGGAGATGTGCAGACAGTTGGTGCCTCTTAGCCTCTGCCAGATGGGCAAGGTGAAGGCTGCCCTAATCCACTGCGCCTGCTGCCTCTTGCAGTAAAAAGATGCTGAGAGATGCCTGCAATTTCTGGCCATTTTCATGTGAAGGAGCGAAGCACAAGGGCGGTTCCCAGAGGCATGTCCTGCCTCATCCAAGGGGGCCAGTGCAGTGTCAAGTCTCAGCCTTGCCTCTGACCAGCGGGCTGGAGAAGCACCCCTCCCTCATAGCCCCAGCCACCCCCACCCCCCTGCAGTCTAGGAATGCTAAGGCCTAACCTGCAGTGGGCCTGCCTCCAGAGTCCAGACCCATGCGCATGAAAGTCCTCTGCACACTAGCCAAGTGTTAAGTGTGAAGGGCTTCCTTCTGTCCCCAGAAATGCCGGCCCAGGCACCGCTGTCTTCTCCTTCCTGGGGGCATGTGGGGACACCTGCCCCAGTTTGCTCTAGCAGGGCAAATTCCTGCCAAAGCAGGGGTGTCGCTATACCTGGAGCGTCTTTGAAGGGGAGGAGAATGTCCCTGGTCAGACCCCTGAAGGAGTGGGGTTTCTGGCTCCTTCTGCTGCAGCCATCCCAAGGGGGCTGCAAGTGGCTGAGCAGAACGCCTGAGGGCGCACGCTGTCAGCGCAGGGGATTCAGGCCCCAAGAGGGAGCAGAGGCGTATCTAGGGAAAATAGTGCCTAGGGCAAGCACTGAAATTGAGCCCCCTGTCCAAGCACCTGACACCCATCTTTCAGATAACTTTACCATAGTATCAGCTGAAAAATACAAGTCAGGCTCGTTAATCTTTTAATATTTCAAGAACTATTTAGCAGTGGATGTAGCCAGACCAAGAATTGCTGGAAAACTACAAATTTTAGTATGCTGGGGCTCATGAGATATCCAAATACTCTGGGGAGGTGTACTTGGAAAACTAAACAGAAGTGCCTGTCTAATTCTCTACTATGCATTGTAGCATCACTATTACATAAGTTTTAAAAATAAATGGAGAATTTGTCTTTCCCCAGATACTCTGAAAATAATTAAAGGATATGCAGAATAAACTGTGTCACTGCTTGGAATATATTCTAGTACTTCAGAAAGACAGTTAAAATGAGAGAAAGAGAGCAAGAAACTTCCAGTGGGCCTTAATACTAAGGATTTAACACTGATTCAAAGACAAACTCACCATTAATAGCCATATTATTAAGACATCACATTTAACTCACTTCTCACAAGAAGCAAAGTAAGAGCAAATGAATACAATCCTAGCTCATAAGCTTCAGCTCAGTATTCACAAGCCCTGATTCTCTGTACATAGTACCAAACTGAATATGTATGCAGTGACTTATATTATATCAATTTTTAAATTTTTTTACCTTTAGCTCCCCCAGGGGGCTTTCTAAAGGCCGTGGGAGGGTCTGCAAATGTCCCCCCTCCTTCTGCTGGTCTCTAGGGCCTCACAGGGACCATTTGAGCATGTGCGGTGGCCATCTTTAAAAAATAGTTTTTTTAAAAAATGGCTGCTGAAAACAAACTGACTGCCGCGCATGCTCAAATGGCCTCTGCAAGGCCTGGCATGGCCTACGGCCTCACAGAGGCCGTTTGAGCATGCGCGGTGGCCATTTTATTTTTGGCAGCCATTTTAAAAAAATTAATTCCAAAAAATGGCGCCCCCTCTTCAAGTGGTGCCTGGGGCACGTGCCCTGCCTGCCCCACCCTAGATATGCCACGGGTAGGCAGAAACCCAAACAAGACTGGGGTGATAGCAAAAATACAAAATTTTGAAGGATAAAAGAAACAGGGAAGAATAAAAAACATGAGCTTGAGATGGGTAGTTTAAAGCACTGCAACCTTAGCGCCCCTGTTGGCGTTGGAACGACAACTCACAGCATCATCAGACTCACAGTTGTTGTTCAATGGCTGGAGAGTCAAGGTTACCTGCCCCTGGTCCAAAGGATGAAAGGAGGAGTCAAGGAGGTGGGGTTTCTGTGGGAAAGAATACTCTGCACTCTTTGGAATAGGAGAGAATATTTTGGAGGATTATTCTACCCATACTATTAAATGTATTGGAGAATATTCTTGCCAGGCCTTCGTTCATACATGAGTAAAAACTTGCTGACTGACCAGCAGAGAATAAAAGAATGTTGCCTGTTTATCCCCCACCCCACTGCCTTTTTTCTTTCCTTTTTTGGCATAATCTCTACAACTGCATCACAGGAAAGGGTGGAAATGATTGTTTAGGTTTTGGACTGCTTCAGCCAGAGGAAATGAACTTGAAAAAATGTGATTGAGCTTTCCTAATTGGTCTCTGATCTCCCTTCTCCCCCTTGCCAGAGATCAATGGAGATCAACAAGGCTTGAAACGCCTTTAAACACAGGTACTGGGCCCTCTAAGTATTTTTTCTCACAGGCAGAAAGAAAGTTAAAATGTGACTCCCACAGTATCAGCTGCCCCTATAGGCAGGGGGTGGCTGTGTCCCATTAAGGGGAATGATGCCTTCTCCTTCTGCAATGCAATCAAGCAGACCATACAATTAGTGGCTATTAGGTTGCGTTGTGGATTTATTGAATGATACACTTTATTTGTTGGACATCTCATTACAACTTGTTCTCAGGCTGGCTCAATAAAAATTTATGGGGTTGGAGATGTGCAGACAGTTGGTGCCTCTTAGCAGCACATGGTTAGATTGCTGCAATTCAGTGGCAGTGGTTGTGTCCACAGAACTCTTAGGAAGCTTTCGGCATCCCCTGGCAGTTCCTTGAGCCCTGTGGAGTAGACATGCTTTCCATTCGGAGGGTTGGACGAGGGAAGGAGCAGTTGGGGGGCGGAAGGGCTTTGGCTCTTTCCAGCAGTGCTGCCCTAACTAACGCGGCCTCTGCCAGCTGGGCAAGGTGAAGGCTGCCCTAATCCACTGCGCCTGCTGCCTCTTGCAGTAAAAAGATGCTGAGAGATGCCTGCAATTTCTGGCCATTTTAATGTGAAGGAGCGAAGCACAAGGGCGGTTCCCAGAGGCATGTCCTGCCTCATCCAAGGGGGCCAGTGCAGTGTCAAGTCTCAGCCTTGCCTCTGACCAGCGGGCTGGAGAAGCACCCCTCCCTCGTAGCCCCCGCCACCCCCAACCCCCTGCAGTCTAAGAATGCTAAGGCCTAACCCGCAGTGGGCCTGCCTCCAGAGTCCAGACCATGCGCATGAAAGTCCTCTGCACACTAGCCAAGTGTTAAGTGTGAAGGGCTTCCTTCTGTCCCCAGAAATGCCGGCCCAGGCACCGCTGTCTTCTCCTTCCTGGGGGCACGTGGGGACACCTGCCCCAGTTTGCTCTAGCAGGGGAAATTCCTGCCAGAGCAGAGGTGTCGCTATACCTGGAGCCTCTTTGAAGGGGAGGAGAATGTCCCTGGTCAGATCCCTGAAGGAGTGGGGTTTCTGGCTCCTTCTGCTGAGTGGGGCCTGATTCTGTACCCGGACCTGGAGTGAGAGGCTGCCGCGATGCTTCTCCTTCCGAGCGGCCAGGAGTCTCTCTTAAGGGGCCGCAAAGTGACGCCAGGCCTGGGGGGGGGGGGCGGCGGCAATCAGGAGTGCCTGCCCCCCTCCCCCTTATGCCCCAAACTGCCTGTAGGAGCGGCGACCTGTGCCCCAGCCCTCCTGCGCCCTCCGTCCAGAATGGCTCCTTACTCCAGCCCTGGGGCCGCAGGGGTGCCCAGCCGGCCACTTGCGACCAAAGCCAGGGCGTCTCCTCCAGGGCCATTTGCCCGCGCAGGGCAGGCCCCTTCAGGGGAGCCACAGAGGGAGAGCCAGCAGCCAGCCCGAAGGGGCCGTGGGCGTGTGAGCAGGATCCAGGCCAGGCGGGGCGTCGACCTGCTGCCGGGCCTGCCCGCTCCGCCTCCAACAGGCGTCCGGAGGCAGCGGGGGTGGCGAGGGAGGCGGGCGTCGAGCCTCCCCGCCGTCGCATAAAAGGGCTGCTGCTGCTGCTGCTGCGGTCGGGCTCCATCGGCACCACCACCGAGGACTCCGAACTGCCAGGAAGTCGTCGCTGGGAGCCAGAGGCGTAACTATAGGGGGGGGCAGGGGGGGGCACGTGCCCCGGGCGCCATCTTTTCTGGTCACGTGGGGGGCGCCACCATGACAATTTTTTTTTTAATTTTTTGTTAATACAAATGTTTCCTGCTCAGTGCAGCAGCGCTGCAGCAGCCAAGGGAGCGCGTTGGTGCCCCCTCCCCCACGAGCGGTCCCTTCTGCGCCGCCCGTGCCCCCCCATTGCTTTGCTGGCGCCTGGCGGCCAGTCAGTGGCCTGGCTTGGCGGCGGCGGGCGCTTGTGAGGAAAAACCTAAGTATAATGTAGTATGTTGGGGGGCGGGGGTGCCTTTCAGTGCTTGCCCCGGGCGCCGTTTCCCCTAGTTACGCCTCTGCTGGGAGCAACAACCGGCGTGGCCCTCCGGAGCAGCAGCAGCTCTGCCCGCCGCATCCCGCCCAGGTGAGCGCCCCGCCGGCCCCGGCACGCTCCGGGAGGCTCGAGCTTGTCCGCTTTGCTGAGCGTCGGTCAGTCTGCTGCTGCCTCTCTTCTCCTGCCCCCTCCGCAGAATGGCGACCAGGTCCTCCATCGGCAGCAACAGGATGACCCCCGGCGATGCCCAGGCAAGTCAGCGCGGCTCACCCGTCTCCTCCCCTGCCCGACGTGGCGGACCCGACGCCTCTGGCCAGCTTCTTTCTCCCCACCACGACCCCGGGCTGTAGCTAGAGAATAGAGCGGATGGGTTCAAAGAGCCAGGCCCCCAGCTGCATCCCCCGCTCTTCTTCATGATCTCCCTCACTGGGGGGGGGCGTGGAAGAAAGGGGTGAACGCGGGCCCCCCCTTCCCTAGCTAGGCTCCCGCCACGAACCCGCCCCCCCCCAACAGCCTTGGAGCCTCCTCCTCTCCCCCCCTCCTCCCTGGCACCTGCCTATCCCTCCATGAGACAGAGCCTCCATAGGGCGAGCCTCCTTAATGACCTGCCAGCAGAGGGGCTTCTACCCCTGGACTTCTGGACCCTCGTCCAAGGCCTCCACACCTCCGGGGGCCCCCCAAATCTTCCTTAGTCTCTCCCGGCGGGGATGTGCCAGGCAGCCGCACATGACTCTGAACTGGGCCAGGCAAGTGTGACTTCTGGCTCAGAGACTGGGGGGGATGGGGGCAGGAACAGGTGGGATGGGAATAGGTGGTCGAAATGTTTCTGCTCATGCATACTTGCATCAATAGACCTGTTGTATAGTCTCACATTCTTGTGAGTTCCGTTGCTGCTTGTGCCCTCAAGAACCCAGGTGTAAAAAATACTGCGTGTGGCAAGCATGTGTGTGGGGGGGGGGGTTGGGGGGGGTGAGGATGCTGAACTTGCAGAGTGGGGCTCCGGGCGGGGGCTCCAAAGGCCTTTAGGTGCAGGCTCCAAAATTAGAGGGGGGCTTCACTTTTTGTCCCAGAGCCCCCGCCAGGCTTGCTCTGGCCCAGCTCCTAGAGGCTCATGGGGGAGCAGAGGTTCCTAACTCCCCCTCCTCTGACGCTGTGCTGTCCCTCTTCTTTCCACAGCTGCTGCTCCCAAGCCTGCAGGTGACCAGCTGCACCCAGAATGGGGAGGCCATCGCTATTCAGGTTCGGGCCACCTTTGATAACTTCCTAATGGAGGTGAGCCGGGTGCTGACGAGCAAATACCACTAAAGGGAAGAAGAGCACCCCACCTGCGCTGGGCTGGACAGCTCTTCCTCTCTTAGCTAACAAATCCCCCCCGCCCCCCGCCTGCAATAAATCTGTTGGCCCTGAATATGCTGCTCCGGTGCCTCTTTCCTTTGCAGGTCGGGATGGGAGGGGGTGGGGACCCCCATTCCAGTTGTCAAGGACACAGAGCATGGGTGCAGCTTGTGGGACCCCGAAGCAAGGAGCCACACATGGGCAGGGTGCGGGGTTTGACCCAAAGCTGAAGGTGGGGTGTTACAAAGACAGCAGATATTTATATACCGCTTTTCAACCTAAGTTCCCAAAGCAGTTTGCATAGATATAAATAAATGCATAAAATGGCTCCCTGTCCCCAAAGGGCTCAAAAAGAAAGAAAGAAAGAGAAATGTAAAGCAGAGACCAGCAACAGCCACTGGAGGGAAGCTGTGCTGGGGATGGATAGGGCCAGATGCTCTCCCCCTGCTCCATAAAGAGAACCCCCACTTTGAAAAGGTGCCTCTTTCTTCAGTTAGCAGAGGGTTAGAGAGTGTGTGTGTCCTGGTCTTGGGGATGGGACAGCCCCTGGGGTTCAAGGGGCTGTTGGGGGCCGACTGTGAAATCAGGCCCGCTATGGAGGAGGGGGAAGAGGTACCCCGATCCCATGGTTCAGCTCCGGACCCATCCCAAAGCCCCCAGTCCTTGGCATGGAAAAGGAGAGTGGTGGGCAGAGGCGGAGCTATCCCAGAGCCCTCGGCACATGTTCAGACACTGGTGCTCCATTTCCAGAAGCCAACAGGAGGAGCAGAGGCACCATCTCTTTCCCTTCACCTGGTCTCAGACAGCCCTTGGATCCTAGAAGAGCCTTTTGGGGCGGTGTTGAGGTTATGTGTTAGTCTCCATTTTGTCTCTCCAGAGATGGCTGTTTTGTTTTAGTCTCTCTCTCTCTCCAGCCATGAGCTACAGCTGAAATAAGCTGAAGGCTCTTTCACATTTGTTTGTAACCTTTTCTTTAAATAGATCCTTGGAGTTCTTCCAGGGGCGTAGCTAGGGGATTAATGGGGCCTGTGTTTGCCCCTCTCCCCGGCGGCCCTTCGAAGTGAGGGATATTATGAAGAACATAGGGAGGGCTGAAACTGGGAGGCCCTCAGGAGCTGCGGGGCCCGGGTTCTTTGAACCCATCTGCTCAATTATAGCCACACCCCTTTGAACCCATCTGCTCAATTATAGCCACACCCCTGAGTTCTTCAGTGCCAAAGAACTGTCTCAAGACTTCCCACTTTGCTGCTTTCTCACCAATTGGTTTTGCTCCGCTATTTGAGGACTGATCTGCCATTCTTCCCCTCCAATTCCTTCCCCTCATGTAGAAGCCACTGAAGTTATTCACATGCTGATGAAGCCCAGCCCAGTTTTTGGTGCTCACACATTTTTGGATGTCTGCTCAGTTAATTTTAGATCCTGCTCAGGTTGAATCAGGAAGGCCCCCACTCTGAATGCAGGTGGAGAGGAGAGCTGGTCTATGGTAGCAAGCACGACTTGTCCCCTTAGCTAAGCAGGGTCCTCCCTGGTTGCATGTGAATGGGAGACTAGAAGTGTGAGCACTGAAAGAGATTCCCCTCAGGGGATGGAGCTGCCACTCTGGGAAGAGCAGAAGGTCCTAAGTTCCCTCCTGGGCAGCATCTCCAAGGTAGGACAAGATTTTTTTTTTTTTTTAAAGATAGGACAAGATTTTTTTTTATTGAACCAACAAACTACCAAAGCATACAGTACGTTGCCAAAGCACAATTATATACAAAGTGGTTGTTTGTACATGATATATCTACAAAGATTTGCACACAAGGATTTGGAAACCCACAAGGTTATGAAGTATATGCAGGTAGTACTGTAACTCAGGGGTGGGGGATTTCAAGGCACATCAGGTAATCGGGGTGTGTGTGTGTGTGTGTGTTTACGTCCGACATCCATTTCCACAATTTGTCCCATTGCTGTTTAGAAGAGATACTCTTGTCTTTTTGCACATAACCATACAAACTTTTCCAGAAGAGATTTACTGTCTCATCTGTGTGAACCTGATAGGGCTGACAGAGACCCCTGCCTGCAACCTTGGAGAAGCCGCTGCCAGTCTGTGAAGACAATACTCAGCTAGATAGATCAAGGGTCTCACTCAGTATATGGCAGCTTCCTATGTTCAGGTGTGCTCACACTGCCTGCATACTGCTGCCAAGGCCCCAGAACAAAACTCATTCCATACACAGGTGAAAAAAGTTAGAGTACACTGCGTGATAGGGGGTACCTGGCGTGGACGTGCCAGGAAATACGTGGGAGGATCCAGGTTCAGGCTGCCTGCTTGAGGGCAATGGGCGTGCATGAGAGGGCTCCCTCTACTGGTCACATGCAGGAAAGACAGCCTCCCTGGCACCCTGGACATAAGAAGCTGCTTTCTACTGAGTCAGACCATTGGTCCAGCTAGTTCAGGATTGTCTACACAGACTGGCAGCAACTTCTCCAAGGTTGCAGGCAGGAGTCTTTCCCAGCCCTGTCTTGAAATGCTGCCAGGGAGGGAATTTGGAAACTTCTGGATGCAAGTATTCATCCCAGAGCACCCACATCCCCCGAGGGGCATATCTTGCAGTGCTGACACATGTAGTTTCCCATTCAAATGCAGACCACGGTGGACCCTGCTTAGCAATGGGGAGGAGTCATGCTTGCTGCCACAAGTCCGAGAGTAGAGTTGGCAGGGGTGTGTAGGGCGACTCCCCTCCCCGCCTGACCCCTTATTTACATGTTTTTGTGCACCCCCGTCTTTGGAGTGGGGAGTATATTACATATTTCTAATAAATGCTGCAGCGGCAGCCCAAAGAGACGCCAGAGAGCCGCACATCAGAGGCCAACAAGTTTATTGCTGCCGACTGGGGGGCGGACGGGGAGGCGGAGGGGAGGGAGGCGTCGATGTCCATCGCGGCGGCTCCGGCGGGGCGCTCTCCTTCCGCTTAGCGGTACCTCCTGACTAAGGTCAGCCGTAAGAACAACTGGGCACTGAACAGGTCCATGGAGACATCGGTGTAGGTGCCGATGAGGGCTCTCCGTTTTCGATGGCCATGTCGATCAGGAGGGCTTGGCGCCGTGCCTGCGGAGGGAGGAGGAAGAGCAGCAGAGGCCTCAGAGGTGGGGAGCCACCGACGGGGCGTCTCCCCCTACCGGGCCAGCAGCAGCCGGACGGCCACGAGTTTATTTATTTATTTATGAGAAACATGCAATATACTCCCCACTCCAAAGACGGCGGTGCACAAAAGCATGTAAGTGAGGCGATATTAAGTATTGCGTTGTAAATGAAAAAGTAAAGCAGCTAACAGAAAGCCAATAAAGAAAAGTCTTCAATAGAGATGTGAAGATCAGCAAGGAAGGGGCTAGACGAATCTGAAGGGGAAGAGAGTTCCAAAGAAGTGGGGCAGCAGCAACCGAAAAGGCCCTTTGGCAGGTCCGAGAAGTCCCAACCCCTCGAAAAGAGGGAGGGACAAAAGGGCCAGCTGAGCTGATCTAACAGGACGGGACGGGACTAGGTGGAGAGGCGGTTCTGTAGGCGAATAAGCGCCAAGCCCTGCACGGCTTTGAAGGCAAGAACCCGGACTTTACATTGAATGCGGCAGCAAACGGGTTACCACCAGTGCAGCGGCTGCAGGAGAGGAGCATGGCCCCGCGCCGTCCAGGCTTGGCCCCAGAGCGACTGCCGGACTGTCTGCTGCGCAGGGAGGCGAGGCAGGCAGGCAGCGAAGGCCGACAAGGGAGCGTCGTCCGGCCAGACCGAGCCAGCAGCAGCAGGACGGCCAGGAACACCGCCCCCACCCCGCGCCGTCCGGGGAGCCCAGGAGGAGGGACAGTGCAGAGGGCAGCGCTTGGCCCCGGGAGGGAGAGAGGCGACTCACCTCATCGACGGGATCCAGCCGCACCTGGCTGAGGGCGTTGAGCGTGTCGGCACCAATCAGGGACATCTTGGCAGTTGGTCTCAGACTCCGGTGCCGAGCGAGCCTCCCAGCAGCCCTTATATCTGGTCTGCGAGGCCGCGCCTCGATCGCCGCTCCTCCTTCGGCCAGAGGCGCCCCGCCCCTCACCGCTGACTCCGGGCGCCTTCGGGACTCGGGGAGGCGGGGAAGGCCAGAGCAGCAGCCAGCTCCCTCCGGCAGGGTGGAAGCCCGCCCCCCCCCCCAGCATCGGCGCAGGAAGGCGTCGAACCCCGCTCTCTGCTCCCCTGCGCTGCAGGTTTGCTGCCGGTCCCTCGGCGGCTCCCCTCCACTCTGAAGGGCTCCTGCTGGTGCAAGCCTGCCCAGGCTCCGCAGGTTGCAGGCAGAGGGGAAGCAGAGGAGCAGCTCCTCACGCCGTTCTTCTTAGGGGGAGAGGAGAGAGATGGGGGGTGGAATTTAGGGGGAAATTGAAGAGGTGGGTTTTTGGTTTTGGCATGGGGCGTTCAGTAAAAAGAGGAGGGAAGTCCTCAGATGCTTCCAGGAGACCTGCATCCCTGATTAGGAAGGGAATGGAAAATACAGCTGCTAAAACCAGAGTGCCCTTATATACAGATCAATGGTGCGGCCACATTTGGAGTACTGTGTACCGTTCCAGGCACCATATCTCAAAAAGGACTGGACATTGTCGAAGTGGAGAGAAGGTGCAGACAAGGGCAACGAAGGAGATCAGGGGCCCTTAGGAGGAGAGGCTACAGCATCTGGGGCTTTGGGGTTTTTTGTGGGGTTTTTTTTTAAAGGAAGGTGACTAAGGGGGGGGGAGACATGATAGAGGTCTATAAGGTTATGCATAGTGTGGAGAAAGCAGAGAGAGAGAAATTCTTCTCCCTCAAACATAGCACTAGAAGCAGGGGTCATCCCATGAAATTGATGGCGGGGAAATTAAGGACCAGCAAATGGAAGTATTTTTTTCATACAACGCATAATCAACTTGTGGAATTCTCTGCCACAGGATGTGATGACAGTCAACAACCTCGAAGACTTTAAGAGAGGTTTGGATAACTTCATGGAAGAGAGGTCTATCAACAGGTACTAGTCAGAAAGCTATAAGCCATCTCCAGCCTCAAAGGCAGGATGCCTCTGAGTACCAGTTGCAGGGGAGTAACAGCAAGAGAGAGGGCATGCCTTTGACTCCTGCCTGTAGGCTTCCAGTGGCATCTGGTGGGCCACTGTGGGAAACAGGATGCTGGACTAGATGGGCTTCCTTGGGCCTGATCCAGCAGGGCTGTTCTTATGTTCTTATGGACCAACTTGTCCAGGGCAGCTCAGGAGTTCATAGTGGCCATGATCACTAGGGGCCTATCCCAAGTGG
Source organism: Hemicordylus capensis (assembly GCF_027244095.1). Classification (NCBI taxonomy): domain Eukaryota; kingdom Metazoa; phylum Chordata; class Lepidosauria; order Squamata; family Cordylidae; genus Hemicordylus; species Hemicordylus capensis. Next base: position 5,395,291 of record NC_069669.1, read on the forward strand.
TCTCTGGACCAATTAACGTTGCAGGTCACACACTTGATCTTGTCTTTTACTCTGATCAGGGTGGTGTTCGTGGGTGGGGACTCCTGTGATTTTCCCATTGTCATGGACGGACCACCATCTAGTTAAGGTTAGACTTACAACCACTTTTGACCTGTGCAGGGGTGAGGGACCTATTAGAATGGTCCACCTGAAGAGGTTATTGGACCCAATAGGAATCCGAAAAACCTTGGAGAGATTTAATGTTGGCTCTGCTGGTGATCCTGTTGATGCCCTGGTGGAGAAGTGGAACAACATGCTCATCAGGGCAGTAGACACAATTGCTCCTAAGCGTCCCCTCCGACCCGCTTCAAAATTGACCGGGTCTGGGGGCCCACTGCCTTGGGGGGCCACCCAGAGGCAAGTCACATGACTTGCTCCCCCAGCCACGCACCCGCCCGGGCTTCCTTCAGTTGTATTCATCCTCCGAAACTGATGTGAGTGTTAAGCCCTGGAGCTACCAGAACAGCAGGTCTTTCTCTAGGACCATTCAATGACTTGCATCGTCCACAATTTACAAAACCTTTTAAAAACAATTTAGGATGGTGCTCTATTGTGCCACATAGTTTATATATATACAATTTTACTATACTTTTTGTTACCACTATTTAGCCTCATTGAAGATATCTTTACTTTTTGAGCTGAGCTTCAGTCAGCGGGGCGCCCATTTTAAAATCTTGTCTCTGGGCCCACTCCAACCTTGCTACGCTCCTGATTGACCCCGTGGTATACAGAAGATCTACGGGGGCAGAAGCGGCTTCTATTTATTTATTTAACATATTTTAATACTACCCCAAACTTACATCTCTGGGAGGTTTACAACAAAAAATGACAACAGGGAAATCAAAACATTGGTTAAAATAAATGACAGTAAGAAGTTAAACATTACAACAATTTAAAATTTCAAAACAATATTTTAAAACAAGGTTAAAAATATTAAAATGGTATTTAATTAAAAGCCTGGGAGAACAGATGTTATATTACAGTATATTAAGAAGATTAAGTTGGGAGTGACACTCCGAGGACACTATATTAAGAAGATTACGTTGGGGATGTGCGACACTGGCCTCTTAGGAGCCTCTTAGCACTCCTTGGTTAGATGCTGTTTTCAGTCATTCAGATGATGAGGAGCTAAGTTAATGGCAGTGGCTGTGTGTCCACAGAGCTCCTGGGAAGCTCTCTTCTTGTGACCAACGCAATGCAATCAAGCAGGCCATGCAATTAGTGGCTATTAGGTTGCATTGGGCATTTATGTAATGATCGTCTTGATTTGTTGGGCATCCCATTACAGCTTGTTCTCTGGCTGTCTCAACAATAAGGGATTGGGTTGGGGATGTGCAGACATTTGGTGCCTCTTAGCAGCACATGGTTAGATTCCTGCAGTTCAGTGGCAGTAGTTGTGTCCACAGAGCTCTTAGGAAGCGTTCGGCATCCCCTGGCAGTTCCTTGAGCCCTGTGGAGTGGACATCCTTTCCATCCATAGGGATGGGTGAGGGAGGGTGCAGTGGGGGGGCGGAAGGGCTTTGGCTCCTTTCAGCAGTGTTGCCCTAACTAATTTGGCCTCTGCTAGCTGGGCAAGGTGAATATTAAAATGGTATTTAATTAAAAGCCTGGGTAAACAGATGTTATATTACAGTATATTAAGAAGATTAAGTTGGGGATGTGCGACACTGGCCTCTTAGGAGCCTCTTAGCACCCCTTGGTTAGATGCTGTTTTCAGTCATTCAGATGATGAGGAGTTAAGTTAATGGCAGTGGCTGTGTGTCCACAGAGCTGCAATGCAATCAAGCAGACCATGCAATTAGTGGCTATTAGGTTGCGTTGGGCATTTACTTAATGGTCATCTTGATTTGTTAGACATCCCATTACAGCTTGTTCTCTGGCTGTCTCAACAATAAGGGATTGGGTTGGGGATGTGCAGACATTTGGTGCCTCTTAGCAGCACATGGTTAGATTCCTGCAGTTCAGTGGCAGTGGTTGTGTCCACAGAGCTCTTAGGAAGCTTTCGGCATCCCCTGGCAGTTCCTTGAGCCCTGTGGAGTGGACATCCTTTCCATTCGGAGGGATGGGTGAGGGAAGGAGCAGTTGGGGGGCGGAAGGGCTTTGGCTCTTTCCAGCAGTGCTGCCCTAACTAACGCGGCCTCTGCCAGCTGGGCAAGGTGAAGGCTGCCCTAATCCACTGCGCCTGCTGCCTCTTGCAGTAAAAAGATGCTGAGAGATGCCTGCAATTTCTGGCCATTTTAATGTGAAGGAGCGAAGCACAAGGGCGGTTCCCAGAGGCATGTCCTGCCTCATCCAAGGGGGCCAGTGCAGTGTCAAGTGTAGTTGCCAAGAGGCCATCAATCTGTGCTCAGAGACAACCTTTGTCTCTACAGACACATGGTCTAACCGTGGACAAGGGAATACAGGGCTTACAAGAGAGTCACTCCCAGAAAGCCCTCTTCTTTTAATATATATATATATAAGAACACCAGTGCATTGAACACCAAAACAAGCCTCCCCAATCCCACCCAAATATCTGGTAAAAACTCAGTTTGTAAAATGCTACAACTCAAGAACTTCATTCGTATTAAAATGAATATGAATGGATGAATCTTCCCTTTCTGAGCATACCATGAAGGGGTTCCTAAAGCCAGGTCTCTCCATCAAGTGGAGCCAGTGCAAATCCTCCTTAGGACCAGGAGGAAAGCCGGGGGCGGGGGGGGGGGGGGGGCAGCAGCACCCCAGGGAAAACCGAAAGAGGAAACCTTCAGGGAGGGGGCCTCTCTCTCATTCCTGACTATTAGACTGCCAAGGAGAAAAATCCCCAAAGCGCTTTCCAGAGTAAAAGGAAGGAGAAGATGGAGACTTAAAATCTGGTTGGTTTGCTGAGAAGGCAAAAGGAGACTCCATGGACGGTGTGCTGAGAGGGGTGCTGCTGTGCTTGGGTTGAAGAGGGGCACTTTGTCAAATCCCCCCTGGAACTGGGGAGACTTTCCCAGCTGCCTCTTGGCCCAGTGAACAGCTTCCTTGAGCGAGCTGCCTGATAGCAGATCTGCCCTCTAACAGGAATCAGCGCAAGCCTTTATTTTCCATAGCTGCCTAAGCTGAATGACAAACACGTTTTTGTGCTGGTGCTTTCTGTAAGTGAATGACAGGGGCGTAGGAAGAGACCAGTGATGCCCAAAGACGAGCGTGCTCCTGCTGTTGGCCGCTGGGCTCGTCTCCTCTCCTCTGCCCCAAGGTGCACTGTGATGGCAGCTGGGTGCAGGATGGTGCCCCAATGGGGCAAAATGTAAGAGCCTCCCAGCCACAGAAAAGTGCCGCATCGTGGTCAGGAAAGGGAAGCCAAGGAAGCGGATTGGTTGGAGAGTCTGGCCAGGACGCTTTCCAGTTTAGCCGCTCAACAGCAGCAAAATGCTTCGGTTCAGGCAAATCGCTTTCAAAACATAAACGGCAGGGGGAGCAATCTCCCAGAAACTTAGAACCCGAAATAATAAGCAACTTCTTTATGCCGGATAGATGACGTCATAGCACTATATCGCAGTGGCTAAATTCGAAACAAGACATTAGAAATCTGAAGGTCACCCTGCTGTCCGTGGAGGGGCTGCGGTGTCACAACGCAGGAAGTGTGGAAGCACACTTCAGTGATTCGTCGTGACCCTGTTGCAGGGTGTAATCTGGAAAGTGCCCAGAAGGGTCTCAAAAGCTGGCTCTGCTCAGTCAGACTCTTTGGCTGCACAGTGAGAGCATCAGAGGAGCAGTGCCAGGGGAGGGGGTTTCTTTTGGAGATGGAGTTCCAGAGCATTGACCTTTTGCACCAACTATCCTAATGGGCTTTCCTCTGCTCTATGACCCCTGCCTTGACTCCGCAGGTACTTCCTGAAGTGAGAAGTCCTCTTCCTTTCCTCTTGGAGAGGAGATAGAAACCTAGCTCTCTCTCCCTGCCTATCCATTAGGTAGCTGTTAGACAAGACTAGATCCTTCTGATACAAAATGTACTTCACCAATAAACCTATTCAGTTTAGACTGTACAGCAATCTCCATGTGTGTTACTTAAATAGCTGCAACAACTAAACTCTGCATTCTGTAACTGGAGTGGTAGCTTCCTTGATGCTTTGCTAAATCATCACAAACCCCAACAGTTTCTGTGGGGCAGAGATGACTGGCTGAAAGTATTTCCATCGGGTGCATGAGGAGGACACTGAGCCCAGAGTGAGTGAAGTTAGACTAAAAGGGTCTTTCTTCTAGGGTTGTGCATTTTGTTTTTGTTATTTCCTGTTTTGTTTTTGGCCAGAATCCAAAACACCCCATTTTGTTCTTTGTTTGAAATTGCAATATCTGAATCTGAAATGTTTTGGATTTTAAAAAGCGGCCCTCGGGGAAAACTAGTGGGTGGGGCTGGTAGTGCTCTATGGGTGGAAGCTACCACCCAAATTTCAGAAGAACTGGGCAAAGGGCTGATTTTTGGTGATTTTTGAAGTTTAACATTTTCCCCATAGGGAACAATGGAGGTTTCAGCAAAAGTATAGATTCACGTTGGGGGGGAAAGGAGGTGGCCCAGAGCAGAGTAGAGTGGGTGATAGTGCCCAGTGGGGGCAAGGAAGCTGCCAGAATTATTACAAAGGAATTGGGCAGAAGGCTGATTTTTAAAGATTTAATGGAGTTTACGCATTTTTAAGGTTCTTCCCCATAGAGAATGATGGAAGTTTCAGCAGCCCCATAACTGCACTTGGGGGGCACCGTGGTGGCCCAGAGCGAGTGGTGGTATAGACTCAGAGCACAAAGGGTTCCAACCACCTCCATGGGTTGCTAACCCTTGGGGTACTGGGTTCTGTTTTTTTCTGAGATGTTTTGAGTGTAGATTCTCTGGTAGCATATTATTTCTTGTTTACACAGTCAGACAGGTGTTATTGACTGGTTTGTTTTATCCAGACATCAAGTCCTTCCTAGGACCTAGGATAGCTGAATTTTATTGTCAATTTTGTTGTTGTTGTTATAGATATCGTCACAGAATATAGGCTGTTACCAGTAAAGCTGCTTTTTGTAATTGGCTGATGTTGATTTCTGAGGCCCCCTATGGTGTTGAGGTGCTCTTCAAGGTCTTTTGGAACTGCACCCAGGGCGCCAATTACCACTGGGATTATTTTAGTCTTTTTCTGCCACAGCCTTTCAATTTCAATTTGTAGATCTTTGTATTTTGTGATTTTTTTCTATTTCTTTTTCTTCTATTCTGCTATCCCCTGGTATTGTTATGTCAATTATTTTAACTTGTTTTTCTTTCTTGTTTTTCTTTCTTGACTACAGTTATATCTGGTGTATTGTGTGGCAGATGTTTGTCTGTTTGTAGTCGGAAGTCCCATAATATTTTTACATCTTCATTTTCTTCAACTTTTTCAGTTTTATGGTCCCACCAATTCTTGGCTACAGGTAGCTTGTATTTTTTGCAGATGTTCCAGTGTATCATCCCTGCTACCTTGTCATGCCTTTGTTTGTAGTCAGTCTGTGCGATCTTTTTACAACAGCTGATTAGGTGGTCCACTGTTTCATCTGCTTCTTTACAAAGGCGGCACTTGCTTTTTGTTGTGGATTTTTCCACTTTTGCTCTTATTGCATTTGTTCTTAGTGCCTGTTCTTGTGCAGCCAGTATTAAACCCTCTGTTTCTTTCTTCAAGTTGCCATTCTTAAGCCATTGCCAGGTCTTGGTGATGTCTGATTTTCCACTTATATTGTGCAAATATTGACCACACAGGGGCTTATTTCTCCATTTTTCTGCTCGGTTCTTGACTTGTTCTTTCTTGTAGGCCTGCTTTGTTTCATTGGTGTTGAATAGTTTCTCGTTCTTGACCATTTTAAGTGCATCTTCTTCATTGACCTTTTTATATTCTTCAAGGCCTCTTTTCTCCTCCTCTACTGTTTGATGGACTTGCAGCATCCCTCTTCCACCTGAGTTGTGAGGGAGGTATAGCCTATCCATCACTGCGGGGGTGCAGAGCATAATTGATGGTCATGCTTTTCCTGGTCTTACGATCTAGCGTCTCTAGCTCTGCCTGGGACCAGTCTATTATTACTGCAGTGTATCTGATAACAGGTATAGCCCAGGTGTTTATGGCTTGTATGGTGTTCATATTTATATTTCTGTTTTAATTGTTGTTGGTTTTAATGGTTTCTGTTTTAATTGTAAACCGCCCTGAGCCGTTTCGGAAGGGCGGTATAAAAATCGAGTAAATAAATAAGTAAATAAATAACATACAGTGTTGCCAAGTTCTGCACGGCAGCAGACAGCATTCTCCAGGCCCTGACCACCAACAAGAACTAACTTCTTAAATCATTCAGCCCTACTGCTTTTCAAGTCTGGTGTGTGTGTGTGTGTGTGTGTGTTTTTACATAGCTTATAGCATGTACGCTTCAATATCATCTCATGGATCTTAGCCCTACTATGACTCCGTAGTCACATGCTACTGTTCTACCAATTTTATAGTTCATTTATTGCTCTTTACAGACCTTTGTCGTTTTTAATCTTATAGTCATTTGTTTCATACAGTCTCTATGCAAAGAGGCACAGATTCTATCATTTTTGTCAGCTTGGAACTCCTGAATGCTAAGGATAGATGGAAAGAGCATGGCGGTCTCAGTGGTGTCCCGGAAAAGGAAAGGAAATGTTGGGCTTTGGTGACAAATGGCTCTTATGAGCACCGCTCTCTGCCTGAGAACAACTGCCAAGAACAGCTCTCCTGCTGTTCTTGTGGAGAACTGGTGGTCTATGGGAGGAGAGCGGGTCATGTAGTAGCAAGCATGACTTGTCCCCTTTGCTAAGCAGGGTCCATCTTGGTTTGCATTTGAATGAGATGTGTCAGCATGGCAAGATTTTCCCCTCAGGGGATGTAGGCGCTCTGGGATGAGCACTTGCATCCAGAAGTCCCCAAGTCCACTCTCTGGCAGCATCTCCAAGACAGGGCTGAGAAAGACTCCCGCCTGTAGCCTTGGAGAAGCCGCTGCCAGTCTGTGAAGAGAACACTGAGCTAGATGGACCAGTGGTCAGACTCGGTGTATGGCAGCTTCCTCTGTGCTAGACCAGCTCTTCTGCCTTCCATTACAGTGACTAGGCAGGGCACATGGTGGGGGTGGGTTGGGGGACTGGGGACCCCCCTCCCTCCCTCTCTGCACAGGGCAGGCAGAGATCCAGCAATGCCCAGACCATAGTAAGTAACTCAGAGCAGGCTGGGGCTGGCCTGCTAACTGATAAGCAGCAGGCAGAACTGCCAGGCATCCTCCACCCCACTTACAAGGGGACAAGGGGTCCAGGAATGGCTTGTGGGGCCTCCACAGGAATCGGGGGGGGAGACGCAAGGGCTGCCCCTGCCTCCAACAGCAGGGCCAAAGCCCCACCCTTTGTCCTGGCTGGCACCTTGACCTGGAGCTGCCGGCCTGGGCCCAGGGGATGGCGGAGTGGCCACCAGCAGCAGCAGCACTCTGCCGGTGCTCTCCTCTGCTCCAGAAAACTGCTGTGAAGGATGAATGGCCAAGAGAAGAGCTGGGGAGGGGGAGAGAAGGGCCATGCTAAGCCACACACACACCCCGTGCCTGAGTGCAATGGAGGGAAGCTCCTCAATGCCACCCCCAAGCACCTGCCCCCTCCAAGATGGGGACTCCCCATCCCAAGCAGGGCTTCACACTCAGGGGGCAAGTTCAAGACTGGAGAGGCCCAGCCCTGCTGCAGAGTCTCTGTGTGTAGCTAGAAGGAATATACCTCCCATGGCCAAGCGGGCCCCCAGAAGCTTCTCCCACCATCAGGGCAGGAGAGTCCGGCCTGCCTGCAACCTTGGAGAAGCTGCTGCCAGTCTTGTGCTGGCGGGCAGGAATCGTCCCCTTTGCTAAGCAGGGTCAGCCCTGGCTTCCATTTGGATGGGAGACTGCATGTGTGAGCACTGCAAGATATTCCCCTTGGGATGGGGCTGCTCTGGGAAGAGCAGAAGGGGAGCCATTTTATGTATTTATTTATATCTATGCAAAGCACTTGGGGAACTTGGGTTGAAAAGTGGTACATAACTCTCTGTTGTATTCATAACACCCCACCTTCATCCTTGGCTCAAACCCCCCACCCTGCCATGTGGGGCTCCTTGCTTCGGGGTCCCACAAGCTGCACCCATGCTCTGTGTCCTTGACAACTGGAATGGGGGTCCCCACCCCCACCCTCTTCCATCCTGACCTGCAAAGGAAAGAGGCACCAGAGCAGCATATTCAGGGCCAACAGATTTATTGCAGACGGGGGTGGGGGGTGGAAGGGGGGGTTGTTGGCGAAGAGAGGCGGAGCTGTCCAGCCCAGCGCAGGCGGGGCGCTCTCCTTCCCTTCAGATGTTTCTGGGGTCCGCCAGCACCTGGGCCACTAAATTTAGGAACCTGTCAAGAGGGAGAATAACCTCTCTCTCGATGGCCTCCCCGTTCTGGGTGGAGCTGATCACCTGCAGGCTTGGGAGCAGCATCTGTGGAAAGAAGAGGGACAGCACAGCGTCAGAGGAGGGGGAGTTAGGAACCTCTGCTCCCCCATGAGCCTCTAGGAGCTGGGCCAGAGCAAGGCTGGTGGGGGCTCTGGGACAAAAATTGAAGCCCCCCCCCTAATTTTGGAGCCTGCACCTAAAGGCCTTTGGAGCTCCCGCCCAGAGCCCCATGCTGCAAGTTCAGCATCCTCACCCCCCCAACCCTCCCGCACACACACGGTGCCACACGCAGTATTTTTCACACCTGGGTTCTTGAGGGCACAAACAGCAACGGAACTCACAAGAATGTGAGACTATAAAACAGGTCTATTGATGCAAGTATGGACGAGCAGAAACATTTCAACCACCTATTCCCATCCCACCTATTCCTTCCCCCATCCCCCCTGTCTCTGAGCCAGAAGTCACACTCAACCGCCTAGCCCAGGTCAGAGTCATGCCTGGCCACCTGGCACACCACCACTGGGACAGACTAAGGAAGATTTGGGGGGGCCCCGGAGGTGTGGAGGCCCTGGATGAGGGTCCAGAAGTCCCGGGGTAGAAGCACCTCTGCTGGCAGGTCATAAAGGAGGGTACCTCAAGGGATGGGGCAGGGGGGAGAGGGAGCCACCAGGCTAGAAAGAAGCATCAGGTCTACCATGTTGGGCAGGGAGTGAGAGGATGAGAGAGTTGCGCTACCTAGGTAATTTTGCAGCCTGGAGCTCAAAGCCTTTCCAAAGAATCGCCTTGACATCACAAACTATGCCTTTGAGGTGTCCCTATGTGGCCCTACAGCTGTAGCAAATTTGGTTCGAAGTGGTTCACAAGTTAGCCCACTTGCCCCTCCAAAGGTCACGCTACAGCACCCAGCTACAGCACCCAGGACAGACTCAGGAGGAGCATTTGGGGGTCCCCAGGCTGTGTGGAGGCCCTGGACTTCAAGCCCCGAAATCCAGGGGGAAGAGCCCCCCCACAACCACCAGGAAGAGCACCTGAGACTTGCCTGCTGGCCCAAGATGGAGATCCTGTTGTCGAGGCTGGTGGAGGATCTGGCCAGAGGCATGATGAGCATCACCATCATGGTCGCCATCCTGGGGTGGGGGGGCGAGAGAAAAGAAGGCGGCGCTCAGAGGAGCGGACAAGCTGCTGCCGCCGAGCCGCCTGAGAGAGCCCAGGAGCCGTCGGGGCGGGCGGGAGGCAAGCTCACCTGGGCGCGATGCGGCGGGCAGAGGAACGTGGTCGTCTGTTGCTCTGGCAGCCTTCTTGGCAGTTGGGAGTCCCCGGTGGTGCCGCCGAGGATGGAGCCCGACAGCAGCAGCAGCAGCCCTTTTATCCCGCCGGGGAGGCTCGGCGCCCCGCCTCCTTCGCCACCCCCGCCGCGTCCGTTGGAGGCTGGCGGGAGGGCGGGGAGGGCCAAGCAGGCCGGCGGCAGGATGACGCCCCGCCTCCCGGGAATGTCCCGGCCCGGGAAGGCGTCCGCCTGGCCTGGATCCTCTTCCCACGCCTCGGCCGTCGGCCCCTTCGGGCTTCCCCTAGGCTTGCTGCCACGCTGCGTCTAACAGGCGCCTGCTGCCTGCCATACTCGCGTCAGGAGGGAGGATGAGTGCCGAGCTGGCTTTGGCTGGCCGGCGGGGCATCCAGCACCACCGCTGCAGCCAGTGGCGGGCTGGGACTAAAAATATTGGTTGCCAGGAGACAAAGGGGGCCCACCCACAACTGTAAGGCTATTATTTACTTTTTATAAGAAATAAATAAAATTTTCAAAAATACATAAGTGGGAAAAAAGGTACAATTAGAATTTTTGTGAAATAAATATACTTTTTAGTAATTACAGTGTACATATATTGTACATATTACTGGCAGTATACAGTACAAATTGTTATAATTGAATTTTTAATTTTTTAATTTTTTTAAATAAATGTTGGATATTTTTAAATAGTTTGCTTGTACTGAACATTTTACACATTAACAGGTAGTTCAAAAGCATATTTCATGCAGTCCACTATATTAAGAGCAATCGTTTGAGTTCACTGGATGATTGTGCGAATCTGTCAATAATTGCTTCTGCATCCAATTCATCTAACAATTCCTTTTCAGTGGATAGCAACATGTATGATTCCAAGTTCTCCTCAGACAGTGAATTTCTTAGCCTTGTCTTTATGATCTTTAGCTTTGAAAATGTCCTCTCACATTGGACTTGAGTAACTGATAGTGTGCAGATGACTTTATAAAGTTCATAAAGGTTATCATATGCCTTCTAATGAAGTCTGTTGGATGCCAGGATTTTTAGTACACACGATGGGCAAGTGCTACAAATTTTACACTTGTTGCAACTGGAATCCATATTCTCACCATCATTAAGCAATAGCTTTAATACATCAAAGTTCGAAGCAAAAGAAAACAATTCCAATATTACTTGATCTTTGCTGATTTGTGGAGACAGCTTAATAATACCTTCCAATGCTTCATCTTCAAGGCCCTTCTCTGCAATAGTTTAAACTTTGCTGGGTCCAAGCAAAATAAATCTTTATACAACTTTTTGTTGTATACAAAGCGTGAATCTAGTGACTGGACAATGCAGTCCATTATTAGGTTAAACACATTTACTTGAAAATCAGCTAGAGAATCTGAGGAATTTCCTTCATCATCTATAAGCTCATCTGCCATTCCTTTCTTCTTCCTCTGCCTCTTAACTGGCAATGCTGTTTCCAAAGAGTCAATTTCCAATGTTTGATTTTCATCCATATTCAACAGTGAAATTTTGTCATTACATTTGTTTACAAATTCCAGTGCCTTGCTGTGAATGTTATCAAATGTTCTTATCTGTTCCTTCAACTTTGTTGTAGCTGAATCTACTAAACTCCATGCAGTAAACATATCTAAACTACTTGTCTGTAAATAACTTGATAATGTCTCTGTAGTTTCAGATACATACAAGTAAGTAAATGCTGTTTCATACTTTATTGTTTCATACTTTAGAAGACTTTGAAGTAAAACATTTACTTCTTGTTTTGTTTTTGCATCATACTTGTCTGAATCCGCTGCCCTCCGCCAGGCACCCCCGGCTGGCTGGGCGGAATATTCTTAAATATAAAGTATCCTCGAAAAATTATTTTATTCAAAAAAATTATTAAAATAGTAATATGATATAAATTTTAGTTCCAATACAGTAATATTGGAACTTCTATTATAATTTCAAACTACTAAAAGGTCATTAACATTTTTAACATATTGTCTAATGTTTAAGGGGGGCCACTTCATCATGGGCCCACAGGGCCCACTTGCCATCGGGCAAGCTGACACCCGGGCCTGTCCGCCACTGGCTGTAGCTTGGACGGCAAGGAGGTCGCCCGGCGGGAGTGTGACTCCAGGGAGCAGAGGAAGCCAGCGACCCACCCGCCCCCTGCCCTACCCTGCTGCTGTGGGACCCCTTGCCAGCCACGAACGGGGCTTCTTTTGCCCAGGCTCGTCGTGCGTCAGGCCCTCTGCCAGGGACCCTCCGCCTGCAAGAAGTTGGGGGAGGACAGCCCGACCCTCACCACGATGGGTGGTGCCCAGAGTACAGATGTGAGGAGGGCAGGCAGCGGAGGCGACCACCGCGGGCTTGCTGCGCTGCTGCTGCTGCCTTCAGCGGGGCTGTGGGCTTCCTCCTCCCCTGTTCAGCGCCATCCCTGCCGCAGAGCTGGAAAGCACTCCCTGCATTGAAGGGTGGCTGGTTTCGAGCTGGGCTGCTCCACTTCTCTGGCCCCCGCTCCTGCAGATGCCCGCCTACAAGTCCCATCACCCCTGGCTCTTGGCCCCTGTGCCTGGGGACTGTGGAGCTGCAACCACACACAGAGCATGAATGAGGACTTCTCATCCAGAACTCTGAAGTTTCTTCAGAATCGAGCCACCCTTTCCAAAATGAGGGTGGGGTGGAGGAGAAAGCAAATGCTTAAGCCTCATCATGATGAAAGACAGTTGAGGACACCGGCATTGGCCCCGGATAGTCGGATAGTCGTAGATTCATCGTCTCCCCCTCTGCATATTTGTCACAATGCGAAATACCAAGCCATAGAAGGGCGTTCCCTCTTGCGCGGTGTCATGCCCTTCCCTCCACCGTTCTGGAAGGCAAATACAGGAGGAAGATCCCACTCATGGAAAGGCTTTGTCCCTGTGGCTTTGGGGAAGTGGAAACCATAAGAGCGTGTGCTCTTCTCACGTCCCTTTTATAAAGACAGCCGTGACAAGCTCATATCTCCCCGGCTTCTCAAATACCCTGGTCGCTCTCGTCAGGTCTACACCAAGGTGGTGTTCTCAGATGACAATGGGACCTTCGCGTACAATGCTGCCAGGTTCTGCTGTGGGGCAGCATGCAAGATCCTTCGGGTCCTGGTCACCAGTCAATACCCCTTGCTGTAGATTTTTAACTACAGATCATTTTACCTGATTGTATAATTTTTACTTGCTCCACATGCTAGATTTTATATGTTATCTTAACTGTTTTATATTTTTAGATGCCCTACTTTTAAAGATAGTTGTATACTTACCCTTGTTTTATCTCTTCTCTATTAATCTCCCTAAGCACAATTTTACTCCTGCTTTATCTTATTCTACTAATCACCCCACAGTTTTTAGAGTTGTATATCACTAATAATCATAATGTAATCATAATAATATAGGCTAATTATAGCTATGGATTTGCAGCATTGTAAGCTTTTGGGTTTATAATTATTTTATTTTATTTTTTAATTTCATTGTATCTGTACTATATCCTGTGCTGGTCTTTGACCATAATAAAGATGATTGATTGACACTGACAGTCGGCTCAAAGGCTCAAGAAAGAAGTTCCAGAGCAAAGAGCCCCAGGTGTTGTAGCCTTGCCTCATAAGGAAGGTGCTCCAGGCCCCTGATCATCTTGGCTGCCCTCTTCTGCACCTTTTCCAGTTCTACAATGTCCTTCTGAAGATAGGGTGAGCCAAACTGTACACAGTACTCCAGATGCAGCCGAACCATAGATGTGTATAAGGGCATTATAACATTAGCATTTTTATTTCAATCCCCCCTTCCTAATGATCCCTAGCATGGAATTGGCCTTTTTCACAGCTGCTGCACAGACTCGACACTTTCAATGAGCTGTGTACCATGGCCCCAAGATCTCTCTCCTGGTCAGTCACCGGCAGCTCAGATCCCCTCAGTGTATATGTGAAGTTGGATTTTTTTGCCCCAACATGCATCACTTTACACCTGCTTACATTGAACTGCATTTGCCATTTTGTTGCCCACTCCCTCAGTTGGAAGAAATCTTTTTGGAGCTCCTCACAATGAGCTTCACTACAGCACACATCCTCTAGACGCATTCTTTGCTATTCGGACACACTTATTCCTACACACATGCACCAGGCCTAGTTTTCCTCCCCTGCGCTGGATGACATTCCTGGACAAGGTTTCCAGGACTAATTGCATCCACTAAAATGGTCCTTCTTCTGTTGAACCACAAGAGCTAGTGCTACTGCTTGGAGGTAGAAGGGCCAGCAGCACAGACCTTCTGTTCCAGCCCTACTCCAGCTCAGCACTGTCTACACCAGGGGGTCCCAACAGGGGATCTGAGTCCCTCTGGCAGCACTTGCAGGCCTCCCAGGGGGTTCTCAGAACCCACCTGTCTCCCCACAATTGGCCCCTGACCAATCTCGTCTACATGAATGAGACAAGCTTATTTCAGAGGGAAGTGCCTTCAAAAGGTTTCTTTCAGTGGGAGTACTCACGAGTAACCAAGTCTGGATGTTAGCCAGTGAGTGCAGTAGACCATCAATGTAACATTTATATTTTTGTGCATATTCTCTCCCTCTCTCACAACCTCTCTCTCCCCTTCCAACCCCTCTCCACCCCCTCTCTCTCCCCCATCCTCTCGCTCTCCCTCTCTCTCACCCTCTCTCTGTTCACACAAGTAAATGTGTGTGTGTGTGTGTGTGTGTAGGGGGAGGAGGTTGTTTAGGTTTTGTACTCCTCTAGGGAAAGGAAGTGAACTTGAAAGGCTATTGAACTTTCCTCGTCTGTCCATGATCATGGTTCTCCCTCCCTCCTCCTTCTTGCCAGACACCAGTGTTTTAGGAGCAGCAAATGAGGGCGGGGGGAGATAATGGCTGAAGTGGGAGACTCACTGGCCTCATTCGGAAGACCTCCTCCTCAGTCTCTTCTATCTTCAGAAAAAGATCTAGGGAGATGGGTTTTGGAAAGGGCCCTCCTTTCCCCTCGGGCCCTTTGGTGGTGACTAGTTTCTAGGAGGGCAGAGAACAAACCAAGAAGGCTCTGTCTGTCCTGCCCCAGCCCAGCCTGACTTCCCCCGAAGCAGCCAAGGAGCTGTCCTTCCATCACTTGCATCCATGGATGGAAAACTAACAAGGCTTGACGCACCCTTAATCACATGTACCAGGTCACCTCCCAATTACTGAGGGCTTCTTCCACACAGGAGATAATAAGTGGAAATGTGGCTCCCAGAGCACCAGCTGTTCCTGGAGCTGGGCGGGGTGTGTGCCATTAAGGCCTTTGCCAAGGATGCCTTCTCCTTCTGCAATACAGACAGGTCGCCCTTGCCATGAGTGGCTATGAGGCCATGAGGGTGGGGAGGCGCACCCTGGCACCTGTGGGCATTGGTCTCCTCTTAGCAACACTTGGTTGGAGTCTTGCCATGTTCAGTCATTTAAGCTGAAACCCGCTGGAGGCTCCTCCAATTGACGGCTCCATTTCCATACAAGCACAGGTGTCCACTTGTCGACTAGCAGTCTGTTCTGTCTTCGCCTCAGTCTGCATCCATGTATCCCACTCGTTGGGGATTGCTGCTTTCTGGAATCACCCATACATAGTGTGCAATACATTTTAGGTCTCCCCCGCCAGTCTTTTGACTGCTATCCAAAACTCGTTGGTTGGTGCACTTACTTTTCTGCTCCGAATTCCCACTGCTGAGGCAATATCTGGCCTTGTCACTGTGGCTATGGACAGAAGCTTTCCAATTGCCTTTGGGCATTGATTGTTGGCTAGTAAGAAGGCTCACTGTGAATCTTGCTTCCAGAAATGAGCATCCATTGGTGTACTGACTTCATTGTTGGCATCTGTCAGTCCCAGGCATTCCAGAAGATCCTTGATCTTCTGCTTCTGCTTGAGAAGCAATGTCCCTTTCTCTCCTCTTTCTGTTGGGAAATCTCTCTGGTAAGAGATACCCTTCTATTACAGCAGAGTGCACAGAGGCATAACACAGCGGAGTCTGCACAGCAGCAGAGCAGGGCAGGGGGCGCGTGAGTCGCTGGCCACCTCTGCTCCCCCCAAGTCACGCTCCCGGTGGGGCGACCTCCTTACCGTCCAGGCTGCAGCAGCGGTGGTGCTGGATGCCCCGCCGGCCAGCCAAAGCCAGCGGCACTCAGTCCTGACGCGAGTATGGCAGCAGGCGCCTGCTAGACGCGGCGTGGCAGCAAACCTAGGGGAAGCCCGAAGGGGCCGGCGGCCGAGGCGTGGGAGCAGGATCCAGGCCAGGCGGACGCCTTCCCGGGCCGGGACATTCCCGGGAGGCGGGGCGTCATCCTGCCGCCGGCCTGCTTGGCCCTCCCCGCCCTCCCGCCAGCCTCCAACGGACGCGGCGGGGGTGGCGAAGGAGGCGGGGCGCCGAGCCTCCCCGGCGGGATAAAAGGGCTGCTGCTGCTGCTGTCGGGCTCCATCCTCGGCGGCACCACCGGGGACTCCCAACTGCCAAGAAGGCTGCCAGAGCAACCGACGACCACGTGGCCCTCCGGAGCAGCAGCTCTGCCCTCCCGCCCAGGTGAGCTCTGTCCGCCCGCACGCCCGCCCTCCCCGACGGCTCCTGGGCTCTCTCGGGCGGCTCAGTTTCCTCGGCAGCGGCAGCTTGTCGGCTCCTCTGAGCGCCGGCTTCTTTGCTCTCGCCCCCCACCACAGGATGGCGACCATGATGGTGATGTTCATCAGGCCTCTGGCCAGTTCCTCCACCAGCCTCAACAACAGCATCTCCAACTTGATCCAGCAGGCAAGTCTCAGGTGGGGGGGAGGGGCGCCCCCACCCCCCTGGTGGTTGGGGGGGAGGGGCGCTCTTCGCCCTGGATTTGGGGGCTTGAAGTCCAGGGCCTCCACACAGCCTGGGGACCCCAAATGCTCCTCCTGGGTCTCTCCTGGGTGCTGTAGCTGCTGCTGGCCCGGCCAGCTGAGTGTGACTGTGACCTGTGTCGGGAGCAGCGGGGAGCCGGGAAAGAAAGAAGCGGGGTGGGAATATGTTACGGTGCGTGTTGGAACTCTCGGCCGCGCTCCTCGCAGGCGCCCCGACCCGCTGACCTTCGGCCCCTCTTCTCTCTTTCCTTGCAGCTGCTGCTCGGGGAAGGTGGCGGCATGTTGGTGGACCTCCCAGCCGTACCACTGGACTACCTCGCCTGGGACAGGTTTACGGAGGACATCGGGGAGACGCTCTCCGAGAAATACAGATGAGCCCCCCCGCACCCGCCCACCGCCCTCCGGGCTGCTGGCTCCCCGCCGCTCCCGGGAGTCGCCGCTGCCGTCGGGGTGCCGCCGCGCGCTTTGCGCTCTTGTGCGGTGAAACTGACAGCGAGCAGCAATAAAGAGCCTGAACCGCTCTCCGAGCCTTCCTTCTTCCGTTCCTTGGTCCCGGGATCAGCGCACTAGTCTCCGAGTCCGCGGAGCCCCTCTGTGGGGCTGGGGGGTGGGGGTGGGACAGGCCCTACAGGTGCTGCACGCTGTCGAGGGAGGGCGGGGCGGGGGGCTCTCCCAAGGGAGTTTTGCGAGGGAGGGCCCCCTTGCAAAAGAGTGGCAGGACCCGTCCCGCCTCGACCCTCTTCAGAGCAGCAGCCTAGCGTGCCCCGCAAGCCTCCTTCCCAGGGCCCCGTCCCAAAAGGAAGAGGAGGGGGGTGGCTAGCTACCTTTGAGCCCCTTTCAAGGGTTAGTGC
The DNA here is from genome assembly GCF_027244095.1 of Hemicordylus capensis. Taxonomy (NCBI): domain Eukaryota; kingdom Metazoa; phylum Chordata; class Lepidosauria; order Squamata; family Cordylidae; genus Hemicordylus; species Hemicordylus capensis. The sequence goes on from NC_069669.1 coordinate 5,412,719, forward strand.
TGCTGCTGGTTGGAGCAAGTGCAGGTGGGGGAGAAGGCGGAGCATGGACCGGGAGGAGGCTTAAAGAGGAGCCTGGGGAGGGGGCCAACGCCATAGGAAGATAAGCAGCTGCCTTCTACCGAGTCAGACCATCTAGCTCTGTATTGTCTACCCAGACTGGCAGCGACTTCTCCAAGGTGGCAGGCAGGAGTCTCTTTCAGATAGAGACGCTGCCAGGGAGGGAGCTTGGTCTGCATGCAAGTATGCAGGTGCTCTTCCCAGAGGGGCCCCATCCCCTGAGGGGAATATCTTACCGTGCTCACACCTGTATTTCTCCCATTCAAATGTGAGCCAGGGTGGACCCTGCTTAGCAAAGGGGGCAATTCATGCTTGCTACTACAGGACCAACTCTCCTCCCTTAACATGAGAAGCTGCCGCCATATACCGAGTCAGACCCTTGGTCCATCTAGCTCTGTATTGTCTACTCAGATTGGCAGCAGCTTCTTCAAGGTGGCAGGCAGGAGTCTCTCTCAGCCCCATCTTGGAGATGCTGCCAGGGAGGGAACTTGGGACTAGGGTGGTCCCCCTCGCTGATGCACACACACCCTTCACAATATATAGTCATGCGACTTGCCTCATGTGACTTGCCTCTGGGGGGCCCCTCGAGCCGTGGGTGCCCCGAGGCAGCCGCCTCCCCTTGCTTAATGGTAGTTATGCCCCTGCTTGGGACCTTCTGCATGCAAGCAGGTAGTTGCTCTTCCCAGAGGGCTCCGTCCCCCAGGGAAATGTCTTACAGCACTCACACATGTAGCCTCCCATTCATATGCAAACCCGGGTGGACCCTGCTTAGCAAAGGGGCAATTCATGCTTCCTTCCTACCACGAGCAGAGAAGCCCCCACCTTATGCCTTGACAAGCGCGCCACACACACACACACACACACACACACACACACACACACACACACACAGAGTTGTCTGCCCCTGGAGGGGGAGTGAGTGAGTGAAATGTTAGAGGTTGTTGATTTTTACCCACAGTAGGTAAAACAGCAGAGCACTAAGGAATGAGCACACACTCCAGTTACAGAGTAGGTAGCAGAGGATGGTTTGGATATTGCAGCTGTTTAGAGAAACACATGGAGATCCTTGTATGACTAAACACTAAATATTTATTGGTTAAATACACTTGGATAGGAAAGACCTATATCTACATAATGGATAGGTAAGGAGAGAGAGATGTTTCCATCTCATTTCTAGGAGGAAAGGAAGGATTGTGACTCAGCACAGGAAGTGCTGCAGAGTCCGTTCAGGGGTCATAGAGTAGGGACAGATAGGGAGACCCTGACTCACTGTCTCTACTCCCAATGCCCCTAGTGGTCATTCGGACAGTTGGTGCAAAAGGTCGATGCACTGGAAGTTCATCTCCAAGTCCAGTGTGGCCAGGACCTAATGGGTACTTATGAGTCAAATGGGCCGTAACCCAAAATCTGGCTTTAAAAAAGCCAAATCTGGCAACAGAGTCTCCAACATGAAAGTGGGGCTGCCTGTCCCACGCAAAGGGGGGGGAGGTGGCGTCCCTTCCAGGCGAGACAGTCGCTCTTCTGTGCCAGTGCAGCCAGGTAGGGAAGAGACTCCTGCAGCCTCCCAGGAGCTGGGCCAACCCCTTGGCTTCCGTCCTGGCCAGGAAGTGGGCTGAGCAAGACCATGTCTACAGGGGGTTATAGAGACCTCTGCCTTCAGATTTCAGCTGGCCTGGCACTGGCCTCCCTCCCCACCCCAGACCTTCCTGCCACATGTTCTCCAGCATGTTATATTTGGAAGATGAGGAGGAGGCGGCAGGAAGAGAAAACTAGCCTGGAAAATGGACTGGATGGTAGGGATGTGCAAAATCAATTTGTACAAAATAATTGATGTACAAAATCAATTTGTACCTGAATCTAGCTGATTCAGGTGATCTAGAGACAAAGCAAATCACCTCTGTGGTCCATTGGCTAGATTTGGGTACAAATCAAATCATGCCTGATTAGATTTGAATCGATTCGAGATTTGCATCTGTCCTATTAATTCCCCCAGATTCCCAGCTTTCATTTAATTTCCCCCCAGATTCCCAGCTTTCATAATGCTGAACAACTGTGCCCTAGAACAGTTGGTCATGGAACCAAGTGAGGGAAGGTGGTCTTGAACAGAATCCTTCGGCCCCTCTTCTCTCTTTCCTTGCAGCCGCTGCTGGGGGAGGCGGCGGCATGTTGGTGGAGCTGGCACCTACCTCCAAGCCGAACCACTGAGCTTCCTCGCCTGGGACAGGTTTATGGAGGACATCGGGGAGGTGCTCTCCGAGAAATACAGATGAGCCCCCCCGCACCCGCCCACCGCCCGCCGGGCTGCTGGCTCCCCGCCGCTCCCGGGAGTCGCCGCTGCCGTCGGGGTGCCGCCGCGCGCTTTGCGCTCTTGTGCTGTGAAACTGACAGCGGGCAGCAATAAAGTGCCTGAACCGCTCTCCGAGCCTTCCTTCTTCCGTTCCTTGGTCCCGTGATCAGCGCACTAGTCTCCGAGTCCGCGGAGCCCCTCTGTGGGGCTGGGGGGCTGGGGGGTGGGGGTGGGACAGGCCCTACAGGTGCTGCACGCTGTCGAGGAAGGGCGGGGCGGGGGGCTCTCCCAAGGGAGTTTTGCGAGGGAGGGCCCCCTCGCAAAAGAGTGGCAGGACCCGTCCCGCCTCGACCCTCTTCAGAGCAGCAGCCTAGCGTGCCCCGCAAGCCTCCTTCCCAGGGCCCCGTCCCAAAAGGAAGAGGAGGGGGGTGGCTAGCTACCTTTGAGCCCCTTTCAAGGGCAGGCAGTGCTGCTGCTAGTTGGAGCAAGTGCAGGTGGGGGAGAAGGCGGAGCATGGACTGGGAGGAGGCTTAAAGAGGAGCCTGGGGAGGGGGCCGCCAGCCTCCATAGGAACATAAGCAGCTGCTATATACCGAGTCAGACTCTGAAGTAACTGCCATGTACTCGGTGGAATTGCTTCTGAATAAAGATGTGGAGGATCAGGCTGTTCTGGTTGTGTTTCTCGCTGGACCCCCAGTTGGACTCCCTCATCTTAGGGGAATGTTGTGTCATGTTGTAGACACCAAGGATCATCAGGAGGACCCTAGTTCTGGCTTCTTGTGGCATGGGGACACGCCTTCCCCTGTGGCTGCCGAGTTGAGCTACAGCCAGGCCTCTTGGGGGGACGTGACTGAGGTGGCAGCAGCAGCAGCAGCAGCCACAGTGCAAATCAAATCTTTATTGTTACTGTCATTCGACCAGCAATACACAAACTACAAAAGCTTTACATAAAGCGAACTTGGTCAAATAAAGTAAGAAACTGTTGAAACATACAACAGAAACTGTTGAAACATACAACAGAACCATAACACCTGAGTCCATCCATTACATAAAACAGAGGGCTCCATGCATTAGAATCATCTAAAATTTAACCCTATATCTTGCTTCTCCACATTTCTTATCCTAGTCTTACTAGCCAGAAAACAATACTTCGCCATGTTGTAAGATACTACATCCCAATGGTCTGTCAAAAGTAATTCCAGATAGAACTGCTCAGAACAACTGGGCTATGCTGTTAAAAAAGGACTTAGATCTCTCTCCCACAAAGTTCGATAAAACTGACAACTCAAGATAACCTGGGCTGTTGACACCAATTCCGCAGAACCACAAGGGCAGACACGCTCCTTGCAGGGGATCTTACCGTATCTCCCCTCCTGGACAGCCGCTCCTAAGGCATTACGCCGGGCCAGCATCAGAGCCCTCCAGAAACTAGGTACTAATATTTTATGAAGGTCTCTTGCTGGGCCAAAGGGTTCTGGAGGAACTGAAACCCACATTAATGTATTGGGACAGGTTCTGAGAAGAAATTCAAATATGAAGATTGCTCTACAGCTTAAAGTAAAGTGTGCCGTCAAGTTGATTTCGACTCCTGGCACCCACAGAGCCCTCTGGTTGTCTTTGGTAGAATACAGGAAGGGTTGACCATGGCCTCCTCTCACACAGTGTGAGATGATGCCTTCAAGCATCTTCCTAAATCGCTGCTGCCTGATATAGGTGTTTCCCATCGTCTGGGAAACATAGTCTGGGAAACATCCCAGTGGGGATTCGAAGCGGCAACCTTCTGCTTGTTAGTCGAGTGTTTCCCTGCTGTGCCACAGCGTTAGTCAAGTATTCTTGTTGGCCACTGGACTGTATAGAAGGAAGGGTGTCCACTGCAGACCAGAGAATAATGCGAGGAGGGGGGGCAGTTTCCTGAGGCTGAAACACTATTTATTGCCTAGAAATATGTCTGCAGTAATAGAGAGGAAACTGGGCCAGAAGCCATGTACCTGTCTGTGGCAGCAGCCTCAACCTGGCAAGAGCCCTGGAAGGGGTGAGCAGAGCCTGCCTGGTTTAGCAGAGAAGGGCAGAAAAGCAGGCGGCTGCTCAGACTCTTGAAGGGGTAGGTGGGTTACAGGATAGGTGGAAACCCCAACACGACTGGATTGCTAGCAAAAATACAGAATTGTGAAGGATAAAAGTAACTGGGAAGAATAAAACACATGAGCTTGAGATGGGTAGTTTAAAGCACTGCAACCTTCGATTCCCTGTTGGTGCTGGAATGACAACTCACAGCATCATCAGACTCACAGTTGTGGTTCAGTGGATGGAGAGTCAAGGTTACCTGCCCCTGGTCCAAGGGTGATAGGAGTCAAGGAGGTGGGGTTTCTGTGGGAAAGAATACTCTGCACTCTTTGGAATAGGAGAGAATATTTTGGCGGATTATTCTAGGGAGGGGACCTGGAACCTAGATGCTCTTCCCAGAGTGGCTCCATCTCCTAAGGGGAATATTTTACAGTGCTAACTCACTGAGTCTCCCATTCATATGCAACCAGGGTGGACCCTACTTAGCTAAGGGGACAAGTCATGCTAGCTACCACAAGACCAGCTCTCTTTCAATTGATCAATTTACTTGAAAATTGGAATTTAGTTGGATTTTCTTTGTGGTTTTTTTTAGAAAATATTTTAAAGGATTTCACACACACACACACACACACACACACACACACACACACACACACCAGGACAGTCAGAATTCTGAAATTATCCGGGAGAGAGGCAGAAGCGTGGGTTGTGTCGTCCTCCAGGCCCTTTCCGCGCCGAGGGGACCAGTTCGAAGGGGCCAAGGGCTCCGAGGCTGGCCAGGCTTGTAGGCCGACTCCCCTCCCCGCCTGACCCCAGCGGCAGCAGTTTGGGACAAAGCAATTGCTCTGCAAGGGAAAGGGGGCGTGATGTGGCCCTATGCCTTTTCCTTCTCTGTACACACAGGCTGTGTAGCCTATTGCACGACATTTAGAAGCCTACACAGACTGGGGGGGAGATCCCCTCAGAACTGAACTCCTGATACACTCTTGCAAAACAATGTTTAGTCTTTGGTGAAGACTCTGTGGAGAGTAACAGTGGGGTTTGCGGGAAGCATCTCTGGTGGAAATGGGGTTCTGGGCTTGAGAGGTGCCTGGCAAAAACCTGACTTTTCTCGTTCTTACCAGCCACTTCTTTACGCCATCTAACATAATATAATTTGTGCATGGCTTCAGTTTTTGAAATACACAAATGTTCTTTTAGAACTACTCCATTTGCTTGTTTGAAACTGAATGTTTTGTGTCTGGTTACATCTTTCGAAAAGCCCAGAGAGCAAAAGGGGAACTGTTCTGCCTACAACTCAGGCAAAGGGGCATGTTTTTAAAGTTGTGGTGCTCTAGTCTGATATTAAGCAGGGGGAAGTGTTTGTCCCTTTTCAGCCCAGTATAGCATGTCTTCAGTGGCTATTGCTGCTGTCTCCATCTTCCCCCCTGCCACCCCAAGCCCCACTGTAAGCTCTTTGGGGCAAGGAACAATTTTCTCATACTTTGTGAACATTGCTTTCAGAGCATTCTTGTGTGTAGAAAACCGGGATATAAACACATTTTTATTATAAACCGATAACTTCCAGAAGTTCTTAGCAGTGGAAACGGCAGCTCAAGCATCTCTTCATGACAGATATGCGGGGCGTTAAAATGGAGGATCAATATCAGCTGAGATGGCCTCAAAAACAGTACAAGAGCTGTTGCTGAAGCAATATTTATTCCAATTTAGAGGACACATCTTTTTCAAGGAATCTCTTCACTTGACTGCCTGAGAGAAATGTGTCAAGAACACATCTCTCTCAGGCAGTCGAGTGAAAACAACCCTTGGAAAATATATACTATCGAAACACATCAAAATAAATGTCTTCAGATGCAGGGGTCCCCCTGTTCCCTTGTGGAGTGGGTAGATTGGGCAAAAGAGCCTGCCAGTATCTGTGGGAGCTCTTTTTCTCCTCAGCTGCCCCCAAGTCCTTCCAGTCAGGCTGCTGTAGGGTTGCCCACTCCAAACTGGGGTCTCTAGGAATGGGTACTGTGGAGAAATATTGGAGAAAATAATATCTCCAGGAACGATTTCTTGTCAGAAAGAGTTGCTAACTCTGGTGTGTGCCTTGTAGGTAGGGGAGCTTGGAGAGAAATGAATGGACACTGGAGAAATATTGAAGGGAATAGGCACCCTGAGCAGTATTGAACTGTGGGCGTGGGGTATAAATATTTCAAATAATAAGAATAAAATAATAACAACATCTCCAGGAACGATTCCTGTCAGAAAGAGTTGCTAACTCGGGCCAGTCATGGCCTGAGAATTGCAGATTGAAAGAGGTGAAACTTGGTTCAGTTTGGGGGGGGGGCGGTAAAAGCGGGAAAGGCCATTAGAGTTGGGCATTCCCCCTCCCCCCACCCATTTCCCCTCAGCAGCCCTCTTTTTTCTTTAACGGCTCTGTCAAGTCTCCGCGCGCAAACTTTGGTCGGTCGTTGATTGGCTGGCTGCTGGTTATGCCACTCCAGGACTAGACAGCACGAGCCTGCTTGCTCGCCGTTGATTGGCCAGCTTCTGGCTCCGCCCAGGCAACTGGACAATTTCTGCTTGTCTCCTCGCATTTTGAATTTAGGCGCCTGACGTGGAGGGAGGCTCGAGGGAGAGGGCCTCAGTGTCGCCTCAAGGCGCGAGCAGGGACGCCGGCAGGGGTGGAAAGCCAAGGCGGGCCGCTAGCCCAAGGCCCCTCCGTTGCAATGTATTGCGCCCCCCCCACACACACACTCTCAGTGGCATGCCTTCTTTTTCTCACTCTCGTTTCAGCCTCGCGAAGCAGCACTGAGAGAACGAGCAAGGAGCCCCACGAGAGTCGCGCATGCTGGAAGGGGGATTGTTGAGAGGATTTCTAGAGCTCCCCACACAGCTCTGAGAGGCAGCTTCCCCTGGGAGATAGGGGCTGCCTCAAAAGAGCACCTTGGTGCTTCAGTGGCAACGTGGTAGCCTGTAAATGTACCCCCAACCCTGTGAGGAGGCTCCTTTGTCTGGACGGTGGTGGCTCCTTAAAAGAGCCTTTAAATTGTTAATAGCAATTCTGTGGCTGGCCTTGGGTGTTTCCAGGGTTTTATTATGGATAGCTTCCCACTCCCATTATCTCTGTATGCTGCTTGGAATATTGTTTAAATACAAACTTATAATATTTGTAAAAAGTAAAACTAAAATAGGCTTTAAATAGGATAAAATCAAATCAGCAGAGAATAAAATCCTGAATAGGATAAAATATAAAAAATAGTGAGCTTGTGCAGTATAATAAAGGAAATATAGGTTATTAATATAACAGGGAAAGTTAACAGAAAAGTGAAGCATTCTAAAAGCAGGTTAGGTATTTTAGAACAATTAGTGTATTAAAATAATATTCAAAGTAGCATATAGAAATAATGAAAAAAGTATATCCATAATAAAAGCCTGAAACCCCAGAAAGCACAGAATTTATTCCTCAAAGCAGTCCCTAAGATGGCTTGGCTGTAGCCCCTCACAGCCAGATTGGATGCCCTGACACACATTGCTCAGAGCAGCCCACAAAGGAGCTAGAACATGACTTGCTTATATGGACTCCATGTTTTTGCTTTGAATAACCCTTAATTTAGCTAGAGAATAGCTTTCTCATTCTAGACTGTATCGCATTGTTCTACATGGCCTCACTAAGTAGCAGTGTGCCTTTCTCCTAGATCTTACACTTTCCCTCTAAGGATCCCCTCATTTAGCTGGTGAGTGTTGATGTACAAACCTTTCTGTGTTTACTTTTCATGCTCTGAATATTGGTGAGATGGCATATCTGACTTGCACAGATGATCAGCTTGGTCTGCCCTGCTGATGGAGGAAGCAAGGATAGTGGAAATGCAGCATCCTTGACCTCTTCAAGCAGTGTGGTGTGCTGACCAGGCTTGGCTGGCTGAAGGGACATGGTGATAAGGCAAGGGAACAAGTCCTGAAGGATTAAGATTTGAGGTTTGGTTCTCCTTCTTTATTTATGACATTTATATGCTGCTCTGTCCAAACAGGTCTCAGTGTCTCAATCGTGGATCGGGCTCCTTGATGAACAAAGATGTTCTTCAATAAACCATTCAAAAGAAAGTAAAGAGTAAAGGTCTTAAAACTTATGAAGCTTTTTTTGTTGTTGTTTAGGAGGAAAAGGGGAGAAAAGACAAAGCAGTACAGAAGGAGGAAGAAAAACAAGCAGAAACGAGAAACAAGAGGAATAAAAAAGGAAGAAATAGGAGGAGGGATTGATTTTAAAGATGCTTGACAGAAGAATCAGGCAGGTTCTGCTTCTACAAACTAGAAGGCTTAATTGCTGACTTCCTCTCTGCCATGCATAACTCCTGAGTTCCTGGAGCCTGGCTTGATTGTGCTGGACTCAAGGTACTTAAGAACCTATGAAAATGTGGGAACATGTCCTTGGTGGCCATACACGTGGGAGACTCTAACAGGGCTGGTGTGTGGCTATCTACTGCAGGACTTCACGTCTTGGCCCTGGGGAGACCTACAATTGTGGGAGCGTGGCCTCTTTTTGATTATTACTATTATTACATTTCTAGCCCGCTCTTCTTCCCAGGAGCTCTTCTAGCCCGCTCTTCTTCCCAGGGTCCTCCAGAAGCCCTTCTAAAGATGGGAAAGTGTCAAGCTCTGGAAAGTGACGAGGCTTTTTTCCTTTCTTTAGAAGGCAACGGGGGAGCAAGGACAGAAGAAAGAGGTGCAGAAGGAGGAAGAGGAACAAGCAGGAAGGCGCCAGCGGAGGAGACGTGAAAAGAAGCAGGAGGAGACCGGCTCTCCAGGAGCTTAGCAGAAGAAACGGGCAGGCTGTGCTTCCACCGGGCGGACGGCTTCATTTCGCTCCCTCTCTCGGCCACTGATCACTCTGCGTGGGGCTGCAGCTGGCCTTGCAGCGTGGCATTCCTGGTGCTGGACTTCATGTCTTTGCACTCAGGAGCCCTGACAGGGGTGGGAGTGCGGCCTTCTCAGGCCGCCCTGAATCTCTCTGCACCGAGTCCCTTGCCATTGGGTGGGAGGTGGCTTGCTCCTGCTGGACCTGAAGTATGTGCGCTGAGCCGCCCCTGGATGGGACTGGGGGTATTGCTTTTTCGCGCCACTGCTTTCTGTATGTGCGCTGAGCTGCCCCTGGGTAGGCTGGCCTGGGGGTGTTGCTTCCTCGCGCCGAGCCTTAGAGGTATGTGCGCTGAGCCGCCCCTGGTCGGGGCTGGGGGCGTTAGCTTTCTCACGCCGAGCTTGATGCCATGTGCGCTGAGCCTGCCCCTGGCTGGGCTCAGCTTGGGGGTGTTGCTTCCTCTCGCGCCGAGCCTTCGGGTATGTGCGCTGAGCCGCCCCGGGCTGGGGCTGGGAGCGTTGCTTTGTGCTGCCAGGCCTTATGTCTCTGCACTGAGCCGCCCCAGTGAGGGCTGGGGGCGTTGCTTCCTCTCGCCACGAGCTTCACGTCTTTGCTCTGAGAAGCCCCTCATTTGGCCAGGGGGTGGCTCTCTCCAAGCCTTGCTGCCTGACTTTGCCCTTCATGCTCCCAGTGGTGTTGAGCTGGCCACTCCGGCCTGCCCACGGAGCAAGCTCGGGACGGTAGAAGTGTGGCCTCCCGGACCTCTTCCAGCAGCAGCAGCAGCCTCTGCTGGCTGAAGGCACACGCCTGACGCTTGGTGTGCTCACGCTCCTCCTTGGCTTGGGCTCTTGCGTGAGCAGGGCTGCTCCTCAAGAAGGCCTTCTGAAGAGGGAAAAGAGTCAAGAGCTGCGAGAAGCTGATCTCTTGCCTTGGGAGGCAAAGGAGAGAAAGGGCAGAAGAAAGAAGTGCCGCAGGCTGGCGAAAGAGAAGCCGCAAGGAGCAACAGGAGGAGACCTGGACGGGGAAGAAGGAGGCGGAGAAGACTGGCTCTCAAGCAGCTTCACAGAAGGAAGAAGGGGGAGCTTCCGCTCCCACCAGCTGGAGGGCCTCATTGCTGCCCTTCTCTCTGCTCCGTCTCCCTGAGTAGCCACTGGTTTGGGAGGGGCGTGGACAGAACAGGATGGACTCGGTGTCCATCCGCTCAGTGGCCCTTTCTTGAACTGGGCTGCGGCTTTCTTGTGCTGGACTTCATGTCTCTGCACTTGGGGAGCCCTACAAATAGTGAGAGGGTGGCCCTCATAGGGGCCATCCAAGGGGCAGCCCCTATTTCAGCTGAGGTGTGGCTTTCTCGGGCTGGACTTTATGTCTTTGCACTGGGGAACCCTACGACTGTGGGAGCGTGGCCTTCTTGGTGTCTGTATACTGGAGAAGCCCGGATTGGTCTGGGGAGTGGCCTTCTCGTGCTGGACTTTACGTCTTTGCACTGGGGAGCCCTACAAATAGTGAGAGGGTGGCCCTCATAGGTGCCATCCAAGGGGCAGCCCCTATTTCAGCTGAGGTGTGGCTTTCTCGGGCTGGACTTTATGTCTTTGCACTGGGGAGCCCTACGACTGTGGGAAGTGTCTGTATACTGGAGAACTCCTGATTTGTCTGGGGGCGTGTTTCTCGTGCTGGACTTCACGTCTCTGCACTGGGGAGCCCTACAAATAGTGAGAGGGTGGCCCTTGTAGGGGCCGTACACGGAGCAGCCCCCATTTCGGCTGAGGTGTGGCTTTCTCGTGCTGGACTTTATGTCTTTGCACTGGGGAGCCCTACGACTGTGGGAAGTGTCTGTATACTGGAGAAGCCCGGATTGGTCTGGGGAGTGGCCTTCTCGTGCTGGACTTCACGTCTCTGCACTGGGGAGCCCTACAAATAGTGAGAGGGTGGCCCTCGTAGGGGCCGTACACGGAGCAGCCCCCATTTCGGCTGAGGTGTGGCTTTCTCGTGCTGGACTTCACGTCTTTGCACTGCGGAGCCCTACAATTGTGGGAGCGTGGCCTCTTTTTGATTATTATTATTTTGACATTTCTAGCCCGCTCTTCTTCCCAGGAGCCCAAAGCGGTGTACTGCATACTTGTTTCCCCCCCTCCCACAACAACCCTGTGAGTAGGTTAGGCTGAGAGAGAAGCGACTGGCCCAGAGTCACCCAGCTAGTAGCATGGCTGAATGGGGATTTGGACTCGAGTCTCCCCGGTCCTAGTAAACTAGGGAACCCCTGATTTGGCTGTGGTGCCGGTTTCACGTGCTGGACTTCACGTCTTTGCACTGGGGAGCCCTACAATGGTAAGAGTATGGCCATCGTAGTGGCTGTATACTGGGGACCCCCGATTTGGCTGGGGAGCGGCTTTCTCATGCTGGACTTCACGTCCTGGCCCTGGGGAGCCCCGAAAGAGGTGGGAGTATGTCCTCCCCAGACGAGCCTGAGTGTCTGTATGCTGCGTGGCTGCTCATTTATCCGCAGGGTGCCGTTCCTCGCTGCGTGACTTTGCCCTTCATCTTGCAAGTGGTGATGAGTTGGCATCTCCCAACTGCCCCGTCCCTAGTCTTCAGCTTGGCGCGCCCTGCCCACGGAGAAAGCCAGGGACGGTGGAAGTGCGGCATCCATGACCTCTTCAAGCAGCGTGGTGTGCCGAGGAGCGGGCCCTGCTGGCTGGCTGAAGAAGGCACACGGTGAGTGGTCTCCGGTCGGGCCGGAGACGCGGCCCGAAGCCTTGCGCTTTGAGGTCTCCTTCTCCTTGGCTTTTGCTCTTGGATGGACAGGGCTCCCGGGTCCTCCAGAAGCCCTTCTAAAGAGGGGAAAGTGTCAAGCTCTGGAAAGTGACGAGGCTTTTTCCCTTTCTTTAGAAGGCAACGGGGGAGCAAGGACAGAAGAAAGAGGTGCAGGAGGAGGAAGAGGAACAAGCAGGAAGGCGCCAGCGGAGGAGACGTGAAAAGAAGCAGGAGGAGACCGGCTCTCCAGGAGCTTAGCAGAAGAAACGGGCAGGCTGTGCTTCCACCGGGCGGACGGCTTCATTTCGCTCCCTCTCTGGGCCACTGATCACTCTGCGTGGGGCTGCAGCTGGCCCTGCAGCGTGGCATTCCTGGTGCTGGACTTCATGTCTTTGCACTCAGGAGCCCTGACAGGGGTGGGAGTGCGGCCTTCTCAGGCCGCCCTGAATCTCTCTGCACCGAGTCCCTTGCCATTGGGTGGGAGGTGGCTTGCTCCTGCTGGACCTGAAGTATGTGTGCTGAGCCGCCCCTGGATGGGACTGGGGGTATTGCTTTTTCGCGCCACTGCTTTCTGTATGTGCGCTGAGCTGCCCCTGGGTAGGCTGGCCTGGGGGTGTTGCTTCCTCGCGCCGAGCCTTAGAGGTATGTGCGCTGAGCCGCCCCTGGTCGGGGCTGGGGGCGTTAGCTTTCTCACGCCGAGCTTGATGCCATGTGCGCTGAGCCTGCCCCTGGCTGGGCTCAGCTTGGGGGTGTTGCTTCCTCTCGCGCCGAGCCTTCGGGTATGTGCGCTGAGCCGCCCCGGGCTGGGGCTGGGAGCGTTGCTTTGTGCTGCCAGGCCTTATGTCTCTGCACTGAGCCGCCCCAGTGAGGGCTGGGGGCGTTGCTTCCTCTCGCCACGAGCTTCACGTCTTTGCTCTGAGAAGCCCCTCATTTGGCCAGGGGGTGGCTCTCTCCAAGCCTTGCTGCCTGACTTTGCCCTTCATGCTCCCAGTGGTGTTGAGCTGGCCACTCCGGCCTGCCCACGGAGCAAGCTCGGGACGGTAGAAGTGTGGCCTCCCGGACCTCTTCCAGCAGCAGCAGCAGCCTCTGCTGGCTGAAGGCACACGCCTGACGCTTGGTGTGCTCACGCTCCTCCTTGGCTTGGGCTCTTGCGTGAGCAGGGCTGCTCCTCAAGAAGGCCTTCTGAAGAGGGAAAAGAGTCAAGAGCTGCGAGAAGCTGATCTCTTGCCTTGGGAGGCAAAGGAGAGAAAGGGCAGAAGAAAGAAGTGCCGCAGGCTGGCGAAAGAGAAGCCGCAAGGAGCAACAGGAGGAGACCTGGACGGGGAAGAAGGAGGCGGAGAAGACTGGCTCTCAAGCAGCTTCACAGAAGGAAGAAGGGGGAGATTCCGCTCCCACCAGCTGGAGGGCCTCATTGCTGCCCTTCTCTCTGCTCTGTCTCCCTGAGTGGAGGATGATTTACCTGGAGCCTGGCTGCTTCAGGAGGCTTGGGATGTCCCTGCCCTGAGTAGCCACTGGTTTGGGAGGGGCGTGGACAGAACAGGATGGACTCGGTGTCCATCCGCTCAGTGGCCCTTTCTTGAACTGGGCTGCGGCTTTCTCGTGCTGGACTTCATGTCTCTGCACTTGGGGAGCCCTACAAATAGTGAGAGGGTGGCCCTCATAGGGGCCATCCAAGGGGCAGCCCCTATTTCAGCTGAGGTGTGGCTTTCTCGGGCTGGACTTTATGTCTTTGCACTGGGGAGCCCTACGACTGTGGGAGCGTGGCCTTCTTGGTGTCTGTATACTGGAGAAGCCCGGATTGGTCTGGGGAGTGGCCTTCTCGTGCTGGACTTTACGTCTTTGCACTGGGGAGCCCTACAAATAGTGAGAGGGTGGCCCTCATAGGTGCCATCCAAGGGGCAGCCCCTATTTCAGCTGAGGTGTGGCTTTCTCGGGCTGGACTTTATGTCTTTGCACTGGGGAGCCCTACGACTGTGGGAAGTGTCTGTATACTGGAGAAGCCCGGATTGGTCTGGGGAGTGGCCTTCTCGTGCTGGACTTCACGTCTCTGCACTGGGGAGCCCTTCAAATAGTGAGAGGGTGGCCCTTGTAGGGGCCGTACACGGAGCAGCCCCCATTTCGGCTGAGGTGTGGCTTTCTCGTGCTGGACTTTATGTCTTTGCACTGGGGAGCCCTACGACTGGGAAGTGTCTGTATACTGGAGAAGCCCGGATTGGTCTGGGGAGTGGCCTTCTCGTGCTGGACTTCACGTCTCTGCACTGGGGAGCCCTACAAATAGTGAGAGGGTGGCCCTCGTAGGGGCCGTACACGGAGCAGACCCCATTTCGGCTGAGGTGTGGCTTTCTCGTGCTGGACTTCACGTCTTTGCACTGCGGAGCCCTACAATTGTGGGAGCGTGGCCTCTTTTTGATTATTATTATTTTGACATTTCTAGCCTGCTCTTCTTCCCAGGAGCCCAAAGCGGTGTACTGCATACTTGTTTCCCCCCCGTCCCACAACAACCCTGTGAGTAGGTTAGGCTGAGAGAGAAGCGACTGGCCCAGAGTCACCCAGCTAGTAGCATGGCTGAATGGGGATTTGGACTCGAGTCTCCCCGGTCCTAGTAAACTAGGGAACCCCTGATTTGGCTGTGGTGCCGGTTTCACGTGCTGGACTTCACGTCTTTGCACTGGGGAGCCCTACAATGGTAAGAGTATGGCCATCGTAGTGGCTGTATACTGGGGACCCTCGATTTGGCCGGAGAGCGGCTTTCTCATGCTGGACTTCACGTCCTGGCCCTGGGGAGCCCCAAAAGAGGTGGGAGTATGTCCTCCCCAGACGAGCCTGAGTGTCTGTATGCTGCGTGGCTGCTCATTTATCCGCAGGGTGCCGTTCCTCGCTGCGTGACTTTGCCCTTCATCTTGCAAGTGGTGATGAGTTGGCATCTCCCAACTGCCCCGTCCCTAGTCTTCAGCTTGGCGCGCCCTGCCCACGGAGAAAGCCAGGGACGGTGGAAGTGCGGCATCCATGACCCCTTCAAGCAGCGTGGTGTGCCGAGGAGCGGGCCCTGCTGGCTGGCTGAAGAAGGCACACGGTGAGTGGTCTCCGGTCGGGCCGGGAGACGCGGCCCGAAGCCTTGCGCTTTGAGGTCTCCTTCTCCTTGGCTTGGGCTCTTGGATGGACAGGGCTCCCGGGTCAAAGTAGCATATAGAAATAATGAAAAAAGTATATCCATAATAAAAGCCTGAAACCCCAGAAAGCACAGAATTTATTCCTCAAAGCAGTCCCTAAGATGGCTTGGCTGTAGCCCCTCACAGCCAGATTGGATGCCCTGACACACATTGCTCAGAGCAGCCCACAAAGGAGCTAGAACATGACTTGCTTATATGGACTCCATGTTTTTGCTTTGAATAACCCTTAATTTAGCTAGAGAATAGCTTTCTCATTCTAGACTGTATCGCATTGTTCTACATGGCCTCACTAAGTAGCAGTGTGCCTTTCTCCTAGATCTTACACTTTCCCTCTAAGGATCCCCTCATTTAGCTGGTGAGTGTTGATGTACAAACCTTTCTGTGTTTACTTTTCATGCTCTGAATATTGGTGAGATGGCATATCTGACTTGCACAGATGATCAGCTTGGTCTGCCCTGCTGATGGAGGAAGCAAGGATAGTGGAAATGCAGCATCCTTGACCTCTTCAAGCAGTGTGGTGTGCTGACCAGGCTTGGCTGGCTGAAGGGACATGGTGATAAGGCAAGGGAACAAGTCCTGAAGGATTAAGATTTGAGGTTTGGTTCTCCTTCTTTATTTATGACATTTATATGCTGCTCTGTCCAAACAGGTCTCAGTGTCTCAATCGTGGATCGGGCTCCTTGATGAACAAAGATGTTCTTCAATAAACCATTCAAAAGAAAGTAAAGAGTAAAGGTCTTAAAACTTATGAAGCTTTTTTTGTTGTTGTTTAGGAGGAAAAGGGGAGAAAAGACAAAGCAGTACAGAAGGAGGAAGAAAAACAAGCAGAAACGAGAAACAAGAGGAATAAAAAAGGAAGAAATAGGAGGAGGGATTGATTTTAAAGATGCTTGACAGAAGAATCAGGCAGGTTCTGCTTCTACAAACTAGAAGGCTTAATTGCTGACTTCCTCTCTGCCATGCATAACTCCTGAGTTCCTGGAGCCTGGCTTGATTGTGCTGGACTCAAGGTACTTAAGAACCTATGAAAATGTGGGAACATGTCCTTGGTGGCCATACACGTGGGAGACTCTAACAGGGCTGGTGTGTGGCTATCTACTGCAGGACTTCACGTCTTGGCCCTGGGGAGACCTACAATTGTGGGAGCGTGGCCTCTTTTTGATTATTACTATTATTACATTTCTAGCCCGCTCTTCTTCCCAGGAGCTCTTCTAGCCCGCTCTTCTTCCCAGGGTCCTCCAGAAGCCCTTCTAAAGATGGGAAAGTGTCAAGCTCTGGAAAGTGACGAGGCTTTTTTCCTTTCTTTAGAAGGCAACGGGGGAGCAAGGACAGAAGAAAGAGGTGCAGAAGGAGGAAGAGGAACAAGCAGGAAGGCGCCAGCGGAGGAGACGTGAAAAGAAGCAGGAGGAGACCGGCTCTCCAGGAGCTTAGCAGAAGAAACGGGCAGGCTGTGCTTCCACCGGGCGGACGGCTTCATTTCGCTCCCTCTCTCGGCCACTGATCACTCTGCGTGGGGCTGCAGCTGGCCTTGCAGCGTGGCATTCCTGGTGCTGGACTTCATGTCTTTGCACTCAGGAGCCCTGACAGGGGTGGGAGTGCGGCCTTCTCAGGCCGCCCTGAATCTCTCTGCACCGAGTCCCTTGCCATTGGGTGGGAGGTGGCTTGCTCCTGCTGGACCTGAAGTATGTGCGCTGAGCCGCCCCTGGATGGGACTGGGGGTATTGCTTTTTCGCGCCACTGCTTTCTGTATGTGCGCTGAGCTGCCCCTGGGTAGGCTGGCCTGGGGGTGTTGCTTCCTCGCGCCGAGCCTTAGAGGTATGTGCGCTGAGCCGCCCCTGGTCGGGGCTGGGGGCGTTAGCTTTCTCACGCCGAGCTTGATGCCATGTGCGCTGAGCCTGCCCCTGGCTGGGCTCAGCTTGGGGGTGTTGCTTCCTCTCGCGCCGAGCCTTCGGGTATGTGCGCTGAGCCGCCCCGGGCTGGGGCTGGGAGCGTTGCTTTGTGCTGCCAGGCCTTATGTCTCTGCACTGAGCCGCCCCAGTGAGGGCTGGGGGCGTTGCTTCCTCTCGCCACGAGCTTCACGTCTTTGCTCTGAGAAGCCCCTCATTTGGCCAGGGGGTGGCTCTCTCCAAGCCTTGCTGCCTGACTTTGCCCTTCATGCTCCCAGTGGTGTTGAGCTGGCCACTCCGGCCTGCCCACGGAGCAAGCTCGGGACGGTAGAAGTGTGGCCTCCCGGACCTCTTCCAGCAGCAGCAGCAGCCTCTGCTGGCTGAAGGCACACGCCTGACGCTTGGTGTGCTCACGCTCCTCCTTGGCTTGGGCTCTTGCGTGAGCAGGGCTGCTCCTCAAGAAGGCCTTCTGAAGAGGGAAAAGAGTCAAGAGCTGCGAGAAGCTGATCTCTTGCCTTGGGAGGCAAAGGAGAGAAAGGGCAGAAGAAAGAAGTGCCGCAGGCTGGCGAAAGAGAAGCCGCAAGGAGCAACAGGAGGAGACCTGGACGGGGAAGAAGGAGGCGGAGAAGACTGGCTCTCAAGCAGCTTCACAGAAGGAAGAAGGGGGAGCTTCCGCTCCCACCAGCTGGAGGGCCTCATTGCTGCCCTTCTCTCTGCTCCGTCTCCCTGAGTAGCCACTGGTTTGGGAGGGGCGTGGACAGAACAGGATGGACTCGGTGTCCATCCGCTCAGTGGCCCTTTCTTGAACTGGGCTGCGGCTTTCTTGTGCTGGACTTCATGTCTCTGCACTTGGGGAGCCCTACAAATAGTGAGAGGGTGGCCCTCATAGGGGCCATCCAAGGGGCAGCCCCTATTTCAGCTGAGGTGTGGCTTTCTCGGGCTGGACTTTATGTCTTTGCACTGGGGAACCCTACGACTGTGGGAGCGTGGCCTTCTTGGTGTCTGTATACTGGAGAAGCCCGGATTGGTCTGGGGAGTGGCCTTCTCGTGCTGGACTTTACGTCTTTGCACTGGGGAGCCCTACAAATAGTGAGAGGGTGGCCCTCATAGGTGCCATCCAAGGGGCAGCCCCTATTTCAGCTGAGGTGTGGCTTTCTCGGGCTGGACTTTATGTCTTTGCACTGGGGAGCCCTACGACTGTGGGAAGTGTCTGTATACTGGAGAACTCCTGATTTGTCTGGGGGCGTGTTTCTCGTGCTGGACTTCACGTCTCTGCACTGGGGAGCCCTACAAATAGTGAGAGGGTGGCCCTTGTAGGGGCCGTACACGGAGCAGCCCCCATTTCGGCTGAGGTGTGGCTTTCTCGTGCTGGACTTTATGTCTTTGCACTGGGGAGCCCTACGACTGTGGGAAGTGTCTGTATACTGGAGAAGCCCGGATTGGTCTGGGGAGTGGCCTTCTCGTGCTGGACTTCACGTCTCTGCACTGGGGAGCCCTACAAATAGTGAGAGGGTGGCCCTCGTAGGGGCCGTACACGGAGCAGCCCCCATTTCGGCTGAGGTGTGGCTTTCTCGTGCTGGACTTCACGTCTTTGCACTGCGGAGCCCTACAATTGTGGGAGCGTGGCCTCTTTTTGATTATTATTATTTTGACATTTCTAGCCCGCTCTTCTTCCCAGGAGCCCAAAGCGGTGTACTGCATACTTGTTTCCCCCCCTCCCACAACAACCCTGTGAGTAGGTTAGGCTGAGAGAGAAGCGACTGGCCCAGAGTCACCCAGCTAGTAGCATGGCTGAATGGGGATTTGGACTCGAGTCTCCCCGGTCCTAGTAAACTAGGGAACCCCTGATTTGGCTGTGGTGCCGGTTTCACGTGCTGGACTTCACGTCTTTGCACTGGGGAGCCCTACAATGGTAAGAGTATGGCCATCGTAGTGGCTGTATACTGGGGACCCCCGATTTGGCTGGGGAGCGGCTTTCTCATGCTGGACTTCACGTCCTGGCCCTGGGGAGCCCCGAAAGAGGTGGGAGTATGTCCTCCCCAGACGAGCCTGAGTGTCTGTATGCTGCGTGGCTGCTCATTTATCCGCAGGGTGCCGTTCCTCGCTGCGTGACTTTGCCCTTCATCTTGCAAGTGGTGATGAGTTGGCATCTCCCAACTGCCCCGTCCCTAGTCTTCAGCTTGGCGCGCCCTGCCCACGGAGAAAGCCAGGGACGGTGGAAGTGCGGCATCCATGACCTCTTCAAGCAGCGTGGTGTGCCGAGGAGCGGGCCCTGCTGGCTGGCTGAAGAAGGCACACGGTGAGTGGTCTCCGGTCGGGCCGGAGACGCGGCCCGAAGCCTTGCGCTTTGAGGTCTCCTTCTCCTTGGCTTTTGCTCTTGGATGGACAGGGCTCCCGGGTCCTCCAGAAGCCCTTCTAAAGAGGGGAAAGTGTCAAGCTCTGGAAAGTGACGAGGCTTTTTCCCTTTCTTTAGAAGGCAACGGGGGAGCAAGGACAGAAGAAAGAGGTGCAGGAGGAGGAAGAGGAACAAGCAGGAAGGCGCCAGCGGAGGAGACGTGAAAAGAAGCAGGAGGAGACCGGCTCTCCAGGAGCTTAGCAGAAGAAACGGGCAGGCTGTGCTTCCACCGGGCGGACGGCTTCATTTCGCTCCCTCTCTGGGCCACTGATCACTCTGCGTGGGGCTGCAGCTGGCCCTGCAGCGTGGCATTCCTGGTGCTGGACTTCATGTCTTTGCACTCAGGAGCCCTGACAGGGGTGGGAGTGCGGCCTTCTCAGGCCGCCCTGAATCTCTCTGCACCGAGTCCCTTGCCATTGGGTGGGAGGTGGCTTGCTCCTGCTGGACCTGAAGTATGTGTGCTGAGCCGCCCCTGGATGGGACTGGGGGTATTGCTTTTTCGCGCCACTGCTTTCTGTATGTGCGCTGAGCTGCCCCTGGGTAGGCTGGCCTGGGGGTGTTGCTTCCTCGCGCCGAGCCTTAGAGGTATGTGCGCTGAGCCGCCCCTGGTCGGGGCTGGGGGCGTTAGCTTTCTCACGCCGAGCTTGATGCCATGTGCGCTGAGCCTGCCCCTGGCTGGGCTCAGCTTGGGGGTGTTGCTTCCTCTCGCGCCGAGCCTTCGGGTATGTGCGCTGAGCCGCCCCGGGCTGGGGCTGGGAGCGTTGCTTTGTGCTGCCAGGCCTTATGTCTCTGCACTGAGCCGCCCCAGTGAGGGCTGGGGGCGTTGCTTCCTCTCGCCACGAGCTTCACGTCTTTGCTCTGAGAAGCCCCTCATTTGGCCAGGGGGTGGCTCTCTCCAAGCCTTGCTGCCTGACTTTGCCCTTCATGCTCCCAGTGGTGTTGAGCTGGCCACTCCGGCCTGCCCACGGAGCAAGCTCGGGACGGTAGAAGTGTGGCCTCCCGGACCTCTTCCAGCAGCAGCAGCAGCCTCTGCTGGCTGAAGGCACACGCCTGACGCTTGGTGTGCTCACGCTCCTCCTTGGCTTGGGCTCTTGCGTGAGCAGGGCTGCTCCTCAAGAAGGCCTTCTGAAGAAGGAAAAGAGTCAAGAGCTGCGAGAAGCTGATCTCTTGCCTTGGGAGGCAAAGGAGAGAAAGGGCAGAAGAAAGAAGTGCCGCAGGCTGGCGAAAGAGAAGCCGCAAGGAGCAACAGGAGGAGACCTGGACGGGGAAGAAGGAGGCGGAGAAGACTGGCTCTCAAGCAGCTTCACAGAAGGAAGAAGGGGGAGATTCCGCTCCCACCAGCTGGAGGGCCTCATTGCTGCCCTTCTCTCTGCTCTGTCTCCCTGAGTGGAGGATGATTTACCTGGAGCCTGGCTGCTTCAGGAGGCTTGGGATGTCCCTGCCCTGAGTAGCCACTGGTTTGGGAGGGGCGTGGACAGAACAGGATGGACTCGGTGTCCATCCGCTCAGTGGCCCTTTCTTGAACTGGGCTGCGGCTTTCTCGTGCTGGACTTCATGTCTCTGCACTTGGGGAGCCCTACAAATAGTGAGAGGGTGGCCCTCATAGGGGCCATCCAAGGGGCAGCCCCTATTTCAGCTGAGGTGTGGCTTTCTCGGGCTGGACTTTATGTCTTTGCACTGGGGAGCCCTACGACTGGGAGCGTGGCCTTCTTGGTGTCTGTATACTGGAGAAGCCCGGATTGGTCTGGGGAGTGGCCTTCTTGTGCTGGACTTTACGTCTTTGCACTGGGGAGCCCTACAAATAGTGAGAGGGTGGCCCTCATAATGGCCATCCAAGGGGCAGCCCCTATTTCAGCTGAGGTGTGGCTTTCTCGTGCTGGACTTTACGTCTTTGCACTGGGGAGCCCTACAAATAGTGAGAGGGTGGCCCTCATAGGGGCCGTCCAAGGGGCAGCCCCTATTTCAGCTGAGGTGTGGCTTTCTCGGGCTGGACTTTATGTCTTTGCACTGGGGAGCCCTACGACTGTGGGAAGTGTCTGTATACTGGAGAACTCCTGATTTGTCTGGGGGCGTGTTTCTCATGCTGGACTTCACGTCTCTGCACTGGGGAGCCCTACAAATAGTGAGAGGGTGGCCCTCGTAGGGGCCGTACACGGAGCAGCCCCCATTTCGGCTGAGGTGTGGCTTTCTCGTGCTGGACTTAACGTCTTTGCACTGGGGAGCCCTACAAATAGTGAGAGGGTGGCCCTCATAGGGGCCATCCAAGGGGCAGCCCCTATTTCAGCTGAGGTGTGGCTTTCTCGGGCTGGACTTTATGTCTTTGCACTGGGGAGCCCTACAACTGTGGGAGCATGGCCTTCTTGGTGTCTGTATACTGGAGAAGCCCGGATTTGTCTGGGGGGCGTGTTTCTCATGCTGGACTTCACGTCTTTGCACTGTCTGTCTTAGTGGCCATACAGTGGGTTTCAGGTATCACTTTTTCCAATTGGATTTTACATTTTTTCTTTGTATTTTACATTTCAATGTCTGGGGGAGCTTCAATCCTGGTTATATGACTTTGCTCTTCTTTTTCTGAATGGTGATGAAGTGGTACCTCCGGCCTTGCGTGGTACGACAGTAGGGGTGCGACATTTCTGACCTCTTCAAGCGGTGTGGTATGCTGAGCACGCTCTGCTGGCTGAAAGCACACGGTGAGTGGACTGATCAGACCAGGAGATGTGTCGTGAAACCTCAAGCTTTGTGGTCTCATTCCCTTTGGCTTGGGCTCTTGCATGAACATAGATTGTCCTCAACATGCCCTTCTTAAGAGAGAAAAGAGTAAAGAACAAGCTTTTGTCTTTGTTTAGAAGACAAAGGGGAGGGGGACAATAAAGTGTGGAAATCTGGGCTTAGGCACATCGGGTAGGCAGAAAAGAACACAAGTGGGTAAGGATAAGGAGGATAAAGATTCTGAACCTTTTTGGTTCTCCGTGTTTTTAAAAGAGAATAGGAGAAAGATTGAAGGAAGAACTGCAGAACAAGGAGAAAGAACATCAGAAAGTCCCAACAGGAGCCCTGAAGACTAACTGGAGAAGTGGGAGGAGAAGACCGGATAACAAGAAGCAGGAGAGAAGAAACAGGCAGGCTCCCTCCTCGGAGCTGACTGCCTCCTTCACGACTGAGTAGCAATTCTGTCACATAGAAATATCCCCACATTGCTGTGAGCCTGTTTCAACCCAAGATGGCGACCACCTCCAAAGGACTTCACTTTTTGGTGGCGTCTAAATATTGGCACAGCCCTGTGAAGCTGCTTGGCCTGTCCGCTGGTGGGGGTCTCAAAAGAGCGGCATGCTTGAGGGGCAGTTTTCTGGCAGTTCAGTCTTCATGCCTGACCCTGTGTCTCGGCTGCTTCCTGCTCTGAGAAATCCCCAAGGTACTTGGAGTGTGGTTTTCTTCATTCCTGGCTTGATATCTCTGCTTCAGATTGCTCAGAGCCTCCACTGAGATGTCTGGAGAGCCACTGGCCTTGGGTGTGTCCAGGGTTTTATCCTAGATGGCTTCTCTGCCCCCCATTATTTCTGTGTGCTGCTTGCAATATTGTTTAAATACAAACTTAAAATATGTTAGAAACTAAAACAAAAATAGCTGTTGCATAGGATAACATCTAAAAGGATAGGATCAAACCTAAAAAGAATAAACAAGTGTAGTATAATATAAGTAGGATAACATCTAAAAGATTAGGATAAAATCTAAAAAGGTTCAACAAGTGTAGTATAATATAAGACATACAGATCTATTAACTTAATTAGGAAGGCTAATAGGAACTAAAATGAAGCATTTTCAACGTAGATTAGATATTCTAGACCAACTAGTGTATTAAAATAATATTCAAAGCAGCATATGGGAATGGTGAGAAAAAGCACTTTGCTACTGAAAGTCTGAAAGGCCAGAACCCATCCACCACTCGCTCATGTAGCTCTTCCGTGGCTCCGAGTCTCTTCCTGCTAGCATCTTACAGACTATTCCCCCTTTGATGCAAAGATGGGTGCTTGGGCAATTTGATGTAGAAATAAAGATCAATATTGTCTTTGTGTAGCTTTGCTTACTGACAGGCTTATAGGATGCTGAAGAGGGTATTTCTGTCAAGCACCCAGAACTGATTCTTATTTCAAGTTGTTTTAACCTGTGTTTTTTTGTAAATGGCCCAGAGCCATGAGGTTTGCTAAATAAAAAACTCTCCGTATTGTCTGCTAGAATCAAAGATTGCCATAGTTTGTTGAAAGAGTTGTGGCATTCAAGAAGTACTGTTGTCCTGGGCTAGAGTTGGTGCAGCTCTTGCTGGAGAAACTGAGGCTGAGATCCTGCTTGATGAAGAACAGATGCTCATGAAATAAAGGCGAGGAGGGTCTGGCGTGAGATACTTTCTTGGAAACAGAGGACATTTTGAAAAATGGCACTGCTGGGATCAAATGCAGACTGTTAGGAAAGAGACCTCTCCCCCGCCTAATGGTTAAATTGGGTTAAATGAATGATTTTGGTCAAAACAAGTTCAGTCCCAGTTTGCCCAGAGCACAAGAGGAATAGACTGGACCATATAATTACATCTCTTCCTCCATTTTTTGCTCTCTCTGCAGCCTGGACCTAAAGGCCTTTGTCTCTCCTCCACTCCTGCCCGTTAAGCGTCACTCACCCCACACACGCTATTTTTAACATGTGGGTTGAGGGTACAAACAGCAACTGGACCAACAAGAATATAGAACAGGTATATTTATGCATGAGCAGAAACAGTTGAAACACTCAAGGTATTCCCATCCCACATCATGCTTTCCCCACTCTTCTGTCTCTAAAGCATCTGGCACTGGCCACAATCACATTCGTAGTAGGGGCCAGTGGCAACCACTCCACCCAGGACAGACTCAAGAGGATTTGGGGGGGCCCGGGGTGGGTGGAGGCCCTGGTGTCTGGCCTCAGAGTCCAGGGTCAGAGTGCCCCTGGGTGCAATTTTGAAAGAGTAACATGCCAAGCAGGAGGACAGGCCCTTTTCTCCTGTCATCTTTGTGGGGAATGTCTCCAGTGCTCTCTTTCCAAAGGCAATTGACCTCCCAACCACACAAGGTGCTTCTCGTAGATGCAGTAACTGTGGTCCTTCTTCAAGGCACACTCTGCCATGCTTTGAGGGTCGAGTTATACCTGCCTCGTATCACTCCATATCCCCACCAGTAAAATCTTTGTCGCTGGGGTTGCCACCTTCCAGACCTGCCCTGGAAGTTCCAGGAACTGACCTCCATCTCCAGGTAACTTGAAGGCAACCCTTGAGATTGAGAAGGAAGGCGAGCAGGGGCCGTCCCACATCGTGACTCGCCACCCCGACCCAGCAACCCCCGGGAGAGGCAGAAGCGTGGGTCGTGTCCTCCTCCAGGCCCTTTCCGCGCCGAGGGGGCCGAGGCTGGCCAGGCTTGTAGGCCGACTCCCCTCCCCTCCCCTGACCCCACCCGCAGCCCAAAGAGACGCCAGAGAGCCGCGCATCAGAGGCCAACAAGTTTATTGCAGCCGACTGGGAGGCGCATTGCTGCGGCTGCTGCTGGTGTGCGGAGAGGGAGGGAAGGGAGGCCTCGGTGTCCGGCGCGGCGCTCTCCTTCCGCTTAGCGGTGCCTAGTGGTCAGCTCTAGGCTCAGACGCCTGAGGAACGCGTCGCAGGAGAGCTGCAGCTCGGGGATGATGGGACCTCCGTTGTCGAGGGCGATGTTCATCCGGAGGACTTGGCGCGGTGACTGCGGAGGGAGGAGGAAGAGCGTCAGAGGCGGGGGATCACCGGGACGCATCTCCGCCCTACGGGGCCAGCACAGCAGGACGGCCACGAATGCCTCGCCCCGCGCCGTCCAGGCTTGGCCCCAGAGCGACTGCCGGACTGTCTGCTGGGGGGGGGGGAGGCCAGGCAGGCAGGCAGCGAAGGCGGACAAGGGAGCGTCGTCCGGCCAGACGGAGCCAGCAGCAGCAGGACGGCCAGGAACACCGCCCCCGCCCCGCGCCGTCCGGGGAGCCCAGGAGGAGGGACAGTGCAGAGGGCAGCGCTTGGCCCCGGGAGGGAGAGAGGCGACTCACCCCAAAGTTGGTCGGGTCCACTCGCAGCGGGCTGAGCATGTCGGCAGCGATCAGGGACATCTTGGCAGTTGGTCTCAGACTCCGATGCCGAGCGAGCCCCACCAGCAGCCCTTATATCTGGGCTGGGAGGCCCCGCCTCGATCGCCGCTCCTCCTTCGGCCGGAGGCGCCCCGCCCATCCCTGCTGCCTCCGGGCGTCTGCTGCGGGAGGCGGGGAGGGCGAGAGCAGCAGCCCGCTCCCTCCGGCAGGCTGGAAGGCCGGCCCCCGCAGGATCGGCGCAGGAAGGCGTCGAACGATGTTCTCCGCTCCCCTGCTCTGCAGGTTTGCTGCTGGTCCCTCTGCTCCGAAGGGCTCCTCCTGTCCTGCTGCAGGGATGGGCTTTGGCCCCGCAGAGCCATGCGGGGGAGGGGGCTGCGCACGCTACTCTGCAGATCTCACTTTAGGTTAGAACACTGCAAGCAGTGGCAAGGCGTTCCTCTGGCCATTTGGAAGGGCCACTCTCTGGCTGGCTTTCTGCTGTAGAGTTGGGCAACCTCAACCTATTGCAAGGTTGTAATACTCAGAGTTGCAATACTGTGCACTCTTTACAGGAGAGAATATTTTGGAGGATTATTCTACCCATTCTGTTAAATGTATTGGAGAATATTCTTGCCAGGCCTTTCTTCATACTCCAGTAAAAACTTGCTGACTGACAAGCAGGCCTGTTTATCCCCCACCCACTGCTTTCTTTCTTTCTTTCTTTCTTTCTTTCTTTCTTTCTTTCTTTCTTTCTTTCTTTCTTTCTTTTTTGGGGGGGGTGTGTGTAATCTCTACAACTGCATCACAGGAAAGGGTGGAAATGATTGTTTAGGTTTTGAACTCCTTCAGCCAGAGGAAATGAACTTGAAATGTGATTGAGCTTTCCTAATCTGTCCCTGATCTCCCTTTTCCCCTTGCCAGAAATCAATGTATTAGGAACAGCGAATGAGAGAGAAAGGGAGCAGGATAGGTTTTCTGGCAGGCCCCATGCAGAAGGCCTCCAAGGTCCCTTCCATATTCAGAACAAAACAAAACTCTAAAGATGAGTAATGGAGAAGACCTTACTTTTTCCTCATCACTGAATTATAGAAGGGCTGAGATCAAACTGAAAAGGCTCTGTCCTTAAAGACAGTCAAGGAGTTTCATTCCATCACTTGCACCCATGGAGATCAACAAGGCTTGAAGCAAATTTAAAGACAGGTACTGGGTCCTCTAAGTATTTAGGGCTTTTTTCTCACAGGCAGAAAGAAAGTTAAAATGTGACTCCCACAGTATCAGCTGTCCCTACAGGCAGGGGGTGGCTGTGTCCCATTAAGGGGAATGATGCCTTCTCCTGCAATGCAATCAAGCAGACCATACAATTAGTGGCTATTAGGTTGCGTTGTGGATTTATTGAATGATACACTTTATTTGTTGGACATCCCATTACAACTTGTTCTCTGGCTGGCTCAATAAAAATTTATGGGGTTGGAGATGTGCAGACAGTTGGTGCCTCTTAGCAGCACATGGTTAGATTCCTGCAATTCAGTGGCAGTGGTTGTGTCCACAGAACTCTTAGGAAGCTTTTGGCATCCCCTGGCAGATCCTTGAGCCCTGTGGAGTGGACATCCTTTCCATCCAGAGGGATCGGTGAGGGAAGGAGCAGTATGGGGGCGGAAGGGCTCTGGCTCTTTCCAGCAGTGCTGCCCTAACTAACGCGGCCTCTGCCAGCTGGGCAAGGTGAAGGCTGCCCTAATCCACTGCGCCTGCTGCCTCTTGCAGTAAAAAGATGCTGAGAGATGCCTGCAATTTCTGGCCATTTTCATGTGAAGGAGCGAAGCACAAGGGCGGTTCCCAGAGGCATGTCCTGCCTCATCCAAGGGGGCCAGTGCAGTGTCAAGTCTCAGCCTTGCCTCTGACCAGTGGGCTGGAGAAGCACCCCTCCCTCATAGCCCCCCTGCAGTCTAAGAATGCTAAGGCCTAACCCGCAGTGGGCCTGCCTCCAGAGTCCAGACCATGCGCATGAAAGTCCTCTGCACACTAGCCAAGTGTTAAGTGTGAAGGGCTTCCTTCTGTCCCCAGAAATGCCGGCCCAGGCACCGCTGTCTTCTCCTTCCTGGGGGCACGTGGGGACACCTGCCCCAGTTTGCTCTAGCAGGGCAAATTCCTGCCAAAGCAGAGGTGTAGCTATACCTGGAGCCTCTTTGAAGGGGAGGAGAATGTCCCTGGTCAGATCCCTGAAGGAGTGGGGTTTCTGGCTCCTTCTGCTGCAGCCATCCCAAGGGGGCTGCAAGTGGCTGAGCAGAACGCCTGAGGGCGCACGCTGTCAGCGCAGGGGATTCAGGCCCCAAGAGGGAGCAGAGGCGTATCTAGGGAAAATAGTGCCTAGGGCAAGCACTGAAATTGAGCCCCCTGTCCAAACACCTGACACCCATCTTTCAGATAACTTTACCATAGTATCTGCTGAAAAATACAAGTCAGGCTCGTTAATCTTTTAATATTTCAATAACTATTTAGCAGTGGATGTAGCCAGACCAAGAATTGCTGGAAAACTACAAATTTTAGTATGCTGGGGCTCATGAGATATCCAAATACTCTGGGGAGGTGTACTTGGAAAACTAAACAGAAGTGCCTGTCTAATTCTCTACTATGCATTGTAGCATCACTATTACATAAGTTTTAAAAATAAATGGAGAATTTGTCTTTCCCCAGATACTCTGAAAATAATTAAAGGATATGCAGAATAAACTGTGTCACTGCTTGGAATATATTCTAGTATTTCAGAAAGACAGTTAAAATGAGAGAAAGAGAGCAAGAAACTTCCAGTGGGCCTTAATACTAAGGATTTAACACTGATTCAAAGACAAACTCACCATTAATAGCCATATTATTAAGACATCACATTTAACTCACTTCTCACAAGAAGCAAAGTAAGAGCAAATGAATACAATCCTAGCTCATAAGCTTCAGCTCAGTATTCACAAGCCCTGATTCTCTGTACATAGTACCAAACTGAATATGTATGCAGTGACTTATATTATATCAATTTTTTAATTTTTTTTACCTTTAGCTCCTTCAGGGGGCTTTCTAAAGGCCATGGGAGGGTCTGCAAATATTCCCCCTCCTTCTGCTGGTCTCTAGGGCCTCACAGGGACCATTTGAGCATGTGCGGTGGCCATCTTTAAAAAATAGTTGTTGTTTTTTTAAATGGCTGCTGAAAACAAACTGACTGCCGCGCACGCTCAAATGGCCTCTGCAAGGCCTGGCATGGCCTACGGCCTCACAGAGGCCATTTGAGCATGCGGAGTGGCCATTTTATTTTTGGCAGCCATTTAAAGAAAATTAATTCCAAAAAATGGCGCCCCCTCTTCAAGTGGTGCCTGGGGCACGTGCCCTGCCTGCCCCACCCTAGATATGCCCCGGGTAGGCAGAAACCCAAACAAGACTGGGGTGATAGCAAAAATACAAAATTTTGAAGGATAAAAGAAACAGGGAAGAATAAAACACATGAGCTTGAGATGGGTAGTTTAAAGCACTGCAACCTTAGCTCCCCTGTTGGCATTGGAACGACAACTCACAGCATCATCAGACTCACAGTTGTTGTTCAATGGCTGGAGAGTCAAGGTTACCTGCCCCTCGTCCAAAGGATGAAAGGAGGAGTCAAGGAGGTGGGGTTTCTGTGGGAAAGAATACTCTGCACTCTTTGGAATAGGAGAGAATATTTTGGAGGATTATTCTACCAATACTATTAAATGTATTGGAGAATATTCTTGCCAGGCCTTCGTTCATACATGAGTAAAAACTTGCTGACTGACCAGCAGAGAATAAAAGAATGTTGCCTGTTTATCCCCCACCCCACTGCCTTTTTTCTTTCCTTTTTTGGCATAATCTCTACAACTGCATCACAGGAAAGGGTGGAAATGATTGTTTAGGTTTTGGACTCCTTCACCCAGAGGAAATGAACTTGAAATGTGATTGAGCTTTCCTAATTGGTCTCTGATCTCCCTTCTCCCCCTTGCCAGAGATCAATGGAGATCAACAAGGCTTGAAACGCCTTTAAACACAGGTACTGGGCCCTCTAAGTATTTTTTCTCACAGGCAGAAAGAAAGTTAAAATGTGGCTCCCACAGTATCAGCTGCCCCTACAGGCAGGGGGTGGCTGTGTCCCATTAAGGGGAATGATGCCTTCTCCTTCTGCAATGCAATCAAGCAGACCATACAATTAGTGGCTATTAGGCTGCGTTGTGGATTTATTGAATGATACACTTTATTTGTTGGACATCCCATTACAACTTGTTCTCTGGCTGGCTCAATAAAAATTTATGGGGTTGGAGATGTGCAGACAGTTGGTGCCTCTTAGCAGCACATGGTTAGATTCCTGCAATTCAGTGGCAGTGGTTGTGTCCACAGAACTCTTAGGAAGCATTCGGCATCCCCTGGCAGATCCTTGAGCCCTGTGGAGTGGACATCCTTTCCATCCAGAGGGATCGGTGAGGGAAGGAGCAGTATGGGGGCGGAAGGGCTCTGGCTCTTTCCAGCAGTGCTGCCCTAACTAACGCGGCCTCTGCCAGCTGGGCAAGGTGAAGGCTGCCCTTATCCACTGCGCCTGCTGCCTCTTGCAGTAAAAAGATGCTGAGAGATGCCTGCAATTTCTGGCCATTTTCATGTGAAGGAGCGAAGCACAAGGGCGGTTCCCAGAGGCATGTCCTGCCTCATCCAAAGGGGCCAGTGCAGTGTCAAGTCTCAGCCTTGCCTCTGACCAGTGGGCTGGAGAAGCACCCCTCCCTCATAGCCCCCCCGCAGTCTAAGAATGCTAAGGCCTAACCTGCAGTGGGCCTGCCTCCAGAGTCCAGACCATGCGCATGAAAGTCCTCTGCACACTAGCCAAGTGTTAAGTGTGAAGGGCTTCCTTCTGTCCCCAGAAATGCCGGCCCAGGCACCGCTGTCTTCTCCTTCCTGGGGGCACGTGGGGACACCTGCCCCAGTTTGCTCTAGCAGGGCAAATTCCTGCCAAAGCAGAGGTGTAGCTATACCTGGAGCCTCTTTGAAGGGGAGGAGAATGTCCCTGGTCAGATCCCTGAAGGAGTGGGGTTTCTGGCTCCTTCTGCTGCAGCCATCCCAAGGGGGCTGCAAGTGGCTGAGCAGAACGCCTGAGGGCGCACGCTGTCAGCGCAGGGGATTCAGGCCCCAAGAGGGAGCAGAGGCGTATCTAGGGGAAATAGTGCCTAGGGCAAGCACTGAAATTGAGCCCCCTGTCCAAACACCTGACACCCATCTTTCAGATAACTTTACCATAGTATCTGCTGAAAAATACAAGTCAGGCTCGTTAATCTTTTAATATTTCAATAACTATTTAGCAGTGGATGTAGCCAGACCAAGAATTGCTGGAAAACTACAAATTTTAGTATGCTGGGGCTCATGAGATATCCAAATACTCTGGGGAGGTGTACTTGGAAAACTAAACAGAAGTGCCTGTCTAATTCTCTACTATGCATTGTAGCATCACTATTACATAAGTTTTAAAAATAAATGGAGAATTTGTCTTTCCCCAGATACTCTGAAAATAATTAAAGGATATGCAGAATAAACTGTGTCACTGCTTGGAATATATTCTAGTATTTCAGAAAGACAGTTAAAATGAGAGAAAGAGAGCAAGAAACTTCCAGTGGGCCTTAATACTAAGGATTTAACACTGATTCAAAGACAAACTCACCATTAATAGCCATATTATTAAGACATCACATTTAACTCACTTCTCACAAGAAGCAAAGTAAGAGCAAATGAATACAATCCTAGCTCATAAGCTTCAGCTCAGTATTCACAAGCCCTGATTCTCTGTACATAGTACCAAACTGAATATGTATGCAGTGACTTATATTATATCAATTTTTTAATTTTTTTTACCTTTAGCTCCTTCAGGGGGCTTTCTAAAGGCCATGGGAGGGTCTGCAAATATTCCCCCTCCTTCTGCTGGTCTCTAGGGCCTCACAGGGACCATTTGAGCATGTGCGGTGGCCATCTTTAAAAAATAGTTGTTGTTTTTTTAAATGGCTGCTGAAAACAAACTGACTGCCGCGCACGCTCAAATGGCCTCTGCAAGGCCTGGCATGGCCTACGGCCTCACAGAGGCCATTTGAGCATGCGGAGTGGCCATTTTATTTTTGGCAGCCATTTAAAGAAAATTAATTCCAAAAAATGGCGCCCCCTCTTCAAGTGGTGCCTGGGGCACGTGCCCTGCCTGCCCCACCCTAGATATGCCCCGGGTAGGCAGAAACCCAAACAAGACTGGGGTGATAGCAAAAATACAAAATTTTGAAGGATAAAAGAAACAGGGAAGAATAAAACACATGAGCTTGAGATGGGTAGTTTAAAGCACTGCAACCTTAGCTCCCCTGTTGGCGTTGGAACGACAACTCACAGCATCATCAGACTCACAGTTGTTGTTCAATGGCTGGAGAGTCAAGGTTACCTGCCCCTCGTCCAAAGGATGAAAGGAGGAGTCAAGGAGGTGGGGTTTCTGTGGGAAAGAATACTCTGCACTCTTTGGAATAGGAGAGAATATTTTGGAGGATTATTCTACCAATACTATTAAATGTATTGGAGAATATTCTTGCCAGGCCTTCGTTCATACATGAGTAAAAACTTGCTGACTGACCAGCAGAGAATAAAAGAATGTTGCCTGTTTATCCCCCACCCCACTGCCTTTTTTCTTTCCTTTTTTGGCATAATCTCTACAACTGCATCACAGGAAAGGGTGGAAATGATTGTTTAGGTTTTGGACTCCTTCACCCAGAGGAAATGAACTTGAAATGTGATTGAGCTTTCCTAATTGGTCTCTGATCTCCCTTCTCCCCCTTGCCAGAGATCAATGGAGATCAACAAGGCTTGAAACGCCTTTAAACACAGGTACTGGGCCCTCTAAGTATTTTTTCTCACAGGCAGAAAGAAAGTTAAAATGTGGCTCCCACAGTATCAGCTGCCCCTACAGGCAGGGGGTGGCTGTGTCCCATTAAGGGGAATGATGCCTTCTCCTTCTGCAATGCAATCAAGCAGACCATACAATTAGTGGCTATTAGGCTGCGTTGTGGATTTATTGAATGATACACTTTATTTGTTGGACATCCCATTACAACTTGTTCTCTGGCTGGCTCAATAAAAATTTATGGGGTTGGAGATGTGCAGACAGTTGGTGCCTCTTAGCAGCACATGGTTAGATTCCTGCAATTCAGTGGCAGTGGTTGTGTCCACAGAACTCTTAGGAAGCATTCGGCATCCCCTGGCAGATCCTTGAGCCCTGTGGAGTGGACATCCTTTCCATTCAGAGGGATGGGTGAGGGAAGGAGCGGGGGGGGGGGCGGAAGGGCTTTGGCTCTTTCCAGCAGTGCTGCCCTAACTAACGCGGCCTCTGCCAGCTGGGCAAGGTGAAGGCTGCCCTAATCCACTGCGCCTGCTGCCTCTTGCAGCAAAAAGATGCTGAGAGATGCCTGCAATTTCTGGCCATTTTCATGTGAAGGAGCGAAGCACAAGGGCGGTTCCCAGAGGCATGTCCTGCCTCATCCAAGGGGGCCAGTGCAGTGTCAAGTCTCAGCCTTGCCTCTGACCAGTGGGCTGGAGAAGCACCCCTCCCTCATAGCCCCCCTGCAGTCTAGGAATGCTAAGGCCTAACCTGCAGTGGGCCTGCCTCCAGAGTCCAGACCATGCGCATGAAAGTCCTCTGCACACTAGCCAAGTGTTAAGTGTGAAGGGCTTCCTTCTGTCCCCAGAAATGCCGGCCCAGGCACCGCTGTCTTCTCCTTCCTGGGGGCACGTGGGGACACCTGCCCCAGTTTGCTCTAGCAGGGCAAATTCCTGCCAAAGCAGAGGTGTAGCTATACCTGGAGCCTCTTTGAAGGGGAGGAGAATGTCCCTGGTCAGACCCCTGAAGGAGTGGGGTTTCTGGCTCCTTCTGCTGCAGCCATCCCAAGGGGGCTGCAAGTGGCTGAGCAGAACGCCTGAGGGCGCCGGCTGTCAGCGCAGGGGATTCAGGCCCCAAGAGGGAGCAGAGGCGTATCTAGGGAAAATAGTGCCTAGGGCAAGCACTGAAATTGAGGCCCCTGTCCAAGCACCTGACACCCATCTTTCAGATAACTTTACCATAATATCAGCTGAAAAATACAAGTCAGGCTCGTTAATCTTTTAATATTTCAAGAACTATTTAGCAGTGGATGTAGCCAGACCAAGAATTGCTGGAAAACTACAAATTTTAGTATGCTGGGGCTCATGAGATATCCAAATACTCTGGGGAGGTGTACTTGGAAAACTAAACAGAAGTGCCTGTCTAATTCTCTACTATGCATTGTAGCATCACTATGATATAAGTTTTTAAAATAAATGGAGAATTTGGCTTTCCCCAGATACTCTGAAAATAATTAAAGGATATGCAGAATAAACTGTGTCACTGCTTGGAATATATTGTAGTATTTCAGAAAGACAGTTAAAATGAGAGAAAGAGAGCAAGAAACTTCCAGTGGGCCTTAATACTAAGGATTTAACACTGATTCAAAGACAAACTCACCATTAATAGCCATATTATTAAGACATCACATTTAACTCACTTCTCACAAGAAGCAAAGTAAGAGCAAATGAATACAATCCTAGCTCATAAGCTTCAGCTCAGTATTCACAAGCCCTGATTCTCTGTACATAGTACCAAACTGAATATGTATGCAGTGACTTATATTATATCAATTTTTTAATTTGTTTACCTTTAGCTCCCCCAGGGGGCTTTCTAAAGGCCGTGGGGGGGGGGTCTGCAAATGTTCCCCCTCCTTCTGCTGGTCTCTAGGGCCTCACAGGGACCATTTGAGCATGTGCGGTGGCCATCTTTAAAAAATAGTTTTTTTAAAAAATGGCTGCTGAAAACAAACTGACTGCCACGCATGCTCAAATGGCCTCTGCAAGGCCTGGCATGGCCTACGGCCTCACAGAGGCCATTTGAGCATGCGGAGTGGCCATTTTATTTTTGGCAGCCATTTTTAAAAAATTAATTCCAAAAAATGGCGCCCCCTCTTCAAGTGGTGCCTGGGGCACGTGCCCTGCCTGCCCCACCCTAGATATGCCAAGGGTAGGCAGAAACCCAAACAAGACTGGGGTGATAGCAAAAATACAAAATTTTGAAGGATAAAAGAAACAGGAAAGAATAAAAAACATGAGCTTGAGATGGGTAGTTTAAAGCACTGCAACCTTAGCTCCCCTGTTGGCGTTGGAACGACAACTCACAGCATCATCAGACTCACAGTTGTTGATCAATGGCTGGAGAGTCAAGGTTACCTGCCCCTCGTCCAAAGGATGAAAGGAGGAGTCAAGGAGGTGGGGTTTCTGTGGGAAAGAATACTCTGCACTCTTTGGAATAGGAGAGAATATTTTGGAGGATTATTCTACCCATACTATTAAATGTATTGGAGAATATTCTTGCCAGGCCTTCGTTCATACATGAATAAAAACTTGCTGACTGACCAGCAGAGAATAAAAGAATGTTGCCTGTTTATCCCCCACCCCACTGCCTTTTTTCTTTCCTTTTTTGGCATAATCTCTACAACTGCATCACAGGAAAGGGTGGAAATGATTGTTTAGGTTTTGGACTCCTTCAGCCAGAGGAAATGAACTTGAAAAAATGTGATGGAGCTTTCCTAATTGGTCTCTGATCTCCCTTCTCCCCCTTGCCAGAGATCAATGGAGATCAACAAGGCTTGAAACGCCTTTAAACACAGGTACTGGGCCCTCTAAGTATTTTTTCTCACAGGCAGAAAGAAAGTTAAAATATGACTCCCACGGTATCAGCTGCCCCTATAGGCAGGGGTGGCTGTGTCCCATTAAGAGGAATGATGCCTTCTCCTTCTGCAATGCAATCAAGCAGACCATACAATTAGTGGCTATTAGGTTGCGTTGTGGATTTATTGAATGATACACTTTATTTGTTGGACATCTCATTACAACTTGTTCTCTGGCTGGCTCAATAAAAATTTATGGGGTTGGAGATGTGCAGACAGTTGGTGCCTCTTAGCAGCACATGGTTAGATTCCTGCAATTCAGTGGCAGTGGTTGTGTCCACAGAGCTCTTAGGAAGCTTTCGGCATCCCCTGGCAGTTCCTTGAGCCCTGTGGAGTGGACATCCTTTCCATTCGGAGGGATGGGTGAGGGAAGGAGCAGTTGGGGGGCGGAAGGGCTTTGGCTCTTTCCAGCAGTGCTGCCCTAACTAACGCGGCCTCTGCCAGCTGGGCAAGGTGAAGGCTGCCCTAATCCACTGCGCCTGCTGCCTCTTGCAGTAAAAAGATGCTGAGAGATGCCTGCAATTTCTGGCCATTTTCATGTGAAGGAGCGAAGCACAAGGGCGGTTCCCAGAGGCATGTCCTGCCTCATCCAAGGGGGCCAGTGCAGTGTCAAATCTCAGCCTTGCCTCTGACCAGCGGGCTGGAGAAGCACCCCTCCCTCGTAGCCCCAGCCACCCCCACCCCCCTGCAGTCTAGGAATGCTAAGGCCTAACCTGCAGTGGGCCTGCCTCCAGAGTCCAGACCCATGCGCATGAAAGTCCTCTGCACACTAGCCAAGTGTTAAGTGTGAAGGGCTTCCTTCTGTCCCCAGAAATGCCGGCCCAGGCACTGCTGTCTTCTCCTTCCTGGGGGCACGTGGGGACACCTGCCCCAGTTTGCTCTAGCAGGGCAAATTCCTGCCAAAGCAGGGTTGTCGCTATACCTGGAGCCTCTTTGAAGGGGAGGAGAATGTCCCTGGTCAGACCCCTGAAGGAGTGGGGTTTCTGGCTCCTTCTGCTGCAGCCATCCCAAGGGGGCTGCGAGTGGCTGAGCAGAACGCCTGAGGGCGCACGCTGTCAGCGCAGGGGATTCAGGCCCCAAGAGGGAGAGAGGACGGCCCCTCTCTCACTTAAAGGCGCTGCTTACTTAGCAACATGCCCCCGGTCCCTAGTTCCTGATGGTTCGGCAGCCTTACAACCCCCTTGCCATGCAGGCGCCGCGGTGGAGAAGCCGAGGCCAAGAGATCGGGGCATTACATCATATCCTCTCGCTAGCAGGGGGAGAGTAATTGGCCCTATGGACCCCCAGCACAGTACTTCCAGTGACTGTCGCTGGTGTCTGTCTTATGTTTCTTTTAGACTGTGAGCCCTTTGGGGACAGGGTTCCATCTTATTTGTATTGATCGATTGATTGATTTCCCATTTATTATTTCTCTGTGTACACCGCCCTGAGCCATTTTTGGAAGCGCGGTATAGAAATCGACTAACTAACTAACTAAATGGGTGGGCTCCTCTGCCCCACAGCGGCGGTGGTGGCAGCGCAGGCGGTGGGGCCTGATTCTGGACCCGGACCTGGAGTGAGAGGCTGCCGCGATGCTTCTCCTTCCAAGCGGCCAGGCGTCTCTCTCAAGGGGCCGCAAAGCGACGCCAGGCCTGGGGGGGGGCGGGGCGGCGGCAATCAGGAGTGCCTGCCCCCCTCCCCCTTATGCCCCAAACTGCCTGTAGGAGCGGCGACCTGTGCCCCAGCCCTCCTGCGCCCACCGTCCAGAATGGCTCCTTACTCCAGCCCTGGGGCCGCAGGGGTGCCCAGCCGGCCACTTGCGACCAAAGCCAGGGCGTCTCCTCCAGGGCCATGTGCCCGCGCAGGGCAGGCCCCTTCAGGGGAGCCACAGAGGGAGAGCCAGCAGCCAGCCCGAAGGGGCCGTGGGCGTGTGAGCAGGATCCAGGCCAGGCGGGGCGTCGACCTGCTGCCGGGCCTGCCCGCTCCGCCTCCAACAGGCGCCCGGAGGCAGCGGGGGTGGCGAGGGAGGCGGGCGTCGAGCCTCCCCGCCGTCGCATAAAAGGGCTGCTGCTGCTGCTGCTGCTGCGGTCGGGCTCCATCGGCACCACCACCGGGGACTCCGAACTGCCAGGAAGTCGTCGCTGAGAGCAACAATCGGCGTGGCCCCCCGGAGCAGCAGCAGCTCTGCCCGCCGCATCCCGCCCAGGTGAGCGCCCCGCCGGCCCCGGCACCTCCCGGGAGGCTCGAGCTCGTCCGCTTTGCTAGCCGTCGGTCTGTTGCTGCCTCTCTTCTCTCGCCCCCTCCGCAGAATGGCGACCAGGTCCTCCATCGGCAGCAACATGATGACCCTCGCCCTCGGCGATGCCCAGCCAAGTCAGCGCGGCTCCCCCGTCTCCTCCCCTGCCCGACGTGGCGGACCCGACGCTTCTGGCCAGCTTCTTTCTCCCCACCACGACCCCGGGCTGTAGCTAGAGAATCGAGCGGATGGGTTCAAAGAGCCAGGCCCCCAGCTGCATCCCCCGCTCTTCTTCATGATCTCCCTCACTCTGCGGGGGGGGGGTGGAAGAAAGGGGTGAACACGCCCCCCCTTCCCAAGCTAGGCTCCAGCTGAAATAAGCTGAAGACTCTTTCACATTTGTTTGTAAACTTTTCTTCAAATAGATCCTTGTAGTTCTTCCAGGGGCGTAGCTAGGGGAGAGGATCTGCTCAATTATAGCGACACCCCTGAGTTCTTCAGTGCCAAAGAACTGTCTCAAGACCTCCCGCTTTGCTGCTTTCTCACCAACTGGTTTTGCTCCGCTATTTGAGGACTGATCTGCTATTCTTCCCCTCCAATTCCTTCCCATCATGTAGAAGCCACTGAAGTTATTCACATGCTGATGAAGCCCAGCCCAGTTTTTGGTGCTCATTTTTGGATGTCTGCTCAGTTAATTTTAGATCCTGCTCAGGTTGAATCAGGAAGGCCCCCACTCTGAATGCAGGTGGAGAGGAGAGCTGGTCTATGGTAGCAAGCACGACTTGTCCCCTTAGCTAAGCAGGGTCCTCCCTGGTTGCATGTGAATGGGAGACTAGAAGTGTGAGCACTGGAAAATATTCCCCTCAGGGGATGGAGCTGCCACTCTGAGAAGAGCAGAAGGTCCTAAATTCCCTCCTGGGCAGCATCTCCAAGGTAGGACAAGATTATTATTATTTTTTTAAAGATAGGACAAGATTTTTTTTTTATTGAACCAACAAACTACCAAAGCATACAGTACGTTGCCAAAGCACAATTATATACAAAGTGGTTGTTTGTACATGATATATCTACAAAGATTTGCACACAAGGATTTGGAAACCCACAAGGTTATGAAGTATATGCAGGTAGTACTGTAACTCGGGGGCGGGGGATTTCAAGGCACATCAGGTAATCGGTGTGTGTGTGTGTGTGTGTGTGTGTGTGTGTGTTTACCCTGAACATAAGAAGCTGCTTTCTACTGAGTCAGACCATTGGTCCAGCTAGTTCAGGATTGTCTACACAGACTGGCAGCAACTTCTCCAAGGTTGCAGGCAGGAGTCTTTCCCAGCCCTGTCTTGAAATGCTGCCAGGGAGGGAATTTGGAAACTTCTGGATGCAAGTATTCATCCCAGAGCACCCACATCCCCCGAGGGGCATATCTTGCAGTGCTGACACATGTAGTTTCCCATTCAAATGCAGACCACGGTGGACCCTGCTTAGCAATGGGGAGGAGTCATGCTTGCTGCCACAAGACCGGCTCTCCTCACGGGGAGCAGCACCTCCTCCCTCAGGACTTGGCCTGGAAATATAAGTAGAGTTGGCAGGGGTGTGTAGGGCGACTCCCCTCCCCGCCTGACTCCTTATCTACATGTTTTTGTGCACCGCCGTCTTTGGAGTGGGGAGTATATTACAACATGTTTCTAATAAATGCTGCAGCGGCAGCCCAAAGAGACGCCAGAGAGCCGCACATCAGAGGCCAACAAGTTTATTGCTGCCGACTGGGGCGCGGATGGGGAGCCGGAGGGGAGGGAGGCGTCGATGTCGGGCGCAGCGGCTCCGGCGGGGCGCTCTCCTTCCGCTTAACCGTTCCTGCTGGAGATCAGCTCTAGGGTCAACAGGGCAGCGAACACGTCGTAGGAGACATCGGAGCCGATGAGGGGCTCTCCGTTTCCGATGGCCATGTCGATCAGGAGGGCTTGGCGCCGTGCCTGCGGAGGGAGGAGGAAGAGCGGCAGAGGCCTCAGAGGTGGGGGGCCACCGACGGGGCGTCTCCCCCTACCGGGCCAGCAGCAGCCGGACGGCCACGAGTTTATTTATTTATTTGTTAGAAACATGCAATATACTCCCCACTCCAAAGACGGCGGTGCACAAAAGCATGTAAGTGAGGCAATATTAAGTATTGCGTTGTAAATGAAAAAGTAAAGCAGCTAACAGAAAGCCAATAAAGAAAAGTCTTCAATAGAGATGTGAAGATCAGCAAGGAAGGGGCTAGACGAATCTGAAGGGGAAGAGAGTTCCAAAGAAGTGGGGCAGCAGCAACCGAAAAGGCCCTTTGGCAGGTCCAAGCAGTCCCAACCCCTCGAAAACGAGGGAGGGACAAAAGGGCCATCTGAGCTGATCTAACAGGACCGGACGGGGCTAGGTGGAGAGGCGGTTCTCTAGGCGAATAAGCGGCAAGCCCTGCAGGGCTTTGAAGGCAAGAACCCGGACTTTACATTGAATGCGGCAGCAAACGGGTTACCACCAGTGCAGCGGCTGCAGGAGAGGAGCATGGCCCCGCGCCGTCCAGGCTTGGCCCCAGAGCGACTGCCGGACTGTCTGCTGCGGAGGGAGGCGAGGCAGGCAGGCAGCGAAGGCGGACAAGGGAGCGTCGTCCGGCCAGACGGAGCCAGCAGCAGCAGGACGGCCAGGAACACCGCCCCCGCCCCGCGCCGTCCGGGGAGCCCAGGAGGAGGGGCAGTGCAGAGGGCAGCTGCAGCGCTTGGCCCCGGGAGGGAGAGAGGCGACTCACCTCATCGTCGGGATCCAGCCGCACCTGGCTGAGGGCGTTGAGCGTGTCGGCACCAATCAGGGACATCGTGGCAGTTGGTCTCAGACTCCGGTGCCGAGCGAGCCTCCCAGCAGCCCTTATATCTGGTCTGCGAGGCCGCGCCTCGATCGCCGCTCCGCCTTCGGGCAGAGGCGCCCCGCCCCTCACCGCTGACTCCGGGCGCCTTCGGGACTCGGGGAGGCGCGGAAGGCCAGAGCAGCAGCCAGCTCCCTCGGCAGGGTGGAAGCCCGCCGCCCCCCCCCCCCCAGCATCGGTGCAGAAAGGCGTCGAACCCCGCTCTCTGCTCCCCTGCGCTGCAGGTTTGCTGCCGGTCCCTCGGCGGCTCCCCTCCACTCTGAAGGGCTCCTGCTGGTGCAAGCCTGCCCAGGCTCCGCAGGTTGCAGGCAGAGGGGAAGCAGAGGAGCAGCTCCTCACGCCGTTCTTCTTAGGGGGAGAGGAGAGAGATTGGGGGGGGGATTTTGAGGGAAATTGAAGAGGTGGGTTTTTAGTTTTGGCATGGGGCGTTCAGTAAAAAGAGGAGGGAAGTCCTCAGATGCTTCCAGGAGACCTGCATCCCGGATTAGGAAGGGAATGGAAAATACAGCTGCTAAAACCAGAGGGCCCTTCTATACAGATCGATGGTGCGGCCACATTTGGAGTACTGTGTACCGTTCCAGTCACCATCTCTCAAAAAGGACTGGACATTGTCGAAGTGGAGAGAAGGTGCAGACAAGGGCAACGAAGGAGGTCAGGGGCCTGGAGCACCTCCCTTAGGAGGAGAGGCTACAGCATCTGGGGCTTTGGGGTTTTTTGTGGGGTTTTTTTTTTAAAGGAAGGTGACTAAGGGGGGGGAGACATGATAGAGGTCTATAAGGTTATGCATAGTGTGGAGAAAGCAGAGAGAGAGAAATTCTTCTCCCTCAAACATAGCACTAGAAGCAGGGGTCATCCCATGAAATTGATGGCGGGGAAATTAAGGACCAGCAAACGGAAGTATTTTTTTCATACAACGCATAATCAACTTGTGGAATCTCTGCCACAGGATGTGATGACAGTCAACAACCTCGAAGACTTTAAGAGGGGTTTGGATAACTTCATGGAGGAGAGGTCTATCAACAGGTACTA
The DNA here is from genome assembly GCF_027244095.1 of Hemicordylus capensis. Classification (NCBI taxonomy): domain Eukaryota; kingdom Metazoa; phylum Chordata; class Lepidosauria; order Squamata; family Cordylidae; genus Hemicordylus; species Hemicordylus capensis. The sequence goes on from NC_069669.1 coordinate 5,454,181, forward strand.
GTCAGAAAGCTATAAGCCATCTCCAGCTTCAAAGGCAGGATGCCTCTGAGTACCAGTTGCAAGGAAGTAACAGCAAGAGAGAGGGCATGCATTTGACTCCTGCCTGTAGGCTTCCAGTGGCATCTGGTGGGCCACTGTGGGAAACAGGATGCTGGACTAGATGGGCTTCCTTGGGCCTGATCCAGCAGGGCTGTTCTTATGTTCTTATGGACCAACTTGTCCAGGGCAGCTCAGGAGTTCATAGTGGCCATGTTCACTAGGGGCCTATCCCAAGTGGTCTCTGGACCAATTAACGTTGCAGGTCACACACTTGATCTTGTCTTTTACTCTGATCAGGGTGGTGTTCGTGGGTGGGGACTCCTGTGATTTTCCCATTGTCATGGACGGACCACCATCTAGTTAAGCTTAGACTTACAACCACTTTTGACCTGTGCAGGGGTGAGGGACCTATTAGAATGGTCCACCTGAAGAGGTTATTGGACCCAATAGGAATCCGAAAAACCTTGGAGAGATTTAATGTTGGCTCTGCTGGTGATCCTGTTGATGCCCTGGTGGAGAAGTGGAACAACATGCTCATCAGGGCAGTAGACACAATTGCTCCTAAGCGTCCCCTCCGACCCGCTTCAAAATTGACCGGGTCTGGGGGCCCACTGCCTTGGGGGGCCACCCAGAGGCAAGTCACATGACTTGCTCCCCCAGCCACGCACCCGCCCGGGCTTCCTTCAGTTGTATTCATCCTCCGAAACTGATGTGAGTGTTAAGCCCTGGAGCTACCAGAACAGCAGGTCTTTCTCTAGGACCATTCAATGACTTGCATCGTCCACAATTTACAAAACCTTTTAAAAACAATTTAGGATGGTGCTCTATTGTGCCACATAGTTTATATATATACAATTTTACTATAGTTTTTGTTACCACTATTTAGCCTCATTGAAGATATCTTTACTTTTTGAGCTGAGCTTCAGTCAGCGGGGCGCCCATTTTAAAATCTTGTCTCTGGGCCCACTCCAACCTTGCTACGCTCCTGATTGACCCCGTGGTATACAGAAGATCTACGGGGGCAGAAGCGGCTTCTATTTATTTATTTAACATATTTTAATACTACCCCAAACTTACATCTCTGGGAGGTTTACAACAAAAAATGACAACAGGGAAATCAAAACATTGGTTAAAATAAATGACAGTAAGAAGTTAAACATTACAACAATTTAAAATTTCAAAACAATATTTTAAAACAAGGTTAAAAATATTAAAATGGTATTTAATTAAAAGCCTGGGAGAACAGATGTTATATTACAGTATATTAAGAAGATTAAGTTGGGAGTGACACTCCGAGGACACTATATTAAGAAGATTACGTTGGGGATGTGCGACACTGGCCTCTTAGGAGCCTCTTAGCACTCCTTGGTTAGATGCTGTTTTCAGTCATTCAGATGATGAGGAGCTAAGTTAATGGCAGTGGCTGTGTGTCCACAGAGCTCCTGGGAAGCTCTCTTCTTGTGACCAACGCAATGCAATCAAGCAGGCCATGCAATTAGTGGCTATTAGGTTGCATTGGGCATTTATGTAATGATCGTCTTGATTTGTTGGGCATCCCATTACAGCTTGTTCTCTGGCTGTCTCAACAATAAGGGATTGGGTTGGGGATGTGCAGACATTTGGTGCCTCTTAGCAGCACATGGTTAGATTCCTGCAGTTCAGTGGCAGTAGTTGTGTCCACAGAGCTCTTAGGAAGCGTTCGGCATCCCCTGGCAGTTCCTTGAGCCCTGTGGAGTGGACATCCTTTCCATCCATAGGGATGGGTGAGGGAGGGTGCAGTGGGGGGGCGGAAGGGCTTTGGCTCCTTTCAGCAGTGTTGCCCTAACTAATTTGGCCTCTGCTAGCTGGGCAAGGTGAATATTAAAATGGTATTTAATTAAAAGCCTGGGTAAACAGATGTTATATTACAGTATATTAAGAAGATTAAGTTGGGGATGTGCGACACTGGCCTCTTAGGAGCCTCTTAGCACCCCTTGGTTAGATGCTGTTTTCAGTCATTCAGATGATGAGGAGTTAAGTTAATGGCAGTGGCTGTGTGTCCACAGAGCTGCAATGCAATCAAGCAGACCATGCAATTAGTGGCTATTAGGGTGCGTTGGGCATTTACTTAATGGTCATCTTGATTTGTTAGACATCCCATTACAGCTTGTTCTCTGGCTGTCTCAACAATAAGGGATTGGGTTGGGGATGTGCAGACATTTGGTGCCTCTTAGCAGCACATGGTTAGATTCCTGCAGTTCAGTGGCAGTGGTTGTGTCCACAGAGCTCTTAGGAAGCTTTCGGCATCCCCTGGCAGTTCCTTGAGCCCTGTGGAGTGGACATCCTTTCCATTCGGAGGGATGGGTGAGGGAAGGAGCAGTTGGGGGGCGGAAGGGCTTTGGCTCTTTCCAGCAGTGCTGCCCTAACTAACGCGGCCTCTGCCAGCTGGGCAAGGTGAAGGCTGCCCTAATCCACTGCGCCTGCTGCCTCTTGCAGTAAAAAGATGCTGAGAGATGCCTGCAATTTCTGGCCATTTTCATGTGAAGGAGCGAAGCACAAGGGCGGTTCCCAGAGGCATGTCCTGCCTCATCCAAGGGGGCCAGTGCAGTGTCAAGTGTAGTTGCCAAGAGGCCATCAATCTGTGCTCAGAGACAACCTTTGTCTCTACAGACACATGGTCTAACCGTGGACAAGGGAATACAGGGCTTACAAGAGAGTCACTCCCAGAAAGCCCTCTTCTTTTAATATATATATATATAAGAACACCAGTGCATTGAACACCAAAACAAGCCTCCCCAATCCCACCCAAATATCTGGTAAAAACTCAGTTTGTAAAATGCTACAACTCAAGAACTTCATTCGTATTAAAATGAATATGAATGGATGAATCTTCCCTTTCTGAGCATACCATGAAGGGGTTCCTAAAGCCAGGTCTCTCCATCAAGTGGAGCCAGTGCAAATCCTTCTTAGGACCAGGAGGAAAGCCGGGGGCGGGGGGGGGCAGCAGCACCCCAGGGAAAACCGAAAGAGGAAACCTTCAGGGAGGGGGCCTCTCTCTCATTCCTGACTATTAGACTGCCAAGGAGAAAAATCCCCAAAGCGCTTTCCAGAGTAAAAGGAAGGAGAAGATGGAGACTTAAAATCTGGTTGGTTTGCTGAGAAGGCAAAAGGAGACTCCATGGACGGTGTGCTGAGAGGGGTGCTGCTGTGCTGGGGTTGAAGAGGGGCACTTTGTCAAATCCCCCCTGGAACTGGGGAGACTTTCCCAGCTGCCTCTTGGCCCAGTGAACAGCTTCCTTGAGCGAGCTGCCTGATAGCAGATCTGCCCTCTAACAGGAATCAGCGCAAGCCTTTATTTTCCATAGCTGCCTAAGCTGAATGACAAACACGTTTTTGTGCTGGTGCTTTCTGTAAGTGAATGACAGGGGCGTAGGAAGAGACCAGTGATGCCCAAAGACGAGCGTGCTCCTGCTGTTGGCCGCTGGGCTCGTCTCCTCTCCTCTGCCCCAAGGTGCACTGTGATGGCAGCTGGGTGCAGGATGGTGCCCCAATGGGGCAAAATGTAAGAGCCTCCCAGCCACAGAAAAGTGCCGCATCGTGGTCAGGAAAGGGAAGCCAAGGAAGCGGATTGGTTGGAGAGTCTGGCCAGGACGCTTTCCAGTTTAGCCGCTCAACAGCAGCAAAATGCTTCGGTTCAGGCAAATCGCTTTCAAAACATAAACAGCAGGGGGAGCAATCTCCCAGAAACTTAGAACCCGAAATAATAAGCAACTTCTTTATGCCGGATAGATGACGTCATAGCACTATATCGCAGTGGCTAAATTCGAAACAAGACATTAGAAATCTGAAGGTCACCCTGCTGTCCGTGGAGGGGCTGCGGTGTCACAACGCAGGAAGTGTGGAAGCACACTTCAGTGATTCGTCGTGACCCTGTTGCAGGGTGTAATCTGGAAAGTGCCCAGAAGGGTCTCAAAAGCTGGCTCTGCTCAGTCAGACTCTTTGGCTGCACAGTGAGAGCATCAGAGGAGCAGTGCCAGGGGAGGGGGTTTCTTTTGGAGATGGAGTTCCAGAGCATTGACCTTTTGCACCAACTATCCTAATGGGCTTTCCTCTGCTCTATGACCCCTGCCTTGACTCTGCAGGTACTTCCTGAAGTGAGAAGTCCTCTTCCTTTCCTCTTGGAGAGGAGATAGAAACCTAGCTGTCTCTCCCTGCCTATCCATTAGGTAGCTGTTAGACAAGACTAGATCCTTCTGATACAAAATGTACTTCACCAATAAACCTATTCAGTTTAGACTGTACAGCAATCTCCATGTGTGTTACTTAAATAGCTGCAACAACTAAACTCTGCATTCTGTAACTGGAGTGGTAGCTTGCTTGATGCTTTGCTAAATCATCACAAACCCCAACAGTTTATGTGGGGCAGAGATGACTGGCTGAAAGTATTTCCATCGGGTGCATGAGGAGGACACTGAGCCCAGAGTGAGTGAAGTTAGACTAAAAGGGTCTTTCTTCTAGGGTTGTGCATTTTGTTTTTGTTATTTCCTGTTTTGTTTTTGGCCAGAATCCAAAACACCCCATTTTGTTCTTTGTTTGAAATTGCAATATCTGAATCTGAAATGTTTTGGATTTTAAAAAGCGGCCCTCGGGGAAAACTAGTGGGTGGGGCTGGTAGTGCTCTATGGGTGGAAGCTACCACCCAAATTTCAGAAGAACTGGGCAAAGGGCTGATTTTTGGTGATTTTTGAAGTTTAACATTTTCCCCATAGGGAACAATGGAGGTTTCAGCAAAAGTATAGATTCACGTTGGGGGGGAAAGGAGGTGGCCCAGAGCAGAGTAGAGTGGGTGATAGTGCCCAGTGGGGGCAAGGAAGCTGCCAGAATTATTACAAAGGAATTGGGCAGAAGGCTGATTTTTAAAGATTTAATGGAGTTTACGCATTTTTAAGGTTCTTCCCCATAGAGAATGATGGAAGTTTCAGCAGCCCCATAACTGCACTTGGGGGGCACCGTGGTGGCCCAGAGCGAGTGGTGGTATAGACTCAGAGCACAAAGGGTTCCAACCACCTCCATGGGTTGCTAACCCTTGGGGTACTGGGTTCTGTTTTTTTCTGAGATGTTTTGAGTGTAGATTCTCTGGTAGCATATTATTTCTTGTTTACACAGTCAGACAGGTGTTATTGACTGGTTTGTTTTATCCAGACATCAAGTCCTTCCTAGGACCTAGGATAGCTGAATTTTATTGTCAATTTTGTTGTTGTTGTTATAGATATCGTCACAGAATATAGGCTGTTACCAGTAAAGCTGCTTTTTGTAATTGGCTGATGTTGATTTCTGAGGCCCCCTATGGTGTTGAGGTGCTCTTCAAGGTCTTTTGGAACTGCACCCAGGGCGCCAATTACCACTGGGATTATTTTAGTCTTTTTCTGCCACAGCCTTTCAATTTCAATTTGTAGATCTTTGTATTTTGTGATTTTTTTCTATTTCTTTTTCTTCTATTCTGCTATCCCCTGGTATTGTTATGTCAATTATTTTAACTTGTTTTTCTTTCTTGTTTTTCTTTCTTGACTACAGTTATATCTGGTGTATTGTGTGGCAGATGTTTGTCTGTTTGTAGTCGGAAGTCCCATAATATTTTTACATCTTCATTTTCTTCAACTTTTTCAGTTTTATGGTCCCACCAATTCTTGGCTACAGGTAGCTTGTATTTTTTGCAGATGTTCCAGTGTATCATCCCTGCTACCTTGTCATGCCTTTGTTTGTAGTCAGTCTGTGCGATCTTTTTACAACAGCTGATTAGGTGGTCCACTGTTTCATCTGCTTCTTTACAAAGGCGGCACTTGCTTTTTGTTGTGGATTTTTCCACTTTTGCTCTTATTGCATTTGTTCTTAGTGCCTGTTCTTGTGCAGCCAGTATTAAACCCTCTGTTTCTTTCTTCAAGTTGCCATTCTTAAGCCATTGCCAGGTCTTGGTGATGTCTGATTTTCCACTTATATTGTGCAAATATTGACCACACAGGGGCTTATTTCTCCATTTTTCTGCTCGGTTCTTGACTTGTTCTTTCTTGTAGGCCTGCTTTGTTTCATTGGTGTTGAATAGTTTCTCGTTCTTGACCATTTTAAGTGCATCTTCTTCATTGACCTTTTTATATTCTTCAAGGCCTCTTTTCTCCTCCTCTACTGTTTGATGGACTTGCAGCATCCCTCTTCCACCTGAGTTGTGAGGGAGGTATAGCCTATCCATCACTGCGGGGGTGCAGAGCATAATTGATGGTCATGCTTTTCCTGGTCTTACGATCTAGCGTCTCTAGCTCTGCCTGGGACCAGTCTATTATTACTGCAGTGTATCTGATAACAGGTATAGCCCAGGTGTTTATGGCTTGTATGGTGTTCATATTTATATTTCTGTTTTAATTGTTGTTGGTTTTAATGGTTTCTGTTTTAATTGTAAACCGCCCTGAGCCGTTTCGGAAGGGCGGTATAAAAATCGAGTAAATAAATAAGTAAATAAATAACATACAGTGTTGCCAAGTTCTGCACGGCAGCAGACAGCATTCTCCAGGCCCTGACCACCAACAAGAACTAACTTCTTAAATCATTCAGCCCTACTGCTTTTCAAGTCTGGTGTGTGTGTGTGTGTGTGTGTGTGTGTGTGTGTGTGTGTGTGTTTTTACATAGCTTATAGCATGTACGCTTCAATATCATCTCATGGATCTTAGCCCTACTATGACTCCGTAGTCACATGCTACTGTTCTACCAATTTTATAGTTCATTTATTGCTCTTTACAGACCTTTGTCGTTTTTAATCTTATAGTCATTTGTTTCATACAGTCTCTATGCAAAGAGGCACAGATTCTATCATTTTTGTCAGCTTGGAACTCCTGAATGCTAAGGATAGATGGAAAGAGCATGGCGGTCTCAGTGGTGTCCCGGAAAAGGAAAGGAAATGTTGGGCTTTGGTGACAAATGGCTCTTATGAGCACCGCTCTCTGCCTGAGAACAACTGCCAAGAACAGCTCTCCTGCTGTTCTTGTGGAGAACTGGTGGTCTATGGGAGGAGAGCGGGTCATGTAGTAGCAAGCATGACTTGTCCCCTTTGCTAAGCAGGGTCCATCTTGGTTTGCATTTGAATGAGATGTGTCAGCATGGCAAGATTTTCCCCTCAGGGGATGTAGGCGCTCTGGGATGAGCACTTGCATCCAGAAGTCCCCAAGTCCACTCTCTGGCAGCATCTCCAAGACAGGGCTGAGAAAGACTCCCGCCTGTAGCCTTGGAGAAGCCGCTGCCAGTCTGTGAAGAGAACACTGAGCTAGATGGACCAGTGGTCAGACTCGGTGTATGGCAGCTTCCTCTGTGCTAGACCAGCTCTTCTGCCTTCCATTACAGTGACTAGGCAGGGCACATGGTGGGGGTGGGTTGGGGGACTGGGGACCCCCCTCCCTCCCTCTCTGCACAGGGCAGGCAGAGATCCAGCAATGCCCAGACCATAGTAAGTAGCTCAGAGCAGGCTGGGGCTGGCCTGCTAACTGATAAGCAGCAGGCAGAACTGCCAGGCATCCTCCACCCCACTTACAAGGGGACAAGGGGTCCAGGAATGGCTTGTGGGGCCTCCACAGGAATCGGGGGGGGAGACGCAAGGGCTGCCCCTGCCTCCAACAGCAGGGCCAAAGCCCCACCCTTTGTCCTGGCTGGCACCTTGACCTGGAGCTGCCGGCCTGGGCCCAGGGGATGGCGGAGTGGCCACCACCAGCAGCAGCAGCACTCTGCCGGTGCTCTCCTCTGCTCCAGAAAACTGCTGTGAAGGATGAATGGCCAAGAGAAGAGCTGGGGAGGGGGAGAGAAGGGCCATGCTAAGCCACACACACACCCCGTGCCTGAGTGCAATGGAGGGAAGCTCCTCAATGCCACCCCCAAGCACCTGCCCCCTCCAAGATGGGGACTCCCCATCCCAAGCAGGGCTTCACACTCAGGGGGCAAGTTCAAGACTGGAGAGGCCCAGCCCTGCTGCAGAGTCTCTGTGTGTAGCTAGAAGGAATATACCTCCCATGGCCAAGCGGGCCCCCAGAAGCTTCTCCCACCATCAGGGCAGGAGAGTCCGGCCTGCCTGCAACCTTGGAGAAGCTGCTGCCAGTCTTGTGCTGGCGGGCAGGAATCGTCCCCTTTGCTAAGCAGGGTCAGCCCTGGCTTCCATTTGGATGGGAGACTGCATGTGTGAGCACTGCAAGATATTCCCCTTGGGATGGGGCTGCTCTGGGAAGAGCAGAAGGGGAGCCATTTTATGTATTTATTTATATCTATGCAAAGCACTTGGGGAACTTGGGTTGAAAAGTGGTACATATCTCTGTTGTATTCATAACACCCCACCTTCATCCTTGGCTCAAACCCCCCACCCTGCCATGTGGGGCTCCTTGCTTCGGGGTCCCACAAGCTGCACCCATGCTCTGTGTCCTTGACAACTGGAATGGGGGTCCCCACCCCCACCCTCTTCCATCCTGACCTGCAAAGGAAAGAGGCACCAGAGCAGCATATTCAGGGCCAACAGATTTATTGCAGACGGGGGTGGGGGGTGGAAGGGGGGGTTGTTGGCGAAGAGAGGCGGAGCTGTCCAGCCCAGCGCAGGCGGGGCGCTCTCCTTCCCTTCAGATGTTTCTGGGGTCCGCCAGCACCTGGGCCACTAAATTTAGGAACCTGTCAAGAGGGAGAATAACCTCTCTCTCGATGGCCTCCCCGTTCTGGGTGGAGCTGATCACCTGCAGGCTTGGGAGCAGCATCTGTGGAAAGAAGAGGGACAGCACAGCGTCAGAGGAGGGGGAGTTAGGAACCTCTGCTCCCCCATGAGCCTCTAGGAGCTGGGCCAGAGCAAGGCTGGTGGGGGCTCTGGGACAAAAATTGAAGCCCCCCCCCAATTTTGGAGCCTGCACCTAAAGGCCTTTGGAGCTCCCGCCCAGAGCCCCATGCTGCAAGTTCAGCATCCTCACCCCCCCAACCCTCCCGCACACACACGGTGCCACACGCAGTATTTTTCACACCTGGGTTCTTGAGGGCACAAACAGCAACGGAACTCACAAGAATGTGAGACTATAAAACAGGTCTATTGATGCAAGTATGGACGAGCAGAAACATTTCAACCACCTATTCCCATCCCACCTATTCCTTCCCCCATCCCCCCTGTCTCTGAGCCAGAAGTCACACTCAACCGCCTAGCCCAGGTCAGAGTCATGCCTGGCCACCTGGCACACCACCACTGGGACAGACTAAGGAAGATTTGGGGGGGCCCCGGAGGTGTGGAGGCCCTGGATGAGGGTCCAGAAGTCCCGGGGTAGAAGCACCTCTGCTGGCAGGTCATAAAGGAGGGTACCTCAAGGGATGGGGCAGGGGGGAGAGGGAGCCACCAGGCTAGAAAGAAGCATCAGGTCTACCATGTTGGGCAGGGAGTGAGAGGATGAGAGAGTTGCGCTACCTAGGTAATTTTGCAGCCTGGAGCTCAAAGCCTTTCCAAAGAATCGCCTTGACATCACAAACTATGCCTTTGAGGTGTCCCTATGTGGCCCTACAGCTGTAGCAAATTTGGTTCGAAGTGGTTCACAAGTTAGCCCACTTGCCCCTCCAAAGGTCACGCTACAGCACCCAGCTACAGCACCCAGGACAGACTCAGGAGGAGCATTTGGGGGTCCCCAGGCTGTGTGGAGGCCCTGGACTTCAAGCCCCGAAATCCAGGGGGAAGAGCCCCCCCACAACCACCAGGAAGAGCACCTGAGACTTGCCTGCTGGCCCAAGATGGAGATCCTGTTGTCGAGGCTGGTGGAGGATCTGGCCAGAGGCATGATGAGCATCACCATCATGGTCGCCATCCTGGGGTGGGGGGGCGAGAGAAAAGAAGGCGGCGCTCAGAGGAGCGGACAAGCTGCTGCCGCCGAGCCGCCTGAGAGAGCCCAGGAGCCGTCGGGGCGGGCGGGAGGCAAGCTCACCTGGGCGCGATGCGGCGGGCAGAGGAACGTGGTCGTCGGTTGCTCTGGCAGCCTTCTTGGCAGTTGGGAGTCCCCGGTGGTGCCGCCGAGGATGGAGCCCGACAGCAGCAGCAGCAGCCCTTTTATCCCGCCGGGGAGGCTCGGCGCCCCGCCTCCTTCGCCACCCCCGCCGCGTCCGTTGGAGGCTGGCGGGAGGGCGGGGAGGGCCAAGCAGGCCGGCGGCAGGATGACGCCCCGCCTCCCGGGAATGTCCCGGCCCGGGAAGGCGTCCGCCTGGCCTGGATCCTCTTCCCACGCCTCGGCCGTCGGCCCCTTCGGGCTTCCCCTAGGCTTGCTGCCACGCTGCGTCTAACAGGCGCCTGTTGCCTGCCATACTCGCGTCAGGAGGGAGGATGAGTGCCGAGCTGGCTTTGGCTGGCCGGCGGGGCATCCAGCACCACCGCTGCAGCCAGTGGCGGGCTGGGACTAAAAATATTGGTTGCCAGGAGACAAAGGGGGCCCACCCACAACTGTAAGGCTATTATTTACTTTTTATAAGAAATAAATAAAATTTTCAAAAATACATAAGTGGGAAAAAAGGTACAATTAGAATTTTTGTGAAATAAATATACTTTTTAGTAATTACAGTGTACATATATTGTACATATTACTGGCAGTATACAGTACAAATTGTTATAATTGAATTTTTAATTTTTTAATTTTTTTAAATAAATGTTGGATATTTTTAAATAGTTTGCTTGTACTGAACATTTTACACATTAACAGGTAGTTCAAAAGCATATTTCATGCAGTCCACTATATTAAGAGCAATCGTTTGAGTTCACTGGATGATTGTGCGAATCTGTCAATAATTGCTTCTGCATCCAATTCATCTAACAATTCCTTTTCAGTGGATAGCAACATGTATGATTCCAAGTTCTCCTCAGACAGTGAATTTCTTAGCCTTGTCTTTATGATCTTTAGCTTTGAAAATGTCCTCTCACATTGGACTTGAGTAACTGATAGTGTGCAGATGACTTTATAAAGTTCATAAAGGTTATCATATGCCTTCTAATGAAGTCTGTTGGATGCCAGGATTTTTAGTACACACGATGGGCAAGTGCTACAAATTTTACACTTGTTGCAACTGGAATCCATATTCTCACCATCATTAAGCAATAGCTTTAATACATCAAAGTTCGAAGCAAAAGAAAACAATTCCAATATTACTTGATCTTTGCTGATTTGTGGAGACAGCTTAATAATACCTTCCAATGCTTCATCTTCAAGGCCCTTCTCTGCAATAGTTTAAACTTTGCTGGGTCCAAGCAAAATAAATCTTTATACAACTTTTTGTTGTATACAAAGCGTGAATCTAGTGACTGGACAATGCAGTCCATTATTAGGTTAAACACATTTACTTGAAAATCAGCTAGAGAATCTGAGGAATTTCCTTCATCATCTATAAGCTCATCTGCCATTCCTTTCTTCTTCCTCTGCCTCTTAACTGGCAATGCTGTTTCCAAAGAGTCAATTTCCAATGTTTGATTTTCATCCATATTCAACAGTGAAATTTTGTCATTACATTTGTTTACAAATTCCAGTGCCTTGCTGTGAATGTTATCAAATGTTCTTATCTGTTCCTTCAACTTTGTTGTAGCTGAATCTACTAAACTCCATGCAGTAAACATATCTAAACTACTTGTCTGTAAATAACTTGATAATGTCTCTGTAGTTTCAGATACATACAAGTAAGTAAATGCTGTTTCATACTTTATTGTTTCATACTTTAGAAGACTTTGAAGTAAAACATTTACTTCTTGTTTTGTTTTTGCATCATACTTGTCTGAATCTGCTGCCCTCCGCCAGGCACCCCCGGCTGGCTGGGCGGAATATTCTTAAATATAAAGTATCCTCGAAAAATTATTTTATTCAAAAAAATTATTAAAATAGTAATATGATATAAATTTTAGTTCCAATACAGTAATATTGGAACTTCTATTATAATTTCAAACTACTAAAAGGTCATTAACATTTTTAACATATTGTCTAATGTTTAAGGGGGGCCACTTCATCATGGGCCCACAGGGCCCACTTGCCATCGGGCAAGCTGACACCCGGGCCTGTCCGCCACTGGCTGTAGCTTGGACGGCAAGGAGGTCGCCCGGCGGGAGTGTGACTCCAGGGAGCAGAGGAAGCCAGCGACCCACCCGCCCCCTGCCCTACCCTGCTGCTGTGGGACCCCTTGCCAGCCACGAACGGGGCTTCTTTTGCCCAGGCTCGTCGTGCGTCAGGCCCTCTGCCGGGGACCCTCCGCCTGCAAGAAGTTGGGGGAGGACAGCCCGACCCTCACCACGATGGGTGGTGCCCAGAGTACAGATGTGAGGAGGGCGGGCAGCGGAGGCGACCACCGCGGGCTTGCTGCGCTGCTGCTGCTGCCTTCAGCGGGGCTGTGGGCTTCCTCCTCCCCTGTTCAGCGCCATCCCTGCCGCAGAGCTGGAAAGCACTCCCTGCATTGAAGGGTGGCTGGTTTCGAGCTGGGCTGCTCCACTTCTCTGGCCCCCGCTCCTGCAGATGCCCGCCTACAAGTCCCATCACCCCTGGCTCTTGGCCCCTGTGCCTGGGGACTGTGGAGCTGCAACCACACACAGAGCATGAATGAGGACTTCTCATCCAGAACTCTGAAGTTTCTTCAGAATCGAGCCACCCTTTCCAAAATGAGGGTGGGGTGGAGGAGAAAGCAAATGCTTAAGCCTCATCATGATGAAAGACAGTTGAGGACACCGGCATTGGCCCCGGATAGTCGGATAGTCGTAGATTCATCGTCTCCCCCTCTGCATATTTGTCACAATGCGAAATACCAAGCCATAGAAGGGCGTTCCCTCTTGCGCGGTGTCATGCCCTTCCCTCCACCGTTCTGGAAGGCAAATACAGGAGGAAGATCCCACTCATGGAAAGGCTTTGTCCCTGTGGCTTTGGGGAAGTGGAAACCATAAGAGCGTGTGCTCTTCTCACGTCCCTTTTATAAAGACAGCCGTGACAAGCTCATATCTCCCCGGCTTCTCAAATACCCTGGTCGCTCTCGTCAGGTCTACACCAAGGTGGTGTTCTCAGATGACAATGGGACCTTCGCGTACAATGCTGCCAGGTTCTGCTGTGGGGCAGCATGCAAGATCCTTCGGGTCCTGGTCACCAGTCAATACCCCTTGCTGTAGATTTTTAACTACAGATCATTTTACCTGATTGTATAATTTTTACTTGCTCCACATGCTAGATTTTATATGTTATCTTAACTGTTTTATATTTTTAGATGCCCTACTTTTAAAGATAGTTGTATACTTACCCTTGTTTTATCTCTTCTCTATTAATCTCCCTAAGCACAATTTTACTCCTGCTTTATCTTATTCTACTAATCACCCCACAGTTTTTAGAGTTGTATATCACTAATAATCATAATGTAATCATAATAATATAGGCTAATTATAGCTATGGATTTGCAGCATTGTAAGCTTTTGGGTTTATAATTATTTTATTTTATTTTTTAATTTCATTGTATCTGTACTATATCCTGTGCTGGTCTTTGACCATAATAAAGATGATTGATTGACACTGACAGTCGGCTCAAAGGCTCAAGAAAGAAGTTCCAGAGCAAAGAGCCCCAGGTGTTGTAGCCTTGCCTCATAAGGAAGGTGCTCCAGGCCCCTGATCATCTTGGCTGCCCTCTTCTGCACCTTTTCCAGTTCTACAATGTCCTTCTGAAGATAGGGTGAGCCAAACTGTACACAGTACTCCAGATGCAGCCGAACCATAGATGTGTATAAGGGCATTATAACATTAGCATTTTTATTTCAATCCCCCCTTCCTAATGATCCCTAGCATGGAATTGGCCTTTTTCACAGCTGCTGCACAGACTCGACACTTTCAATGAGCTGTGTACCATGGCCCCAAGATCTCTCTCCTGGTCAGTCACCGGCAGCTCAGATCCCCTCAGTGTATATGTGAAGTTGGATTTTTTTGCCCCAACATGCATCACTTTACACCTGCTTACATTGAACTGCATTTGCCATTTTGTTGCCCACTCCCTCAGTTGGAAGAAATCTTTTTGGAGCTCCTCACAATGAGCTTCACTACAGCACACATCCTCTAGACGCATTCTTTGCTATTCGGACACACTTATTCCTACACACATGCACCAGGCCTAGTTTTCCTCCCCTGCGCTGGATGACATTCCTGGACAAGGTTTCCAGGACTAATTGCATCCACTAAAATGGTCCTTCTTCTGTTGAACCACAAGAGCTAGTGCTACTGCTTGGAGGTAGAAGGGCCAGCAGCACAGACCTTCTGTTCCAGCCCTACTCCAGCTCAGCACTGTCTACACCAGGGGGTCCCAACAGGGGATCTGAGTCCCTCTGGCAGCACTTGCAGGCCTCCCAGGGGGTTCTCAGAACCCACCTGTCTCCCCACAATTGGCCCCTGACCAATCTCGTCTACATGAATGAGACAAGCTTATTTCAGAGGGAAGTGCCTTCAAAAGGTTTCTTTCAGTGGGAGTACTCACGAGTAACCAAGTCTGGATGTTAGCCAGTGAGTGCAGTAGACCATCAATGTAACATTTATATTTTTGTGCATATTCTCTCCCTCTCTCACAACCTCTCTCTCCCCTTCCAACCCCTCTCCACCCCCTCTCTCTCCCCCATCCTCTCGCTCTCCCTCTCTCTCACCCTCTCTCTGTTCACACAAGTAAATGTGTGTGTGTGTGTGTGTGTGTAGGGGGAGGAGGTTGTTTAGGTTTTGTACTCCTCTAGGGAAAGGAAGTGAACTTGAAAGGCTATTGAACTTTCCTCGTCTGTCCATGATCATGGTTCTCCCTCCCTCCTCCTTCTTGCCAGACACCAGTGTTTTAGGAGCAGCAAATGAGGGCGGGGGGAGATAATGGCTGAAGTGGGAGACTCACTGGCCTCATTCGGAAGACCTCCTCCTCAGTCTCTTCTATCTTCAGAAAAAGATCTAGGGAGATGGGTTTTGGAAAGGGCCCTCCTTTCCCCTCGGGCCCTTTGGTGGTGACTAGTTTCTAGGAGGGCAGAGAACAAACCAAGAAGGCTCTGTCTGTCCTGCCCCAGCCCAGCCTGACTTCCCCCGAAGCAGCCAAGGAGCTGTCCTTCCATCACTTGCATCCATGGATGGAAAACTAACAAGGCTTGACGCACCCTTAATCACATGTACCAGGTCACCTCCCAATTACTGAGGGCTTCTTCCACACAGGAGATAATAAGTGGAAATGTGGCTCCCAGAGCACCAGCTGTTCCTGGAGCTGGGCGGGGTGTGTGCCATTAAGGCCTTTGCCAAGGATGCCTTCTCCTTCTGCAATACAGACAGGTCGCCCTTGCCATGAGTGGCTATGAGGCCATGAGGGTGGGGAGGCGCACCCTGGCACCTGTGGGCATTGGTCTCCTCTTAGCAACACTTGGTTGGAGTCTTGCCATGTTCAGTCATTTAAGCTGAAACCCGCTGGAGGCTCCTCCAATTGACGGCTCCATTTCCATACAAGCACAGGTGTCCACTTGTCGACTAGCAGTCTGTTCTGTCTTCGCCTCAGTCTGCATCCATGTATCCCACTCGTTGGGGATTGCTGCTTTCTGGAATCACCCATACATAGTGTGCAATACATTTTAGGTCTCCCCCGCCAGTCTTTTGACTGCTATCCAAAACTCGTTGGTTGGTGCAGTTACTTTTCTGCTCCGAATTCCCACTGCTGAGGCAATATCTGGCCTTGTCACTGTGGCTATGGACAGAAGCTTTCCAATTGCCTTTGGGCATTGATTGTTGGCTAGTAAGAAGGCTCACTGTGAATCTTGCTTCCAGAAATGAGCATCCATTGGTGTACTGACTTCATTGTTGGCATCTGTCAGTCCCAGGCATTCCAGAAGATCCTTGATCTTCTGCTTCTGCTTGAGAAGCAATGTCCCTTTCTCTCCTCTTTCTGTTGGGAAATCTCTCTGGTAAGAGATACCCTTCTATTACAGCAGAGTGCACAGAGGCATAACACAGCGGAGTCTGCACAGCAGCAGAGCAGGGCAGGGGGCGCGTGAGTCGCTGGCCACCTCTGCTCCCCCAAAGTCACGCTCCCGGTGGGGCGACCTCCTTACCGTCCAGGCTGCAGCAGCGGTGGTGCTGGATGCCCCGCCGGCCAGCCAAAGCCAGCGGCACTCAGTCCTGACGCGAGTATGGCAGCAGGCGCCTGCTAGACGCGGCGTGGCAGCAAGCCTAGGGGAAGCCCGAAGGGGCCGACGGCCGAGGCGTGGGAAGAGGATCCAGGCCAGGCGGACGCCTTCCCGGGCCGGGACATTCCCGGGAGGCGGGGCGTCATCCTGCCGCCGGCCTGCTTGGCCCTCCCCGCCCTCCCGCCAGCCTCCAACGGACGCGGCGGGGGTGGCGAAGGAGGCGGGGCGCCGAGCCTCCCCGGCGGGATAAAAGGGCTGCTGCTGCTGCTGTCGGGCTCCATCCTCGGCGGCACCACCGGGGACTCCCAACTGCCGAGAAGGCTGCCAGAGCAACCGACGACCACGTGGCCCTCCGGAGCAGCAGCTCTGCCCTCCCGCCCAGGTGAGCTCTGTCCGCCCGCACGCCCGCCCTCCCCGACGGCTCCTGGGCTCTCTCGGGCGGCTCAGTTTCCTCGGCGGCGGCAGCTTGTCGGCTCCTCTGAGCGCCGGCTTCTTTGCTCTCGCCCCCCACCACAGGATGGCGACCATGATGCTCATCAGGCCTCTGGCCAGTTCCTCCACTAGCCTCGACAACAGCATCTCCATCTTGGAACAGCAGGCAAGTCTCAGGTGCTCTTCCTGGTGGTTGGGGGGGGGCGCTCTTCGCCCTGGATTTGGGGGCTTGGAGTCCAGGGCCTCCACACAGCCTGGGGACCCCCAAATGCTCCTCCTGGGTCTCTCCTGGGTGCTGTGGCTGCCGCTAGTCCGGCCAGCTGAGTGTGACTGTGACCTGTGTCGGGAGCAGCGGGGAGCCGGGAAAGAAAGAAGCGGGGTGGGAATATGTTACGGTGCGTGTTGGAACTCTCGGCCGCGCTCCTCGCAGGCGCCCCGACCCGCTGACCTTCGGCCCCTCTTCTCTCTTTCCTTGCAGCTGCTGCTCGGGGAAGGTGGCGGCATGTTGGTGGACCTCCCAGCCGTACCACTGGACTACCTCGCCTGGGACAGGTTTACGGAGGACATCGGGGAGGTGCTCTCCGAGAAATACAGATGAGCCCCCCCGCACCCGCCCACCGCCCTCCGGGCTGCTGGCTCCCCGCCGCTCCCGGGAGTCGCCGCTGCCGTCGGGGTGCCGCCGCGCGCTTTGCGCTCTTGTGCGGTGAAACTGACAGCGAGCAGCAATAAAGAGCCTGAACCGCTCTCGGAGCCTTCCTTCTTCCGTTCCTTGGTCCCGGGATCAGCGCACTAGTCTCCGAGTCCGCGGAGCCCCTCTGTGGGGCTGGGGGGTGGGGGTGGGACAGGCCCTACAGGTGCTGCACGCTGTCGAGGGAGGGCGGGGCGGGGGGCTCTCCCAAGGGAGTTTTGCGAGGGAGGGCCCCCTTGCAAAAGAGTGGCAGGACCCGTCCCGCCTCGACCCTCTTGAGAGCAGCAGCCTAGCGTGCCCCGCAAGCCTCCTTCCCAGGGCCCCGTCCCAAAAGGAAGAGGAGGGGGGTGGCTAGCTACCTTTGAGCCCCTTTCAAGGGTTAGTGCTGCTGCTAGTTGGAGCAAGTGCAGGTGGGGGAGAAGGCGGAGCATGGACCGGGAGGAGGCTTAAAGAGGAGCCTGGGGAGGGGGCCAACGCCATAGGAAGATAAGCAGCTGCCTTCTACCGAGTCAGACCATCTAGCTCTGTATTGTCTACCCAGACTGGCAGCGACTTCTCCAAGGTGGCAGGCAGGAGTCTCTTTCAGATAGAGACGCTGCCAGGGAGGGAGCTTGGTCTGCATGCAAGTATGCAGGTGCTCTTCCCAGAGGGGCCCCATCCCCTGAGGGGAATATCTTACCGTGCTCACACCTGTATTTCTCCCATTCAAATGTGAGCCAGGGTGGACCCTGCTTAGCAAAGGGGGCAATTCATGCTTGCTACTACAGGACCAACTCTCCTCCCTTAACATGAGAAGCTGCCACCATATACCGAGTCAGACCCTTGGTCCATCTAGCTCTGTATTGTCTACTCAGATTGGCAGCAGCTTCTTCAATGTGGCAGGCAGGAGTCTCTCTCAGCCCCATCTTGGAGATGCTGCCAGGGAGGGAACTTGGGACTAGGGTGGTCCCCCTCGCTGATGCACACACACCCTTCACAATATATAGTCATGCGACTTGCCTCATGTGACTTGCCTCTGGGGGGCCCCTCGAGCCGTGGGTGCCCCGAGGCAGCCGCCTCCCCTTGCTTAATGGTAGTTACGCCCCTGCTTGGGACCTTCTGCATGCAAGCAGGTAGTTGCTCTTCCCAGAGGGCTCCGTCCCCCAGGGAAATGTCTTACAGCACTCACACATGTAGCCTCCCATTCATATGCAAACCCGGGTGGACCCTGCTTAGCAAAGGGGGCAATTCATGCTTCCTTCCTACCACGAGCAGAGAAGCCCCCACCTTATGCCTTGACAAGCGCGCCACACACACACACACACACAGAGTTGTCTGCCCCTGGAGGGGGAGTGAGTGAGTGAGTGAAATGTTAGAGGTTGTTGATTTTTACCCACAGTAGGTAAAACAGCAGAGCACTAAGGAATGAGCACACACTCCAGTTACAGAGTAGGTAGCAGAGGATGGTTTGGATATTGCAGCTGTTTAGAGAAACACATGGAGATCCTTGTATGACTAAACACTAAATATTGATTGGTTAAATACACTTGGATAGGAAAGACCTATATCTACATAATGGATAGGTAAGGAGAGAGAGATGTTTCCATCTCATTTCTAGGAGGAAAGGAAGGATTGTGACTCAGCACAGGAAGTGCTGCAGAGTCCGTTCAGGGGTCATAGAGTAGGGACAGATAGGGAGACCCTGACTCACTGTCTCTACTCCCAATGCCCCTAGTGGTCATTCGGACAGTTGGTGCAAAAGGTCGATGCACTGGAAGTTCATCTCCAAGTCCAGTGTGGCCAGGACCTAATGGGTACTTATGAGTCAAATGGGCCGTAACCCAAAATCTGGCTTTAAAAAAGCCAAATCTGGCAACAGAGTCTCCAACATGAAAGTGGGGCTGCCTGTCCCACGCAAAGGGGGGGGAGGTGGCGTCCCTTCCAGGCGAGACAGTCGCTCTTCTGTGCCAGTGCAGCCAGGTAGGGAAGAGACTCCTGCAGCCTCCCAGGAGCTGGGCCAACCCCTTGGCTTCCGTCCTGGCCAGGAAGTGGGCTGAGCAAGACCATGTCTACAGGGGGTTATAGAGACCTCTGCCTTCAGATTTCAGCTGGCCTGGCACTGGCCTCCCTCCCCACCCCAGACCTTCCTGCCACATGTTCTCCAGCATGTTATATTTGGAAGATGAGGAGGAGGCGGCAGGAAGAGAAAACTAGCCTGGAAAATGGACTGG
Organism: Hemicordylus capensis; assembly: GCF_027244095.1. Classification (NCBI taxonomy): domain Eukaryota; kingdom Metazoa; phylum Chordata; class Lepidosauria; order Squamata; family Cordylidae; genus Hemicordylus; species Hemicordylus capensis. The sequence continues at coordinate 5,473,697 of NC_069669.1, forward strand.
ATGGTAGGGATGTGCAAAATCAATTTGTACAAAATAATTGATGTACAAAATCAATTTGTACCTGAATCTAGCTGATTCAGGTGATCTAGAGACAAAGCAAATCACCTCTGTGGTCCATTGGCTAGATTTGGGTACAAATCAAATCATGCCTGATTAGATTTGAATCGATTCGAGATTTGCATCTGTCCTATTAATTCCCCCAGATTCCCAGCTTTCATTTAATTTCCCCCCAGATTCCCAGCTTTCATAATGCTGAACAACTGTGCCCTAGAACAGTTGGTCATGGAACCAAGTGAGGGAAGGTGGTCTTGAACAGAATCCTTCGGCCCCTCTTCTCTCTTTCCTTGCAGCCGCTGCTGGGGGAGGCGGCGGCATGTTGGTGGAGCTGGCACCTACCTCCAAGCCGAACCACTGAGCTTCCTCGCCTGGGACAGGTTTATGGAGGACATCGGGGAGGTGCTCTCCGAGAAATACAGATGAGCCCCCCCGCACCCGCCCACCGCCCGCCGGGCTGCTGGCTCCCCGCCGCTCCCGGGAGTCGCCGCTGCCGTCGGGGTGCCGCCGCGCGCTTTGCGCTCTTGTGCTGTGAAACTGACAGCGAGCAGCAATAAAGAGCCTGAACCGCTCTCCGAGCCTTCCTTCTTCCGTTCCTTGGTCCCGTGATCAGCGCACTAGTCTCCGAGTCCGCGGAGCCCCTCTGTGGGGCTGGGGGGCTGGGGGGTGGGGGTGGGACAGGCCCTACAGGTGCTGCACGCTGTCGAGGAAGGGCGGGGCGGGGGGCTCTCCCAAGGGAGTTTTGCGAGGGAGGGCCCCCTCGCAAAAGAGTGGCAGGACCCGTCCCGCCTCGACCCTCTTCAGAGCAGCAGCCTAGCGTGCCCCGCAAGCCTCCTTCCCAGGGCCCCGTCCCAAAAGGAAGAGGAGGGGGGTGGCTAGCTACCTTTGAGCCCCTTTCAAGGGCAGGCAGTGCTGCTGCTAGTTGGAGCAAGTGCAGGTGGGGGAGAAGGCGGAGCATGGACTGGGAGGAGGCTTAAAGAGGAGCCTGGGGAGGGGGCCGCCAGCCTCCATAGGAACATAAGCAGCTGCTATATACCGAGTCAGACTCTGAAGTAACTGCCATGTACTCGGTGGAATTGCTTCTGAATAAAGATGTGGAGGATCAGGCTGTTCTGGTTGTGTTTCTCGCTGGACCCCCAGTTGGACTCCCTCATCTTAGGGGAATGTTGTGTCATGTTGTAGACACCAAGGATCATCAGGAGGACCCTAGTTCTGGCTTCTTGTGGCATGGGGACACGCCTTCCCCTGTGGCTGCCGAGTTGAGCTACAGCCAGGCCTCTTGGGGGGACGTGACTGAGGTGGCAGCAGCAGCAGCAGCAGCCACAGTGCAAATCAAATCTTTATTGTTACTGTCATTCGACCAGCAATACACAAACTACAAAAGCTTTACATAAAGCGAACTTGGTCAAATAAAGTAAGAAACTGTTGAAACATACAACAGAAACTGTTGAAACATACAACAGAGCCATAACACCTGAGTCCATCCATTACATAAAACAGAGGGCTCCATGCATTAGAATCATCTAAAATTTAACCCTATATCTTGCTTCTCCACATTTCTTATCCTAGTCTTACTAGCCAGAAAACAATACTTCGCCATGTTGTAAGATACTACATCCCAATGGTCTGTCAAAAGTAATTCCAGATAGAACTGCTCAGAACAACTGGGCTATGCTGTTAAAAAAGGACTTAGATCTCTCTCCCACAAAGTTCGATAAAACTGACAACTCAAGATAACCTGGGCTGTTGACACCAATTCCGCAGAACCACAAGGGCAGACACGCTCCTTGCAGGGGATCTTACCGTATCTCCCCTCCTGGACAGCCGCTCCTAAGGCATTACGCCGGGCCAGCATCAGAGCCCTCCAGAAACTAGGTACTAATATTTTATGAAGGTCTCTTGCTGGGCCAAAGGGTTCTGGAGGAACTGAAACCCACATGAATGTATTGGGACAGGTTCTGAGAAGAAATTCAAATATGAAGATTGCTCTACAGCTTAAAGTAAAGTGTGCCGTCAAGTTGATTTCGACTCCTGGCACCCACAGAGCCCTCTGGTTGTCTTTGGTAGAATACAGGAAGGGTTGACCATGGCCTCCTCTCACACAGTGTGAGATGATGCCTTCAAGCATCTTCCTAAATCGCTGCTGCCTGATATAGGTGTTTCCCATCGTCTGGGAAACATAGTCTGGGAAACATCCCAGTGGGGATTCGAAGCGGCAACCTTCTGCTTGTTAGTCGAGTGTTTCCCTGCTGTGCCACAGCGTTAGTCAAGTATTCTTGTTGGCCACTGGACTGTATAGAAGGAAGGGTGTCCACTGCAGACCAGAGAATAATGCGAGGAGGGGGGGCAGTTTCCTGAGGATGAAACACTATTTATTGCCTAGAAATATGTCTGCAGTAATAGAGAGGAAACTGGGCCAGAAGCCATGTACCTGTCTGTGGCAGCAGCCTCAACCTGGCAAGAGCCCTGGAAGGGGTGAGCAGAGCCTGCCTGGTTTAGCAGAGAAGGGCAGAAAAGCAGGCGGCTGCTCAGACTCTTGAAGGGGTAGGTGGGTTACAGGATAGGTGGAAACCCCAACACGACTGGATTGCTAGCAAAAATACAGAATTGTGAAGGATAAAAGTAACTGGGAAGAATAAAACACATGAGCTTGAGATGGGTAGTTTAAAGCACTGCAACCTTCGATTCCCTGTTGGTGCTGGAATGACAACTCACAGCATCATCAGACTCACAGTTGTGGTTCAGTGGATGGAGAGTCAAGGTTACCTGCCCCTGGTCCAAGGGTGATAGGAGTCAAGGAGGTGGGGTTTCTGTGGGAAAGAATACTCTGCACTCTTTGGAATAGGAGAGAATATTTTGGCGGATTATTCTAGGGAGGGGACCTGGAACCTAGATGCTCTTCCCAGAGTGGCTCCATCTCCTAAGGGGAATATTTTACAGTGCTAACTCACTGAGTCTCCCATTCATATGCAACCAGGGTAGACCCTACTTAGCTAAGGGGACAAGTCATGCTAGCTACCACAAGACCAGCTCTCTTTCAATTGATCAATTTACTTGAAAATTGGAATTTAGTTGGATTTTCTTTGTGGTTTTTTTTAGAAAATATTTTAAAGGATTTCACACACACACACACACACACACACACACACACACACACACACACACACACCAGGACAGTCAGAATTCTGAAATTATCCGGGAGAGAGGCAGAAGCGTGGGTTGTGTCGTCCTCCAGGCCCTTTCCGCGCCGAGGGGACCAGTTCGAAGGGGCCAAGGGCTCCGAGGCTGGCCAGGCTTGTAGGCCGACTCCCCTCCCCGCCTGACCCCAGCGGCAGCAGTTTGGGACAAAGCAATTGCTCTGCAAGGGAAAGGGGGCGTGATGTGGCCCTATGCCTTTTCCTTCTCTGTACACACAGGCTGTGTAGCCTATTGCACGACATTTAGAAGCCTACACAGACTGGGGGGGAGATCCCCTCAGAACTGAACTCCTGATACACTCTTGCAAAACAATGTTTAGTCTTTGGTGAAGACTCTGTGGAGAGTAACAGTGGGGTTTGCGGGAAGCATCTCTGGTGGAAATGGGGTTCTGGGCTTGAGAGGTGCCTGGCAAAAACCTGACTTTTCTCGTTCTTACCAGCCACTTCTTTACGCCATCTAACATAATATAATTTGTGCATGGCTTCAGTTTTTGAAATACACAAATGTTCTTTTAGAACTACTCCATTTGCTTGTTTGAAACTGAATGTTTTGTGTCTGGTTACATCTTTTGAAAAGCCCAGAGAGCAAAAGGGGAACTGTTCTGCCTACAACTCAGGCAAAGGGGCATGTTTTTAAAGTTGTGGTGCTCTAGTCTGATATTAAGCAGGGGGAAGTGTTTGTCCCTTTTCAGCCCAGTATAGCATGTCTTCAGTGGCTATTGCTGCTGTCTCCATCTTCCCCCCTGCCACCCCAAGCCCCACTGTAAGCTCTTTGGGGCAAGGAACAATTTTCTCATACTTTGTGAACATTGCTTTCAGAGCATTCTTGTGTGTAGAAAACCGGGATATAAACACATTTTTATTATAAACCGATAACTTCCAGAAGTTCTTAGCAGTGGAAACGGCAGCTCAAGCATCTCTTCATGACAGATATGCGGGGGGTTAAAATGGAGGATCAATATCAGCTGAGATGGCCTCAAAAACAGTACAAGAGCTGTTGCTGAAGCAATATTTATTCCAATTTAGAGGACACATCTTTTACAAGGAATCTCTTCACTTGACTGCCTGAGAGAAATGTGTCAAGAACACATCTCTCTCAGGCAGTCGAGTGAAAACAAGCCTTGGAAAATATATACTATCGAAACACATCAAAATAAATGTCTTCAGATGCAGGGGTCCCCCTGTTCCCTTGTGGAGTGGGTAGATTGGGCAAAAGAGCCTGCCAGTATCTGTGGGAGCTCTTTTTCTCCTCAGCTGCCCCCAAGTCCTTCCAGTCAGGCTGCTGTAGGGTTGCCCACTCCAAACTGGGGTCTCTAGGAATGGGTACTGTGGAGAAATATTGGAGAAAATAATATCTCCAGGAACGATTTCTTGTCAGAAAGAGTTGCTAACTCTGGTGTGTGCCTTGTAGGTAGGGGAGCTTGGAGAGAAATGAATGGACACTGGAGAAATATTGAAGGGAATAGGCACCCTGAGCAGTATTGAACTGTGGGCGTGGGGTATAAATATTTCAAATAATAAGAATAAAATAATAACAACATCTCCAGGAACGATTCCTGTCAGAAAGAGTTGCTAACTCGGGCCAGTCATGGCCTGAGAATTGCAGATTGAAAGAGGTGAAACTTGGTTCAGTTTGGGGGGGGGGGCGGTAAAAGCGGGAAAGGCCATTAGAGTTGGGCATTCCCCCTCCCCCCACCCATTTCCCCTCAGCAGCCCTCTTTTTTCTTTAACGGCTCTGTCAAGTCTCCGCGCGCAAACTTTGGTCGGTCGTTGATTGGCTGGCTGCTGGTTATGCCACTCCAGGACTAGACAGCACGAGCCTGCTTGCTCGCCGTTGATTGGCCAGCTTCTGGCTCCGCCCAGGCAACTGGACAATTTCTGCTTGTCTCCTCGCATTTTGAATTTAGGCGCCTGACGTGGAGGGAGGCTCGAGGGAGAGGGCCTCAGTGTCGCCTCAAGGCGCGAGCAGGGACGCCGGCAGGGGTGGAAAGCCAAGGCGGGCCGCTAGCCCAAGGCCCCTCCGTTGCAATGTATTGCGCCCCCCCCCACACACACACACTCAGTGGCATGCCTTCTTTTTCTCACTCTCGTTTCAGCCTCGCGAAGCAGCACTGAGAGAACGAGCAAGGAGCCCCACGAGAGTCGCGCATGCTGGAAGGGGGATTGTTGAGAGGATTTCTAGAGCTCCCCACACAGCTCTGAGAGGCAGCTTCCCCTGGGAGATAGGGGCTGCCTCAAAAGAGCACCTTGGTGCTTCAGTGGCAACGTGGTAGCCTGTAAATGTACCCCCAACCCTGTGAGGAGGCTCCTTTGTCTGGACGGTGGTGGCTCCTTAAAAGAGCCTTTAAATTGTTAATAGCAATTCTGTGGCTGGCCTTGGGTGTTTCCAGGGTTTTATTATGGATAGCTTCCCACTCCCATTATCTCTGTATGCTGCTTGGAATATTGTTTAAATACAAACTTATAATATTTGTAAAAAGTAAAACTAAAATAGGCTTTAAATAGGATAAAATCAAATAAGAAGAGAATAAAATCCTGAATAGGATAAAATATAAAAAATAGTGAGCTTGTGCAGTATAATAAAGGAAATATAGGTTATTAATATAACAGGGAAAGTTAACAGAAAAGTGAAGCATTCTAAAAGCAGGTTAGGTATTTTAGAACAATTAGTGTATTAAAATAATATTCAAAGTAGCATATAGAAATAATGAAAAAAGTATATCCATAATAAAAGCCTGAAACCCCAGAAAGCACAGAATTTATTCCTCAAAGCAGTCCCTAAGATGGCTTGGCTGTAGCCCCTCACAGCCAGATTGGATGCCCTGACACACATTGCTCAGAGCAGCCCACAAAGGAGCTAGAACATGACTTGCTTATATGGACTCCATGTTTTTGCTTTGAATAACCCTTAATTTAGCTAGAGAATAGCTTTCTCATTCTAGACTGTATCGCATTGTTCTACATGGCCTCACTAAGTTGCAGTGTGCCTTTCTCCTAGATCTTACACTTTCCCTCTAAGGATCCCCTCATTTAGCTGGTGAGTGTTGATGTACAAACCTTTCTGTGTTTACTTTTCATGCTCTGAATATTGGTGAGATGGCATATCTGACTTGCACAGATGATCAGCTTGGTCTGCCCTGCTGATGGAGGAAGCAAGGATAGTGGAAATGCAGCATCCTTGACCTCTTCAAGCAGTGTGGTGTGCTGACCAGGCTTGGCTGGCTGAAGGGACATGGTGATAAGGCAAGGGAACAAGTCCTGAAGGATTAAGATTTGAGGTTTGGTTCTCCTTCTTTATTTATGACATTTATATGCTGCTCTGTCCAAACAGGTCTCAGTGTCTCAATCGTGGATCGGGCTCCTTGATGAACAAAGATGTTCTTCAATAAACCATTCAAAAGAAAGTAAAGAGTAAAGGTCTTAAAACTTATGAAGCTTTTTTTGTTGTTGTTTAGGAGGAAAAGGGGAGAAAAGACAAAGCAGTACAGAAGGAGGAAGAAAAACAAGCAGAAACGAGAAACAAGAGGAATAAAAAAGGAAGAAATAGGAGGAGGGATTGATTTTAAAGATGCTTGACAGAAGAATCAGGCAGGTTCTGCTTCTACAAACTAGAAGGCTTAATTGGTGACTTCCTCTCTGCCATGCATAACTCCTGAGTTCCTAGAGCCTGGCTTGATTGTGCTGGACTCAAGGTACTTAAGAACCTCTGAAAATGTGGGAACATGTCCTTGGTGGCCATACACGTGGGAGACTCTAACAGGGCTGGTGTGTGGCTATCTACTGCAAGACTTCACGTCTTGGCCCTGGGGAGAGCTACAATTGTGGGAGCGTGGCCTCTTTTTGATTATTACTATTACTACATTTCTAGCCCGCTCTTCTTCCCAGGAGCTCTTCTAGCCTGCTCTTCTTCCCAGGGTCCTCCAGAAGCCCTTCTAAAGATGGGAAAGTGTCAAGCTCTGGAAAGTGACGAGGCTTTTTTCCTTTCTTTAGAAGGCAACGGGGGAGCAAGGACAGAAGAAAGAGGTGCAGAAGGAGGAAGAGGAACAAGCAGGAAGGCGCCAGCGGAGGAGACGTGAAAAGAAGCAGGAGGAGACCGGCTCTCCAGGAGCTTAGCAGAAGAAACGGGCAGGCTGTGCTTCCACCGGGCGGACGGCTTCATTTCGCTCCCTCTCTCGGCCACTGATCACTCTGCGTGGGGCTGCAGCTGGCCCTGCAGCGTGGCATTCCTGGTGCTGGACTTCATGTCTTTGCACTCAGGAGCCCTGACAGGGGTGGGAGTGCGGCCTTCTCAGGCCGCCCTGAATCTCTCTGCACCGAGTCCCTTGCCATTGGGTGGGAGGTGGCTTGCTCCTGCTGGACCTGAAGTATGTGCGCTGAGCCGCCCCTGGATGGGACTGGGGGTATTGCTTTTTCGCGCCACTGCTTTCTGTATGTGCGCTGAGCTGCCCCTGGGTAGGCTGGCCTGGGGGTGTTGCTTCCTCGCGCCGAGCCTTAGAGGTATGTGCGCTGAGCCGCCCCTGGTCGGGGCTGGGGGCGTTAGCTTTCTCACGCCGAGCTTGATGCCATGTGCGCTGAGCCTGCCCCTGGCTGGGCTCAGCTTGGGGGTGTTGCTTCCTCTCGCGCCGAGCCTTCGGGTATGTGCGCTGAGCCGCCCCGGGCTGGGGCTGGGAGCGTTGCTTTGTGCTGCCAGGCCTTATGTCTCTGCACTGAGCCGCCCCAGTGAGGGCTGGGGGCGTTGCTTCCTCTCGCCACGAGCTTCACGTCTTTGCTCTGAGAAGCCCCTCATTTGGCCAGGGGGTGGCTCTCTCCAAGCCTTGCTGCCTGACTTTGCCCTTCATGCTCCCAGTGGTGTTGAGCTGGCCACTCCGGCCTGCCCACGGAGCAAGCTCGGGACGGTAGAAGTGTGGCCTCCCGGACCCCTTCCAGCAGCAGCAGCAGCCGCCTCTGCTGGCTGAAGGCACACGCCTGACGCTTGGTGTGCTCACGCTCCTCCTTGGCTTGGGCTCTTGCGTGAGCAGGGCTGCTCCTCAAGAAGGCCTTCTGAAGAGGGAAAAGAGTCAAGAGCTGCGAGAAGCTGATCTCTTGCCATGGGAGGCAAAGGAGAGAAAGGGCAGAAGAAAGAAGTGCCGCAGGCTGGCGAAAGAGAAGCCGCAAGGAGCAACAGGAGGAGACCTGGACGGGGAAGAAGGAGGCGGAGAAGACTGGCTCTCAAGCAGCTTCACAGAAGGAAGAAGGGGGAGATTCCGCTCCCACCAGCTGGAGGGCCTCATTGCTGCCCTTCTCTCTGCTCTGTCTCCCTGAGTAGCCACTGGTTTGGGAGGGGCGTGGACAGAACAGGATGGACTCGGTGTCCATCCGCTCAGTGGCCCTTTCTGGAACTGGGCTGTGGCTTTCTCGTGCTGGACTTCATGTCTCTGCACTTGGGGAGCCCTACAAATAGTGAGAGGGTGGCCCTCATAGGGGCCATCCAAGGGGCAGCCCCTATTTCAGCTGAGCTGTGGCTTTCTCGGGCTGGACTTTATGTCTTTGCACTGGGGAGCCCTACGACTGTGGGAGCGTGGCCTTCTTGGTGTCTGTATACTGGAGAAGCCCGGATTGGTCTGGGGAGTGGCCTTCTCGTGCTGGACTTTACGTCTTTGCACTGGGGAGCCCTACAAATAGTGAGAGGGTGGCCCTCATAGGGGACATCCAAGGGGCAGCCCCTATTTCAGCTGAGGTGTGGCTTTCTCGGGCTGGACTTTATGTCTTTGCACTGGGGAGCCCTACGACTGTGGGAAGTGTCTGTATACTGGAGAACTCCTGATTTGTCTGGGGGCGTGTTTCTCGTGCTGGACTTCACGTCTCTGCACTGGGGAGCCCTACAAATAGTGAGAGGGTGGCCCTCGTACACGGAGCAGCCCCCATTTCAGCTGAGGTGTGGCTTTCTCGTGCTGGACTTCACGTCTTTGCACTGCGGAGCCCTACAATTGTGGGAGCGTGGCCTCTTTTTGATTATTATTATTTTGACATTTCTAGCCCGCTCTTCTTCCCAGGAGCCCAAAGCGGTGTACTGCATACTTGTTTCCCCCCCGTCCCACAACAACCCTGTGAGTAGGTTAGGCTGAGAGAGAAGCGACTGGCCCAGAGTCACCCAGCTAGTAGCATGGCTGAATGGGGATTTGGACTCGAGTCTCCCCGGTCCTAGTAAACTAGGGAACCCCTGATTTGGCTGTGGTGCCGGTTTCACGTGCTGGACTTCACGTCTTTGCACTGGGGAGCCCTACAATGGTAAGAGTATGGCCATCGTAGTGGCTGTATACTGGGGAACCCCGATTTGGCCGGAGAGCGGCTTTCTCATGCTGGACTTCACGTCCTGGCACTGGGGAGCCCCAAAAGAGGTGGGAGTATGTCCTCCTCAGACGAGCCTGAGTGTCTGTATGCTGCGTGGCTGCTCGTTTATCCGCAGGGTGCCGTTCCTCGCTGCGTGACTTTGCCCTTCATCTTGCAAGTGGTGATGAGTTGGCATCTCCCAACTGCCCCGTCCCTAGTCTTCAGCTTGGCGCGCCCTGCCCACGGAGAAAGCCAGGGACGGTGGAAGTGCGGCATCCATGACCTCTTCAAGCAGCGTGGTGTGCCGAGGAGCGGGCCCTGCTGGCTGGCTGAAGAAGGCACACGGTGAGTGGTCTCCGGTCGGGCCGGGAGACGCGGCCCGAAGCCTTGCGCTTTGAGGTCTCCTTCTCCTTGGCTTGGGCTCTTGGATGGACAGGGCTCCCGGGTCCTCCAGAAGCCCTTCTAAAGAGGGGAAAGTGTCAAGCTCTGGAAAGTGACGAGGCTTTTTCCCTTTCTTTAGAAGGCAACGGGGGAGCAAGGACAGAAGAAAGAGGTGCAGAAGGAGGAAGAGGAACAAGCAGGAAGGCGCCAGCGGAGGAGACGTGAAAAGAAGCAGGAGGAGACCGGCTCTCCAGGAGCTTAGCAGAAGAAACGGGCAGGCTGTGCTTCCACCGGGCGGACGGCTTCATTTCGCTCCCTCTCTCGGCCACTGATCACTCTGCGTGGGGCTGCAGCTGGCCCTGCAGCGTGGCATTCCTGGTGCTGGACTTCATGTCTTTGCACTCAGGAGCCCTGACGGGTGGGAGTGCGGCCTCCTCAGGCCGCCCTGAATCTCTCTGCACCGAGTCCCTTGCCATTGGGTGGGAGGTGGCTTGCTCCTGCTGGACCTGAAGTATGTGTGCTGAGCCGCCCCTGGATGGGACTGGGGGTATTGCTTTTTCGCGCCACTGCTTTCTGTATGTGCGCTGAGCTGCCCCTGGGTAGGCTGGCCTGGGGGTGTTGCTTCCTCGTGCCGAGCCTTAGAGGTATGTGCGCTGAGCCGCCCCTGGTCGGGGCTGGGGGCGTTAGCTTTCTCACGCCGAGCTTGATGCCATGTGCGCTGAGCCTGCCCCTGGCTGGGCTCAGCTTGGGGGTGTTGCTTCCTCTCGCGCCGAGCCTTCGGGTATGTGCGCTGAGCCGCCCCGGGCTGGGGCTGGGAGCGTTGCTTTGTGCTGCCAGGCCTTATGTCTCTGCACTGAGCCGCCCCAGTGAGGGCTGGGGGCGTTGCTTCCTCTCGCCACGAGCTTCACGTCTTTGCTCTGAGAAGCCCCTCATTTGGCCAGGGGGTGGCTCTCTCCAAGCCTTGCTGCCTGACTTTGCCCTTCATGCTCCCAGTGGTGTTGAGCTGGCCACTCCGGCCTGCCCACGGAGCAAGCTCGGGACGGTAGAAGTGTGGCCTCCCGGACCTCTTCCAGCAGCAGCAGCAGCCGCCTCTGCTGGCTGAAGGCACACGCCTGACGCTTGGTGTGCTCACGCTCCTCCTTGGCTTGGGCTCTTGCGTGAGCAGGGCTGCTCCTCAAGAAGGCCTTCTGAAGAGGGAAAAGAGTCAAGAGCTGCGAGAAGCTGATCTCTTGCCTTGGGAGGCAAAGGAGAGAAAGGGCAGAAGAAAGAAGTGCCGCAGGCTGGCGAAAGAGAAGCCGCAAGGAGCAACAGGAGGAGACCTGGACGGGGAAGAAGGAGGCGGAGAAGACTGGCTCTCAAGCAGCTTCACAGAAGGAAGAAGGGGGAGATTCCGCTCCCACCAGCTGGAGGGCCTCATTGCTGCCCTTCTCTCTGCTCTGTCTCCCTGAGTAGCCACTGGTTTGGGAGGGGCGTGGACAGAACAGGATGGACTCGGTGTCCATCCGCTCAGTGGCCCTTTCTGGAACTGGGCTGCGGCTTTCTCGTGCTGGACTTCATGTCTCTGCACTGGGGAGCCCTACAAATAGTGAGAGGGTGGCCCTCATAGGGGCCATCCAAGGGGCAGCCCCTATTTCAGCTGAGCTGTGGCTTTCTCGGGCTGGACTTTATGTCTTTGCACTGGGGAGCCCTACGACTGTGGGAGCGTGGCCTTCTTGGTGTCTGTATACTGGAGAAGCCCGGATTGGTCTGGGGAGTGGCCTTCTCGTGCTGGACTTTACGTCTTTGCACTGGGGAGCCCTACAAATAGTGAGAGGGTGGCCCTCATAGGGGGCAGCCCCTATTTCAGCTGAGGTGTGGCTTTCTAGGGCTGGACTTTATGTCTTTGCACTGGGGAGCCCTACGACTGTGGGAAGTGTCTGTATACTGGAGAACTCCTGATTTGTCTGGGGGCGTGTTTCTCGTGCTGGACTTCACGTCTCTGCACTGGGGAGCCCTACAAATAGTGAGAGCGTGGCCCTCGTAGGGGCCGTACACGGAGCAGCCCCCATTTCGGCTGAGGTGTGGCTTTCTCGTGCTGGACTTCACGTCTTTGCACTGCGGAGCCCTACAATTGTGGGAGCGTGGCCTCTTTTTGATTATTATTATTTTGACATTTCTAGCCCGCTCTTCTTCCCAGGAGCCCAAAGTGGTGTACTGCATACTTGTTTCCCCCCCGTCCCACAACAACCCTGTGAGTAGGTTAGGCTGAGAGAGAAGCGACTGGCCCAGAGTCACCCAGCTAGTAGCATGGCTGAATGGGGATTTGGACTCGAGTCTCCCCGGTCCTAGTAAACTAGGGAACCCCTGATTTGGCTGTGGTGCCGGTTTCACGTGCTGGACTTCACGTCTTTGCACTGGGGAGCCCTACAATGGTAAGAGTATGGCCATCGTAGTGGCTGTATACTGGGGAACCCCGATTTGGCCGGAGAGCGGCTTTCTCATGCTGGACTTCATGCTGGACTGGCACTGGGGAGCCCCAAAAGAGGTGGGAGTATGTCCTCCTCAGACGAGCCTGAGTGTCTGTATGCTGCGTGGCTGCTCGTTTATCCCCAGGGTGCCGTTCCTCGCTGCGTGACTTCGCCCTTCATCTTGCAAGTGGTGATGAGTTGGCATCTCCCAACTGCCCCGTCCCTAGTCTTCAGCTTGGCGCGCCCTGCCCACGGAGAAAGCCAGGGACGGTGGAAGTGCGGCATCCATGACCCCTTCAAGCAGCGTGGTGTGCCGAGGAGCGGGCCCTGCTGGCTGGCTGAAGAAGGCACACGGTGAGTGGTCTCCGGTCGGGCCGGGAGACGCGGCCCGAAGCCTTGCGCTTTGAGGTCTCCTTCTCCTTGGCTTGGGCTCTTGGATGGACAGGGCTCCCGGGTCCTCCAGAAGCCCTTCTAAAGAGGGGAAAGTGTCAAGCTCTGGAAAGTGACGAGGCTTTTTCCCTTTCTTTAGAAGGCAACGGGGGAGCAAGGACAGAAGAAAGAGGTGCAGAAGGAGGAAGAGGAACAAGCAGGAAGGCGCCAGCGGAGGAGACGTGAAAAGAAGCAGGAGGAGACCGGCTCTCCAGGAGCTTAGCAGAAGAAACGGGCAGGCTGTGCTTCCACCGGGCGGACGGCTTCATTTCGCTCCCTCTCTCGGCCACTGATCACTCTGCGTGGGGCTGCAGCTGGCCCTGCAGCGTGGCATTCCTGGTGCTGGACTTCATGTCTTTGCACTCAGGAGCCCTGACAGGGGTGGGAGTGCGGCCTCCTCAGGCCGCCCTGAATCTCTCTGCACCGAGTCCCTTGCCATTGGGTGGGAGGTGGCTTGCTCCTGCTGGACCTGAAGTATGTGTGCTGAGCCGCCCCTGGATGGGACTGGGGGTATTGCTTTTTCGCGCCACTGCTTTCTGTATGTGCGCTGAGCTGCCCCTGGGTAGGCTGGCCTGGGGGTGTTGCTTCCTCGCGCCGAGCCTTAGAGGTATGTGCGCTGAGCCGCCCCTGGTCGGGGCTGGGGGCGTTAGCTTTCTCACGCCGAGCTTGATGCCATGTGCGCTGAGCCTGCCCCTGGCTGGGCTCAGCTTGGGGGTGTTGCTTCCTCTCGCGCCGAGCCTTCGGGTATGTGCGCTGAGCCGCCCCGGGCTGGGGCTGGGAGCGTTGCTTTGTGCTGCCAGGCCTTATGTCTCTGCACTGAGCCGCCCCAGTGAGGGCTGGGGGCGTTGCTTCCTCTCGCCACGAGCTTCACGTCTTTGCTCTGAGAAGCCCCTCATTTGGCCAGGGGGTGGCTCTCTCCAAGCCTTGCTGCCTGACTTTGCCCTTCATGCTCCCAGTGGTGTTGAGCTGGCCACTCCGGCCTGCCCACGGAGCAAGCTCGGGACGGTAGAAGTGTGGCCTCCCGGACCTTTTCCAGCAGCAGCAGCAGCCTCTGCTGGCTGAAGGCACACGCCTGACGCTTGGTGTGCTCACGCTCCTCCTTGGCTTGGGCTCTTGCGTGAGCAGGGCTGCTCCTCAAGAAGGCCTTCTGAAGAGGGAAAAGAGTCAAGAGCTGCGAGAAGCTGATCTCTTGCCTTGGGAGGCAAAGGAGAGAAAGGGCAGAAGAAAGAAGTGCCGCAGGCTGGCGAAAGAGAAGCCGCAAGGAGCAACAGGAGGAGACCTGGACGGGGAAGAAGGAGGCGGAGAAGACTGGCTCTCAAGCAGCTTCACAGAAGGAAGAAGGGGGAGATTCCGCTCCCACCAGCTGGAGGGCCTCATTGCTGCCCTTCTCTCTGCTCTCTCTCCCTGAGTGGAGGATGATTTACCTGGAGCCTGGCTGCTTCGGGAGGCTTAGGATGTCCCTGCCCTGAGTAGCCACTGGTTTGGGAGGGGCGTGGACAGAACAGGATGGACTCGGTGTCCATCCGCTCAGTGGCCCTTTCTTGAACTGGGCTGCGGCTTTCTCGTGCTGGACTTCATGTCTCTGCACTTGGGGAGCCCTACAAATAGTGAGAGGGTGGCCCTCATAGGGGCCATCCAAGGGGCAGCCCCTATTTCAGCTGAGGTGTGGCTTTCTTGGGCTGGACTTTATGTCTTTGCACTGGGGAGCCCTACGACTGTGGGAAGTGTCTGTATACTGGAGAACTGATTTGTCTGGGGGCGTGTTTCTCGTGCTGGACTTCACGTCTCTGCACTGGGGAGCCCTACAAATAGTGAGAGGGTGGCCCTTGTAGGGGCCGTACACGGAGCAGCCCCCATTTCGGCTGAGGTGTGGCTTTCTCGTGCTGGACTTCACGTCTTTGCACTGTGGAGCCCTACAATTGTGGGAGCGTGGCCTCTTTTTGATTATTATTATTTTGACATTTCTAGCCCGCTCTTCTTCCCAGGAGCCCAAAGCGGTGTACTGCATACTTGTTTCCCCCCCCGTCCCACAACAACCCTGTGAGTAGGTTAGGCTGAGAGAGAAGCGACTGGCCCAGAGTCACCCAGCTAGTAGCATGGCTGAATGGGGATTTGGACTCGAGTCTCCCCGGTCCTAGTAAACTAGGGAACCCCTGATTTGGCTGTGGTGCCGGTTTCACGTGCTGGACTTCACGTCTTTGCACTGGGGAGCCCTACAATGGTAAGAGTATGGCCATCGTAGTGGCTGTATACTGGGGACCCCCGATTTGGCTGGGGAGCGGCTTTCTCATGCTGGACTTCACGTCCTGGCCCTGGGGAGCCCCGAAAGCGGTGGGAGTATGTCCTCCCCAGACGAGCCTGAGTGTCTGTATGCTGCGTGGCTGCTCATTTATCCGCAGGGTGCCGTTCCTCGCTGCGTGACTTTGCCCTTCATCTTGCGAGTGGTGATGAGTTGGCATCTCCCAACTGCCCCGTCCCTAGTCTTCAGCTTGGCGCGCCCTGCCCACGGAGAAAGCCAGGGATGGTGGAAGTGCGGCATCCATGACCCCTTCAAGCAGCGTGGTGTGCCGAGGAGCGGGCCCTGCTGGCTGGCTGAAGAAGGCACACGGTGAGTGGTCTCCGGTCGGGCCGGAGACGCGGCCCGAAGCCTTGCGCTTTGAGGTCTCCTTCTCCTTGGCTTGGGCTCTTGGATGGACAGGGCTCCCGGGTCCTCCAGAAGCCCTTCTAAAGAGGGGAAAGTGTCAAGCTCTGGAAAGTGACGAGGCTTTTTCCCTTTCTTTAGAAGGCAACGGGGGAGCAAGGACAGAAGAAAGAGGTGCAGGAGGAGGAAGAGGAACAAGCAGGAAGGCGCCAGCGGAGGAGACGTGAAAAGAAGCAGGAGGAGACCGGCTCTCCAGGAGCTTAGCAGAAGAAACGGGCAGGCTGTGCTTCCACCGGGCGGACGGCTTCATTTCGCTCCCTCTCTCGGCCACTGATCACTCTGCGTGGGGCTGCAGCTGGCCCTGCAGCGTGGCATTCCTGGTGCTGGACTTCATGTCTTTGCACTCAGGAGCCCTGACGGGGTGGGAGTGCGGCCTTCTCAGGCCGCCCTGAATCTCTCTGCACCGAGTCCCTTGCCATTGGGTGGGAGGTGGCTTGCTCCTGCTGGACCTGAAGTATGTGTGCTGAGCCGCCCCTGGATGGGACTGGGGGTATTGCTTTTTCGCGCCACTGCTTTCTGTATGTGCGCTGAGCTGCCCCTGGGTAGGCTGGCCTGGGGGTGTTGCTTCCTCGCGCCGAGCCTTAGAGGTATGTGCGCTGAGCCGCCCCTGGTCGGGGCTGGGGGCGTTAGCTTTCTCACGCCGAGCTTGATGCCATGTGCGCTGAGCCTGCCCCTGGCTGGGCTCAGCTTGGGGGTGTTGCTTCCTCTCGCGCCGAGCCTTCGGGTATGTGCGCTGAGCCGCCCCGGGCTGGGGCTGGGAGCGTTGCTTTGTGCTGCCAGGCCTTATGTCTCTGCACTGAGCCGCCCCAGTGAGGGCTGGGGGCGTTGCTTCCTCTCGCCACGAGCTTCACGTCTTTGCTCTGAGAAGCCCCTCATTTGGCCAGGGGGTGGCTCTCTCCAAGCCTTGCTGCCTGACTTTGCCCTTCATGCTCCCAGTGGTGTTGAGCTGGCCACTCCGGCCTGCCCACGGAGCAAGCTCGGGACGGTAGAAGTGTGGCCTCCCGGACCTCTTCCAGCAGCAGCAGCAGCCTCTGCTGGCTGAAGGCACACGCCTGACGCTTGGTGTGCTCACGCTCCTCCTTGGCTTGGGCTCTTGCGTGAGCAGGGCTGCTCCTCAAGAAGGCCTTCTGAAGAGGGAAAAGAGTCAAGAGCTGCGAGAAGCTGATCTCTTGCCTTGGGAGGCAAAGGAGAGAAAGGGCAGAAGAAAGAAGTGCCGCAGGCTGGCGAAAGAGAAGCCGCAAGGAGCAACAGGAGGAGACCTGGACGGGGAAGAAGGAGGCGGAGAAGACTGGCTCTCAAGCAGCTTCACAGAAGGAAGAAGGGGGAGATTCCGCTCCCACCAGCTGGAGGGCCTCATTGCTGCCCTTCTCTCTGCTCTGTCCCCCTGAGTAGCCACTGGTTTGGGAGGGGCGTGGACAGAACAGGATGGACTCGGTGTCCATCCGCTCAGTGGCCCTTTCTTGAACTGGGCTGCGGCTTTCTCGTGCTGGACTTCATGTCTCTGCACTTGGGGAGCCCCACAAATAGTGAGAGGGTGGCCCTCATAGGGGCCATCCAAGGGGCAGCCCCTATTTCAGCTGAGCTGTGGCTTTCTCGGGCTGGACTTTATGTCTTTGCACTGGGGAGCCCTACGACTGTGGGAAGTGTCTGTATACTGGAGAACTCCTGATTTGTCTGGGGGCGTGTTTCTCGTGCTGGACTTCACGTCTTTGCACTGGGGAGCCCTACAAATAGTGAGAGGGTGGCCCTCATAGGGGGCAGCCCCTATTTCAGCTGAGGTGTGGCTTTCTCGGGCTGGACTTTATGTCTTTGCACTGGGGAGCCCTACGACTGTGGGAAGTGTCTGTATACTGGAGAACTCCTGATTTGTCTGGGGGCGTGTTTCTCGTGCTGGACTTCACGTCTCTGCACTGGGGAGCCCTACAAATAGTGAGAGGGTGGCCCTCGTAGGGGCCGTACACGGAGCAGCCCCCATTTCGGCTGAGGTGTGGCTTTCTCGTGCTGGACTTCACGTCTTTGCACTGCGGAGCCCTACAATTGTGGGAGCGTGGCCTCTTTTTGATTATTATTATTTTGACATTTCTAGCCCGCTCTTCTTCCCAGGAGCCCAAAGCGGTGTACTGCATACTTGTTTCCCCCCCTCCCACAACAACCCTGTGAGTAGGTTAGGCTGAGAGAGAAGCGACTGGCCCAGAGTCACCCAGCTAGTAGCATGGCTGAATGGGGATTTGGACTCGAGTCTCCCCGGTCCTAGTAAACTAGGGAACCCCTGATTTGGCTGTGGTGCCGGTTTCACGTGCTGGACTTCACGTCTTTGCACTGGGGAGCCCTACAATGGTAAGAGTATGGCCATCGTAGTGGCTGTATACTGGGGACCCCCGATTTGGCCGGGGAGCGGCTTTCTCATGCTGGACTTCACGTCCTGGCCCTGGGGAGCCCCGAAAGCGGTGGGAGTATGTCCTCCCCAGACGAGCCTGAGTGTCTGTATGCTGCGTGGGGGCGTGTTTCTCGTGCTGGACTTCACGTCTCTGCACTGGGGAGCCCTACAAATAGTGAGAGGGTGGCCCTTGTAGGTGCCGTACATGGAGCAGCCCCCATTTCGCCTGAGGTGTGGCTTTCTCGTGCTGGACTTTATGTCTTTGCACTGGGGAGCCCTACAACTGTGGGAGCGTGGCCTTCTTGGTGTCTGTATACTGGAGAAGCCCTGATTTGTCTGGGGGGCGTGTTTCTCATGTTGGACTTCACGTCTTTGCACTGTCTGTCTTAGTGGCCATACAGTGGGTTTCGGGTATCACTTTTTCCAATTGGATTTTACATTTTTTTCTTTGTATTTTACATTTCAATGTCTGGGGGAGCTTCAATCCTGGTTATATGACTTTGCTCTTCTTTTTCTGAATGGTGATGAAGTGGTACCTCCGGCCTTGCGTGGTACGACAGTAGGGGTGCGACATTTCTGACCTCTTCAAGCCGCGTGGTATGCTGAGCACGCTCTGCTGGCTGAAAGCACACGGTGAGTGGACTGATCAGACAAGGAGATGTGTCGTGAAACCTCAAGCTTTGTGGTCTCATTCCCTTTGGCTTGGGCTCTTGCATGAACATAGATTGTCCTCAACATGCCCTTCTTAAGAGAGAAAAGAGTAAAGAACAAGCTTTTGTCTTTGTTTAGAAGACAAAGGGGAGGGGGACAATAAAGTGTGGAAATCTGGGCTTAGGCACATCGGGTAGGCAGAAAAGAACACAAGTGGGTAAGGATAAGGAGGATAAAGATTCTGAATCTTTTTGGTTCTCCGTGTTTTTAAAAGAGAATAAGAGAAAAATTGAAGGAACAACTGCAGAACAAGGAGAAAGAACATCAGAAAGTCCCAACAGGAGCCCTGAAGACTAACTGGAGAAGTGGGAGGAGAAGACCGGATAACAAGAAGCAGGAGAGAAGAAACAGGCAGGCTCCCTCCTCGGAGCTGACTGCCTCCTTCACGACTGAGTAGCAATTCTGTCACATAGAAATATCCCCACATTGCTGTGAGCCTGTTTCAACCCAAGATGGCGACCATCTCCAAAGGACTTCACTTTTTGGTGGCGTCTAAATATTGGCACAGCCCTGTGAATCTGCTTGGCCTGTCAGCTGGTGGGGGTCTCAAAAGAGCGGCATGCTTGAGGGGCAGTTTTCTGGCAGTTCAGTCTTCATGCCTGACCCTGTGTCTCGGCTGCTTCCTGCTCTGAGAAATCCCCAAGGTACTTGGAGTGTGGTTTTCTTCATTCCTGGCTTGATATCTCTGCTTCAGATTGCTCAGAGCCTCCACTGAGATGTCTGGAGAGCCACTGGCCTTGGGTGTGTCCAGGGTTTTATCCTAGATGGCTTCTCTGCCCCCCATTATTTCTGTGTGCTGCTTGCAATATTGTTTAAATACAAACTTAAAATATGTTAGAAACTAAAACAAAAATAGCTGTTGCATAGGATAACATCTAAAAGGATAGGATCAAACCTAAAAAGAATAAACAAGTGTAGTATAATATAAGTAGGATAACATCTAAAAGATTAGGATAAAATCTAAAAAGGTTCAACAAGTGTAGTATAATATAAGACATACAGATCTATTAACTTAATTAGGAAGGCTAATAGGAACTAAAATGAAGCATTTTCAACGTAGATTAGATATTCTAGACCAACTAGTGTATTAAAATAATATTCAAAGCAGCATATGGGAATGGTGAGAAAAAGCACTTTGCTACTGAAAGTCTGAAAGGCCAGAACCCATCCACCACTCGCTCATGTAGCTCTTCCGTGGCTCCGAGTCTCTTCCTGCTAGCATCTTACAGACTATTCCCCCTTTGATGCAAAGATGGGTGCTTGGGCAATTTGATGTAGAAATGAAGATCAATATTGTCTTTGTGTAGCTTTGCTTACTGACAGGCTTATAGGATGCTGAAGAGGGTATTTCTGTCAAGCACCCAGAACTGATTCTTATTTCAAGTTGTTTTAACCTGTGTTTTTTTGTAAATGGCCCAGAGCCATGAGGTTTGCTAAATAAAAAACTCTCCGTATTGTCTGCTAGAATCAAAGATTGCCATAGTTTGTTGAAAGAGTTGTGGCATTCAAGAAGTACTGTTGTCCTGGGCTAGAGTTGGTGCAGCTCTTGCTGGAGAAACTGAGGCTGAGATCCTGCTTGATGAAGAACAGATGCTCATGAAATAAAGGCGAGGAGGATCTGGAGTGAGATACACTTTCTTGGAAACAAAGGACATTTTGAAAAATGGCACTGCTGGGATCAAATGCAGACTGTTAGGAAAGAGACCTCTCCCCCGCCTAATGGTTAAATTGGGTTAAATGAATGATTTTGGTCAAAACAAGTTCAGTCCCAGTTTGCCCAGAGCACAAGAGGAATAGACTGGACCATATAATTACATCTCTTCCTCCATTTTTTGCTCTCTCTGCAGCCTGGACCTAAAGGCCTTTGTCTCTCTTCCACTCCTGCCCGTTAAGCGTCACTCACCCCACACACGCTATTTTTAACATGTGGGTTGAGGGTACAAACAGCAACTGGACCAACAAGAATATAGAACAGGTATATTTATGCATGAGCAGAAACAGTTGAAACACTCAAGGTATTCCCATCCCACATCATGCTTTCCCCACTCTTCTGTCTCTGAAGCATCTGGCACTGGCCACAATCACATTCGTAGTAGGGGCCAGTGGCAACCACTCCACCCAGGACAGACGAGAGGATTTGGGGGGCCCCGGGGTGGGTGGAGGCCCTGGTGTCTGGCCTCAGAGTCCAGGGTCAGAGTGCCCCTGGGTGCAATTTTGAAAGAGTAACAGGCCAAGCAGGAGGACAGGCCCTTCTCTCCAGTCATCTTTGTGGGGAATGTCTCCAGTGCTCTCTTTCCAAAGGCAATTGACCTCCCAACCACACAAGGTGCTTCTCGTAGATGCAGTAACTGTGGTCCTTCTTCAAGGCACACTCTGCCATGCTTTGAGGGTCGAGTTACACCTGCCTCGTATCACTCCATATCCCCACCAGTAAAATCTTTGTCGCTGGGGTTGCCACCTTCCAGACCTGCCCTGGAAGTTCCAGGAACTGACCTCCATCTCCAGGTAACTTGAAGGCAACCCTTGAGATTGAGAAGGAAGGCGAGCAGGGGCCGTCCCACATCGTGACTCGCCACCCCGACCCAGCAACCCCCGGGAGAGGCAGAAGCGTGGGTCGTGTCCTCCTCCAGGCCCTTTCCGCGCCGAGGGGGCCGAGGCTGGCCAGGCTTGTAGGCCGACTCCCCTCCCCTCCCCTGACCCCACCCGCAGCCCAAAGAGACGCCAGAGAGCCGCGCATCAGAGGCCAACAAGTTTATTGCTGCCGACTGGGAGGCGCATTGCTGCGGCTGCCGCTGGTGTGCGGAGAGGGAGGGAAGGGAGGCCTCGGTGTCCGGCGCGGCGCTCTCCTTCCGCTTAGCGGTGCCTAGTGGTCAGCTCTAGGCTCAGACGCCTGAGGAACGCGTCGCAGGAGAGCTGCAGCTCGGGGATGATGGGACCTCCGTTGTCGAGGGCGATGTTCATCCGGAGGACTTGGCGCGGTGACTGCGGAGGGAGGAGGAAGAGCGTCAGAGGCGGGGGATCACCGGGACGCCTCTCCGCCCTACGGGGCCAGCACAGCAGGACGGCCACGAATGCCTCGCCCCGCGCCGTCCAGGCTTGGCCCCAGAGCGACTGCCGGACTGTCTGCTGGGGGGGGGGGGAGGCCAGGCAGGCAGGCAGCGAAGGCGGACAAGGGAGCGTCGTCCGGCCAGACGGAGCCAGCAGCAGCAGGACGGCCAGGAACACCGCCCCCGCCCCGCGCCCTCCGGGGAGCCCAGGAGGAGGGACAGTGCAGAGGGCAGCGCTTGGCCCCGGGAGGGAGAGAGGCGACTCACCCCAAAGTTGGTCGGGTCCACTCGCAGCGGGCTGAGCATGTCGGCAGCGATCAGAGACATCTTGGCAGTTGGTCTCAGACTCCGATGCCGAGCGAGCCCCACCAGCAGCCCTTATATCTGGGATGGGAGGCCGCGCCTCGATCGCCGCTCCTCCTTCGGCCGGAGGCGCCCCGCCCATCCCTGCTGCCTCCGGGCGTCTGCTGCGGGAGGCGGGGAGGGCGAGAGCAGCAGCCCGCTCCCTCCGGCAGGCTGGAAGGCCGGCCCCCGCAGGATCGGCGCAGGAAGGCGTCGAACGATGCTCTCCGCTCCCCTGCTCTGCAGGTTTGCTGCTGGTCCCTCTGCTCTGAAGGGCTCCTCCTGTCCTGCTGCAGGGATGGGCTTTGGCCCCGCAGAGCCATGCGGGGGAGGGGGCTGCGCACGCTACTCTGCAGGTCTCACTTTAGGTTGGAACACTGCAAGCAGTGGCAAGGCGTTCCTCTGGCCATTTGGAAGGGCCACTCTCTGGCTGGCTTTCTGCTGTAGAGTTGGGCAACCTCAGCCTATTGTAAGGTTGTAATACTCAGAGTTGCAATACTCTGCACTCTTTGGAACAGAAGAGAGTATTTTGGAGGATTATTCTACCCATTCTGTTAAATGTATTGGAGAATATTCTTGCCAGGCCTTCCTTCATACTCGAGTAAAAGCTTGCTGACTGACAAGCAGGCCTGTTTATCCCCCACCCACTGCCTTTTTTCTTTCTTTCTTTTGGGGTGTAATCTCTACAACTGCATCACAGGAAAGGGTGGAAATGATTGTTTAGGTTTTGAACTCCTTCAGCCAGAGGAAATGAACTTGAAATGTGATTGAGCTTTCCTAATCTGTCCCTGGTCTCCCTTTTCCCCTTGCCAGAAATCAATGTATTAGGAACAGCGAATGAGAGAGAAAGGGAGCAGGATAGGTTTTCTGGCAGGCCCCATGCAGAAGGCCTCCATGGTCCCTTCCATCTTCAGAACAAAACAAAACTCTAAAGATGAGTAATGGAGAAGACCTTACTTTTTCCTCATCACTGAATTATAGAAGGGCTGAGATCAAACTGAAAAGGCTCTGTCCTTAAAGACAGTCAAGGAGTTTTCATTCCATCACTTGCACCCGTGGAGATCAACAAGGCTTGAAGCAAATTTAAAGACAGGTACTGGGCCCTCTAAGTATTTAGGGCTTTTTTCTCACAGGCAGAAAGTAAGTTAAAATATGACTCCCACAGTATCAGCTGTCCCTACAAGCAGGGGGTGGCTGTGTCCCATTAAGGGGAATGATGCCTTCTCCTGCAATGCAATCAAGCAGACCATACAATTAGTGGCTATTAGGTTGCGTTGTGGATTTATTGAATGATACACTTTATTTGTTGGACATCCCATTACAACTTGTTCTCTGGCTGGCTCAATAAAAATTTATGGGGTTGGAGATGTGCAGACAGTTGGTGCCTCTTAGCAGCACATGGTTAGATTCCTGCAATTCAATGGCAGTGGTTGTGTCCACAGAGCTCTTAGGAAGCGTTCGGCATCCCCTGGCAGTTCCTTGAGCCCTGTGGAGTGGACATCCTTTCCATCCAGAGGGATGGGTGAGGGAGGGTGCAGTGGGGGGGGGGCGGAAGGGCTTTGGCTCCTTTCAGCAGTGTTGCCCTAACTAATTTGGCCTCTGCTAGCTGGGCAAGGTGAATATTAAAATGGTATTTAATTAAAAGCCTGGGTAAACAGATGTTATATTACAGTATATTAAGAAGATTAAGTTGGGAGTGACACTCCAAGAACACTATATTAAGAAGATTAACTTGGGGATGTGTGACACTGGCCTCTTAGGAGCCTCTTAGCACCCCTTGGTTAGATGCTGTTTTCAGTCATTCAGATGATGAGGAGTTAAGTTAATGGCAGTGGCTGTATGTCCACAGAGCTGCAATGCAATCAAGCAGACCATGCAATTAGTGGCTATTAGGTTGCATTGGGCATTTACGTAATGATCGTCTTGATTTGTTGGGCATCCCATTACAGCTTGTTCTCTGGCTGTCTCAACAATAAGGGATTGGGTTGGGGATGTGCAGACATTTGGTGCCTCTTAGCAGCACATGGTTAGATTCCTGCAGTTCAGTGGCAGTGGTTGTGTCCACAGAGCTCTTAGGAAGCGTTCGGCATCCCCTGGCAGTTCCTTGAGCCCTGTGGAGTGGACATCCTTTCCATCCAGAGGGATGGGTGAGGGAGGGAGTAGTGGGTGGGGGGTGGAAGGGCTTTGGCTCCTTTCAGCTGTGTTGCCCTAACTAATTTGGCCTCTCCTAGCTGGGCAAGGTGAATATTAAAATGGTATTTAATTAAAAGCCTGGGTAAACAGATGTTATATTACAGTATATTAAGAAGATTAAGTTGGGAGTGACACTCCAAGAACACTATATTAAGAAGATTAACTTGGGGATGTGTGACACTGGCCTCTTAGGAGCCTCTTAGCACCCCTTGGTTAGATGCTGTTTTCAGTCATTCAGATGATGAGGAGCTAAGTTAATGGCAGTGGCTGTATGTCCACAGAGCTGCAATGCAATCAAGCAGACCATGCAATTAGTGGCTATTCGGTTGCGTTGGGCATTTACTTAATGATCATCTTGATTTGTTGGGCATCCCATTACAGCTTGTTCTCTGGCTGTCTCAACAATAAGGGATTGGGTTGGGGATGTGCAGACATTTGGTGCCTCTTAGCAGCACATGGTTAGATTCCTGCAGTTCAGTGGCAGTGGTTGTGTCCACAGAGCTCTTAGGAAGCTTGGAATGGATGGGGCTATATAGTAAAGCTATATCTTTACTTTATGAGCTGAGCTTCAGTCAGCGGGGGACCCATTTTAAAATCTTGTCTCTGGGCCCACTCCAACCTTGCTATGCTCCTGATTGACCCCGTGGTATACCGAAGATCTACGGGGGCAGAAGTGGCAAGGTAGGTGACTGGAGCACAAATGGGGAAAGATGTGACTTGAATCTGACAGATTATGACATAGAGCACATCTAAAGATCTATGCTCGGGCAATACGTGCAGCAAAGAAGCAGTTCTTTTCTGCCCATATTGCCTCTGAGAGTTCACATCCAGCAGAGTTGCTTAGGGTTGTGAGGGGGTTAGTATGTGCCTTCTCTTCCTTTAATCAGGATTTGCTAATTCTGGTCCACCCTGGTTGCATATGAATGGGGGACTGGAAGCGTAAGCACTGCAAAATATTCCCCTTAGGGGATAGAGCCACTCTGGGAAGAGCATCTCAGTTCCAAGTTCCTTCTCTGGCATCTCCAGACAGGGCTTCCTGCCTGAAACCTTGGGGAAGCCTCTGCAAGTCTGTGTAGACAATACTGAGCCAGATGGACCTATGGTCTGACTCAGTATATGGCAGCTTCCTATGTTCCTATGATTGGAGACCACCAATGAGCATTCAGTTTATGCACTTCAGGTGGCACCATATCCTTGCCAGGAGCCTTTCCAAGGGACAGAGTAGCAATAAGCTGATTGTACTCGGTCACTGTGACAGCTGGCCATACAGGTAAATCACTGACCTCTTGAGGCTAGGTCTTTGGTGTTAGTCTACAAGTTTCTCTGAGAATGACTGTATATAGCTGAGAAATGATGGACCCATGTCTCTGCAGGAACATGAGCGTCAGGCGGGGAGCAGTGCTCATAAGAGCCATTTGTCACCAAAGCCCAACATTTCCTTTCCTTTTTTTGGACACCACTGAGACCGCCATGCTCTTTCCATCTATCCTTAGCATGCAGGAGTTCAAAGCTGACAAAAGTGATAGAATCTGTGCCTATTTGTATAGAGACTGTATGAAACAAATTACTATAAGATTAAAAATGACAAAGGTCTGTAAAGAGCGATAAAGGAACTATAAAACTGGTAGAACAAAAGCATGTGGCTACGGAGTCATGGTAGGGCCAAGATCCATGAGATGATATTGAAGCGTACATGCTATAAGCTATGTAAACACACACACACCAGACTTGAAAAGCAGTAGGGCTGAATGATTTAAGAAGTTAGTTCTTGCTGGTGGTTAGGGCCTGGAGAATGCTGTCTGCTGCCGTGCAGAACTTGGCAACACTGTACATTATTTATTTACTTACTCAGTTTTCATACCGCCCTTCCAAAACGGCTCAGGGCAGTTTACAATTAAAACAGAAACCATAAAACCAACAACAATTAAAACAGAAATATAAATATGAACACCAATTAACTATTAAAACATCTTAAAAAACAATTAAACTATCAGAACAATTAAAACCCTGAAAACCAGGTTAGCATTAAAACAATTAAAACTAATTAAAAACCCTGAAAGGCCAGGCTAAACGGATGGGTTTTAAGGGCTCTTTTGAACGTCAGTAAGGAATTAAGGTTGCGAATTTCTGCTGGGAGCGCGTTCCACAGCCCGCCTCTGAGTCGCCACCAAATGAACCAGTGGTAACTAGAGATGGACCTCCTCAGATGACCTTAACGTGCGGTGGGGATCATGTAGAAGAAGGTGCTCTCTAAGATGTTATTGATGGATTACAGTAATAAGGAGGCATAGTATTGGTCTGAGTGTCTTGGCGATCTGTCAAGCCGTGGGAGAATAAGGGCGTTTCATACGTCTCTGTAGAACAGGCAGTGAAGTAGGAGATGCTGAATAATTTCAACTTGTCCCAAGTCGCAGGGGCACAGAGGTTCCAGGAAAGGGATCTCCCTGTATTTTTCTTCAAGAACATTTGTTAATGTAGAAGTTGAACAGGAGAGAAGTACGTGCACAATGTTGTTTGACGCTCTTATGGGTTGGGATGGCGTTAGATCAGTTTCCTTGAGGGTTGCATCTATCTTTCAGGGATGTGTCATTATGCAGACTATGAAGCATTGCAGGTGCCAGTCAATCCATGAGGCTTCTAGTTTTCCTCATAGTTTGGATCAAATGAGTTTTTCTTCATAGTTTGGAGACCAGTGGTGGCACCACCATTGGGCGAACGGGTTCAAAGAACCCGGGCCGCCACCAATCAGGGGCCGCGAGTGCTGCCCCAGACATGCCCCCAGTGTCTGACATCAGACGCGGGGGCGTTATTTCTGTCCCAACCAGGTCTGCGTGGCACTGTTTCGAGCCGAAATCGGCCCGCACTGCATTGGCAGTGGGGCCGGAGTGACTCTCCTTGTCTTAAAGGGGAAATTGAGGAAGACATTTTCATGCAGCAGCCACCAGGCTTTGAGGAACCTGGAAAGAAGGGGAGAGTATGCAAATTACAGAAGAGCATCTAGAGCTTAAAGCAAGCAGCCAGAGCATGGGATGAGAAGCTGAACCCACTGCTGCTTAAGGAGGGGTTCATGCCAGGAAAAACTGAGCCCTGCTTATAGTCAAGATCCAGAGACAATAGATGGACTTCCATCCTGACTTAGGTTAATGACTTGATTCTTGCACATGGGGGAAAGCAATACAGTCATGATATTGTAGAGCACCTGAACAAGGAAATCGAGGGGGAGGAACTCAGAAGCATCTCCTATTATTACCTTGCCATCCAAATAGAAAGAGGAGAGAAAGGGACATTCCTTCTCAAGCAGAAGCAAAAGATCAAGGAACTTCTAGAATGCCTGGGACTGACAGATGCCAACAATCGTCAGTACACCAATGGATGCTCATTTCTGGAAGCAAGATGGAGACAGTGAGCCTTTTTACCAACCAACAATCAATACCAAAAGGCAATTGGAAAGCTGCTTTCCATAGCCACAGTGACAAGGCCAGATATTGCCTCAGCAGTGGGAATTGGGAGCAGAAAAGTAAGTGCACCAACCAACGAGGTTTGGATAGCAGTCAAAAGACTGAGAAGAGACCTAAAAGGTACTGCACAGTGCACACTATGTATGGGAGATTCCAGCGAGCAGCAATCCCCAACGAGTGGGATACATGGATGCAGACTGAGGCGAAGACAGAACAGACTGCAAGTTGACAAGTGGACACCTGTGCTTGTATGGAAATGGAGCCCAGAATTGCTGGAGCCCCCAGAGGGTTTCAGCTTAAATGACTGAACATGGCAAGACTCCAACCAAGTGTTGCTAAGAGGAGACCAATGCCCACAGGTGCCAGGGTGCGCCTCCCCACCCTCATGGCCTCATAGCCACTCATGGCAAGGGCGACCTGTCTCTATTACAGAAGGAGAAGGCATCCTCGGCAAAGGCCTTAATGGCACACACCCCGCCCAGCTCCAGGAACAGCTGGTGCTCTGGGAGCCACATTTCCACTTATTATCTCCTGTGTGGAAGAAGCCCTCAGTCATAGGGAAGTGACCTGGTACATGTGATTAAGGGTGCGTCAAGCCTTGTTGATTTCCATCCATGGATGCAAGTGATGGAAGGAAAGCTCCCTGGCTTTCCAGGTGCTCTTCCCCGGGCTGCTCCATCCCCTAAGGGGAAGATCTTACAGTAGTGCCATGTAGTCTCCCATTGGACCCTGCTTAGCAAAGGGGACCACAAGAAGACCATGGCTTTAT
This sequence comes from Hemicordylus capensis, assembly GCF_027244095.1. Lineage (NCBI taxonomy): Eukaryota > Metazoa > Chordata > Lepidosauria > Squamata > Cordylidae > Hemicordylus > Hemicordylus capensis. Next base: position 5,502,112 of record NC_069669.1, read on the forward strand.
TCTCTGCTTGTCAGACAGCGATGTTGTTTCTACGGATGTGTGTGAACAGCTGACCAATAGAAACCTCCTTTGCGTCTTCTACTTCCTGTTTCACACTTTAGAGCAGGGAGAGGCCATCTTGTTTGTTTGTTTGTTTGTTTGTTTGTTTGTTTGTTTAACATATTTTATACCGCCAAAAACATACATCTCTGGGTGGTTTACCACCAGATTAAAAACAAAGATAAAACGTTAGTTAGAAACAAACAAAACAAAAAAACAATTTTTAAAAACGATATTCTAAAAACAACATTAAAACAATTAAAACAATATCAGTTAAAAGCCTGGTTGAGCACATTTCTTTAAAGACTTTTTAAAAACTAGCCAACCCCTGCACAGAGCATCTGTGTGGCGCTTTGGGGCTGGCTGTTTCCCCTTCCCTCTTCCTCCTGTCCCGGTCTCTCCTCTCTTCCCTCTTCCCCTTCCCTCCGGCTGTGCTCTCCAGCCCTCCACCCCTCCCGTTCCTCCCCCCACACCAAGGGACCAAGAAGGGCCAGTTTTTTCTCCCTCCTGACTGCCTGCTGCCCACTGCCGCCTTTCCCTCCCCCCTGCCCGCTGCTGCCTTTCTCTCCCCTGCCCACTGCCTGCCACCACCTTTCTCTCCCCCCCTTGCCCTCCCGACACTTTCTTCCCCCTCTCCTCCTCAGTCCTCACTTTGGAACTCTCGCAGCGTGTTTTGAGAGTTCCGCCGCCAAATCATGTGCCAAGAGAATTAAATATATAGATTGTCAGAGATGAGGAGGCTCTTATTTCACTAGGGAGCACATTGGGGAAGGTCTGTCCTCCCTGAGTAGCTGCCAGACCAGCCGGTGGCAAAAGCAGATGGAAATCTCCTGATGATCTCAGTGGGCGGTGGGGTTCATGACAAAGTATTCATGACGGTATTTAAGAAGTTCTCTTAAATACCCATGGCCCAAGCTGTTTTGACTCTCTATTTTGAATCTTGACTCTGCAGACCCAGCTGCACTACAACTCCCAGTTAAGAAGGGAATGTGAGCTGTGAATTTCCTTGCTGATGAATCTCTCTTGTCTTGCATTTCCATTTATTTGTTAATTTCCTGGTATATCTGTCTGTACAGCTCTCCAAACAGACATCTCTGCCTTCAGCTTGGATGTTGGCTTCACAACCACAGTGCTCGGATGCCTTCCGTCTCCTGCTGCCTTTTGCAGGAGAAACATGTTGATAGATGCCTGCAATTTCTGGCCATTTCCACTGAAGGGAGCAAAGCAGGTTGGCATCTCCCAGAGGCATGTCCCACCTCCTCCTAGGTGGCCAGTGCGGTGTCACGTGTAGTTGCCCAGAACTCAGCCTGCTAGCTGAGCCTCACCTCTGACCAGCTGGCCTGAGAAACACCCCTCCCTCTCAGCTACACCTCACCCCCCCCCCCCAACTGCAACTTAGGAAGAGTATAAATAACTAAGTGGCAGAGGCTGATTGTCGGGCCTGCATCCAGATCATGCGCAGGAAGCACCTTTGCACACCAGCAAAGCGTTCAATGTGAAGGGCTTCCTTCCTTCCTAGAAGGGGCAGGATGAGCCAATGGCAGAGGTGGCTTCTTCTGCTTCCAGAAATGCTGGCGCAGGCACCACTGTCTTCTCTCCTGGTGGTGTGTGTGTGTGTGCACAGCCATGCACATGCACAGAGGCATATGTGTGTGTGTGTGTGTGTGCGCGCACACACACACAGAGGAATCAGTCTGCTTTTGCCCAGTCCATTTCCAACTTGACTGAAGGATATGGAAGTTCGCTGGTCCAAGGGCTCTAAGCCAGACCTGCTCAACTTAGGCCCCCCCAGCTCTTTTGGAACCACAGCTCCCATAGTCCTCAGCCATAGTGGCCAAAAGCCAGGGATGATGGGACTTGGAGGCCGATATCTGCAGGAGGTGGGGGGGGCAGAGAAGTGGAGCAGCCCTGCTTGAAACCAGCCACCCTTCGAAGCAGGGAGTGCTTTCCAGCTCTGCGGCAGGGATGGCGCTGAACAGGGGAGGAGGAAGCCCACAGCCCCGCTGAAGGCAGCAGCGCCATAAGGGGAGAGAGTTGTCTGGGGACCCACTGCTTTGGGGGGCCCCCTAGAGGCAAGTCACATGACTGACTCCCCCAGCCACGCACCCGCCCGGGCTTCCTTCAGTTGTATTCATCCTCCGAAACTGATGTGAGTGTTAAGCCCTGGAGCTACCAGAACAGCAGGTCTTTCTCTAGGACCATTCAATGACTTGCATCGTCCACGATTTACAAAACCTTTAAAAAAATAATTTAGGATGATGTTCTATTGCAGCACATAGGAGATATATAAATATATAAATTTCACTTTGCTTTTTGTTAGCACTATTCAGCCTCATTTAAGATTTCTTTACTTCATGAGCTGAGCTTCAGTGGGGGGGGGGGGCATTTTGAAATCTTGTCTCTGGGCCCACTCCAAGGTGCTGCGGCCCTGCTGCGGGCCCTCCTCGGATCTGAACTCTGGGCACCACCCATCGTGGTGAGGGTCGGGCTGTCCTCCGCCAACTTCTTGCAGGCGGAGGGTCCCCGGCAGAGGGCCTGACGCGCGACGAGCCTGGGCAGGAAGAAGCCCCGTTCCTGGCTGGCAAGGGGTCCCACAGCAGCAGGGCAAGGCAGGGCAGGGGGCGGGTGAGTCGCTGGCCACCTCTGCTCCCCCCAAGTCACGCTCCCGGTCGGGCGACCTTCTTGCCGTCCAGGCTGCAGCAGCGGTGGTGCTGGATGCCCCGCCGGCCAGCCAAAGCCAGCTCGGCACTCATCCTCCCTCCTGACGCGAGTATGGCAGGCAGCAGGCGCCTGTTAGACGCGGCGTGGCAGCAAGCCTAGGGGAAGCCCGAAGGGGCCGACGGCCGAGGCGTGGGAGCAGGATCCAGGCCAGGCGGACGCCTTCCCGGGCCGGGACATTCCCGGGAGGCGGGGCGTCATCCTGCCGCCGGCCTGCTTGGCCCTCCCCGCCCTCCCGCCAGCCTCCAACGGACGCGGCGGGGGTGGCGAAGGAGGCGGGGCGCCGAGCCTCCCCGGCGGGATAAAAGGGCTGCTGCTGCTGCTGTCGGGCTCCATCCTCGGCGGCACCACCGGGGACTCCCAACTGCCAAGAAGGCTGCCAGAGCAACCGACGACCACGTGGCCCTCCGGAGCAGCAGCTCTGCCCTCCCGCCCAGGTGAGCTCTGTCCGCCCGCACGCCCGCCCTCCCCGACGGCTCCTGGGCTCTCTCGGGCGGCTCAGTTTCCTCGGCAGCGGCAGCTTGTCGGCTCCTCTGAGCGCCGGCTTCTTTGCTCTCGCCCCCCACCACAGGATGGCGACCATGATGGTGATGTTCATCAGGCCTCTGGCCAGTTCCTCCACCAGCCTCAACAACAGCATCTCCAACTTGATCCAGCAGGCAAGTCTCAGGTGGGGGGGAGGGGCGCCCCCAACCCCCCTGGTGGTTGGGGGGAGGGGCGCTCTTCGCCCTGGATTTGGGGGCTTGGAGTCCAGGGCCTCCACACAGCCTGGGGACCCCAAATGCTCCTCCTGGGTCTCTCCTGGGTGCTGTAGCTGCTGCTGGCCCGGCCAGCTGAGTGTGACTGTGACCTGTGTCGGGAGCAGCGGGGAGCCGGGAAAGAAAGAAGCGGGGTGGGAATATGTTACGGTGCGTGTTGGAACTCTCGGCCGCGCTCCTCGCAGGCGCCCCGACCCGCTGACCTTCGGCCCCTCTTCTCTCTTTCCTTGCAGCTGCTGCTCGAGGAAGGTGGCGGCATGTTGGTGGACCTCCCAGCCGTACCACTGGACTACCTCGCCTGGGACAGGTTTACGGAGGACATCGGGGAGACGCTCTCCGAGAAATACAGATGAGCCCTCCTTGTCCCCACCGCCCGCCGGGCTGCTGGCTCCCCGCCGCTCCCGGGAGTCGCCGCTGCCGTCGGGGTGCCGCCGCGCGCTTTGCGCTCTTGTGCGGTGAAACTGACAGCGAGCAGCAATAAAGAGCCTGAACCGCTCTCCGAGCCTTCCTTCTTCCGTTCCTTGGTCCCGGGATCAGCGCACTAGTCTCCGAGTCCGCGGAGCCCCTGGGTGGGGGTGGGACAGGCCCTACAGGTGCTGCACGCTGTCGAGGGAGGGGGGGCTTTCCCAAGGGATTTTTGCGAGGGAGGGCCCCCTTGCAAAAGAGTGGCAGGACCCGTCCCGCCTCGACCCTCTTCAGAGCAGCAGCCTAGCGTGCCCCGCAAGCCTCCTTGCCAGGGCCCCGTCCCAAAAGGAAGAGGAGGGGGGTGGCTAGCTACCTTTGAGCCCCTTTCAAGGGCAGGCAGTGCTGCTGCTAGTTGGAGCAAGTGCAGGTGGGGGAGAAGGCGGAGCATGGACCGGGAGGAGGCTTAAAGAGGAGCCTGGGGAGGGGGCCAACGCCAAAGGAACATAAGCAGCTGCTATATACCGAGTCAGACCATTGGTCTATCTAGCTCTGTATTGTCTACTCAGATTGGCAGCAGCTTCTTCAAGGTGGCAGGCAGGAGTCTCTCTCAGCCCCATCTTGGAGATGCTGCCAGGGAGGGAACTTGGGACTAGGGTGGTCCCCCTCGCTGATGCACACACACACTTCACAATATATAGTCATGTGACTTGCCTCATGTGACTTGCCTCTGGGGGGCCCCTCCAGCCGTGGGTGCCCCAGTCAGCCGCCTCCCCTTGCTTAATGGTAGTTACGCCCCTGCTTGGGACCTTCTGCATGCAAGCAGGTAGTTGCTCTTCCCAGAGGGCTCCGTCCCCCAGGGAAATGTCTTACAGCACTCACACATGTAGCCTCCCATTCATATGCAAACCCGGGTGGACCCTGCTTAGCAAAGGGGGCAATTCATGCTTCCTTCCTACCACGAGCAGAGAAGCCCCCACCTTCTGCCTTGACAAGCGCGCCACACACACACACACACACACACACACACACACACACACACAGAGTGGTCCTCCCCGGGAGGGGGAGTGAGTGAGTGAAATGTTAGAGGTTGTTGATTTTTACCCACAGTAGGTAAAACAGCAGAGCACTAAGGAATGAGCACACACTCCAGTTACAGAGTAGGTAGCAGAGGATGGTTTGGATATTGCAGCTATTTAAAGAAAACACATGGAGATCCTTGTATGACTAAACACTAAATATTTATTGGTTAAATACACTTGGATAGGAAAGACCTATATCTACATAATGGATAGGTAAGGAAAGAGAGATGTTTCCATCTGCTGACTCGCTAGGAGGAAAGGAAGGATTGTGACTCAGCACAGGAAGTGCTGCAGAGTCCGTTCAGGGGTCATAGAGTAGGGACAGATAGGGAGACCCTGACTCACTGTCTCTACTCCCAGTGCCCCTAGTGGTCATTCGGACAGTTGGTGCAAAAGGTCGATGCACTGGAAGTTCATCTCCAAGTCCAGTGTGGCCAGGACCTAAAGGGTACTCATGAGTCAAATGGGCCGTAACCCAAAATTTGCCTTTAAAAAAGCCAAATCTGGCAACAGAGTCTCCAACAGGAAAGTGGGGCTGCCTGTCCCATGCAAAGGGGGGGGAGCCGGCATCCCTTCCAGGCGAGACAGTCGCTCTTCTGTGCCAGTGCAGCCAGGTAGGGAAGAGACTCCTGCAGCCTCCCAGGAGCTGGGCCAACCCCTTGGCTTCCGTCCTGGCCAGGAAGTGGGCTGAGCAAGACCATGTCTACGGGGGGTTATAGAGTCCTCTGCCTTCAGATTTCAGCTGGCCTGGCACTGGCCTCTCTCCCCACCCCAGACCTTCCTGCCACATGTTCTCCAGCATGTTATATTTGGTAGATGAGGAGGAGGCGGCAGGAAGAGAAAACTAGCCTGGAAAATGGACTGGATGGTAGGGATGTGCAAATTGATTCGGGTACAAATCAAATCACGCCTGATTAGATTTGAATCGATTTGAGATTTGCATCTGTCCTATTAATTCCCCCAGATTCCCAGCTTTCATTAAATTTCCCCCCAGATTCTCAGCTTTCATAATGCTGAACAACTGTGCCCTAGAACAGTTGGTCATGGAACCAAGTGAGGGAAGGTGGTCTTGAACTGAATCCTGAGTGGTGCCCAGGACCTGGTATGTGATGTTTGTGTTGTGGAACCTTTAGGGAACAGTGACCATAGGGTGATCAAATTCAGCATATATGTTAAGAGAGAATCGCCAAGGATGTCAATCAATCCGTATCTTTATTTTGGTCTTTGATAACATAACATAGAGGGAACAGAGAAGCTATAAACAAGGATGATATTAAAAACAGTAAAACCTCTGCCTGAGGCTATGGAAACAATCACTTTAGAATTAAAAGGTGGTAGCATAAGAACTATTAAAATGGCCCTAAAACTAACATCTGAGAAAACCTACGAAAGGCTGTGAAATTAGAACAATAACAAGCTATAACAAGAGTACCATTAGCTATAACAGAAGTAATAAAGTGTAATAATAGGATGATGCTCGCTGTGCTTCTAAAAAACTAAAAAGATAAACTATAGCAGCAGAAGCTAGATAGGCTGTAACAGGAAAGGTGATCATACTAAGTAACTGGAAATTAGGCAACAGTACAGGTATGCACTGTGTCAGGTCAAGTTAACTCTTGCTAACCTTGACAGATTTTGCATGCTGCCATGCAGAACTTGACATCATGTGTTATGAATGAGTTACAATCAGAGAATAAGAGGAAGATATAAAATTGGCCAGAAGGTCCTGGCAGCCTGATGAATAATGGAAGAATGAGGGTATTGCTGGTACTGCTCTGTAGAATGAGCAGAAGGATGTGATTGGTGGCTTCAACTCGGCTGACATTGCAGGAGCACAGATGTTCCAAAAAAGGGATCCAAGGAAGTCTACTACAGACACTTTGAACTTCAGAAGAGGAAACTTCTCTAAAATGAGGAGTCTGGTTAAAAGAAACCTGAAAGGGAATCTCAAGAGAGTCACTTTGCTTCAGAATGCATGGAGTTTATTTAAAACCACAATAACGGAAGCCCAGTTAGAATGTATACTGAAAAGGAGGAAAGGTATAACCAAATCTAGGAGGATGCCAGCATGGCTGCAAAGTCAAGGAAGCTGTAGGGGAAGAAGAATTCTTTCAGAAATTGGAAGGCCTGCCCAAATGAAGAGAATGGAAAGAAACGCAAACTCTGGCTAAGGAAATGGAAGGAGACAATAAGGGAGGTGAAAAGAGAGTCTGAGGAACACTGGTGGCACAGTGGTAAAACTGCCGCCCTGTAAGTTTGATCCTGACCAGGGGCTTAAGGTTGACTCAGCCTTCCATCCTTCCGAGGTTGGTAAAATGAGTACCCAGAATGTTGGGGGGCAATATGCTAAATCATTGTAAACCGCTTAGAGAGCTTCCAGCTATAGAGCGGTATATAAATGTAAGTGCTATTGCTATTGCTAATTAGCTAAAAAGCATCAAGGGGAATAACACAAACTTCTTTAAATACACCAGAAGCAGGAAACATGCCAGATGGAGCTAGTCAGGCCTACCTCAACATTCCAAAGGGCCGAAGAAGGCTGGGGTGTTAGAGAGCTCTGGAGGAAGAAGGCAGCCAGCCCAGGGAGGAGAGCTGGCCACTAGGACACTTGGGTGGTGCAGTCTATAAATGGAATGAATGAATGAATGAATGAATGAATGAATGAATGAAGTAAATATCTCTACACAGCAGCTGGCTAGTGAAGACAGCTCATCTTCTGGGAGCTTGGCAGTTAAGTGGTTAACTGCCCAGCAATGGTGTGGAGAACCAGACTGAAGACTTCATGCAGCTGAGAAGGCAAAGGTCCAGGAGATCTGTGGCAGAACTCTCCCTTGGGTCCCAATGTCTGTGCCAAGCCTCAAAAGCCCCCAGAGACTAATGGTTAAAAAAAGGCTTGTCTCTCCAAGGTGCCTGAGTGTGTGTGTGTATGTTATAGGGGTGGGGGAAAGCTATTCAAACTATGACTTGGGTGGAGATTAGGACTAAGCCCAGCCTAATCAGGCAATCTTCAATCCCTTTACATTTTCTAAAGCTATGAAAACTCATCTTTTTATTATTCGGTTACTAAACAATACTGTTGTTGTGGCATCAGCCGTATCCACTCCCTCTGTGTAAAGCGCACGATACACAAAGGCGACAAGGGAGGAAATTCCTCCTCATCTGCGAGGCGCTCAGACCGGTGGCAGCCAAGCAGGGCGTGCTCCGGGTGTCCCACTGGGCATTGCACGCTTTTGGGAAGCTAGGGCAGAGCCAGACGGTCTACGCTGGGCAGGCCTGCTACTGAGAGACACTTGGGGAAACGATGAAGGAGGAAAGGACAGGATTACTACGCCTGCTTGAAAGACAGTGACTGAGAACAGCAGTTTCGGGCTTCCTCACACAGAGGAGGGGCTGGGATCGGGGCCAGCGGCGCTTTGCGGCGGGAGGGTTCCTTCCTGAGCGTGCCCAACTGGTCTCCCAGGATGCCCAGCGGGGCGTGCTAGAGAGAGCCGGGGTTGCAGCAGGCGCTCTGGGCCACACAGCGCCGCAGGAGAGAGAGCGTCAAAGGCACTGGTGCTGCCCGCCCGGCCCAAGGCTCGCCACGCTCTCTTTCCCAGGCTGGCAGCGGGTGGGCGAGTAAGCCTTATCCCACTCGCCAAGTGGCGCAGTCTTTCCTCCGGGCTGGCGGAGAGGGAGGCCAAGCCAAGCTCCCGGCCCGCGGACCATCTTCTCCGGGCTCCTCCCGCCCCAGTTCTCCTTGGCAACAACAAGCAGCAGCAGCAGCAGCATCACGCCGAGGGGTGGGCGGGCGAGCCGGCTTCCCGCTCCTCCTCCTCCGCCGCCGCCGCCCCCACTCCCGGCAGAGGCGGCAGATGGGCAGTGGGGCGCCGGCTGTGCTGGAGGCGCCGCGCCATGGGAGGCCGCCACCGCTGCGGGCCAGGATGAAGGAGGCTCCCGGGGACGGCGCGGAGGGGCGGCTGGCGTCGGGGGGCCTGGGGGGCCGCCGGGCGCGGGCGCTGCTGGCGGTGGGGCTGAACCTGCTGGCGCTGCTCTTCTCGGCCACGGCCTTCGGCACCACGCACTGGTGCGAGGGGACGCAGCGGGTGCCCAAGCCCACCTGCGGGCCCCACAAGCGCACCAACTGCCTCGACTACGGCTACGAGCCCGCCGCCAACGAGACTGCGGCCGCGGGCAACAGCTCCTCCTCGGCCGCCGCCTCTTCCAACGTGGTGCACTACAGCTGGGAGACGGGCGACGACCGCTTCCTCTTCAGGTACTTCCACGCCGGCATCTGGTACTCCTGCGAGGAGAACATCAACACGCCCGGTGAGTCCGGCCGCCCGCCGGCCAACCAGCCCTCCGTCCCGGCCCCACACCCGACGGCTCCCTCGGTCTGCACGGCTCAAGCTGGAGAAGCGGGGTTGGTGGAGTCCGTGACCAGGCGCGCAGACCCCCCCCCCAGAGGCTTGGAGCGGAGGGGGCTGGCTCTCTCCTCCGCCCCGGCTGAAGCACGGCCGGCCGGAGGGGAGAGAGTGTCCTTTTCAGGGCTGGCGGGGCGGGCTGGGGCCGTGAAACTGCTTTGGCTTGGCGCAGCAAGGATGCCGTGGACCACCCTGGGATCAAAAGCGAAGATTGCCCCCCACCCCACCCCACCCCGCCGGCCGCCTCCTCCAGAGAGGCGCAAGGGGAAAGCTGCCACTCAGCCAGGGGGGAGGACTCATCCATCAGGGCCCAGGTACATTTCTACCCCCACTCCGTTCTCGAACGCTCCTGCTTGCTTGACCAAGTCCGACTCGGAGCCGATCCTGGCCGTTGGGCAGGGGGCAGAAGACTGCAAGGGCATCGCCCGGTAAGTGGGCCAGATCCCCAGGGAGCTACGTTCCTCTTGCGCTGCCTGGAGGATCGTGCCTTGGGTCCCGCACACCGTGGTTTGGCTAGTGCTACTACTCCTGGGTCAGGCCAGTCAGGGAGGCGTCCCATCCTGGGCTCCCTTCTGAAAGGCTAGCGGCAGGAGGGGGAGGCTTCACTATGCCCCCCCCCATAACTAATCAGGCACTTTTAAAAGTGGCGGTTCTCTTTTATGTAGCAGGGGGAGAGCAACTGGCCCTATCCAGCCCCAGCACAGCATCCCTCCAGTGGCTGCTGGTGGTATTTGCCTTGTGTTTCTTTTTTTTTTTAGATTGTGAGCCCTTTGGGGAACAGACCACCTTCTTTGTGGATGTTTCTGTGTAAACTGTGTTGAGACCTTTGGTTGAAGAGCAGTATGTAAATATTCATGGTAGTTGTCGTCAGGCCCTCTCCCTCCAGCGGACCACTGCTGTGGGCTCCCTGTGCCCAGCAGTTTACATCCATGGTCTCCCTTGCTTGGGCTCCTGTGGCAGGGAGGGGGCAGGGGCAGGGACCGGAGCTGCTAGGGACACCTGTTGCTCTTCTCTGCCAGCCAAATGCCTTGGCCGGCCGGCCCCCTCCTTAGGCAAGCCTCCAACTCTGGAGAGCCACCCCAGAGCAGGAATCTGCTTGCTTCTTCGGGGGGGGGGGGGGCTCTCCAGCCCTGGGGTCTGTCTCCCTCCAGCCTCTGTCCTCTCCTTGTATGCCAAGCCATGGGGCTGTTCCCCCCCTTCCCCACCCCATAACTCAGCCCTGGCTCTTGGTAAAGCGGTCACTTTGTGGGAGATCAGGTTTTTCTTCTTAAATGTCCCTTGGGGCTAGAAACCCTTTTCAGAGCCGCCTGGTGGGTCTGCCCTAGTCCTCACTTCAAATCACAAAGCCAAGATCATCAGGCATAGCAATTTCCCCATCTGGGTGGTTATGAAGCATCCCGATGTAATCAGGAGGTGACTCATGATCTGTCTAAGCCAGTATTGCCTACTCTGACTGGCAGCGGCAACTGAACTTCTCGGGCAAAGAATGGTTGTTCCCAGCCCTACTACGGGAGATGCCAGGGAGTGACTGGACTGGGGACCTTTTACATGGCAGATCGGTGCTCTCCCAGACCCAGGCAAGAGCCTGCCCGTGATGACTTCTGGCACAGAAATGTCCCCAGCTGCTCCAATGTCTCTGCCCTTGAGAGGCATTTTCACCATGTAGAACATTGCTGGGTATTGCTTGTCACTCCTGTCTCATCAAGAGTGGCATCTCTTAGCAGCTCTCTTCTGAGGAGTTGCAGTTTCCAGGGCGTTCTGCTTGTTCGATTGTGCTTCTTAAGAAGGGTTCTCTTCATTCAGAATCACACTGGTTTTGCTCAGTGTCTTTGCTGTCAAGCTTCCTCAGTGCAAGTGTGAGGATCCAAGGCTTGAGCTAGGAACGTCTGAGAAAGGGAGCCAAGGGTCACTGCCCTGGCATGGTCCCTGCTAACTGGGCAAAGAGGCACCTTTTAAAAAGGGGAGATGCTTCTGTTTAGCAGGGGGAGAGCAACTGGCCCTGTCCATCCCCAGCACGGCATTCCTCCAGTGGCTGCTGGTGTCTGTCTTTTGTTTCTTCCTGAAGATTGTGAGCCCTTTGGGGGATAGGGAGCCTCTTTATTTATATCTGTGTAAACCGCCTTGGGAACGTTTGTTGAAAAGCGGTATATAAATATTCACCATGTTTGTGTGACAGGGAAACCCCTCTCTGGCTCTGTAACGCTGTACTCTGTAGGCTTGAGACCAGGCATGGGTCTCTCTTCATAGGGACATAGGAAGCTGCTTTCTACTGAGTAAGACCCTTCATCCATCTTGCTCAGACTGGCAGCAGCTTCTCCAAGGTTGCAGGCAGGAATCTCTCTCAGCCATATCTTGGTCTTCCCAGAGCGGCTCCATCCCCTACTGAGGGGAATATCTTGCAGTGCTCACACTTCTAGTCTCCCATTCATATGCAACCAGGGTGGACCCTGCTTAGCTAAGGGGACCAGTCATGCTGGCTACCGCAAGACCAGCTTCCTTCCTCTGCCACAGGCAAGACAGGCTGACAATCAGTCATGCCAGCCATTAGCTTCTGCGTCCTCTTGTGCGTCTTTCTCTTGCAGACGTGTCTGCATTGGGAGGTAAAGAAGCAGGCACTACAAGCAAGGCTGGTAAGCAAGCTATTCCTCCACACCCCACATACACACAAACCCTGTGCAGTTTTTCCTCTGTCTCCTTTTTCATGGCAACTGTGCTCCTCCCGGAGCCTCTGCCCCCCCGCCCCCCACTCCGGCAGGAGCGAGGCCAGGGAGCGTGAGAAGAGGCCAGCAGAGTCAACTGTGGGCTGCTTGTCGGTGCCCGTGGACTCTCTCCAAGTTCAAATGTAGGTGGAACTGGAAAAGGACATGCAGCAGCCCGGAACCCGTGCCAAGTCTGAAATTAAATCTAAAAAGCTTAGAAGATCAGTTATACAATATGTTCGAAAATAGCAGGAATAAATCCTAAGCGGCGAAGGGGAAGCAAAGGCGTGGTGCTGTGTCTGGGTGCATTTTTACGCCGGGGCAGATTTGCAGCTTCAGAGGGACTTCACTTTGTTGTGCGTCTATCTCGCCTTTCTGCCTTGAACAAGGTACATAGGAAGCTGCCATATACTGAGTCAGACCATTGGTCCATCTAGCTTAGTATTGACTTCACAGACTGGCAGCGGCTTCTCCAAGGTTGCGGGCAGGAAAATCTCTCAGCCCTATAGGAACATAGGAAGCTGCCATATACTGAGTCAGACCATTGGTCCAGCTAGCTCAGTATTGTCTATACAGACTGGCAGCGGCTTCTCCAAGGTTGCAGGCAGGAGTCTCTCCCAGCCCTAGAAGCCAGGGAGGGGACTTGGAACCTCTTGCATGCAGGTGTTCTTCCCAGAGCAGCCCCATTCCCTGAGGGGAAGAGCGTACATTACTCACACATTGTGGTCTCCCTTTCAAATGCAAACCAGGGTGGACCCTGCTTAGCAAAGGGGACGATTCCTGCTTGCTACCTCAAGACGAGCTCTCCTCCCTGCTCCAGGTACTCCAGGCCACATGTAGTATTTAAATTTGTAATATTTTTTAAAAAATAGGCATGTTATAACAGATGTAAAAAGCAGTGTTGGTCTCTCAGGGCACTGGTGGTCTTTTTAGGGGCTGGGGGCAATTGTTTCTTGGTCTTTCCTGCCTTCCTCTCGGGGGGCTCAGTCAGGCACTTTACAGGAAGATGCAAAGGAGATGAAGACTTGCTGGTTGTAAGTTTACAGGTTTTGGTTAAAGTTTTGAATGTTTGAATAACAGGACATTTTAATCCTGTTTACAGATATATGACAAATATGATGAATATTTATATACTGCTTTTCAACAAAAGTTCCTAAAGTGGTTTACACAGAAATAAATAAATGAAATGGCTCCCTGTCCCCCAAAAAGGGCTCACGATCTTTAAAAAAGGAACATGAGAGAGACCCCAGCAACAACCACTGGAGTGATGCTGTGCGGGGGATGGATAGGGCCAGTTGCTCTCCCCCTGCTCAGTAAAGTGAATCAGCACTTTTAAAAGCTGCCTTTTCACTCAGTAAGCAGAGGGGAAATGAGATGTTAGTGTTTGGGGTTAGTTAGTTGTTTATTTACGATCTTAGATCAAACATACAATAGTGTTTGGGTTTTTTTGACGGCTTGTATAGTCTGTTTTACTATTTTGTTGTTGCTTTGTTTTGCTGGTCATTGACTGAAATAAAGATGGATTGATTGGCTTGCTAGATGCTAGCTAAGGAGGTTCAGGGAGTAGGACTCTGGGGGTGGCATTGCAATCTGCGGTAGGAGGCCACCCACAAGCAGGGCCTGGTGGTCCCCAGACGTGGGTTTTGTAGAGGAGCTTTTTCCAGGGGCCCCAACAGGACATAGGTAATTTTAATTTTGGAGCCTGGGCATGCTGTGGCTTCAGCAGTAGTAGGTGGGATAGTGCCCATCCAGCTGGGGGTCCTTGATCTGAAACTCAAGCAGAAATCTGGGGTAAAAGGTGCTTTTGTCATAGCCGTGCCATGCTTCCATTCCCAATTGGTCAAGGACATCAGCGAGGCAAGGCAGGACAGCATCTCTTTTGTGGCTCAAAAGGGTCTCTCCTGATGACTCCCTGTTGTAGATGTTTAGCTGTGTTTCTCTGTTGTTGCTTGCCATGTTATGATTGCAGGACGGCAGGTGGCTGTCAATTCAACAGGCAGCCAAGGGAAGCCGCCCTGTCCGGCTACAGAAGGCAAGCTCACGTGTGCTGCTTGGCCAAAGGCAAGGCCGTCCTTTGCTCTGGCCACTTTGCCGCTGGGAATTGGCTCCTTGGCTTGCATGGATGTGCCATGGAATTCGGAGCGGCTCTTTTGATGTGGAGCAGCAAAGCGAAGCCCCACTGAATCGGGATGGTGCGTGCCTCTGCATTCAGTCTGATGCTGCTGTGCCTTTTGAGCCTGCCTCTGACCAATGGATAAGATCATGGTAGCAAAATGCCAGGATTAGGGACTCTTTATTTATTCCTGTCCTTTCATGTAGACATGCGATTCTGCCTCTTGGGATTTTTTTAGTGAGGGGGACGGAGCGGGGGAGATGAATGCTGGTCCATCTTGCTCCCTTTTCTACTATTATTATCTCTCTATGAATAGCATAAACTCTTAATAACAGCATGAATAACTTTGTTATATAACTCTGCAATATGGAATTATTCATGCTTACATAATTTTGCATTGTGTGCTGTGTTGTTGGTGGTTAAGAGGCTGGATTGCTGGGAAACGTCAGCCTTTATGGGAGCAGTCAGAGTCCTGGAAGATTGGCAGGCAGTCCAGATGTGCAGCAGAGCGGTCTAGAAGTAGGGCGTGGCCTCATTTGCCCGCAGCCAGTTGGCGACGGCAGCACGGCCTGGGGGCTCAGTGGATAGATCTGTGTGGCTTCCCCATCCTCAGTGCAGGCCCCGCGTGGGACTACAACTCCCAAAGGCTGTTGTGCGGGGTGGTGGGAGTCATAGTCCAGCAGCACCTGGGGACCCAAGGTTGGGAACTTCTGGCCTGAAGGCAAGCGATGTTTCTGTGAAGTCCGTGGAAACATATGAAACGGCCTTCTGCTGAGCCAGACCGTTTGCCCATCAAGAGTACAGGCCAGCAGCCACTTCTGAACGTGGTGTGCCAAATCTTCAGCAGGTCTAGAGGAGTGGGGCTCACTCACTAGCTCACATCAGCCCAGGCTCTGACCCCCACATCACTGGCCATGGCTCCAGCCACTGGACTTGCCTCTGGGTTCGAATCCCCACACTGATCACCACCTTCCTGGAGGCATTCAGCGCTGCCCCACACCAGCATTAAGCACTGTCAGCTGGTCGGTCTCTTTAAACTTTTGTGCTTTTGTTTCCTCCATTTCAGGAGCAGACAAAGCACAGAAGTAAGTTTCTGGTGGGGGGAGAGCATGCATGAGGGATACTGGCCACTACAGTGTTGACTGAGAGACCTTAAAATCTAAGTTGAAGACGGATCATCCTGGAGCGGATCTTTCTATGTGGTTGCTAAGAGTCGACTGACTTGACGGCACTCAGTCAATCCAATCAATCAATCACAATCAGGGTGGAGAAAAATCAATTTTAAATCAAATTTAAATTGGATTTTTAAAAAATAAAATGCTTTTTGAGGAAAAACTCTGTCTAGTTTTCTATTTCTAAAGGTATTTGTCATGAAATACGGATTAGTTTTTAACTGTGTAGCATGAGGCTGTATAACTTGGTTATACCTCTGCTAACCTGGTAAAGAGAAACCTTTTAATTTTAATGTGCTGATTCTCTTTCTTTAGCAGGGAGGGAGTAATTGGCTCTATCCACCCCCAGCACAGTACCTCCAGTGACTGTTGCTGGTGTCTATCTTATGTTTCTTTTTAGATTGTGAGCCCTTTGGGGACAGGGTTCCATCTTATTTTTATATTATTTCTCTGTGTAAACTGCCCTGAGCCATTTTTGGAAGGGCGATATAAAAATTGAATTATTATTATTATTAATATATGCAATGTTTAAATTCCATTAATCCCTTCACAATGTCATGCTCTTCCAGAGGTTTCTGTAAGATTATTTAGGGCAATTTTTCTATCGAGAAGAGGACCAAAAATGAAACCTTCATCTGGTTTATTAAATATTAAGATTATACCAGCAAGAATGAGTCTTTATGTAAAAAACTATGATTTAAATCTAGTCTTACTGACTAGTGATTTAACTCTCGTGATTGAAATCGATTTGATTTAAATCAAATCCACCCTGATCACAATGCTCACCGCCTGCCTCCGGCTGGAATCTGTCCCAGGGGAATTGCCTGTTAGCTGAAGGCAGGAGGGATGTTAGACCTGAGACTTTCAGCATGGCAAGCAGGTGCTCAGCTCTTCTGCTGAGCAATTGCCTCTGCACATGTCCCATTGATAGATGTGCCCCATGGTGGAAAACACTGAACTGAAGCCAAGAGGAGGGGAGAGGTGACTGTGGGAGCAGGACCAGCAGCCGGCCTACCACCTCCTGGTGCCTCGTGGTGCCTTCCTTCCTGGAGCAGCCATATCGGAAAGTGCTGATGGGCATTCCAGGGCAGGGGAGAGGTGGCCTGGCCTGGGTACTGGGCAAGTGCTCTGTGCCGAGAAGGCTGGATGGTGCCACTTGCGAATGGGCACTCTATTGCCCCTGGTGGGCCAGGGAAGCTCCCAAGGAATAGGGGGTGAGGGCAAGAAGAGCCCTCAATAGGAGGAACCCAGGATGTTGCAGGCAGGGGTGGAGGAGGAGGAAGAGGAGGCCTGCAGCAAAGCTCCGGGTCTCTCAATAATCTCTTTTTGTCTTGTTCTTTTAAAGGCGAAAAATGCAGAAGCTTTATTGACCTTGCTCCAGCTTCTGAGAGAGGTAAGGCTGCGCACTGTGTCACCTGTTTCCCCATGACGTCAGCCACGTCTGGAGAGGCGGGGGGTGGGGTGGGCGGGCATCCGTCTCTTTCTGGCTCTTGGAACGTGGACCGTCTCCATTCAGAGCAGATCCAGGAGAGAGCAGCACGGTTGCTGTTGCTACTGCCCTGGCAGACTCCTGTGTCCTCCTTGAGAGCAAAACAAGCATACCCCTTTCTACGGCAGTTGCAAAACAGCTGGGGTTTCCGAGAGAGGCAGAATCATGGCTTTGAGTGATTCCTTTACAGGGGGTGGTCTTGGGGTGGCGGGGAGGGTGTGTGTGCCTGTAACCAGCTTAAGGATGCTTAAGGAGGGAACCTGCAGCTCAGCCCCCCAGGGCTGTTGCCTGGCCTGCCTGTGTTGAATGTGGGGACTCTCCCTTCTCCTTTCTCCCTTCTCTGCAGACCTCTAGAAATCTGCTTGAGTCAAGAAGACTGCGGGGACTGCGGGGGTGGGGGGCGGCACCCTGACCTCCCTGTTGTAAGTCCTATAAAACCACCCGGCTTACCCATTACAATCAAACATTACAAACAATCTCAAGGCGGTTTACAAAAGTTTTAAAAACATACAATCAAAATGACAATCAAAATAAGCTAAAAATATAAAACCAATCTAATTTAAAATCTATAAAATACAAACATAAAAACTATACGCAAGTGAAACACATAGAAGCAGCATATTTATTCATAGAAGCAGCATATTCAGGGGTGCATCCAAAGAATGGAAGTCTTAGACTTTCTACGTGACGCACAAATGATATCTTTCTAAGAGGCAAACGTTTGCGTCACATCTCGGTCCCAACGGCTCTTATGTGCAGTTCACTAAAAAAAAACAACCAGAACAAATTACCCTCGGACATCCAGCTCCTCTTTAAACCATGGCAATCAATCTAGATAGATCGTGCATCATCTTACGAGCCTAAAGGGCAGCCAAGACGTCTGCAAGATGGGTGGACGGGGGGCCTGTCTGCTGCCACGTCCTTGAGTGTCAGGTCCATTGTTCTGGGAGCGGCGGCTTTGTTTGAACTGGAATCGGCCCAGCAGCTCAGGCAAGGAGATGGACCCCCCCATACCATCCATAGTCGCCATGGCAACCACTGTCCCTCATTCTTAGCAGCCCCCCTCACTTTCGGGTGCCTTAGTGCTGGGATGGGGAGGCGTGCCAGTGCTGACGGTTGCCTCCTTTCCTGTTTCCAGGAGTGTTGTGGCTGTCCGTGGTGTCAGAAGTGCTCTACATCGTTTTGCTGGTCATCGGATTCAGCCTCATGTGCCTGGAGCTGGTCCACTCCAACAGCGTGATCGATGGGCTCAAGCTCAACGCGTTTGCAGCTGTCTTCACAGTGTTGTCAGGTAACAGCCGTGGGCGGCGGGCGGCCGGGTGCCCTCTAACAGGGATTCCCAGATGTGGTTGACTACAACTCCCAGAATCCCCAGCTGCAATGGCTTTTGCTTGGGGCGCTTGGGAGTTGTAGGCAACAACATCTGGGGATCCCTGTTGGCGGGAACACTGGTGGGTGGGTGGCCTCATTCCTGCCCTCCTTTGGCAAAAGTGTGGCGGGGTGGAGGGAGGGAAGGGTGGGGTAGCATGGCTGTATTTGTAACAGTCCAGGAAATAGCTGAGCCGCTTAGTTCCTTGTGCTGGGAAGAGGCAGAAGCAGCTCTCTAGCTCGGCTTTGGGGCTTGTTTTCTTTCAGGGTCTGGTAGACTGACCCTGAAAGATTCTCTTTTAAAAGATTCTCTTTTTTAATTAACGATGAACCTATTAAGCAACTGTTTCCACAGCATTCCACGTACTAATAGCAGGATGTGAGCTAGCCGCAAATGGAGCAGTCGGTTAATGTTGGAAAATGCTAATGTTGGACCTTTGCTAACTTGGCAAAGAGGCGCCTTTTAACGTGGTGATTCTCTTTATTTAGCAGGGGGAGAGTAACTGGCTCTATCCTTCCCCAGCGCAGTACCTCCAGTGACTGTTGCTGGAGTCTATCTTATGTTTCTTTTCTGATTGTGAGCCCTTTGGGGACAGGGAGCCATCTTATTTATTTATTATTTCTCTGTGTAAACCGCCCGGAGCCATTTTTGGAAGGGTGGTATAGAAATCTAATTAATAACAATAATAATAAATAAATAAAATAAAATAAGGAGGATCTGCGCTCTGTCTCCCTGGTAGCTCTGTTGGATGCACACCCCAATCCGTGCACGTGGTCTGGGCCCCTGTGCTATTATAGTGCCTGGGGCAATTAGGAAGGCCAGAAACAAAAGCAGGGAAGGAGAACCCAAAGGTGCTGAATAAGTTGATAAAAACTTTATCCCTGCTAACTGAGCAAAGAGGCACCTTTTAAAAATGGTGGTTCTCTTTATTGAGTTAGAGCACAGCATCCCTCCAGTGGTTGTTGCTGGTGTACATCTTACGTTTCTTTTTTAGATTGTGACTGAACCCCTTTGGGACAGGGAGCCATTTTATGTATTTATTTCTATCTATGTAAACTGCTTTGGGAACTTTGGTTGAAAAGTGGTATAAGTCGCTATGTCGGCGATGCAAAAAAAAAAAAAAAAAAAAAGCAACGAAAAGCGGTATATAAATAAACAGATTCATGGAGGTCAGGTCTATCACTGTCTTCTAGTCCGGTGGCTGTAGGCCACCTCCAGCCTCAGAGGAAAGATGCCTCTAAATACCAGTTGCAGGGGAGCAGCAGCAGCAGGAGAGAGGGCATGCCCTCCCCTCTTGCCCATAGGCTCCCCAGAGGCATCTGGTGGGCCACTGTGGGAAACAGGATGCTGGACTAGATGGGCCTGATCCAGCAGGACTGTTCTTACGTTCTTAACCATCCAATGGCACACCAGCCTTTCTAGAATCAAAAGGATGGAAAACGGAAACTAAAAATAAGAAAAGTAATTACCAATAATCATAAATCTACTTATTTTCTTCTTCTCTTACTGGGAATTATGTCCTGTACCTGAGGATTGTAGTTTTGCACCTTATGGATTTTATAATTATATAAGTTTTGGTCATGATTATTCATACATGTAATATGCTTTTACAGTTGCCTCTGAAGAGGCAACTGTAAAATACTCGAAACCATCAGGCTTTATAGAATAAAGTTATCAACTGATTCAGTAGCTTTGAGTCCCTTTCCCCGCTGGTTTTCTGGTGCAGTGTCATTCTGCCACCACCCTGCCCCACACCTGTTCCTATTCCACAACTGGGAAGGCCCTTGTGGTCCCTCTGCCCAGTTTCTCTGCACCAGCCAAGCTGAAATCTTTTCTTTGCCTGCTCTGCTTCCCCATCTCTGCCTGTCTTGAAAAAATTCCTCAAGACACACCTGTCGATTCAGGCTTTCACTTACATTTTAAATCATTTTACTCTTATGTGTAGCTTTACTCTCATGGGAGGAGAGCTGGTCTTACAGTAGCAAGCAAGACTTGTTCCCTTTGCTAAGCAGGGTCTGCCCTGGTTTGCATTTGAATGGGAAATTCCATGTGTGAGCACTGCAAGATATTCCCCTTGGGGGATGGGGCCACTCTGGGAAGAGCACCTGCCTGCTTGCATGCCGATGATTCCAGGTTCCCTCTCTGGTGGCATCTCCAAGATAGGGTTGGGAGAGACTCCTGCCTGCAGCCTTGGAGAAGCCTCTGCCAATCTGTATATACAATATTGAGCTAGATGGACTAATGGTCTGACTCTGTAGAAGGCAGCTGCCTATGTGTTTAACTTAAAAAAAAAAAACTTTTATAAACCACTTAGAGAAGTGTACATTAGGTGGTATATTTATAAGAAAAAATAAAGCAATCTCTTGGGGGGTCTTGGATGGCAGAAGATGGGAAGGCTCTTCCCCATCCGGGGCTTTGGACAGCCACCTTTCCAGGTCGTGTGACCGCTGGGTCTGTGTCTTTCAGGGCTCTTGGGCATGGTGGCCCACATGATGTACACGCAAGTGTTCCAGGTGACCGTCAGCCTTGGGCCGGAGGACTGGAGGCCTCACTCCTGGGACTACGGCTGGTCCTTCTGGTGAGTCATTGGGGGGTGTCTGGTCAAAGATGGTTGCTTATGGCAGCTGTCCCAATCCCGTTACAGAGCTGGTTTGTTCAGAAAATGTATATGCCACTCCTTCACAAAAGAGTACCAGAGCGGCTAACAATATTAACTATCAATAAAACAGTACCAATATTTCTTTTTTTAAAAAATCTAAAAAAAACCACTGATCAACAATGCAAAGATAAAATCCCAAACAATCCTTGAGAGAGAGATGTTAATTGCCTTTTAGCAGTTGAATGATATGATATCTTTCTAAATGTCGCTTGGTTTTGTTTAATAGCGAGTAAAGTTCGACAGAAGGTGTGCATTTTACCAGAATAGATATAGAATGAAATGGGAGTGGGTTTTAATCTTTGCAAATGTCATTTTGTCCTCAGTCCTTGAGAGATAAAAACAAAAGCAGTCAGCCCACCAGATCAAAGCTTGTCTAAACAGGACCGTCTTCACGAGACGTCTAAAACCAAGGAGGGAGAGGGTCAACCCAAGAACCGCCTGGGCTTAATCCAGTGCTCAAGCCCTCCACCACACTGGTGCTTAGCTTGTGGGGCTGCATAAAAGAGGCTTAGGAAATCTCTGGCTGGAGAGAGCTCTTTCAGTGAAAAGGTCTTCCCCTATCCCCCTTATTGAGGATTTCCACTGGTTGGCCTTCCTGTTTTGGGCCAGATTTTTCAGGGTAGAAAACCAGAGCCAGTCTGAACAAGAGATCTTGCTGTTCCAGGCAGAAAACATGGAACACCCTGTTGTAGGAAAGGGATTTCATTGAACCGAGTTATACAGAGTAACTAAGTGTGTGAGAAGAACCAAGACCTTTAAAAGTCTCTTGAGACAGACATTTTAAGATCCAAAATACTTGTAAAGGTTTATTGAGAAAATTACTGTTCATACTGTATTTACCTGAATACAAGACTAGGTTTTCCCCAAGTTCCTTGATGTTAGAGATTGAGGGGTTATCTTAAATTCAGAGTCTTCTTCCCTTTGGGTAAATATAGATATAACCTGTATTTTAAGATTGTGAGCCTTTTGGGGACAGGGAGCAGTTTTATTTATTTATTTATGTGTAAACCACTTTGGGAACTTTTGTTGAAAAGTGGTATATGTAAATATCGTTAACTTCTAATTTTTTTTAAAGGGGCTCATCTTAAATACAGCATCATCTTGTATTGGGGTACACGGTAAAGGTCCATGGAGTCGGTGTAGACTCCTGGTGCCCACAGAGCCCTGTGGTTGTCTTTGGTAGAATGCGGGAGGGGTTGACCATTGCCTTCTCCCGTGCAGTATGATGCCTTTCAGCATCTTGCATCTTTCAGTGATGCCTTTCAGCATCTTCCAGTATCGCAGCTGCCCGATATAGTCTGGGAAGCATGCCAGCAGGGATTCGAACCGGCAGCCTCTGGCTTGCTACCCAATTTCCCCACTGCGCCATTAGGTGGCTTCCAGGAAAGGGGTCTCTGCTCAATCTCCAGCCTGACTGTCCAGGAGGGGCGCTGTCTCATTGGCAGTGTTTGGGATAAGGCGTAATGCTGGCTGAACAACCACTCCACTGGGTCCCTCCTCCTTTCCACAGCCTGGCCTGGGGTTCCTTTACCTGCTGCATGGCTGCCTCCGTCACCACCTTGAACTCCTACACCAAGACAGTCATTGAGTTCCGGCACAAGCGGAAAGTCTTTGAGCAGGGCTTCCAGGAAGACCCCGTCTACGCCGACCATGAGCCCATCAAGTACTTCCGGGAAAGGTCAGTGCAATGGTGCTGGGGGGCTCTGTGGGGAGCTGGCGAGCATACATCCTTGGTTTGGAACTGCCGCGCAAGTCTCCCCTGCCCTGTAGCTGGGAGCAAGGTGGCCGGACCCAAGGTGGATGAGTCTGGAATCTGCCTGAACCGAAACTGATCCTCCTGGTGACGAGAGCAATCCAGGAGATTTAAATGGCTTGATTGTAGTGTGAGGATTCTATTTTATTGGAGGGAACCTCCTATAACAGTTTTACTTGTTGGCAGTCCCAGTCAGGGGGCAGCAGAACCCAGTGATGCTCCTGGGCAGAGGTCAACCAAAGGCTCCTGTTCCCGTGCACCAGCAGGAAGGCTGCTGGCTTGCAGTGCCTGAGACCAGGCTAGCTGGTCTAGTTAGCTGACAAAATGAGATATCTGGCTTGTCTCAATGCACGGAGCGTGTGGGGTGGTCAGAAGGCTGCATGGAGGGCTGGTCCCTGAACAGTGTGGGGTTGGCTTGAGGGGTGGGCAGGGGCAGGTGAGCCCGGTCACTCTGGCAACGCCTGCTCTGCACTCTTGATCCCGCTGGTCGAGGGTCAAGCATGGTGGAAGAGACTTGGAAGATAGTATGGGGTGGGGTGGGGGCACTGCATGGGGGATCCCTGCAGACGCCCCGGCCCATTTTTCAGTCAGTGGCTTCCCCACCCACCCCAATTCTTGCTCTGGTGACCAGAGATCACAGCATGTGACCGGAGATCACTTCTGCTGGCTGGAAGTCTGGCAAAAAAATGGCACTTTGGGTTGTCCCTCCATCTTTGAACGCCTAGGAATCTTTTGTCGGCTTCCAGGTGTTCAGAACGTCTCTGGTGAATACATTTAGCAAAGCAAAGATTTTCCTCCTGCGCTGCGACCCAGTGGGACGTTCTGGCCTGGGGGCTCCGAGATCTTTTGCCTTTAGCAGCATTGTTGCTGTGCAGTTCTGCGTCTTTGTCTTGTCCTCTTGCAGGCATGGAGAAGCTCTACTTGCGGACCTAAACGGCTTCTATGCCTTATGGCTGGGGTTCCCCATTGTGGGTCTCCAGATGTTTGTGGATTGCAAACCCCTTCATTCCCAGCCACAATGACTTTTGGCCAGGGGACTCTCAGTTGGGCATCCAGTGCTCTGTTTTCGAATGGCTTCAGCTGACCGTGCAGCATGATCCCCCCCTCCCCACTCCTGATCTAGGGACTGGTGTTACTTATAAGGAAAATGCCTTTATAGGATGAGTTGTTACAGAGATCTTTCACTTGCCCTTCTTTGTGGGAGCCGCTGGTGAACTGCGTCCCACAATTGGCTGTTCCTAGTGGATCTTCCCATGCTGACGGTGGGTGGACTATCACCATCTATGAATGAGGAGGAAGTATAGCCTCGTGGCCACACTTCCTGGTAATAGTGGATCCCGAAGGCTTGTCCCAGTGGTCTCCTTTTCCCAACTGCAACCCGCCCCACTCCCTGCCCTAGGAACAGGTAGGCCAGCCCAGTACTGGAAGGGGCTAGTCTGTGGCTGCTCTCTTGTCACACGACAAGTGGAGCTCTAACTAGCCTGATTCAGACACTACGCTGTCCGAGTGTAGAGATGCCTGTACATTCATACAGGTGTTTGTGTGGTTGTACCTGTGTTCATTTTACAAGTGAACCTGGATCCAGGCCCTTCAAATGCATGGTACAGACAGGAAGTGGACTTCTGTCCCTGTGTTCAACATAATGTGTGTATGGCTGTACCTGTGTACAGATCTCTACCGGTGTATGCTGTGTAGACACATTGTACGAGCACTGAACGTAACGTGTGAATGGGCATACTGTCTCGGATGGATCTGCTTTCCCATGTTGCCTGCCAAGGTTCAAAAGCGTGTGAGAGTGAGTGAGGAGGGTAAACCAACCCTTTGCTTCGTGAGGGACGGAGTGGGGGAAAAGGCTCTCTGCCCACCTCTGTTCGAAAGAGAAGTGAGGCAGGCAGGGCTTTCCCTTTCTCCCTGGCTGGCGGCTGGCGGTGCTCTTGCTGAAGTGTGGCCTTGAGCTTCTGCGTGGTGAGGAGCAGCCTCTGCAAGGTGCGACTTGTATATTCTCTTTTCCAGGCTGGAGGAGGAGAGGGATGAGGCTGGGGACGTGAGGTTAGAGTGCCTCCAGGGGTACTCCTCCAAGAGTAAGTGAACCCCCGTCTCTGACTCTCTCTCTCTCTCTCTTGCATGAGTCTCCGACTCTCTCTCTCTTGCATGACAACCACAGGTGAAGGGGTGGTGGGGCTGTGCCTTCACTTTCGCTCCTAGGCCCCTGGCTGGAGGCTCTTTTAATCTGACTGAGCAAACCTCTTAAGGGGCAGAGCCTACCCCCCCACAGCCTTTTACTGGTGTGCCTGCATGTCGCTCTCTGAGAGAGGGGGGTCTCGGTTGTTCCTTGGACCCATGTTGGACTAAAAGTAAAGCTTCAGCAACCTGTTTGTGCATATGCGTGTGTGTGTGTACTGAGGGTTGTCTTCTGTTGCTCCGAGTGAAAAGCCATTACAAAGGCCTGCTGGCCAAGAGTGTCGTCTGTCTCCTTATGCTGCTGCCGCTCCTGCTGTGTGTGTGTGTGTGTATCTGAATTGTGGTGCAGTGCCTTCTGCTCAGCTTGCCAGTGAGGCAGGGAGCAGCTCTCTAGGTCAGCTCAGGATCAGTAAAGCCAAGGAGTCCTCCTCTGATCTTGCTGATCAGGTTGTGCAAAGCTTAGCTGAATCGGCGCCCTGAGAAACATGGCCCTGCACAGCATCGGCTTCCATCTTGTGCAGTGTGGCTGTCCCGTTGCTGCCGGGCCCTCTGTGGCCCTGTCCTCCTCCTCGCCCTCTTGGTTACCTCGTCATCGTTCTTGTTTCGCTGCCTGCTTTTTGACCCCATTGAGGCAGATGTTGTCCAGGATCTCTCTGCCACAACTTGAGCAGGGCTGGCTGTGCAAACTTCTGCTTACTGGGTTTTGCTGCCCACTGCAAAGCCCTCTTTGGCCAGCTGATGGTGGCCGCAGGGTGCGGGGGAGGAGGGTGCTTGCTGTGTGGTAAGGAAGTCTGGGGAACCACAGATGAGCTGTGGGGCTGAAGATTCTGTGAAGAAGGAGCTGATCCAACCCTTGGAGAAGCTCTGCTGGATTAGGCCCAGGTCCAGCATCCCATTTCCAACACGGGCTTCTGGATGTGAAGATGGCAGCTGTCGTCGTGTCTGCCACCAGCATTTGGTATTCAGAGGGTGGAGGCCTCCATGCATTTGTCTGATCGCCTTTTTGAAAGCCATCTGAGCTGGTGGCCATCACCATTTCTTGTGGCACTGAGTTCCATAAATGAATTTTAATTGGGTTAGGAAGTTCTAGGATGAGGAGTCCTCAGACTGACTTCCTTTCATGATCCAGCAGAGTTCTGTGCATATGTTCAGGGGCTCCCTTGGTCCACCCGAGCAGTATGAGAGATTCAACCAGCATCAGCCCCAAGCATTCCTGTCCCTGCCGCACAGAGGTGTGTCTGGTACTGGCCATAAAGGGAGGCAGAAAGAGCATCAGGTGACTAAGAGGTCAGCTGACTCCCTCAGGGCCAGTGGGGTCCAGTGTGAGTGGTGGGGGGAGAGGCTCTTGTTTTCTGTGGGGCGGATGTTTTTCACTTCCTCAGCTGCTCTGGCAATGAGGATAATTTGCTTAATAAAGCAAAAATTGTGCCGTCTGGTACCCAGAGAGCCCTGTGGTTTTCTTTGGTAGAATTCTGGAGGGAGGTTATTTTAATTTTTTAAAACAATCCCAAGGCAGTTCCCATTGGCCTCCTCCCGCACAGTATGAGAGGATGCCTTTCAGCATCTTCCTAGATCACTGCTGCCCAATATAGGAGTTTCCCATATCCTGGGCGACACACTAGCGGGGATTCACGCCAACAGCCTCCTGCTCTCTAGGCAGGTTACTTCCCTGCTGCGCAGCTATTAAGCTATCTGTTTAATAGTCACCCCCAAATGAGCTGCTTCCAAATGGGAACCATGAACTCTGCCGCCTTTTCTCTTTCCTGAGCTGCTGCTATAAACTTCCGCCTGCACTTAGTTTCTTGTCTTGCTGTCTGCGTCCTGCATCACCATATGCTGCTTGTATCTGATGCTTCTCCAGGCTGCCTGCGGGCAGAACGCAGCCTTGCGAGAAAATGGACATCCCTCCTTTGCCCCTGCAGGGCCTGGCACAACTGCCCCCACATCCTGGTGAGGTAGTGCTGTGTGCTTCCTCTTCGGGGTGGGGACCAGTGTTCCCTGTAACAGGGATTACCAGATGTTGACCATAACTCCCATCAACCCCAATCAAAGGCCATTGCAGCTGGGCATGATGGGAGTTGTAGTCAACATCTGGGAATCCCTGTTACAGGGAACACCAGTGGGGAGCAGGCTGCTCCTCAGAGAGGAAGGAGCCCCCGTTGTGCTGCCCTTCCTGCCTTGTTTCTCACCTAAAAAAAGATGGGCCATAGCAGGGAATTATCTGGGACTGCTTGCAAACCTCAGCTGATGCTTTGTTGATGGTTCTCTGGCTCCACAGGTGAGAGCTTGTTGGGCCTGCTGACCTTGTCCAGAGCAGGCAGGCGGAGCGTCTGTAAATCTATCCTACTTATTTATGTAAACCGCTTTGGAAACGTTTGTTGAAAAGTGGTATATAAATATTTGTTGTCGCCCAGACTTTGCTGGAAGCAGAACCAAAAGGCTGCTGGTTCTCGTTCTCTCTCGAGCAGCCGTGCTGTTTTTGTTCCCTGTGGGAGCCCTGAGCTTCCAGAGCATCTGCCAGAGACTGGCTGAGCTTTGGGCACTCTCCAGGGCGGCTGCTGCGCTTCCTTGGTGGCCCCCAGCAAAAGGGAAGCTGGAAACTCGGATGGCTTCCTCTGCTGTCATCACAGCAAGCTTGGAGAGGAGGGCATGCGGCGTTTGGCTGGAAGCCGTGCATACTGAATTGGCAGGGGCTGGACACCCCCTTGCCCTCCACAGCCAGAGCCCGGCCTGGGCATCAGCGGGTTTCCAGGCCAGGAGGAGACTGATGCTCTCTCTCTTGCAGGGCTGCGCAATACCCAGCTGTGAAGCCTCAGAGCAACGCCAAGGGCCCCGACGGGCACAAGCCCTTCTCCTTGTCTCTGTCGAGCTCCTCCACCAACACAGCCCACTCCTCACTGCTTTCGTCGGGCCCCCCCAGCCAGATCTCCTCCCCTGAAGCCCGGCACCCAACAGCTGCTCCTCGAGGGGCCCCTGGCCACCGGTTGACGGAGGCCCTGAATTCACACATGGCGGCGGCAGCTGGGCCCAGACGCCCGGCTCCTCACCCGAGGTTAAGGCCAGCATTTCACCCAGCTGCCCCCAGACCACACCTGGCACCCGGTTTGGAGAACCCGGCACTCAGAGCCACATTGCCCTCTCGCAGGGCACACAAGCCTCCCACAAGCCAAGAGCTTCCGGCTGCCCCGGTGGGCGACACACTGAGCCGAAGATGCACCCAGCTGGAAGAACCGGGCAGCACCTACCAGCCTGATGGGCATGCCAAGCTTGCAGAAGAGGATTTTGGATGGACTCAGGAGAAGGACTTAAAGAGGTAGGGTGTGTGTGTGTGTCTGTGTGTGTGTGTTCGTCTGTTTGTGTTCAGACGGTCACCACTCAAGTGTCAGTAGCCATAGAGGAGCAGGCTTAATTTGGTCCTGAAACAAGGAATGCTTCTGGGAGCATTCACAAGAGATTCCAGGCACCTCCATGCATGACTGCGAGAGTGAGTTTCCCCACTAGGACCAGGGGCCGTCCCATGAAACTGACTGCCAGGACTCAGAGAAGGAAGTACTTTTTGTAATCAATGGAACTCTCTGCCCCAGGATGTGGTGATGGCCACTAGCTTGGATGGCTTTGAAAGGGGCTCAGACAAATTCATGGAGGACAGGTCTGTCAGTGGCTCCTAGTCTGGTGGCTAAAGGTCACCACCAGCCTCAGGGACACGATGCTTCTCAATAGCAGTTGCAGGGGAGCAACAGCAGGAGAGAGGGCATGCCCTCAGCTCTTGCTTTCTGAGGGATCTGGTGTGGGAAACAGGTTGCTGGACTAGAAAGGCCTTGGTCCTGATCTAGCAGGCCTGTTCTTACGACCCTCATCTGGCACAAGAGGGCCCCAGGACCACCACCAAACACACCCTGAGCTAAGCAGTTGTCTTGACCCTGCCAGGGTCCCCCTAGGACCCAGCCCAACTCTCTTTTGTGACTGGACTAGTCTAATACCATCCAGGAACTCAGTCGTCATCATCTTGTAGGGCAGGCTGCAGGTTCACATGTCGGTAGAGGAGGCAGGCGTGGAGGGAGGCCAGCAGTGACCCGGGTTCAGCCCACCACTGCAACCCCCTAAGCTGCAGGGACAGATGCCGGGAGCAAAGGTTAGCCACGCCCCCTGCATCTGACATCAGACATGGGGGCATAGTTTAGATCAGCCAGCGCTGCATTCGCAGCATGCCCGGGAGTGGCTCTCCCTGCCTTTTTAAAGTGAGGTGCGGCCCCTGAAGGGTGGTGGCCCGGGTTCTTTGAACCTGTTCATGTAATGGTGTCTCTGCTCCTGGCAGGGGGGATGTCCCTTTGCCTCCCTGCGTGCCTGCCCCCGCCTTGTACTACAGAGAGCCACTCTTGCCCTCATCTGGTTGACCTGCTCATCAATCGTGCTAGAGGGGCAAATGGAGAGAGCCCCAGGTTCAAGCTGGTTGCTCTCTTGCTCTAGCCTACCTGGCAGGATTGTTGTGAGAAGAAAGAGGGGCAAGCCCCTGCAGCTCCTCCGAATCTGAATGCAAGGAGTTGTTGTGGTGCCTTGCTGATGGCTTCCCACCCCCTCTCCTTCCTCAGCAGGGGTTTTGTGAGCCGGCAGGAGTTCCTGGCTGTGGAGAGAGAGCTGGAGGAAGTCCGAGAGGAGCTCAAGTGCCTGAAGTGGAAGGTGCGGCACATTGGCGAGACGGTGCAGCCCCTGGCGGAGGAGAGCAAGCGCTACAATGGCTACACCTTGACTGAGCTGAAGGCCATGGTGCAGTTTGAGAAGGACCCCTACAAAGCTGCCCACAAGATCCTCAAGGCCCTCTTCAGCGACGTCTATCTGCTGCAGCAGTCGGTGGGTGAGCAGGCCTGCAATTCCAAGAGCCCCCCCAGGCCCAAGATTGACCCAGAGCTGTACACTGTGTACTGTGACATCCTGCAGAGCATCTTCCCTGGGAGCAGCAGCAGCAGCCAAGCCCTGCCAGAGAGGACCCAGCAGCAGCAGGTGTAGAAAGAGATGCAGGAACAGGTCCTGTCTGTGCAAGCCCACAGGTGTCCATCACCTGGAGCAGCAGGCAGGTGCTCTGGAGGGATCCCACGTTTCTCAGGGAGGAAACTCTCTGGCCCAGGACCAGTGGGCCTCTCCTCCTCCACAGATCCCTTCTGCTGCAGCTGCCAGAAGACAGCAGGAGCATTTCCAGGGGGCGGCACGCGTGGAAGGAGGCCCCTAATGCGCCCGGAGGACTAGGGAGGGCCAGCCCCACACGTCCTGAAAAGACTGGCATACAAAGTGTAGCCTTTTTAAAAAAATAAAAAATACATGTTTTTTGGGGGGTGTAAAGTTTGTTTCTTGGCTTCTGAGCTCTTGGGATTTATTCAGCATTTCAGGGCTTTAACAGGATGATGGCTTGCTTCCTGGGTGGTGTCCTGCTCAGACAGACTCTCTTCTGCCAAGCTGCTGTGTAGAGTGGACCTTGGTGGCAGCTGCTTGTTTTTCTGGAGAGGCTGCAAGGCAGGGTTGTGTGTGTTCTGGGTGAAGAAGTAGCACCAGCTTGTCCTCACAAGCCCCCAGGGAGACAGCATGGCCTCAACTTCCCTGCAGCAACGTGGGTGGCTCCTCTCTCGCTCCCCCCACCCTGCCTGAGAGCTGTGCTGCTTGTAGGCTGACAATTCATCAGGTAGAGCTACCTGACGAATGGCCAGTCTGTAGGCAGCATGGAGGAGGAGCCCCCTGGCTCATTAAGATGAGCTGCTACTGGTGTGAAACACCAGCCATAAGGCTCAGCTAGTCTCTCCCCCCCCCCCCCGCCACCCAGGACTGGCTTTGAGGACTCTCTTGCCTGTTAACTGTATAAGCTGCTTCAGGCACTGGGGGGAGGCGTGTGCGTCTCTGCAGGCCACCCAGCCCTTGGCTGCTGTTCTCAGGTTCACAATTCATGTCTTTCAGCGAGGAGACAGGCAAGGCCATGGGGGCAGCCGCTCTGGAGCTGCGCTGATAGAGGGAGGCGGCCTTGTCTCCTGGATATGGCTCAGAGGACACAATTTCGTTTCCCTGGCAGCCCTAAATGAACCACATATTCCTGGGCTCATTTCCTTCCCCCGTGAATTATGGTCACGGCCTGCTCTCCAGCGGGGAATGGAAATGTCAGCTTGATTCATTTCCCCAGCTTAGAGGGGGAGAGGGAGGAGGGCTTTTGACCCTCCAGACCCAGCCTGCACACATGCGCGCACACACCTTTGGGGGAAGGAGGCAGCTGCTTCCTGCCAGAGGGTGGCCTTGCTTCTCTGGCTGGGGTCTGCAGCAGCAGGAAGGTGTCCTGAAAAGGTGGAGGGGGAAATACATGGACACCGCCCTGCCTGCTCCCCTAACACAGCACAGCAAGCCTCAACCCGGGCTTGCTTTTTAATCACCAAACCATGCTGGCTCTGCTTCCCGTGTAGTTTTTATGCACCCTGCTCCAGGGAGCCTCGAGCAAGCAGGGACCCCTTCAGCAGCACAGGCTTAGAGCTTCATCATGGCAATGGAGTGTAGGGGGGTTAGATGAGCCCCACTGCTTGCTGAGGAGGGCTCTTGAGCCAGCCCTGGGCTTTCCCTCTCATCTACTTGTGCGAGCAGGGGAGGGGGGAGCCAAGAGGAAGGGCAGAACAAGGGGCGGGCGCCTGGTGCTGAAGGCCTCTTTCCATTCAGAGTGTGTGGCCACAGCAAGGACTCCAGCTATGCAAACCCACCCCACCCACTCTCTGGTTAGAGCTCTAAGGTCAGAACACAAGACAGAGGGTGGGGGCACTGTAGTTACAAGTGGGCAGAGCCTCCCCACTACCTCAGAGCAGCAGCACCCTGAGCTGCCTGCAAGTGTCTCCCTCCTGCCAGGGAAAACCGCCACAGAGCGGTCTCTGAGCTAACCCAGGATTCCAAGTCCTCACCAGGCAAGGCAGCTCCTCCTGTGAATAGATTTAATAGATCTGCAACTGAGAAAAGGGGCTTCTGTATGCAGGAGGCCCAAAGAGTTACCCTCAAGCCTCTTGGGAAATCTGCTGGTTGCTCAGGTAGCCTGTGGCTGAAGGCTGGGCTACCTGCAAGAGAAGGAGCCGGTGGCTGCCGCTGCCACCGCCTCCTATCACTGCCTCATCCGCCGCAACAGTGCCTTCTCCCGAATGCACGTCTTGGGACGAAGCGCTGTTGGGAGAAGAGGAAGACAGTCAGATCCTGATGCATGGGTCGGGGGTGGGGAGAGCCTCTTGCTCCTTCCTTCCAGAAAAGAAGGCCAACAAAGACTGCAGGATCCTGCAGTGAGGCACCTCTACTGCCTGGCACAAGGGGTTTATCCTGTTCTCTGAAAAGCATCCACTTCTCCCCCATCCCTGCCACCCCAAAGTTGTATTTAAAGGAAGTGGGAGTAGCAGAGTGGAACCCACCTGGGTCAGCAGGCACCTGTTTCTTCTTGGAATAGGAAATGATCTGGTTCTCGTTCATCATCCGTACGTCCTGATCTTCGATGTGGTTGCTGTTGAGCCATAAAAGAGTGGGGAGGTCAGCTGATGTCCAGGACAGGAACCGTTTGGACCATGTCAGGCCTGGGAGGATCTGCCTGTCTGCCCATTAAGAGAAACTAGGAGACACTCTTCTTCCTCTCACCCTAAACCCAGTTTCTTTTTCCATGAAGGATGGTCCAGTTCCTACCACCTGCCTGTCCTATCCTTCCCCTTTTGGCATCACATCCCACAGCTTGGTGATTTCAATACAATAAAAACAGCTTGGACCTTTAATACAGTATTTGGCCAGTAAACATGTGAAATGGGCCTGCTTCCATGGGTGTGGGTTGGTGTTTAGGGTCCCTCCCCGGCTGTTCTTTGCCACAGGCCATGACATCCTTTCTGTGCCTGCATAAGCAGAGGATTATCTGGCCCCAGAGATGCTCAATGCAGAGCTCTCTTCAAAACACGCTTGTCAAATTAGATTATTCCTTGTCATTTGCTTTCATTTGACCTTTGTCAGAAAGGATTTTATTTTTTATTCTCTTCTTCCAGGTACAAATGCCTTTACTAAAGCTCTGCTTTCAGCAACATTAGCCTTTAGATGGTCCAGAGATGGAGAGGAGGACTATTATTATTATTGATGATGACATTATTATTAATTATTATTTAATATTAACTACTAAAGATATGGATGAACACAGTACTGGACATGAGGCAGAGATGGCTGTGCTCAGCCATCTTGCCAAAGGATTTGAATGAAACTCAGCAAGAAATGACTCCCTCCACAGGAGAAGCAGTCAGGTGTGGAACTGGCTGAAAAGCAGTTCTGCTCAGAGCTTTAACACTGGAGGGATGCCACCAAGGGTGTATCTTCAGACCCAGGGAGTGCTACTGAGGCAGTTAATGCAGCTCAGGACTCCTAGAGGATTGGGCAGGATGAAGCAGCTGTGCTCTGGGGCTGAACAGTGGGTGGAGGAGATTGCTTTGAGCTCACGGAGGCTTTCTTTCATCTACCTCACAAATCGAGGGTCTTCAATGCCTGGCCAACAAAGCAGGAACGTGTACGTGTGTGCACGCATGCACACACACACCCACCCCTACCTACCTGATAATGGTGTTCCTCTCTTGTCGGCAAACCTTTTCATCGTCTGTGAAGAGAATGGTGTGATAGGGGACTGAAGGCTCACAGGTCGGAAGGATGCCTTGGACGAGGTGGGTCACCATGTCCAGAATGCCATTGTACACAAGCAGGTCATCAACGAGGAGCTGGACATGGACAAAGAAAGAAAGAAAGGCTCCAGTGTTACTGTCCATCACCCTGAAGGATGGCTCTGAGTCTACATCTTTTGTAAAACTCCAGGTGGGACTGAAGTCTTTGCATTTTTGCTTTGCATTTAGAAGGTTCCAGGTTCAATCCCTGGCAGCATCTCCCACTCAAAGGATCAGGTAGGGGATGATGGAAAAGGTCTCCCTCTGCTTTAAGCCTTGGGGAGCTGCTGTCAATCAAAGCAGACAATACTCTGAGGCACTTTTAAAGTGGTGGATATAATAAATAGGGGGAGAGCAACTGGCCCTATCCAGCCCCAGCACAGCATCCTTCCAGTGGCTGTTGCTGGTATCAACCATAGGTTTATTTTAGGTTGTGAGCCCTTTTGGGACAGGGAACAGTCTTATTTTTCTACATAAACCGCTTTGGGAACTTTTGAGCAGTATATAAGCAGAAGTAGTAATAGTAGCAGTAGTAGTAGTAGGCAGACAGGCCAAGCGTCTGACTCTGTAGAAGGCAGCTTAACAGGAGATCTCTTTCCAAGATGGAAGCAAGAAAATAAGGTTTCACAAGAGCAGTTTACAGACACTTACTCCAAATTCTTTGACTCCTCTTTGGGGAGTTTTTGTGTAATTCCACAGCTTGATCATGGAGACTGTAGTGGGCAGGTCAAAGATCACATACACTCGATTCACCTGCCATCAAAACAAAGAAAATCAGGTGAGTGCTGAATGCCTCTAACTGTAATAAATATCCACAGCTCAGAGGTCTTCACATCTGTGGGCTGTGGGCCACCTTCAGCCTCAAAAGCAGAAGGCCTCCAAGTACCAGCTGCAGGGGAGTAACAGCAGGGGAAGGGGCATGCCCTCAATTCCTGCTTGTGGCTTCCAGCGGCATCTGGTGGGCCACTGTGTGAAACAGGATGCTGGACTAGATGGGCCTCATTGGGCCTGATCCAGCAGAGCTGTTCTTATGTGCCACAAGCACAGGAAGCACCCCCCAGGGTCCTTACCAAGCCAGGAAGAATTGGGGCGAGCCACATGTGCCTCCCGTCATGGGTGTCGTTCACTGCATCAATTAGCTTGTCTGGCGTTCGGATATCGCCACGGCCACCCTCTAAGATGTTGACGCTGTCTGGGAAAGCAGCAATGTCTGGTGCGCAGCCATGTCAAGCATAACCCATGAACCGCCACACAGCATGCCAACATGTTCTGCAATCCACCCTCCCTCTGTTGGGTCTTCATCATGTTTATTCAGAAAGAAGCCTCACAGATTTCAATGGGGCTTGCTTCCTAGCCAGTAGGATGCTCTAGCTGGCTGTTTTACAAACGCTTCTTCCTGCAAAGCCCAGGAAGTAATGAGAGAAAGAACAGCCATGCAAAGCTGCTGGCTGTGGAGCCTCTCAGAAAGAGGGTGCCATCCAAGGGTTAGCAGGTGAGGAAGACACCAAGTCAAGAGCAGTGGCTTCAGGGATGGGGGTGGCCATTCTGGGCCATGGCAGACCCTCCCTTCTCCTGAATCCACAAGGAGATTTGATGCTGCAGGCAATCGGGTGACAGCTGATGGTCTTGGAGTTGGGACCATGAGTGGCTGGCTTGCCTTGCGGGCGGGGCGGGGCGGGAAGGCTAGCAGGCCAACAGCCTAGGTGGCCCATTTGTGGAACAACCTCCTCTTTTGCCTGACTTCAGCTGCTTTCTGGAAAGGATACTATTCTCATTGAGAAAAATCTTCTCTCCGTGGTCATTATACAGCTCCAGTCCATTCAAACCGATGTAGTACGGATCACCCCAACTTGTTAGAAGCTGGAACTGGAAGATGACTGAAGGAGAATCTTAAGGAAATATTTGTGGATGAAGAACATTGCTATCCTGCCTTCCAATCCTTGGCCTCTTTAGATGGGTTACAGATGTAAAACAATAATTGCAACAAGAATGTGAAACAATGGATTATACCTGCTGGAAGAAATGTGTTTGCAGCTCGGTGAGGTAGCCAGTGAGGAAGGGTGGCACAGGCCTCCCTTGCTGGGAGCGCCAATCTACAGGTCCGCCTTGTTCTGGGGGAGCACACTGGGTAAGGCCATAGCTTGGCAGTGGAGCCCCTGCTTTGCCAGCAGCAGCCCCCAAGTTCCATCCCCGGGAAAGACCTGCTGCCCGAACCCCGGAGAGCCACTGTGTCAGTGCAAACAGGGCTGGGCTGACCAGACTAAGGGGCCGGTTCAGTCCAAGGCTATTGCAGATGCCATGTCAACTCACTAAGACTGCCCACTGAGGTGAAAATGGAAAGCGCAGGACATGTACATGGCCCTGAAGAAAAGGCCCCCCAAGGATACAGCCGCAGGGCATTAATGGTGCTTCGTAGTCCATGCTAGCTTGTTCAGTCTTCTTTGCTTTCGTTCTGCCAAAATATGAAGCCCACAAAAAACAGCATCCTGAGACAGGCATCTTCCATAGGCACTCGGATTGTGGGGAGGAGCCTGAACTGCCCACTCTGATAAGCAGGGCCTGCTCTGGTGAGCACTGTGAGATATCCCCCTTAGGGCATAGCTCAGTGGCAGAGCATCTGCTTTGCATGCAGAAGGTCCCAGGTTCAGTCCCTGGCAGCACCTCCAGGTAGGGCTGGAAAGACTCCTGTCTGAAACCTTAGATAGCCTCTGCCAGTCAGTGTAGACAATACCAAGCTAGATGGACCAATAGTCTGACTTGGGAGAAGGCAGCTTCCTATGTTCCTATCTGCCAACCTGGTCCCTTCCTGCACACCCCTTTGCTGGATATCTCAGCCTGACTCCTGCTCTAGCCTATCTTCCCCACTTGAATTTAATCTCTCTCCTTTCCATTTGGGCCCTTCAAGTCCTGAACATGGAAGATCACCAGAACAGAGCACATCTTCCTGGGAATAGAACTAACTCCAGGAGGGAAGTTAAGGGCTAGAGAGCTGGTCTTGCGGTAACAAACAAGCATTGTTCCCTTTGCTAAGCACGATTCACATTGTTTTGCATTTAGTTGGCAACTGCACATGAGCACTGACTACTGTGACATATCCTCCTCATGGGATGGGGTCTTGGCTCAGTGGAAGGACACCTGCTTGCATACAGAAGGTCCCAGATTCACTCTGTGGCAGTGTCTCCAGGTAGGGATGGGAAAGACTCATGCCCAAAACCTTGGAGAGCCGTTGCCAGTCAGTATAGACCAGGGCTCCCAACCAGTGGTATTCCAGATGTTGCTAAACTGCACCAACTGGTTGGGAACCTCTGGTGTTAACAATACTGTGCTTGATGGCCCAATGGTCTGATTTGGTCCAAGGAAGCTTCCCACAGAGTTCCTTAAAGGCAGAGACGAGAGGAGCTCCAGCTCCTCCTCCTCCTCCAGCCTCCTTACCGCTCTGGTGCTCGTGCCACTGCTGGGTCCTTCAGGTAGTCCACAAAGAGGATTTCTTGTGCAAAGTCAAAGTGACAGTTGCCGGGCCCCTTGCGGATGAGGAAGCCTCCAGGGGGTGAGATGCAGCAGCCATCCAGCGAGAGGTGAACCACCTTTGCCTGGGGAAAAAGAGAAGGGAGACTTGGCCCTGTGTGCAAACCAGCTCCCTTGGAGGAGATGGCTGAAGGCCACTAAGAAAAGGGAGGACCACTCCTCAGCTGGGGCCTTCACCTGACCTTGATGGAAGTGCAGCCATAAAGACCTGGTTTTTCCAGAGACCTTGCAGTGCCAGGGTGCATGTCTTCAGAGGACCCTCAGAGAGTAGTGGTGAGACAACGGGCAAATTTAGCTACTCTTTTCTCTTTATTTGCTGGGTGTGAAACTCATTAGCCCTGATTGCATATGGAGAGTTTGATGCTTCCTGTGAGGCTGCCTATTTTCTCTGCTTACCCCTCGGTACGTGTCCTCTGGAGATTTATTATAGTTCCAGATACGAAGGCCTGCAATGGTTTCTGCTTGAGTGAAATGGATGGTGACGATGTGATCTTCTCCAGGGCTGAAGGGAATGAGCCACATGTGCTCATCTTCCATCGTGATGTTGGTCCCATCGATTAATCTGAGAAAAAAACACAGCAAACTCCTCAGAGACAGGCTTGGCAAGCAGGAAACGTCAGCCCAAAAGAGCCCAGAAAAGGACATTCTGAATAAATGAAGTGTTGTCACTTCAGAGAGGAGGAAAACAGATGTATTTACATTAAGCATCTATGGAAAAATGTATTAACATTCCAACGGAAGATGACAGAGCCTCTTACTTCAGCAGGCTAATTTGTTGGCCTCATCCCTGGTTTTTGCTCAGATGCTGATTTCCATTTGGCCAGCTTCAGTGGGCATCTGCTTGCTCTTCAGCATTCGGCAATTACAATTGCAAACACCCCCAAACCGCCTCCTCCCTGCGGCAGTTAAATTTCTGTCTGGTTTTCAAAATCCCAGGAGGGGACTTGTTTTTCTCACCCACAGGCCATCTGCTTTGGCCTTTGGAAAAGGCTGCAAGAGGCCTTTCGCCACTCCTGTGCCACAGCCAGCAGCTTTACCCATCTGTCGTGGCATCTCACCAGCAGGACCACCGCGAGACAGGAAGCTCAGGTGCCTGAGGGTCTCCTGCAATGGAAGGTGTGAAGGAACGAGGCCTAGACCTCCTGGGTTTCTGTAAATAAGCCCCTGTACTGTATCATGTATTAATCTTCCCAAACCTCTACTTGTAAATAAGCCCTGATAAATGAATTGTGTTATGTTATATTCATAAAAGCTCTGCAGTATTGTAAATAGGATTTCTGTGTTTGCAAATCTCTGTTTATGGAGAAGGATGACAGGGTCAAAAGCTTTCTTGTTTTTCTGTAGTTTCACTTTTGGTTTAGCATTTTGACAGTTGATTTTTGGAGGGAAAGGAGATTGGCCTTGCTCTGATCCCAAATCATTGGTGCAACAATAAGATGGGACAGAAATTAGGGAACATAGGAAGCTGCCATATATTGAGTCAGACCACTGGTCCATCTAGCTCGGTATCTTCTACACCAGGGTTTCTCAACCTTGGGTCCCCAGAAGTTACTGGACTTCAGCTCCCATAATCCCCAGCCCCAGCGGCCTTCTGTTGGGGATTATGGGAGTTGAAGTCCAACGACATCTGGGGACCCAAGGTTGAGAACCCATGTTCTACACAGACTGGCAGCAGCTTTTCCAAGGTTGCAGGCAAGAGTCTCGTTCAGTCCTGTCTTGGAGATGAGAGGGAGGGAATTTGGAACCTTCTATATGCAGGTGCTCTTCTCAGAGCAGCCCCATCCCCTAAGGGGAATATCTTACAGTGCTCACATGCAGTCTCTTATTCAAATGTAACCAGGGTGGACCCTGCTTAGTAAAGGGTGCAATTCATGCTTGCTACCACAAGACCAGCTCTGCTCCCATATTCTGAGTCAGTGAGCTCAAGCTCATCGTTCTTCTCCTGAATCCCTCACAAACTTGTTTCTTAGGACCAACCTTCTGGTGCCATAAGCCTCAGGGTCTTGCATCTGAGCGTTCCTCTGGTCCTTCTCTAGGGACCCATTCACCTCCGATGCCAGAAGCAGCCATGCTGAAGACATAGGAGCATCGCCCACCCTCTCACCAGCAGTCTCTGCTGTCCTCCCAGCAGCACTCACTTATCCAATGTCCTGGAATCATCCGTGTATTCCACCAGGT
The DNA here is from genome assembly GCF_027244095.1 of Hemicordylus capensis. NCBI lineage: Eukaryota > Metazoa > Chordata > Lepidosauria > Squamata > Cordylidae > Hemicordylus > Hemicordylus capensis. Next base: position 5,541,327 of record NC_069669.1, read on the forward strand.
CATTCAGATCACGAGGAGAGGCCGAGAGCTGGTCCACAGAGAACAGAATTGGCTGGCCATCTTTTCCAACCACTTCAAGCCCCGTCAGCCCAAGATAATGTGCGTCTCCCCAGGAAGTAGTGAAGTTCAGCAGAAGGCCTAAACGGAGGCAGACATGGGAAGGTATCAGCTACTGTCAGAGAAGGTGTTCCTGGCTGGCTGCAGGGGCTGGCCGCAACTGCGGCACCTTCATAAATCCTCCACTCTTGGGGAAGTGGGGCCATTAGCCCGTGCCAGCTGGGACCTAAAGCATTCAAAAGCCTCTCCCTTTCCACTTGCACCCCAAGGAGTGACAGAGCAGCCTGCTGGGCAATGTGCAGGAGCAACCAACTGAGCAGAAAGCAGCAGAGGGAACACCAAAACCTCCTGGCACGACGGAGATGGATCAGTGCTCCAAGGGATCAGCAAGGGTGGGCATTTAGTTTTTTCCTCCCACCCTTCCTTCGAGACGCTCAGAGCATGTGCTTTATTCTTCCCACCCCCACATTTATCTTCACAATACCCCTGTGAGATAAGTCAGGCCGGGAGAGAGTGACTGGCCCAGAGGCACCCAGTGAGCTTCATGGCTTTCCTCATCATACTCCGAGAAGATCAGCTTTGTGGCGACTGTGGCATGTGGTCGACAGCAACATGGGGCACTTTTGGGGAACAGAAGAGAGATGTGACTTACACTTTCCAGTATAGATGCCGGGCTCCTTGGTCACCCTCTCAGGGACAGAATCCGGCCCAGTTGCTTGTTCCTGCATCTGGAAAAGGTCAGGTTTGCAGTAAGCAAAATGAAGGCGACCCCACCCCACAAGAACTAGAGCCCTTTGAGGACTGCTTGCATGCAGACCTCTGTGTGCCAGGGAGGGAGGGAAACTGCTCCTGCAGGTGCTCCTTCTCTCTAAGGTGCAGGAAACCTCGTGGGCTGCCCATTCAGCCCCCAGCCATGAGATGAAAAAGCAATTGGAGGCGAAAGCAGGGCTGCTGTGGTTGGCACAAGGAAAGCCCCTCCTCAGCATCCCCGCCATTTCCCTCTTGGTATGTTTAAAGATACATTTCCACAGCATTTGGCTCAGAGGGATACATGGACCCCCTGACTCCCTTCTCCAGCTAGAGAAAATCCCTCTTATACCTGCTTCTCTTCCACCCTGGAACCAGCTTGTGTGAAGGGCCTCTCGTCCCCCTCCCCATCTGCGGTCCTCGGCCTCTTCAGCTCTTCCTCATGCCTCAGGCTGCACACGCTTTCTACGTCCTCATCGTAGGACTCGTCGTAACAGAAGATGGCCTCCAGAATATCATCGTCCGTCGTGAACAAAATGATGTCTCCAAACTGCTCTGGAGCTGAAATGGTCAACTCTAGGGTGATCAGATGCTCAAGCCCCAAACCTGAAATGTTAAGCCTCCCGCCATGCACTTTGCTCTGCAAGCAACACCTCCCTGCTCCTATGAGGATGGGCTCACACGCAGCCACTGCTGGAAACAGAGAGCCCTGGGCCGTCCCTTTTTCTAACAGAGTTAACTCTACATGACATAGCAGGCAATACACCAATGGCAGAAGCAGGCAGGTGAAGAGTGTGTCAATCCAAAGCTAACAGAACGCACTCAGAAGATGAGGAGGCAATAGCAACAGCATCAGGAGATGCTTTGTCCAACACAGCACTGATGCATTTGAGGTGGGCAACAGGCCTGGGGCAAAGCTGGCCAATGGAGAGGGAAACCATACGGCTGCAGAGAGCCCTCAAGAACTACAAGTAGCAAGGAGCAAGAGCAAGGAAGGGCAAAATACACAAGACACACAGCCTACGTTCAAGAAGTGGGGGTGTGGGGTGGGGAAACCCCAGTCAAGGGGCTGCAGGACACAAGGCCTCGGAAACAGAGCTGCTGCTGCTGACATCTTTGCAAGCTGCTTTGCCCTGAAGGCCCAGCACTGTCCAATGGAGGGGGACCAACTACCGTAAGTGACTCTGCGGTGCCTCTCGTCTGCCCTCCCTGTTCCCAAGGAACCTGTGCATTCACAAGTAAGGGCTCCCAGGGCCCAAGGCAAGCCAGAGCGGCAGGTGACTAGATCAGGACGTGGCAGTCCCCTTCCCCATCCAAGAGAAGAGCAGGAACGTAAAGCCGGCCGCACCTCCTGCAAGGGTCCCCGAAGCCTTGGCAATCTCCCCTCGGAAGATGCACTGCTCGTCCAGAAGCATGGAGAGGTCCTTCACGCCCCGGAAGGAGTGGATGCGAGACTTGTTATAGTTCCACACCCGGATCATGGCCACCTCGCAGGGCTTCACAAAGTCCAGCGAGATGCAGTGGGCCTTCCCAGGGGTGAAGGGAGCCAGCCAGAGGTGCATGTCATCCTGCGTCCTGTTCACCCCATCCAGCAAGTTGGCCACCACTCGGGGGTCTTTGCCATAGGCAGACAAGATGTTGATATCCGGTGGGTCGGCTTGGATCCTGGCAATCTCCACAGGCTCTCCATTGGAGCTAAAGATTTCAATTCCGTTCAGACCCACATAGTGCCTGTCGCCCCACGTGGACCAGAGGTTGATTTTCAAGTGCTGTCCATAAGGCAAGACAGGGATCTTGAAGTCACTCCCATCCTCTATCTCCAGGCTAGTCTCGCCCTCCTGGCGCCTGGGTAGTGCTTGCGCCCCATCCTTTGCCCTGAGTGGCTGATCCCCTTGCCGGCTGATCTTCTGCTGATGGAGAAACTCGTCAAAGATGTCACCTTGGAACTCCAGGTTGGAGATGCGGCCACGGTGCGAATGGTTGAACTTCAGGAGAGAATTCCAGGACTCCTGCAGGGCGTGCTCCTGAGAACTGCCCCACTTGGCACGGGAGGGCCTTGTGGCCTTGGTGGGAGGAGCCTTGTCTGAAAAGGAAACCAGAGAGGAGCTTTCACCCTTGGTCACTGGCCTGGGCTCATCTTGTGGGGATTTCCTGCAGTAGCCTAGAGTTAGTGTTGTGGCTCCCAAACACCACAACTTCCACTCCACACAACTGCCAAGTGCTTAGCCCAGGTGCTCAGTTGGGGAACACAGGAAGTTGTGCCTCTGGGGACCCAGGAAACTCACTAGCTATAGCCAAAGCCTTGCTCTCATTTTGGGAGGCGGGCCCAAAAGGCAAAGGGGAAGCCCGGCCTTCAGTGACTCTGGGTCATGCTGGATTGAACTACGACAAGGACTCTCACAGGTTTTTGAAAGTCATGTGTCAAAATGAACTGATGTTTTCCAAGGTTTATTATTATCTAATAATAATATTATTATTTAATAATATTATTAAAAATATTATCTATTTTATTGTTATTGATACATTGTATTTTAACTATTTTTTAATATTTTTTTTTGCTGATTTCTGGTTCTGGTCAGTGACCGTAACAATAAAGACTGAGACTGAGACAAGGTTGGGTTTTGTGGCAAATGAGCCGGGATGATACAGTTTAAACAACACCAGGAGGTTTTATTTTCTATAGCGCTTCTGACTCCTAAGCCCACAGTGCGTTTCTGCTCAGGTCAAGACTTGACAGCCACACAGTGACACAGTTGGCCAACTGCTTCGGCGTAAAACTCACATCTGGACAAGGTTTTAAGAGATGCTTCGTGAACAGCAGGAAATCCAATCACAGAAGCTTTACAAGCCCCTGGTACAAACTGGGCAGGGACGTCAATTTGGTCTCATATGGTCACATCCCCTGAGCTAAAGGGATGAATGCGCCCAGGACCAGCGGGTTTCAATTCCTCGCAAGATGACGGAATCTCATTAAAGGATTTATATAGGATAAAATACATCCTTGAACTAAACAAAAAGAATTTAAGGACAGAAAATGAAGAGAGCTTTACGGCCTCCAAATATAGAGTGTTCTTACTTACACACTTCTCCGATTGGAGCTCATGACAACAAACACCACTGCTCAATGCGACTGAGAGCTTAGTCCCATCCTGTGCCCCCCTCCAAGCAAAAGCCCCCACCCCTCCAAACATCACTGTCCTACAAGTCTCTGGAAATATAGCACAGAGAGAGGTGTGTGTGTGTGTGTGAATGAGAGAGAGAGAGAGAGAGAGAATATATGTGTACATTTCATGTCATGGGATTCCTAGGGCTGCGCATCTGATCCAGGAGAACCAGCTTGGTCTCGTGAAAGTACCAACAGCCATGCTAAACGGCTGCTTCCTCCTTCCCTTCTGTGCTCCTCTGACATTTCAGCAACAAAGGCAGCACAGCTCAAGTTGCTCCTCCAACGGTTGTGCCTATGGGATCAGTCCCTCTCAACCCTCCTGGAAGCCACAGCCAGCAACCAGAAGCAGAAGGAAGAAGACACACTTCCTGGATCCCTGCATACAGCAGGGACCAAATCAAGGGCTGGAGGCCTGCCTATCTAGCAGTTCAAGAAGGTTCAATCCACACACCCATGGGTCAACATAGGTATGCCATCCCACAGGGCAGGGGTTCCCAACTGTAGGTCTCCCAATATATGGAACTACACATTCTGCCATTCCCAGCCACCATGGCCCTTGGGAACCTCTGCCTTAGAGCCAGAAGACTTATTAAAGCCAGTGCCCTCATGTTCACCATCCCTGCAGTGGTGACACAGAGCCACTGCCAAGCTCCCACTGAGGGAATGTGGTGTGGAGACGTTCCTCAGCGGGAGCCACGTGCACTCCAGCTCTTCGTCAGCCACACACAGAGGTATACCTTAGAAGGGCTGGCGTGTGGTCACGAGCAGCTGACTCTTGCGGAATAGATGGAGGCTATCTAAGACTGTGTGGCTACCAGAGGAAGAGAGCCCCCTCAATCGCCTGCAGAGTGAGAGGGAACGTGGCTGGCAGTCGAGGACTAACAGTCAATAAGGATCACTCAGTTCCAAGAAGTGAAGGGCTGGCCGGCCAGCCAGGTGATGCAGGCCAGCTCCAAGCGAGGCACATGTGACTACTTCTAGAGCCCATGTGGTGAGGGGATGTTGGATACAGACCAGGGAGTTTGGGTTTCAAATCCCTCCCTCGGCCATGAAGCTCATGGGGTACTGACCTTGATCCAGTCACCCCCTCGCAGTTCACTCTACCTCAAAGGGTAGCCCTGAGCTCTCTAGAGGAAGGCCAAGATAAAAACTGAATCAAACACACCCAATCACCTTTGTCAAGTGGAGTTTCTTCCTCGAAAGAGACACTGCCAAACTCTTCTTTTGGTCTGCTTCCAATACTTCTCCCAAGGGACAGATGCTCAGGAGTGCAACTGTAGTTGTCAGACAGGGGAGTTAAGAAGTCTAAATTGGTGGCGGGCTCCTTCCTTGCTCCTGGAGACAGTTTCTCATCTGCACTGCTGGATCTCTCGAGGTCAGTGAGTGGGAGACGGGGGCTCCCACCAGCTCCTCCCAGAGAGTCTCTCCCAAAGCTCTCAGCTCTCAGCTCTGAAGAGGTCTCGGATCCAAGCCATGGGGGCGGCTTGTGCTTCACAGAGGTGATCTTACTCTTTTCCTTTGCACAGGGAGGGGGCAGAATCCAGGGGGGAGTTAAACTGGGCAACTGAGACAGTTTTCTGCCAGAGAGTTTTTCCATTTGCTCATTCAGAGAACATTCATCTTCAGGCTGGACAAACTCTGCAGCCTCCACTGGGAGGGTGCTCTGAGAAATTTCCGTTGAAACACAGTTCGATGTTGCTTGGAGACCTTCTTCTACCTGGATGAGACTGACTTTGCTGGCCTTTTCCTCCGGGCAGCTATCTTCTGGGGAAGGTTTCCAATCTAATGGCCCCCTGCTTGGCTCCTGGATCTGGTCCACAGGGGGCCAGCCCGTTCCCTTTGGAGGAAGGGAGCTGCTCTCCTGGAGGTCAATGACAATGCAGCTGCTGCCATCAGTACCAGCACTGCCACAGCCTTTCTGCAGCTCACCAGCAAAGACAAGATTCCCGTCAACATAGACAATGATGTTTCGGGCTCCTAGGTCAAGATCCTGAAGCAACAGAGAAACAAAATAGGGACCGTCATTTGGGGGGGGCGGGCAAACACCAGAAATGTTTGATTGTCTATAACACTTATTTCCTTCCTCCTTAGGAAGCCCAAATTACACTGTGCAGAGAGACACATCCAATCAATAGAATGCTAAAAACATTTCAGTTCCAACATTTCTTCAGGTTCCTGGTCAGATCTCCCTGGGAATCAAATATTCGAAATGCTGAAGAGTTATGCACATGGCACTGTGACCTTTGGGCTGTTTTTCTGTGATCTCTACTGGCCAAGTGTTCTTACCCCCCGCCTTGCCTTCTGATGTGGACTTCCTTAAACTTATCAGTTTTGTTTTGCATGATCTCTCTTGGCATCAGAGATGTCTCTTAGCATGATCTCTCTTAGCATTTGTCCATCTGGACTGAAGGGCCTGTTCACCTGATTGACCAGCCAACCTATAAAGGGGTCCTGCCAAGCCAGGACAACCACCACCACCACCACCGGTACTGCTGCTGTGACATGCCATATGCCACTGAGGGGAAGCTTCTGGGTCTTATTCCCCAGCTTGCAGTCTGCTTTGAAAGCTCAGAAAACTGCCTGAGATGTCCCCATTTCTCTTGGTTTCCCCAGCAGACAAGATCGTTTGTGCTGCCATATGAGCACCTCCACAGGAGCACAGATGAGAACACATCCGAAAGGATCAAGCTTAGCTCGTCTCTAATCCAGAAGAGAAAATCCTCTTTGCTTCAGTACCTGCAGCCATTCTGCACAGATCTGTCCCCCAGACTCTCTAGAGCAATTTTCACAGAGCATTTCAGAACCAGGAAGGGGCTGCCATCTGCTGTGGGCTGTGGCTTGTGTTACACCAAATATTTGACAGCACTGTTACGCATGTCGGATTAGTGTGTGACCAAGTCCATGTGTGCAGGAAGAAGCCAAGCTGCCTTCCCAGCATTCTCTTCCCACTTGCGGCCAAACAGCCAACATAAAAGCCCTCGCGTAGCTTTGAATAGAGGGAGCATGCACCAAAGCCTGATCTTGTGTGGGGGGCGGGGAGAGTCCAAAGAGAACAGGACCTAAAGCCACACAACACTCACTTCCAGGAACCCTGCCGAAAAGCTCTGCTTGCACCCTCCACCACTGGGAAGGCACCACCAAGTTTCAAGGACAACTCTGGTCTTGTTTCAAAGATGCCTCTCTGCAGCAGAGAACTAAAGGACCAACAACGACAAGCACAAAAGGCATTTAATCCCTCCCCAGGCACCCTGCTGCCCTCCCCGCTCCTTCCCACCAGTCAAAGTGACTTGATAGCAAAGGAAGACCCTGCAGGGATCAGAGAGAGAGAAACAGCCACTCACTCCAAGGACAGGCGTGTCGTAATTCCAGATCCTGATCCGGGAGAGACCAAAGTCATCTGACAGGCTGGGATTTCGGACCACAAAGTACAGCTGCACCGGAGGCTGGAAGGAGCATGTCCAGGGGCAATGGCTCTTGCTGACCTGCAACAAGGAGAAGCAGCTGCTTCACCAGGCCTCTCCCTCCCTTTGCCTTGACCCCGCTGGGAGAGCAGAGAGAAGAAAGAAGCCAGCCCCACCCACCCTGCTCCTAACTGCCCCCAAGGGAGCCCCAGCCGGTCTCTGCTTGTGAGGAAGCTGCTGCCTCCTTACAGCCACGGGATGCTGCCTTGAAGAGCAACAGGCAGGGCAGACCCAGGGCTGCTTCCCTCTAATCAAATTAATCAGCTTTCCAGCCTGTCAGGGTCCCAACAGGGCACTGCCATGCAGATTAGCTGGGCGAATCTCCGAGAGAGGCTGGCACAGCAGAGCGCCTCCTTCGAGAGATCAGAAGGAGGCAATCAGGCCACCTGGCGGGAATCCAAAGGGTTCTTAAGCAGAGCATTAAACACTGAAGGGCTTTTAGATTGCGGCACTTCGAGTGGTGAGAAAAACCTGTCACTCGCCCTCCCACCCCCGGAGCTGCTTTTCAAGGGTTTCTCACATTCACTGCTGGAGGTCAAACACGCATCCCCTCAGGGTACAACTTCCTCACCTGCGCCTGCTCCATGGGCCCCGGTCAACAGTCCGACCTGAAGGTCACTAAGCTGCTTGTGGGGAGAGGGCCACGTGGAAAGGAGGTGGCAAACCCAGATCCAGCACTGCCCGTCACACTAGCTAGATGTGCCCTCCAGGTTCAAAGGCAGAATACTTCTGAGTGCTAGTTGCAGGGGAGGAAAGGGCAGGAGAGGGTCCATTACGCCTTGGGGCCCTGCTTGGCGGCTCCCACTATTGGGGCTCCTAATTGGCCACTGGATGCTGGTCTGGAGGAACCCACTTGGAACTGAACCCAGAAGGGCTCTTCGCCATGCCACACCACACTCCAGCCCTGCCTCCTCCAGCAGTGGGTGCTGCTGCCACCTTGGCCATTCACAACAGCCCCTTCAAGGACCCAAGGAGGTTCGCTCTAACCACCTTCGCCACCACTTTCCACAGCCGAGCGTTTCACTAGATCGGGCAAACACGTGTTTCAAAGCTCCTCATCCTGCCCCACAACAAGGCCCAGAGGAGTGCCAACACACGGCAAAGACAGAATCCCAGGTCAACCATCTTCCTTAAGGAAGTTGCCCATTTGGAGGAAACCACTTAGAGGTTTCCTAGGTCAGTAAAACCGGCCTCCCTTGCAGTGGAACAGACACTGGTTAGGAGGTGGAGGTGCAACGAGAAGCTGGAAGCTAGACGGCCACACCCAGAACAGCAGTGGGAGGCTTACAGTCAGGGTCCTGTTGACCAAGCAGCGCAGGTCTCCCGGTGAGTCGGCGTGTCTGATGTCCACATCGTGAGGAGACACAAACACTTTCCCATGGTGCAGGTCAAAGAACTCCACTTCATTCAGGCCCACCCTCGTGGCGTGTCCCCAGTTGGAGAGGATCTCCATGGTGATATAAATGGCATCTCGAACGTATCGCTTGAATTCCAGCTGGCCCTAGAGGGAAAACGAGAGACACCAACCGTAGAACACCCAGGGAGCAGCACAACACGTGAGCAAGAGGTGGAGCGGAGCTGCAGTCACCCACTTGGGTCTTGGCTGCACGTCCCCAAGGAGAAGGCTGAGCACATGGGCCCTTCTGCTTCCCATAGGTCAAGAGGAAAACCCTGCTCTCCTTGCATCTCCACCTGGCACCACACATGGAGTTAACCGGCACTCCTGGGTTACAAATACACGAACTGGGTTTCAGATCCAGGAATCCTGGACAACCGGGGAGTTATTTACTCAATGGATTTCATTCATATACAGTTGGAGCTGTACCTGGGGCAGGTCGTGGCAGATGCAAAGGAGGCCTGGGTGTGCTTGTTGCTACCTCTCTACGCACATCCTCAAAACTGCTTCCACCACTCAAGAATATGCTATGGCAGTTTTGATTCAATTCAGCTGCTGCGAACTGTTTATAATTAATATTTCTCTCCCTCCACAATGGAGAAAGCTATAGGTCAAATCAGTGTGGGCTGAACTTGAAATACATAGCAGACCTCCTCCTCTCCATTCCTGGTGCAAATGTGGTGATGGGTGGTAATTTAAGTGCTAGGCTTTGTCCTGATGATCATACTTGATACACTCAACAGAGGGTTTATCCACCCAGCCCTGAGGCAGATGGGCTCCCTCTTACTCACCTTTCAAAGGACCAAAGCTCAAATTATGCAGGTCTCTGCCTGCCACTCAAGGGGCACAGTCTTGGGTAAGTTAGCAGATTTAGGACTGGAGGCCACAGAACCCTCCCTCTGCTGGCTAATCCCCTTAGTCCCAGCCTTACCGCACCCTTTTATGGATTGCAGTACTTTACCCGTCCCCTCAGGCCAAATGGCAGGCTGTTTTGCTGCGGGCACCATCTTGGGAGTCAAAGTGGCAGCCGGTGAAGCTGCTGCCATGCCGACCACGCTGCAAGCCAGTTCACTGATCCGCCTAATTTCCTCAGAAGTCGGGGGGGGGGGTCGTTGGCAAAAGGGAGCCTTCTGAAGCACTCCTCGAAGGCTATCGTCTCTTCCCCATGTAGCTTGGGACGACGGGCCAAAGAAGCGCAGGTCTTGCAGCCCAAGGGAGGGAGACCTGACACGGCCCCGGAGGCGGTCAGGATGGGTGGCTGGGAAGTGGCCGCTGCCGACACAAAAAGATCCAGCCCCTCGGCAGACAGGTTCGTGGCCAATAGGGCTACAGGCGGCCAAGTCGCTAGCTCAGCTCCTCTATGATGCTCAACTGGAGCTCCAACATTGTGAGACTGGAACTTGTACAATCTAAATTCCTGCAGGCAGCGCTCCAAGTATCGAGATGTGTCTCCAATGCCATTCTGTGCCTGGAGACAGGCCTGATCAAGTTGGAGACTAGGGTGTGGATGGCCATCCTCTGTTATTGGCTCAGACTATCCTTTATCTTGCCCCCCCTAACCCTATGCAATGATCACCAATCTAGCTGGATTCAGACAAAAATAGATATCCTGGGCCTTTCCCCCTTGACCTTGCTCAGCATGGGCTGTGATCAAACAGACGCAATAATCAAGCAGCACATTATAGACATTGAGCGCCAAACTGATCTCAGCAGGGTCCCAAAATTTCATTTCAGTGACGGGCGTAGATATTCTGCTTAGATATTCACCATGAGATGTCCCTGATAGCAGCAACCGAGAAATTCTGCTTCTCCAGCAGGATACCTCACCCATCTGGAGGTTCCAAAGCACAGAAGGGCATTCACTTTGGCTCTCTGTCATGGCCTCCCTTCAGTAGTGCTAGAAGGCTGTTATAAAAGGACCCCATTTGCAGAGCAACTATGCCCCTGTGGCCTAGGGCAGATCAAAACTACAGAGCACGTTCTCCTCTGCTGCTTGTTCTGTAGAGACATTTGCACTAAGCAAGTATCCAGGTCGTCCAAGCCAATTCTACAGCTCCTTGCTACTCTCTGACTCTAGGCCTGCCATCACATATAGCATTGCCAGGTACTGTGAGGCTACAATCAGCATTCGTCGGCGGATGACAGGCAGTGAGTCCTATCAGCCTTAATCTGACCCTCGGTGATTCTGGGCAGACCCTGTAATTGCTCACGCGTCTCCCTTTTTACTGTTCCTTATAACCTTTAATCTGGCTATTTTCCAGTTTTATTGATCAGGCTTTTATGTATTTCTGTCTTCTCATGTCTTAACTTTATTACATCCATTTTTATGCCTCCCCCCACCTCCTTTTTTATGCCTTTCATGCGTTTTTATTACTTTTACTATTCTCAGGCTTTTGGTGTATTATCTACTACTTTTAGTATTAATATGTATCGTTTTATATGTGATCACTTTTTACCGATTCTCACTTTTAACGTGTAATCACCCTTATACTTTATGCTGGTCTATGACCGAAATAAAGATTGGTTGAACTGGGTTTCCTTTCCAAGAGAGCAGTTCCTCTGGCCAGAAAACTCATCCCCAACATTCCTGGCTCAAGGCCTCTCAACACATGGATGGTCCTGCTGCTGCTTAGCCTGGTGGCCGAAGCCTTCAGCAAGCCTGGAAGAGGCTATGGTTTGGCTATCATGGGTGGGGAAAATCAGAGGTGGGGCTTATAGATTTCATGGTGGGGCCCCCTACATCTCTACCCCCATAACTCAAGCACAGGATGTCTATAGTTCCTGAAAGCCACATTTCCTACCAGAATGGGAGCCTCTGGCTGTTCCAAAGTTCTAGGGCCCCGGCAGGCAGACTGGCTCTCAATTGCTTGCAGCACTTTCAAGAGCTTCTTCTGTTGCCTGAAAGAAGGAGTTGGATGCTGAGGAAACCACAGGCAACCCAGAGAGGGTGCAAACGAAGTCCACAGAGTGAAGACACAGCCTTCAAATTCATGCAAGCTGTATGAAACCCTGGACGAACAGTGCAAGAGCCCAAGGAGGGGGCAGAGCCGATGGGGGTTCCTGCATCCTCAGCAACTGGACACAATTGTCTGCCTTGACCCTTGAGGCCAAGACATGGGCCATCCAGCCACTGGCGCTACAGCTCTGCTGGTTCAACTGAGTGGCAAGCCCCATGCTGTCGCACAAAAAATAAACATGGAATGTTCTCTTGAATTAAGCTGTCATTCCAGGCCTGTTTCAAGAGAGCCTCTGACATTTTTACCCGCAGGGAGGAGACCCTAAGCAGAGCACCAAGCTCCCCCCTCCTCCCCGCAGCCCAGCTACTGGCATTCTGACTCAGGGCTTTACACAAGTAGCCATCACCAGTCCTCAGACCACATAGCCCAGCCCCCACCCTCAACACCCTGTTGGACTTTCAGGAGGGAGCCCATGGTCCAAGCACTCACCTGACCTCCAAGCTCATAAGCACATCCCTCTCCCCACAGGTTTTAGAGGAAGCCTTAGCAACAGCCCTTCAGACTCCCACCTCCTAGCTGCCACTACAGGGGTAGAATTCCCAGGTTAAATGTTTCCAGCAGACCAGAACAAGTGTCATGGGACTGTGTGTGCCCTAAGTGGCACGGAGACCCATCGGGAGGGATGCACCACCCACAGAGCCACCCTTTATATAAGCAAGAATGGATGCAAGGAAACCTGGACAGCCACCTGTTTCCCAGAAGGCCAATCCTTTCAATGGCTGCAGCGGCTGGGCCTGTTCCCTCCTGCTGCTTTCTGGAAGGTTCAGCTGTTGCAGAAGCTGACAGCGACAACAATGGCAGCTGTGCAAGAGGGGGAAAGAAAAGAGCCCTGTCACACTCAGATCCCCAGGGTCTCCCGCATGGCTTTGCAAGGACTGGGAGCCTGGGCCACGCTCTGATCAGACAGGCATCCAGGATGGCAACCTGTGTCAGGCGGTGTACTGGTTACTGTGTCAGATAAGGCCTGGGGAGACCCGGGTTCAAATCTGGTGACTCTGGGCCCCTCACTCACTCACTCTCTTTCAGCCTAGCCTATCTCAGAGGGTTGTGAGAAGATAAAGTATGTGTAGGTGCAGTGAGTATCTCATACACTTCCCTGAGTTGCTTGGAAGAAGGGCAGGACAGAAATGTAGATTTAAAAACAAAACAAAAAAACCCATTCATGTATTTGAAGTGCACTGGACACCCCAGGGAATCTCACTGCAGTCACAACTGGAAAGGCCCAGAAAGTACCCCAGGGCACTCAAGAGCTCAGGCAACACTTTCCTCACATTCAGCTTACCAAGGAATCTGGCAGCTAAATGGGGCTGTTTTCCTGTTGCACAAACCCCGCTTTCCAAATGGACAGTGAAGGCCCATTATTCTGAACACTAGTTATTCCCTGCCCATCATCTTAGGCACTTTCCTTCCCAATGGCTGATGCTCCATGAAGGCTCCACTTGAAAAGCAGTGTCTTATCTGGCTCCAGTCACCAAGAGACTTGAGCACCATCCAACAGACAGGATGAAAGCAGAGCCATTAACATTCCAGGAAGAGCGCCTGTCATCCTTGGGCTTGTAGAAGCCATTTCTGCAGAGTTTCACCTTATGCTGACCAGAGTTTAAATGAGCAAAGGTGTGAGCAAGGAAACGCAAAAAGGCATGAGGCAGCCCGAGAGAAGAATCTGCTACGAGAATGAGCAGAACCCCAATGCTAGAGAAGAGAGACCCTCAATAGAAAAGCTATGGCACATTCTCCGCCCATTCCGAGACCAATGTTTGCAAAGCAAGGCTTCAGCAGAGCCATCTGGGTCTCTCAGACCCCTTCTGTGATGAAAGGTGGGCCTGCCTAAGCAGGGAAGAGTGCTCCCCAGGTTTATGGATGAACTGGCACGTGTGCTGCTGGAAGAAGCAGGCAGCTGCTTCCTCACTGCTGGAGAAGCAGTCCCCTCTGTGGGTCAGCCAGTCCAAGACAGGACGGCCTCAGAAACGCTGGCAGATATTTATCCAGCAGTCCCCACAAAATATCCCCGTGTTCTCTAACTCCCATTCCAGTGCATCCGATGAAATCAACCTTTGACTGTGGAAGTGCTCCCCACCCATTGCTGGAACCTGCTCATCTCGGTTTCCTGACTGCACCTTCCCAAGAATGAGCAGCAGCTTGTTCCCTTCAGCCAGCAGAGCCTGGGTCCCTCTTGCTCAGGTCTGCTCAACTTGGGCCCTCCAGCTGTTTCTGGACTACAACTTCCATAATCCCCAGCCACAGTGGCCAAGAGCCAGAGATTATGGGAGTTCTAGGCCGACATCTGCAGGAGGGCCAAAGCTGAGCAGCCCTGCTTCTTGCCGAAGCACTCAGGCTCCGTTCTCCCACTAGCACCCCCTCCTCAGGGAGTGGGTCTCAGGACAGGGAGGGGCTCCAAGCTTCACACTGGCCATCAGTCTGACAGGCAGAGCTTGCAACGGGCAGACCAGGGGAGCAGTGACTTGTTGCCTCTGCTTGGTGGGAAGAGAAACGTCTGCTGCTGCTGCTACTGACCTCTGCAGAGGCTGCTTGCTCCAGCTCAGTGCTGTGGGAGCCAGCAGAGGCCTCCAGCTGTCTCCAGAGAATCTCCTTCTGGAGGGTCTCGTTTTCTGCTTGCATGGCTTTCAGGACAATGGAAGCAGAGCGCTCAGGGTCCTTCTTCTCACACACGTTCTTTCGAGTTGCCGAGAGCGGCCTTTCTGATCGGCTGATTGGCCCTGACATCCAAAAGAAGCAGAAAATATCTGGTGACCTCCTTATAAAGGCTCAAAGCGCAAGCCAGTCTAATCCAGACATCCGCAAACTGAGGCTGAAACAACTTAGGGGTGGGGGGCAGAGACTTATTTGTGATGCAAAAGAGGAACATTCATTCCCCACATAACAGGAGGAGCAACCTTTTCCCTGGTGCAAGCCTCCAGCCCCTGAGAAGCAATGACTACCTGACATTAGCCACACACACCACTAAGTAAAAGGCTGCAGCATGCGAGGACCTGGCCCCGATCGATCAGGGAGCAAGGGCCACACAGCAGCAGAGTAAGGCAAGAGTCCCATGTCATCTCTGCACAGGGGGGAAAGAGCTGGCAAACGAGACCCTGAGGATGCATCCAGGTAGAGACAGCAGTAGAAGATCAAGCAGACAGAGGAAGGTGCAGCCATTTGAGGCAGCAGTGATTCAGTGGGCCAAAGCCAGCTAGAGGGAAATGACAGGCAGAGAATGGAAATAAAAACAACGAAGAAGCCACTCAGGAAGTTTTCAAGATGGAGAGGCACGTGGAGTCCAGCTGCCTTTTCTTGGACAATAGTGGATACATGGGGAGAAAGTTGAGAGAAGAGAAAGGCAAGAGAAGCAGGAGTCATCAAGAGGCTAGGAAGAGCTGACTAAGACTGTGGAAGAACAGTCTGAAGGGAGGTCCAAGCAAGATGGCAGCTCTGGGTGGTGGGAGGCTGCTTCTCCAGCGAGTGACACATCTGAGCCTTGCAATGCATGGACGTGACATGTCAGAAGAGAAAGACGTGTGATTGCTTCAGAGACACACCAGCAGGGAAGGTACGGGCAAGCCACCATCCCCTTCTCTCTGCAGGAATCTTGGCATGCCTTGCTAATGAGATCCCAAGAGGTTGCTGGCCCCGGAGAGTAACACAAGACAACCCCAATCTCGACCTGAGCAAACAGCATCCCCAGCCAGTTCCCACTGAGGAAACCGGAAAGATGCCCACCATATCCACTTCCCCTTCTCATCAGTCCAGCAGGTCTTAGCTCAGCTTCTGCCTTCCCTTGAGCCCTTAGGAGCTGCTACCACAGAGAAACCCTTCCTCCCCCTTACTAGAGGAGGCTCTTTCCTGATCCTCCTGGTGCAGTGACCCTGCAGAGATGGGCCTTCCTACTGGGCTTTTCACCATCACAGGCTTGGTAGGGATGAATGTTTCAGCATTGCCTTTCCTTCTTGCAGAGAGAATCCGCTCCTTCTTCACACCTGCAGAAAAACAAATAAGCAAGAGAGGACACGTTCAGCTACCAAAAGCCAAGTTGGAATGAGACTTCTGATCGACAACTCTTGAGGCTTAAGGGTCTCCTAATAGCCACATTGCATGCCAGGGCTCTGGCAGAAATCTACATGGCATCCAGTGTAGCATCTGCAATGAAGGCAGTAGCTTTTTGCCCAATTTGTTCAACCTTTGTCTCAGTTTGGAGTTGCCTGGGGGAATCCAGACCATTGCAAAGGTCTGGATTCCCCCGCCCCCATAATTTGTTCCCCTCCCAGGGCAGTAAAAAGGTAAAGTGTGCTGTCAAGTCGATTTCAACTCCTGGCGCCCACAGAGCCCTATGGTTTTCTTTGGTAGGATACAGGAGGGGTTTACCATTGCCTCCTCCCGCACAGTGTGAGGGCCTCCCTCTCCTCTGGGGCCTCACTACCAGCATCTTACTATATCGCTGCTGCCCAATAGAGTACCAGCAGGGATTCAAACTGTCAACCTTCTGCTTGTTAGTCAAGCATTTCCCCACTGCACCACTTAAGGTAGGGCACTTACATGCCACTTAAGGTACCTAGGGCGGCACCTGGCCATTAACCGAGGCAGCCATGGGCACCTCGACCAAAAGAACCCCCAGCATGTCTATGATCACATTAGGGGCCAGATAAAAGCATTTCATGGTACCTGAAGGGCCCCTGCCCGTGTCCGGGTTAGACCATTCTGAATGGATGATCTGTGTAAAAAGCTGTGGGCATGGGATAGTATCCTCAGTGGAAAGACCATCTGGCTACCCTCTGGTTCTGTAGGTGGAGAAGGCCCCTTGCCCTTCTAGACTGAGGGTCCTGTGGGCCTTGTGCAGTAACCCGGCAAAATCTCCCTGGAAGAAAATGTGCCGGGCCAGCTTCCTCCTCGCATAGCTCACCCTCCTCCATGCCTGAAGAGGAATTGTCTGAAGCCTCCCTGTGATGGGAGAGAGCAATATGATCAGGCTAGAGTGGCGCCCTAGGGGCTGGGAAACCCTTAGGAGAAAAGGATGGGCCTCTGGAGGCTGGAGAGCCTTGAGGAGAGAGGGTGGGTGCCTCTGGGTCATCTGAGCAGCCGAAACAGCTGGGGTGATCCCTGATCATAGACGTGAACAGAGGCCTCTCTGCTTTTCTGGAGAGGCAGTCGTCCTCTACCTGCAGACCTTGTTACAGCAGTGTCACTGTTGAGACTTCTGTAATTGAGGATTTCCCCATCTTTTTTCCAAGGGGAGGGGGTTGGAAAGGCTTGAGGATGGGTGCCTCCATTTCCCCCCCGAGATAATCTGGATGGCCTAGACTCCTGATCAGAGTCCTCACTGGAGTGAGCAGAGGACTCTCAGAGTCTCTTCAGTGGTGGTCACCCTCTAACTGCAGAGCCCAGCATGCGGCCACCATAAAATTCCCAATAAACAAGAGGCAAAAATGTTAATCGTGTTTAATTTTTCTAAAACTACCTGAACCTCAAGACAAAGCTGCAGGCTCATCTGCCAGCCACATAAAAACAAGCACTCTCTTTTCTATCCGAAACCAATCTAGAAGCTTTTGCAAGAAGCCTCAGAGTCTGAGGTCCTCTCTCAAGAAATGTGCTGTGCTGCTAGAGAGCTAGGGCAATGTCAGACTTACTTGGGCAGTTTGGCTTGAATTCCAGCACGACAAGAGACCCAGCAGACCGACTGCAGCATCCTTCCACTGGTGGAGAGGCGACCGCATCCCTAAGGAATGGCTCGGTGCGCTCTCTGGCAGGTTCCAGGGGCTCTTCCATCTCAGAGTGCTCTGCAGGGACATCCTCTTCGACAGTGTCAGAGTCCTCCCCATCAGAGCTTTCCTCCTCTATCCTTCTCTGACTCACACTGAACTCCAAGCTCCGCCGGAGTTCCTGGAAGCACACATGCCAGAAAGGCAGGTCAATAGTCTCACACCGGCTTTGAAAAAATAATTCAGCATTGCTTTATATCCAACATGACCCTCTCAGGTAGAGCAACAAAAAGAGGCAGTATTTTGACAAGTATGTCCATGCCCCTTCCAAACGAGGTGAGGTGGGTGGTTACTAGGGAGAGGGCCTTCTCAGTGATTGAACCCCATTTATGGAATAGCCTTAGTAAGGCTTGCTTGGTTTCATCACTTTGTTATTTTAGATGCCAGTTGAAGACCTTTTTGTTCACCTAGGCCTTTTAATTTTGATCTGATTTTAACCAATTTTTAAAAAATGTTTTAAACTGATTTGTATGCAAATGTTTTCGCTGGATATGCTTATTAGTTTGGGCTATGATCGTGCTAGGAAGTCTATTAAACAATGTATTTCTGACACTGATTTACAGTTAGAAGTTGCCAAAATCCCAAAAGGTGTTTACCTTGGAGATCAGCTTTTTAACACAAAATCCGCTGTATACCTAAATAATATTTCCTTTCCCAAGTTCAGGCGGGCGCTATGTTTAGCTCAATTAAATGCGCTCCCTATAGTGGTGCTTCAAGGGAGGTTTAGAGGGGTTCCTTATGCATCCCGACTTTGCCCTTGTGGGTCTGGTGATATCGAGACTACTGAACATGCTATTTTACATTGTGACCTCTACAAGGATGATCGATCAACACTTATTTTGCCTTATCTTGTGATGTTTCCTGGTTATTCAGATGAGTCTCTCTTAAAAATTTTATTGTCAAATTTTAATTATAAATATTCCAATACAGTGGCTAAATTTTGTTATATCTTATGTAAATTACGTTCTGTTGCGTGTGATAATGTTTCTGGTCAATGATCGAAATAAAGTATGATGATTTGTATTGCATTTTGTACCTTTTATGTTCTGTTATGATTTAATCTGTTGCGTGTTTTTAATCTCATGTTTTAATGCTGTGTTGTACGCCGCCCAGAGAACACTTTATTATGGTGCGGCTAACAAATAAAGTTGTTATTAATTATTAATCATCATCATCATTGGCCTTGGCTTTCTGAGATGGCAGTTTGAGGAATTCTAGTTCAAAGTAACATCCCCCCCCCCACAATGATGTTCTTGCCCATGGCCCCAGAGACAGGGAGGAAAAGCAATTTAAAAATTATAAGGTAGGCAAGCCTTGAAGGCCCGAATGTGGAGCAAGCTCCATGAAGTGCCCATCTTGAGAGCTGACAGGACAAAAACAGGAGGGATCTACTCTGAAGGGCTCAAAGTCTGTGCTACTGATCTAAAAAATATTTTTTGTTTAAAACAAAACCTGAATTTAACACAAACAAGTCTACATTTATAATATCTTAAATTGGAATCATGACCATTAACTAAGCAGATTTGCATTAAAGGCTGGTTTTCTATGCTGTTGTCCATCAGTTGTTTACCACTCTCAAAGGGAGAGCTGCACCACACCTTTACGTCATCCATGCTGAGAAGCATTCTTTCTTTTTCAGCATCATCACATACGCTTAGCTCCGCCTCTGCATCCGATAAAGTGTCGTCACTGGGGATGGCACTTTCAGGAGACTGGAGGCTCTGGAAACAAAGAGACAGTCTTCACTGCAAGTCCACTTAGGGATGCCTCTTTTAAGTAGAAAAACAGCCACAGATGAAAAGCAGAAGTGCTGCTGGAATCACCAGGTGCCTTTTCTAGCATGGATACTGTGATTCTACTGGTGTGGATAAAAATGCCAGACCCTCTTATGTCCAGTTGTATTGGATTCAGTTTCTGTCAGGGAATATATGGCTGGATATGCAAACTGTTTGCATGTGCTACACGCAGAGGCAATGCTGTGCGATATCTTATGCAAGCTTGGAGTCTGTGGCAAAACTACTAAGAACAGACATAACACTGTCCATTTCACCAGGACAGTGAATGAGTTTCTCTGGTCTCACTGCAGAGGAGGGGAGAAGTATAGTCAGTTTCACAGCTGCCCTTTGCTCTGAGAGGAGATAAATAATGCAAAGGGATTTGTTTATTTAAAATATATACATACAGATTTATTTTAATAATTTGTTCTCATAGCTTTTATACTATTGTTTTTATTGTGGTTTTAGATTCTAATAAGTAACTTTTATATTGTTTTTAAATTTTGTACACTGCCTAGAAATGTAGGCATAGGCATAGTTTTTATTTCGGTCTTTGACTAGCATAACAGCAAAACAAAACAAAAATAGTTAAGACAATCTACTCCTACAAAGTAATAGGGATCTCTATAAAATTACCTAAAAATTAGTATAGTGAGTAGAAGAAGCTAAAAGTTAAGACTATGAACATAAAACTATATGTAAAAATTAATCAACACTGGTATCAGAATGATACCTAGTATAAAGAGAGCAAGACAGCAAAATTGTGTGCCTAATACAGAATGGTGTTAAATCTCATTCCATATTGTATTCTATACTATGTATGGCATCAGCATATCCAACAAATGGACACAACATACATACAGGCGCTAAAGTGTTTAGTTCTTATTAAACTCTAAATGAATTTTGCTTGCTTTGAGGCAGAACTTGGCCACATTACAGGATCTAAAGTCATTCTGATCTGTCAAGAGGAAATTAAGATAAAAAGATTAAGTACAGCCTGGATATATGCTAATATATGAGGAGATAAGCTTACGCCAAATGTCTTATAGGACTGCCAGTACAAAAGTACATGAGCCGTCATTTATTTAAAATACACAGACCCGTTGCCCTTCAATTTACAAAATCTACATGGTGATTCACAAACCAACATAAAATACAATAAAACTCAACAGTAAATCAGCCAAACCAGCAAAAAGCACCACAGAGCAATAAAACCAGCAGAAGCAGTAAAATCACTACTTTAAGCCAGTTCTGAAGAACTGCTGGAAGGCCTTGGCAAATGAAGTCTCAGCTTCTGGGCTGGAGGAGAAACAAGGAACCATCTCCTACGCTCCTTTCTGGATGGTGGAAAGAGTTTCCTGCTGCCCTCTGCACTGGCCTCCTGCTTTGACAAACAAGCCAGAAGAGAAACACACCTGCGAAGTGTCATTCTGCTCACAGTCACTAGGCTCCAAGTTTAGACTTTCATCGGATTCAAAGTCATCAGAGTACTCAGAAGGAGGAGCAATGCAGAGCCTTGATCCGCTTTCTGTTTTGATCTGCACAGCTTTCTAGAAAAAGGGAGGGAAAGTCCATCAAGCGTGTTAGCGAGTCTATCTTGGGGAATGAATAGTATTTCGAACCAACAAACTAGCTTACAGCCATTATGTGGGCAAATCCAAGGCCACCTGACCAGCATTTCTCTGGGTGATCTCGACGTCTGGTCTGTGCTTCCCTCTTCGTTCTGGGATCACTTGATCCATGCCTAGAGGCACCCATTTCCATGGCTTTTATCTTCTCTCTTGCCTGCCTTTGTTAAGTGCCAGTTTCTGTCTCTCAGGGTCTTATTATGCCTGTGTTAACTGGCTGAACCCCCAAAGGCAACCCAACAGCCTAGCAATGTTTTACATGTGATATAGTTTGTGTTTATTTTTTTAAAATATTTCTACCCTGCCCCTCCAGTATACCACTGCTACACAATGCTTTACGTGCACTACAAAGCCAGTGTGGCATATGAACAACATCTAGCTGGCAGACTAAGTAACCTTGGACCAAGCAGCGGGATCACAGCATAACTGACTTAAGGGGGCTGTTGTGAAGTCCAAATGGGCTCCCTCCCAGGCAAGCTATACCTTGGGGAAAAGGTGGGATACAGTCAATGGCCGACATGCCACGCAGTGTAGCACAGGCAGGTCTGCACTGCTGTGGGCATCTAATACAAAGCCAGTGCTGTTGCATAAGAGCACTCTTGTGTCGCCAATACAGGCAACTGTGCAATCATGCTTGTGCAATGCTATGCTCATTGGAAACCATGGCCATAGCACTGTGAAAGTCCAATTGCACCATTTTCTATATTAACCCAAAAGCACCCTTATGCAACCACACCAGCTTGGTTTTAGATGCCTGCAGCAGCCGGCCAGTATGTCAGCCTGTATTTCAAAATCAACACATCACCAGCCTAATGGCAGATCATCTCGTTGTCCCACTGACCAGCATGCACCAGAAGTCAGCAATACCACTACATTCCTGGCAGACACGCTCCAGTCCATTCCCAAAGATACCCAGGGTCTCAACATATTCCCCAGACCTGGCATCACTGTCCAGTCATTGCTGAGCACCACACCATCATCAAAGATGAAGGCAAGGACACCCTGTATGCTGATAAAACCAGCGCCTGAACACAAATTCATCATTAGCTGCTCTGTTCCTCAGCTTCATTTTATTCAACCATTAATCATTCTCACTCACCATTACTATGTAGGTGAAAAACATCACTCATGGCACCTTCCCAAGGAAATGTATATTTGTGTTTCTTTTAGGCAAACACAGCAGCAAAAGTGGTAGCCATAAGAAGGAATCAGAAAGTGGCTGTTGCACTCAGAAAGCAAACAAAGGGAACTGAGCAATTAGCCCTGGAAATGGCCACAAATGGCCATCCCTCCTGGGACAGACGATAGAACAGCCCATCCACTCAGACAAATCATTTGCCCTCAGTGCTGTGGGGAAAGTCAGAAAAGGCACTCCTGTTCCTTGTCAGGCTAGGAGTCAGACTCCAAAAGGCACTGAGCTGCTTTGTGCTGAGCATGATGCTGTCCACTCTGCTTGGCAGCTGGTCTTAAACTCAGCTCTCCAGGGTGCAAGGATGAGAGAGGCCTTGTCTAGCTCTGCTGCCCCAAATATGGGGGTAGGAGAGAAAGAGGAAATTGAAGTTGGGGCAACAGATATGCAGCCCCTTCTGGCTTTCCCTACCTGGAACCATTCTCTGCGCTGGATTTTACTGGGCGCACTCTGTGTGCTTCTGCCTTGTGAGTCTTCTCCTGTTAACAGGGCTCTTGTACGAGCATCTGAAAGAAAATGGGGGTGATCAGTGACTAGAAGAGCCCAAAGACAAGCGCATCCCCACCCCCTGCCCTAAAGTAGACCACCCCCACACACACCAGCTGCTTACAGCTCATCTCCTGTTAAGCACAGATCAGATGGGGAACAAGGTGCCAAATGCTAAACAGGATGCCAAATGGTTCAGGCAATGCCATACTTTGGACTAGCTAGGGGAAGGGAGTGAAGAAGAGACACCCAAGCCAAGCAAGCAAGGCTAGAGAGGCAAACCTTTGGGCCATATGGTGTCTGAGTCCCTGGCCATACACTATGCAAAAAAAGCATGCTGTGCATCAACAGTAGTGCTGTGTGTTTGCAAAATGGTGGTATGTATGCACACAGGGGAGTTCCTCTCCTCATTTCCCTCTTCAACACTGCCATGCCCGGCTGTGAGGTCTAGCTCAGGAGAGCCTTGGAGAAGCAGCTTGCCATGTCCTCCCCTGCTACTTTCTGACCCCCAGTTTGCAAGAGGGGACTCCGCTGGCAGGAATCACTTCTGGCCTTCCTCTCCCCTCCCTGGAAACATGCTCTGTTGTGTTAGGTGCCCCTGAGAATGCACTTCTGCTGAAGAAAACTGCTGGATCAGCAAGTGCTTGACTGGATCAGGTCAGGTCCATTTTGCCCAGAATGCTTTGTGAAAATTCCCATGGCAGCAGGTATGGGGTACCCAACTGACCCATCAGTTACCCAAGAGCCTTTAGTTACAGTTATGAGGAAGAAAGACCTGAACTCACAATTTGTTCTTGCTGTGCGCGTGCCACTTCTGAAAATGCTGAGAGCGCCAGCTTTCTTGCGATAGTTATTTTTCTCTGAGTTGGCTCCATTAACATACAAAATAAATCCTTGTTCCAGCTGCTCCAACCTGATATGCATAGGGTCTTTTCTTCTGAGTTGTCTCAATATCCTAGAACAGAAAGCATACCCATTTCTTCTAGGGGTTTCCCTGGAGATCTCATTTTTTACAAATAAGAAATGCCATACTCAGCAATGAAACTAATAACTTGCATGGAAATGGGAGGATGACAAGATTCTTGTTTAGAATGGGACTGCAGATGGGTTCCACACTGAGTAAAGTGTCAGTGCCAGGAAAGGCTAACATGAGCAGCTGAGTACACTGATCTACTTACTTTTCTATCTGATCATGGATTCGTACCCTGTTATTTTACTGAGGTTTACACATGCAAGCTGCTTTTCCTTCTAAAGCAGCTTCATACCACCTTCCATGGCTCTTATACTCCAATATCAAGTTCACTGCCTTGCCTTCATGAAAGGAAAAATAGGAATGCTTAGGTAGAGGATCCTTGCCTAAAGAGACGCAAGAAAACTCAATGAGCCCTCAAGATCTAAGGCAGATCCCTTCCTATCAGAGACTGATCTGGTGTTTGAAGCTCCAACAGACTTCAAAACCAGAACCAACGGCCCACAACATCTGACCTGCCAGTCATCTCTCTGCCTACCTGTTTCTCTGTTGAAGTAATACTATATGTTCATCATGTTTCTCATCAAAGTCTGTCACCATGTCCTTAAATCAAGTCTGAAACAAAAAGAAGAAATAAGCTTTGCAGGCAAGCTGAGCTGTGCTGGAAAAGTGCTAAAGCAGAATCCTAACCATAATTATTCAGAAGTACCTCCCACTGAATTCAACAGAGCTTACTCCCTAGAAAGTGGTTAGGATTGCAGCCTTCAGCAAGGAATCTTAGCTCTTGGACTGCAACATGTTTTGCTGAACTCAAGGCATTAGATCAAAGCAGAGCTCCTGATAAAATATCAGCTACTTTGCAAACTGGAAAAATGTTGCTGAAGCTAAGCTGTTAGGCAGCTGTGATCTAAGGACACCTTGCGGGAGGTGCCCATTTAAGGAACCAGAGCAAGATGATTCAAAAGCTGCCAAGCAGCTCAGATGAATGGAAGTGAATGGGCTGAGACAGGTGTCCAACTGGGCTGCCAGGCTCCTCTTCAACCTGAATGTGCTGCAGCAACAAGCATCTCAGCTGTAGACTCTGGTAGCAAGCCTGACTTGTCCCCTTAGCTAAGCAGGATCCACCCTGGTTGCATATGAATGGGAGACTTGATGTGTGAGCACTAGAAGATCTTCCCTTCAGGGGATGGGTCCACTCTGGGAAGAGCATCTAGGTTCCAAGTTCCCTCCCTGGCAGCATCTCCAAGATAGAGGCTGAGAGAGATTCCTGCCTGCAAACTTGGAGAAGCTGCTGCCAGTCAGTGTAGACAATATTGAGCTCGAAAGACCAATGGCCTGACTCAGTATAGGGCAGCTTCTTATGCTCCAGTTAGGAAACCGCCGCGCCACCCAGCGCGGGAACAGGAGAGGCTCCCGGCCGCCCAGCCTCTGCAAGTCCTGGCGGAGAAGCTGCTGCCTCCGCGTTCCCACCCACAGGCTCTTCGTCGGCCGCGCCGACCCAGGGGCCGCCCAAACCCTGACTCTCTTTCTGCGGGGCTCCCACCGGGGCCTGGGCTTGCCCTGCGGCCTTTTTCCCGACTCGCTAGCGCCTTGGCTTGCCAGCAGGCCAGCCGAACCCAGCATCGTCTCAGCACCTAGCTAAGGCGTCTCCCAGGGGACGCGGAGGCTCCCGCCGAGCACCGTCTTCCCCTCCCCAGGGCCGCCGCCGCCGTTTTCCGGACAGCTCTATCCGATGCAACGAGGCAGGCGGAGAGCGCTTTCCGGGCCCTTTCCGGGGCTCGCTCGCCTGCCTACTCCGTCGTCAACATCGCTGCAGGCGGTCACCGCCTCTCCCTGTTGAGCCGTTGCCGTGGTTACCCTACGGGCAGGGAAGCTGGCGCAGCCTTCATCGTCACTTCCGGCGCACCGCCGTCTCTTTCCTCCCTCGGAGCGCGCCTGCGCCGTGGCTCAGCGGTTCCCATGGAGGCGCTGTGGGCTGCCTTGGACGAGGTGGCTCTAGAGGGCCTGGATGGTGTCGCGCCCGGAGCCCTTTGGGAGCGACTGGCCAGCCGCATCCCGCCCTTCCCGCTGCCTCTGGAGCCCGCCGTCCGGCAGCTCCTCTGGGCCGCCCTCGCCGGCCATGCCGAACTCCGCTTCTACCTGCTCCCGGAGGAGCCCCGGCCCCCGCTGCGCCTCTATGACCGGTGAGGGACGTGATCGATGGGTTTATTTATTGGCTTATTGCCTTTATAAACCGCCTAATAAAACGTCTCTAGGCTACTTACATAAAACTAAAATCTAAAAACAACTGAAACAGTTACAAACAATTAAAATCTACATATAAATGAAAGTCTGAAGGTATTTGTTATAGGGTGAGATAGGAACATAGGCTGCCATATACTGAGTCAGACCCTTGATCCGTCTAGCTCAGTAAAAAACCTCTCTGAACCACTTTTGTATTTTGGCTTGGGTTCAGCCTGAGTGTGATTCACTGTTCACACACACACACCAGGAGGCAAGTCTGAGCAAACATACTTTGGAGCCCTCTGTGCATCTGCATCTCACTTGACTACAGGAGCAGTGTGCATTTTAAAAGCTGCAAATCCCAGGCAGAGCCTGGCTCAGTAGAGCTCACGCTCTTACTTTTGTTTCAGGTATGAAGAAATTGATCTTGAAACAGGCATTCTGGAGACCAAGCGAGATCCTGTTCCTTTGGATGATATTTATCCTGTGCACATGGTTTTGGATGACAGCAATGGCGTTCAGGGTTCATGCCAATATTTTAAAGAGAGGTTGGATATTACTGATCAGGTCAGGACAAAAAATCTGCAGCCCTGTTTCACATATTCAGAGGCCTATGACAAGTGAGTAACTTATTGCTGCTGAATGTTCCTCCCTTTCCGATGCCAGCGGGATGTCATTGGAATTTAGAATGGGCAAGAGGAAAAACCTGGCCTGGTGGCAATTCTGATCCAGCTGGGCAGCTCATTTGGGGAACCTGGAAAACAGCCTCTTGTCCCTGATGCTGGAGATCATCTATGTTAGGGGTGTACAAGAACCACAGTTCAAGCACCTTTTGGGAGTGGGAGCTTTAAGAAAGAGGAGAGCAGGAAAGGACATCCCTAGCATATCCCTAGCTGGAGCAACACACACCCCAAGTACCCCCTGCAGCACCTCGTACAGCTTCCTGCTGGGGATGTGCACCGAACCGGGCGGGGGTGGTTCGAAGGCAGGGGGTGTTGGACGTTAAGGCTCCTACAGGGCGGCAGGGAGGTATGTTGCCACCCCAAAGGAGCCTTGCATAATGGAGCACCAGTGGGGGGAAAGTGGAGGGAGGGGAAAGTGCACCCTCCCCCACCCTTAAAGTCCAACACACACCCCGCCTCCCAACCTCCCAGTGTTTGAACCTGCCCATAAAAGGGCCTCCAAACAGGTTTGTGCACATCCCTAGCTGGGGCAACACACACCCCAAGTACCCCCTGCAGCACCAGCACACACATGACATCCATGCATGCGCCATTTGCGTGGTCAGCATGGTGTTGACCAAACCATGTGCATGCTGATGCCGCACGAGGCTTCTTGAGATGTGTGCCACTCCAGCAGGAAGTTGCATGGGGTGGCAGAGAGCAGGTAGGAACCTGCTTACCTCTCTCTTCAAGTTCCCACTCCCAAAAAGTGCTTGAACAGTGGTTTGTGCACACCCCTCATCCATGCTATTGATCAAGTAACTGATTGGCTGTGCTGTCCTGTTGTTTTCTGTTTTGATACCACAATGGGGCAAGATAATGCAAAGGCGCATACCCATTAGGCTTGTGCGGCTGGGGGGATCTTGCCAGGCTTCTCTAAATACGAGTCAAACCAAGTACCCTCGAAGAAGTGGCATGTGGCACTCTGCTTCTTGCTTTGCAGGTGGGGAGAGAAGCTGGTCATTGTGGCCTCCCAGATGCTTCGCCACAGAACTCTGGTCGGTTGGGAAGGGGATCCGGACTTAAAACTTCCTGACTTCTCCTACTGTATTTTGGAGCGGCTAGGGCGTGCTCGATGGCAGGGGGAGCTCCAGAGAGACCTCAGTGTGGCTTTTAAGTAAGTATCGGGACTTCTGTGTTGCGCACTTGTTCACAAATAGTGGTGGCCCCAATAGCCATTCCTGCTGGCTATCATATTGTCATGTGTGGCCTTGTGCTGCTGTGGGGGGTGGCATATGGCCGCCTTATTATAAAGAGGTTTTTAAAACTTCTAAGCAGGCTTGAAGTACATCCTCTTAAGACACCTGATTGGTTCCCAGTGTAATGCCAGAAATGCACGTTCTGAATTGTCTTCTCTAGGCTTTGATCCTCCTGGCAGGGTTTGTTTCCTCTTCTAGCAAGCACTCTGGAACGCTTGCCTGTTGTTGTTGTTTTGTAGAGTGGATGCTGGGAAGCTTCACTATCACCGCCGGGTGCTGGACCGAAACGGGCTCATCTCCATGCAGTCCCATGTCATCAGGCTGCCCACGGGGGCCCAGCAACACTCCATCCTTCTGCTGCTGACCCGCTTCCATATTGACAGGTGTGTTCTGGACAGAGGGCCTGGCTGGCTGTGAGGCGGGAGAACCGCAATCGGGAGCTCCCTGGGGTTTGTGTTTTTAACTGCCAGTGGGTTAGGGAAGCTGCTATTGTGACTGTGGAAATGGTGCCGGGAGAAGAGGGTGTTGGACACTTTCTTCCCCTACTGCTTCCCCTTTCCCCAGCATCGTTGTTAGTTTGTGATGCAGGCCAGCTACAGGCATTCCATTGTGTTTCTGGAGGTATGAAGAGGTGTTTGCTGTTCACTCACTGTTGCCTCTTCCTGAGATTTAGGAGGAGCAAATATGACATCCTGATGGAGAAGCTCTCTGGTATACTGAGCACTCGGCCGGGTCAGATGGACACGTTGGGCCACATACGGGAGGAACTGGTGAGCCTCCTGCTGATCTTCCTCACATCAGCCTCACATCCACTTGGGTTTGGCATATCGGAGTGTCTGCTGCCTGACCATTGTTGGAAGCCCTCGTTCCTTCCGACAGACTCTTCTCAGCATTTAGAGGTGCCTGGCTTTAGGAACATAGGAAGCTGCCATCTGCAGAGTCCAACCGTTAGTCCGTCTAGCTCAGACCTGTCTGCACAGACTGGCAGCAGCTTCCAAGGAGTCTCTCTCAGCCTTATCTTGGAGTTGCCCAGGATGGAACTGGATGTGAGCCATGCACACATGCAAGCCTGCAGGTGCTCTTCCCAGAGCAGCCCCATCCCCTAAGAGGAACATCTTACAGTGCTGACACATGTATATTCCTATTCAAATGCAAACCAGGGCAGACCCTGCTTAGCAAAGGGGGACAATTCATGCTTGCTGTCACAAGAGCAGCTCTCTTCCCTGTCCGTTTGGTCCTGGAACTGCAGCATGAGCCTCTCTGCTAAGCCGAAACAACAGTCCTTGCTTTCTCTCACTGGCTTTCCTTGGGGACGGACCAGCCTGTAACGGGGTGGGGGTTGCTTCCAGGAGCCTGTCCCCGACGAGCAGAGTTGTCTGGGCAGCCTGGCTTCCGTTCACTTGCCCGTGGGCCAGGCCTGCACAGGTCTAGCAGCCGGGAGCAAGCCACCAAATGGCCACCTTCTCTCCCTGAGGCATCTTCCCTTAATTCATGCTCTGACCAGGCAGTGCTCCATGGGAGGCCCAGCGGTGAGGGCGGTGGGAAGGTTAGCCGCCCAGAATCTTGATTAAGCTGGCACCGCAACAGCTAAACCCGGGCCAGGGAATCCAAAGGGACCCAGAAGACCTTGGAACAGAGAGGGCAGTAGGGAAGCAAGACAAAACAGAGCCACTGAGGCAAACCTGATCTGCCTCCTTGAGGGCTCTCTGGAGCTGTGTGGTTGGATGGAAGCCTATAAAAGGAGTGCATGCAAAGATTCACTCCTGGGGCCACAGACTGGCTCCCCGTGCATTTCACAGTTGGCTGGAAGGGGCTGATGTGTGCTTGAGGGACTGCTCTGAATCAAGTCACAGACAAGATGTTCTCGGAGTAGGTGGGAAGATGGAAAGGTTGGAGAGGCCGAAACACAGGACAGGTGTCTTTGCAGGAGGGAAAGGGCTAACTGAGTTGATTTGTCTTGCCAGTCAAGGCCTGTCCTGCAGCTCTTGGGCCAGAAGAGTTAAAGCTGCTCGCTCTGTCTCTCCCACTGCACTGCAGGGTCTCTGTGAGAAAACATTCAAGCGCCTCTATCAGTATATGCTGAATGCTGGCTTGGGCAAGATCGTCACTGTTCCACTACAGGACGTTCACCCCGACAGAGGCCCCTTCAAGACCAAGAAAGGTGAGGGTGTTCTTGCCATAACTCTAGGGCAGCATCATTTCTGAGCAGAGCCAAGACCACATCGCCTCCTCTCCCATCTCTAAGAGCTCTCCTCTGGATCCAGGCCTGCCACTGCATCCCTGGAGGGCCCCCTGGGTGAGTGGAATAATGATGGGGAGGGCCAGTGTCACGGCCAGTCGTCAGAGCCAGGAAACCACTGCTGAATAGGTTGAGAGGAAGCCAAGGTGCTAGACCCCCAGAGGCTAGAGCCCCGCGAGGATGGTGATGGGTTGCCTAGAGGAGAAGCCAGCACTGCGTTCCCAAGGCTTCAGTCTGTCTTGGCAAACCCCGTCCCTCCCTGTGCTCCGTGCTTCAAAACATCCCTGGGATGCTTCCCTGCACCCTGCTCTATTCCACTCACTCCTCCTTCACCCTCGTAGGCAGAACTTCCATCTTCAAGGCAAAGCCGCTGCCGACCATATCTCCCAGGAGTAGTCAGCTTGTAGGGAGTTTGGTAGATACTCTCCTTGCTGGAACGAGGAGGAAGGCGATCAAACTCCTTAGTGCACTGGGCTGCTGGATACTCAGCAGGGTGGGTGAGGATTGGCAGCTGATGGCGTCTGCGGGGGTGGTTGGGTCTGGCCGCGGGGCTTGGGGCGACTGCCCTGCTCAAAAAGCAGGCCTGCCTTCAGGTTACATTCCCGAGCCCAACAAACTGCAGCAAGTTCCTTGTGGGGACTGACCCATTCTCTGCACTTCCTCTTCAGCTGCCACTTTCCCACATAGCTGGTGTCTCTTGGCACTTTGACAGAGTGGCTCGTGTGTTCCTTTGCTCCCAGGAACCGACATCATGGTCCGCTGCATGAAGTTAGTGAAGGAATTCCGGAAGAAGGTGGACGATTACCATGATGACGACGACGAGGAGATGATCACCAAGACTGTGCAGCCGGTGGACATTGTCTTCGAGAAGGATATGCTGACGCAGACGTATGAGCTGAGTAGGTGATGCGGCCAGACTGGGCCTGGGCTGCAGCCCCTTCCCCATGGGGTTGTTCTTCTCTGGAGCAAACAGCTTTGCCTGGCAGAAGCGCTTTGAGCAGCTGGGCTGTGAGGATCCAGGCCTCTTCTAACTGCCCGCAGACAAGAGAAATCTGGCCCTGTTTCACGTTCAGTTTTGTGTTCCATTTAAGGCTTGTGGGAGACTGAGATGATTTCAGAGTTTGTATTTGGGAGACAGACTGACTCCTTCCAAATGGAGCCGAGTCTCTCCTCAGCCTCCACCTCGTCTGACGAGGACCACAAGTTCCTAGTGACTAAGCCAGGGACTTGAAGGCTGCATGTCCAGCTGCTGCAGGATCCTCGGCAGCAGAGCACCCCTGACCTTGCTTTGGTTCCAGGGTGTATGTGAGAGCAGAGGCAGCAGAGCAGGTGTGTGTGTCTGTCAGTTTGGGTTCTGCTGCATGCCCCGTCGCCTGTCCCTTCGGATTCCAGGGGGTGTGCTCTGTGCAAGGATCAACTTCTGAACCTCAGAAGAGCCACTCCTCTGCAAATAAAGCAGCAGGCCTGAAGGAGGCACTTCCTGGCAGGGTCCTCTGGCATTTGGCAATGTGGTCTGTCACCCTCCCTGTGGTGCCAGCACATGCATCCAAGCCCTGTTGTGCACACCAGGTACTTCCGGGCAAAGAGGGAACGTGGCGACCTGGAGGTATGGTGCCGCCCTGAAGAAGCATTGAATAATGGAGCGCTGGTAGAGGGAGTGATAGGTGCACCCTCCCCTGCCCTTAAAGTGTGACCCACCCACCCCTGTCTTTGAACCACCCCCTTCTGGTTCTGTGCACATCCCTGTTGTGTACTGCAAAGCAGGCTTGCTCAGCTTCGACCCTCCTGCAGATGTTGGCCTACAACTCCTATAATCCCTAGCTACGGGCCACCGAGGCTGGGGATTATGGGAGCTGTAGTCCAAAAATAGCTAGGAGGCTAAAGTTGAGCAGGCCTGCTGTAGCGTGACTTGTGAACTTAGGCCCCCTCCTTCCCCTTCCCCCTCAGTTGAAAGCTGGGGGACCAAAGGCATCTCTCAGGCTGAACTCCGAGCGGCTATGAACGTGGGCAAGCTGGAAGCTCGGATGCTGTGTCGCCTCTTGGAGAGATACAAAGTGGTCAAGGTGAGGCTCCTGACGTCCAATCCAGGCCCCACTGCGACTCCTGGCTCCGAGAGTACAAGGGAGTCGGCCCAAGTACAGAGCTGGAGCAAGGGGCCGGTCAAGTGCTGGCCATGCAGAGAGGATGACGGTTGTTGTCCTTGCTCTTAGGGGTTCATGGAAGACGAAGGCAGACAGCGGACCACCAAGTATATGACGTGTGCGTACGTGGAAGAGAGTGACTTGAACCAGCAGCTTAGGAGGGAGAAGGCCCGGAGCGAGCAGCTGGCCTTGGCCGGTGTGGCTGCTGCCCACGAGGATTCATTGCCTGGGGAAGAGCTCTCTCTGCTGGAGGAAGAGATTCTGCTCTCCGAGTCGGAGAATGAGGAAGAGGAGAAAGAAGGTGTGCGGCCCAGGAAGGCCAGCCCCAGATTGCCACAGAGAGACCCGTGCCAGTCGACGCCCACGAAAGGTGCAGAGCGGGTTGTGGCAGGCTGCGTAGAGGTTGCCCAGGAGGGTGGCAAGAGCATGGCCAAGGCAGACCATGTGGCTGCTGCGGCTTCTTTTGTAGGAAGCCTTGTGTCTCCCGGGACCACTCTCTCTGTTTACCGTGCTTGGCCCCCTCCTGCCTTTGAGAGGAGCCCCCTTTGACACGTCCACACTGCACCGGGAGCCTGCAGCTCCTCCCCGCCCCACCCTCCTGCATGTTAATGCTTGGCTGGGCTCCTGGGCCTGCTCCCCTTCGCATCACGAAGCCAGGTGGGTGCCATGGTGGGGACTGCCTGCTGTTGTGCTTCTGGAGCTGGGAGATGGCCCAAGGAGGGGGCTGCTCGGAGGCTTCTCTGCCAATGGTGAGGGGAGGCCCCCTGTGCCATCTGCTGCACAACTGGGGGGCTGGAAAGTGCAGGCGTCCAGCTCAGGGGTGCTCTGGACGGGGCTCCAGTCGTCTGCTATGGGGCTTGTGCTGTCGCCAGGACTTCAGGAGCTGCTCCACAGTGTGGCTGACCAGCTGGGGTGTGTGTGTGTGTTTCTTGTTAAACTAGCCGACAGAGCGCCAGCCGCAAGAACCCCGGGGTGGAGGCTGCTTGAGTCCCCAGAAGAGCTTGCGGATCACTTGGCAGGCAACGACTCGACTTTGGAGGTGGTGGAGGAGGAGACCGGCCTCTCAACGTGCGCCCATTTTACAGATGCCACTGGCAATGTGGCTCTGGTGGAGGAAGTCAGGCTCGAAACGCCCAAAGTACGGATCCTGCATCGTCACGCCTGGTGTGCATGTCTCGGCACAGTTGCGGGGTGGGTGGGGCTCCGGGGATCTCGTTCCAGAGATCTCATTGGGCTGGAGCAGTGGTGCGTGATGCCACTGATACTTGGCTCAGCCCCTGCCTCCCTTGCGGATGCTCCTGTGCAGGAGTTGGCAAATTTGGCCCCCCAGCTGTTGTTGAACTACAACTCCCATCACCCCCAGCCACAGTGTTGAACTCCCATCATCCTCCAGCTGTTGTTGCAGCTCCTGTCATTTCCAGCCACTAGACATTGTGGCCAGGGATGATGGGAGTTGTAGTTCAGCAGCAGCTGGAGGGCCAGGTTTGCCTACCCCTGCTCTTGCAGGTGTCCTGCAGGACTTGCTGTCTCTTCTCCGCCACCCACAACAGCATGTTGGTTGACTCCCCTCTCAGAAGGATGGTGGAGCCCAGCTCCACTGGTCTGGCACCAGCGAACAGGGGGATGAAGCAGTTGTGGGCTCCAGAGGGCTTCCCTTGGCCTGTGAATCTGGTATTGGGAGGCGGCAGGGTAGCCGTCTGTTCTCCTGCAGCCGGGCACGATGCCTGCTGGAGCTCCCAGAAGTGCCCCTCTGGCCCTTGGCCTGGAGTTAAATGGGTTGGAGCCTGTAGAAAGAATTGGGTAGGATCAGTGGGCTATTTGCAGGATGCTGCTTGGGACAGTTGGCAGTTGACAGGATGCTGCTTGGGGTAGTCCCACGCTGGGAAAGCTTGCATTGGCATACATCTTGGCAATGCCAATGACCGCGATATTACTGTTGCGGAGGCTTCCTGGTCCCTCAGCTGTGAACCGCCCCTCATGGAAGGCCTCAGCTACTGCTGCAGCTGCCTCTCTCACTCCTGAGGGGCGGCTGGGAGGGTTTTCCGTGGATGTCAGATAGATGTGGCGGAGGTTGTTGGGGAGTGTTGGGGGAATCTTCCTGCCTGGCCTCTGGGTTGCCATTTGGGGCACCTTTTGTGGGCTCCTTGTCCTGAGTGAGGAGGAGCAGTGTCTGCCTTCGCAGCTCCCCGCCCCGCCTCTGACAGGCACGTTTGTAACTCTGTCCCAGAAGAGCAGTGATGAAAAGAGGAAGGAGAAGTGCTCACGAGCCTTGGTGAGTGAGCGATCACACGAGACCTACCGCCTGCTGAAGCGCCGAAACCTCATCATAGAGGCTGTCCGGAACCTCCGCTTGATCGAAAGCTTGTTTGCGTAAGTGGCAGGGCTGCAGGAGGCTGGTCAGCTCCTTCCCCGACTGGCCCTGGCGGGTTGCCCAGAGTGCAGAGTTTGCTGAATTAGAGTCTTCCAGCTCTGCCTGGGAATGTCCCTTGCTCGCCCCTTCTCACCCAATATTTCATCATTAGCTGGTCAAACTAGAGCTTGGGGGTTGAACCAAAGAAAGGGATTCCATTGGCAGGTCACCAGGCTGCTTCATAGCTGCGGATCCCGTCTTCTAGTTGGTGTTCTTGGTATCACTTTTTCCAGCCTCTGCTCATAACATTCCAAAAAGGCCGCTTGGGTTCAATGACCAGCTCCTTAAGGCTGGAATCACCATTTTGTGATGTAACTTTAATGAACCCAGAGGAGTTTTTCTTCTCTAGCCTTCCTTTTGTGTTGCCTCTACCGGCTTGTAGGCCATTCATTTCACCTGCTTCTAGGCAGGTGAAAACCTGCCTGGTCTCTCCATGATACGATGCTTAGTGGAATGCTAAACAATCGAGACTCCTCCTCACAGAAACACAGGAAGCTTATACCGAGTCAGACCCTTGGTCCATCTAGCTCAGTATTGTCTACACAGACTGGCAGTGGCTTCTCCAATGTTGCAGGCAGGAGACTCTATCAGCCCTATCTTGGAGATGCTGCCAGGGAGGGAACTTGGAACCTTCTGCTCTTCCCAGAGCAGCTCCATCCCCTGAGGGAAATATCTTGTAGTGCTCACACATGTAGTCTCCCATTCAAATGCAAACTAGGACAGACCCTGCTTAGCAAAGGTGACAATTCATGTTCACTACCACAAGGCCAGCTCTCCTCTCCTCCCACTGCAGAGAAGCCTGATGCAGCGTGTTCCTTTTTTCCAGGCTTCAGAAAATGATCATGGATCAGGAGAAGCAAGAAGGGGTCTCCACCAGATGCTGCAAGAAGTCCATCGTCCGTATAGTGCAGAAGCTCTCCCAGGAAGGGCTCCTTCGCCTCTTCCGCACCACCGTGATCCAGGACGGCATCAGCAGAAAGGTGACTCAGACCCACAAGCCCCACTTGTCAAGAATGCTGGGGTTGAATCTCCCTGCAGGTGGAAAGGATGGGTGTTCTCCCTGGCATGCTAGCTTTCCTCATTCACCAGGATGCTGAAGTGAGGCCCTTTCAAAGACATGAGCCGTGTCCGTGTGTGTGTGCGTGCGTGCTATATTGTGTACACATCGACACTTTTGAATTGGCATCCTAAGGGCCCTCCTCTGAGGACTTGCCCTGCTGCTCAGCACCTGCATTTTCACACAGTTTGTTCTCGGAGCCTTTGGCCTTCCTGGGAGATCAAGGGGTAGTGCTGGGCCCTGCCCAAAAATCTGCCTGAAGACTAGTGTTGTAGCAAGAAGAGTTTGCCTGTATCTGCAAGTGGGAGTGGGAAACGACCACTCCGAATGCCTAAATGCTGCTTTGTGGCCAGCCTCTCGCTCAGTGTCTGTCAGGATGCCACCTTACCTGGTTGCCTCTGTGGCCGTGTGGAGTCCAGCTGAGAGTGCGGCATCCCTCCTTTGGGGCTTCTGCCTTCCCCCAAAGGGAGCGGGGGCGAAATGGTTCCAGGTCGGTCGGGTCCTGGTGGGGGTTGAGCAGGAGAGGCAGGGATAGGGTTGCCATATTCTGGCTTTCCAAATCCGAGTGTCTAATTTGCATATGATGTAAATTGGCTTGAAAATAATTTTTGAGCAGGATAGTGACTGCATGTTTTGCTCAATAACTCAGGTTCTCCAAGGGCAAGAGCTTAGCTTTTTTTTTTTTTTTTAAAATAATGAAAGCTGAAATCCAGGCGAATCTGGTTGAGATGCTTAAAATCTGGGTGCAACCCGGAATTTCAGGGGGTATGGCAACTCTAGGCAGGGAGAGCTGCAGGGAACAGCTCCAGTGGGGCAGCCATGTTGGGCGTGGCAGGAAGCAGGAAATGAGGCCAGGGAGGGGGTGGGGCTTAGAGTTGGCTTTAAGCCAGGGCTGCTCAACTTTGGTCCTCCAGCTGTTTTTGGACTGCAGCTCCCATTATCCCCAGCCACAGCAGTCATTAGCCAGGGATTATGAGAACTGTAGACCAAAATCTGCAGAAGGGCCTAAATTGAGCAGCCCTGCTTTAAGCCCTGTCAGCTGTGTACTGGGGCATTTAAAGCCAAGGCAGCCAACGATGAGGACTGCTCTTGGGCATGAGAGTCAGAAGTTCCATGGAAAGGGAGCCGGTTGGATGTAGCAAGCCAGGAGGAGGGCTGAGGTGATGAAGTAACCCCCTTCCCTGGCCTTCTCTGAGGTTGACCTTCTGTTCCCATCCTGTGATTCCAGGTTCAAGAAAGGCCAGGAACACACTAGTGTTCCCTCTAACAGGGTTTCCCAGATGTTGTTGACTACAACTCCCATAATCCCCAGCTAATGGCTACTGTGGCTGGGGATGCTGGAAGCTGTAGTCAACATCTGGGAATCCCTGTTAGAAGGAACAGTGGGACACACCTCTTCCTCCCACCCCGCCAGCACCTCACAGTGTCCTTGTCTGTTGTTGTTTTGTGGGCAGGTTGAGTTTGTCGTCGATCCATCTGTGAATCCCAGTGACCCACTGGTGAAGAGCGCCATTGAGCAAGTGCGCTTCCGCATCTCCAACTCCAGCATCAGGCAAGCTGCAGGGTGGCCATTGGGTGGGATGGGAAGCAGAGTGATGGCTTCCAGGCTTCCTGGGGGTGGTCTGGCTCCGCCTCTGGCTGGCTTCCAGAGGGAGTTCCAGAGCTGTGCAGCTCGCTGTCTCCTCCCACAGTTTCAGCAGAAGCCCAGCCAGTGGAGTCCTCTGCCTCTTCATAGGGAGCTTGCCTTCTACGGAGTCAGACCATGGGTCCATCTAGCTCACTATTGTCTACGTAGACTGGCAGTGGCTTCTCCAAGGTTGCAGGCAGGAGTCTTTCTCAGCCCTATCTTGGAGATGGCACCAGGGAGGGAAACTTGGAACCTTCTGCATGCAAGCAGGCAGGTGCCCTTCCCAGAGCGGCCCCATCCCCGAAGGGGAAGATTTGGCAGTGCTCACATATAGTATCCTATTCAGATGCAAACCAGGGTGGACCCTGCTTAGCAAAGGGGACAATTCAAGCTTGGTCCGCAAGACCAGCTCTCCTCAAGTTGCCTGGCCTTTTCTCCAGGAGGACACTGCTCACTTGGGGCTTTGTGAGACTCTTCCCATTCCCCCTGTCAGGCCCCCAAACATCCCCCTTTGGCAGCCCCTTAGAGCCCTGACTGTGCAGCTTCCAGGGCAGAATGGGAGAGGGCTGGGCTCCTAGCTGGTGGTGCACTTTAAGTGTGGGTTCCCTTGGAATGGCGCATCGCAGACTGTATTCTGCAGCCCTTACAGTCTCCTAAACTGTCAAGGTATTGCGCAGCCCTTCCATATTCCTGAAGTATACTTTCTTCCCTCCCCCCCATCTCTCTAACTACAGGATTAAAATTCCGCAGACCCCCAAATCCCAGGAGCACCTGGATGAAGGGAGCCATGAGTCAGGTGTTGGGCCTGCCTTGAGGGAAATGGAAGGCCGCTCCTCTCCTTGCAAAATGGAGGCGGCTGGCAGGGGGAGGGAGCCCGGGGCGAAGGTGCGCATCACGAAATTCAACTACCACCCCATCACAGGTAAAGAAGGGCCTCTCCTGCTTTTGCTTTGCCCTTCTGACTTGCAGACTGAGAGGAGGGAGGCGCTTCTGCATTTCGCAGAGGGAGCAAGAGAGGCTTCTGGGTGTTTCCTGACGTCAGCTCCTCTGCCCCCCTTTCTCTCTCTTCCCCCAGTGCCAGGTCTTGGGCGCTCCCTGGGCTTCCTTCCCAAAATGCCTCGCTTGAAGATCGCCCACCATTTCCTCTGGTACTTGGCCTATGGGCATCCACTCAATGTTCTGCAGGAGAAGGCCAGTTGCAGTCCCGACAGTAGCATGCCAGACCTTGACGCAGGCTGTACCACCCCTGGGGCCCCACCTGGCACAGCAGGAGAAGAGGAGCCTAACATGGCCCGCTTGGGGAGTCCTGAGGGCCCCGTACAGGACGTCGAAACGGAGCCTGGCGAGCAAACAGGTCAGGGTTTGGCGACAAGGGTCCGGTCGGATTGCTCACTGCTGGGTGGGAAGAGATGGGGCAGGTGAAGTGTGCTTGTCCTTTAGAAGGCTGCAGACCACTGGGAAAGCATCCCTGGAGGCCCTCCACCACAGGCATCTCCTCAGGCGGAGCTCAGCTCAGCAAGGGGAAGCAGGCTGCAGACTCTGGGCTTGCCTGTGTAGCCAGAGTGCCCTCGTCTTGGAGCCGGACCCCTCCACAACCTAGGCCCGTTCACACAGCAGAATTAGAGGCAAGAGGGCACCCCAGAGCTTCCTTGTGGACTCTTCCCTCCATTGGTACCAAGGGAGAAGGCCACTCTGCTACTTTCTCCCTCTCCCTCCCTCCCTGAGCTGCTCTCTTGGACTGGTGATGTCTGGGAAGTGGCATCAACCTGGACATTCCTATCCTCCTCTAGCACTGGCAGTTTGAACATAGGAAGCAGCCGTATACTGAGTCAGACCCTTGGTCCATCTAGCTCTGTATTGTCTTCGCAGAGTGGCAGCGGCTTCTCCAAGGTTGCAGGCAGGAATCTCTCTCAGCCCTATCTTGGAGATGCTGCCAGGGAGGGAACTTGGAACCTTGATGCTCTTCCCAGAGCGGCTCCATCCCCTGCTAAGGGGAATAGCTTCCAGTGCTCATACTTCTAGTCTCCATTCATATGCAACCCTTAGCTAAGGGGACCAGTCATGCTTGTTACCACAAGACCAGCTCTCCTCTCTAGACTAGCTTAGATTAGTACAGTGTAGCACAGGGCAAACCTCCTTCTGTAGACTTGTGATGGCCAACGCCAGCGAGCGAAAGGACAGAGATGGTGCCAAGCCACAATGTCTTTGATCTGTGGCAACAGTGAGGACAAAGTGTCTCTCCCTCCCTCTCTCTCTCTGCAGTGTACGTGAACGAAGCCTCGTGGATGCGCCACATCCCTCCCCTCCCCATCCACAGGGAGCTTGGCCGCGGCTGGGCCCTCGTGAGCGACATCCTCCTCTGCCTGCCCCTCTCCATCTTTGTCCAGATAGTGCAAGTCAGCTACAAGGTGGGGGACGCTGGCTCCGGCTGCCACAGAATGGCCTCTTGGTGCAGGGGGTGGAGGCAGTTGAGCTTTCTCCTGTACTGTG
Source organism: Hemicordylus capensis (assembly GCF_027244095.1). Lineage (NCBI taxonomy): Eukaryota > Metazoa > Chordata > Lepidosauria > Squamata > Cordylidae > Hemicordylus > Hemicordylus capensis. The sequence continues at coordinate 5,581,077 of NC_069669.1, forward strand.
GCCACAAGATGGCACCCAAGCCTTGGGGGGTGGGGGGGTGCCTTTGTTTTGGTGTTTTAAAAACCTTTGGTGGTGGAAGAGGGACCATCTGCTGGCAGCTGCTACTGGTCAAGGCATTGACGTGCTAGTTGCCACAAGCTGTGGAGGCACAGCTAACCTCTTCCAGGTGGCTTGTGGCCAGTTTCCCTCTCCTGCCCCCTTGGTTGCCGTCTTGGTTGCCGTCGGTCAGTTTCCAGAGGAAGTTGCCAGGGCTCTTATCAGCCTGACTAGAGGGTGAGCCACTCTTGTGTGACATTGAAACTCAACCCCATATATCTGGACTTTTAGGTGGATAACCTGGAAGATTATTTAAATGATCCTCTAAAGAAACACATGCTGATCCGATACCTTCCAAGACCAATTCGACAGAAGCTCCTTTATAAGAGGTGAGGATTCCTCTTGACCTTTTATTTGAGAGCTTAGTTCTGGAGTCCTAAAGAATGCCTAATTTTAAAACTGAAGAACACTGAGATTGGTGAACACCAGGTACGTAAAAGCCAGGTACTTGACAGCAGCACCTGGGCAAAATTAGACAATCGATTTCCTAAGGATGAGGGGGAAATCACTGCTAACATTCAGTGCGATATTATTAATAATAATAGCCATTTTTGCCAAGAAAACTTCATTTGTCCCTGCTAACTTGGCAAAGAGGCACCTTTTAACGTGGTGATTCTCTTTTATTTAGCAGGGGGAGAGCAACTGGCCCTACCTACCCCCAGCACAGCTTCCCTCCAGTTGCTGGTGTCTATCTTATGTTTCTTTTTAGATTGTGAGCCCTTTGGGGACAAGGATCCATCTTATTTATTTATTATTTCTCTGTGTAAACCGCCCTGAGCCATTTTTGGAAGGGCGGTACAGAAATCGAATAAAATAAATAAATAAATAAATGTTAGGGCCTGGCCTGAGTCCTGGCTGCGAAGGGTCCTCGGTACCCTCTGGTGCAGCTGGATTTGTCTGAATGTGGGGCACGTCATGAAATGTTTCGTGTTACAGTAATGACCAGATTTTGCGGGGGGAGGGGGTAGATACTGCTCATGGTTTGGAACCCACCATGGCTTGCCGTTGCATCTGAGCCTGGCACATCTCAGCTCGGACTAACCACAGTGTAACAAGCCAGGATATATCAGGTATCCCAAGCCATGGCTGAGCGTTCAACCCGAACCTGCCCACGGTGCCCCTCTGAAGCTAACTGGCACAGTCATCCCTTTGTATTACATTAAGACCTGAATCCTTCACTGCAGGAGGTACATCTTCTCCGTGGTGGAAAATCTGCAGCGGTTGTGTTACATGGGGCTGGTGCAGTTTGGCCCCACAGAGAAATTCCAGGAGAAAGATCAGGTACAGCAATTATTATTATTATTATTTCGATTTCTAGCTGACCCTTCTCCTCTCCCAGCACTCCTCGGGGGTAACACATGGTGAAAAGGAGCTCTGCAGGTTGATGGTGCTCAGATGCACTGGGTACGGTGTCTTGCCTGAGCCAAGCGGCTCCTCTGGCTTTCCTGAGGAGTAAAGCTTTGGGGCTTGTGCCCCCTTGTGTGCCCTCCGAAAGCACAAGTGTGAGCCTTCCTGTCCTGACACAGCAACTCTGGCAGAGGCCTTTCGCCTGAGCCTTGTGTCTCTCTCTTGCAGGTGTTTGTCTATGTGAAGAAAAAGGCGATGATTGTGGACACCACAGCGTGTGAGCCCCACTACAATCTGGCCCAGGGCAGCCGCCCCTTTGACAGGCGCCTGTATGCTCTGAGCACCCTGCAAGACGTGGAGAATTTCTGGTTTGATCTGCAGTGTGTCTGCCTCAACACCCCCCTCGGTATGAGGCTGCTGGCCGCTGGCCTCCCTCCCTTCTATTCTGCTGCCTTTGTCCCCTTGCCTCTCTGTCCCCTGCTGCTTTCTGCTGCTGCCGCTGCCAACGTTTGCCAGATCCAACCCTTGTTAGGGCTGCTGCTGCTGCTGACCGGTTCCCCTGGTGCTTTCAGGAATTGTGCGCCATCCCCGTGCCAGGCGGAGTGGAGCTAAAGCTGATGAGGCTGGCGCTGCCTTGGATGAAACGCTGGAGCAAGAATCGGCAGTGCACAAGCACAACCTGGAGCGCAAGTGCGCCATGCTGGAGTACACGACGTAGGTCTCCTTCCCTGCTTGGGGCCGGAATGTGTCTTGTGTGGCAAGGGTATGCCGTTGCCTCTCCTGGCTTCCCCTGGAAGCAGGGCTTGTCGTGGCTCCAGGCTTCCCCAAGGTTGGAAGGTTTCTCTGGGTTTGCCCTGCCTCTTTTGAGGAAGTGGGGCTGCTGGTCTGAGACTCTCTGTAATGTGGTCACTATGCTGAATCCAACCTCTACGCTTCAAGAGAAGAGGGGTGTGGTCGAACCCTTCTTGCCTGTTACCAGAGCTGCTCTTTTGAGGGTTTTCTTTCTTCTTTTTCCTTAGAGGCTGCTGGGAGGTGGACAATGATGGTTCGATTCCTGGGGACGGTCTGGGTGCAGGAGGTCTGGATTCCAGCTTCTATGGCCATTTAAAACGCAACTGGATTTGGACAAGCTATATTATTAATAAGACAAGGAAGGTGAGTACTCTTAAAACAGCATTTTCTGGTAAATGTGTTGTTGCTTTGACTATCTTTAGAGAAGAGAGAAATTCAACAATTCATAGAAATCTGTTTAGCTGCTTTTCTTCATAGGAAGCTGCCATCTACCGAGTCAGACCATTAGTCCATCTAGCTCAGCATTGTCTACCCAGACTGGCAGCAGCTTCTCCAAGGTTAGAAGCAGGAGTCTCTCCCAGCCCTATCTTGGAGATGCTGCCAAGGAGGGAACTGGGAACCTGGTTGCTTGGCTGGGCCCAGGGTGTCAAGCTCTGGCTTCCCAGTTGGAAGGCACTTTCGGATGCTGCCCATTTCAGCTGTGATGAAAACCCTTTTGAGCAACAAGAGATCCCACCCCCCAGTCTGGGCTTGGGTCACCTGCACAGCCTTTGTCTTTCCACTGCTGATAATGTTTGCCTTCCTGCTTAGGAGACCGCCATTTCCGAGGCTCGGCACGCTGTCAGGCTACAGACCATGCTGAGGAAGCACCCTCTGCCGCTTGGCACTAGAGGTAATAGGATGAAGCAGGGCGCCCCCACCCCCGCCCCCAGTTCAGCCAGCAGGAATGACCTTGGTTTTTACTGGGGGCGGGGGCAGCTTTCCCGTGGCCCTCACTGAATACATGAAGCAGTGGGCGCGGGCAGCCATCACGAAACACTTGTGCAGATCTAGTGAGAATTGCTTTCTGGGCAAACAGAAAAGCATTTGACACATCTGGGCTGTGCAGACTGGATTAGGTGCAGGTTTTCTGCATGGCTGCTTTTCCAAATCACCTGAACCTATAGCGGATCTCTGTAGTCTTTTTTTAATTTTATTTATTTTTAAAGATCAGGGACTTGGAACAGTCCATCTTTGTGACTCTGAACCATCCAGTAATTTGACATGGCTTACTCCGGTTTTCTCAGAAGCTGTCAAGTGCTAGAATCAAGGAAAACATGGACGCATGTTTAGCCACGCGGGGTCCTGCAGGGGGAGGGAATCTCTTCCGTCCCACAATTCAGAGTGCCACCTGTGGGCTTCAGCCAGAGAACCTCACAGTCCTCTCTCCAGTGCTTCCTGGGGCCAGGGTGTCTTTCTTGGATAGGAAATCTATTTCATTTAGTTGTTATTAAACTTCCATACCGCCTTTCATCAGAAATTTCAAAGCACCTTACAACATAAACAATTGCATGCTGGGCAGGTCTTGCGTTGTGCTGCTCCTGTCTGTTCTGCACTGATTTGGAACTGCCCTCGGTGTCTCAGGCAGCAACACCACGCTTTGGGGAGATGCACCGGTGGCGCTCGACCCTTCTGTCCGGAAGGAGGACTTGGAGGTTGAAAAAGAAGCCACACTGAACAGAACCGAGAGAGTGAAGGGTGGGAAGAGCCAGAAGAGGCGGCGGCTGAAGAAGGACACCATGAAGAAGACAAAGAAAAAAAGAAAGAAGGGTAAGGAACTGGCCCTGTTCTTGGGGCAGGGTGGCAGGCCACCACGTGGGAGCTGAGGGCTGATGGCTGTTTCCAGACACAGGGAGGCCAGAATTGCTGTCCGTGGTGAAGTTGCCCACCTGGGTGAGGTTTTAATACCCAGCACAGCCTGGAACCCCTTGTGAGGCTGTGTGTGATCTCTGGCCAAGGAACCCCCAAGTGAAATGGAGCCACAAATGGTCCCACTAAAGAAATGTTGTCTGCTTTCTCTGTCTCCCCCTTTGGTGGCTGTGAAGAGGTGAGGCCTGGAGAAAAGAGCAAAAGGCCACGCTACCACGACGAAGCAGACCAGAGTGCCCTGCAGAGAATGACCCGCCTACGGGTCATGTGGACCGTCCAGGAGGACAGCCTGCTGATGCTGTGCCGGATTGCTAGCAACGTCCTCAACGCCAAGGTGAAGAGAGCCACTCTTGGGAGGAAGATGACACGTTGGTGCTCTGGAAGTATACCTGAGTGGGGAAGGAAGAGGTGGCCTCTTTGGTGGAGGGGAACCGCAACTATGATGCAATTGTGTGTTAATGCGCAGAGGGAGGGAGTGGGGGTGTGCCCCAGAAGCCGAGCTCTGTCTGAGATTCCCCTGTCCTACTCCTGTGCAGGTGAAGGGGCCATTTGTCCCATGGCAGGTGGTCAGAGATATCATGCATGCCAGCTTTGAGGAGTCGTTGGACAAGACGTCTCATTCCGTTGGGAGGAGAGCTCGCTACATTGTCAAAAACCCACAAACGTACCTCAATTACAAGTGAGATGGTCTCATTTTCTTGAGTGTAGAAGTGACTGCTCTGCTTGCAGGGGGCCTGTGGCGAGTGGCACAGGATGGCCAGCATGCCCCTGCTTGGTCCTTGCCCGTCCTCTGCTTTGTCCCCATTTCCCTGCCCAGGGATTCCCCTCCCCAGCTGAATGTGCTGAGGAGGAAGAGTTCAGAGCTGCTCTCCCAAAGGCCTGTCTTCTGGGGTGACGGTCTGAGAACTCCAGACCCACAAGATCCATAAATGATTTCCCCATCTTCGCAGAAGAGAGCAGGCAATTTCCGCGTGGGGTTACTACCCCTCCTTGAGGAGAAGAGGCAGGGCCATATGCGTGGCGCCAAGTGGAGGCAGCAAAATGCCCCTCCTTGAGTACACCTCTCTCTTCTCTGCTGGGAGGAGATGAGCCTGGAGTCCAGGGGCCGGGAAGGGTCCCTCTAGAAGCTGACATTCTCTCTGTGGAGACTCTGCTGCAAGGCTGAACTCGGGACTGTGTTCTGCAGGGTTTGCCTGGCTGAAGTCTACCAAGACAAAGCCCTCATCGATGACTTCATGAGCAGGAAGAGGAACTACCAAGACCCCAAGGTGAGAGGTTCCCCCAAGGAGCAGGAAGGGGCAGGACTGGGGCTCCATACAGGCTTTCCTGGGCCTTGCCTTTGTTTTCCTCCTGCACATGAGCTGGGATATATTTTTACATTTATATCCCACTCTTCCTCCAAGGAGCCCAAAGCAGTGTACATGGTTATGTTTGTCCTCACAACATCCCTGTGAGGTAGATTAGGCTGAGAGATACGTGACTGGCCCAGAGTCACCCAGTTGAGTTTCATGGCTGAATGGGGATTTGAACTCTGGTCTCCCCGGTCCTAGTCCAACACTCTGACCTCTGCCCTACACTGGCTGTCTGTCTCCTGATATTTTTTTATTTTATTTTATTTATTTATTTTATTTTTATACCGCCATTCCAAAATGGCTCAGGGCAGTTTACAGTTATCCTTCTGAAGCACCTACCTGGCCCTGCCCTGCGTGCTTCCTTCTGAAATGTGGCCCAAGTGCGGCATTTCTGCCGGTGCCCTGGTCCCTTCTGCCCTGCTAGCAAGTGGGGCGTGATACAAGCAGGGGAGGAAGAGGAGTCTGCCTTGCCCACGACGGGATCTCCTGGGGCACGGCAGCCTTCAGTGGTGGCATCTCTCCTTTGGGCCCCAACAGGGCTGAACTGGTCCCAGCATAGTGTGTGTCTGACCCAAGGGAACTGCTGAGGCTCAGAGGAGGTGGGCCTTGGACCTCTTGTACCACTTCTCAACAAAAATTCCCAAAGTGGTATACATAGAATAATAAATAAGAAGCTGGCTCCCTGTCCTGAAAGGGCTCACAGTATATGACCACCACCCCCCCGCCACCCGGAGGCCTCCTGTCCACGCCCTGCATGTTTTCAGGAGACGTTGAAGCTAGCATGCATGTGCTAGAGACAGAGGACATTTGGCCAGGGGGGGCGGGGGCAGTTAGCCTGCTCAACCATCCAGGCAAGTGATCTGCTAAAGAGACCCTCTAGGGAAGTATCTCTCTGGTGCTGTGTGAAGGTGCAGCTGTGTTGCTTTCTCTTCCTTGTGGGCTCCTAGAACTGTTACATTCAAAGCGTGATGTGACCTGGCCTGTTTTTCAAAGGTTTGTGCAGAAGAGTTTAAGGACTTTGTGGAGAGGATTAAGGAAAAGTTCAGCTCCACACTAGGAACTCCCAGGCCTCTGATTCCGGACACACTGGAGGAGCTTTTCCTCAGGTATACTTCCTCCTTCCCCACTCCACCCTCCAGGCCACAGCCTCCTTCCTCTCTCCCTCTGCTCTTTCATGGGAAATTGTGGGAGCGGTCCCATCTCCTCTAGCTGCAGCTCTCCTACCAAAACCCAGCCCAAAGAGGGGAGTGGACTGACTTCTTGGGCAAAGCCTCAGCCCAGAGTCATGTGGGATGGATGGATGGTGGCAAGGATTCCCAAAGGCATTTTCCTTCCCCTTGCCCAGGTTCCGCGTTCTGGCCATTGGAAACGAAACCAGCCAAAGCAAGAAGGAGGACGTGCTCAACAGGTGAGGCCCAGATGGTCTGTGCAGGAGGCCTCCTGAAGGGGTTTTTCCCCCTTCCCTCCCTTTCCCCTTGTGTCATCCTCCATTTTCAGCATTTTGCCCTACAAAAAATCCCCCTTCCTTAACTCACCCTCATCACTTTGCTTCCCTTGCTTGGCTGGAGAGATGTGATCTGTGATGCATCTTAACGGTGGGAGGTGCTGCCATCACAATCTCAACATCCACATTTTTTATTAACTTGCCTTTAAAAAAACAAGTCTCCTTGAAAGAGACACATCCCAGAATTCCACCTGCTACTTCACTCATCTGCTTTCACCACCCCAGTAATGGAATCCCCTTAGACAAACCCCACCAGTCACTTGGAAATTAGCTTTTTGGGTGTGAGTGAGACAGCCAGAGTCAGGATTCAAGAACTCATGTTGCTCCATCTTGTGTCCCTTTGGCACTAAATGCATTGGCCTTTTACAAAGCAAGTCTGCCTTTGGATGGCAGTGCAGCATCCTTTTGAGTGCAGGTGCTGTGGGGGCCTCAAGGCTTAGGGAGGACTCAGAAGAGCTCCAGAAGGAAGCTGCTTCTCGGTTGCTGCAGTCAAGGCATCTCTCTGGGTTATCCCTGTCACGTGCTCCTGGGCAGGACTATGTAAAATAGCTAATAGAAAGCCTTTTAGAGCCCGATGGGGATGACCCCTTGTGCCCTTCGGGACAAAAACGTTTACCACACTCCCTGCGTGCTCCATACACAGAAGGACGAACAGATGGGCAGGGAAGTGGGAGAACGGGGGGTGGGGGACAACACACAAAACGGCAAGAGACAATTTTTTAAAAAAATTGATGACAAGGATGAGATAAGAGTAAGGGAGATATGTGAAAAGAGACAGAAAAGGCAAAGAAGGAGAGATAATAAAGATCTAACCACAGCGAGTGATGAAAGAACCTGCCAGGAGCAACACAGGACTATAAGAACTGGGCGAGGTCATCCCCGTTGGGCTCTAAAAGGCTTTCTGTTAGCTATTTTACATAGTCCTGCCCAGGAGCAGTGACGGGAATAACCCACAGAGATGCCTTGACTGCAGCAACCAGAAGAAGCCTTCATGGTAAGTGGCCAGTGCTCCATTCTCCTCTCTCATGGCCTCCCTCCAAGCTAACAGGATCCTCTTCCTTTCAGCATCGCTGACATCCACTTCCTGGTGCTGCAGAATCTGATCCAGAGCACCTTGGCCCTCTCAGACAGCCAGATGAAGTCCTGCCAGTCCTTCCAGGTAGGAGGAATCCTGGCTAATCTGCTTGCTGAAAAGTGTATAACCTCTCCTATCCTCATCCTGTGGTCCCCCCCCCAAACTTTTTTATTTTGGTTTCTAAAAAAAAACCTTTTGAGGAACAAGCATTTTCAAATTACAAAATTAAGGAACCAAAAAACTGAGGATTATCAATGCATTTCACTTTATAATCTGCTCTCAACTGTACTCATTAGCTAATACTTGTAGTGATCAGCCTCCCCTCCCTCTAAAGAGTTGGCAGAAAATTAGCCCTGTCTTGACAGACAGGCTGATAAACTCCAGGGCTCAGCCAATCAGCACACCAGGTGGGTGGGACCTAGAGAGCTGTTGCCAGGAAGAAAGTTCTTTGTCAGAAGAAGCTAGGCTGGAGGTGCATAGGAAGACATGTGGCCATGGAGACTGGCTGCAGGAGAATAACTTTGCAGATCCTTGAAAGACAGGAGGACAGGAAGCTTGCATTTTCATCAGGTGTTTGGTGTGTTCAAGGCAAGGAGCCAGGGCTTATGGTTTTGGGAAGTTTAGCATAGGGAACAGTTTGTTTAGTCAGACTGGGCATTAGGGATGTTATATTGTTGTGTGTACACACGTGCTCTGCATATTCTGGATACTGTTCTATTATTGTTTACCTGTAATGTAATTAAAATAAACACTTGCCTATGCCTATCCTACTTAGGGTGTTGCAAAAGACTATAAACATTTAAGTGTGCATTAATACAACCTATTTTTGTAATCCTACTAAGTATTCTTAACTGTATCTAAAAGCTGAGAAAGCCTCAGATGGAAGTAGTCTGTAGTAATTGAATAAAACTTTTTTTAGTTTTCTTTTTTACATGGATCTCCAAGTTGGTTTTTAACCCAGGAAAAGTGGGGGCCGAAGGAGGATTTCTCTGGTGCAAACACGTCCTCAAACATTCAGCAGCTATCAGTTTTCTCACCATGTGTAGGCTTGCACGTGAAATATTGGTGTTAATGGAATATAACCAGGCAGAGATCATTAGTTCTCCCCAACAACAACAAATCTTTAAATACCACTTTTCAACAAAGGTTTCCAAAGCAGTTTACACAGAGAAAGAATAAATAAATTGGCTTTCAGACCAAGCTACCTTTCTCCTGCCTTTACAATCTTTACCCAGTCAAATTAATATCTGTATGTTGTGTGTGCGTGTGTGTCTGCATCCAGACCTTCCGTCTCTACCGGGAGTATCAGGACGACATCCTTGTGAAGGCTTTCTTGGACTGTCAGAGGAAAAGCTTGGTGAACCGCCGCCGGGTCAACCACTGCCTTGGCCCCAAGAAGTACCGGGCCCTGCCCTTTGTGCCCATGTCCTATCAGCTCTCTCAGAGCTATTACCGGTGAGTGCCCTGGCTGGGTGCCTCCCTCCGACCCAAGCCCGCGAAGAGAGCAAGCACAACTGTCTGTCTCCAGGGAGGCTGGAGAGTAGGAGCCCTGGGGACTTGCAGAGAAGCCTCCTTGCCGTTTCACTTTGCCAAAGTGGCGGGTGCCAGAAACCCGGCAGCCGGTGGCCTTATGGGAGCTGCCCATGCCGGTCATCAGCCTGCACCTCTGTGCCGAGACCCAGCCCTGGCCCGATGCAGGCGGCGAGCAGGGACTTCACCTGTTCCTCTGCTGCAGTGAATGGAGGTCCAGCCATGAGGCACTCAAAGCTCCCTTCTTTCTCTCCCTAGGCTGTTCACGTGGCGTTTTCCCAGCACGCTCTGCAGCGAATCGTACCAGTTTCTTCTGAAGCTCAAGGAGGCTGGGAAGCAGGACCAGGCGACCAGCTTTTCTTTCCGAGACCAAGACTACTCTCCTGCCTCGGACATGGTGACGTTTCCCTTGGATGGGCCCGGTGGCTACTGCTCAGCTATCCTGGCCCTCTTCTCCCTTGGCATGGTTTCTGTGGACGTGACGATCCCAGAGCAGATTGTGGTAGTGGACAGCACCTTGGTGGAGAACGAAGTCACCAAAAGGTACAGAAAAGGCCGTGGAAGGGAGCGGGTGGAGGCAGAGTATTCCAGGGTGCAAGTGGTGGGCCTTTCCCCGATGTAGCCACCTGTGCAAGGCCTTGGGGAAGGGCCAGAGCCTCTCCTCACTTTGATACTGGCTTGTCCTGACTGATCAGCTTGAATGAAAACAGGGAGAGGCTTGTGGTGGGGGGCCTTTCACCTCTCCAGCAGCAACAAGGTTTGTCATCTGCTGACAGGACGCTTCAGATGCTTGTCTGGGAAACAAAACCATCCTGGCAGCTACTCTGCCTCTTGCTGTCGGGTGTTTGGGCTGGTCAGCAGCTTCCGTGTGGGCCGTCCTGTGGGCCACCTGCCTGCTCCTTGGGCAGAGCAGATCCTGACAGCCTCCCATCTGCTTCTTGCAGCCTGGGGAAGGAAGGTCTGGAGGAGGAGGAAGAGGACGACGATGACCTTGAGGACAATGGAACAGATAAGCGCCGGATAGAGGTGAAGGCCCGCCAGGCTTCACACACCAACTACTTGCTGATGAGAGGCTATTACGCACCAGGCATCGTCAGCACACGCAACCTGAGTCCCACAGACAACATTGTTGTCAATTCCTGTCAAGTGAGGGTGAAGCTGAGAGAGACCCCTACCCCGGAAGGCCTCCGGACTCAAGGTCAATCCATTGCTTTGGGTGTGGCAGCCCCTGAGCTGGAGGCTCCAAAGGCGTTCATCCTTGCCTTTCCCATGTGCAGGATGGGGCCTTCATGTGCTCCTCTGACCCTGCCTGCCTGCACCTGAGCCAAGAAGCAGGAGAAGGATGCTGGCTGCCTCTATGCAGAGCAACAGCTGGCTGTGGCTTCTTGGGGCTTGCTCAGTCTTTGCAGAGCAGAAGGGCTGGACCTGTCAGGCAGTTGAATTGCTGTCTGTTTTGCATCTGCAGAACCACTCGATCTGGAGAGCCTGCCAGTTGGAGCTTCCTGCCTCCCCAGCTCCTTCACCAGACGTCTCAGTGTACACGAAGAAGATCACCACACAGGCCAGCTTCTCCTGCAGTCCCTAGAGCGTTACTGTACCAGCCCTGGAGATGCTGCCGCTGTCCTTGAAATCCACAGTGCCATTGAGGCAGCTTCCCACTTTGGGGTGGACAAGGTTGAACTTGCCAGACAGTTCCAGAATTACGAAGAGCCTGGTGCGAAGTACACCCAAGGACTGCAGCGGTACCTTCAGGTCAGTGCATGGGCAGGGAGTGGATCCAGATCAGTTTAGCTGTTTGGCGCACCATCTCTCTGCAAATGGTGCCGCTTTGAGGATCTTGTGCATCCACAGGCTCAGGTGTGGTGTGTGTTTCCCCCTTAGGACCTTCTTGATTTGGAGCAGGTGTTGGAAGTAGGAGGCCACAGCCCCCGGCTGGTGGCAAGGAGGTTTGCCAACCCATGGCTACTGCATTCTGTGTGTCACAGGGAGGAGGTCAGCGGAAGTATGAAAGACAAAGGCACTGCTGAGCTAGAGGAGCTGGAGCCCAAGGAACCCCCCACCTCACCTGCTTTAGCAGAGGAAGAACCAGCAAGAAAAAGGCAAAAGAGGGAGGAAGGGAGTCCGGCTACAAATACTGTTCCCCAGAGCCTGCCAGTGAAGGGAGCTGGCAGCCAAGTTCTGGAGGCTGGTGGAACAGGAATGAAATCCTGTACAAAAGCTGGGTTCCACACAAAGTGTTGCGGTGGGGAAAGAGAAGGGAAGCCATGCCTTCTTCCCGTGGCACAGGAAGGAAACGCTGCACAAGAGCTGGGCTCCACACGAGAATGTGCTGCAGACTCTGTGGCGGAAGAGGAGGGAAGCCATACCTCTGGGGAAGAGGCAGCTGTGCTGAGCTGCCAGGAAGGACTGGACAGTGGAGCTCCTGTCAAGGAGCCATGCCGGGAGGACTTGCTACTGGAGGAAGGCCCTGGCAGCAACACTGGTAAGTGTGAGGCGCTTCACTGAGAGGGACCAAGACCCCTGTTCCAGCTCATACTGCCCAAGGGGATACGAAAGACCACCTAGCCAAACCCAGCCTGCAGGGTCCTGCATAAGCAAAGACAGCACCCAGTTCATATGCCACCTTGACCTGGCCTCGGCAGTGCTCTCTCACGCTGTAGGCCTGCTCTCTTCTGATGGCCATCACAGTGTCGTGCTCCTCTTGGTCTCCACATAGCACTTTCACTTGTGGGGGCTTTGGTGGGGGGTGCTCTGCTGATCAGCTGAGATGTTCAGTGGCAGCTGCAATGATCATGCAGTCGAGCAGTCTTGGGGAAAGCGGGTGTTCTGCTGTTCAGATTTACTGTTCTCTTCTCTAGAATGTTCCACTGGGAAAATATTGCAGCCTGATCAAGACAGGTGAGTGTGCAGGACTTTTCAAATTTGAGCCTGTGGGGTGGGGGGGTGTTTCTGGGCCCTGCTATCTACCCATTCCTATGCCTAGCAGAACGACAAAATTCCCCATTTCCATGCAACGCAGCCTGCCACCTTCTGCTTTTTTTGTTGTGGAATATGGATGGAAGAGTCAAAACTGAGGCTTCATAGCCTGGGTCTTGTTCCCCACAAGATCTGCTCAGAGTGGCTTCTTCCTAAGTCAGTCAGGAGGCTTGCATGGCCCTGGCTAGGGTGTGAACAAGCTGCCACCAAATGGAGATAGCAATAGGTTGTTCTGAAGAGAATGTGTGCCACTGTGCTTTGCTGGCACAAGGAGTGGCCTTATCCTGCTGTACAGATGCTCTCACTGAACCCCTTGTCTCCCCAAAGCAGAGCCAGCGCAAACATTTGCTTTGTTGGGCGGCCATGGCGGATCGTGGATGGCAGTCTGAACAAGCCAGTCTGCAAGGGCATCATGGAGGGGGTGCTCTGCCACATCATGACCAAGCCTGGCATAACAGAAGCAGCTCTGTATCATCATTACACTGGCGTCCTCCAGCCGGTAGCTCTCCTGGAGATACTGCAGGTATCTTGGGCCTCTTAGGTCAAGGCAGATTTGGCCTGCCTGCTGTAAAAGTTTATCTGGAGGGATGAGGTCTCAGGGCAGTATCTGGAACAAGTGGAAGGAAGGAGGGAACCCACACTGAATGCCCTCCACCTATGGAGATTTTGGGGGGTGGGTGGGTTTGTCAGTTCTAGTCCCAGTCTTAAAATAGGAGAGCTCATCTATTTAGTTTCCCTCCTGACCCCTCCCCCTTGACTGAAAAAGACACAGGCTTTTTGGCATCTCCATGCCCATTCTACTTCAGAGATGGCATTCTATATCCGATGCCTTTATAGACTTTTCTGCTTCCATAAGAGGTGCAGGCCAGATGTGAGATGAGGCTCCCTCAGCCAGCCAGTGCAGAGTCCAAGCAGCGAGCCTCCCCTTGGCCTACTGTGGGAGGAGCTGGCACTCTCTGCTCAGAGATGAGCCACAGCCCTATTTACCGCATTGCAAAAGCATGTGGAATTCCCCCTGCCACCCCCACTGTAAATTAGCTGCTGGTGTTTTCTTGCATCATGGGCAAATCTAATAAAAGTATTTTAAAGGCAACTGCTTCAAATGGAGATCACGCCCAATTTCTCATGCCTAGAAGAGTTTTCTGGAATCCATTGTGTGATTTGTTTCTCCTTTACAGGGCCTCGAAGCTCTGGGCTGCATCAAGAGATACTACTTGAAGAAGCAGAGTCCAACGTCTCTCTTCTCACCGCCTGTCCTTGAGGAGGAAATAAGCAGCCCCAAGCTGAGTGACACCCCAACAGTATTCTATGAGCCAACCCTTGACTGCGCCCTGAAGATGAGCAGAGTCTTTCCCTATGAACTGAACTGGAACAAGTGGGTGCAAATGGCTCCCTTGTGAATATGCTCCTTGTACAGTAGTGATTAATGCATTTATGCCACTTGGTTAAAATAAAATTAAGTTTATTTATCTCCTGGCTCAGTCTTTTCTGTATGGACCAGCTGAGCACCCACAGCTCCTGGGGCAACCTGCATGGCCTCTTCTGTGCCTCACATCCAAGTGTGGAGCTGCCATGAAGTAAGCCACAAAGCCAAAAGGCTAGGTATATGGAAAGACGGCGCAATGCTAGCTCAAGGGCTGTGTAATAAGCTGTACAAAGACATGGAGATTAATGGAGGGAAATCCTAGTGACTGCTGCTTCCTCTTAGCCTTGGCTTCTTTTTCAGCTGCTACTGGAGTCCAGCTGAGTCCTGCCCCTGGAGCAGGTGGTGGTAAAACACTGCAGAGCTTTGGGCTACAAATGGCAAGCATCATATTAGCATATGTAAAGAAAACCACACGCTCTCTTCCTCCCTGCCACTAGATAGCTAGTCCACCCTGGGAGAAAGGGTCTTACATAGGCCTTAACCAGTTCGGCTGACTTTTGGTTTTCTGGTTGGGAAGAGAAGAAGCGGCATTCCCTTGGTACTGCCCCCAACTCTCTTTTCACTACAGATCTGGCCTATGACTTAATTTTGTGATTTTCACCACACACCTTAAATGTGGGGCAGTCGGGCTCAGCTCCCTTGACCAGGTCTAAGCCCTACCACCCTGCCAGGTAAGCAGACAGGGTGATGGCTACCACCTTCTCCCTCCTGGTCACTGGTGACTCAGTCCCTCCAACGGTGTCCACACTGGAGGCTGCAGCACTTGTAGAAGGTGGTCATGGGCTCATCAGCCGAGCGTGTCTGCAGCTGCATGAAGTAGGCTCGCGGATGCTCGCACTTGGGACACGGCTCTGGAAGGGAAGGAAGGCCAGGTTGGTCCCTCTCACCAGCACACAGGGAGCTGCCTTTTACCGAGGCAGACCATCTACTTGAATATCGCTTAAGCTGACTGGCAGCAGCTCTCCCAGCCCTATCTGGAGGCACTGCCAAGGAGTGAACCTGGGACGCAAACAGGAAGGTGCTCTTCCACTGAACTACAGCTCCATCCCCAAAGGAGAATATCTTATAGTACTCACATGTAGTCTCCTGTATTCCCTCTAACAGGGATTCCCAGATGCTGTGGACTACAACTCCCATAATCCCCAAGCAAAGGCAATTGCAAATTCAAACAAGGGTGGACACTGCTTAGCAAAAGGGGCCACTCGCGCTACTTGCTGCTGGCAGGCCAGTTCTGCTACCCTCCCGCAGCCAGGTACAGGAAAAGTCCTCTATGGGCCCCCCTTGCGCTGCTGCTCCTCCGGCAAGCAACCGGGCCACGCCCACCCCAGCAAACGCCCTCCCTCGCTTCCCCTGGGGAGGCTGCTGATGCCGTCACTTCCGCCGCCCGCCTGCGGGACCTCTACCTCCCGAAAAGTCCATGGGAGCCGCGCTGCCTGCAGGCTGTCCACTGGTCAGGTAGAGCTGTGCGGCCAAGCTCTACCTGACGAGTGGACAGCCTGCAGGCGGCACGCGGGCGAGAGGAGTCCGTGGAGCACCGGGAAGCGGGGACAGCGCCACCCGGGGCAGCCCGGCGGCCGGGACAGACCTGCAGTAGAGTCCACGTTTTCCCAGGCGGCGGCTCCGCCCAGCACGTCGTCCACCTCCTTCAGCGCCGGGTAGCGCCTGCTGGTCACCTGGCAACGGGAGAGAGAGAGAGAGAGAGAGAGAGCTGAGCGAGCCGGAGACCGGAAGCGGCAGTAGGAAGGGGCCGGAAGTGATGCCAGCGGCCCTACGCACCTTGCGCGTGACGTTGCGCACGTAGGGGCAGGTGGTGCAGGCGAAGCGGTGGCACCGCGCGCCCTCCTCGGCCACCAGCACGTTCCCGCAGGCTGGGCAGAAGAGCAGCATCGCTGCGCCGCAGCTTCCTCCTCCGGAGGACCGAGACCCTCTCTCCGCTTCGGGCTCTCTGCGCAAGATGGCGGAGGAGGCGGTGACGCAGGAGGAGGAGGAGGATCAGGATCAGGAGGAGGCGCACGCGGAAGTGCTGGCGCGGTGGCAGGCGGCGCTGGCGCGGCTCGTGAGGGATCCGCTGCTCTGCGATCTCCCCGCCCAGGTGGGTGTGGCCGGGAAGGCGAGAGGGGGCGGGGCTGGGGGCGGGGCGGCCGCTCACTGTCTCATTCTGCGGTTCCCGCCCACAGGTGACCCCCGAGGAGATCAGCTCGCAGGTGGCCCTGGAGTACGGCCAGGCCATGACGGTGCGCGTGCGCAGAGGAGACGCCCCCCAGGCGCCCAGGCGTGAGTGGACGGAGGCGGAGGCTCCTGAGCGCGTGCAGAGGGCGCCCTTTCTCCCTCTCTCTCTCCTGCTCTGAATGGACTAGTGCTGCACCCCTGCGCTCAGTGCAGGCAAAGGGTGCTGTGGCGGCGGCCAGTTGGCGGCCAAGCCTCCAATAGACTCCCTAGGGGACACGCACTAGGCTTCCTTGTCTCCCCCCCATCTCCTTGGGGTTCCTGCTCCTCTGAACACAGCTTGCTGTGGTTGCTCATGGCAGAGGAGTGACCGTGTTTGTCCTGGTAGGCCATTGCTGGGTGGGGGATGGCACAAGGCAGCCATGACAGTGGTTGCCGTCTCCTTTTCTCTCAGCTGTGGTGGTGGTGCAGAACGCCAGTGTCCTGGACTTGAAGAAAGCCATCCAGCGGTTTGTGCAGCTGAAGCAGGAGCGAGAAGGGGGCATCCAGCATATCAGCTGGTAAGTCAAGCAGTTCCCACCCTAGGGGAGGAGCACTGGACTTGTGGCAGCAAGCATGAATTGTCCCCTTTGCTAATCAGGGGGTGCCCTGGTTTGCATTTGAATGGGAGATTACATGTGTCAGTACTATAAGAAGCGGGCCAGTCAGCACTGGGAAGAGTATCTGCCTGCTTGCACATAGACAGTTCCAAGTTCCCTCGCTGGCAGCATCTCCAGATAGGGCTAAGAGAGACTCCTGCCTGTGACCTTGGAGAAGCCACTGCCAGTCTGTGTAGACAATCCTGAGCTAGATGCAACAATGGTCTGACTTGGCATATGGCAGCTTCTTATTTTCCTATGTACCCCCAACCTCCCCTGAGGCTAAGGGCAACAGGGCAGCCCTTAGCAGGCAGCCCAAGGAATGTCTCTGCTGAAACGCCACACTTTGGATGGAACTGGTCTGAGCTTCATGGCCTCGGGGTTGAGAGCAGAGGGAAGGGCAGCAGTTCTGCTCTTTCTCTCCCCTACTAACTAAGCAAAGAAGTACCTTTTTACAGTAGTGATTCTCTACTTAGCAGGGGGGAGTAACTGGCCCTATCCACCCCCCAGCCCAACATTCCTACAGTGGCTGTTGCTGGGATTTATCTTTTGTTTCTCTTTTAGATTGTGAGCCCTTTGGGGGCAGGGAGCTATTTTTATTTATTTATATCTATGTAAGCCGCTTTGGGCACACTTGCTAAAAAGCATGTTCATATTTGTATTTGTATACCTCATATCACAACGCTTGCAGGAAGTACGTGTGGCGGACATACAGCTTAACCTTTGGTGGAGAGAAGCTGACAGATGATCAGAAGAAGCTGAGAGAGTGAGTTACCAGCAGGCTTTGACTAGTTTCAGTAGCCTAAGTGTGCCAGTTTGGAGCAGATCCTCCAGGGCAACTCAACAACTGGGATCTATGTGGGCGGTGTGGGGCACTGTGAGAGGGCAGGGGGCTGAAAACCAGCCACGTTGAGGCTTGGTGAGCAAAAACTGCCTCATTGCAGGACACAGCCCAAAACTGCGGTTTCCCCTTTACTTGGTTTTTTATGATGAGGGCCACCCTGGAAACTTTTACTTGAAGGGCAGGATAGAGATCTGTAAATAACTCAAATGTGGCGTAACAGCCACCTAGGACTCTCATAAGAAAATAAGAGCAGCCCTGCTGGATCAGGCCCAAGGCCTATCTGGTGCAGCATCCTGTTTCCCACAGTGGCCCACCAGATGCTGCTGGAAGCCTACAGGCTGCTGTTACTCCCCTGCAACTGGTACTCAGAGGCATCCTGTTGGGAAGAAACTCTTCTGGGAAGCTGAGAGGGTGGACCTGGCACAGGCTGTGGCCTGGGGAGGAGGAAGGAGTTGGGGAGCAGCATACGGCAGGCCCTTGGCCCAGGGGTCAGCTAGAAAGGCGAGCTGCTACGAAGTGTGTCAGACATGCAATATCTGCTGTGCTCCTTTTAGGTACGGCATCCGTAATCGGGATGAAGTCAGCTTCGTAAAAAAGCTTCGGAAGTGAGCTGCAGGCAAGTCTTCCTGTCTGGGTCTTCCCGTAGCCAGATCTGGCCTCACTCTTGGCTGCCCTCTCCAACTCTCAGCTATGGGCAGGAGACAGCTGCCTCCCCCTTGGCTACCTGCCCTCTTCTTCACTGAGAAGGTGATTGGGCAGAGGAAAGTAGTTGAGCTAGACAGAGTTCCCCTGTGGCAGCCTGGTGCCAGAGCTCTGCTTTGCAAGAAGGCCAGTATCCTTGGATCCCAGAGGGGAAGTGCGAGGAGCCTCCTACTCCCACCCCTGCCAAGCCTGCCTCCTGGTGGGCAGAGCAGAGAAAATACCAGGGAGATGCAGGACCACCTGAGAGATGCAGGACCACCTTGCCAAAAGGAGACCACTAGGATAGCTTCCCAAGCCCAAAGTAGGAGGCCTTTTTGTCGTAGTTTGAATGAACACTTGGCGGCCTTTTTGAGGCCAGAAGGCTTTGCTGGCCTCTGTAGCAACAGGTGGTGGCTGCCTGTGCCTGGGAAGAGAGGGGTTGCATTTGGGAGTCTTTGGCCATGACTCTGTCTATAAGTGGCATGATTTTGCTTACAGGTGATGGTCGTTGTGGCCTTTGGAGGACCAATCTGGCCCTGCTTTGCATTTCCAGTTGGAAGGAGGCCCATCTCTTGACAGACACCGCTGCAAAGAAGGGAGCGTAGAGGCACTGCAAGCCTGCCCTGGCTCTCTACTGGCAGGATCTTGAGTTAACCACTAGGCTTTTGTCAGAAACGGGGGGGTATAGAGACATACCCCAAGCCTATGCAGGTGTAAACCACCAGCCCTCCCTGAGTAGAACTGGAGAAATGGCATCTAGAAAGGGATTGGTTGCCTGGAGAGCAATAGACGTGGGTAGCAGCACTGGAGAAACGTGAGAAGCAGCCCAAGCCTCCAAGCAGTCAGTTTTTAGCCTTAACTTGACAATACCGAAGGTGCCGTTTTGTAACCATTGGCTTTCCAATAAAGTGTTGAGTCTGGTAAGAGGCTGTTGTGTTGTCCTGTCCCTGCCCCAGCCTAAACACTACAAGTTCTAGAGGAAAACAAGTTTGAAAGCACACACTATCTACTGGTAGATGTGTTCCCGATACCAAGTATCCCTAAACTTTAACTGTAGCCCTGAAGTTTCCTGGGCTTTTGAATGAGCTGTGTAGCATTGAATTTGCTAGAGATCTACTCTCCCCTACCTTGGACCGCACAACCCTGGACAGCCAGAAATTCCCAAGAGGTTTTGAAAATGTAGCTAAAACGCTACCTGTGTGTTTAATCACCACCAGGGCAACAAGTAATAAATCTCGTTAAAAAGGCCATTTTGAAACTAGCGTAATAAAAACATGGCAGCAGAAAAAGTTTCAGAAAAATTGAACAAGGCACAGATGTGTGTGCAGAAAATGTCCCAGCTGCTGGGCTAAGGTGGGGCAAGATTTATGCTGGAGGCTCCGGAGGGGAAGAGGAGGAAGCCACTGCCGCCGCCGCCCGAACTCCTCAGTGGAGCTGTGCATCCAAGTCATATTTCTCGCAGAACTTGTCTGTGAAGGGGATGCAGGTGAGGAATTCGCACCACTCGCAGCGGATGGGGTAGAAGTAGAACAAAACCACCAGGCCGGAGAGGAGGCCAACAAAGACGAGCTGGAAGATGATGATCTGGCAGCGTTTCCGGTAGAGATCAAACCTGCCAAAGCTGATGTAGGGCAGGAAGGCGAAGGAGAGAAAGAGGCCGCTGATGAAGCCACAGACGTGGGCAAAGTTGTCGATCCAAGGCAGGAGGCCGAAGGCAAAAAGGAAGAGCACCACCGCCAGGAGCTTGAAGAAGGCCCTCCAGGGCCGAGCCAGGATCTGCCAGCTCTGGAAGAGCTCCACGAAGAGGCAGGCCAGGATGCCGAACTGGGAGCCTGCCGGGCCGACCTGAGATGGTGGGAAGACACTTCTGTGAGTCAGACGGCATGGATCTGCCCTCCCCTCTCCTCCCACCAGCCCCTTCTCTCTTTCTACTCTGGGGTGGCCTCCCTGCCTGGGCCAGACTCCTGCAGACGTGGGGGGAGGTACTGTTCACTCCTTGTAAAAGGCCTTGCAAGGCACGTGCTTAGCCTGAATGCTTGTTGCCAAGATCCATCTTTGGCAGGTTGTGATGGAATGCCTAGGAGAGGGGGGGCTGGCCAAGAAAGCCCCTGGCCCAACATGCAGAGGGGTCTCCAGAGAGTGGAGGGAGGCGGAGGGCCTCTAGCACCGCTGAAGTGAACAGACTGCAGGAGGCTGAAAGGGGAAGAAGGGCTAGTCTGGGATGGAGGGCAAGCAGGACTCTTGCCTCCGTGTCTCGGGGCCACGGAGCCGTGAGTGGGTTGGCCCCAGAGCAGGCTGTGGATGGAGGCCCCATTCCATCCTGGCTGAGCCTATCGGCAAGACCAGCTCCCAGCAAGGTATACCTCAGCCCGGTAGGGCAAGAAGATGGCACTGGCCAGGTTGCCCGTCACTCCACTGAGCAGGTAGATGATGGAGATGCGGTGCCAGCCGGCCAGCTTCTCCAGGTCGCGCAAGATGGTCATCTGGAAACACACTGACACCAGACAGTGGAGAATCCTGCCAGCAGGAGAAAGAGGGCTGTGACACCAAGCCCTGGGGGGGTGGGGAGCACTGTGAGCCTGTCCCAGAAACAAAACCCTGGGGCATAGGCCAAGGAGACTCGGGGGTCTTAGCAAGGAAAGTGGGGGAGGGAGAAAAGAACTGCCTTCCTATTTGGGAACACGGGAAACTGCCTTCTACCAAGTCAGACCCTTGGTAGGTCAACATCTGCAGGAGGGCCGAAGTTGAGCAGCCCTGATCTACACTGACTGGGAACAGCTCTCCAGGCTTTCAGACGGAGAAGGATCTTTCCCAGCCCTTCTTGGAGTTGCTGCCAGGGTCTGAAGCTGGGGCCTTCTTCGTGCAAAGCAGGGCCTCTGCCACTGAGCTACAGGCCCTGTGGCAGCCCACCCAAGCATGCTGATCTGCCCTGGGTCTCTGCCATCCCCCATTTAGCAGCAGCCACCTTACCCTGCATGGAGGAAGAGTGAGAGCCAGAGCCGATAGACCTGGTCTGGGACCTCTGGGTTCAGGAAGGGGAGGAGTCCACAGACATCATCCATGCAATGCACCTGACAAGACAAAGCATCTGCGTTCAGCACCAGCAGGACTCTGGCCTGGCCCAGCCCTCCAAGGAGCTCCCAAATGTTAGTGAGGTACCTGAGAGCAGAGAGTGGCTTCCTCATGGAAGTAGCCGTGCATGAAGGTGCAGTACTCTCGCGAGGTGATCTCACACCTGGGAGAAAAGAGGTCAGAGATCAGGGAAGGTGATGGGAGGCACACTGGGGGCAGCTGGGTGGGGAGCCAAGACAGGCCATCCCATCTGTGTGCAGGAAAGGTGCCGCTGTCTCTCAGCAGCCATGGGTCCCGCCACTGCCCCAAGCCCCACGGCATCTGGCTGCCCCCCCTACCTCCCCTTGGTGCCGATGCAGCAGGGGCGGCCCGTGATGGCGCAGTCCATGTGCAGATGGTTGGTGTGGTTCCCGGCACTGTTTTTGGTGCAGATCTGGAAGGAAGGAGAGGGACAGGGCTTGGGGCTTTCATCCTTCCACAGCAGTCTGGCGCACGTGGCCCCTCAGCCCGACACCACCTCGCCCTCAGGCCCTGAGCTGGCCAGCCGGGGAGGGTTGCAGCCCGACCCCTCTGGCAGACATACCGGCCACTTGGTGATGTCATCTGGCCACTCATGGGGATCCGTGGAGGCCGGCTGCTCACACACCCTGCGGAAGGAAGAGCCCAGTTGTGCTCAGAGGAAGGGGCAGGGGCAGAAGCTGTGGGGCGGCCCCAGAGAGGGCACCGACTATGTGAGGCTTAAATGCATGACAGCTTTGATGATGTCAGGGGGGAAGCCCTGCCATACTGCATTGAGATGTTACTTTGCTTTAGTAGTAATAATTAAAGTACTACAACTGCATGATTGTGTTCAGAGCAGTAGTCCTCAAATAATGATCAACAACATATTTGGTGCCCAACTCCAGGATACTTGAGGCTACCTACAGCTTGATAAGGCAGAAACACAAAAGAGCAGGCACTTAGGAACATAGGAAACTGCCATATACTGAGTCAGACCCTTGGTCTATCTAGCTCAGTATTGTCTTCACAGACTGGCAGCGGCTTCTCCAAGGCAGCAGGCATCTCTCTCAGAATCTCTCTCAGCCCTATCTTTGGAGAAGCCAGGGAGGCAACTTGAAACCTTCTGCTCTTCCCAGAGCGGCTCCTTCCCCTGAGGGGGATATCTTCCAGTGCTCACACATCAAGTCTCCCATTCATAGGCAATATAATTCATAGGCGAGCAGGCTCAGGGGAGAGGAGGGCCAGGAAGGCAGGTCACCTGGGCATTTTGCCCAGTGGAGACAGTCTAGCCCCCCCCCCCCAGGCAGCACTTACCTGGGGTCTTGGTGACATACAGAGCCAAACTGCCGCTTCTCTCCTGCCAGCAGGGGGGCGCTGGGGTCCTGCGGCCATTTCACCCACACGGCCAGGGTGGACTGCAAAGGAGAGGGGCACAGGTGAGAGGGGGCACAGCCTCCCCCAGGGAGGGGGCACAGGAGTCCTCCTGCCCAGAAGCAGGCGGTGGGGATAGGGAGGGGTGTGTGTGGCAGAACTGGGGTGGGGGGGTGCTGCCCCCAAGAGGTGGAAGCGGGGCTGGGCCGCCCGCCAGCAGCAGCTGGGACTCACAGAGCATTCCTCCTCAGCCGTCTGCACACAGCCGGACTTGTCGTTGCGCACGCAGCAGGCCGAGTGCTTCTCCTTCTCGCGGGCGGCACTGATAAAGCTGTGCACCTGCTGGTCTTGCCGCATGCAAGGGGAGAACTTGGCCCCCAGGTGGATGAGGGCTTCCTGCAGGGGGACCAACAGCAACCTCAAGCTTCTGCAGGCCCGCTGGGCACCCCAGCCTCCCCGCCCGGAGATAGTCCCCCTCCCCAAAGCTTGCCAAAAGCACAGCGGGCACTCACGGAGCTGGGCCCAATCCAGAAGTTCTCCTGCTGGACGTATTTCACATTTTCGTAAACCGCGCGGTTTCTCAAGACCTGCCGGAGAGGGAGCCAAGGCCGACTTCGATTGACTGGTTTAGACATTTCTGTCCCGCTCTTCCCCCATGGAGCCCAGAGCAGTATGTGTGGCTATGTTTATCCTCACAACAGCCCTGTGAGGTAGCTTAAGCTGAGAGAGAGGGGATGGGCCCAGCTGGGCAGAGGTGTCAGCAGGAAGGCCTGCCCCCCACCATGCCCCTGCTCTCTCAAAGGGGAGCAGTCGGGGGGCGGGCTAGCCCAGAGACGGGGGCACAAATGCTGCTGAAGGGACCCCAGGGAGCAACTTTGCCCCACTCACCGAATCGACGGTCTCGTGCTGCGCAAACCCCACAGGGGCAATGCCGTAGATGGACACGGCCAGGACGGTGATGAGCGAGTGCACGAAGGTGACCCAATAGGTGAAGAAGGGCCTGTGCAGAGAGAGGGAGAAGCCCGAGGCGAGGGAGGGCATGGCCGCTGGACAGCTTGTGGCACCCAGCCTTGGCCCGGGGCCAGCCCTCCCTCTGGCACCCACCTGTGGTCGTCCATGTCCTCGATCTGCTGCTTCACGTGGCTGTCGATGCGCTTGCGGTAGGTGCGGTTGGTCAGGCGGCCCACCATGCCCAGGCCGTAGGGGCGCTTCTCCTTGGCAAAGAACTTGCGCACAGGCACCGTGATGCGCTGGCCCCGCCGCTGCAGCCCCATGCTGACCACCTCTTGCCGCAGACGCACCTTGGGCTGCAGCCCCACGGCTCCCTCCTTCTGCTTGCGCCAGCCGCGCTCCAGGGGGCTGCAAGGCAAGGGGGGAGGGACAGGGCGTGACGTAGCCTGCCTGGCAAGCAGAGTGCGGGGCGGTGGGGGGGGCGCAGTCTCCCCCTGCAATACACACACACACACACAGAGGCATTCTTGCTTGGCGTGAATTGTGGGAAGGATGTGGCCCCGGCAAGCGCGGAAGCCACTCTGGGCCAATGCTGGTTTCCCTTCCCTTCCCTCCCCAGCCTGCGCTGTCATGGCCCGTGGCTCCCTCCCCTACCCTGGGGAGACCCTTGCCTGGGCGTGCACTGCTGCCAGGCTCGGCCTCCAACTGACTGCAGGGTGGCCAAGCCTGGGAGGCAAACAGATGAGCCCTGGGAAGCCAAGGCAGCCAGGCCGGCATTTGGCTCTGGCCGCGGTGCCCGCCCGCCCGCCCGCCTGTGGGCTTGCTTGGAAGCAAGCAGCCTGTCCTCAGGAGAGGCCGCTGGGCTCTTAAGGGAAGGGTTCTCCCTGCCAGCCGGCTGAGCGACCTCCCTCCATCCTCCGCAGGCCCCAGAGGCCCCTCCAGGTCTGCTGATAACCCCCCAGGTGCTTGACAGACCCCCCTGCCGCCTTGGTTCCTCAGCTGCCCCTCTGCCGGAGAGCCCGGGTGAGCCCTGGGAGCTGGATGGCACAGCAGGAGGAGTGCCCTGTTTACTGAACAAGAGGCACCTTTTAAAAATGGTGGTTCTCTTTACTGAGCAGCAGGAGAGCAACCTGTCCAGCCCCAGCACAGAATCTCTCCAGGGGCTGTTGCTATGTTTTCTGGGGTTTTTTTTTTTTTTTAAAGATTATGAGCCCTTTGGGGACAGGGAGCAATTTAATTTAATTTAATTTATATCTACGTAAACTGCTTTGGAAACTTTTGTTGAAAAGCAGCATATAAATATTCATCGTATCGTATCGTATTGTATCGTATCATATCGTATCGTAGCACCCAGCAGGCCCAGACTACTGAAAGCCTCCCTGGATTGGCTCCTGCTGGCCAGACGAGGGCTCCACCCAGGCTGGCTGCTGTGACTGGAGCAACTAGGTGAGGAGGAGAGCAGAGGCAGCAGCAAGATGCCTTCCCTCGACCAAAGGGAAAAGCAACTCGCAGACAAAATGGTGATGAGCGAAACGGGTCATAGTAAAAGTCCTCTGTGAGAGGCCCACAGGCATCCTCCATTGCCTGAGCAGCTGCACTTTCATTTGAGACAAGAAGAGCATTTTTTCTCAGCCCCTTTGGGTGACAAAAGTGAGTTTGGATGTGTCCAGACCAGAGAGCCACGGGGGCTCTGGGAGGGCTTCAGGGAACAGCTTTGCTCCTGGCCACTCACCTGGCCAGCCAGAAGATTATGCAGGGTAGCCAGAACGGCAGGCAAAATGATGCCAAACCCAGGAGAACAGCAGAATGTGCAGAGTTCTGTGTTCCCTGCATCCCCATTGGACTCACAGCATCAGGTGGCTCCTCTCCAGCTCGCTTCTGTCCAGGGCGCCCCCAGTGAGGCCCGGCTGAGACTGCTGGGGCTTCGCCTCCATCTCCTTGATGGCAGCTTCCGAGGGCGACTCAAAGACTTCATCGGGATACGTGGAGAGTTCTTCATGGAGGACTCCTTCCTAGGCAAGAAAGGGAAGGCCCATCAGCTGGGGCCCCAGAAGTGACGGTGTTCCGGCCTCCCGCCTGGATTGCAAAGAAGCTGCTGGGCTCTGCTTACCCGAGCAAAGAAGGAAGTGTCCAATTCCTCCGGGAAGTCCACCGTGTCCTCTTCCAGAAAACTCGCCGGGGTGAAGCTGCGCCTCTGGGCCCTCCTCAAGGTGCTGTCCTTCACCGAACGGCCCTGCCAGGAGAGAATGCAGCTTGCGAGAGCCTGGGAACCCCCAGAGGAGCAGGGGGACAGAAGCCCCTCCATGTGCCCGGCCTGCAGGCCAGCAGCACAGATGCCTGAGGGGGCCTTGTGAAAGGCCAGCAGAGGGAGGCACAGGCTCCAGGCCACTTTGTGGAGGAAAGGAAGACGGCAAAGAATAAAACCACATGGTCCATTTGTCATGGGATACAGGTGAGCAGTGGCACAGGATGCTCTCTCCACCCCAAATGGCTGAGACACTCCTGTTGCCAAGATCAGCTCGCCCCTGGAAAGCCAAGGAGCCTATCCTTGGGGCAGGAGAGATCCAGTTCGGGCACAACATGTAGCACATGGGCTTCTCCGTGGGGAAAAAGGCCGTGCCGGCAGAAGAGAAGCAAAACAGACCTAGGGAAGCGACCATTTTCCTCCAGATCGAAAACAGCTGGGGCAGGGGGTCCTTCGCAGAGAGGCAGATTCTTCACCACCACCCTCCACCTCCCAAGAAAGATGGGACGCTTTTCCCCACCTGAAGGTGGTCCCTGGGCAGAGCAGCAAAGGACTCTACCAAAAAGGACAGGAAATCAAAGTCCCCCTCCCTCACTGGTGGCCCCTAAACCCTGCACCTACTGCTTTTCTTCACAAGCAGAGTCTCCTCACTCTGTACAAATGCGTGCACACTGACACAGACACAGCCAGCAATTACCTTCACCAGAGCTGCTGCTGCCCGGAAACTCATCTTGGCCACAGACTCCCTTTTCCGCCGCCGGGGCCAGCGGCCAAAGCCCGACCGGGAGCTGGTAAAGGAGCACAGGGAGGTGGCCCCCGGCGTGACTGGCGTGTGTGGCATGCTGCAGCCGTCACTCTCCTCGGCCATCCGGAAAGCCCGGCCTCGAGCCAAGGGGTCGATGATCTGCCACAAGGAGAGGCCTCTGGTCAGGGGGCGCTCCTCAAGGCCACGCAGCCCTGCAAGGATTGGGAGGCTGCCTGGCCTCAGGAGCGGACAGGGACAGGAGAGGAGAGGAGCCCATGAAGCCACAGAGGAGCCCCAAAGGAGATGCCCCCCTCCTGCCATATGTTGCAAAATGAATTTCATAAAGGGTTAGAGGAGGATCCGGAAGCCCGTAGCAGCTTTGCATGCAAAAGGGCCCAGGCCCAATACGATGTCGTTATAGTCTTCCTTCTACTTTGTTTTAAACCAACTTCAGGGCAGCTAACGCCATGACACACCTGGCAGCATCTCTAGACAGGACTTGGAAAGAGTCCCTGCCTGAGACTACTGGCAGTCAGTGCAAGCAATACTGAGCTCGATGGACCAGGAGCTTGACTCGGCATGGCAGCTTACCGTGTTCATCAGGAGCAGCCATAGACCACTGGCAGAGCCCCTGCCATGAGTACCCAGAGTGTGAGACAAGAGGGGGCAGTTGCCCCTGCCCCCAGATTGAGCCAGTTCCCATTGAATTCAGTGGGGCATATTCCCAGGGAGGAGGATATTGGATTGCTGGCTTTGCCTCCACTTCACCCCACCCCTAGAAAACGTCCTGAAGATGCCCATGACTCCTGCTTTACACACAGAAAATCCCAGCATCTCCAGGTAGATGTTGCCAGGGTCAGTTAGATGGACCAAGGGTCTGACTCGCTAGAAGGCAGCTTCCGCCATTTATAAGCCACCGCCTTGTCCCTCCCTTGCCATCTGTACCCCAGACACTCCAGGCAAACGTCCACACACAGCAGCACAAGGCAGGCTGCACAGCTTCAGGTTGCAGGTACCACCTTGGCTCCCACATGTACACAATGGCCTGCCAAGGACCGCTCTAGGTTTTTAAACTTTTACAGGGGATCCTTTCTTATGGGGGGGGGCGGTGTTCTCTCTCATTTTCTTCATCTCTGTGTGGAATGAGTTTTGTTCTAGGCGGCAGTATCCAGGCACTGTGTGCGCACCTGCATTCAGAGTGGGGCCTTCCTGGTTCAACCTGAGCGGGATCTAAAATGAACTGAGCGGACGTCAGAAAATGTGTGAGCGCATGCACACGCGCACACCTTAGAGGGAACATTGGGGGGCGGGGGGACATGCAAAACTTGACATAACCTCCCCACCATCCTCTTTCTACCCCTCAGGATCCAGCCACTTCATTCCACTGCACATGTGGACCAGTTTTCCCTCTAACAGGGACTCCCGGACGCTGTTGACTACGACTCCCAGCATCCCCAGCTGCAATGACTTTGGCTTGGGGATTATGGGAGTTGCAGTCAACCACATCTGGGGGACTGTGGGCCAGGCCAAATGCTACGAAGCATCTCCCTCCCCGGGTCCTCCTCCTGGCCCCGCCAGGGCTCCCAGCTCACCCTCTGCATGCCCAGCTGGCAAGGGGGCACGTAGAGAGGCGGTGGGGTTTCCGTGCTGGTCAAGGAGATGTTGTCCTGGCTCGGGAGGTCCAGCTCACGGATGACCTGAGGCTTCAGTTTCCCGTAGCGCATGCTGCAATGGCGCAGGCTCTTCCGCTGCCACTTCTGCGTGGCATCACTTTCCTTGCTGACTCCGAACCAGTCGGCCGTGCCCCTGAGGAGAGCAAGCACAAGGGCGAGAGCCCGCAGTCAGGCAGAGAAAAGCCATTTCCAGGGCTGGGCCCCACCCCTCCGCAAACAACCCCGCATCTTGGCCCTCCACAACCACCTCGCAGCTGCTGCAAAACCCACCTGAATTCTCCCCCACGTGGCCTCACGCTCCTCGTGCCAGACCCGCTGCCGCCTGACCCAGCAGCGTGGCCAAGCCGGGCCCAGGATGGAGCCTGGAGGAACCATAGCAACAGGCCCCAAGATGGCCGCCAAGGCCCCGGCCTAGTCAGGAGCAGGGGGATTAGCCGGAGAGCGACTGCTGTTAGTGGCCCCTGTGACAGGAGAGCCTAGTCGTGGGAGAGCCCTTGTTAGTGGCGGTTATTCACAACACGGAGGGATGCAGACAGCTCACAAGGCTGGAGGCAGAGGCGGCCATGTTGGGAGGGGCCGGGAGGGACAACCTTTCTGAGTGCTGGGTTTAGGCACAGTGCTAAACCCAGCACTGGATTTAGTGCTGGGTTTACAGCTTGAGCAGTGGTTCCCAACCAGGGTTCCTCCAGATGTTGTTGAACTACAACTCCCAGCATCCCCAGCTACAATGAATTGTGGCTGGGGGTGCTGGGAGTTGTAGATTGGCAACATCTGGAGGAACCCTGGTTGGGAACCCCTGGCTTAAGGCCTCACATTATGACTAAACTTCGAGCTTTATATTAACTGGTTGAAAAATAAAGGCGAAAGCGGGGGAGAGACTATAAAGCAGGTTTTTTGATAGGAAAAAAATATACACATATGGCCACATAATTATTGAATTTATAAATCTGTACAGAAATAAAATCTCAAAACAGAAGTCGGATCCTGGATGAGAAATTTGGTGCAGATAAGTTAGACTCTGGGATCTTGAGTTCCGTTTTAATCTTTGCCAAGTATATACCGTATTTTCTCACCAAGAACCCACGGGTTATCCATTTTTTTGCCAATGGGAGAGGGGGTTGCAGCGACTTAGTGCAGGCTTCCTAGAAAGACATTCACAGAGACTGTTGCTGGCTGTCGAGCACTTTTCCTTGGGGGGGATACTGGAAAATGTTTAGCGCATCCCTGGATCACACAGGTGCGAGGAGGCAGGTAAATTGCTCTCTCGCCCTGTAGGGAGCAGCAGCCCTCTCACCCGTTGACTTCTCAGCAAGCAGCAAGTGCAGCAAGTAGATGAATGTGCGGGTTTTCAATGTGCAGGTGCAGCTGGGTGCACGCTTTCTAATTGAAATAGAACAGGGAAGCTAATGAACGGAGGGCTCCGGGCACGTATGGGCTCCTGTCGTGGGAGGGGACTATGCAAGAAAATATGGGACATGAGACAGCACGATCCCCTAGCCTGAGAAGGATTTCAGGCCAGCAAATACCAGAGCGTGTGTGAGAGAGCGGAAGAGAGAGTGTGCTGCTACAGAGCTGTGCTTTCTCGCTGGGTAGGCAGAGTCTTTATAGTCTTCCTTTCTCCCTCTCCAGGGCCAGAGGACACAGAGCGGGTGAGCCCCATCGGGACACAGGGAGGGTGAGCCATGGGGGGTCCCACCACAGGATCAGAAGCGGAGCCGCCGGGGATGGCTCTGCAGCCGGGGCCCTTGCCTGGATCCATCCCTGCCTCCAGCTGGCCCAAGGCACCAGTGTTCCCTGTAACAGAGATTCCCAGGCGTTGTTGACCGCAACTCCCATAATCCCCAGCCAAAGGCCATTGCAGCTGGGGATGCTGGGAGGTGTAGTCAACAACATCTGGGCATCCCTGTTACGGGCAACACGGCAGGGCACTGGGAAGAAAAGGCAGGCTGAGCTCATGCAGGCCAGAGAGGCTGCCACTTGGAAATAAGGGGCCCTGTGTTGGAGGGCTTTGAGGGGCGTGTGGGGAGTGCAGTCGTGGCAAGGAGGGCTACCCACTGGAGCAGGGCGGGGGGGGGGGCCGCTATCGCTGCCGGGTCTTTCATGCACCTCACACGCATGCACTGGCAAGGGAGGGAGGGAGTCACACCAGCACTGCAGGTACCTGAAGAGCGTCCTGGGCAGTGACTGGCGCTTTCTCAGGGGCCTCCTGCCCACCTGGCGCC
Organism: Hemicordylus capensis; assembly: GCF_027244095.1. Classification (NCBI taxonomy): domain Eukaryota; kingdom Metazoa; phylum Chordata; class Lepidosauria; order Squamata; family Cordylidae; genus Hemicordylus; species Hemicordylus capensis. The sequence goes on from NC_069669.1 coordinate 5,611,691, forward strand.
CCTGAATGGGCAGGGTCTGAGTCCTCTCAAAACGCACCTGCCTGCTGCAAAGGAGAGAGAGCTGAGGGCAGGCACCAGGCGGGTGACGGGGAGAGGGAAAGGCCAGGCAAGCAGGAGGTCCCGCCGCTGCTGCTGCCGCCGCCGCCGCCCACAGCTGGAACAGCCTGGAACCCCGGAAGCTGCCTTCTACTGAGCCAGACCCTCAGGCCACCGCTCCGTACAGCATCCCTCCGGAGTCTCAGTCTTTCCCAGCCCCGCCTGGAGACAACTGAGGACCATGCAAAGCAGAGGCTCTTCTGCAGAGCGGTGAAAATAGGAAGCCGCCTTCTGCGGAGTCAGGCCTTGGGTTGACCTAATGCCGGAGGGTCTGCACTGACTAGCAGCCGCTCTGCAGGCTTCCAGGCAGAGAAAGGTCCTGCTCCTTGGAAATGGGGTCAGGGATGGAAGCTGAGAGCCCGTCTCTCCCGCGGGAACTCAGTTTCCGTCTGGGAAGGGCTTGGGGAGCCTCTGGGACTTCTGGAGGGGTGGAGAGCAGGCCCGATGGCATGGCCTGGCACCCAATGAATGCCTCCAGGACTGGCAAGCTCCTGCCCCCAGCACACGCACACACACACACACACACTTTCTTCCTCGATGCAGAAGCGCTGGCACCGCCAAGCCAGAGGGTGGCTTGAGGCACACCTGTGAAGGCACCATGCAGCAGGAGGGCACAGCACCCCTCTGCTGTGGGGAAGGCTGAGAAGCAGAGTGGCCTGGCTCATTCGGGGGCTGGGGTGGGGGGGAATCCAACAGCAGGAGGGGTGGACCAAGGCGACCAAGTGGCCTTGGGGGGCAGCCTCATAGGTCCCCGGGCCCAGGACAGGGGCACCTAAGCTGCACACGGCAGCTGGGAGTGCACATCTCACTGGTCACACACACACTTTGACACCCAAGAGCACATTCACCCCCTGTTCCTTCACCAGAGCAGCCACTTCCGGTGACGCCAGGGGAAGAGACCCCAGAGGCCACTATCCTGTTCAGGAAGAACACAGTCCTTCCCTCTCCGTGGCGCAGGGATAGGGAGGCCCCCACCAAGTGTTCCCTCCAACAGGGATTCCCAGATGTGGTTGACTACAACTCCCAGAATCCCCAAGCAAAAGCCATTGCAGCTGGGGATTCTAGGAGTTGTAGTCAACCACATCTGGGAATCCTTGTTAGAGGGAACACTGGCCCCCACCCTGGCAATCTTCATGTGGACGAGCAGGGTCTTGCACGCCCCACCCTCCACCCCCTCCTCATTTAAATCCACTTCTGAAGCATTTAACAGCACTGGATGTTTGTTAAACCGAACTGCTGACATGAATATTGTCTGAAACAAGGCAGCAGGCTGAGGGTGGGGATGTGAGCACTCTTGACAAGAGACCCCCCCCCCCCCGCCCTACTTGCAGCCCTGATCCAAAGGCCTGATCCTGCAGCCCCCTGGAGTTTTTTCTGCACTAAAGGGGCTGCGTGGCCTCAAAATACCTAATCTTCAAAGACCCTGTGCATCAGCCCTGTAACACCTCTGCTTCATCCAGACCCTTTAAGGGCACTAGCATCCCCTAGGTGGGCTGGGTGAACAAAGCTGACCATTAGCATCATCTACATATACAGCAATGACCATTGGAGGGGGGGCAGTGATGGCTCCTACCCTGGCCAGGGCCTTGGTGACCCCATCCCTGGAAACCCCACGAAGCTGCACCGCCTCCCCCCAGTCCTAACCCCACCAGTATTCACTCCATCAATCAGGATTTACATTTCCAAAGAAACCAGCCCATTGCCACTTGGGGAACCCCGGTGGGGTCACCCGGCAAGCCTGGCAGCAAGGGCAGCCCTGCCATGCAAGCGGAGGGGGCTGCAGCTGGGAAGACTGAGAAGGGCCTGGCTGATGGGCTCTGCCACCCCTTCCTGAACAAGGGCCACAGCAGGACAGGATCAGGCCAAGCTGCTGCGGGTGCGGAGTCTCACCTCCGGATGGTCTGGGTGATGGACATCTGCCTCTGGAGGACCGGCCGCCGCAGCTCGTTGTGGGGGGACGGGAAGCGGGTGTTCTCCGCAGGCATGCTCACGCTCCGCAGGAAGGTCTGGCGCCTCAAGGGCTGGTGGAGACAGGGGTGCCCCTAGGTCATTCTGGAGCCTGGACCAAAAGGCCCGTGGAGGCCTCATGCAGACCCACACCATGACACACGCAGTATCCCCGCCACGCATATTTCTTTCCCCACTCCCGCTCTGTCTTTAAAGCAGAGGTTACAATCGTGACCGCCGGGCACAGTAGCAGGCCAGCACCACTCAGGACAGACCAGGAACATAGGAAGCTGCCATATACTGAGTCAGACCATTGGTCCATCTCGCTCAGTGTTGTCTTCACAGACTGGCAGTGGCTTCTCCATGGTTGCAGGCAGGAATCTCTCTCAGCCCTTATCTTGGAGATGCTGCCAGGGAGGGAACTTGGAACCTAGATGCTCTTCCCAGAGTGGCTCCATCCCTTGAGGGGAATATCTTGCAGTGCTCACACTTCTCGTCTCCCATTCATGTGCAACCAGGGCGGACCCTGCTTAGCTAAGGGGACAAGTCACGCTTACTACCACAAAGCCAGCTCTCCTCTCCTAAGGAGGATTGGAAGGACCCCAGTGGGTGTGGAGGCCCTGGACTTCGGCCCGGAAGTCCAGGGGGAAGAGCGCCTCTGAGTGGAGAAGTCAAAAAGCAGCTTGGAGCCCTGCAGCCAGCTAAGAAGGGGGCCGGCGCAAGCACCGGGCTCAGAGCTCAGAAGGGTCCCCGCCAACTCGGGTGACAGCAAAGGTCTCCGCTAGGCTGCCGGAGGTCAACAAGCACTCCTTCCACCCAGCCCTACAAATCTCTTCCATCCTGGCCTCCTTGATTTGCCGGGGGGGGGCTTGCTCCCCAAAGCAGCTGCGGGGGCTGTGCAGTGCTCCCTCTGACACCCGGTCAGAGGGAGCACTGCACAGCCCCCGCAGCTGCTTTAGGGAGCAAGCCCCCCCCCCCCGGCAAATCAAGGAGGCCGGCGAGCCTTTGCCCCGAGCCCCCCTCCCTGTGGCCCAGCCCACTACCTGTGCCCAGGACAGCTCTTCAGTGGCAGTAGCGGACATGGGGACGGGGATGTCCAGCTTCAGCCAAGGCGGCTTCTTCTTCTGCAGGCTGCTGGTGCTGTCCCGGCGCTCCTCGGACATCCTTGAGGCTCAGCTGTTGGGCCTGGAGGGGAGGACAGAGAGCGCAGCTCAGAGGCAGGCAGGCTGGCAGGACGAAGCACTCCCTGCAGCAAGCGCCCCACCCACGAGATGTCCCCCACCCCCACCCACCCACACCCCACCCCTCTTCTTCTTCTGAGGGCCTGGGGGGGAGAAGAGCAGGGAGAACAAGCGGTCACTCAACTGGCAGCCCCATCTCCCTCAGGGGCCCGGGGCATTCCCCACTCCCCCAGTTCAATTTTAGCTCTGCCCTGTCCTCAAGCCAAGAGCACACACCAGGACAAGGGGACGTGTCTGCTGGATAGCCCTCCGCAGACCTGGAGTTGGCGGCTCTGCCCTGCCCTGCCCTGCCGCCGCCCGCAATGGCCAGATCCTGGCAGCTGACTCAGCCTCAGAAGTGGCTGCCTGCCACAAGCCCGTTTTGCTCTGCACAGGAGCTTTGCAGCCTCCACGGTGGGATTTTGGCACCGGTGGCCCGGGCCTCATCCAGAGCCCTGGAGAAGCCATCGAGGCCTCCCAATGGAAGGGCAGCAACCGAGCTGGCCGGATGGAGGGGAGGCGGCCAGCCAGGAAGGCCTCCCACTGTTCTGGCCGAGCAAGAGGAACCTGGGAAGGGGAGGGGAGCCCCTCGCTGGCCAAGAGGCCGAGGCCGAGGCCGCCTGCCCCAAGAGCCAAGCTGCGGTGCTTCCAGCCACAGGGCCAGCCTTCCCTCTCCGGCCATCCAGGCCAAACCAAAGCATCTGCCACTGGGGCTGTCAGGCCCTGGGCTGCCTGCTTGGGCCAGCCAGAATTTGCCTGAAAGCCCAAATTGCCCTCTGCATGTCCAGAGAGAAAGCAAGTGGCACTCCATCACACAGAGACCAGGACTCTGCAGCTAGTCCTGCCCCCAAGACTGGAGTCCCCACCACACTGTCTGCAATATTCTGCCAAGGATCTCCTCGGCAGCAAACTCACTCAGAGGAGACTGGCCTCAGTGACAGGGGAGAGGAGGGAGGGGAATTCCTGCTCCCCACAGCGGTTCATTCTGGGACTCCCAGTTTGCATATGTGTGCTCTCTGGGTGCTCTTACAGCTTCTGCTGCTCCCTCCACCCTGATGACTCCCACTTCTATTTTTAGCCTCCCAACTGTGGTCCAGCCCGCATCTGTCTGTCTCTTCCAGCATGAACGTGCCCATGGCCGGACGCCTCCCAGTCCCCTTGGACTCCTCCCATCCCACGCTGAAGCCAAGGCCTGCAAGCTTCTCCTCCCAGACTAGAGTTGCCATGCCCCCTGGCATTTCAGGTTTCACCTGGATTTTAAGCATCTCACCCAGATTGCTTCACCTGCCCAGATTAACCTGGATTTCAGCGTGTGTGTGTGTGTGTGTGTGTGTGCGCGCGCGTGTGTGTGCATGCATAAGCTAAGCTCTGGCCCTTGTAGAAGCGGAGTTATGGAGCAAAACGTGCCATCACTCTCCTGTTCAAAAATTATTTTCAAGCCAATTTACACCATATGCAAATTAAGCACCCAGATTTGGAAAGCCAGAATAAGGCAACCCTATTAACCCAGACCCACATCTGTGGCTCGAACAGCCACCTCTATGGGGCCCTTTTCCCCAGGCCCTCCTGCTGCTGCTTGCTGCTGCTGGTGGTGGTGCCACCCCGGGCAGCCCTTCTTGGCCGGACCTCCTGTCAATTCCGGCTGATTTACGCATGACAACATTCCTACACAAAAAGCACTTGTGCACAGGACTTTGGGGGCTGGAACAAGCCACAGCCGGACAGACAAGCAAGGTATTTCTGCTTTGCTTTCTGCACATGCAGAGGAACAAGCGAGCGGAAGCTGGAGCTGCCCCAAACAAGGAACCAGAAGGCCTGGAGCAGACGGAGACAGCGGGAGAGCAGAGGGCTTGGCAGGCCGTCAGCTGGCCTTCCACACAAGCCATCTCTCTGCCACACGATGCCTCTTGGGGAGCTTCTAGCCCCAGCTCTCTAGGCTGGCTGAGCCCAGACTGGTGGGAAAGGGAAGCCAGCTCCTGGGGAAGAAGAGAAGCCCACTTCCACCCACTGTTCCCTGCCCCTCCTTGTCGTGGGAGTTTCTGGCTTCCTGACGGGTTCCCCCCCTACCCATTCCCCTCTTCCTTGAGAAGCGGGTGGGAATCCTTGGCAGCCTCTGCTGGCTAGAGACACGACTCTTCCTCCCAGCTGCACCGGGGCGCGGCCGGTTCCCTCCGTGGTTCAGCGCTGATCACGCCACAGTTCTGCACAACCCAAAGCCAGTGGCCGGGATTCTTCCTGGGAGGCACCCTGGGGAAGGCCTTTGCAGGTGTGCTGAGGTGCCACAACCCCTCTGCCTCTGGCCTAGGAGGCCCGCAGGGCGCACGCACCATTCCTGCCCACAGGCCTGCGCTTGGGAGGGGGAAAGCACAAGCTGGCACCAGGGCCGAGGGGCCTGATCCCCTCGGACCAAACCAGCAGCCGGCACAGGCAGAGCCCTCCAGAGCAGCATCTCAGCACAGGACAGCCAGGCCACTGTTTGAAGCAAGACAGGCACCGAAGCTAGCAGGGGGCTAGAAGGGGGCGGGCAGGGGGCCAGCCTCTTCCCTGCCCACCCCCTGCCCCCAGCAGCACAGTCGCTGCTTCCTCTCCCTTTCAGAGCAGCTGCCCACAAGGGAGCCGCCTGCAAAGAGGAGACATTCCTAAGAACCGGCATCCCCAGCCTTCATCTGGGACCAGAAAAGCCGGTTTGGAATGCAAATGTTCCCACAGGCATCCTGGCTACGGAGAGCCCCATGGAGCCCTGGATGACACCGAGCAGGAATGGGGCGGGCAGGCCTGTCAGCTCCTCTTCCCGAAAGCAGACCAGGCCTTGGCTCCCAGCCGGAGGCACCTGCCTTTCCTGCTCCAGAGGAGAATTCTCTCTCTGCACAGACACCTGTGGATGGAAGTGCTGAGTTGTGGGAAGCTGTGACTGCTGCCTGGAGGCGAGGCCTTCTGCGTCCTCCCCGGCACCTCGTCTCCCCCCACCCCGTTGTTCCCCAGCTGCAGTTGCATCACAAAGAAAGGCCCAGAACAAGACAAAGGGCGATTATTGCCCAGCAGACTGATGTGACAACTACCTGCAGGCACCCTAAACGGAAGCCAAGAAGAACTCCCAAGGTGCTGATGGATTTTCTCAGTAGGTTTCTATTGGTACACGTTCATAAAATCGGTTCAGTGTTGCCTTACATGCTTTGAGGCAATGCTCTTCTTCAGAGGCAATTCTTGGGTGGATACAATTATTCACAATGTTTGTTTTCCTGCTAATTTTATCTACCCAAGAATGGCCTCTGGGGAAGAACATTGCCTCGAAACACATAAGGCAACACTGAACCAATTTTATGAAAGTGTACCCATAAAAACATATTGAGAAAATATGTTTTCCTATCCACCCCCAGCACAGTACCTCCAGGGACTGTTGTTGGTGTCTATCTTATGTCCCTTTTAGATTGTGAACCTTTGGGGGACAGGGATCCATCTTATTTATTTGCTATTTCTCTGTGTAAACCGCCCTGAGCCAGTTTTGGAAGGGCGGTATAGAAAGCGAATTAATAATAATAATAATAATAATAATAATAATCTACAAAGATCTACAAACTGAAATTGAAAGGCTGTGGCAGAAAAAGACTAAAATAATCCCAGTGGTAATTGGCGCCCTGGGTGCAGTTCCAAAAGATCTTGAAGAGCACCTCAACACCACAGGGGGCCACAGAAATCACCATCGGTCAATTACAAAAAGCAACTTTACTGGGAACAGCCTATATTCTGCCACGATATCTATAATAATAACAGCAACAATATTGATAATAAAATTCAGCCATCCCCGGTCCTTGGGAAGGACTCGATGTTTGGATAAAGCAAACCAGTCAATAACACCTGTCCGACTGTTGAATAATAAATAAATAAATAAATAAATACATAAATAAATAAATAAATAAATAATTCATCAGCACCTTTTTCTCTCCCTGCCCTTTTTGCTTCCGATTTGTTGGTGCTGTGTCATTTTTCTCCCCCCAACCCGCTTGCTTCAGATGGACCCGGTCCCCACCTCCAGGGGGGAAAGCTTTGTACAGGGGGAGGCCAAATACCCAGAACAGCACAGCAGGGTTTCAGACAGAGTCCAAGTTGAACGATCTCCACAGAGCAGGTGCCGAGGGGCAGCAGACCAAAGGGATACAGCTCACTGTCCCACAACGGGAACCCATTGCGACGGCTCACTCTGTTCCCAGGCCACTTGACCCAGCTCTTCTGCCTCCCAGAGAGGCCAGGAGATGTGCTGCATGCCTCGATGGCACACACAGCTGGTGCTGGAAAGTCCCTCTCCCTGGCAGGGCGGAATTGTTCAGCAGCCTCCAGGCTGGCAAGAGCTCCCTGGGGCTGGATCCTGGCAGCAAGCCTGAAAGCTCTCTCTCAAGGCCTTCTCCATTGTGGCAGGGGGCAGCTCCGGGGCTTCTGCAGCGTGCAGGATTCAGAGGAGAGGGGAGGGCCATGGGTCACTGCCCGAGGCCAGGCAGAGTGCAGGAGGGATTTGCTGTGGGCCTCGCTCGGCTGCCCAGAGTCCCAACCCCCCTGCAACTGTGTCGGGAAATGCTGAAGACGAGCAGTTCAGAGCAACCTCAGGATCTGGCTCTTCCCCTAAGTAAGCTCCGTCCTGTTCTCAGATTGCTGGCCAGGAGCATTTCCTGCCAGAGGAAGACCACAGCCACAGGGACAAGCGCGGGAAGAAAGGAGCAGACTTCCTGTCTGCCGCATCGCCTGATGTGGAGGCAGCCCTGGCTGGTTCTGCTGGAAGCCACTTTTCTGCCCCTCCCCATGCCCATCCTGGCCAGACACCACCCCCGAAGAAACTAGAAAGGCTGCTGGGGGCTGGAGCTGGCGGGATCGGGCGCAGAAGGAGTGTCCCTGCTGGCAAGGTCCTTTAAAGGGAGACCTGTCTCAAAAATGAAGGGACGAGCCAAAAGGAAGCGGAAAGAGAAGGTCATAGGAACATAGGAAGCTGCCATATACTGAATCAGATCCTTGGTCCATCTAGCTCTGTATTGTCTACCCAGACTGGCAGCAGCTTCTCCAAGGTTGCAGGCAGAAATCTCTCTCAGCCCTATCTTGGAGATTCTGCCAGGGAAGGAACTTGGAACCTTCTGCTCTTCCCAGAGCAGCTCCATCCCCTACCGAGGGGAATATCTTGCAGTGCTCACACTTCTAGTCTCCCATTCATATGCAGCCAGGGCAGACCTTGCTTAGCTAAGTGGACAAGTCATGCTTGCTACCACAAGACCAGCTCTCCTTGCCATAAGGTCCAGAGGGGCAAATCTCCCCGGATGTGTGGCGGCTATTTCTAACCCCAGCACCAGAAGCTCAGGTAGAATATACGTCACAGGCAGGAAAGGGATTACCAGAAGATGCCAGCTTGGCTAAGAAGTCGAGAAGGAAGCCAGAGAAAGCAAGAAGGAAAATCCATGTTGTGCCCAAACGAAGGGTTTAGAAAAAGGTGACTGACGGGGAGAAATGAAAGAGGTTCACCAAACTGTGCCGGGGGTGGAGAAAGCAGACAGAGAGAAGCTTTCTCCCCATCACAACACATGAACCAGAGGCTACTCAACGAAATGGACTGGTAAGGAACTGAGGACAGACAAGAGCCAAGATGTGGTAGGGACCACAAGCCCAGATGGCTCTCCAAGGGGATTCGAGAAGTCCGTGAAGGACACACGTGCCTCAGCGGCTCCAGGTCCAGTGGCAAGAATTGCCCGATTGTCTCTTTCAGGAGAGCAGGGCAGGAAAGGGAGCAGTGTTCCCTCTAACAGGGATTCCCAGATGTTGTGGACTACAATTCCCAGAATCCCCAGCTGCAATGGCTTTTGCTTAGGGATTCTGGGAGTTGTGCTCCACAACATCTGGGAATCTCTGTTAGAGGAAACACTAAAAGGGTCTACCTTCATCTCCTGCTGCTGGGTTTTGCACCAGGACATCCGGTGGGCCATTGTGTGGAGAAGCAGGTTGCTGGGCTAGAAAAGCAGAGCTCTTCTCATTAAAGGATCAGAGTCAAGGAACAGCAAAGAAGGCCGAGGGGTAGAGTTGCCATGCGCCCCCAAATTCCAGGTTTTACCTGCATTTTAAGCATCTTACCCCAGATTGTTTAGCCCACCCAGATTTGCCTGGATTTCAGCTTTCATTTTTTTTTAAGCTAAGCTCTAGCCTTTGTAGAAGCGGAGTTATGGAACAAAACGTGTGGTCACTATTCTGCTCAAAAATTATTCTCCATCCAATTTACATAATATGCAAATTACGCACCCGGATTTGGAAAGCCAGAATATGGCAAAGCTGCCAAGTGGCAAAGGCTATGGGGCTGTCCCTAGCTGCCTGACCACACTAGCGCTTCATCCTGGGAGGAGTTCCACGTGGTGGCCACATCCAACTCTACAACTAGCAAATACACCCCCTGCCCTCGGGCTTTCTGGAATCATGGGGGGGCACGTTAGGAGGGGCTGCTAGCCTAATTCCATATGTGGGTGTCAACATTCTCTTTGCCAGTACTTAGGAACGGAGTGGGAAGTGGCCAAACGGTGGTCTGCATTGAGGAGGGCAGCATGGTGGGGTGGGTGGGTGGGTAGCAGGGAGGGGCCGGCAGCATACCCAGAGGAAACCAAGCAAAAAGCTGTATCATGGGGATGGGGGGAGGAAGAAGGCTTCCTGACCCCAAAGCATTCCAGAACCTTTCAGCCCTACCACTGGCCCCATTCAGACATTACGCTGTACAAGCGTACAGATGTCTATATGCTCATACACGTGTTTGTGTGAATGACTGCACCTGTGTCCCTTTGAACAGTGAATCTGAATACAGGCCCTTCCAATGGGAAGTGTACTTCTGTGCCTGGGTTCAGCATAACATGTGAATGACGGTACCAGTGTACAGATCTGCCCTTGTGCACACTGTACACTCGTCATACAAGGGCTGGACATAATGTGTGAATGGGCCTGCTGTCACTATCAAAACCAATCACACAGGAGGAGGAGGCGGCAGCTTTTCCTGAGGTTCAAATGGAGCCCTCTCGATTTATATCAGGCCTTTTGGGTGCAATCCCATACGTCAGGCAGTGCCCTTGTAAGGCACTAGTGGCAGGGAACCACACCCCCAAACTGTTGTGCTGTCAGGCTAGGAGGAGTTAACAAGTGGTCATCCACAGGAGTCACACTTCATGAATGGCTGAGAGCAGAGCTGGGCAAACTTGTCCCTCCAGATCTTGTTGAACTACCTTGGCACAACTGAGGCTGGGGATGATGGACATCATAGTTCAACCACATCTGGAGGGACAAGTTTGCCCAGCCCTGGCTTAGGTGAAGCTCATGAAATCTGCATGAAATGTTCCTCAAGGAGGAAGAGCTGCAAAGCTCATGAAGGAGAAAATCAGAATTCACAACTACAAGAAGTGCAAAAGAATAAACATTGGTAGGAGGAGCTGGGAAGGAAATGGCTCAATCTGCTGGTGCTGGGTCAACAGATTAAAGCTGCAGTCCTACATGCTCTTACTAGGAAGTAAGTGTCACTATATTCAGTGGGAGTTAGCATCAGCCAAGTGGCATGGTGAAAGAAAAATAAAAGGCTGGGGGAAGCCATTTGCAGCTTGCCTTACAGAAAGCATTGCGCGCAAGGCAGTAACTGACATGAATCTGGGCAATGGATTACCGGACCACACGCTCCTTCCCGCTGCCCCCTGATTGGCTGAGCTGGGCTATAAAGGGTCAGGTGGGCAGCTGGAGGGAGGAAACTGGTCCCTGGAGCCCCACCTGTTTTTGATTGGGTGCCCCTTTCTCTCTGTGCCCTTCAGGTGCCCACTAAACACAGTATGGTTCAGTTGCACCTCAGGAGCAATCTGCTCTGGAATAATCTTCTGTTTTTAGGACTGCCTGATAGAAATGTTTTAATACATAGATAAATGCACCCCCTGCTAACTGTTTATTTATTTTATTTTACATTTATATCGCGCTCTTCCTCCAAGGAACCCAGTATGTGGTGTACTACATACTTAAATTGCACCAGTGACTGTTGCTGTTGTTTCTTTTTAGATTGTGAGCCCTTCGGGGACAGGGATCCCTTTTATTTATTTATCTATTTGTTTGTTTGTTATTTCTCTATGTAAACTGCTTTGGAAACTTTTTTTGGTTGAAAAGTGGTGAATAGATAGTTGTTATTGCTGACCATTAAAGAGGTCAAATGTCAAGTCAGCTGGTATCGGGATGGGTTTATTATTATTATTATTATTATTACTACATTTCTATCCCGCTCTTCCTCCAAGGAGCCCAGAGCAGTGTACTCCATACTTGAGTTTCTCTTTCACAACAACCCTGTGAAGTAGGCTAGGCTGAGAGAGAAGTGACTGGCCCAGAGCCACCCAGCAATTCTCATGGCTGAAGGGGGATTTGAACTCGGGTCTCCCCAGTCCTAGTCCAGCACTCTCGCCACTACACCACACATGAGGCCTGGGTGAAGCTAAGCTGCTGAGGCTGGTCAGAGCCAGGATGGGACAGGCTCCCTAGGAAGTCCCCATTTCCAGCAGAAGACAGGAGAAGAAACAGAGCCCGCCCCACCCACCTGTTCCTCCCCCCACCCCGCGCCCGGGAACCAAAAGAGTCCTGAGAGGCCCCCAGAGAACCGCAGCCCTCCTTCCTATCTAGTGCCCCCCTTGGCCTCGCTTTCCTCTCGCACCCGCCCCCCCCCGCCAGCCCATCCTCCTGCATCTGACCCGACCTGCCTTCGCGAGCTAGCCAGCCAGCCAGGTGCGCCCGGTCAGGCTCGCCTCAAGAGCACATCCCCACCCGGCGGCCGTGCTAGGGCGGAGGAGCGGGCTCCCTGCTCGGCTCACTTGGGGGACTTGGGAGCAGCAGCAGCAGCGGCAGGCAGGGAGCAGCCCTTCGCGAAGCCGACACGCGAGCGCCTGGCCCGGGGAGCGCCTGGCTCACCCTCCCGCAGCCCGAGAGGCGCGACAAGACCCCCGAACGGGTCCCTTCTTCCGCCCGCAGGCCCCTCGGATGCGAAGCCCTGGAACCGGGAGGAGCCCAGCAGGCTAGCCGGGAGCGCTGCCCGCCGGCGACAGGGACCCACGGCCGAGGCGCATTCGCACACCCCGCCCCCAGCCCCCGAGGGCGGCGGGCCTCGCTCCCGGGAGCGCCCTTTGCGCGGGCCGAGGAGAGCGGGGCTCCGCCAAGGGGACTGGCCGGGCCTGCCCGGCCTTGCCCGCGTCCCTCCTCCGCTAACTCACCGCGGGGCTGAGGCGCTCCGCTGCGACTGGTGCTGCTGCCGCCGCCGCCGCTGCCGTCCAGGGTGCAAGCCGAGTGGAGACGAACAGCGAGCGCTGGCCGGGCGGCCATTCAAGAGGGGGCCGGGCTCGGCGCGGCCCGGCCTGGAGACCGAAGGGCGGCCCGGCTTGGAAGGCGGGCAGGGCGCTGACTCAGGCCTCAGGAATGCGCCCTCGGAAGAGCCAGGCGGGAGCGCGGCGCGGCGGCGCACTGCCGGAGCCCATGGCCGGGCCGGCGGGGCTCCCTCTTCGTGCCTCTCCGCGGCAGGTTACCGCCGCCCGGCCTCACCTCCGAGACAGCGGCGGGGGCTGCCTGCCGGCTCGCCCGCCCGCCCGCCCGCCCGCCCGCGAGGGCCTTTCCGCAACGCCGAGCGGCTTCGCTTCCAAGATCCTCCCTTCTTGCTAGCGGCGCCCGGAGAAGGGACGGAGCGGACCGTCCCCTCGCATTGAGCGGAGCTGGCCCGGGCGCCTTCCGCGCGCTCAGGGCCGCGAGAGGCATCGGCCACTCCGAGCCGTGTGGGCTGGCGGGGGCGGGGGCGGCGGGTCTGGGTCGAGGCCAAACCTCTCCCTCGACCCTGCAGTGGAGCCCGGCAGGGTGGTCCCCGTCCTCCTGCTGGAGCTTGGGATGGGAGGGAGGGAGGGAGGGAGGGAGGGAGCCGCAGCCCGTGCCCGCCTTGCCTGGCTCAGGCTCGGGTGCCATCAGTCTTCACCGCTCTCTGGTCACTCGCCTCCACGGTGGAGACGGCCTCTCTCGGGGAAACTCGCTTTATGGTCCGGGATCCTGATGGCCCTTCGGCAGTGGAGGCCCTAGGAACCTAGGAAGCTGCCATATACTGAATCCGACCATTGGTCATCTCACGGTCTACCCAGACGGGCAGCGGCTTCTCCCAGGCTGCAGGCAGGAGTCTCTCCCAGCCCTGTCTTGGAGATGTTGCCAAGGAGGGAGCTTGGGACCTTCTGCAGTCCCTGTTGGAGGCCACGGTAGCGCCAAGAGGCGCCTTCCAACCTGCTGTCCTCCCACCCCCCAACCCCGGGGCCTGGTGAGCATCCGCAGCTGAAGCCCCTGGGCCTGGCCTGGGGTCCCCGTGCCTCCGGATTAGGCGCATCTGAGAGGTCTCCAGGCCAGCGCTCCCCTCCTGACGGTGGCAGGCCTACGCCTGGGGAACAGCCGAGAGAGGAGCAGGCAGCCAGGCCCCAGTGGCCCAAGCCAAGTCTGCTGGCCCTCGAGCCTCACTGGGGCCTGGGCCCGGCTGCTCTCCTGCGGCGCCTGCACCCGCTCCCCCCGTGGCACAGGCTCTCCTGGCACCTTGCTGGCCTTGAGAACAGCTGTGCAGAATGCCAGCTAGAGCCGGCTGTGCCGCTGGGGGAGGTGGGGGCTGCTGGCCGTTGCCGCCAGGAGGAGGGAGCCTTGCCCAAGGGCCCAGCCCGATCCTGGCCCAGGAAGCCAGGGGCAGGGGGGCCGGGCCAAGGGAGCCGCTGGGGAAGCCCACCTGCTTCCTCGCCAGCCTGTCCCTAGGCCAGGGACTGCCCGATGCCTGCTGCTGGGGCCGGGCTGTCCATCAGAGCTGGTCCTTGGCTCCGCAGGTGCTCCCCTGCCGTCCTGGTCACGAGGCCGCCCGGCTGAGCTGCTGGCAGCCTCCTGAGACCTGCTGGTTCTCCATGTGGCAGCAACGCGAAGCAGGGTCTGCCTGCCTGGGCAGCGCCACTGCCGTGCTCCCCTGCGGACGTGCCGAGACCCTCCGGTTGCTTTGTCAACAGGAAGCTGGCAGCCAGCTGCTGCTGCAGTCCTCTGGGGGCTTTGCCCTCGCTGGGTTCCAGCCGATGAATGCAGAGGAAGGAAAGCGGCTTGAATGCCCCTTTGTGACCACGGCGGTCACTGACAGAGGCCCAGTGACAAGCGCAAGAATGTCGCCATTGAGAGTGGCGTCAGCTGCCCTTTTACAAGGGGCGAGGCCTCTCCCTCTCCTGGAAGAGGAGAGATGGGACAGCCTGCTTGCTTTTCTTTCTTTCTTTCTTTCTTTCTTTCTTTCTTTCTTTCTTTCTTTCTTTCTTTCTTTCTTTCTTTTTCTTTCCTCCCTCCCTCCCAGGGTGGCTACTATGCCCAATTTCAGCAGTGTGACCCATCACTCAAGAGGCTTGCTCTGTGCGCTGTGGGACCTGCCTGGCTTGGTTCTGCCCCTCTGCTAGTGCTTTCCAACCAGCTCTGGGTTGTGTGCGCACACACACACACACACTGCCACAGTAGGCAGGAGTCCTCCTTGCGTGATCCACGCCCCACTCCTTTCCAGTCCCCACGAGAGTGACCTCTTGAGGTCAAGAGGCAAGAGACTTGGGGTTGGGAAAGAGGAAGCGAAGGGGACAGGAAGGAGTGCATGGAAAGTGGGGACTTCTTGGAGGGGAAGGGGCGCTTCTTAAAAGGCTCCCCAGGATGAGTCCGGGCAGGTGTGTCCTTAGAGAGCCCTGGAGGGGTCTTGTGGAGCCTGGGGCAAACCAGCCAGTGTGTGGTGGCCGTGGTGGGGGGCTTCTAGCTGATTTTGATGGGGATTAAAGGAGCAGGGGCCCAGGGTAGTCATCCTGCTTGCCTTGGGGCCTGGCCTGCCATCAGATGTGGAAGGGAAGGAAGGCATTATCCTTCCCTGAGGCAAATCCCTTGAATGCTTGCCTGTATGTAGCCAAAGACCTCCTGGCCTGGCCAGCTGGCCCACAAGCAACTGGTTCACTCTGCAAGGCGTGGCTAGCCCTGGCCAGACCGTTCAGTGGAGCCTGGCCAAGGGAAAGCAGAGACAAGCCCCGACCCAGGAACCAAGGAGACTGGTCACCCTCCCAGCCCCTTCTGTGGGACGGACCAAGCCAACCTCAGGAGGACTTGGTCCTCCTTCCTCACGGGAGACCAGCTCCCGAGCACGCTGGGAAGACCAGAATAGCCCCCTCTGAGTGGCAGCTCCCTTCTGAGCAGACCAGCATTTGTGGCAGGCTATTTTAAAACCCTGGGCAGGGAAGGCTATTCCTAGCTGCCTATGGCCTGTGAATCCCAGGACTCACAGAGCCTCTGCAGCAAGGATCCCCTCGGGGGCCATTTCCCCCACGGCATGGGAGAGGTCACCCCCTCGTATGCCGACAAAGGAGCTGAGCCAAGCCTGCCGGGGCTCTGCAGATGCACAACCCAGGCAGAGTCTCCAGAGAGACCTGTTGAGCTGCGACTCCTGTCCTTGCAGAGGACCCTCTTCCTGTCCACGAGGTCGTGGAAATGTCCAGCATGGCCCATGGAGAGCGGCCAGCCTTTGCAGCAGAGAAGGTGCTGCTGGTGGTGCTGGTTCCCTCCCCTTATCCTCCCGGGACCCCTTTCCTGCACCTCAGTCTCTCCCTCAATCCAGCAAAGGCTCTAGAGAGGGCAGGCAGTGCAGAGAATGCGGGCTGTTTCTCGGCCTCCCCCCTGGTGCTCACGGCTGCAGCCTGTAGACATTTGCCGCTGCTTTGTGGGTCCTCACTCCCCACCCCCACCCCCCAAAAAAGCCCTTGCAAGGCCCCAAGTGACCCTGACACCCCAAGACACCTTTCAAGGTGAGAGAGAAAAACCAGGTAGGTGTGTGTGTGTGTGTGTGTGTGTGTGTGTCTTCTAGGGCTTATTTTTTATTATTTATTATATTTATATCCCGCTCTTCCTCCAAGGAGCTCCGAGTACATGCTTATTTGTTCCCCTCAAAACAACCCTGTGAGGTAGGTTAGCCTGAGAGATACACATGACTGGCCCGGGATCACCCAGTGAGTTTCATGACTGAATGGGGATTTGAACTTGGGGCTTCCCAGTCCTAGTCCAACACTAACCACTATGCTATGCTGGTTTACCCCTTGGCCACACCCCTGTCACTCTCTGCTGACCCCATCATGGTAGCAGGGGCGGGGCTCGTTTGCTTAGGTGGGGCGTCACCCTGCGTCTCTGGGGCGGGAGAACATGCAGGTTTGATAGAGCCAGATAGAAACGGGGTGGGAAAGCAGCCATTGGGAAAGGGAGGGAAAAGGCAAACGAAATAATTATTTATAAATCACTTTTCAACAGACATGTTCACAAAGTCGTTAACGTAGCAAGGGGTTTTTGTTTTCTAATAGTTGCCTGTCCCAAAGGGGCTCACCGCCTTGTTTAAAAAGAACAAGGCTAAAGGACACAAGATGCACAAGCAAAAAACTGCTGGAAAAGGTGTCACGCTGGAGAGAAATATATTATCCTAAGGCTGGGGTTTTTTTTGGGAGGGGGGGGTTCTTTTTCTCTCTGCACCACAGTTACCTGCAACTCTTGTGTGCAAAAGTAAGTCATCTGGGCTCATGCTCATCATGCTCTGAAGAATGATGGCCGAGAACAGCAGTCGGGAGCGTGGGGGACCTTCAGGGCAAGAGGGCCACAGCAGCCGCCCATGGGGTGCCAGGCAGGAACCTGCAAGCCAGAACCAGACTGCAGCAGGGTTGAAGTCCCTGCCTGCTAAGCATTCCAGTCCCCATGTTCGGCTGGCATTCCCTGGCTGCCAGCAGGGCCTGGCATCCTGGGCTATTAACTGCAGCAAGGGAGAGGCTTCCACGGCACTCCAGGGACATTTTTATCCTTGTGCATTTTTAGAGAGCTGTCTCAATAGCAGGGAGGGTAGCTGGCCTGCATGCCTCGACCAGTGGGCTGGGACATGTCGGAGCCCCTACGCCCCCAGCCCCTGATTGAACTGCTCTATCCATAGGAACATAGGAAGCTGCCATATACTGAGTCAGACCCTTGGTCTATCTAACTCAGTATTGTCTTCACAGACTGGCAGCAGCTTCTCCAAGGTTGCAGGCAGGAATCTCTCTCGGCCCTATCTTGGAGATGCTGCCAGGGAGGGAACCTGGAAGCTAGATGCTCTTCCCAGAGTGGCTCCATCCCTTACTAAGGGGAATCTCTTACAGCGCTCACACATCAAGTCTCCCATTCATATGCAACCCGGGCAGACCCTGGTCATGCTGGCGACCACAAGACCAGCTCTCCTTTCCTCTCCAGGTGGCTCTTTTCTGGCACAAGCTCTTCAGAGGGAGGGAGGCAGACGGATGTACCATCGCCACCCCCCCCATGAGCTTTTCTGGTCCAGCAAGGGGGGAGCACTCATTTCTCCCCATGGAATGAATTTAATGCCAGCTGTTGGACCCATTGTTGTCCTCCTCTGGAAATAGTGGAGGCTTTTATCGACCTGTCAAGGGACAGGGTCTTCTAGGTGGTCCTGCCTTGATTGCTATTTGTGGTCCATCCTGGCTCAAGGCAGAGATCGGTAATATCAGACAGATGCAATTATTGGCTCCATGAAGTGAGGCGTGCCTGGCAGGGAAATGGCTGTAGTGCCCCATATCTGGAATATTTTATTTTATTTATTCAGTTTCTATACCGCCTTTCCCAAAATGGCTCAGGGCGGTTTACACAGAGAAATAACAAATAAATAAGATGGCTCCCTGTCCCCAAAGGGCTCACAATCAGAAAAGAAACATAAGATAAACACCAGCAACAGTCACTGGAGGTCCTGTGCTGGGGGTGGATAGGGCCAGTTACTCTCCCCCTGCTAAATACAGAGAATCACCACGTTAAAAGGTGCCTCTTTGCCAAGTTAGCAGGGGTTGCCAAGTTAGAATATGCTTTGGAGTCACTTCTTGGGGTGTGCGTCGGCATTCTCAGGAGTGAGGCCAATGTTGGGAGGGGGCGAGAAGCATCCTTTGGGCTTCTCTTCCCAGAGGCCTGAGTTGCCGTAAGGAGGGAGGGCACCGTCCTGGCACAAGAAGAAGCCACAAGGCACCCACGCTTGCAGCTGAAGAGGATGGAACTTGAGCATCTCCCAAGAGGCAGCCGCTTCCCGATCAGACGTCAGGCTGCCTCTTGCTTGGCTCCAGTCGGTCTGCTTGGAGGAGACAGCAGTGAGCAGTCCCAGGCTTTCCAGTGCAGAGGAGGGCGAGAAATCAGGCTCGAGGGACTCCATAAATGCAGCTGGAGGGAAAGGCAGCCTCCACTTGCAGGGCGCGTTTCTGAGGGAAGCAGCCAGGAAACATCGCCCACCACCACCCCAGATGTGTGCACATTGCCTGGTGTGAAGGTGGTGATGGGTGGTTTCCATTCCAGCTATATTTAGCTCTCATGACATCATTTCATGACTTCCAGCTTAACAGCCAGGGTGTGCAGAGCAGCAGCAGCTGCTGGGCCTTGATGCTCCTTTTGGTGCTGGGCCTGAACACACATTTGCCTCCTTGGGGGCATCCCCTCGTGTCTCCATGTTTTCTCCTTTGCCGTGACCGGCATCTCGTCAAGAGCTCGCGTTGCCTTTCTGCTTTTGACCTGCCCGGCCAGGAAGGAACATTCCACAGGCACAGCACAGCCACAGCCGCACCCGACTTGTAGTCCACCCACCCACCCCCACCCCCGCTGCTGGGAGCCCCTTGGTTTTTTTTGCCAGGAATGCTCTGAGCTGGAAAGAGCGTGGGTCCTCTGGGCTGCTCATCCAACCACAGGAATCCAGGCCTGCACAAAAGTAGGAAGCAGGCCTTGTGCAAAGAGGCTGGTGGGCTTTGGAAGCACTTTGCACATGCTCAGGGTCAACTTCGTGGCTGTTGAGAGGAGAAGCAAGCAGGACAGCATCTCTCCAGCCCCAGGAAACAAAGAGATGGCCATGTCTGGGATCACAGAGGCTCCAATGATAAGAGCCATGCTTCGTGTAGGGTTAGGCTGGTGGCTGACGTCATTCCTGTGAAGGTTCACCCATAAGAACAGCCTTACTGGGTCAGGCCCATCTAGTCCAGCATCCTGTTTCTCACAGTGGCCCACCAGATGCAGGCAGACCCCACTTTCCTACTGTTGAATATCCCCTGCAGCTGATATTCAGAAGCATCCTGTCTCAAACCTGGAGGGACCCACATATTGTACTACACACCTGCCCCCAAACCACACCTGCTACAAGGTGTGATCAAGGATTGATCAATCAATCAATCAATCAATCAATTTCTGAATGCAAACCGCTTTGGGAACTTTGGTTGGAAAGCGGTATACAAATTTATCGTATTCGTATAAAAAGAAGAGACACCACCACCACCCCGCAAAAGGTCGCCTCTTGGCCCAGCTAGCAGGAGCCTAACGGGGGGGGGGGTGGATGGGGGTTGTAGTCCAAGTCCAGCCCAACAACAGCTGGAGGGGCTAGGGAGAAATCCCGGTTTCTTGGGTCGGCGGCGGGCGCGGGCGACTGCTGCAGGCCACCGCCGCCTCCTCCTTTTCCGCGGCGGGGGCGGCTTGCAGCCAAGGCACGCCCTCCCCGGGAAGGCGATGGGGCGGCCTCTTCGGCGTGGGGCGGCCCGCACCGGCTCTCCTCCCCCTCCTCGGGTTGCTCATGCTCAGCTCTCTCTGAGCCGCCGCCGCCGCCGCCGCTTCTCCCCCTGGCCCCGGGGTGGGGCGTCTCGTTCACGGCATTCGCTGATTATTCTTACGTTGCACCGCGTCGCTGACGTTCTGGCGATTGCATTCCTGTCGGGTCTGTTTGCCTTTTAAGCGAGCGGCTTCCTTCTCCGAGCCATTCTTATCAGGTAAAAAAAACCAACCACCACCCGGGTGCTGCAGAAGATTTCCCGCAAAGAAATCTTTGCCGGATTTCACCCCACCCCCTTTGATGGGCGCCTGCAGAATTTGCGGCGTGAAGCGAAGGGCGCTGACTGGGTTGCAAAGCCTTGGATGGGTTTCAAGGCATCCCATGCCTTGCCTTTGGGATGCAGTCTTGGTTTATCTGGGCTCTCTCTGCTTTTAAATGGCTAACGCAAATGGTTCTCGACCTTGAGGTCCTCAGATGATGTTGGGCTACAACTCCCATCATCCTGTGGCCATGGGATGATGGGATTTGTAGTACAACAGCAGCTAGGGATCCACGGTTGAGAATCCCGGCAATCAAAGGAAGTTGAACATTAATGCACAGTTCTAATGTAAACCACCTTGAGCCTTTTGGAAGGCTGGTATAAAAGTTTTAATAATAAATAAATAACAGTTATAAATAAACAAACAAACAAACAACAAATGTTTGGAGCCAGCCCTGTAATTCCTGGCCTGCGAAGCCACAGAGCAAAATGCCCCCTGCCCACCCTTTTAAAAGCAAAAACGAAGCGGGTTAGGCCCACTCCCCCACCCCACAAGTACTGCACTGGCTGGCCAACCCCTCCCGACCCCGGGCCCTGGATGATTATCCAAATGTTCAGTCTCTGCCCCCATGCCCCACCCCGATTACTTTCTCTTTCCTTCTTCCCTGGCAGATTCCTTGGGCAAGCAGCAGCCATGCCAGGGAAACGGCGGGGGCTTCCTCCAGAGGCGACCTTTGCATCGGCCATCTCTGAGATCACGTCACCACCACCGGAACAGCACTCCCTGCCCAGAAGCAGCAAGTATTTTTGCTCAGCCCAGGGCAGCCCGTCACCCCACCTGGGCCCAGAATACTTTGACCAGCCCTGTGTCAGCCTGGCCAAGGCCTTCCTAGGACAGGTAACGCCAGGCTTGATTTGATTTACAGCAAATCGATTTAAAGAATGATTCTGATCGCTTCATTGGATGACTCTGTTTTAATTATTTAAATCCCGAGTCAGGAAGATCCTCTTTCATCAGCACTTTCTTGTAAAAGTATATTCTTGTTGTCTGATATAACCTTAATATGTATTCAGAGAGAGGTGTAGGTTTCTTTTTTTAGAAGCTAGGCACACACTTCTCATAGTGCTATTTCATTTGGGCAACCAGGCGTTGCAGTATTTGAATAGGATTGATCGGGTCAGTTTTCTCTCTTCCCCATATACTGCTCTTAACAGGTTCATAAAATACAAATTAGAATTTATGATTAATATTCATGATGATCTCTGACCTAGGTTCTCTTATAAACTTAAAAAAATTAAAATCCAATTTCAGTTTTTAAAAATCCATTTAAAATTGAAGCTGATTTAAATTTTTAAAATCTGATTTAAATTTAAAAATCCATTTTTATTTTTTAAATCAATGTTATGAACCCTGGTTAACACTTCTCTAGCCTGACTTAGGGCTGCGCACAAAATGTGGTTTGGAAACCGAATTGCGGCACATCCCTCTAAGTGGAGGCACGGAGGCCATGTGTGTGTCGGCATCACACAGGGGTAGCTGGGAGATGCCCTGCCAGCCCAGGAGCAAAGCTGTGGGAGCGCCACTGTTACGGAAGTGGTGGCGAGCAGGTATGGAACTGCTCTCCTCCGTGTTAAAGGGGATGTGCAATTCCTTTGTTTTAAAGGGATATGCCGCAATTCTGTTTCCGAATCGCGTTTCGTGCGCCTTCTGAGCCAAGCTCCTGTGAGAACCAGAGGCCTCTGGGACGAAGGCACAGCTGGCTCTTGGCCTTGTGTTTAGCCTGAGTGGGATGTTTCTTGCAAGCTTTGGGCCTGCTTTCTCCCTCCCCAGAACTGAGACAAGGTCTTCGAGATCTCAGCTGTCTGAGCATCCCTCCCAGCCCTCATTTCTTGGGCTTTCTGCTCCCGGCATTCTCTGCCTCCAATTCCAAGGAAAGCTTGAGAACGTCCTCAGAGCCAGCCAGCAATTCTTCTGTACTTGGAGAGGCTGCCTACCCTTGGCAGCCACCCTGGAGGTCTCTCTCTGCTTTCCCAGAGTGGCAATTATGGAGGAGGTGGTTTGGGAATGGTTACCACAATCCGCCACAGGAGGCAACCTGCTGCAGTTCAGAAAGCCAAGACGAATGCCAGCCAGCAGCTGCGCTGAAGGATTGGCAGGTGGCAGGCCAGACTGGGGGGGAGCCCCAAGTTCTCCAGCATTCAGGCTAACTGGAGGAGAGCAGAAGGAAATAAAGGATCAACA
This sequence comes from Hemicordylus capensis, assembly GCF_027244095.1. Taxonomy (NCBI): domain Eukaryota; kingdom Metazoa; phylum Chordata; class Lepidosauria; order Squamata; family Cordylidae; genus Hemicordylus; species Hemicordylus capensis. Next base: position 5,634,073 of record NC_069669.1, read on the forward strand.
ACAGCTGGGATGGTTCCAACAACAATGCAAAGCCAGCTGACGAAAAACATATATATTCCAACGCATTTGGAAAAGAATCTCTCAAGAAATGTTTGACTGCCTGAAAGAGATGTGGATTCTTGCTCAAGCCCTAGGCAGGCTTAAGAATGAATGAGAGAGAGAGAGAGAAGATGCTGAAAGGCATCATCTCACACTGTGTGGGAGGCGGCAATGGCAAACCCCTCCTGTATTCTTCCAAAAGAACACCCAGCTCCCCTAACCTCCCATGCCCTGTCAAGCAAGGGGAGCCTGAACCAGGGCAGGTCTCTTCCCATTAGAATAGCAGTCACCCAGTGTCCTCAAGGGGGAGCGTGTGGTGGGGGGCCCTGGATCTGATGGACCCCTGGCTGAAGAGTTGACTAGTGCTGTTTCTTTGATCTGCTGTTCAGATCCTAGTTCGGAAGCTCCCAGATGGTAGAGAGCTCCGGGGACGGATTGTGGAAACGGAGGCTTATTTGGGAGGGGAAGACACTGCTTCCCATTCCAGCGGCGGGAGGCAGACAGCAAGGAACGCTGCCATGTTCATGACGCCGGGCACTCTGTACGTCTACCAGATCTACGGGGTCTACTTCTGCATGAACGTCTCCAGCCAGGGTGAGTAGATGGAGCGGCAGAAAGCCCTCTCGGGCCCAGGCTGCTCTTTGGTGCGAGCTCTGGGGCAGGAAGCCTGGACGGAGCACCTGCCCTCAGCCCGGTCTCTCTTCTTAAAGCTGTAGCACAAGCTCCCACCCGAGGCGGCTCCGGCTCCCTCTGGCACCCGGAAGGGGCTGGGAAAGGCTGTGGCCCAGGAGCTGTGCTGCCCCCTTTCAGCACCTCCTGCCCATCCAGACAGACTTCCCTAGGGGCCCTGGTGAGCACGCAGCCAGGGACGGCTCCTGGTAGGTAGCAGCTCGGGCCCCACTGCGACCCACCCCTCCCTCTTGGCAGGAGAAGGCGCTGCGGTCCTGCTGCGCTCCCTGGAGCCTCTGCAAGGCCTGGACACGATGCAGGAGCTGCGCCTCGCCCACCGGAAAGGCCCGGCCCGGGCCCTCAAGGACTGGCAGCTGTGCAACGGGCCCTCCAAGCTCTGCCAGGCTCTGGCCATCGACAAGCGCTTCGACCAGCAGGACCTGGCCTGCAACGCAGCCCTGTGGCTGGAGCCCAGCCCGGACCCGCCCGCGGAGGAGGAGGAGGAGGAGGACAGGGTGGTCTGCACCACCCGCGTCGGCATCAGCGGCGAGTGGGCCCAGCAGCCTCTCCGCTTCTACCTCTGGGGCAACAAGTGCGTGAGCGTCGCGGACAAGAAGGCAGAGGGCCAGCGCAGAGCCTAGCCGCCGTGAGGGCGGGCACGAGAGTCGGCACATGAAACGAACACTCACGGCAGCGGGGGGCGGGGAGAGAGACTGGCACTTTTACGGGTTTTTAAAAAAATAATAATAAATGAATTTTGCTTTGCCCAACGGATGGATTGCTCGGGAACATCGGAAGCTGCCACATACCGAGTCAGGCCCCTGCTCCACCTCGCTCAATATCTCCTGCACGGACTGGCAGTGGCTCTCCTCCTGGGTTTATTCAGGCAGGCGTCTTTCCCAGTCCTGCCAGAGATTGAAGCATGACCTTCTGCGTGCAAGCAGGCAGGTGCTCTTCTCGTGAACTGCGGCCCCACCCCGTAAGGGGGATCTCTTCCAGCAGGCAGCACTCACGTGTGGGCACCCGTCCAGACGCAAGCCAAGGCAAGCCCTGCAGTTCCTGCTCAGTCCGGCTCTCCTCAGGCGGAAGGAAAGTCCCGGAGCGGCCTTTCTGCTAGCAGATGGGGAGAGTGGTTGGCAGGGGGGTGCCCAGCCCCACCCCCGGCACCAAGCCAAGGGAGCGGTTGTGGGCATAGGCTTGCCAGGAAGGCAGGTTGGGGAGAGAGTCACTTTTTGTGTTGCAGCAACTAGAACTGGCTGCCAGGAGTGGAAGGAATCAGAGAGAAGACGGGGGGGGGGCTTAGGGGGCATCGAGAGGCAGTGATGCCTGGCTCAGCGTCATGTGAGCATGGAACAGGGGATGCTGCTCAGCAGTGGGGAAGAATACAGCAGCATTGCGTGGGGGACCGGCTCCCCTCTCTCTGGAGGCTGGGCATTCCTGTGCGCGCGCACACCACTAGTTAAAAAGCAACAGTAGCAGGACAACGCTGCCCCCCCCCCCGGCATCATTTGGGGAGCGAGCTGCAGTGCCGCTGCTGTGAAGGTCTTCAAGCCATCGCCCTTTAAATACACCCCCCCACTTTGTTACAGAGCCTGATCCTTCAAGAGCGGGACAGGATGCTCACTTGAACCGACAGAAGCCGCTAGAGAAAGGGCAGTTGTGCTGCCAGGGGTGGGCGGCGGCAGGCGCAGATGAAATGCTGTTTGTTGACCCTCCTCCATCCAGCTGCTGGAGGTGGCGATTGGCTGGGTATTCTCCACACAGGCCAATTAACTTTCCTGGCTTGGAGACACAGGGCCATATTTGCATTCTGCTGCAGCAGAGGGTGAGGCGAGGCGAGGCAAGCAGCATCGGCCTGAGCAGAACCAACAGTTATCTGGCCCCATCCCACCCCCTTTAACTTTTGATTAAAAAAAAAAAAAGATTGCAAGTCCTTTTGGGACAGGATCATTAAGTCTAAGGAATGCTGTGAGCTGCTCTGAACCTTTTGGGAAGAGCAGGATATTCATTCCTTCATTCATCACATTTCCATACTGCCCAAACTTTCATCTCTATATAAAATGTAACAAATACTTCCCAACGTGTTTTAATTGTACACCAGCAGGCTGGCAGCATCTACAGTGATATGAAGCCCGCGAGAAGGCCCTCCTGGCTCACCTGTTTTCAGACTCCTGCTGGGGGGCACCGGGTCTCCCCCTGCCCACAACGCTAGCAGGAGCAGGGGCAGAACACTTTCTGCCTGGGCTCAGGCAATGGAGGCTGTTTATGGGCACAGCCTGGGCAGCGCTGCCCGCCTCCTCCTCTGAAAAAGGGCCCCCACAATGCCTCACACAGGTCTCGGAGAGGGGGAGTAGCAGCAAGGCCAGGGACGGCCCAGAGACGGCCAGGGCTCCTGCCCCCATGTTCTGGGGCGGGATCCAGGACAGCAGGCAGGGTCTCCTCACTTCTGGAGGGACTGGAAGACGGAGATGACTGGGTCCTCGTGGTTGGTCACCACCAGCACGCTTCGGAACTTGTCCAAGAGCATCAGCAGGTGGGAGCGGCGGATGTTCTCGTTGTACATGATCTCCTCCACGTGATGACGTCCCCGGAAGTAATGCAGGAGCCTGCAGGGCAGGAGGGAGGAGGGTGAGCCGGCAGGGCAGGGGAGCCTGGGTCCTGGCCCTTGAGGCTCTGCAGCCAGGACAGAGTGGTGGAAAGCCAAAGGTCACGGAAACGAACTCTCTCCCTTTCGGGAGAGAGGCCGGAGGAGGGACCGTGAGCTGCAAGGAGACACCCATGGGGTGCTCTCCTGCTCAGCCCTGCCTGTCCCCATCCCCACACCAAGAGGCAGGTTTGCACCATATCCTGGAAATCTTGAACACCCCCACCGTCCTGCAAGGGGGTCTGTGGGGCTGAGCCAGAAAGGCAGCCAGCCTGCCCGCCCCTTGCCGCTGCCCCCCACCCGCCTTACCTTGCAAACATACGCAGGTCTTCTGGGTTGTGGGCTGCTGGGGCACTGAGAATGGCTTCCCGCTCGTGCTCCGAGAGGCTGGTCAGGAGATTCTCCGTCATGCGCTTGTTGACGGGCGAGTCAGCCCCCGGAAGCAGCTCTGCGCTGGAGTTGTCCATGCTGGGGCTCGTGAGGGTCATGTCATCGCTGCTGGCTGCAGGGCAGAGAGAGCCACGGCGGGGGGGGGGGACGAGTCAGCCCACCTGGACTCAGCCTGCTGGGCCTGCCTGCCTCCTCCAAGGGGCAGGAAAGAGTCAGCGGCTGTCCGCCCGGCACAGAGAGGAGGCTGCCGGGACTTCTACCCGCCAGGACAACTTCACCACTTCCTGCTCTTGTCCTCCATCTGGCATGGAAAAAGGAGCTCCAAACAGTTCTACTGCATATACTGTGGAGTCTCCCTTGTCCTCAGCGCAGAGTGCCCAGGAGCCAAAGGACTTCTGGACCGCAGCCAGAGGGAAGACGGGCTTGCCGGAGGGGTGGGGTGGGGTGGGGGAGTGCTACCCTGGGACTTTGAAGGCATTCTGCACTCTCCTCCTCCACACTCTTCTCCTGCAGGGCAGCACGGGGACATTTCTTCCACAGACGGAGGTGGGGACAGATATGGCTCTAACCCCCATTCCACCCTCGCCTGATCTATTCTGCACAGACTTACAGGATCTTGCACTCCAGCCCGACACTTGGGGGTGTATCACACCATCGGGGCAAACTCTGATCCTGGAGAAAGGCTACCCCATGGATCCAAACAGTGGCCCCTTTTAAGAAATGGGGCTTGCCCCAGGTTCTGGGCACCAGAGCCCACTTAGCACTCCCCAGGCCCAAGCACAGCCCCACCCCGCCCCCGCCAGGCCCCTCCCTGGAGACCAAGGAGCCCTTTCATACTTGGAGAGCCAAAGCTGAGCGCATTGGGAGTGCTGAGGCTCCGGCTGCCCACGCGAGCAGCAAAGGGCAGCTCTTCTGCTCGGGCTCGGATGTCCTCTTCCTTCGGGGGAACCATCAGGCAAGCGTAGGTGTGGAGCTGGATGAGAAGCCGGTGCTGGAGCATCCAGACCACCATCTGGATCAGCTGCGTCTTGGAGCGGGTGGAGAGAAAGAAAGAAAAGAGGCACTTAGTGGTGGTGGTGGTGGTGGTGCAAGGGGCATCTCAGGGGCCGCTTTGCAGAGACCCAGGAAGCCAAGGATGGGGCCCAGAGCCTCCGATGCACAGAGCCCAACTTACCTCCTGCACTGGGGGTGCAAGCGGGCTCTTAAACTCCGATAAGGAAATGGGCAAGGAGAACTTGGACAGGACAGAAGGCAGATCGTGGCCAGGAAACTGACAGGAAAATTCATCCGCCAAAGGGGAATAACTACAGAAGAGAGCATATGAGGGATCACATTCATTCATTCTTCCTCTCTCGTGTGCATATTGTGCCTGACCTACAAGGAGCTCAGAATGGCATTGTGGGGGGAGGGGGGGCTGCCCATTTTAATCCTCACAACCACCCTGCGAGGTAGGTGAGGCCAAGAGACAGCGACGTCCAGGGCCAAACACTGCAGCCGCTACACCACCCTACGGAAGCAGCAAGGAGTCTGTCTGGGATGGCACCAGGGGCTTTGCGTTTCCCAAAGGGCTAGGAACACAGGGAGCTGCCTTCCACCAAATCAGACCCTTGCTCAGTATTGCTCAGACCCAGCTCAGTACTGTCTACACAGACTGGCAGAGGCTTCTCCATGGAATCTCTCTCCACCCTATCTTGGAGAAGCTGTCAGAGAGGGAACCTGGAACCTCCTGCATGCAAGCATGAAGATGTTCTTCCCAGAGCGGCCTTATCCCTTAATAGGAATATCTTACGGTGCTCACACATGTAGCCTCCCATTCAAATGCAAACTAGGGCAGAGTGCTGAACAGCAAGACACTTACAGGCAAACACTGGCGTTGGGGGACAGCATGTAGACATTGTTCTCGCACAGGGGGTAGACGATGATGGCTTTCCCCCAGTACACCAGGTGTGCAGCCAGCTGGAACACCTGCCATGAGGGAGAGAAGACAGACAGCATCGCTCAGCAGCAGCACCTCTAAGAGGCGTGTGAACCTTGCGTGCCACCTTGGGCCAAGACGGTGTGAAGAAGCACCTTCGCAGGGGTGAGGGACCTGCCCTGGTGGCGCAGTGGTAAAAAACTGCCGCCCTGTAACCAGAAGGTTGCAAGTTCGATCCTGACCAGGGGCTCAAGGTTGACTCAGCCTTCCATCCTTCCGAGGTCGGTAAAATGAGTACCCAGAATGTTGGGGGCAATATGCTAAAATCATTGTAAACCGCTTAGAGAGCTCCGGCTATAGAGCGGTATATAAATGTAAGTGCTATTGCTATTGCTATTAGGATGGTCTGCCCAAGGTTATTGGATCTAACAGGATTTCAAGAAGCTTTGGAGGGATTTAGTGTCAGCTCTGCCAGCGATCCTGTTGATGCCCTGGTGGAGAACTGGAACAGCAAACTCACCGGGGCAATAGACATGATCGTCCTTTCCAACCCGCTTCAAAACTGGCCCATTGATATATGGAAGAATTACGGGGGCTGAAGCAGCGAGGTAGACAACTGGAGCGCAAGTGGAGGAAGACTTGACTCGAATCCAACAGATTGCAACATAGAGCACATTTGAAGATCTATGCTCAGGCAATACGTGCTGGGGGCAAATGGGGCACCCAGTTGGCTCCTCTCGGGCTGAGGAAGTACCTGGAGCAGGGCGAGGTCCGCATCCTGTGCCAGCTGCTGAAGGTTCTTCACAGCAGAGGTGGTCCTGATCACACGCACCAGGGCAGGGGAGCAGTCCAAGGGGAGCTCGCCGAGGAGGCATTTCTCATCCCTGACCAGCAGCAGGGCGTGGTAAGGTCTGCAAGAAGACAGAGTGGACCCCCAGGAGAGCCGGGGCATCAGATCCCAGCACAGAACCAGCACAGCCTCCCCAGGCAGGTGCAGGAAGCCCCAAAGGACTGCAGCTCTGCTCAGTAATTCTTTGTGGAACCAAGAACAGCCTGGCACAAATGAGCCAATTTGACATGCCAACAGATCTCACAGGACTTGTCAGGGCACTTCTCACACCACCAGCAAGATTCCCAGGAGATCAAGAAGGTGCGTCCCACTCACATCCCCACCCCACTACCGAAAGAGCTGGGACCCTCCTCCTCACACCTGAAGCTTACAAGCAGGGCTGGACAGAGCAAACAAGCAGTGAAGGGTCAAGCCAACAGGAACTAGGCTTGCAGTAAACTTCGCTCCCAACTGTCCAAGGCCATTAAGGCAGCCAAGACCTAGAGGAGGGGAGCCTCGCAGAAGGTCTGCTGGGAAGAGGAACCAGGCCCAAGGCCATAACTTCTCCCGAGTGCCTCTGACTTCCTTTCCAAAGCACCTCTGTTAAATGTGAGGGTCACAGCAAGCCCCTGGAGTGGAAGACTTGTAGCTGTGTTGACAATAATGAGATGGAATTTTTTTCAAGACTCAGAAGGATACTCTGGAAAGTACACCAAATAAATATTGGCAAAGGTCCTATTTGGACATAACTGGGCAACAGTCTCTTGCAAATGGTTCTGAATGGTCCCCTTCATGGGCAGGGGAGTAGGGCCTGGTGGGGGAGGGGGGCTCTTCTCAGGACCACCCCCAGTCTTGTGGCTTCCTGGGCAGCCCTGGATAAGCCTAACCTCACCTACCTGTTACAAGGAGAGAATCCTAAAGCACTCTGAGCCTGGAAAGCACCAGCAAAATTACCATTAAGAGACGCCCCAGGAGGATCTTTACCGAATGGCTTTCAGGCTCCTCTCGATGGCTTCCGGGGGGATAAAGTGGGAGGCGACGTAATGGATCTTGTGCGGCAGGCAGAAGCTCACTTCCAGCCAGTTGTTGATATGCAGCCGGACCACTCCGGTGGTGCAGAGGCTAGGAGGGGGAGAAGCGATGAGGACAGAGTCAGCACTGCCCTCCAAGCTCCCATGCCTCAAAGCTCGGGGCGGCCGAGGGGTCCTGAAGGAAGGCCTCCGACAGCTGCAAGGGGCCTGGGCAATAAGGGTGGCCAAGCCCAGGAGACACACCCTGTAGCAGGGCTGGGCCAGCTCCCGTCAGCCACTCTTGCGGCTAATGGCATGCTAGACTCAGCTGCCAAGGGGAGAAAGGGACTCCTGCAAACAGGGGATGCAGCAAAGAGGGCAGGTGAAAGAGGCTGGGGTCCCCTTGAAGGAAGACAGAGGGGGGCACTCCGCTCCACCCCCTCCTGGGATGCTGGCCCAAGAGCTCCCTGTTCTCCACCGGCTGCCAGGGCTGAACACCCACAGAGCCCCGGCAGCCCTCTGCTCTTGCCCGGCTTCCCTTCCTCCGTGATTCCTTCTCTCAGGGAATTCAAGGTGCAGGCAGAGTGGTGTAAGATCAGAAATATTAGGGTGGTGTGAATGAAACATTCAGTTCCGATTCCAGCCCTGGCTGGGAGCCTCACAGGGCAACTCAGGATATCCAGTGCCCCCTTGTGGCCAAGGGGGACAGAGCAGGACCCTGAAAAGCAGTATCTAAACGTTTTATTGTTATCTTCTTTATATTGAAAAGCCTGAGGACGTATGCAACAAATCCCGTGGCATGTGGCATATCTCGGGAGAGTTCTAACGACAGAGAGAGAAAGAGGGAGAGGGAGAGCGCGCGGAGGCGGTGGCTGAGGAGCAGATGGAGGGGCAGCTGCCGCCGGGGAGCAGGAGGGCCGAAGAAAGAGCCGCGGCATCACTGACTCCCTCAGCCCCAACCACTGGACTCTGACGCCTTGCTGAGTCTCCTCGCGAGGAGGACGGCCAAGCTGGGGCTTCCCATCTGGCCTGCACAGGCGGCCCTCAGTACTCTCCCACCCCAGCTTGGCCATCCTCCCCCACCTCTGATGGCAGCTGGGAGCTGAGCAGTAGCTGGCTGTCCTGCTGCAACGCCAGCAACAAGCAGTTCCAGCAGCAGCCCGAGGGAGGGCGACTGCTCCCCACTAGATGGCAGACTTGCTTTCAGGCCCGTCACTGCTGCCAGGCTGAGGGAAGGCAAAGGAAATCTCTCCAACATAAGAAGCAGCTATGGCTATAAGAAGCTAAAAAGAGCCTGGCTGCTGGATCAGACCCAAGGCCTCTCTCGTCCAGCATCCTGCTGCTTCCCATGGTGGCCGCCCAGATGCCACTGGGGAGCCCACCAGCGGAAGATGAAGGAGTAGAGAGCCCTCTGGAGTTGAGGCACGAAGGGATTCATATCCCGCCAGAATGCTTGGGTGCAACCGGGGCTCTAGGCCACAGCATCAAACCCAGCAGCCTGTCAGTTCCTGCCAAGTTCCTGCGGAACTGTTAACTAGTATCAAATTAGCCAGTATTAGCTATAAGACAGATGACAGTGTTGCCAATTTTCTATTTTAGTTATGTTGGGTTCCCCCCAACCTTGCTGTACTTAAATATTTCCTCCCATTTGCCCTTGTTCCTGTTATAGTAATAAAACAGAACTAGCTGACCTGGCGCAGAGCATCTGCACCCCTCGCCCCCCATGCCGCCGCTTGTTCAGCCATCCTCCTTGCGAGGAGGTGGGCAGTTAGAGCCGACATGTGCTCTCCCACTGCAGTAGGGAGAGATTGCTAGTTTAGATAGATAGATTGCTAGTTTTTATGTGACCTACTGGTGTTAGATATGCTCTGGAAGGGAATGTTTGCCGAGAGAGAGAGAGAAAGAGAGAGAGAGAGATCTGGTTGAGGTTAAGGGAGATGGGCAGTAACAGGTTCCTTGACATGAAACTAGGCCACGTTCCTCCTAACCCTTTGGGAGGCAGAGAGGTGGTGGCAGGGAGAGAGGCCAGGGATGCCAAGGCTGCTTCCTCCTTCCGGAAGAGGCAGGTTTGAGCCTCCAACCAGGACAAAGAAGTTAGATGCGCTTCACACAGGCCTCCAGAGGGCTGTCATCTTACCTGTCATAAGCCTCCTTGAGGTCTCTGGCCAGCTTGCACTTCGGAAGGATGTGGAGGAAAGGCGACTGGGGGCCTTCCGTTGCTGAGGAAGAGAAGGCCCATCATTTCTGGAGCATTCAGCCCACTTCAGAGACACTCCTTCAGTCAGACCGAACAGAGAACCTCACCCACCACCCTTTTAAAGTGCCCCTGGGAGCCACCACCCACCGCAGGCAGGCAGGCAGGCAGGCACCAAGCTGCAGAGATGCCACTTGGCCCGGTGAAAGCTCAGCTCTGCCCTTTTCCTGAGGTGGCAGCAGCAGCAGGCCAGACGCAGGTGGCAGAGGAGGCAATTCCTGAGAGGGGCGCATGGGTGCCTGCCACCTGGAGAAGGAGGCCTCTCAAAGGGCTGGGCTCCGGCGCAGCCTCTTGGCTCCTGGAGGTGGCCCTTCTGGGCCTGCGCCTTCCTCCCAAGCGCTCGCCAGTGCCGAGCCCCAGAGGAGCCATGGCCTGAGAGGGGCTGGGCAAAGACAAGCACGGGGTGCCTCATGCTCACTCTCGGACATGGCGGAGACCTCGTCTTGGATGGCCAGGATGAGCTTGGCCTCTCTGGTGAGGTACTGGCAGCGGCGCTCCTCGTGCTGGAGGACGATGGCGATGCGGCGTGAGAGGTTATGCAGGCAGCTGATCACTGAGGGGTCTGCAGTCGCCTGTGGGGCAAGAGCAAGCGGTCAGCCCCCTATGTGCCTGGAGGGGGCAGAGAGAGCCAAGACTCCACAAGGGTCCAGCCAGGGTGCTCTGTCCAAGACCAGAGGAGGCCGCTCAAAGGCACACTTCTCCACAGACTGACCTCAGCCTCCCCTCCCCATCGCTGGAGCCTGTTGCTCAGCCCCGGGAAGGCGGCTGCTCTGTAAGAAGAGCCTGAGGGAAGTCTGACCAGGGCTGCGTCTCAGGGCTTCCTCCAAAGAGCAGCATAATCCATTCCCCTCCCATTTTATCCTCACAACCACCCAGCAAGGTAGGTAATGCTGAGAGAGAAAATCACTGGCTCAGGGTCTCTCGGTAAGCTTTGTGGAGGAGTGGGGAGCTGAACCTGGTTTCCTCGGACTTAGTCCAACACACTGACCACTACACCACGCTGCCTCCAGCCAACGCTCAAGAGTCTTTGCGGACTTTGCTGCAACAAACAGGGCTACCACTAAGAATTAACCCAGGGGCTCTCAAACGTGGGTTGCCATTGGGGCTAGGGATGATGGGAGTTGTAGTCCAGCAACACCTGGGGACCCAAGTTTGAGACCCCCTTTGGACATACTGCCTGCCCCCTTTTAAAAACATGTGCACACGGCAGACACCCTCCGCCACTCTGTGGGGCTCAGCAGTCTCCCAGCGAGGCCGGCACCCAGGCCTGCCATTGCCTTGCTTCTGCAACGCCTGCTCCCTGGGCCCATGTTTCCCTTCTTAGCCATGGAGAGCCACAGGGGGCCTTTGGGCAAAACCAGGCCCAAGCCTGGGGCCACAGTCTTCACTGCGCCTTTGGAGAGGCAGGGGCTAGAACACGTGCCCAGAGCACTGGGCATCTCACTCGTTGGCACCCACCAGGGCTAGCAGCCCAAGGCGCTTTCCACGCTGGAAGATTTTATGCCAAAACAAGTCAGTGGCTCCAAGAGGCTGCTTGCTCCCTGCTATCAGCCACAGGCAGCTATCAAGGTGCGGCTCCACAGGCAAGTGCAGGGGTGCCGCGAGCATCTGCTGAGCACCAGTTAAGATGCTAAGGCCCCGCAGCTGATAAGATTTGCCACCTCAGCTCACAAACGATGACTCAGCACTCCAGAGCACCAGCATTCTTGCTGAGTCACAGAACTGTGCGGGACCCCAAGGCTTCAGAGCAGCTGCCTGCATGCTGATTGCAGCCTTTGGGCCTTTGCCTGCTCCACCCGCCTGCTGCGGAGGAGCTCCACCCAATGCCTGGACATGCAGGCAGCAGAGGCCAACACAAGCAAAGGCCTTTCCCTTGCCTTACTTACTGGAGGGGTGACAAGTCAGGTCTATCAATGGCTACTAGTCCGAGAGCTATAGGCCACCGCAAGCCTCAGGAAAGGAGAGCTGGTCTGGTGGTAGCAAGCATGACTGGTCCCCTTAGCTAAGCAGGGTCCACCCTGGTTGCATATGAATGGGAGACTAGAAGTGTGAGCACTGTAAGATATTCCTCTCAGGGGATGGAGCCACTCTGGGAACAGCAGAAGGTTCCCAGTTCCCTCCCTGGCTTCTCCAAGACAGGACTGAGAAAGATTCCTGCCTGCAACCTTGGAGAAGCCGCTGCCAGTCTGTGAAGCCAATACTGAGCTAGATAGACCAATGGTTTGACTCAGTATATGGCAGCTTCCTATGTTCCTCAGAGGCAAGATGCCTCCAAATCTCAGTCGCAGGGGAGCAGCAGTAGGAGAGAGGGTATGCCCTCAGCTTTTGCCTGTGGGCTTCCCAGAGGCATCTGGTGTGCCACTGTGTGAAGCAGGATGCTGGACTAGGTGGTTCTAGCTGGACTAGAAAAGCCTAACTTCTAGAACTTGCGTTTTGCACGGTATAGAAATGTATTGAATGAATGAATAAATAAAAATAAAAATAATCCAGCAGGGCTTTTCTTATGTTCTAAGCCCCTCTGGCCTCGGAGCTTTCAGCAGCCTCATTCGAAAAGGCAAGGCAGGTGTTGCAAGCTCCCTCAGAAACACCAAGGGAACTGGCACACAGTCCCCAAAGCAGCTGGCCGAAGATGGCCAGATGACCCACAGCTCCCATCTTTAACCAAATTGTTGAGTCACTTCCAGGAACCTCTGCAGTGGCCAACTTCACAAGACACATGGGGTTGCCACTGGGAGCTGTGAACGGGACAGCAGCCCCATTGCCTGTGCCACAAGCATGAAGAGCTCAGGAGACAGGCTGCAATGGCCAACGGTCTTGGCTCTTGCTGCTGACCCCCCCATCCCGTTATGGAACACAGACACTGGTGAAGTGTCAGATGCAACCTGGCCCCACAGTATTCATCCCAGGATGCTCTTACCCTTAAGGCAAAAACCACGTTAAAGAGGATCATGGTGGGCATCTCCCTCTTCGGGGAGGGGTCCGTCTTGGAGATCTGCAAAGTAAACAAGAACATTAAAACATGCTGCAGCAGCAAAAGAAAAAAATGGAACAGGCGCAAAGAAGAGAGCAGGGCTTAATCTGCTCCGCTTAGAGAAAGGAAGACTAAGAGGACCGGAGGGCAGCTGAGGCGGCAGGAGGCCACAGCACATGACAGCTCATTAGGCGAAAGGCAAGGGCAGGCCTAACAATCCATGCTACAAGGCCGCTACCACTGTGGGAGGGATAGGAGCCTGGAACGGGAGGGAGAGACTGGGCTGGAAACCTCTGTCAAGGGCAGGCCATGCCTTTTGTCTAGTGCCCATGCGGTGGCGCATGAGATACCTCATGGGTCTCATCAGCACCCCATATGAATGGAAACAGTGCCCTGGAAGATGCTCAGTCCCCCCTGCGGCTGCACGTGGCAAGGGAAGATCCATGCAATGGACAGGCCAACTGCCTTTCAGGCCAGCGTGTCTGCCATCACTGAACTTCTGCTGTTGAGGAACCACAAGGGACTTGAAAACCCTTGAGAAAAGGCTGCCATTCTTCCCTCCACAGAAGGGGAAGGAGAGAAATGTCATGTTTGCACAAAGAACTCATCATGTGCACTTTCTTACCCCAAACCTGTTCCAAACAGCAGTGCTTAGGCCAGGGACATGAGGAAGGAAGAGTGCAGCTGAGCACATGCAGAGCACTTCCCCCTCAGCACTACCTCCCTCCAGACCTCACCCCGCAGGGACTGTGGGACATCACTTCCAGGCCAGAGAACATTCTGAAGGACTTTGGGCTTTCCAAGCTGAAGGGAAAGACAAGCAGTACAGAACACCAAGACACATAGCCTTTCAATTCCTGCAGGGGCCACGTGTCACCACTAGAAGGAGCAGGAGAGCCCGAAGGACAAGCCAGGCCTAACTGAGCAGAGCCAGAGGGGACCTGCCCAAGCTTTCCCTGCTGATGTCTAGTGAAAATTATTGGTGTGTGTGTGTGTGTGTGTGTGTGTCCTCTGGATTCAAGCATTTAATTTAGAAGCCACACCTTCCCATCCCGATTCAGCAGAAAGACTTTGTTCATGGCAAGGGGGTGTGTGTGTGTGTGTGTCTCCTGGATTCAAGCATTTAATTTAGAAGCCACACCTTCCCATCCCGATTCAGCAGAAAGACTTTGTTCATGGCAAGGGTGTGTGTGTGTGTCTGTGTGTGTCTGTGTCTGTGTCCTGCAGTGAACCCAGCTCAGCCTGACTGGTGACCCAGTAAAAAAAAAGGACTTCCAGGGGCCACCCAGAGAATGGCACTCTTACCATACCTGCCCAAAGGCATGCTGCAGCAGAGTCGGGTGTCCCACAAAACGGACGTTATCAATCTTCAGCTCAAACTTTTTGCCACACATGTCCGATTTGGTAGCCAGAATTGTTGCCAGGATGACATCGGAAAACCTTCAAGAGTGGAAGCAGTCGTCACTGCACTCATCCTGCCCTAAAAGTGACCCAGAGCTCGACTGCAATTTTTTTACATTTACACACACACACACACACACACACACACACGTACGTGAACACCTTGGATTCCATCAGTTAGGAAAATTAAGATGCTGTAAAGATCACGTCTCTCAAATCACCAGAATTATCAAAAGGAGAAGCATCAAAGGCAGAGATGGAGGGGCGCATGCGTCTGTCATTAAGGACATGCTCTTGGAAGGACATGGAAAGATTAGGCGCGAGTCCCTTCAGCTGCTTGTCCCTGGATTTCACTACAGGTTGAGTCGCTCGCTAAGCAACAAGGAGTTGCGGCAGTTCAAGCAGATCGTCTGAACACAGCCACTGGGGTGCTTGAATGGCAAGGCCCTCCCCACAAGGAGGACTGAGAGGGCTTGAGACTTCTTCCTGTTCCATCAGGTGGAGAGAGGGCGGCCTTCAGCTCCCCTGCCCTCAAAGCTGGAGCTTTTGCTTCTGGGGCAGGAGAAACCGCCCCATTGCACCTGGTGGCCACAGCGCAGTCCAGGCCAGTGGCCAAGCCACGCCTCAGAAAGGCCCAGTTCCCCTTTGAGAGCCACCCACAGAAGTTCCACATCTTTCCTCTCTCCCTGCACTGGCCATCTCATGGAGGCCTAATTTTCCTCCATGGAAATAATCTCCATGTAGGAAAATCAGCATTTATTGTAATTTGTACAGTGTCACGAAGACAGATGTTGTGCCTCAAGTTCCCAGAAAGCTCCTGGAGTTCCCCAAAAGGCAGGATTTTATTGGGCCAAAACTGCCTCCCCATTTCCCCAAAGATACTAACAGGAGTCAATCTTCTAGACAGTTGTGCCTTGCTGAGCTCAGAGATGGTGGGAAAGAGTATCTGGACAATAATTCACAGAGTTTCCTTTGTCTCCTGGGCAAATGATTTTGCCCAGTACTGTAGTTCAGGAGTGAGTACTGAAATGATTTTAAACTAGTTTTAATGAGTTATTTGTTTATCATCTGTTTTTATATTTGTGAACTGCCTAGCACCATCTGGGTGAGGCAGTATAAAACATTTATTTGTTTGTTTATTTATGGATATTTTTTTTTAATATAAAGGGAGATTACACAAAATGCCTGGAATTCTGGGTTCTTCTTTTCATCACTCTAAGCACTCTTCTTCCAACCCTCTTCCAAGACCCCTATTTTTCTCTCTCATATGCCTGATTTTACAGTCTCATCTACCTGCCATCTCCTCCCTACCCAGATCTCTTTAGCTTTCCATTCTAAAAGACGGTTTCCAGGGAAGACCCAGGAACTGCCTAATTGGTCACATCTCTGAGGCCATCCTTGAACTGACCAGTAGTAGAAGGAACACATTTATTTGCCCTCCACTAAGCTCACAGCACAAGCATTTTTTAAAAAGACTTTATTGCCCTTTCTATGACTTGATCGCCCTGTCTATGCCAAAAGGCTCTGGATTCAGAAAGGCTATTATAACATGCTCAGAATCTGTTCCAAGAGTTGTCCTGAAAGAAATGGCATGAGAATCTGGAGGAGGACCTGTTTTCTAACTTAGCAGTTAACACATGTCAGAAAACAAAATGCCTAGTATAGGAGGTGAGAAGGGCTATACCTGTGCCTTTCACTACAATCCACAAATGCTAAAATCAATGGCAGATTTGCCATCCATTTCAGGAGGAAGTCGATTCCACATTACATGTGAGACCAACTTCCAGACCCTTGGGATCTGGGAGAAAGTGAGGCATCACTCTAACCAGGTGGCATGCTTTTCTCAACATTATATTAACCTTCATGCAGAAAGGGAAAATGGTCCCTCCACTAAGCAGGACTCCAAAGCTTCTCGAAATGTGGTTCAGGGAGATTGCTGGTATATCAGCTTCAGCAGCAAAGGCAGGAGGCAGCTGCTTGTCAGATAATGAAGCCAAGTAGAGTACGAGAAGAGGTCTGCAGCCTCCCCTCCCAGAAAAGCTGGTGATGCTCATTTCAAGCTCCCTGGCAGCACTGAGGAATCCTGCCAGGTGTAAGGGCCTCCTCTTCACTGTAAGGGATCATGGATGATGGGGAGGGAATGAAATTGCCATGTGAGGACACTTGGTTCTTGAAGCTAAACTTTTAAGAACCAGAAATATGTAAATTCCTTCCGGTCTTCTATTCTTGCACTTGGAAGTCCAAATTCGGGCCAGCCAATGTAGCAATAGCAGCAATAGCACTTACATTTATATACCGCTCTATAGCTGGAAGCTCTCTAAGCGGTTTACAATGATTTAGCATATTGCCCCCCAACATTTCTGGGTACTCATTTTACCGACCTCGGAAGGATGGAAGGCTGAGTCAACCCTGTTCCAATGTACTTCCCATTGGAACAGAAGTTGGCACTAAGGACAGAAACATCCGAGACTCTTGTCTCACCCCAAATCTCTCTCTGAAAACAGGAAACAATAGTAGCTAAGCATAGACAAGGGTTTGTCTGGTTGCAAGTAAAAAGAACATTGCTTTCTATCTCCCCATTCTCCCCCCCCCCCCGCCAATTTAAAGACATCTTTGCTGGGTTCATGAAGGGTCTGTGGAGAGAGAATGTTGAAAATGGGTTTCCCCAACGACTTCAACTGTTCTTTTAATCACTATTTCTGGCAAGTTTATTTTAATAGCCTTGAGAGTTATCTTGAGCAACTATGGAAAAGCAGGATAAAAATGTTTTGAATCCATAGTATTTTAAATAAAAAATACTCAAAGCAGATACTAATGTGAGACAGCTACAACAGAACTTTGAGGTGTCCGAGAAGCAGCTCAGGCCTTGAACCTTCAGCACAGTTCCTAAAGGTCTCTGCTGAAGCCAGCTCCACCAGACTATCACAGAGTGCCCCACCTTAGGAAGAGGGGGAAAGGCCGCCCCATAGCAACAGCAATTCTCCCCTGTGCAATCATTACTCCAGATAACATTGGGAATTTCTGTCTGAAATGTGCTGCCGTTCTGAGAGATTCTCTAAGGGAAGATGTGCACAAATTCCAAGGTTTTTGCTACTACTAATGCTAATGTTTTTGCTTACTAATTCCCTGGTAGAGGTGGAGGCTTTTTCACTTTCTGCCCCGTGGGAATGAGACCACCTTCTGGCCCCTCCCCAGTATGGAAAATATGACCTCAGCCATTCCCAGCTTGCATTAGAAGATCCAGAATTGTGCAGTTTCCCCAAAACTCAGGCACAGGGAAAGCGTGCAGGAGCACGAGGCTCAGGGGGGTAGTCATGTACATTTCTCTCACAGGCAGGCAGGAGAGGGAGACTGTGGTGGCCATAGATGGTCTGAGTACTGCACAGAATGCTGCATCCTGAAGAACTGAAGCCGACCAGCAAGCTTTTAGTTACTGCCCCCAAACAAGAGAAAACGAAACACGTGTGAAATGCAACACAACTGTCTATCCTGCCCGGAGACTGTGGGTTGGAGAGGCCCCCAGGAAGGACACCGCCATCCTCCTTGCCTTGTGGCCTCCAGGGCTGATGTGTCTGCCTTCATTACCCAGAACCTCGGCTACCTCACTGCATTCTAGCCTGTCACTCAATGAATTTGCAGCTTGGTGGGAAACAGAGCTCAGAGACGAAGCGCAAGAAGATGGTGAGAAAGGGAAGCCATTCGAGAGAGAGGCGCTGCTGGTTCCGAACGTTTGGTCTTACCCCGACACCACCTGCTCATCAGTGAGAGGACATGGCTCTCTGAAACAGGAACGGGAACCATAAGCACCACTCAAAAACAGAAGAGAAGAATCAACCAGGCAAAGGAACAAAATTCCTGCTAACACACACTCTGTCTAATGGGATGGCTCAAGGTTACAAATCTGTCCCTATATTAAGAGAGGAAACACCCCTCCCCCTTTGGAGCTTGTCAAGCGAGAGACCCGCCCTGCAAGGAGGGCTTGCTCACCATGCAAACAGGCACCATCGAAACCATACAGGAGGATTTAGCACATTTGTGGAGAAGAGAGCTAGCAATGGTCACCAGCCCCACTAGCTCAACAGAACCACCTAATACCCGCGTTTGGGATAATCAACAAGGGATGGCCAGCACCTCCAGGACCTCCCTGTGAGTTCTGTGGGGCATGTGGCAGGCCACATGCTGCTGGAGCCAGAATCTTGGCCTTGATGAACCCTGGGATAATGCAGATAATTCTGAACAAGGAGGACCAAGGGCCTAAGCCGAAGGCAGCTTCCTATGTCCAAATCCAGCCTGTGAGCAACAGGAGGACAGATACAGAGTCTCTCACAATGGCAACGACCTACCCAGTCCAAGCCAGGCAAGCTGCTGATTTCCAGAGGGCTCCAGGACTCATGCTCACCGAGACCTACAGTACTTAGCTGTGGATTCAAGCAGCCTAATGAGAATGGAGGATGAACTGGATGCTAGAGTTCAGACCCAGTCACAGTAAGCTGCTCCTGGTCTGCCCACTGCCCCCGTGGGCAGACTGGCAAGTCAAGCTGGCAACAAAGGGGCAAGGTGGACACCTTGGCCAGGCCCATAGCTTGCCTTGCAGAGCATTTCTCAGTGCAAGAGAGAAGAAGAACCTGCTTACCCTCCTCATTTGGAAAGCTGGCAGGCAGTAGTCCAGGCTCAGCTTCGGAGCAGCGGCTTCAAGGGACAAGACAACCTTTCTGCCTAGAGGCCTGCCAGCCCATTGACACAGAAGCCAGCCAATGCCCACAAAGCCCTGTGCAGTTCTCAAGTAAACCAGGAAAGTGCCAAGGCTGGCTGTTATTCAAGGGTACACAGCAGGAGGCCCTGCCTCCTTCCTGCTCCCTGTGCCAGGTTGGGGAGGCCTAAATCAATGCAGGCCGCACAGCCTCACCAAAGGAAAGCAGGTTGGTTGGGCTGGTGCTCAGGTGGAAGTCTGACTGGAGCCCCATGTTGACTTCCACCATGGAAGAGAGGCAGGAGGGAGACATCACAGAGAAATAAACCATCAGAGGGACAGCAGACAGATCTCTTCTGGTTAGTCGATAGGGCACATTTTCCAGTCATCTTCCCTGAACTCTGTCTTGCATCTGAAACTTGTTTGCAGAAATGTGCTCCTGAACAGTGTTCCCTGCAACAAAGATTTCCAGATGTTGACTACAACTTCCATAATCCCCAGACAAAGACCACTGTAGCTGGGGATTCTGGGAGTTGCAGTAAACAGCATCTGGAAATCAGTTACAGGGAACACTGCTCCTAAGGGGAAGCTGCATCACTCTAGCAAAGAACTCTCCAACCAGACAAGAGGACAGCTCAGGTAGTGCAAGAGAGTTCCTTTTCTTAGGGACTCTCCCAGGTCCCAGGCTGCTTGGGATGGGAACCAGCCAAAAGATTTTATTTCTGCCTAAAATGTCCAGCCCTGAAGACTCTCCTCCAGCTGCTTTGCCGGAACACGCTTTGGACATTTAAAATGAGGCTCTGGCTGCTGCACTTTCACAATCCGCGTGTGATTATCTTACAAAGGTGCCCAAAGCTCTTTTGTGTTTTAAGCAAAGCATAAAGCTCAGCACACTCCATGCAAAAGGATCTGAGCTTACATTCTTTGCTAGGGCCAACGGATCTCCTCATTCAGCTAAACAGAAGGGGCTTTTTGAGCAGCCCTACATACCTGGAGTCTCCATCGGGGTCTTCCACATGGTCACCAATACTGTTCACAGCATACCTACTCCTCGGTTTTCCTAGAAGAAATGGAAAACTTTCAGAAAGGCTGGAGGGGTGTGGGATTTATCTCCCAGCCCTCAACCCAATTTCTCTTCCATCTGCTGTTAAATCTGAACAAACCATTTATACAACATTACCTCAGACACAGTTCAAGGTGCTGCTTTTGACCTCTAGGGCCTGTAACATATCTTGGGCCCTCTGTATCTTCCTAGTGCTTCACGGTAACCCTTGGGATCACCTGAGATTGCTCACAGTTTGAAAGGCAAGGCTGTGTCAAGAGATAGGGATAGCAGGTCCCTATCTCTTGACACTGTGGTACTTTCCCATGGACTTTCAAACTGGGGTCCCAGGGACATCTCAAATTGCAACCAACTGCCCTAGTCAGTCAGTCTTTATTGTGGTCTTTGACCAATGCCAGAACACCTAAAACAGCTGCCCTAAAAATAACATGATCACCCCCAAAAGCCTTGAGTCACAGGGAGGTTGAGGCCTGAGATACAGCCTTGGTTGCAGCCTTCATCCATGGGGGTGTGGGTCAGTGCTCCCTCTAACAAGGATTCCCAGGTGTTGTTGACTACAACTCCCAGAATCCCCAGCTGCGATGGCTTTTGCTTGGGGATTATGGGAGTTGTAGTCAACAACCATGGAAAGGATATTTAGATGCTGTGACATGTCTACCCCTACAAAGATTAGAATCGTTCGGACAATGGTTTTTCCCATGACACTCTATAGATGCGAAAGCTGGACTTTGAAGGAGCAAGATAAAAAAAGCATTGACGCTTCTGAACTTTGGTGCTGGAGAAGACTTTTGAGACCATGGACAGCCAGGAAAACAAACGAATGGATCATAAAACAAATCATAGGATTTTCACTCCAGGCACAAATGACCAGGCTCAAACTATCATACTTCAGACACATATGAGAAGACCCAGCTCCCTTGAGAAGTCCATAATGCTGGGAAAAGTGGAAGGAAATAAGAGGACGACCAGCTGCAAGGTGGATGAACACGATTATGACAGTAATGAATGAACCACTGAGAGACCTTAAAGGCCAAGTTGAATACGGATCATCCTGGAGAGAATCTAAGAGTCGACACCAACCTGAGGGCACTTAATCAAGTCAACAACCTCTGGGAATCCCTGTTAGAGGGAACACGTGGGGGGGGGGGGGAGACCTGCCTTTTAGCAACCAGGGTGAGGCCAGAGTGGACCCATTTCATGCTGTTTATTCGTTGTCCTCGAGGCTCGGGCACCAATATTCGAGACGTGTATTTTAAGGGAACAGAATATCCCAAGAGGGGGGCCTCCCGCCGGCTGGGGCTGCACCCTACTGGGGAGCGCAGTCCACCCCCGAACCCGGCAGGGAGGGCCTTCCAAGTCGGCCTGTCTACTTCGGTGAGCTTTCTCTGAAAATGATTTCAGGGGAAGCATGCAGGGATCTTTCCCGTTTCCCTGTAGGTGGTACTCCCCAGTTCTCTCTCCTCCCCCGCCTTGCGTGTTGAGGGGGCGTGGAGGACACGCGCGAACGCACTCCGACAACACCTCGAGCCCTCCCCCCCCCACCGGGGCCACGCCAAGCGGGCGTCTCCATAGCAACAGAGCCTGGCTCTCGCCATTGCTTCCTTCCGGCCGCAGAGGGCGTGGCCTGGCCTAGCCCAGGCTGAGGCACTCGCTCGCGTAGGCCGTCCCTGATACCCTCCCTCACCGGTCTGTGCGGCCGGGCTGCCGGGGCCCCGCTGGAAGGGAAAACGGAAGAGAAGCTTGTTGCCGCGGCTGCCGGAGCTGACCAGGATAACGCTAATGGGGCTCGAGCTCTCCCCCATCCTCGCCGCGTACCACCATAGAGACCCGACGGCTAGAGGGGTGGACTCCAGCGCCGCGCCTGCGCTCTTGTCCCTGCTCCCGCGGGCGGCGGCAGTACTCTGCGCATGCTCAGCGCGGGTTGTAGTTTATAAGGGTTTTTTGGACGCAGGGTCTCTGCCCGCAAAGGCAGTACAAGTAGCCTTTTCAGACGGCGTCTCTCAGCGGTTTACGTAAAAGTGTGAAAACCATAAGCACTCATAAAAGGCTACCGGGCAAAGCAGCGACGGCGAGCAGGAGAAAGACTGCTGGATCTGCCATCCGGCCGCCCCTCCTCTGGCCCCAACCTGCACCTGCTGCTTCTGTGTGCCCCCTTTTCCTGCCTTTTCAGACCCCAGGCAGGGGGAGAAGCGCCGGAGAGTCTTTGGCGCCTCGTTCTTGATCCGCTCAGTCAGGGCTGAGCCTGGCTGTGCTGATCCCCCGCCCGTTTCCAACCCGAATGGAGCTCCCTAATAATAACAATGTTGGGGGAGAGGGAGCTTGGAGGGCCTGCCCGGTCAGGCAGGCAAGCAACCCCTGGGAGAAGTCCCCCCGCCATGAGCCGTCTGCCTGGAGCAGCTTCCGGCCCCCTCTAGTACTCTTGGAACTGCCAGAGCTACTCGCTGGGCTAGAGACCGGTTCCACAGAGGGCACTTGGGTGGGTTCAGGTGTGCCTGCAGAACTGATGCCAACCCAGAGGCCCTTGTGGGACATTCGTAGGGGTGGAGAGCACAAGCATTGGGGGCTTGCAGGCGGGGGGGTGGGGGAGAGTGAAGTCCACATGCAAAATCCCCCCACCCTTTCCAATTTGCAGCAAGAAAAAATTGCTTTGCCAATTTGCACCCTGGCCAGTTTGCAAAGGCCACCAGAATAGGCATTTGCGTGGAGCATGGTTCTCTGTCCCTTGCTTTTAGGGAGGCCTGCAAGAACTTGCCACTGCCCAGGCATCCCAGTGAAAAGGCAACAAGGTGAAAGCCAGACCAGGAACGTGATGTACAATCAGCAAAGCATGACTGCTCTGCTTAAAAAAGAGAAAAAGTCAGTTTTTGCTTATGAACATCTACTCCCTTTTCTGCCTGAAAGAGGAACGCAAAGTGGCAGCTGGAGATACCCTAAACCCTGCTAACTGAGCAAAAGGGCGCCTTTTAAATTGTGGTTATTTTCTATTTAACAGTGGGAGAGCAACTGGCCCTATTGGTTGCACAGCATCCTTCCAGAATGTTGCTGGTGTCTCCCTTGTGTTTCTTTTTAGACTGTGAGCCCTTTGAGGACAGGGTGGGAACGTGACTGATTGATTGAGAACTCTATTGAAAAGGATTTGAACTTGGGTCTCCAATGCTCTAACCACTACACCATGCTGGTGTAACTTCTCTACAAAGCCGTAGAGTCCTACCTGGAGATGCTGCTGGGAATGAAACCTGGGGCCTTCTGAAGGAGGCCATCGGGGTGCATTTGAATTTGAAACGGGCAGGGTGGAGGGATGACCCATGATTGGGATGATTTGGAGCAGCGGCGGAGACCTCTCTCCAGGGGTGTATCTAGGGGTAGGGCAGGCAGGGCACGTGCCCTGGGCGCCACTTGAAGGGGGGGCCATTTTGTAAAATTATTATTATTTTTTTAAAGGCTGCCAAAAACAAAATGGCCACCGTGCATGCTCAAATGGCCTCTGTGAGCCCCTAGGTCATGCCAGGCCTTGCAGAGGCCATTTGAGCATGCACTGTGGCCATTTTGTTTTCAGTGGCCATTTAAAAAAAGATTTTTAAAAATGGCCACTGCATATGGTCAAATGGTCCCTGCGAGGCCAATGGGGGGAGGAGGAACCTTTGCAAACCCCCCAGCCTTTAGGAAGCCCCCCGAAGGGGCTACAGGTAAAATAATAATAATATATAATATAAGTCACTGTACACATATTCAGATTGTCACTATGTACAGAGAATCAGGGCTTGTGAATACTGAGCTGATGCTTATGAGCTAGGATTGTATTCATTTGCTCTTACTTGAATTATTGAAATTGAATTATTATTATTATTATTATTATTACTTTGCTTCTTGTGATAAGTGAGTTAAATGTGATGTCTTGCTAATATGGCTATTCATGCTGAATTTGTCTTTGAATCAGTGTGAAATCCTTAATATTAAGGCCCACTGGGAGTTTCTTGCTCTCTTTCTCTCATTTTAACTGTCTTTCTGAAAGACTAGAATATATTCCAAACAGTGACACAGTTTACTCTGCATATCCTTTAATTATTTTCAGAGTATCTGGGAAAAGTCAAATTCTCCATTGATTTTTAAAACTTATGTAATGGTGATGCTACAATACATAGTAGAGAATTAGACAGGCACTTATGTTTAGTTTTCCAAGTACACCTCCACATAGTATTTGGGTATTTCATGAGCCCCAGCAGACTGAAATTTGTAATTTTCCAGCATTTTTTGGTCTGGCTACATCCACTGCTAAAATAGTTTTTGAAAGATTAAAAGATTAACGAGCCTGACTTGTATTTTTCAGCTGATATTATGGTAAAGTTATCTGAAAGATGGGTGTCAGATGCTTGGACAGGGGGCGCAATTTCAGTGCTTGCCCTAGGCGCTATTTTCCCTAGATACGCCTCTGCCTCTCTCTCCCCATTCCTGCCCTGTCGCCACTCCAAACCATCCCCAAGAGCCGCGGTCCCCCGCGCGTCTCAAATGCTCCTCGGACGGTTACCCTGCAGCCTAGGGCAGGCCCGAGGGACTTGGTAGAAGTCCAGGTAGGGCACGTCTAGGGTGCCGGCGCCTGTGCCCCACTGCTATGCCCCGCTTCTTCGCTCCCCCTCCATCGGGCGCATCAGGGCCCCGCACTGAAGTCCTGGCCTGGGGTTCCTGAACTTGCTCTGGACTGAGGGGCCCCCACTGCGGCTCAGCGACGTGGAGCCCCCATGCACGGTGGGGGCCAGTGGCTGAGGCCAGAGTCGGGGGTGGCGGGTGGCGCGGCGTGGCGCCCATGTCCCCTCCCATCCCTTGTGGGCTTGCTTGGCCTCTCCAGGTCAGGTCCCTCCCTCAGCCCCGTCCGGTCCGCAGCGCTCCGGCGGCGGCGATAAGATAAGGAGGGCTGCAGAAGAGCCCCGTGGGGCGGGCCCGTGGGAAGCGGGCGGCGGCCGCCGCTATAAAAGCCCCGGCCCGAGCGCGGCTCGCAACTCCGAGTCCTCCTCCACACCCAGCGAACGACCCACTGAGCCCACTCGACAACCGCCGCCATGGTGCTGACCGCTGCAGAATGCAAACTCCTCCAGAGCACCTGGCAGAAGGTGCAGGGCCATATCGACTGCCTGGGCGCCGACACCCTCTTCAGGTAGGGATGGACGGCAAACCGGGAGGGGCGGGGCGGGGGCGGCCCGGCCTGCCACCCGGCTGTCCCTGACGGGCCCCTGCCTGCCCTTCCTTCCTCTTCTCCGTGTTTCAGGATGTTCACTGTGTACCCGGTGACCAAGACCTACTTCCCGCACTTCGACCTGTCTCAAGGCTCCCAAGACATCAAGAACCACGGCCGGAAGGTGATCAGGGCCATCGAGAACGCCCTCAAGCACACCGACAACCTCCGCGGCTGCTTGGCCGAACTCAGCGACCTGCACGCCTACAACCTGCGCGTGGACCCCGTCAACTTCAAGGCAAGTCAGCGCCGCGGCTTCGCGCTCTGGGCGGACCCTGGCCAACGACGGGACGGGCGCCCGGCCTCTCTCGGGCGGGAGTGGGTGGCCCCCTGCCCCCTCTCTTCCCAGGCGCCCTGCCCCGCTGGGCCCCCTCTCCTCCCAGGCGCCCCCACCCCGCTGACCCTTTGGTCCGTCTCCTCTCTTTCCTTGCAGCTGCTGGCGAAATGCTTGTTGGTGGAGCTGGCCACCTACCTCCGAGCCGAATTCACCCCGATGAACTACCTCGCCTGGGATAAGTTTATGGAGTGCATGGGGGAGGTGCTCTGCGAGAAATACAGATGAGCCCCCCCGCACCCGCCCACCGCCCGCCGGGCTGCTGGCTCTCCGCCGCTCCCGGGAGTCGCCGCTGGAGTCGGGGTGCCGCCGCGCGCTTTGCGCTCTTGTGCTGTGAAACTGACACCGAGCAGCAATAAAGTGCCTGAACCGCTCTCCGAGCCTTCCTTCTTCCGTTCCTTGGTCCCGTGATCAGCGCACTAGTCTCCGAGTCCGCGGAGCCCCTCTGTGGGGCTGGGGGGCTGGGGGGTGGGGGTGGGACAGGCCCTACAGGTGCTGCACGCTGTCGAGGAAGGGCGGGGCGGGGGGCTCTCCCAAGGGAGTTTTGCGAGGAAGGGCCCCCTTGCAAAAGAGTGGCAGGACCCGTCCCGCCTCGACCCTCTTCAGAGCAGCAGCCTAGCGTGCCCCGCAAGCCTCCTTGCCAGGGCCCCGTCCCAAAAGGAAGAGGAGGGGGGTGGCTAGCTACCTTTGAGCCCCTTTCAAGGGCAGGCAGTGCTGCTGCTAGTTGGAGCAAGTGCAGGTGGGGGAGAAGGCGGAGCATGGACCGGGAGGAGGCTTAAAGAGGAGCCTGGGGAGGGGGCCAACGCCATAGGAAGATAAGCAGCTGCCTTCTACCGAGTCAGACCATCTAGCTCTGTATTGTCTACCCAGACTGGCAGCGACTTCTCCAAGGTGGCAGGCAGGAGTCTCTTTCAGATAGAGACGCTGCCAGGGAGGGAGCTTGGTCTGCATGCAAGTATGCAGGTGCTCTTCCCAGAGGGGCCCCATCCCCTGAGGGGAATATCTTACCGTGCTCACACCTGTAGTTCTCCCATTCAAATGTAAGCCAGGGTGGACCCTGCTTAGCAAAGGGAGCAATTCGTGCTTGCTACCACAGGACCAACTTTCCTCCCTTAACATAAGAAGCTGCCGCCATATACCGAGTCAGACCCTTGGTCTATCTAGCTCATTACTGCCTTCACAGACTAGCAGCCACTTCTCCAAGGTTGCAGGCAGGAGTCTCTCTCAGCCCGATCTTGGAGATGCTGCCAGGGAGGGAACTTGGGACCTCCTGCGTGCAAGCAAGCAGGTGCTCTTCCCAGAGAGCCCCATCCCCCAAGGGGAATGTCTTACAGCACTCACACATGTAGCCTCCCATTCATATGCAAACCCGGGTGGACCCTGCTTAGCAAAGGGGGCAATTCATGCTTGCTACCACAAGACCAGAAGAGGGCCCCCCCCCGCCTTCTGCCTTGACAAGCGCCACACACACACGTCTGCCCCGGGAGGGGGAGGGAGGGAGTGAAAGTGGGGCTGCCTGTCCCACACAAAGGGGGGGGGAGGCAGAGGCGGCGTCCCTTTCAGGCGAGACAGTCGCTCTTCTGTGGCTGCCGTCGGGCCGGGAGGAAGTGTTGGTGGGGCCCCCCACTGCCCCTTATGCCCCTGCTGCTGCTGAGGCTCCTCCTCCATATCCAAAGGGAGAGCCTACGCGGATCACCACCAGCCCAGCCGCCTTCCCCCTACACCTCCAGGGAGAGCGGCCGGCGCTCTGCAGCTGCTCAGAGGCACCACTCCCGCCTCCCCCTCACAGATCCAGGACAGCCCCCAACAGCATGAAAAGCCTTTGCTGCCCCCCTCCAAAAGGTGCCGCTGGGAGGATCAGCAGACAAAGGGGGGGCTCCCTCCCCCCGCTCCTTGGGTTACGGGGAGGAGGAGGAGGAGGCATCATCAGGAAAGACCCTTCCAGGCATCATGGGTGGCGGGGAGCCCTCCAGTACACCTCAGCCCCACCCCGTGCAATATTCTCTCCGTGTTGGAGAGCCGGCCTCAGCTGCGACTCTGGAGCAGTATAGGGGTGTGGTGTGGGGGGGTCCTCTCTGTCTGGGGGAGGAGGAGCGGAAAAGGAAGCCCAGGCTGTTGGCGGGGGCGGGGGCTCTGGTTCAGGACAGCCCGAGGAGCTGAAGGTTCAGGCCTAGGTGTGCCCCGCACCCTCCTGGCCCACAGGAGCAGCCTGGATTACGAAAGCCAAGTTCCAATCCCCCCTCAGCAAGGAACTTCACTGGGCAGCCATTTCAGTCCCTGGCTAACCTACCTCACAGGGTTGTTGTGGAGATAAATATCAACCACGTACTGGGCTCCTGGGAGGGACAGAGATGTGAAAAGAGACCGTCTGCTTCGCCAATGAAACCCACTGCCCATTGTGATCACCAGGAGAGGTCCCTCTGTGGTTGCCACCAGCTCCCATGGTGGCTACTCCAGACGACCCTTCTCCACTGCTGCCCCGAAGCCTTGGAATGGCTCCTAGCTGAAAGAAGAGCCTGCGTTCTAGCTCAGTAAAGGAGAGGAGAGCTGCTGGTCTTGTGGTAGCCAGCATGACTTGCCCCCTTGGCTAAGCAGGGTCTGCCCTGGTTGCATATGAAAGGGAGACTAGAAGAAAGTGTGAGCCCTGGAAGATCTTCCCTTCAGGGGATGGAGCCGCTCTGGGAAGAGCATCTAGGTTCCAAGTCCCCTCTCTGAGAGCATCTCCAAGAAAAGACAATATTCTTTTTTTTTTTTTTAAATAGGACAAGATTTCTTTATTGAACCAACAAACTACCAAAGCATACAGTACATTACCAAAGCCAATTATATACAAAGTGGTTGTTTGTACATCATATATCTACAAAGATTTACAAACAAGGATTTGGTAACCCACAGGGTTATAAAGTATATGCAGGCAGTACTGTAACTCGGGGATGGGGGATTACAAGGCATCAGGTAATCAGGGGGGTTATGTCCAACGTCCATTTCCACAATTTGTCCCATTGCTGTTTGGAAGAGATACTCTTGCCTTTTTGCACATAACCATACTAACTTTTCCAGAAGAAATTTACTGTCTCATCCGCGTGAACCTCTCGGTCACATCTTCCCTCCCTAACCCTATGCAGGAGCATTGCATAAATGACATACAGGTTTACTAACCTGGTTACAAGAAGGGCAACATTCCAAATCCCTAGTATGAGGGCACCCGCGTTTCCTTGAAGGTTTCTTTCTGGGACTTCCAAGACAGGGCTGAGAGAGATTCCTGCCTGCAACCTTGGAAAAGCCACTGCCAGTCTGTGAAGACTATAGTGAGCTAGATAGGACCAATGGTCTGACTCAGTATATATGGCAGCTTCCTATGTAACTATGTTCTCCATCTCTGGCAACTTTTTAAGTCCTTAAAAACACACCTGTTCACTCAGGCTTTTAATTAAGGACTGTTTTAATGGTTTTAGCATTGTTTAAAAAATTAAGTTGTTACTTTAAGAAAAAAATGCTAAAACCATGTTTTAACATGTTTTTACTTTTAACTTTTTCTGTTCTTTGTGTTGTTTTATCGTAAACCACTCAGAGTTCTGGGTGGCATAAAATATGTTAAAATAAGTAATAGAATAAATGAGTGCAGGCTGGGATGAGAGTGCAGGTCGCCTTGTGACCTGTGCCCACCAGACGCACGGAACCTGTCTGTGCCTTGCCCTGGTCTGCCTGTGCCCAGGGGCTTGGTTGTCCAGAGGCCCCCTCCATGACATACAGAGGCCCACATCGCACTGGGCCTTGGATGGGACTATTGCAGAAGGGGGCCCTCTGTGGGGAGGAGCAGTGGGGTCCAGTGCTCCCTCAAACAGGGATTCCCCGATGTTGCTGACTACAACTCCCATCATCCCCAGGCAAAAGCCATTGCAGCTGGGGATTCTGGGAGTTGTAGTCCACCACATCTGGGAATCCCTGTGAGAGGGAGCACTGGTGGAGTCTGCAGGAAGCCTCTTTGGCAGGTGTTGGGGAGACGCTTCTCAGGGCTGGAGGCGTCTAGGGCAGCCTGAACAAGGCGCTGTACTTTCCCCAGCAGGCTCTTATCAGTCACAGTTTGCATCATTTAGCTTCCTACAACTTTTGCATGCATCTAGTTGCTACTCGTCCAGCCACGGGAGCTGTGATGCTTTCAGGCTGAACATTCATCAGGGAGAGCTCTGTAGCTGTACCTGACGGATGGCCAGCCTGCAGGCAGCGCAGCTCTCTCTAACACCCGGGCTGGGTGGGATGGGAGAAAGAGGTGCAAATTTTGCTGCTGGGAACCAGAGACAGCTGCGCCTCCTTTGGCATCTCCTTGGCTCGTTAGGATGAGGCAAGTGGCGTGGCGGGGAACTGCTCGACTAATAAGCAGAAGGTTGCCGGTTGGAATCCCCACTGCTACTATATCGGGCAGCAGCGATCTAGGAAGATTCTGAAAGGCATCATCTCATACTGCACGGGAGATGGCAACGGTCAACCCCTCCTGTATTCCGCCAAAGACAGCCACAGGGCTCAGTGGTCGCCAGGAGTCGAAATCGACTCTAAACCCCTCTAAACCCTTGTTCGGCTTCTTCCTCCTGGCTGTTGCTCCAGAGATATGAGACGGAGGGGTCAGGGGGGTCCAAAGGCAATAGTCATTGACTGCCAGCCACACATGGACAGTTTGCTTTGCAGACATAGTCTGGGTGAGGGCGTTCACAGACTCTGCAGAGGGAGTCCCGCCTGTGGGCACTGTTCTCGCCCCTGCCGCCCCCACGAGGTGCCCAGAGAGCGGCAGTACTGGGGATGGTCCACCGATTCCCTGGAGAAAAGCTGCCTGGGCGCTGTCCAGGGGCGTAGCAAGGTTGGAGTGGGCCCAGAGACAAGATGTTAAAATGCCCCCCCCCCCCGCCCCACCGAAGTTCAGCTCATGAAGTAAAGGAATCTTGAATGAGGCTCAATAGTGGTAACAAAAAGCAGAGTGAAATTCTCACCCTAAATTATGTTGTAAATGGTTTTGTAAACTGTGGACGGTGCAAGACATTGAATGGTCCTCGAGAAAGACCTGCTGTTCTGGTAGCTCCAGGGCTTCACACTCACATCAGCTTCGGAGGATGAATACAAGGGAAGGAAGCCCGGGCGGGGGCGTGGCTGGGGGAGTCAGTCATGTGACTTGCCTCTGGGGGGGCCCCAAGGCAGTGGTCCCCAGACAACTCTCTCCCCTTGCCGTATTATAGTTATGCCCCGGCGCTGTTTGTAGCCCCAAGGCCAACGTGAGGCCTTTGTGGAGATGAAGTGTTGCCTGCCTGGCCAAGCTCTGCATGTGGTCTGCTCTCAGGCAGTTCCCCCTGGCTGCAAGAGGGCCCAGGCAGGCTGCTCTCCTCCTCAGCCCCTCAGGCCACCCAGGCTCCTCTGGACTGGAGCCTCTGAGTCTCTGCAGTCAGAAGAGAAGCCGCTGCGGGCCAGAGCCCACCACCTCCCTCACGGGCAGACTGGCAGCAGCCACAGCTTCTACCAGCCAGGGCCCAGCTCTCCTTGAGAAGGCAAGGCTCCTCCAGTTCCGGGGTGCTGCTTGAACACTAGGCGAGCCCTGGGGGCCGCTACCAAGGGCCTGTGCTGGTGGCCAAGCAGCCTGAGCGGCCGTCCGGCCAGGGAGTCCTCCTCGCCTCCGCTCTTTCTCCCCACACCCCCCAGTAACCCCTCCCCGGAGTAAACCTCTTGACCTTGAGTGGGCTGCCTGGCTGGAGGCCCTCTCCTCTTCCCTTTGGGGGACTAGTGGGCGGAGGGCTCCGGGGGGGTCTGTGGTGCTGGCTGCACCACCTCCGTTGCGAGGAGGTCTCTGCAGAGGCGCTCTTACCCCTGGTCTTCGGGGCCAAAGTTCAGGGCCTTCACAGCCCCAGCGGCCCCCCAAACTCTCTTTGGTCTGATGATGATGCTTAATTCAGAGCCAGCATGGTGTAGTGGTTAGAGTGCTGCACTAGGACTGGGGAGACCCGAGTTCAAATCCCTATTCAGCCATGAGACTTGCTGGGTGACTCTGGGCCAGTCACTTCTCTCTCAGCCTAGCCTACTTCACAGTGTTGTTGTGAGGAGAAACCTAAGTATGTAGTACCACTGCTCTGGGCTCCTTGGAGGAAGAGCGGGATATAAATGCTATTATTATTTATTTATTTACACAGTCAGGCAGGTGTTATTGACTGGTTTGTTTTATCCAGACATTGAGTCCTTCCCAAGGACCTAGGATGGCTGAATTTTATTGTCAATGTTGTTGCTGTTGTTATAGATATCGTCGCAGAATATAAGCTGTTCCCAGTAAAGCTGCTTTTTGTAACTGGCTGATGGTGATTTCTGTGGCCCCGATGGTGTTGAGGTGCTCTTCAAGGTCTTTTGGGACTGCACCCAGGGCGCCAATTACCACTGGGATTATTTGGGTCTTCTTCTGCCCCCCCCCCATCCCCCAGCAGAGCAGCAGCTGAGGGACCCTGGCCAAACACACCAAAACATGGGAGGGACAATGCCATGGTGGTGGTGGTGGGGAGGGCGGGCGGGCGGGTGTGTGTGTGATCTCCGTGCATGCACAGGAGGCACTGGGGGTGGGCAGACAAGTCACTGTCCACTGCCCAAACGTGCTTCTAGCCAGCCAAGTCTTCCGAAGGGCTTGCCTAATGGCTTGCCTTCCTCTGTTTCGTGGGGGGGGGGATCTGGGATCTGCACCAGCTCCCTCTTATCAGGGTGACCAGCCAGGACACGCTGGGCGTTGCAGGGGGGGGGAGCTTGGGGGGGGACGGGCCTCCCTCCATATCTGCACGGGACAGGCACAGGCGGAGAGACCCAGCAACGCCTCAGGGCGGGCTGGGCCTGGCCGGGGCGAGGGATAAGCAGGCAGAGTTGCCTGAAACCTTCCACCCCACTTACAGGGGGAATATGGAGGAGCGAGGGTGTGGCTCCTGTGAGGGCTTGAAAGGAAGGCGGGGTGGGCAGGGAGGGAGGAGGACTGCCCCTGCCTGCAAAAGCAGGGCCAAAGTGCCTCCTTCTGCCTTGAGTGGAGATGCCCAGCTGGAGTGGGAGCCCCCCCCAAGAAACCCCCCCATGTGATTGGGGGTCACGTGCATGCCAGTGGTGAACCCACCCACAAGTCCTCTGCAGGAAGACAGGGCAAAAGCAGCTCCAGCCAGAAAGGGTCTAATAAACCCTTTATTCATCAAGGGTTAAATAACCCGTTTAATAAACCCTTGAGTACTGCTCTGCAGACACAAGTCAAAGAGCAGAGGGCTTCCCTCTGCGCAGAGAGTATTTAGCGGGTGTCCTCCCACCCCAAGTGTTCTGGCCCCAGCAAAACACCTGCAGACCATGGACAAGGAAGCAGTGATATGCACATGCACAGTCCTCTATGCACACACATGCGCACACACACATACACACTCCTCCACCACCACCACCCCACCGCCTGCCTGGCAAACAGCCAGGAGTCCAGGAGAGCTTCGGGGAGGAGAGCCACTCTAGTGGTAGCAAGCATGCCTTTTGCTAAGCAGGGTCCACCCTGGTTTGCATTTGAATGGGGCTACATGTGTGAGCCCTGGAAGGTCTTCCCCTCAGGGGATGAGGCCGCTCTGGGAAGAGCATCTGAGGTTCCAAGTTCCCTCCCTGGTAGCATCTCCAAGAAAGGGCTGAGAGAGAGACTCCTGCAGTTGATTAATTGTCATTGAGACCTCTGTATGTATATGTTTTGATACTCTATTACCCAGTCCTGTTTTTTATTTCATTTTACTTTAATTTTATTTTCCATTTTATGTTTTGCTGGTCACTGACTGTAACCATAAATTCATTCATTCATTCAGACTCCTGCCTACAACCTCGGAGAAGCCGCTGCCAGTCTGTGTAGACAATACTGAGCGAGATGGACTCAGTAGGAGGCAGCTTCCAATGTCCCTTCTCTGCTTGGACCCAGCCGGCAGCCTGGGCTTGGTCCCCCACTTCCTTGGCTGGGCCTTTTTTAGCTCACCCCTCAAAGCTCAAAGTATGGATCTGAGGGCAGCTGAGATAACAGCCCATCTAGTCCAGCATCCTGTTTCACACAGTGGCCCACCAGATGCTACTGGAAGCCTACAGGCAGGAGTTGAGGGCATGCCCTCTCTCTTGCTGTTACTCCTAAATGGTACTCAGAGGCATCCTGCTGACTAGTAGCCCTTGAAAGACCCCTCCTCCATGAAGTTATCCAAACTCCTCTTAAAGGCTTCCAGGTTGTTGGCTGTCACCACATCCTGTGGCAGAGAATTCCACAAGTTGATTATGTGTTGTGTGAAAAAAAAAACACTTCTGTTTGCTGGTCCTAAATTTCCCGGCAATCAGTTTCATGGGATGACCCCTGGTTCTAGTGCTATGTTTGAGGGAGAAGAATTTCTCTCTCTCCACTTTCTCCACACTATGCATAATCTTATAGACCTCTATCGTGTCTCCCCTTAGTCACCTTCTTTTTTAAAAAAACACACACAACCCAAAAGCCCCAGATGCTGTAGCCTCTCCTCCTAAGGGAGGTGCTCCAGGCCCCTGATCTCCTTCGTTGCCCTTGTCTGCACCTTCTCAACTTCTACAATGTCCAGTCCTTTTTGAGAGATGGTGACTGGAATGGTACACAGTACTCCAAATGTGGCCGCACCATCGATCTGGATAGAAGGGCCCTCTGGTTTTAGCAGCTGTATTTTCCATTCCCTTCCTAATCCGGGATGCAGGTCTCCTGGAAGCATCTGAGGACTTCCCTCCTCTTTTTACGGAACGCCCCATGCCAAAACTAAAAACTTACCTCTTCAACTTGCCCCAAAATTTACCCCCCCAATCTCTCTCCTCTCCCCCTAAGAAGAACGGCGTGAGGAGCTGCTCCTCTGCCTGCAACCTGCGGAGCTTGGGCAGGCGTCTCCAGGCCTTAAGGAAGAGGCCCAGAAGGTCTCTCCTGGGAGCCCCCACCCCTCACAAAGTCAGGCTTGCTTCCAAAGCGGGCAAGGGGCTGGTGGTGGTTGGGGGGGGAGAGCTGGGGGGCTGAGGAGAAGCTGGAGCAGGCGGGAATGGGTTTCCCAAGTCTTAGTGAAGAGGGAGCCTGCCGGACAGCATGCCAGAGTGATCCCCCCCCTTCCAAGTCGCAGCTTTCATGCTGGGACACTTCCCTTTCTGTCCACTTGCGCGCAGATGCTTCCCGTGATCCAGCAAGAGGTTGCTCCCCAAATCTTACAAACTGCAGGTCTCACTTCCAGTCAGAACATGGCAAACAGTCGGACGGTGTTCCTCTGGCCGTTTGGAAGGGCCGCTGCGTGGCTATCTTCTGCTGCTCTGCAGCCACAACAGAAAGCCACCCGGGGAGCGGCCCTTCCAAACGGCCAGAGGAACGCCCTGCCACTGCTTGCAGTGTCCTGACCTAAGCTGAGATCTGCAGAGCAGCGAGCAGGAGGGATACGCAGCCGCCCCCATGGCTCTGAGGGGCCGAAGCCCATCCGTGCAGCAGGAGCCCTTCAGAGCCGAGGGGAGCCGCCGGAGGGGCCAGCAGCAAACCTGCAGAGCAGGGGAGCAGAGAGCGGGGTTCGACGCCTTCCTGCGCCGATGCTGGGGGGGGGGCGGGCTTCCACCCTGCCGGAGGGAGCTGGCTGCTGCTCTAACCCCCCACCCCACCCCGCTGCAGGCGCCCGGAGGCCCCGGGGATGGGCGGGGCGCCTCCAGCCGAAGGAGGAGCGGCGATCGAGGCGGGGCCTCCCAGCCCAGATATAAGGGCTGTCGAGGGGCTCCCTCGACACCGGAGTCTGAGACCAACTGCCACGATGCCCCTGTCCGCCGCCGACAAAGCCAACGTGAAGGCCGTCTGGAGCCATGTGAGCAGCCATCCCGAGGCCTTCGGCGCCGAGTGCCTGAACAGGTGAGCCCGCCCTGCCGCCGGGGCTGCGTCCTGCAGCCCCGCCGGTGCCCCCCCCGGGCTGCAGCAGCCTGCCCTCCTGCCCCGACGGCGCCTGCCTGACCGCCTGCTCCTTCTCTCTCCCCCGCACAGGCTGTTCGCCTCCAACCCCTCCACCAAGACCTACTTCGCCCACATGGACACCAGCCCTGACTCGGCCGACGTCAAGAAGCAGGGCAAGAAGATCATCGACGCGCTCACCCTCGCCGTCAACCACATGGACGACCTGCACAGCGCCCTCGGCCCGCTGAGCGAGCTGCACGCTCAGAAGCTGCGGGTGGACCCCACCAACTTTGGGGTGAGTCGCCTCTCTCCCGCCCGGGGCCAAGCGTTGCCGCTGCCCTCTGCACTGGCGTCCCCGGAGGGCGCGGGGCGGGGGCGGTGTTCCTGGCCGTTCTGCTGCTGCTGGCTCCGTCTGGCTGGACGACGCTCCCTTGTCCGCCTTCGCTGCCTGCCTGCCTCCCCCCCCCCCAGCAGACAGTCCGGCAGTCGCTCTGGGGCCAAGCCTAGACGGCGCGGGTGGGGGGGGCATTCGTGGCCGTCCTGCTGCTGCTGGCCCCGTAGGGCGGAGAGGCGCCCCGGTGCTCCCCCACCTCTGACGCCTCCGCCCCTCTTCCTCCCCCCCCCCGCCAGTTACTGAACCACAACATCCTGGTGACCATCGCCGTCCACAACGGAGGTCCCCTCAAGCCCGAGCTGCAGGTCTCCTGCGACAAGTTCCTCACCCAGGTGTCCAAAGAGCTGACCTGCAGGTACCGCTAAGCGGAAGGAGAGCGCCCCGCCGGAACCGCCGCGCCCGACATCGACGCCTCCCTACCTACCCTCCGTCTCCGACACCAGCAGCAGCCGCAGCAATCCGCGCCCCAGTCGGCTGCAATAAACTTGTTGGCCTCTGATGCGCGGCTCTCTGGCGTCTCTTTGGGCTGCGGGTGGGGTCAGGGGAGGGGAGGGGAGTCGGCCTACAAGCCTGGCCAGCCTCGGCCCCCTCGAACTGGTCCCCTCGGCGCGGAAAGGGCCTGGAGGAGCGCTCCCACCACCACCACGCCAGGGCAGACCAGCCCGCTTCTTCTGCCTCTCTCCCGGGGGTTGCTGGGTGGGTGGCGAGTCACGGTGTAGGACGCGCCCTGCTCGCCTTCCTTCCCTTGCACGGGTGCGCGCACCCCATAAGAGGCTTCTGGGACCACTGGCCAAGTTGCGGGTGGGAGGGGGGCGCCGATGGATGTGAAGGAGCATCGGGCCAAAGTGGGGCGGGCGTGGGGAGCAGACCCAGTGTCTGTCTGAACACGTGTGGGAAAGACCCGCATAGACCGTCTCCTGGAGCCCAATCCTAAGCCTTGGAAGCCGCGGACGGGGGTGTCACCCTCTCTGGACATGCCGTCCGAAGCTGGTGCCTCTTCCCTCCTTTGGGGGTGCAATGGGGTGGGGGTGCCCCAGGGCTTTTTATCAGGGGGTCTGAGTGGATGGGGGCGAAGGAGAATTCTGAGATGGCAGAAGGGTGAGGGGATTCTTCTGGGCATCACACACACACACACACACACACCTGCCAGCACAGACTAGGCTGTCTCCACACCTGTGCATGACAGGCATGATACAGTCTGCAGCGCCCGGGGTGAGAAGAAGGCATCTTTGGGAGCCCCTTTGCTGCGGGCCGGGAGTGAAGAGAACTGGCCACTGCACTGGGGCCCACAGCCCAGCTAGGAAACAGCACTGGCAGCTCCTCTCCGGGGAGGCCTCCTCAGAGCTCGCCCGCATCGGCTTCCTTGCCATTTCCTAGTCCTCTTGGGATCCCTCGAGCCAAGGAGACACTTTCGCTGGTGAAAAGCTCCTCCAGGCAGGCGGGGCTTCCAAATGGCTGGCCTGGATCTGCTGCCTCTGGGGAAGGGTGGGCATATAGCTTAACAGTGCTGACGCATGGAGTCTCCCATTCAAATGCAAACCAGGGTGGGCCCTGCTTAGCAAAGGGGATAAGGCATGCCTGCTACCACAAGACCAGCTCCCTTCTGTTCTTGTGGAGAACCGGTCTATGGTAGGAACCGGTCTGGTAGCAAGCATGACTTGTCCCCTTTGCTAAGCAGGGTCCACCCTGGTCTGCATTTGAATGGGAGACATGTGTGAGCTCAGCAAGATATTCCCCTCAGGGATGGAGGCACTCTAGGATGAGCACTTGCATCCAGAAGTTCCCAAGTTCCCTCCCTGGCAGCATCTCCAAGACAGGGCTGAGAAAGACTCCTGCCTGTAGCCTTGGAGAAGCTGCTGCCAGTCTGTGAAGAGAACACTGAGCTAGATGGACCAATGGTCAGACTCGGTGTATGGCAGCTTCCTCTGTGCTAGACCAGCTCTTCTGCCTTCCATTACAGTGACTAGGCAGGGCACATGGTGGGGGTGGGTTGGGGGACTGGGGACCCCCCTCCCTCCCTCTCTGCACAGGGCAGGCAGAGATCCAGCAATGCCCAGACCATAGTAAGTAGCTCAGAGCAGGCTGGGGCTGGCCTGCTAACTGATAAGCAGCAGGCAGAACTGCCAGGCATCCTCCACCCCACTTACAAGGGGACAAGGGGTCCAGGAATGGCTTGTGGGGCCTCCACAGGAAGCTGGGGGGGGGAGACGCAAGGGCTGCCCCTGCCTCCAACAGCAGGGCCAAGGCCCCACCCTTTGTCCTGGCTGGCACCTTGACCTGGAGCTGCCGGCCTGGGCCCAGGGGATGGCGGAGTGGCCACCAGCAGCAGCAGCACTCTGCCGGTGCTCTCCTCTGCTCCAGAAAACTGCTGTGAAGGATGAATGGCCAAGAGAAGAGCTGTGGAGGGGGAGAGAAGGGCCATGCTAAGCCACACACACACACCCCACACACACACCCCGTGCCTGAGTGCAATGGAGGGAAGCTTCTCAACGCCACCCCCAAGCACCTGCCCCCTCCAAGATGGGGACTCCCCATCCCAGGCAGGGCTTCACACTCAGGGGGGCAAGTTCAAGACTGGAGAGGCCCAGCCCTGCTGCAGAGTCTCTGTGTGTAGCTAGAAGGAATATACCTCCCATGGCCAGGTGGGCCCCCAGAAGCTTCTCCTACCATCAGGGCAGGAGAGTCCGGCCTGCCTGCAACCTTGGAGAAGCCGCTGCCAGTCTGTGTAGACAATCCTGAACTAGCTGGACCAACGCTCTGACTCAGTAGAAAGCAGCTTCTTATGTTCCTCTCTTCAGGGTGCCAGGGAGGCTGTCTTTCCTGCATGTGATCAGTAGAGGGAGCCCTCTCATGCATGCCCATTGCCCTCCTACCGGCTCTTGCTTGAAATGCCAGGGAACCCACAAGTGGGTTGTGTGGGGGGGGGGGGATTGTCCTCTACACACACACACACACACACACACACACACACACACACACACGCTGAGGCTGAGGCTGAGGAGGTCTTGGCCTGGTTGTGGCTTCCCAGGGCCTTGACATGCCAGGAAATACTTGGGACGATCCAGGTTCAGGCTGCCTGCTTGTTCCTGCAGGGAAGCGTTCCCCGGTGGAGGAATGTCCCACAGGGCAGTGGCCCTGAGAGGGGGCCTGGGGCAGTAGCAGCTTGCCCTAATGAGCCAGGGGGCAGCAGCTCCAGTGGTTCCTCTCTTGCCTATCCTACTCCACTGTTAAGGAGAGCCACTCTGCCTGCAGGCTGGTCATTCATCAGGTAGAGCTCTACCCGATGAATGGCCGGCTTGCAGGTAGTGTGGCTCCTGTTAAAAATGCCAGGGTGGGACGGGATGGGAGAGAGCGAGGCTCAGAGAGAGCAGCCGGGAACCAGAGGCCGCTGTGCCTCATCCCCCCTCCTCCTTAGGACTCCCAGTGTGTGGGGTTATGGTCAGGCTGGGTCTCAGGGCGCTGCTTTGACCTGGATTTAGTGGGGACCGGAAAGGGGGCCTTTTCCACAGTGCTGGGGGCCCTATTTGGGGGCCCCCTTCTCTCCCCACCAGGCTTCCTCTCCCACCACTTTCGAATGGGTCCTTTCCCTTCCATCGGACTTGTCCTGGAAAACGTCTCCATGATAGACTGCTGCTCTCACACCCAATGTCTTTTGTTGTGAGCTCCCTTGTCCTAGTTCGGGCCAGAAACGGCTCTGGCTAGAGATGGTAAAGACGAATTAGGAGAGGGGAAGCTGGGCTTGCCCCACAGGGGGAGGCACCAGCCTAGCTGGCCGGACCAAAGGGGGAATATTGGCCGCAGTCCATTCAGGGCCACTTGGCAAGCCAGCTGTGCTGCTTCTCTTGGCAAAGGGATAAGAAGAGCTTTGCACAACTCTGGTGGAGAAGGGCGGATGGCAACCCGAACCCAAAACCTAAAAACCTCACCCGAACCCGAACCCTGGCAGTGAGCCCGATTTGGTCCCCATTCCCTGCAAAGGGGCTCCCCCTGCTGGCAGTCAGTGGGAATGGCAGCAAGGAGCCCGCCTTGTAGGCAGAGGCCCTGCAGGCCAGAGTCTGGTCGGGGTCTGGTGGGATGCCTTTGGTCCCCTGCCTCCTCCCCGTCCAGCCATCTCTTTCGTCTGCCTCGTTGGAGGCAGCCAGACCTGCCCATGGCCCAGCTCAGAGTCTGGAGAGCTGAACCCCTCGTTCCCCACCAAAGACCAGCGGGAGGGGGGCATCTCAGACAGGGCCCCCTCTGCAGCCGGGAGAGAGCAAAGGAGGCCCAGCAGAGGTGCTTCGACCTGGGCCCTCTAAGGGCTGCCTGTGGGGAGCCAGGCACACAGCAGACAGACAGCCCTTCCTACCAGGAGATGATCTCAGGGCCCGCCGGGGCAGAGGGGAGAGCCAGTGGGGCCCAGAGTCCGAGCCCTCCTTGAGCAACAGGGCAAAGAGGCGTGGGCAGTCCGGTCCCTTCATCCTGTGCTTCAAAGGTACAGAGGTACCAGGTACGGAGGAACTGATTGTGCTTACTCTGCATTTTACATTCTCCCTTATCTGACCAGTTATGTGCATTCCCACAGTTTGGTCACTTAGAAGCAGTGGAGGAGAAGGGGAAACAGGCAAGGATCTCTCTGGTCCAGCTGCTGCCATTTGAGTGGACACTATCACGAGCATCTGCAGAATTCTTTCTATGGTGGAGCGGGGGGAAATGGGATTGTACCTGCATAGGAACGGACTGTAATTCAAGCACTATTATTTCACTGGGTCGGCTCTAAACAGGACTATCATGTGCTACAACCCGACAGACTTATCAAAGTTATAGACCACTATTGATACAGCATAACCATCATGTAACACTAAATTTAACACTTTTATGCCACCTAATGGCGCAGAGGAAAAGCAGTCTGCCTAGAAAGCGGGAGGCTGTTGGTTCCAATCCCCGCTGGTGTGTTTCCCAGAATATTGGGCAGCAGCGATATAGGAAGGTCTCATACTGCGTGGGAGAAGGCAATGGTAAACCTCTCCTGTCTTCTACCAAGAAAACCACATGGCTCTGTGGCCACCAGGAGTCGGCACGGACTCGGCGGCACAATCGTTCCTTTTCCCCCTTCACACTTTTGGCAGTTTTGAACACTGTGTATCCGGACACGGACTATTTGGACTTTGTTGTCTTCACATTCTAGCAGATGCAAGGCGTTTAATGCGCTGCAAACAAGGTTGGGACTTCCAGAAAAACAAGCCCCAGTGCTGTGGCTAACCAGGGCCCTTCCAGGAGACGCTGGTGTTCCAATGAGGCACCTAGGGATGTGCACGGAACTGGCAGGAGCCAGTTCGACGGCGGGGTATGTGCATGTCTGCCTTCAAGGGCAAGGGAGGATGCTCTCGCCGCTCCACCCCCCCGCTGGTGCTCCATTTCCTAAAAGTACGTCGGGGCAGTAGCGTGTACCTCCCTGCTGCACCATTGCTCCCTTTACTGGATGTAACCGGAAGTATTCAAAGCGCCCCTGGGCTGGGCACACACTCCTAACTGTAAGATAGTCCCCTTAGGGGATGGAAAAAGCATCTACAGACTTGCAAGCAGAAGGTTACAAGTCCCCTCCCTGTCATCTCCAAGATAGGGCTGAGATGAGATCTGCACAAAATTTGCTGTCAGCTTGGTGCATGCTGTCGGACATGGAGTTCCAGTGCGTCAACCTTTGGCACCAACTCTCCTAATGACCACTAGGGGCACTGGGGGTAGAGACAGCGAGTCAGGGTCTCCCTACCTGTTCTACCGGTCACTACTCTATGACCCCTGATCTGACTCTTCCTCACTTCCTGTGCTGACTCTGAGTCACAAATTATCCTTCCTTTCCTTCCTCTTAGAGAACAGATGGAAACATCTGTCTCTCTCCTTACTGTTTGATTATGTAGTCCTTTAGATTAAGTTTAGGCTTTCCTATCTAAGTGTACTTAACCAATACATACTTAGTCTTTCGTTCTACAAGAATCTCCATGTGTTTTCTCTAAATAGCTGCAACAACTAAACCATCCTCTGCTACCTACTCTGTAACTGGAGTGTGTGCTCATTCCTTAGTGCTCTGCTGATTTACCCACTGGGGGGTAAAATTAACAACCCCCAACACATGCAGATGGTGAACTGGTCAAATGAATCACTTTGTCATGAGCACAATTCGGTGATCTTCCAGTCATGATCTGGGCGAGCATCAAACCTGCCCATTTAGTCAGGGTGGATTGATTTAATCAGGGCCCGTTTAATAAGGGCAGACTCCTGCCTGCAATCTTGGAGAAGCCGCTGCCAGTGTGTGTAGACAATAGTGTGCCAGATGAACGAAGGGTCTGACTCGGTATATGGCAGCTGCCTATGTTCCTAAGGGAGGGCTGCTGGGGCTAGTTGGCTGGAGAAAGGGGAGAAGTTGGGCAAAATACCGTTGGGGCTCTAGTGTATCTCCCTGCTGCCTTGCAGTTTTTTTGTGTTACTCTTTTATATAGGTTTTTACACGTTTAAGTTGAAATATATTGTTTTTATCTTTAACATTTGTCCCTTTAATTCTCATGTTAGCTGTGCATTGTTTTTAATTAAATTGTAAACCGCTTTGGGATTGCTTTAATAAAAAGCGATGTATAGAAATGGGGGGGGGGAATAAATGAAGAACCACGATGTGGCCAGAGCCCAAAACACACGGTTGTGCCAAGGTCACAGCAGCGACGACAAACAGGCTGCAAGCAAGCAAGCAAGCAAGCAAGCTCCCAGTCTAGGCAGAGGCATCAGGAAAGGGGCGGCCCTGGGGAGGCTTGCAAGGGAGGTGCGGAGTTCAGCAGCATCCCAGCCGCGGAGCAGGAACCCGGGCGGTGGCGGACGGGCGAGCATCCAGACGTGCGCCAACCAGCCAGCCGCTGGGCGCTTCTTTCCGCGGCTATGGCGGCAGGCCCTGCCATCATGGGCAGCAGCGACCTCCGGTCGCCGTCGGGTTTGCCGGCTTGTCAATCATGCACGGGGGGGCCTCTCCCCTCCCCGCCGCACCCGCCGGTGGGCGAAGGCGAAGACGCTGCTCGGGGGCTCTCGGCAAAGTGGGGGCGACCACCATAGGGCCGACCCGCCTCGGGCCCGTGAACCGACCCCCGGCCGTTGCCCCGGGGGAGCCGCCGCGATCCCTTCCGGCTGCCGGGGCGCGCGGACCATGCCCAGGAGGAGCACCGCCCGCCCAGCAACCGCCAACCCCGGGGCGGTGACCGGGCAGCTCCTCCTCCTCCTTGTCCTCCTCCTCCTGCGGGCCGGGCCCGTCCAGTCTGCAGGGACCGGAGAGGCAGGCGGCGGCGGGCCGGGGAAGAGGGGCTGCCGCGGCTCCGCCATGGCTCGGCCTGCGCTGGGGCTGCTGCCGCTGCTGCTGCTGCTGCTGAGCTTCTCCGCCTCCGGGAAGGACAAGAGCGGCCCCGACGGTGAGTGGCGAGGAGGGCTCCGGCGCTGCCTGCCCCGGGGGAACTCCGGCCTGTCTCGGGCGGGCAGAGGAGCGAGAGCGGGACGGGTGCGCCGTTCTACAGTCTGCACATGCTCGGAGGCGGAGAGACCCTGCTTTGCCCCCTCCCCCGAGGCCGGGCTTTGGCTCCTGCCTTATGGGTGGAGGGGAAGAGGAAGAGGGAGGCGGGGTCCCTCGAGGGCATCGACTCTAGGCCCCTGCCCTTTTTGGTGAGGGAGGGGGGGCTTCGCTGCCCTGCTCTTTTTGCCCCAGGAAGGCTGGGCATGTTTTGGGGGGTCGGCTCGGCTCGGCTTAGGGGGCAGCTGCTGACCCGTCCTAGCCTGTCGCCTTGGCTGACCTGCTCAGTGCCTGGGAGGCTGACCCCAACGGCCTGGGCCCAGCATCCTTTGCAGACCCCTGCCGGCCTGCGCTAACCTTCCACCTCAGCCATTTGGGACTGACCAGGAGCTTTTTCCTGAGCGCGGCATGGGATAGGTGTAGTGGTTAGAGTGTTGGGCTAGGGCCGGGGAGGCCTGCGTTCAAATCCCCATTCAGCCATGAAACTCGCTGGGTGACTCTGGGCCAGTCACGGATCTTTCTCAGCCAGCCTAACCCACCTCCCAGGGTTGTTGTGAGGATAAACAACCATGCTTAAACATAAACAGAACACCGCGGTGGGCTCCTTGGAGGAAACGCGGGATATAAATGTTGTTAACAACAACCACAATTAATAATTAATTAATTAATATGCAGAGAAGATTTCCTGGTGGTGGCTGTTCTAGAAGTCTTGTACCCTGGAGACTTCCCCAGGTCTGAGGATCAGGGAGCACGGGGTGGGGGGGAGGTGGTTGTTCACCTTTGCA
The DNA here is from genome assembly GCF_027244095.1 of Hemicordylus capensis. Classification (NCBI taxonomy): domain Eukaryota; kingdom Metazoa; phylum Chordata; class Lepidosauria; order Squamata; family Cordylidae; genus Hemicordylus; species Hemicordylus capensis. The sequence goes on from NC_069669.1 coordinate 5,678,129, forward strand.
CGAGTGTTTTGTGCAGGGTCCCAGGATCTCTGGGATCATGGCCCTCGGTGGCCGCCTTCCTGTTTAGCCTCTGGGCCTGCCGTACCTTTGCACGCATATCCGCGTTTGCTTTGCAGGCCCCAGAGGTCATGGACCTGTTTGCCATCCTCATTGCAACATGGTGGGTGTTGTGCAGGGAAAGGCCTGAGTGGTGGAGACAAATCCGTTGGGTGCCTGCTGGCCCCCCAAGAGCCAGGCCTTGTCCCCTGAGTCGGGCTCTTCTGTGGTCAATGCAGCTGGGCAGGGCCGAGGGTGGGGGGGACGACTTTTGGCTCCCACACCTGGGCTCAAAAGAGTGGCCTGCGGCTTCCCGGGCTGGCAGGGAGGCGAGGAAAGGCTGTGCCTTGCCTTGAAGAAAGGAGAGGCAGACAGCCAACTTGGCTGCTGCCTTGCGAAACCCGGCTCGTGGGTTGCCTTACGGAACACAGCAGGGTTCCCGGGTTCCCTTCTCCCTTGTCGTCACACCCTACATTCCCTGTTCTCTGTCTTGACCTCGGCATGGATGGGCTCGGCCCTTGGCAGGGGGCCTCCACCTTCCCTGCCTTGTGAGTAAAGGAACCTGGTTGCTGCCTGGCCCTGGCGGTTGGGCCAGTTTGGCAGGCCTCCATCCAGCCCCTTGGCTAGCTCACTGCTTTAGCACGTTGGGCAGGGTTTTCTCAGTGTGGTGCGAGGAACCTGCTTCCCTGTGTCTTGGGGACGTTTCAGAGGGTCGCTCTCAATGGACGGGCGTTTTCCAGCCTCGTGACCCACGGGCCTTGATTTGGAAGGGCTGTGGGTCAAAGCCCAGGGCGTGGGCATGCTCTGCTGGGAGGAGAACTGGCCTTGCGGTAGCAAGCATGACTTGTCCCTTTTGCTAAGCAGGGTCTGCCCTGGTTGGTATTTGAAAGGGAGACCACATAGGAGCACTATAAGATATTCCCCTTAGGGGATGGGGCCTCTCTGGGAAGAGCACCTGCGTGCTTACACGCAAAAGGTTCCAAGTTCCCTCCCTGGCAGCAGCTCCAAGATAGGGCTGGGAGTTGCTCCTGTCTGTAATCTGTTATTTATTTATTTATTTACTTACTTACTTACTTACTTACTTATTTAGCATATCTTTATACCGCCCAAAACGCAAGCCTCTGAGGCTGGCCTATAGCCGCCAGACTAGTAGATTGTTACTGAAATTGGTATTTTTTTCTTCTATATTACAATTCATTTCATATTTACAGTGTCTCAAATTATTCCCGCCCACCCCCACCCCATTTCATTACATGAATGTTGTGTATCCAAATTACGTTTTCTGGGTATCTATTTGGATGCAGAACTATTAGTTTTAAAATGCCACTGTTGGCTTGCCAGGGACTCTGGTGTGTTTGTTTGGCAAATGGGTGGCTCTTGAGTCTGGTTCCTGGAGGCCAAGCCCATGGGTTTGCCGGCCTAGCCCTTTCTGGAAGGGCCAGGAAGTGCCCTCCTGTCCAAGGAGCGGGTGTGTATGTGTTTGTGTGTGTGTGAGTGTGTGTGTGAGTCTCCTCCCATCTGTGCATTTGGGTGACCTTCCCTTGGCCTCTCTGCTGAGAGCCTTCCCTTGGCTGGCCCACATTTGGTGACTTCACCCCACCTGGTTCCCCGGCTTCTTCTGCGGGCTCGTGATGCCAAGGCAGACGCCTCTGTGCTGAAAGACCGCAAGCCCGCCCAGGGTGCGTCAGACAGAGAGCAAGAGCAAGCGTTGCTTTCCATGCCTGGAGGGCAGAGAGGAATCCACAGCTCAGTTCCAAACCAGCTAGAAACCTCCTTCCCTTCCAGAGATTGCAGCCGGGAGGCCTTTGGGAGTCCATCATTTGTGGCTAGGTAAGGAAGTGTGACGGGGTGTGTGTGTGTGTGTGTATAATGTATAATATATACACATACACACACGCACACACTTACTGCATTTATGTCCTGTTCTTTCTCTAAGGAGCCCAGAGCAGTGTACATACTTGTGTTTATCCTCACAGCAACCCCGTGAAGCAGGTTAGGCTGAAAGATAAGTGACTGGCCCCAAGTCACCCAGTGAGTTTCATGGCTGAATGGAGATTTGAACTCTGGTCTCTCTGGTCCTGGTCCAACACTCTAACTCATCTCTCCCCCCACCCCTGCCGCTTCTGCACAAGGTTAGCAGAAGTTACCTTTGCAGGGGGCAAAGAGCAAAGTACCTTGGTGGCAAAAGTGTGTGTGTGTGTGTGTGTGTGTATTTCTTGCGTGGATCAGCTTGTGTTGCCCCTGTCTGTCCTCCATGCTCCCTTCTGCTCTGCTCTCCTCCCAGATCTGACATTCGTCTCAGAGTATTTCTCCCAGAGCGCGCAGAAGCTCTCCTTCTACACCTGGTACAGAAATGCCAAACTCTTCCGCTTCCACGTGCCAGAGGACACGGTCCTGCTGCGCTGGCTGCTGCAGGCATCCAGGGGAGGAGGCCCCGAGTGCAGCAACACCCAGGTCATCATGTGCGTATCTTGTGGCTCCCTTGTGCTGCCTCCTCCCTCTCCTCCACCTCCTCATCCACCTACGCCTCCTCTTCCTCTGCCTCCCCCTCCACCTCCTCCTCTGCCTCCTCCACCACCTTCTCCAGCTAGCTCCTCTTCTTCCTCCTCCTCCTCCTCCCCCCCCCTTCTCCTCCTCCTCTGCCTCCTTTGCCTCCTCCTCTTCCTCCTCCTCCTCTGGCTCCTCCTGTCCCTCCCCCTCCCCCTCCCCCTTTCCGCCTCCCCCTCCCTGGGTAGGAATCACCCCTAGCTCTGAGGCAGACACCCTCCCTCTTGGTGCTGGGCAAAGACAGCATCCTAGTCTGCCAGCTGCTCCCCTGGCATGCTTCTATGTACCAGAGGGTGCCAGCCTCCTGACCCGGACGTGCTCCCAGCCTGGAGCCCTTGGCAGCGCTCCAGGCATCCAGGCTCTTGACCAGTATTCCCTCTAAGGCGTGCGCATGTGCATACACTCACACTTAACAGAAAAAAGCAGTCAGCTCTGTTAAATCTAGATCCCACTCAGAAGGCCCCACTCTGAATGGATGTGCGCGCACACTGCCTTGATTCTGCTGCCCAGAACAAAATTCATTCCACACAGAGATGAAAAAAAAACACCAAAAAACTAGAAAGAAAGGAGAGCTGGTCTTGTGGTAGCGAGCATGACTTGTCCCCTTAGCTAAGCAGGGTCCACTCTGGTTGCATATGAATGGGAGACTACATGGGTGCACGCTGTAAGATCTTCCCCTCTGGGGATGGAGCCACCACTCTGGGAAGAGCATCTAGGTTCCAGGTTCCCTCCCTGGCAGCATCTCCAAGAGAGGGCTGAGAGAGACTCCTGCCTGCAACCTGGGAGAAGCAGCTGCCAGTCTGTGAAGAGAACATTGAGCTAGATGGACCCATGGCCTGACTCAGTCTATGGCAGCTTCCTCTGTTGACCACCGCCCTTGACCCGCCTGCTTCCTGCTGTTTTCCAGTCACTTCCGCTACGGCGCCCCTCCTGTCATCAATCCCCTGGGCACAGAGTTCCCTGCCAACACCAGTGTGCAGCCCTCCTACACGCGGACGCTGACCCTGACGGCCGCTCTGCAGAACAGCACGTTCGTCAACCTCACCAGTCCCGCCGCCGGCGACTGGTTCATCGCCGCGCACCTGCCTGAGGCCGACGGCAAGATTGAGGTGAAGGTGAGGCGGGCAGGGGAGGCGTGCCGAGGAAGCCCACCCTTCCTGTGGCTGGGGCCTGCTGCTGGGGGTGGTGGTCGGGGGGGCACAGCAAGGCTGCTGCCTCCGCTTCTGAAATAGCTGCCAGGCTCACCCAGGGCTTTCCAAGTTCCAGTGGGGTGGCTGGCCCAGAGTGGTGTACAACAAACTTAAGTTTCTCCTCACAACAACCCTGTGAAGTAGGTCAGGCTGAGAGAGGAAGCGACTGGCCCAGAGTCACCCAGCCAGTCTCCTGGGTGAATGGGGATTTGAACTCGGGTCTCCCCAGTCCTAGTTCAGCGCTCTCACCACTACATCACGCCGGCTTGGGCTAAAGGGGGTGCCTGTTGCCGGCTGGGATGCTGAAGAGAGGGGGCCTAAGGGGTGCCTCGTTCCCGCAGGGCTTCTCCATGCCGTGCGCATACATCTTCCAGCCCGACATGTTCGTCTTGCGCATTGTGGACATGGCAGTCCTCGAGCCCAACGTTCCTTTGCAGCAGACCATCACCAGGCCGGCGAGGCCAGTTCATGCCAAGTGAGTATCTCCCGCAGGCGACCGGCTTCTGCACGAGGTTAGCGGCAGTTGCACTTGCAGAGGGCAAGGTGGGGATTTGCCCTCCGCAGCGCGAGGCGTAGCAGGGCTGCTTCCCAGGCCGAGGCCTGCTGCTGGTGTCCCTCCACCTGCACCCTCAGTGGGGTGTGCACAGACCCCAGTGTGTCCCCATGCCGTGGCCACGGTTGAGTCCGCCTGGCAGACACCTCTCTCCCTCCCTGTGCAGGATCTATGTCCCGGAGTACAGTGCCACCTTGCACTTGGAGCTGCAGAGCTGCACGGTGAACGTCTCGACAGCCTGTGCGGTGCTACTCACGCTGGGCTCCAGCACGCTGCCTCAGTCCTTCCAGCAGGTGCTCAACTGCACTGGCCGTGAGCCTTGCAGCCTCCTCCTCAGTTCCCCGCCCTGGGAGAAGTGGCTGCGCTTGACCGTGGAAAGTCTCAGCGGCCCTGGTGCCAGCGTTTCCTTTGAGATGGTGGCTTCTTTCGCAGGTCTGCCTGGCACGGACCCGGGTGGGGGGGGGCGCATCACGCATGTTCAGGGGGCAAGCGCCAAGCGTGTGGCTGTACTGCCCCCTCCAGTTCCCACCGAGACGCGGACCACTCCTGTTTCTGCAGCTTGCGGGCATTCAGCTGCACCCGCAGAGGCAGGGAGCAGGCCGGAGCGCTTACTGTGTGTCTCTTGTTGTGGGGCTTGGGGCCGGGGTACCTGTTGGACCGCATTCGCCCCTATGAACCTGCCAGGGCCCTCCTCTCATCATCTCAGGCCCTGCTCAAGAGATCCAGTGGGTGGGAACTAGAGACGGGGCCTTTTCGGTTTTGGCCCCTTGGCTTTGGAACGCCCTCCCCGAAGAACTTCGCCATGCTACCCTCCCTCAGTGCTTTTAAAAAATAATTGAAAACTAGGGATGTGCACGGAACTGGCGGTGGAAGGGGACCAGTTCGAAGGTGGGGGGGATAACTTTAAGGGCAGGGGAGGGTGCACTTACGCCTCCCCTCGTGTTTCCCCCGTTGGCGCTCGGGTAAAAACTTCTCAGTTTTTAGCTTTTAAAATAACTTTTAATTTGGAACTTTTTAAAAAAATGTAATTTTAAATGTGGTTTTAGCCGGGTTTCAACTTGTTTAACTTAAATTTGGTTAATTTTATTAGTCTTGTTTTACATGGTATATTTTTATGAATGCTGTGAGCTGCCCCAGGCAATAGTGTACTGGAGGGGCGGGGTATAAATATTTTGAATAAATAAAATAAAGAGAAGTGGGGTCAATCCCCGGTCAGCGGGCTGTGCCGGATCCCTGCAGTGAGTCAGGTTGCGAAAGGAAAGCCCGACGCCCTGCCCTGACACTGCCACGCCCTTCCTTTGCAGCCTGCAAGCCTGGAGGTGCCGGCTCCTTCCTCAGTTTCTACAGAACCCTGAACCGCAGCCAGGAGTCGCTTCTGCGGGCAGACAGGCCGAACTCCACCCTGCTTGCTGCAGAAGAGGCCCACCGTGCATCCGAGCAGAAGCGCTCCTGCCTGCACGTCCAGCCGGTCATCCGGGAGGACCTGGACGTGATGTCTGTGCAGTTCCGGGTCCTGGGCGACACCAGCGTCTCTGCGCAGGCCGAGTCCCCGACCGTCCTCCTCTTGAACCTGAACTCTGGCTTGGACAACGGGGGGACCCTGGTGCTGAACCTCATGCTGAACAAGGTGAGCGGGGGGGGGGGGGGGACGGACACACTCCTGATAGCCCCTGGTGGTGGGGGTGCAGGAGCGCTGGCTTCCCTTGCCTGGGGGACCTTGCTGGCTTCCCTTGCTGGCAGCCTCGCCCCCGGGGGTTGCTCTCGGAAGGGCCACCAAAGTGTGTGTGTGTGTCTTTGCTTGTCGCAGACGTCCTTGAGTCACGGGAACGCCACCGTCCTGGTGTGCTTGAATGCCGCTTCCCCTGTGCTATCCCTCAACGCCACACGGGGCTGCAGGACAGGTAAGCCCACAGCTGATGCCTTGGCTTCTCGGCCCACCACCCACCCACACACGCACACCGCCCCGCGGGCTTCTCACAGCTCCCCGGAAGGGCAGAGCTGCCCAGGGCTGGCTGGAGCGCCCCGGGCTAGCCCCGGGAGTGTGCAGTCGGATTGTGGGATCTGATGGCGACCCTGCTTCCCCCCCCATCTTGCTTGCCCCGCAGCGTTCTCCCAGGGCTCTCCGCTGAACGTGACGGCGTCCTCGGCGGAAGCGGCTCTCATCCTCCCGTTCCCGCAGTCCGACAACTGGTTCCTGTCCTTGCAGCTCCTCTGTCCCGAGGGGTGAGTCCGGCGGCAGCGTGCAGCAGCCTGCATCCGCTGGGCCAGGTCTCTGCAGCAGAGCGGGCAAGGCCCGAGAGAAGAGGGGGCCTCTGCCCTTCTCCTCAGTCTGGGAGGGCTGCCCCTTTCTGCCTGGCCGTCTCCCGCCTTTGTGTCCCTGGCTCTCTTTCTGTGCTGCTGGGCTGGCCTGCAAGGGCTGTAGCCCCCACCCCCGGCCGAGACCCTCCTCCCGTGTTAGGCTCACGCTGCCCGTTTGCTCTTCTTGCAGGGAATGCGAGGGAGCCCAAGCACAGGTGGCTGTCCTCGCCTACCTCAGCCCCTGCTTTGATGACTGCGGGACTTACGGACATTGCAGCCTCCTGCAACGCCACAGCTACCTCTATGCGGGCTGCAGCTGCAAGGCGGGTGAGAGCTTCTCTCGGGCAGGCCCACCGCTAGAGCCCCTCTCCTCTATCCCCCGCCGCCCCCCAAGCATGCACGATGCAGCCCTGGACTAAGCAAGCAACCTCTCTCGCCTGGCCTCCTCTCCACGTGGTCTCCTCATGGTTGACAAATGTCTCCTCTGCCCCTGCAGCATGTCAGGGGGATGCCTGCCCGCCCCCACCTCTGGAGTTGTTTAACTGTCCTTGGGCAATTCTTTGCATGCCCACTGGCCAGATCAAGTAGAAATGCAGCACGGCTGGCGATGCGTGCTAATCGTTTTGGAGGGCGCGACACAGCATTTCCAAAGCAACCCCCCTCCACCCAATGGTTCTAAATGTACAATGCCAAAGAAGATCCCTTTGTCTAAGGGTGAGCCAGATGTGTCAAGACAAGACCTGTTGGATCACCCTAGGGATGTGTTGGCTCTTTCCCCTTGCCATCGTGTGTCATTGCTAGAGATGTGAAGGCCTGGGAAAAAAGCAGGAGGGCGGGGGAAATGGGGGTGGTGGGGAGAGAAAACCCCCTGTGTTGGTCTGGTGGTTTTTTCCCGTGGTCCTCACATTTCTACTCGTTGCAGATTCAAAAGGAGAGGAAAGTTTCAGTAATTCAAGGGAGAAATGAGCAGTTTCTTATGTAGCAAAAAAACCCCACCAAAAACGAGCAATGCATCATGATCATTGTATTTTATTTGGCTGAAACAGAATGAGTGTAGGATTCAAGGTAGTTTCTTTGTTTGTGCTGCTGTAACTGTGTATTAAGTTCTATTTGGGATTTCCCTCCTTCCTTTTGCATACAGTACATGTTCTTGAAATGTTAATTAAAAAGTTGGTCTGGAAAAAAATAGGATATATCTGGTTTTTAGAAAAAGAACTACAGATGTAGCAGATGTGCCCAGGCTTGAAAAAAAACTTTAGGAGCTGACTGCAGAATTATGGGGGAATGCTCTTGGGTGGCTTCCTGACCACCCTGTCCCCTTGTGTTAGGCCTTTTGTGGAGAGCCCATGATGGTGTGAGGCTCCCAGGAGCTGGCTGGTGTGAGGCTCCCAAGAGGTAACTTCTTCTCTCCCTTCCTCCTCCGGCAGGTTGGAGCGGCTGGAGCTGCACGGACGGCACCAAAGCCCAGTCCGTCGCCACCCAGACACTGGCCACCCTCCTGCTGACGCTCAGCAACCTGCTCTTCCTTCCCGCCATTTGCATCGCTCTGTCTCGCTTCTACCTGGTCGAGGCCTCCGTCTACGCCTTCACCATGTTCTTCTCCACGGTACGTCTCTCTGTCCTCTTCGGCTCAGCACGTTCTGGGCAGGAATCGGGTGCCTTTCGTGGGTGGAGCAAGGACCCGTGCCCGCTCCTTGAGGAGCAGCTCTTGTGAGGCTGGTGTGAGCGGGTGCCCTGGCTGGGGTGGCCCTCGCTGGCCGCCTGACATCTGAAGGTGGTGCCGTCTGCTCTGCTGGCTGCAGTGCATGCATCCAGCTCCAGCTCTGGTGGCCCCCCTGGGCCCCCCAGGGACAGACAAGGACCCTGTTGAGCCTGACGGGAAAGCAAGAACGGCTGCGATGAGGCGCAGAGCTGCTCCCAGCGGGCATGTCTGGACTAGGACCGGGGAGACCCGAGTTCAAATCTCCATTCAGCCATGAGACTTGCTGGGTGACTCAGGGCCAGTCACTTCTCTCTCAGCCTGACCTACCTCACAGGGTTGTTGTGAAGAGAAACTTAAGTATGGAGTACACCGCTCTGGGCTCCTTGGAGGAAGAGTGGAATATAAATGTAAAAATAATAATAATAATAATAATATCTGTGCTTTGACTGGCCATCTCCCTGTCCTTTGGCTGCAGTTCTATCACGCCTGTGACCAGCCTGGGGTGGCGGTGCTCTGCATCATGGAGTATGACACCCTGCAGTTTTGTGACTTCTTGGGCTCCGTGGTCTCCATCTGGGTGACGATTCTGTGCATGGCGCGAGTGAAGAAGATCCTGAAATATGTACGTATTGGGGGAAGCCAGAGTGCCCTCCATCCAGGAAACAGGAGGAAGTGGGGCAAGGCGGCACCTGGGTGGGGGAGGACGTGCTCTTTGGCGTGAGCCCAAATAGATACACGTCAGTGTTGGACAGAGTACGAGTGTGAAGGCCTGGGGGGAAACGGGATGCGGGGGGCGGGGGGACCACATTTCCCCTCTGGTTTCTGCCCAGACCCTCACATCTCTAGGACAGAGGCATTCACACTTTGAGCCAAACGAACTTAATTTCTCCTGATCAAAGTGTGGGAGGCTCTTAATAAAATAAAGCAGTCTGGACAAACCTCCATAACGCCAGCGCTTACTGGAATCTGCCTAGCACGGCTTGCTGGTTTTGCATTCCAGGGTGGCTTGAAATCCAAGGTTTGCTATGTGGCCTCGGGAACGGAGCCTTCCTTCTGCCTGAAATGATGGGTTGGAGAAGCTGCTGTCGGGCTCCACTCCGGCCCCTGGGATGCAGAGTGCCGGGACATGTTGCTGAGGGCAGCTCTGAGAGCACTTCTTGTCCTGTCCACTGCAGGTCCTGTGTGTGTCAGGGACCCTGGTCATTGCCATGTCTCTGCAGCTGGACCGCAGAGGGGTCTGGAACATGATGGGGCCTTGCCTCTTCGCCCTCGTCGTCATGACCGCAGCTTGGGTAGGTGGATGGCCCTGGGCCCGGCCTCTTGCTCGCTCCCTCTGACTCTGTGATTGGGGCTGTTTCCCAGTTCAGGGTGTGACTCATAATGATGGCATGTTTTGGAGCCTGCCGGGCTTGTACACAGGAGCAGGTCTTCCACTCCAAAACTTTAGAAGTTTGCTTTACATATAGTTGCAGCCCACCCTGAGCCTGCCTTTGGGATGTGGTGAGATGAACTCTTATCGCAAAGAGCGTGTTAGAAGGTTTCCTACCTTCTTAGCCTTGCTGATTTTCCCTGGAGGCCTGGTGCTCTTCTCTTTGGAGCTGACTCACAAGTGGGTGGAAATGCAGTGGGGTACATAGGAAGTAGCCTTGTGCTGAGTCAGACTCTTGGTCCATCTTGCTTAGTATTGTCTGCACTGACTGGCAGCAGCTCCTCCAAGGTTTCAAGCAGGAGATCCCGCCAGGGATTGAACCTGGGACCTTGTGCATGCAAAGCAGACCCACTACCACAGGGCCTTCCTTTTTGCGTCTACTTTTGTTTTGGCTGAGGCGGCCAGTAACCCCTGACTCCCCACTGCAGGTTTATCATGGTGTGAAACGCCACCACTGCTACCCGCCCTCCTGGAAGCGCTGGGCCTTCTTCCTCGTCCCCGGCCTCATCCTGGCTCTGGTGGCCATTGCCGTCTATGCCTTCATGGAAACCACGGAGAACTACTACTACACACACAGCATTTGGCACATGCTAGTGGCCAGCAGCGTGGCCTTCTTCTTGCCCCCGGGGGACAAGCACAAGGATCCGTGGGCCTGGTCCCGGAAGCTCCTCTGCCGCTACCAGATCTGCAAGAACGACCGGGAAGAGCTCTATGCCGTGACGTGACCAGGCGGGCCGGGGAGGAGGGCTGTGCCTGTGGGGCTTCCACCTCAGGGCCCTTCAGGCTTGTGGGTCGGGAAGCCAGCGGTGCCTCCAGGTGCTGCTTGAGCTTGCGGAGAGCAGGCCCTGCTGGGTGGAGGAAGGACTTTGAGTGGTGGGAAGTCTGGTGCATGGACCACAAGAGATGCTCCCGTTTCCACCCTGCCCCAGGCAGGGCAGCTCTGTCAGAATGTGGAGCCTCTGAATGCCTCCTGCTCACGGGCTCTGCAGCTGCCTCCTCTTGGCGGAGGGAGACGCGGGTTGCCGGGCCAGAGAAGCCAGCGATTCTGCCAACTCCGGAACTGCCCTGAGGGAGGCATGAGGGTGGCAATTGGGGCCGAGCCCTGCTTGCAGGGTGGCGGTGCTCGGGATCCCATGAAGTAAGGCAGGCCTGCTCAACTGAGCCCCCACCCCAGGTGTGTTTGAACTACAACTCCCATAATTCTCAGCCACAGTGGCCAATAGCCAAGGATTATGGGAAGTGTAGGTGACCATCTGCAGGAGGGCTGGAGCTGAGCAGCCCTGAAATAAGGCCGTGAAATAGTGCCCCCCTGTCCCTAGCCTTGCTCCACTAGGGATGGGGGCAAGGCAGTGGGAGCTGGAGTCTCCAGGGTGTGTGTGGGTGTGTGTGACACACACAAACCAGGCTTGCGGGACAAGGGATGGGACCAGGCGAGAATCTTCGCTGACTACACTTGTGTCTTGCTCAGAGGTGCCTCCTCCACCGGCTGTATTTTGCAGTGGCTGTGCCTGGGACAGCTGCCTGGTTGTGAGGACCCTGTCGTGGGCCCCCCTAGGTGCTGGCGTTGTCTGCAGCCACAGTCTTTTGCCGCCTTGTGGATGGCTGTTGTTGGCAGGCCTAGCTTGGTGGTGACTGTAAGTCACGACAAGCCGCAGAAGGGCAATTCCCTCCCGGGCCCTGCGGCTGCTTCTAACAGTGCAAATCTAGCCAGGCTTTCTCAGAGTCGCCCAAATGGCTGGCTGGCTGGTTTTGAGTTGAGAAGGGTTAGGCTGGCCCCGCTTGCACCTTTGCTTTTAAGCAGACCCCGTAGCTGTGAGTTGCACTGGCTGATGCATTTATGTCTGTCATCCCAAATAGGCCACTGTGGGGCAGCCCCCACTCCCATTTTAGGGGAGCAGCACTGAATATAAAAGCCTCAAGCCAGAGGGGCTGAAGCTGAAAAAGGGCCATTTTGTGTTGGGATTGCCACACTGCCTCCAAATGGCTCCTGCCCTTGTGTCTCTTTCTGCACATCTGTCAGAGCAGGTGGCTGTCTGTCTGGTGCTGTCTTTGCTAAGAACCAGGTTTGTCCCCCTGGCTCTTGCTGTAGTGGCCCCATGCTGTGTGGGGCTCCTCTGCCAGGCCAGCCTGGCTGTTAGAAAAACTTCTTTTGCACAACTTGGAAAGTCAAGATTGTTTCTGCAGGAACAAGAATCCTTTCAGAGCAATCAGGGAAGGGGCTGTCCAGGTTATTGGATGTGTGTTGCTAGCTCTTTTCCAATCACTGCAGGGGATGAGCCAATCTTAACAGGGAAAAGGGTTAGTTTGCTGATTACCTCAGGGAGAACTTGGACAACTGTGCTTCACAGAGACCGATTTGTATGCTGGTTTTGTTGTATGTCATACTCTGTATGTGTAAAGCTCTGCTGAAACAGAAGTGTCCTTTTTAATGAAGAAAAGTCATGTCCACTGTGCTCTGTGGTCTTGTGTTTTTGTTTGTTTGTTTGTTTGTTTTTTGAGGATGGAAACCCAAATAAAAGATGGGAGCAAACGGCAGGAGGAGGCAGCCTGAGCCTCCCCTCCTGCCGGGAAGGGCTGCTACCAGCTGTCCCCTTGGCCCACGATGAGGGTCCTGGCTGGAGCACTTGATGGTGCAATCCTAAGGAACCAGTGGACGGCAAAGGAGGCACAGTTGTCTGCTCCCTAGAGCTCCATTTGTTCCTCTCTCCCACCTTGGCGTTAATGAGAGCTGTGCTGCCTCTAGGTTGGCCATTCACCAGGTAGAGCTGCATCATAACTGCACAGCTCTACCAGACGAATGGACAGCAGCCTGCAGGTTGGTTGGATTGTTTATCAAATTTGTACACTGCCCCAAGCTTTCGTCTCTGGGCAGGTTAACAATAGCATAAAACAAGTTAAAAACATATACAAACACTTAAAACAATAACAATTTTAAAAACAAACCAGAGATTAAAACCTATTTTTTTTTAAAAAGCTTAGAATGGGAAGTGGGAGCTGTGCGGCTCCCATTGGTGATGGGGCGAACTGGAGAGAGAGGAGCAAGTGGAGCTCCAGGAAGAACAGGCAGATGTCGTCCCACCCTACCCCGGGAGGGTCAGTGCCCTGCAAAAACTGGGCTCAGCGAGCGGGGGTGGACAGGCTAGCTTGGGGAGGGCCGGGTTTTTTTCTCTGCTGGATCTGCGGGAAAGCCTTGGGCAGGGCCGGCTTCACGCACACGAGCAAGGGGAGGACCCCCCACCCGCCGCCTTGTGCAAAGCCACACCGGCTGGTCCGCCGCCTGCGGAGCAGCTTCGGGCTCCCTCCCGCGGGTATCCCTCCCGCCGCCATGGCAACGGCGTGGCCCCGCCCCCTCAACATCCGGGCAGCGCGCCTCTTCCCTTGGCTGCGCCAATCAGGAAAGGGCGGAAGCGGTGAGAGTGTGTGGTTCCGGGTCAGGGCGCCCGCTGGGTCCAGCAGCGATGCTGCTGCACAAGGTGCCTCCGCGGCTCTGGGACGCGCTGCGGCTGGAGCAGGGCATATATGCCCGGTTGCCCCAGCACTACCTGCGCCGCCTGCGGGAGGACGCCGCCGCTCAGTCCCCCGCCGTCCACTGGAAAGCCCACAGCGCCAAGTTCGTTCGCGACCCCGCCACCGGGCAGCGCCAGCGCGTGCAGAACGTGCCCATTGAGCCCTACTTCCCGCCCGAGAGCCAGGAGGGTCTGTGGGGCGGCGAGGGCCTGATCTCGGGCTTCCGCTATGCCAACAATGACAAGGTAGGTGGTGCCTCTCAGAGGACTGGTGTCTTGAATGTTTAGGAAATGGGTGGGCGGGAAGCGAGGCTGGCCACCGGCCACCAACTGAGCGGGTGGTGGTAGCCAGTGTTCCTTCTAGCAAGGTTTCCCAGATATTGTTGTCCCAGATATACTACTATACCCATAATTTCTGGCCAAAGGCTATTGCTGCTGGGAGTTGTAGTCAATGCCATCTGGGAACACTGGTGGCATCGCTGAGCCTGCTGGGAGCGCCGGTTTGGACCATGTCATTGCTCCCTCTCTGCTCCTTCAGCTCTCCACCAGGCTGAAGAAGACCTGGAAGCCACAACTCTTTTATCGGGAGCTGTACAGTGAGATCCTGGATAAAAAGCTGAGGATTACAGTCACCATGAGGACCCTGGACCTGATCGATGAGGCCTACGGTTTTGATTTCTACATTCTGAAGTTAAGTACCAAGTGCTTGCTCCTGCTGTGGTAGGCTTTCTGTCAACCAAAATGCAGGTTGGAGGCTGCCGGGGGGAAATTACCGCAGAGGTCCTCCGGCAAGGACTCGAGAGGAAGCTGTGAACTGGCACATGTGGACTTTATCCTTGAATTTTCTTGCTTGCTTCTGCTCTGTGTACCGCATGCCCAGCAGATCTGGTTATCCTTTAACTGTTCAGCGGAAACCATGGTGGTCCAGTCAACAGGCTTTTAGTGTTGTTTCCTTGAGGTTTTGCTTTTTTTTTTGCCCAAACCTCTTCTACCTAAAGATCAATAATCTTTTTCTCTCCCCCCACAGACTCCGAAGGCTGAGCTGTGTTCAAAGGTGGGCATGGACTTGAAGCGCACAATGCTTTTAAGACTTGCACGCCAGGATCCCTCTCTCCATCCTGATGACCCAGCTAAGAGAGAGGCTGTTTATAATAAGTATAAGGTGCACATCTCCCTGTGCTTCTGGTTCTTGGGGAGGCGGTGATGGTCTGTTTCATATTTCTCTCATTTTGCCCCAGCAGTGAGTAGCTGCCCTTTGTCTTGTTGTTACTTGTTCCAAGAAAGTAGAATGGGTTGTTTATCTGTGGCTACACCCCTGCTAACTTGACAAAGAGGCACCTCTTTAACATGGTGATTCTCTTTATTTAGCAGGTGGAGAGTAACTGGCCCTATCCACCCCCAGCCCTGTACTTCTAGTAGCTGTTGCTGGTGTCTCTCTTATGTTTCTTTTTGGATTGTGAGCCCTTTGCGGACAGGAATCTATCTCATTTATTTATTAATTCTCTGTGTAAACTGCCCTGAGCCATTTTTGGAAGAGCAGTATAGAAATTGAATTTAATATAACATAATATAATATAAATATAAACCAATGTAATCTTTCCTGCTTTGGGAGTCCAGTGGCATATTTGTCTCCCTGCTGTGTGGGTACTTACGCACATTTCTTTTGCATGTAGGAGTTTGTGATCCCGGAGGAGGAGGCAGAATGGGTTGGGCTGACTTTGGAAGAGGCTGTGGAAAAGCAGAGGCTTCTGGAGCGGAAGGTATGTTGGATCCTGTGTGGGTCAATTCACAAGCTCCCTTTTTCCCTTTGGGGCATTGGTGGGCTAGTCTACAAACAATTCCCTACAAAATATGCTCCTACCGTCTGTGTAGCATAATCACACTTTGTCCTTGGGGACATGCACTGCATCCAGACACACTGTGGTTTGCCTCCTCAAGGCACACAGTACTGGGTACTCTCTGTGCACAGTTAGTTGGCAGGCCATCTTAGACCTGGAGGCCAGGCCAGTCCCTGTTGCTTACTCGGCCTTGCTGACTGGATCTTGCTTTTTATCAAGGACTGCTGTGATGCTTTGTGTAACTTGTTCTCTTCCTTATCTGTCATTCAGGATCCTGTTCCCCTGTTCAAAGTCTATGCAGAAGAACTGGTTCAGCAGTTCCAAGAACAGAAACTTTCTGAATCAACTGAAGTGCAGAAGTGTTGATCAGGAGCCAGTCACCCTTTGGGGGTAGTGAATTCCTCCTCCTCCTCAGGTTCACATTGCACAGGCCACAGGATAGAACTGCTGGATTTAGAACAGTTATTTGTGTGAGACCTGCCTAAATCTTATGTGAAGGACAGAATGGGGCCTCCTGCTGTGCTTCCTGGGAGGCTGACAGATAATAGCCAGTGTCTGGACTAGAGTGGGGAGACACCAGCCGTCTTGAACTGGATTCTTGGCTTCTGTTATGGATGCTTTTACAGAGCACCAATAAAGAAGAGTATGCTTTCACTTCATGGCTTGCTGGCTTTTCTTGCACGTGGCTGTCAAGAACGCACTGTGATTGCCCTGTGTGCCACAGTCCCTCATGTCGTAGCCTGAAGGCTAGCTAAGAATCCCTTTTTTAATCACCAGGCTATGGAGAAGCTTGACACGCAACCTCTGACTTACTGACTTCTTGTAGTCCTAGGGTCCCTTGTTTCCTCCAGAGCCCCCTTCCATCCAGATTGCAAGGACTTGTGGCGGTGCACAGAGTGGGTTAGGCGCAGCAAACAAGCTATTTTGGTAAGCCCAGTGTGTTAATGTGAGATGGTGGAGGAAAATGCATCCCAAAGCATATGGCATCAGGAGAATGAATGGAATAATGGGTAATGGGATTGGCACAGTAGCCCTTGAGCCCAGTTAAGGCAAAGCAAGATGACTGGCTGCTCTGTCTTGCTCTGCTCTCTTGAGTTCTGAACAGTCTTGAGTTCTGAGCAGGAGAGATCTCAAAGAGTTCAGGAGCTCTGTACCTGGGACTGCTTTCTTCCGAGCAGTCCCAGGTACAGAGTGCCAAGGGAGCAACTCTTTGTCCTTGGCGTCTGCCGGCACAGGCACGCTCAATAGTGTCAGTAATGACTGCAAGGCGGCTTTACGCAAAAATAGCAGCCGTGACTACAAGCAGACAGCAGGTGTCTGTGCATAAAAGTAATCTTGAGTTACACCTTGGCACAAGTTTGGCCAAAGCTCTGATGACTAATGAATATCAGATGACTGGTACATTTCACAGAATGGCTAGCGAGCCCCTCATTCAAATCTTTCCTAAACTTGCTAGGTGGCCGCAGGAGAGGCACCCACCCGCACCCACAGCCCTGCTTTGGCCCTCCATCTGCAATAAGAGAATAACACAGACCTACCTTTCAGGGCTGCTGGAAGCATTGCCTTCATTGTCTCCTCATCTTTCTGGGAAATCCACAAGCAGGGTGTGGTGTGGGGCGCCACTCCCTGTTTGTCCTCTGCATCTGTCGATCCAGAGGTGAGATGCTTCTCCGAATGCTAGAATCAGTCTTGGCTATTGTGGCTAGCTATTGTATCTATAAAACACTTTTGAAACCGTTGCAATATCCTGCAACAATGAACTCTGCAAGTTTGCTGCCCTTTTGTGCGGAGCCTCCTAATTGGCCAACTCCACTGGAAGACCTCTGAGCTTTGGTGGTCTGCCTTTCTGCTCTCTAGCTGTAGACATCTATTATGGTCCCCCTTACATAGGCTTTCCCTGTAGCTAAAAAGCCTCGACTTGTGAGGTATTCCTTTAGCAGGAGAATGTCCCAATCCTTGATCATCTCAGTGGTCCTTTCTTGTTGCTTCTTTCATTGCCACCATGCCTTCCTTCCTGCAGTGGGACAATCAGAACTGTGCATTGTGTAGTGACGCTGCTGTGGTTCAGTTGTCTACATAATATTTTTCTGGCTGTTTGGAAGGTGCCTTGCGAAGGTGTGGCTTCTACAGGCCTTGTTGGAGAGCAGCTTCATCCCTTTCCTCTGGGGGCCTCCTTCCACCTTTCTTCCTCGGCTGTTTCTCCTTGCACGAGTTCCAGACCTCTAGCTTTGCTGTCTCCTTGCCTTCAGGAAGTGTGGCGGGGCAGCCTTTACTGCTGTCTGCTGTGACCTGAGTTTTTTCTAGCAGTGCAGGCACCTGGGCTTCCTGGCCACCATGCCTTTGCTACTTTTCACAAGGGTCAACGAGTCCTTGCCTGTGGGCGGAGACCTTGCTTCGACTGGCTTGGGCTGCAACTCCAGTCCCTCCATGGGAAGAAGGGCCTCTGCCCAGGAGAGCTCTTTGCAGAGCCTTTCTCTGTTGCGGGGGGATGGAAGGGGGCTCCTCATTCACCCCACTCCCTTTGCCAATCCATGTCGAGGCCAGCAAAGCCCTTGCTTGGCCAAGCAGATTATGGGGCCCCAAGCGTGAGGCACCCCAGCTGGAAGCCTGCTTTTGGCTGGGTCTGTGGTGGTGTAGGCGGTGCGTCATCTGCAGTGTGGCGATGGAGGCCTGTGGGGAGAGTTGTGCCCCTCTTGCCCCCTCATAGGGCTCTTTGTCTTGCTTTCTGCCGGCTGCCTGTGTGAATGCCGTTCTCCGTGCTGGGGTGCGCCCTCTGTGAGACTGGCTCACTTTCTCTTGAGGTGGGGAAGGATTGTTCAGCCGGCATTAAGCGCCCGCAAAAGGCAGAAGCAGTCGATGCCAGAGTCTTCCATCCAAAGGTGCCTCCCCAAGGGATGCTTCGGAAGCTGCCTCCTACCGAGTCAGGCCATTGGTCCATCTAGCTCAGGAGCATCTGTCCTCCTTGTGCTCCCCCTCCCTGCTTTGCCTTCAGCCTCCATTCTCCCCCCCCCACCAGAGGGAGTAACGTTTTGTTGTGGGGAGGGCTGCTCCTAGAATATAAAAGCCGCCCCGTGAGCGAGGCATTGTGCAGTCTGGAGCGGAAGGTGCCCAGATGGGGAAAGAGAAGCAGCCTTGAAAGAGTCTGATGCTTTTGAGTACCTCGCCCTAAAAAGAGAGGCGGGGGACGCTTCTGGGGTGGGGGGATGAAAGTGGCCTGCCTTGACTGTTTATCCAGCAATTCTAAGTAAATCAGTGGTGCCTACAGGGGCTGGTTGCCATAGTTACGATAGGACTTGAAGGACCATCATTTGGTGCTGGCTCCAGCCAATCAGGTTGAGGAGCCAAAGCTGCAGTATCAAGTCAAGATTGCCATCTTCCAGCCACCCAGTTGCCACGAAAGGGAAAGAGGGTTCCTGGAGTGTTGGGAAAGTGCTCCGGACAGCCTCTGTCATGGCGGACGGCGAGAAACCCAGCAGGAGGGCAGCACTGCGCAGACAGCAGGTGAGACAATGGAGGCCGCCTCCATCGCCATCGATCGGTCACCCCTCTGCTGCCCAGGCCCACCCTTGGCTTGCCAGCCGCTGCCCCGCCCTGCAGGCCCCCCTCCCCGCCAAGAACCGTAAAGCGCGGACAAAGGAACAAGGATCGGGAAACGTTGAGCTCTTCTCCCCAGGTTGCCTTTGTAAGGCCTTTCACTTCGCATTTTGCAGAGCTGGCTCTTGAAAGGCCCCCAGCTGGGCTCCTGCAGAGGGAGGCGCCCGCCCTGCTCCTGTCACCCACAGGCCCCACCCCCCGGCAGGGCCACAATTTGCCGCAAAGTCACTCTCACTTGGAAAGTGCGATTGTCAGGGGCAGAGGAAGAATGCAGCGCCCCCCAATTCACCATCGTCTCCAAATCTCATTACTGGAGGCGTCGGTGCCGGCAATGTCCAAAGGCCTTTTCGCAGATCAAAGCCGAAGGGCTGGGATGGAGTTGCGGGTGTGGTGCTGGGGGCTGGGGTTGGGGCGTGCTGGGTGATGGCACCAGAACCACAGGATGCACACGGGTTGGGGCGGCGGGGGGTGGGGGGAGTGGGCGCTCTCCTGCTGTTGCTGCTGCTGCCCTCCATTTTTGTGAATGTCATAGATGACCTATCTTGCCGAAATGGTGTCTGCTAGGGAAGGATTTGGCTGGAGAAGAAGGCGAGCCAAACTTCTCCAGGCTGAGCTCTTGGGAAATAAGGGAGTGCAGGGTCAAAAGTGCATCAGTTGCTGGCATCGGAAACGTGGCCTTAAAAGATGATCAGTTTATTCCGGTGGGAGGTTCCAAGAGCCCTGGTGGCTCACTGTCCTCGGCTTTCCTGGCCACTCCCATGGATTGGGTGGCTGGCTGGCTGGCTGGCTGGCTTTTCCCTCAAGTCCTGTGATCCAAGAGTTTGGGAAGGAAGGAAGCCTGCTCAGAGAGAGGGAGAAAGTGCCTTTCTCCTGCTGCCCCTCTTGTGATGGAAACACTTTCTCCGGCATCCTGTTGGGTTCCTGTTTTCTGCTGGGAACGGGACAGCCCTGCTCAACCACGAGGCCAGCTCCCTCCGAGCTGCATATGAATGGAAAGCAAACTCACAGATGGCAAAATAACAGTCCTGTCGGCTTCAAAAGGCTCTTCTAGGGTGATTGTTGTATTATTAGGTAAAGTCTAAGAAGAAAATCTTTTAATCCACTGTGGCTAATCCAGTCTACTTTTGTTGGCCATGACATATTCAGGCCCAACAAAGGCCTTGGCCTGGCAGACCCTGGCATACATAATGCATTGATAACTCAGCCCCTCTGTGCTGCCGCTGCGCCAGAGAGAGAGGCTTCCCGGGTCAGCCGCAGGGGCTTGAACAGACACTCCGCGCCAGACTTCTATCGAGTGCCGTTTCCACTTCAAAGGGCCTGACTGCTGCGTTTACACTGAATAAAGAACTCCAGAAGAAGAGCCTCCATGAAAGCCAAGTTCCTTGGCTGGGGGATTCAGGCCAGGAGCCTCTGGGGTGGGGGGCAGGGAGATCTGCCAGCCCCACTCTCACCCCGCACTTTGCCTTCCAGGTGCCCAGGGAGGGTTTCCCTTGGCTGCTGCAGGTGGTACCCTGCTCTTCCCCCTTATAGGCAGCCCCGTCCTAGGGAGCTGCTGACAGCTTTTTCTGCCAGCCGATGAGAACAAGAGTTGACTGTAGCCATAGAACGACGGAGGTAGAAAATGCACTCGTGTCCTGATCATGCACCATTTCCAGAGCTGGCCTTGTGGCAGCAAGCATGAATTGTCCCCTTTCCTAAGCAGGGTCCACCCTGGTTTGCATTTGAGTGGGACACACATGTGAGCACTGTAAGATATTCCCCCGAGGGGATTCGTCCGCTCAGGGAAGAGCATCTGCATGCAGAAGGTTCCAAGTTCCCTCCCTGTCATACCAAGATAGGGCTGAGAGAGACTCCTGCCCGCAAACAGGGAGAAGCCGCTGCCAAGTCTGTGTAGACCAGGGCTGCTCAACTTCGGCCCTCCTGCAGATGTTGGCCTACAACTCACATAATCCCTGGCTCTTGTCCACTGTGGCTGGGGATAATGGGAGTTGTAGTCCAAAAACAGCTGAGAGGCCTAAACTGAGCAGGCCTGGTGTAGACAATACTGAGCTAGATAAACCAATGATCTGTCTTGGTATAAGGCAGCTTCTTATGTTCCTGTGATGGCAGAATTAGTTTTCATTTGGGGCCACATCACCAGTTCAGATCTTATAACAGTGCTTCTTCTTTGTCATGTGTGAGGCTAGACCATGTTGGCCTGTCCTTGAGCACAGCTGAGAAGTTCTGGCTTAGGAGCAGGGCTTTGTGACCTGCTTCCTGAAAGGACGGGCTCAGTCCTTGCTCACGGCCATCTTGGTCCCAATGGGGTGTGTGCGCGGCCACATCTGTTCTGGTATTTGTCCTCTTACACATCTGGGAACATGGGAGGCTGCCATATACTGAGTCAGACCATTGGTCCATCTCGCTCAGTATTGTCTTGACAGACGGACAGTGGCTTCTCCAAGCTTGCAGGCAGGAATCTCTCTCAGCCCTATCTTGGAGAAGCCAGAGAGGGAACTTGGAACGTTCTGCTCTTCCCAGAGCAGCTCCATCCCCTGAGGGGAATATCTTACAGTGCTCACACTTCTAGTCTCCCTTTCATATGCAACCAGGGCGGACCCTGCTTAGCTCAGGGGACAAGTCATGCTTGCTACCACCAGACCAGCTCTCCTCTCCACCTCCATTTGCCACCTACGTTTGCCTCCATCCTCCATATTTGCCACCTATGTTTACCACTGCAGCATTTGCAAAGGGGAATAATAACTAGCTGAACCCGCACAGATGATCTGTGCGGCAGTACACTACCCCTACCTTCTGCCCACCTCTCCCGCCCCCTTGTGCCCCAGTCTCCTCCCTCCTCCACCCCTTCTGCGTTCGATGCCGTTCGGTTTCCTCCTTTCCCCTGACTGCCGATTCCCCTTCAATTCTGCGTCTTCCTCCTCTCTTCCCCCCTGCCTCCCTGGCTGCCATGCCCTCCCAAGGCAATGGCTGGAACTCTTGCAGGACCTCGGAGAGTTCCAGGAGGCATCCAGACGCATCCCTGCAGTTCCCTACTCAGTTGGCCATAAGAGAATTAAATATATAGATAGATGATGAACTTTATTTATTAGCCCCGCCCCATAACAAATTCTCTGGGCAGCACACAACATAAAAACATGAAATTAATTAACTAAATAAAGTGTGTGTGTGTGTGTGTGTGTGTGTGTGTAAAAAATCTCATAGCAGACAAACCAAAAGTGGGGAGGGGGAGACAATAAAAATACAACACAAAGCAATTTAAAGAATGGAAAAACACAGTATTTAAATAGTTATATTTACCCCTTTTGAAAACAAATGAAAAAAGCCTCTGAGTTTAATCCCAGCCATTTGTTTCATGGAGTTTGATCAGCCTTTGAATAAGGCTTCTTGTTAAGGCCGTTTCCCTACCTTGGATCCAAAGCCAAGGTACATGAGACTACCACTGACATGGTTCTCCCAGGTACAGCTCTCTGCATGTGTGAATTTCCAGGGTTCTCTACTGGTGAGCACGTGACCCTTTCAGCTTGGCTGGCTGGCTCTACGGAGGGGGTCACTGCCATGCTGCTGTTCATGTCTGCGCAAGCAAATCCAGATCTGGTCCTCACTCAGCAGTACCATAACAAAGCTGAAAGAAGAATCAACTCTCTGGTTAACTGTGTTCCCTGCTAACTGGGCCAAGAGGCACCTTTTTAAAAGCCAAGATTCTCTTATATTTAGCAGGGGGAAAGCAACTGGCCCTCTCCAGCCCCAGCACAGCACCCCTCTAGTGGCTATTGCTGATGCCTACCATATTTCTTTTTAGATTGTGAACCCTTTGGGACAGGAAACCATCTGATGATTTTTTTTATAAAAAATTAAACCAGTCTGAGAACTTCTTGTTGAAAAGCTGTATTTATAGGAGTCATGGCTAAGTTGCTTTGGACAAGCAGAAGGGGCTCGGTGGCACGCTTCCGCTGATGCTGGCTGCTAACCTTTTCCTTCCAGGCTGTTGCTGTGCAAAGCCTGGGTCTGCAGCCTCCTGTGCTGGGTCCTCATTCGTCCTGGGGCTGTAGCAAAGACACACTCAAATCCTGCTCCAGCGTGGTGTAGTGGTTAGAGCGCTGGACTAGGACTGGGGAGACCCGAGTTCAAATCCCAAATTTTCTTAAGCATCAGCCTATCTACAACATTTATGGACTTTGATGGAGAGTAAGGCAAGATGAAAGTCATCAGAAGCCAATATAGGTGTTTCCCAGACTATGGGAAACACCTAAATTTCTCAGCAGCGATATAGGAAGATTCTGAAAAGAATCCTCTCATACTACGCGGGAGATGGCAATGGTAAACCCTTCCTGTATTCTACCAAAGACAACCACAGGGTTCTGTGGTCAACACCAACTCAATGGCACACTTTACCTTTTTAAGGCATTTAGCTGTCCAGCAGAGGGATTTTGAAACTCAATGAAAAGAAGGTGGAATGTTTTGCTGAAGACAAAGGCTTCCAACCACGAAGTTGTACAATGAATTTGGCTTCTGATGACTTTCATCTTCGTGAAACCCCTGAATTAATCTCCCGGTTGGTGACTATAAAACAACCACATTTGATCTCTTCCTTCTGTTCTCTGCCTTACAACTCTGTCACCTCTCTCTGCCTTACAGGGGGGCTATGAAGGAACAGAGTAAATAGCTAGATTTTTACATTTTCTAAAAATGGAGGTGTAGCCACGATGAACTCCCATTTATCCCAGAAGTGCTGGGGGCAGCCTGAAATCATGTTTGCCACCTAGGAAAGGCTGATCAAGAGGAGTGAGCTGCGTGCCTTCAGTCCAGACTCAATCATAGACTTGTATAAAATGCAGACCTCTTGGGGCCATTTCACCAGGCACAACCCTGCCACTTTTATTTTATTTTTTTCATATTGGTTGGTCCTAATAAATCAATTGTGAGAACCTTTAAATCCTAATGCAGGCTGCCAAGCAATGGAAGATATATATATTTTAGCTGATGAATAGGCTGTAATTGACTGGAGCATTGATTCTCAACATTGTGTCCCCAGCTGTTATTGGACTTCAACTCCCATAATCCCCAGGCCCAGCAGCCTTTGGTTGGGGATTATGGGAGTTGAAGTCCAATAACATTTGGGGACCCAAAGTTGAGAATCCCTGGACTAGAGAGATTGCCGTGCAATTCTGTTGAAGATGCTGCATAGAGGAGATGTCTTCTCTAGAGTAGGAGTGGAAAAGCAAAAGTTCTCTCCTTGTTTAGAGAAACATAAGTCACCTTATTATTGATCCAGTGGGTGTGGCAGGTGCTACTCTGATCTGCTGAGAGGGATGAGCTGAATGGGGTGTCCGCAAGACCAGCTATGCAGAAGGCTGTTCTGCAGTCAGGATTCTGCCCCAAGTGGGAAGCTCACAGGTAAGAGCTGAGGGCACTGGAGAGGAGAGCTGGTCTTGTGGTAGCAAGCATGACTTGTCCCCTTAGCTAAGTAGGATCTGCCCTGGTTGCATATGAATGGGAGACTTGATGCGTGAGCACTGGAAGAGCGGCTCCATCCTCGGGGGATGGAGCCGCTCTGGGACGAGCAGAAGGTTCCAAGTTCCCTCCCTGGAATCTCCAAGAAAGGGCTGAGAGATATTCCTGCCTGCAACCTTGGAGAAACTGCTGCCCGTTTGTATAGCTGGATGGACCTATGGTCTGACTCTGTATATAGCAGCTTCCTATGTTCCACTCTCTCCTGCTGCTGCTCCCCTGCAACTGTTGTTTGAAGCATCTTGCCTCTGAGCCTGGAGGTGGCCTAGAGCCCTCTAGACTAGTAGCCACTGATAGACCTCTCCTCCATGAATTTACCCAAACCCCTCTTAAAGCCATCCAGGCTGTTGGCTGTCACCATATCTTGTGGCAGAGAATTCCATAGGTTGATTATGCGTTGTGGGAAAAAGTACTTCCTTTTGTCAGTCAGGGAAGTGTTCCTGAGATAGGCAGGAAGAACTCTGGATAACTCTGCCATGTATTCCTCTGCTCAAAAGTCCTGGTCTTGGAAGGGAGCTGCACATGTTGCAGAGTCTGACCCTCTGTGTCAGTCACCGATGAATAGGCAGGCAAAGTTTGATTAATTATGCTGTTAAACAACCAGGGGGGCTGAATTCTGGGGGCCTCAACACCCCAGATCAGCTCAAGGGTGCTCCTGGCTGCTCAATGTGCAGGTTGCTACCTTGGCCGGGAGAGCCTTTAACCACTCTGTGCCCTCTCCTGAGAGATGGAGGCTTGGCTTGGTTCCTGTGTAATGCCCTTTGGGGTTGCTGTTCTGAATGCTGCAAAATGGTCTAGAATGCGGCTGCCCAGCTTACGTTGGGCTGGATGTGGAGGAATGTCTCCAAAATTGAACTTATCTCTGCCTTTTCAGGATTCCCCCCAAGGACAAAATGAAATCCAGAGAGATTCTCTTCTAATGCCAGGGTTCCTCCTAAGGAGGATTTTTTAAAAATTAAAACTTGAATTTATCCCTTCAAAATACAGTGACAAGTAGATATCATGTTATAAACATGTCTGGTTTTTATTCCATAACATCATAAGAACAGCCCTGCTGGATCAGGCCCAAGGCCCATCTAGCCCAACATCCTGTTTCGCACAGTGGCCCACCAGATGCCGCTGGAAGTCACAGGCAGGAGTTGAGGGCATGCCCCTTCTCCTGCTGTTGCTCCCCTGCAACTGGTACTCAGAGGCATCAATTCCCCCTGCATCATTCAATTAAATAACCAGTTTTGAACATCAAGAATAGAATCAACTGGCTTCTGCAAATGAACATTTCATTTCATTTCATTTATTTGAATATACCGCCCACTCCGAAGACTCTGGGTGGTGCACAAAAACATGCACAAGACAACATTAAAAATTACATTCTAAATTAAAAACTAAAGTAACTATCAAAAAAAGAAGAAGAAACCCAAATATATAAACTACAGGGCAAAAGCCTGGCGAAAAAGAAAAGTCTTCAATAGAGATCTGAAAATCAGTAAGGAAGGGGCTGAACGAATCGGAAGGGGAAGAGAGTTCCAAAGAAGTGGGGCAGCACCGAAAAGGCCCTTGCACGGGTCCTAGTGCCCTGAACCTCTTGGAAATCAGGGATCGACAAAAGGGCCATCTGAGATGATCTAAGCGGATGGGATGTAACTGGATGGGAGAGGCGGGTCTGTAAGTAGACAGGCGCCAAGCCCCGCAAGCCTTTGAAGGTCAAAACCAGGACTTTAAATTGAACTTGGAAGCGAATAGGCAACCAGTGCAATGACTGCAGGAGTGGTGTTACCCTGTCAGATTTTCTGGCACCCATAATTAAATGAGCCGCTGCGTTCTGGACCCGTTGTAGCTTCCTGATTGTCCTCAAAGGTAACCCTAGATAAGAGAGCGTTACAATAATCTAAGCAGGAGATAACCAGGGGCATGGGTCACATTCACTTTCGCCATGAGTAAATGTAGTCCAGAGCGTTAGGGTCGTGCACTGGGTCCTTACCCTCTTAGAGGGTAATATATAGATTTCCAGAAGGGTTCCCACCTGGCGTTGTATAATGCACTTAGGTTTTGATCGGTATCATTTTTCAGTGGTAAATAAACTTCATCCATAACATTCGTAGACCGTATTCGGTTGCACCATGCTCTACTTGAAATGTGCCCTTTTTCTTCCATTGTGAGGCGATGACAAACCTGAGGAGGGATACTGAATAATTTTTGCAGTCTCTCCGTATTGCACGTAGCACCAGAACTGGGACGGCGGGGCTGTCTGGCTGAGACTCTGTACGTTGAAGGGGCTGGTAGGGTAGCCCCAAAGAGCAGAGCATAGTAGCTATGAGATGGAGCGCGAGGTTCAAGTCTCAGTTCTGCCATCGGCTCATGAGGTGTCTTTAGGCAAGCCGCACCCACTCAGCCCCCTCATGAATGCTGATCTACCTTACAAGACTGTTGTAGGGCGTGTTAAAGGGCCCTTCCCAGCCAGGATGGACCCGGGGACCTTCTGCCTGCAGAGCAGCCACTGAGTTACAGCCCCTCCCTGGCACGGAGGCATTTCTGCTCCCTCTGTGGGCCTTTTCCTGGGGCGGCGCTTTGACAGAGCAGGGAGCTGCTGCGGGGTGCCCCATGTCTTCCCCCAATGCTCTTCTGCCTCCAGCAAAAGCTTGGTGGGGGGCCCAGCTGAGAGAATAAAGGGCTGTTGTTTCTTTCCATGCTGCACAGGAGGAAGCAGGAGAAACACCTGGAGCGGCCCTCAGATGGTGGGAAGGCACCCTCAAGCAGCCTCAGGAGATGTGCAGCAGGGTAATTACTGAACCTGTTCCCAACTCCCTCCCACCCCATTCTAGAGCAAAGCTCTCTGTGTGTGTGTGTGTGTGTGTGTGTGTGTGTGTGTGTGTGTGTGTGTGTTTCACAGCAACAGGCCCAGGGCCAGGGGGAGAATTGGGGGCACCCTGTTGTGGGGCAGGTGCTCATATTCTGGGCATTCCTCCTTGATGGTGCCGAGAGCCTCTTACCTCATGATGCTTCCCCACTCCTAGGTTCAAAATCCTCGTATAAAAACCAGCTGTACTGATGTATGGATCCAAACTTTGAATTCTCACTAAGTGTACTCAGACCTGCATAAGTGCCCTCTAGCTAAGCAGGAGAACTGAGTGCGCCAGTCAGGCGCGGTGGGTATAATTTGGGTGGTTTCCACACAAACAGAGATGCCACCCTTCTGTTGAAGCAGCAGGCAGATTGAGCAGGCTCCATGATGCCCCCCCCCCACCAAAGGCAACCTGCGTGAGGCAGCTCCAGAGAAGCGTCAGCCTGGAAAAAAAGAGGAGGTGGGGTGGGGGCCATGTGAAGAGCTTTTATAAGGGTGGACACTGGCTCAGCTGGAGTCGGAGAAGAGGGCGAGATGCAATTAGCCTGGTTTTCTGGTAGCCAGCATGACTTGTCCCCTTAGCTAAGCAGGGTCTGCCCTGGTTGCATATGAATGGGAGACTAGACGTGTGAGCACTGTGAGAGATTCCCCTTAGCAGGGGATGGAGCCGCTCTGGGAAGAGCATCTAGGTTCCAAGTTCCCTCCCTGGCAGCATCTCCAAGAGAGGGCTGAGAGAGATTCCTGCCTGCACTCCTGTGTGCCCTTGAGGGTGGCCCTGGCCTTTCTGGGGTTCACTTGCTTGCTCCCCTGGGTGTGAGGAGCTCCATCTGGGAGGCCAGGGCCAGCTCTGGGGGATCTGGTGCCCAGATGCAACATTCTGTTGAGTGCCCTTTGTAAAAATGTTTCTGAGAGGATATGTGGATATATAACCTTCTGATCTAGCAAGAGCGGTGAGTGGCTGGCTAGGAGGAACACAAGCATTGTAGTTGTTGGCAGGGCAGGCTCTGATGCCCCCCAGTAGGCAGCGCCCTGATGCAGCGCATCGCCTGCTTACCGGGATGAGGCCCTAAGTGATGTCAAGCTTCAGAGGCCCCACAGCACTAACAAGATGTGTTGGAAGTCCTACCCTGCTGTGTCACTCTCTCACAACACCCACACACAGGCGCACCCCTGCCCACCACCACACTGCTAATCGTTATGGCCACCTTCGTCGGAAGAGGCAAACGCTGCTGTAACCCTGATGGCCGGCAGTAGTCTAAATTGGGCTAATAAAATGTCAATATAACGTACCATTATTTCTGCCCAGGTTTGCAAAGTCAGTATAAATGTGTCTCCATGAACATATATTCTTGTCTTTGCAGAACAATAATGTCTGTTTTAGTCTTCCCTCCCCCACTTCCCCTTTATTTTTCAGCCAGTTGTGTCAAACTTGAAATGTAGTCTTTTTCTTTTCGGGATTCAGAGGCATATGATGTGAGGCCCTGAGCTGTAAACTTTACTTAGCTTGTGCCTAAATCCCGCACGGATTGCCCCCTTCCAGCCTTTCCAGTCTCCTCGGCTGCCTTCTTTCCTGGCCTTTCCCAGGGTCGCAGCGTGCAGTGTGGGCTTCCTTGCCTCCCCCTTTGCCCTCCACCACTGAACAAGCCCCAGCCAGGGCGAGTGGAGCGACCCTCGGTCCTCCCAGCAGCTGCAGCAGGGAGGAATGGAGCTCTCTTTAGCACCCCAAGGCCGCCACCCGCATGTGCTCAGAATCCGGCCGGACGAAGAGCCCTGTGGGCCTCGGAAGCTCGCTCGCTCGCGCCTTGGGGAAAATGCAGGCGGGGGCTCGGGAGGAGGGCGCCGCTCCCTGCTTCCGCCCAGCTGCCGGGCAGAGCAGAGGAGCGAGCGGGCTCAGAGCCAGGACCGGCGAGGGGAGGCTGCACGCCTGGTCCGGGATATGAGGCGAGCGGCCGAGCCGGCCAGCGCCGGGCCTCTCGGCTGCCTCCCGCCGCGGCGGCTGCTCTCTTTCCGGGGCCGCCGCAGTGCCGGGCGGGGGCGCTGCTGAGCCGGCTCCGTCACTGGCGGCGGCGGCGGAAGGGAGGAAGGAAGGAAGCGAAGCGAAGCAGCGCCGACGGGGCCAGGCCCGGCCCAGCCAGCGAGCGCGAGCGGAGCGGGGCGGCCATGGGGGTGCGTCGCCCTCCCCGCCCGCCCGGCGCGGCCTCCCGGCCGAGGCTGCCGCCGCCGCTCATCGCCCGGAGGAGCCGGTGAGTCTCAGTGCGCGGCGGAGCGGGGCGGGCAGGCAGGCAGGCAGGCCGCGGGCGGGCGGGCGGAGGGCCTCGCTTCGCTGCCGGTCTCGTCCCGGCGGCGCTGGTGGGAGGCCGAGCTCGCCGCGCGGAGCTGGCCCGCGGGTGGTGCCCCGCTCTCCGCCGGGCGGGCGGGCCGGCCAGCCGGTGGGTGCCTCAGGCGGGCAGCGGGGCGGCTTCCAACCGGCGCCGGACCTGTCAAGGCAGGGCCAGCGGGCTGCGGCGGCGGCGGCTCCTGCTTCTCCTCCTCCTCCTCCTCCTCCTCCCTCTACCCGCCTCGCGCTTTGCGTGCGGAGGCCTGTTTGGGGCGCAGGTCGGTGCCGGGTCCCTGGCGGCGGGGTGGGGGGAGAGGCTGCGCAGCCCCCCTCGGGGGTCCCCCTGGCGACTGGGCCGCCGCCGCCTCCTCGCCTCGCCTCGCCTTCTCCTCCTTCTCCTCCTCCTCGGCTGCTGGCCCCAGCTCGAGCAGAAGTGCCGCCGCTGCCCGGAGGAGGGGGAGGCAGAGGCGTGGCGGGTCGCCCCGTGCCAGGCCTTGGGCCCCCCCCCCCCGGCAGCCCCACTCGCGGCCAGTCACGTCCCTCTCAGCCCCCAGCCCGCCTCGCAGGGTTGTGGGGAGGAGGGTGCGCATAACCCTATACGCCGCTCGGAGGAAGAGCCACCAGTACAGCCGTAAAAATCACATTATTGCAAGGTGAGGGCGGCTGGAAGGGGCTGCCGCCTGGCCTCGTGGCTGTGGGTGCCAGAGGAGCAAAAGGGGCTCCCTGGGATTGTTTATTTCATGGATTACATGTCTATATCCTGCTCTTCCAGAGTGGGGTGCATGGGTGTGTTTCGCTTCACAACAACCCTGTGAGGTAGGTTAGGCTGAGAGGGCCCGGCTGGCCCAGAATCGCCTGGCGAGTTTCATGGCTGAATAGGGATTTGAACTCAGGTCAGTGCCGGCTGGTGGTTCTGACTTCTTGTGGGATTAGATTAGGATAGGTGTTCATTTATAAGCCTCTTGCTGCCCTCCTGGTGTGTCATCTAGAAACAGTTTAGTTCTCCATAGGATGCTCAGGATGCTCCCATGGCCAGAACCTGAAAGGAGCACCGTCTGCAGTCCCTCTAAAGGGGAGGATTTATTGGAAACGTCCAAACTGAGAGTTTAGTTGCAGGCAGTTTGTGAGAGCCTGTTGGGATGGGGCCGCCAGAGCACCAAAGAGGGAAAGCCTCCCTGTGGGTTGCCCCAGTCACCCACATTCTCCTAATGTTTTGAGGGAAGGGAGGGAGCCTTCGCTGGGGGCCTTCCTGCCCTCCTTAGGGGAGTTTCGTCCCTGACTTCCCCAGAAGAGAGAGCAGGACCACCAGCTGGTTGCCCTGCCCTGCCTTCTAATGACTTTCTTTCTGACGTTGCAGCCAGACGCGTGTGTTCCTACTAGAGCTGTGCCTGGAGGCCCACTGAGACCGTTCTGCTCTTGCTGCTGTGCCCGCTGGTGCCATCAAGATGAGTGTTCAGGGCCAGGATTTCCCTCTGGATCTCGGGGGAAGCTTCACCGAGGATGCCCCGAGGCCTCCAGTCCCTGGTGAGGAAGGGGAACTGGTTTCCACTGATCTGCGGCCCATCAGCCATGGTTTTTATTCTGGGAAGTGTGATGTCAAACCAGAGACTTCCACAGCCACTCCAAGGCGTTCCGACCTGGACCTGGGCTATGAGCCGGAGGGGAGTGCTTCTCCCACGCCTCCCTACCTGAGATGGGCAGAGTCTTTGCACTCCTTGCTGGACGACCAAGATGGGATAAATCTGTTCAGGACCTTCCTGAAACAGGAGGAGTGTTCAGACTTGCTGGACTTCTGGTTTGCTTGCACTGGATTCCGGAAGCTGGAGCCGTGCAACGCCAACGAGGAGAAACGGCTGAAGCTGGCAAAAGCCATTTACAAAAAGTACATCCTGGACAATAACGGGATTGTCTCACGGCAGATCAAACCAGCCACCAAAAGCTTCATCAAAGATTGTGTCGTGAAGCAGCTGATTGATCCGGCCATGTTTGACCAGGCCCAGACGGAGATTCAGTCCATGATCGAGGAGAATACCTACCCACTCTTTCTGAAGTCGGATATTTATTTGGCGTATACAAGGACGGGTGGGGAGAGCCCCAAGGTTTACAGTGATCAGAGCTCAGGTTCTGGGACGGGGAAGTGCATGCCGGGCTATTTGCCTACCCTCAACGAGGACGAGGAGTGGAAATGTGACCAAGATGTTGAGGAGGAAGCCGCCCGGGACTCGGCCCCCGCCAGCAGGCTCACCCAGAAGCTCCTGCTGGAGACTGCCACCCAGCGGGCCACGACCTCCCGGCGATTCAGTGAAGGAAGGGAGTTCAGGTGAGAGCTGCTGATCCAGAGGCCTCAGAGTGGCGGGAGAGGGGTGGGGTAGGTAGCCTTTGCAGGCAGAGCCCTTGCTTCTCCTCTGGTTGCAGCGGGGTCTGAGGGCGTGTTGCTCAGCGGGGCTAAAGGCTGGCGGAAACTTGGCTTCTGACTGGAGCTGTCAGCAGGAGGTGGCTGCTCAGAGGGATGGAGCCTCAAGGGGACAGTGCCTCTTCTCAACCGAGACAGGCGGTTGGTCTGTCCTGCTCAGCGCTGTCTTGCTTAGGCTGGCAGAGACTCCCCAGGGTCTCAGGAAGGGTCCCTTGTAGCCCTGGCTCCTGGAAGGCTGCTAACTGGAAGTGCTGGGGAGTGGGCCTGGGCCCTGTGAGAAGTGGGGGGGGGGCTGTGGGGGACTGTTCTTTAACAGTCAGGAGGCTGGCAGCTGGAATTCATTCTACCCTAAGCATCCTGAGGACTCTGTTCACCTGGGTTTTGGATGATAATGACAACTTTATTTGTTGATCGCCCTGTAACAATTGTCCTCTGGATGGCTCACAAACAAATAAACAGTGGATTAAAACATATAATTAAAAACACATTAAAACCAAAACACTACCATTAAAACATAAACACATTTCAAAACTTAAACAAAACAAGACCTGGGTGAACAGGAAGGTGTTCACTTGGCATCTAAAAGGGCATAGCAATGGTGCCTGGCGAGTCTCACTGGGGAGGCTATTCCATAAACAGGTGGGGGTGCTGCCAGCAAAAAGTCCTTCTCCTTAGGACCCACCTGCATCACCTCATTTGTCAGGGACATTTGGAGCAGGGGATCTTAAGATCCATGGAGGGAGCCAATGCAGCTGATAAAGCCCCAGATTACATCACACTGGTGATTATATCCTGCTGGTGATCAAAATGTCGAGTCTCAGTTAATAAACTTGTGACCCTATTTTGGGCCAACTGCAGTTTCCAAAGCTTCCAAAGGCAGTATATAAATTGAATTAACAACAATAACAACAATAATCTAAATAGGAGGTTAGCAGAGCATGGGTAACTGTGACTAAGTTATCCCCATTCAGGTAAGGTTGTAGTTGGCGTATCAGGTGAAGTTGATAAAAGGTGTTTCACGCCGCAGAGGCCACTTGAGTGACAGTGCTGGATCAGTGTGCAGCCCCAGACTGCAGACCTGGTCCTTTAGGGGGAGTGCAACCCCTTCTAAAACAGCCTGAAAATCACTTGTCTAGATGGATGAACTACTGACCAGCAGTACTTCTGTCTTGACTGGACTGAGTCTCAATTTGTTCACCCTCATCCAGCCCATTAGCACCATGCCCAAGCACTGATTCAGGACAGGCATTTCCTCACCTGCATCTGCTGATAAAGAGAGATGTAGCTGGATGCCATATGCATCCTGATGACACCTCAGGCCAAATCTTGAGAAGACCTCTCCCAGCAGTTTCATGGAGATCAGGGGTGAACAACTCAAATGCTCCAGTGGGCCATAACCAACCACGACATGGTGTTCAGGGGCCAAAGTCAATAATTTACATTATTACAGTAAAATCAATTATTTAAAATATTAATGAAAGTAATTATTTATTGTGGATCTTTTCCCTTTGTGAAGGGATCCACAATTTTAACCAAGGATTAAGTGCCGTCAAGTCGGTGTCAACTCTTAGCGACCACATAGATAGATTATCTCCAGGATGATATGTCTTCAACTCAGCCTTTAAGGTCTCTCAGTGGTGCATTCATTGCTTTTGTAATTGAGTTCATCCACCTTGCAGCTGGTCGTTCTCTTCTTTCCTTCCATTTCCCCCAGCATTATGGACTTTTCAAGGGAGCTGGGTCTTAATGTGTCTGAAGTACAATAGTTTGAGCCTGGTCATTTGTGCCTCGAGTGAAAATTCTGGATCGATTTGTTCTATGATCCATTGGTTGGTTTTCCTGGCTGTCCATGGTATCCTCAAAAGTCTTCTCCAGCACCAAAGTTCAAAAGCGTCAATGCTTTTTCTATCTTGCTTCTTCAAAGTCCAGTTTTCGCATCCATAGAGTGCCACGGGAAAAATGGTCTGAACCAATTGTTCACCAGTTTGTTAACCAATGGTTAACCAAGGATAGTGGCCAGAAAATAGTCCCCGTCCCTTGTCAGTCAGTGGGGCCCAAACAAATGCCTAGAGCACCTTTCTTATGAAGCAAGGCTACAACACCTGGGGCTATTTAGTTTAGAAAAAAAGACGACTGCGGGCAGACATGATAGAGGTCTGTAAAATCATTCATGGTGTGGAGAAAGCGGATAGAGAGAAATTCTTCTCTCTCTCCCATAGCACTAGAACCTGGGATCATCCCATGAAATTGATTGCCGGGAAATCTAGGGCCAACAAACGGAAGTATGTTTTCACACAACGCATAATCCACTTGTGGAATTCTCTTCCACGAGATGTGGTGACAACCAACAACCTGGATAGCTTTAAGAGGGGTTTAGATAACTCCATGGAGGAGAGGTCTATCAATGGTTTCTAGTCGGAGGGCCACCTCCAGCCTCAAAGGCAGGATGCCTCTGAGTACTAGTTGCAGGGGAGTAACAGCAGGAGAGAGGGCACGCCTTTGACTCCTGCCTGTAGGCTTCCAGCGGCATCTGGTGGGCCACTGTGTGAAACAGGATGCTGGACTAGATGGGCTTCCTTGGGCCTGATCCAGCAGGGCTGTTCTTATGTTATGATGTTCTCACTTCTCCCTAAATTGTTGTTGCATTCATATTGCAATCCTAGGCATACTTACTTAGGAGTAACCCTTACTGATGGTGCTGTAGGAGTATTTCCAAGTAAACATGCATAGGATGGTGCTATAAGGCAGTTTCAGGGAGGACACGCAATGGAAAGATGGAGACAAGGGAACTGGCCCAAAGAGAGGCCACTGCCTTTATGAGGTGCTGTTGCTGCAGGTTCTGTCTGCCAGGAGGCCAGCAAAAAAGGTTCCTGCAAGCCTGGTGTAGATGTTGAACAATATGGGGAGAAGAAGGGAACCCAGGAGAACCTCAAAGCACAACTGCCAAGGGGTTGAGCAGTGGTCCCCCAGCCCCACATTTTGGAAACAGCCATCCAGGTAGCAGCAGAACCACTGCAGCGGTGCCTCCCAGTGTCTCCTCTAACTTTTGTCATCTGTGTGCAGAATGAGTTTTGTTCTGGGCAGCAGTATGAAGGCAGTGTGTACACGCACGTACATTCAGAATGGGGCCTTCCTGATTCAACCTGAGCAGGATCGAACATTAACTGAGCAGACCATAAAAAAAACCTGTCTGTGTGCACACATGCGCACGCCTTAGAGGTAACACCGGTGCCTCCCACACCCAACCTGCACAGCCGATCCAAAAAGATACATGGCCCATGATATTAAAAGCCGCCAAGAGGTCTAAGAGAATCAACAAGACCTCACTGGCCAGTCTCTCTCTCTCTCTCTCGGAACAGGGCAACCAGGGCAGTTTCCATTCCAAAACCTAGCCTGAAGCACAGTTGAAAATGGCTCTAGGGCTAGGTCATCCGCTTCCTCCATGGGTGTCTGGAGCTGGTCACTCACCACATGCTCAGGCGCCTTGCCCAGAGGGGATGTTGGCCACAGGTATTGCCATTAACATCCTCTGAGTCCAGACGAGGTTTCCTCAGGACTGCATTTTGAGGCGAGAGTGTTGGACACAAAACTTTAAGAATAGGGGAAAATTCCTTTGATCTCTTCTGAGTTTAATCAGGTCAGGAGGTTTGAAAATAATCTCAGGTCTGGGTTTTCCCCAGGGAGTTAACCCACCCTTGGAATGTTTAGCAACTTACTGAGTGGACAATTAAAGGTAAAGTGTGCCGTCAAGTCGATTTCGACGCCTGGTGCCCCCAGAGCCCTGCGGTTTTCTTTTGGTAGAATCCAGGAGGAGTTGACCATCGCCTCCTCCCGTGCAGTCTGAGACAATGCCTTTCAGCATCTTCCTATATCGCTGCTGCCCGATAGAGTACCAGCGGGGATTCAAACCGGCAACCTTCTGCTTGTTAGTCACGCATTTCCCTGCTGCGCCACTTAAGGTGACTCGAGTAAAGAATTAGCCGAGCCCAAAGACTCCAAGAGAGAGATCTCTGTTTCTTGGCTGTTTTTGGATTCCACGTTTATCCCACCTTTCCTGGGAGAGTTCAGAGCAGTGTGGTGGTTCTTCAGAATGGAAAAGAAACATTTTAGGCCCTAGTATGCCAGAGCCTGACCCATCTCAGGCGTCAGGGAGCCTAGAAACTGAACCATGGTGCCTGGGCTAAGATAGTCAGAGGTAGAGTTATTTAATAAAATATGTATTTGTCCCAGTAAGCCCTGTTTCTGTTTGAAACCAGTTACTTACGGAGGGGAGAAAGAGAACCCATTTTACCCTCCCTGCTCCACAGTGTCTGTCACTAAGTCCGGTAACTTTGTCAGGCGTCCCTTGTCTGCCTCCTAAATTTCTCGGCTGGAAATGAAGTTGCCACCGCCAGTCAGAGTAGACAGTACTGAGTGAGATGGTCTGGGACAGCAGTATAGGACCGCTTCATCTATTCAGCTGCGATGCTGCATCTCTGCACATGCTGACTGTGTCCTGACCAATAATCTGTATTGTCAGTCGGTGCCATGTAGAGATTTTTGTAATGGGTACAAAAATATGCTTGGTGTTGTTATCGGCTGCATTTTAAAAATCCCTGAGAATGGTTTCTTAGAAAACCCTAAGGGAAAAAACCCTAAGAACAACCCTTTCCACACAGGGCTGTTTTCCTTTTTGCCTACAGGCTGGAAGTAGGATGTCTGGGTTCAGCACAAATATTTGACTTGTGTTTTCTGCCTTATTTCAGTGCATGGTTCCCCTTCTGTCCTCTCTGTCTTCCCTGGTGGAGCTAAGGCAGCATAAATCTGGTGGGCCACTATGCGAAACGGGATGCTGGACTAGATGGGCCTTGGGCCTAATCCAGCAGGGCTGTTCTTATGTTCTTAAATCGGGTAAACCCAGGCTCTGACCAGCCCACCCTTGCTTGGCTTCAGCAAGCTGGTTGCCTTGGTCAGCTTGCTTTGTGTAGTTGAGGGGTGTGTGTGTGCAAGAGACGCATGTCACTTCCTGAAAAAGTTTACCTTTGTGAAGCATTGGGCATAATGCAGGGCTGCACAACTTTGGCCCTTCAGCTGGCTTTGGACTACAACTCCCATCATCCCCAGCCACAGTGGCCAATAGCCAGGGGTGATGGGAGTTGTAGTCCAACATCTGCATGAGGGCCAACGTTGTGCAGCCCTGGCATAACGTGTTTCTGCAGAAGCCTCTTTGTCCTTGTGGGTACCCAGCCTGCCCACCCGCCCGCCCGCCCCTTCCTTTGGCTTCTGAAGGGATGGCCTTCCCGCCACGTCCGGCTCCGCTTTCCCACTCTGGGGCTGCCCTTTTTGGAGGCATCACCTGTTCCTGCTGCTCCTCAATTGTGCACCAAATGTCTGTGGTAAAAATAGAGTGCAGAATGGAGTGGTTGGGAGGGCCGTGGAACTGGCTGGACTTTGTAAGGCTTCTTTTCAGGAAATGGTTTCCCCCTTTGCTTTTGCACCACGCGAGATGCTTAGCAGGTACAGACAAGCCAGAAGGCTTTGCAGACCGGATCTGGCTGGAGCAGAAACCCCCACCCCGCCAAAAAGAAATCTGGCTGTGAGAGGGAGGGGGGGGTCGAGGCAGGCGGGCAGGGGAGGCTCCTGTTGTTTAAATAGTTGGGATTCTTTCCAGGCTCCACAAAGAGGGATTCAGCCTCCAGAACTGCAGCCGGGAGGGGCGGGGGCAGAAGACCCTGCCCTGCGTGCCTCACAACACCAACCAGCGCCTGCTTTCGCCCTGTGCTGAGACCGGACACCCTGGGCAGGGGGCTAAAGCAGGATGCTGGGGTCGTTCTGGATGCAGACGAGGCCTCCCCCATGCCTGCTTCCCTGCCCCCTTGGGTCACCTGGATGTGTAGCCGGTGTGTGGGGAGCATGGCAGAGGTTCCCCAGGAGGATGTCGTCATGGCGGCCCACCTGACAAGCGACGGCCTACAATCTGTGCCTCGCAGGTGCCGGGCTGGAACGTTTCCCAGTGGGTTGGAGAAGCCCGAGGTGTGGGGGGCTGCCATGCTCGTTCTCCAGCCCCTCCCTCTAGGTAGGCCACCTTGGCTCTCCAGCTGCTATTAAACTTCGACTCCCATCATCCTCAACCACAATAAATTGTGACTGGGGGTGATGGGAGTTGTAGTCCATCAGCTGGAGAGCCAAGAATGGGAGTTGCACAACAGGTAGAGTGCCAGTAAACTTTGGCTGAGGATTTTATTGATTGATTTGTGGTTCAATTTCTGTGCCGCCTTTCGTAAAACCCATCCCAATTAAAAACAAACAAACCAACCTCCATAAAATCGCATTGAAACATTAGTCAGTTAAGACAATAAGAACCAAAGTAACAGCCGTAAAATTAAAGAAAAGAAAAGAAAAGACAGACAAAATATCAGGAGAGCTGAGAAATCTGGCAGCCCCTAAGGGGTAAACGCCTGAACAAATAAAAAGGTCTTTAGTTGTCTTTTTTCTAAAAGCAGCGGCAGACGTCCAAGAGGGAGAGCATTCCTGAGCCTGGGGACAACAACAGAGAAGGCCCTGTCCCGCGTGCATGACAGTTTGATGGATGATGGGAGTTGTAGTTGAACAACAAGTGAGGAGAGTTGTCTTGTGGTAGCAAGCATGACTTGTCCCCTTTGCTAAGCAGGTGGTCCCTTGATAGTCTTTCTGCTCCTCCGTTCCAGACCCAGCACGCCCTTCCTACCTCTCCCTGCCTTCTCTCTTCCTGGACCATCCCCTCTGGCCTTTCAGGCCGTGGCTGATGGTCTTGGCAGCATCCAGAAAATGCCGAGCGCTTCTCTCAGGTGCCCCATAAGGACACAGGGAGCCTTCTTCTTCTTCTGAGTCCGACCCGGGGTCCATCTCGCTCAGGCCTGGCAGCAGCGGCTTCTCCCAGGTTGCAGGCAGGAGTCTCTCTCAGCCCTCTCTTGGAGAGGCCAGCGGAACCCTGCCTGAGCTTTGCTTGACCAGGCCCCCTTGGGTGGCCTGGCCTCTGACATTGCTGGGCCTCTGGCTTCAGTGGCCACGGCCTGACCTCAGGTGGCCCGGCACCCCTGGGTCCCTTCTGGAGCGCGGAGGTGCAGGCGCTCGCGGCCCTGCGTGGGGATGGTG
The DNA here is from genome assembly GCF_027244095.1 of Hemicordylus capensis. NCBI lineage: Eukaryota > Metazoa > Chordata > Lepidosauria > Squamata > Cordylidae > Hemicordylus > Hemicordylus capensis. The sequence goes on from NC_069669.1 coordinate 5,717,012, forward strand.
GGCTAGCAGCCGCCAGGGGCTTCATGGCTAGCAGTGGGGGTGGGCGCCCAAGCCGCCAGCCCGCAGCTCACATTTCCAAGAAGGCCTGTTTTCTGGCCTGACTTCCAAAAACAAAGTGGAAACCTCGCTGGCGATGATCTGGAAGTGTTTGCTGTGTGGTGTGTGTGTGTGTGTAGGAGGAGGAGGAGGAGGAGGTGGTGGTGGTGGCATTGCTTCCGGTCGTAATGGATTCCAGATGAATGGCCCCAGGAATGTGTGTGGATGCAGAGCAGCCCTTCCGTGGCCGCCGCCTCTCATCTGGGAACGCTGCGCCTGGAGCGTCTCCCTCCCTTTTCCACAGCAGCGCCCCCTGCAGAAGCTGCGGGGTGGCCGAGGAGGAGGGAGCAGGGAAGGCCTGCCCTCCTCCTGCAGGGCCAGCAGCTCTCTCCCCATCTTCCCTGCCACCGGGATTCCCACAGACGTCCCAGGAACTACAACTCCCATCCTCCCCAGCCAAAGGCTGTTGCAGCTGGAGAAGGTGGAAATTGTAGTCAGCAACACTTGGGGATTCCTGTTAGAGGGAACGCTGCTCTTGCCCCACTGGGTGGAGCGGGGGCTAAGGGGGCTGCATGCCTCAGCCCGGGCCCTGCTGCTGCTGTGACTACTACTACTACTACCACCACCACCACCACCTCCAAGGAAGCCATGTGGATGTGACTGGAGGCAGCCAGGCCCTGGCTGTGTGTCCCGTGCAAGCCCCATTTCCCAGGACCACCCCCTGCCCGCCCCCCCGCCCTGGTTGTCTGAGTGGATGCATTTGCCTAAAGCCCATTCAGTTTGGTACCAGCCGGATCACACCCCTTAACCTTATTGCTGCGTCCTGGGGGTTAATCACCCCTGCTAATTGAGGAAAGGGGTGCCTTTTAAAGTGGCAATTCTCTTGTATTTAGCAGGGGGAGAGCAACTGGCCCTCTCCAGCCCCAGCACAGCATCCCACCAGTGGCGGCTGCTGCTGTCTCTCTTGTGTTTCCATTTAGACGGCGAGCCTTTTCTGGCACAAGGAACCATCTCATTGCATTTACTTTTTTCTTTGTGAGCTGCGCTGAGCACATTTTGTTGGAAAGTGGTGTATAAATAATATGTGTAGTGACAGTAGCACTGCTGAGTGCCGTCTTGTGGGATGCGGGGGGCGCAGAAGAGGGTGGCCTGCCTTTCTGTGTCTCCGTGGCTGTGTCTCTTGGGGCCTCGCCATCCACTCTTTGCATCAGCTCCGACGCTTCTCTGCAGGATTTTCGGGGCTGCGTTTCCAGGCTTCCCTGCTGGTGGGACCCGCAGCCTGGCCGGATGGCTCCCGCAGGGGCCAGCTCGCCTGAACTGAGCCCCCCCCCCCCACCGCCTTGTCTTTGCAGGCCTGGATCCTGGAGGGAGCCCGTGAATCCCTACTACGTCAACTCGGGCTATGCCATGGCCCCCGCCACCAGCGCCAACGACAGCGAGCAGCACAGTATGTCCAGCGATGCAGACACCATGTCGCTGACGGACAGCAGCGTGTAAGTGCCTTCCCCCTCTGCCCGCCGCCGCCGAGAGGAGAGGTGGGTGGGCAGCCCTGTGCTTGCAGCGGGCCCCCTCTTCGGCTCGATGTAGGGGCTTCCTAGGCACAAGAAGGGCTAGTGGGGTGGGGGTGGCAGGCTTCCCCCGCTCTCCCTGACTCGGGTTCATCTGGCTAGCAGGCTTTTGAGGCTGGAGGGTGCCTGGCTGCTTGTCCCACCCCCCCTCTCCCGGGGCCTTCCTCTTGCTGAACCGTCTGTATCCAGCTCCAGGGAGGCGGCCTTGTTCAGCTGCCCCTACTGGGCGAGCCCAAGCCTGGCCCTTGTTCCTTTCCACCACTGAGAGGGCAGCAGAGGCGGGACCAGCGAGATGCCAAGCACCATCCCGGCAAGCTCTCCCCGGGCCTCCGGGTGCCCTGCCCCTGTCCTGTAGGTGAGGTCAGCCTTGGCCTGCCTCGGAGGGTGTGCACCATCAGCCGGTGCTTCCCCCTGGCCGGTTAGGAGACGGCACCAAGGCCACAGGGTTGAGGTCGGAAGATACCAGCCAGCGTGCCCAGCCCTCCGGAGGCAGCAGCGGAGGCTTTGGGGAAGCAGGAGCCTGTGCAGAGCTCGGCCGTCTCTCCTTGCTCTCTTTAGTGGCAGAAATGCCTCCTGAAATTCTGGATTTCTCTGACTTGAGTGATTCCACGCAAACTGTAACACGAGCCCGCTACAGCCCGGGGAAGGCCGTAATGAAGAACAAATGTTGGGTTTACAGGGAGCTGTTTCTATGCCGAAGGTCGGAGAGCGGGGGGTGGGTGGGGGGAATCCAGTGCCTCTTCCCAACCTGGAAAATGCTCCTGGAATGCAGACACTCTTGAAACAGCCCCAGGGCTGCCAATTTCTGCTGTGGACGCCTACTCAGCTCCCTATCTTTGCAGCCATCCAGAGCTAGAGTGGCTGGTGCCTGCGCCCTCCCTCCCTCCCTCCACCCCCGCCAAGGCAGCTCCACCCCCCCTTCCTTCTGGGCCAGGTGGGAGGGAGGCTGGCTGCCAAAGCATCTCTAGACGGGCCTGGTGAGGGATGCAGTGCCTATGGGCTGCTGACATGGAGGTGGAAGCTGGTGGGTGGGGGGGCCGACTCTGGCAGGACCTGTCTGTGGGGCGGGGGGGGCGGGAAGTGAGGACACCAGCTGCTTTCTCAGAAAGAGACCCACTGGCACGCCAAGAAGTGGGGCTGGAACAATTGCTCCCTGGGCAGACTTGGTGGAGGGCTGTAAGCCCCAGTCAGTTGGGTGCCAAAGATGAGCACCTTGCTGGGTCAGGCCAAGAGGCATCCACTTAGTCCTGCAGGTGGAGGCACCACCGTTGAGCGGTCATAGCTAAGAGCTCTCGCTCTCCTCCTCCTCCAGATGTCAGTGGCACACACACACACACACCCCTACACCCCTTCTGGACAGCAGAGCTGCACAACCTGGACCTTCCAGTAGTTTTTGAACTGCGATTCCCACCTTCCCCAGCCACCATGGCCAAGAGCTCGGGATTATGGGAGTTTCCAGCATCTGCAGGAGGGCCGAAGTTGTGCCTCCCTGGGGTGTACGGTGATAGTGTGTCCCATGAAGGACTTGCTTTGGTCTCTCCTGAATCTGCCGCCCGCTAGTTTCGTTAGGCGACTTGCACGAGTGCCCGTGTTGTAGAAAGGGAGGGAAACTCTCCCCACCCCCCGCCGCGGCTTTCTCCAGACATTGCTTCATAAACCTCTGTCTAGTCAAATGAAAAAAGCCCTTTTAGCCAGCCGAACGGCACCTGCTTCTCCAGAGGCAGGAACCTCTGCACAGCAGCTGCTGGGGCCCTCTTGCTTCATGCTCTCCTTGGGAAGGCTGGTCTCCCTTGGAAGCGGGATCTGGCTCGACGGGCCCTGCCCAGAGGTCCCTCTTGCCCAGCGTTCTGTCCGTCTCTCCTGGGGCCTTTGGGTGCTCACAAGCAGGGTGTGAAGGCCAAAGCTCCCTCCAGCGCCTGGGAGGCACCACCAACAAGCTTCCCATGTAAGGCCGCCTCCTGCATTTGCCGGCAAGGGGGGCGAACAGCGGGCGGCCCTGTGTGGGCCCCGGAAGGCAGCAGGGCTGTGGTTGGGTTGTCTCCACGGAGGCAAGGCTGGCTGTATTGCTGCCGGGACCGCCTGTCTAAGAGCCTGTTTGCCTGGCCAGCCGCCATGCCCACCATCTGGCTTCCTCTTGCAGAGATGGGATCCCACCGTACCGGCTCCGGAAGCAGCATCGCCGAGAGATGCAGGAGAGTGCCAAAGCCAACGGACGCGTGCCACTACCTCACATTCCTGTAAGCGGCAAGCGGCGACGAATGAATTACGGCGGATATTTATAGGCCGCTTTTCCACCCAAGTTCCCAAGCGGTTTACATAGATTTGAACAAACAAGCAAAGAAATAAGATGGCTCCCTGTCCCTAAAAGGGCTCACCGTTTCAAAAAGAAAACATAAGATGGACACCAGCAACAGCCGCGGGAGGGATGCTTTGCTGGGGATGGATCAGGCCAGAACTGCCTCCGAAGAAGGGCATTGCCTTGAAATGCACAAGGCAGCACGGAACCAAGTTTATGAAACTGTACCCATAAAAACATTATTTATTTATTTATATACCGCCTTTCATTAAAACGCGGTTTACAGCAAAAAGTTAAACCCAAGATGGTAAAAAAGACACGATTAAAATATTAAGTGAAAGATATTAAACAAATCTGATGAAAAATATTGAGCCAATCTATCAGCACCTTGCGAGTTCTCCCCCCGCCCACCCCCCGCTTTTTTGGGCCTTGCTGTGAGCTTAGCCCTGGGCTCCAGTGTCCCTATATGCCCCCAGCTCTGATTTCTCAGTCTTGATGGGAGATTGTGAACGGGGAGCTGGCAATGTGAGGTTTAGCAACTCCTGCAGTAGCTCCCATGGGATTATTAAAGGCCTTCTGCAACCCCTTGGTTTCAGTGGGTGATTTGGACAGGGGTCTTGAACTGGAGGGTGGACAGCTGGGAGAGCAGGACGGCTGGCTCTTGGTGCTGGGCCAAGTCGTCAGCAGCACCCAGGCGCTGCCCTGCCGGGATTCCCCTCCTGTGCCCGGGACTTTGTGGGCTGAGCTCAGCCTCCCCTGTGGGCTTCTGCCCAGCCTAGCTGCTTAGCTCACCTCTGTGTGTCCTTCCGTTCCTGCAGCGTACTTACCGAATGCCAAAGGATATCCACGTTGAACCACAGAAATTTGCTGCTGAGCTGATCAATCGCCTGGAGGAAGTCCTGCGGGACCGGGAAGCAGAAGCCAAATTGGAGGAGCGCCTGAAGCGGGTCAGAGCGGTGAGTGCCTCCTCTCGGGGAGCCCCGGAGCCTGCAGCAACAGCAGGGCACCCGTGTTGGGGCACCCGATCGTGCCCAGAAGGCGAGCCGGAACGCGTTGGTTTGCTCGCTTTCTCACCAGGCAGGCACCATAGCAAGCGGCTTTCCCAATTAGGATCCACAGTCTATATTCTCCCTTTATTTTATTCATTCATCATTCATTCATTCGATTTCTAATTATAATTATAATTATATATAATTACAACAAAAAGGTGGGGGTACGAGACACAAACAGAAACAAACAAAAAGCGGGGGGAGGGAAGGGGGGATGAAGGGGTTAACTTAGTGATTGATTTAAAATAAGTAGAGGAAATGATGCAGATAATTCTCAGTAGTGCTTCCAAATTCTGGTATGGGAGTCCTCTGTCAGCATATGACAGTAAGTTGTCAGTTCAAAAGTTGCCAGATTAGTCTTCTATCCGTTGATAAACGGAGGGGCTGAAATGATCTTTCCAACACTGTAAAATTCAGCAATCCAAAAACCTTCGGTTTAAATGAGAGCTAAGCTGCTTTACATTTTTACTTGTGCCCTAAAAAGGATGGGAATTGCAAGTTAGGATGTCCATCTTAACTTCCGAGCCCTAAAAGCTGTAAAGACTTTGTACAGTCTGGTATATAATGATGGCTTTAGAAATGAGGCTTCATGCAAGCACACTTTGCATTGGTCAGAGATGCATCAGGCAGAAATTCATCGGGCATCTCTAGGGAAACTGCACCTGTTAAATGTCTGCCTGGATGCATCCTCCCCCAGCCCAATTTCCAACTGAAAGACCAAGGCCTTGGTCTGTGCCCTGCTAGAGCATTGGTTTACTGGGCTCGAAGAAACCAGGTTTCCAGTGCCTCATTCCACTTAGCATGTAGGAGCATATTTATTGTGGGACATGGACCAGTGGTATAAGGATCTGTTGGATTTAGCCAGATCAGCAATGCCAATGATGTGTTCTAAAACTCCAGGTACTTCAGAAGCACCTAGAGCAGAGAGCCCCAATCTGACTTAGGCTGACAACCAAAACAAATTAGTTAATTGTCCTTGTGAAACGAGGTGGTTCTTTAAAAATTGTAATTGAATCAATGTAACTTTAAACAGCGCTAGGTTTTCCTATATGTAAGTGAAATTGAGCTTCCCTTTTCTGCTAGTGCGCCAGGCTCAGTTGTTTTAAAGGAGAGTGAAATTAAAGCAAAGTAACAACTGTGAAAACAACCAGTCAGTTTTGGAAGGCAGTTGGGCGAAGTGGCCAGCAGAGGCGGTTCCCTGGGAAAATACCTGGCAAAGGTTGCCTGGTCAGTGGACCAGCTCCCAGAGTCCAGTGTGGCTGCCTCCTTCAACATGGGTCCTGGACATTGGCGCATAGGCACATAGGAAGCTGCCATATACTGAGCCATTTTGGAGGGTCGGTGTATAAATCAAATAAATGAAGACAGCCAGACCATGGGCCCATTTAGTTCAGTATTGTCTACGCCAGGGTTGGCTCCATGTCCCCAAAGGGCTCACAATCTGAAAAAGAAACCTAAGGCAGACACCAGCAGCAGCCACTGGAGGGTTGCTGAGCTGGGGATGGAGAGGGCCAGTTGCTCTCCCCTTGCTCAGTAAAGAGAACCACCACTTTGAAAAGGTGCCTCTTGGGTCCGTGAGCAGGGGGGGCTTCCTTAGCCCTGGGGTGGGGTGGGGGGCTTCCCTTGCTGGCCTCTGCTTTCAGGAGAGCAGCCCCTGGCTGTGACCCCCTCCCAGCCCAGCCTTTGGCACCTGGTCCGTCTCTTTCGGCAGGAGGAAGAAGGTGAAGACGCGGACCTCTCCTCGGGGCCCCCCTCCCTCGTGACCCACAAGCTGCCCCCGCTCCAGGTCCTGCCCCACTTTGCCCCCCGCTACGCCGAGATGCAGCTGCGGGACGCGCACGAGGAGAACCCCGAGAGCATCCTGGACGAGCACGTCCAGCGGGTCATGAAGACGCCGGGCTGCCAGTCTCCGGGCCCCGGCCGCCACTCCCCCAAGCCCCGCTCGCCGGACAGTGGCCTCCCCGGCAAGCTGCACGGCCTGATGGGGACGCTGCCGCTGGGGCACAGCAAGCACGCCCCCAAGTCGGGGCTGAAGGCGGAGGGGCCTGGCCTCTACCACCACAAGCACGTCTACCACCACATGGTCCACCACCACGGCGCCCCCAAGCCCAAAGAGCAGCTCGAGGCGGAAGCCAGCCAGCGCGCCCAGGGCGCCTTCCCCTGGGGCTTGGAGTCTCACAGCTACGCAGCCAAGGCCCGGGCCTATGGGGAGAGCCTGGGCCCGGCAGGCCCTCTGGACCCCTCGGGCTACAGGTGAGTGAGCGGGGCAGGGGCCGCCGACGTCCGCATGGGCTGCAGATGGACCACAGCCAGCTGTTCCCTCCCCGGGCTTGTGCTCCCCGCCTGCCACGGAGCCCAGGGGAGGTCTGTCCAGGAGGACGCGGGCCACAATGGGAGCACCCCCTTTCTGGAGCTGGGAGGAGAGCAGGAGGGTGTTTGGGCCCCAAGAGGTTGAGGCTGGCACATGCAGAACAGCCATGCCCACCTCTCCCTCCTTGGGTGCTCTGCCTGGCCCAGCTGCTCCCTGCCTAGAGTGGGGGAGACGTGGGTTTGCAGGGGTTTCCCTGTACCTGCGCTGTGCCCTCTGCAGGTTGGTCCATGCAGCTGGGGGTGGTGGTGGGGTGACCCTGCCTCCCTTCCCCAGCTCAAGAGAGACAGGGGCTCCTCTTGTGTCTTTTGCAAGAAAGCCCCCCGCCCCCCCATGCTTGGACGTGGGGGGTGGAGAAGAGGGCCTTTTGTGGTGTAGCAAGGCCAGAAGTCCTGGCCGCCTGTGCCCTTGTGGGTGGCTGCCTGGGGGAGGGCTGTGTGGCTCCTGGGGGTCCCATGGCTGGCATTTTGATGTAACCCGCCCTAAGCCATCTTTCTATATCAATTGATTGACCGATCCATCAGAAAAAATGGGTTGAGGGTCTCTGGGAGGCAAAGGGGCCCTGGGCTGTTGAGCCGTGGATTTCTTAGGCTGCCCCGCTGGTTGTCTTCTAGTGGGAAAGCTGGCCTGCTCTCCAAGAGGAACCTCAAGAAAGTGGACTCGGGGAAGGGCGAGGGCACCGGCTACGAGGTGCCGGGCTCTCCGGAAGACGTGGAGAGGAACCAGAAGATCATGCAGTGGATCATCGAAGGCGAGAAGGAGCTCGGCAGGCACAAGAAGACAAACCACAGGTAAGCGGAGGGCGTTGCCCAGCGGACAGTGCCGGGAGGCCTCGGAGGGGAAGTCCAAGAAAGGCCCGCCTTTGGTGGGGAGGTGGGGGAGGCTTCAGCGCTGCCCCTCCTCGCCTGAGGGTCTTTGGCAGAGTCCCCACCGGGCCTGGTGCAAATGCCAGAGGTTTGTCCAAGGCTCGGTCTCCTCTCCACGCTCTCTGAGGGCTGGGCCGCTGCTTTCCCCAGGAGGTCCCCGACATCCCGGCTTGGCCTTGTTCCATCTCTTGCCCTCGCTGTGGAGCCAAGGCCCAGCCTCCGGCTGAAGAGGGGCTGGCTGCTCCTCCCTCCCTCCCCTTGGCCTACAAATTGTGGCTTAGACTGTCGGCTCCTCTGGGCCAGCTCCTTTCTCTTGCCCGGCTCTCTGTCCAGCCCGTCCCCGTCTGGATGCTCTCCGGCAGCTCCGGGGCTGGGTGACGCGGCGGCTGTTGCAGGAGCAGCCAGAAGGCTCCTGGGCGGCCAGAGCCAGAGCCGGTTGGAGCCCTTCCTCTGCTCCCCCCTGCAGCTCTTTGGGCGCCAAGAAGCAGGCGGCTCACGACCTGCTCCGCCCGGCCTCCGTGGAGCGCCCGGTGGCCATGCACCCTTGGGTCAGCGCCCAGCTGCGGAACGTGGTGCAGCCCTCGCACCCCTTCATCCAGGACCCCACCATGCCCCCCAACCCGGCTCCCAACCCACTGACCCAGTTGGAGGAAGCGCGGCGGCGGCTGGAGGAAGAGGAGAAGAGGACGGGGAAGCTGCCGGCCAAACAGCGGTAAGGTGATGGGGCCGGGGGGGGCGGGGGGTGTTCCACCATAGCCTGGCCAGAGCAGGGTGTGGAGAAGATGGGGTGCCCCTCGGGGGGGCTCCTTGCTCTTGCTCTGCCCTGACCTCCCCCACCAGGGAAGATCTACGGCACACGCCCCCCCCGCCCCCATCAATCTCATGGCCTGGAAAGCTGTCTTCTGGAGCAGGGGGGACGCCTAGCCAGCTCAGCCCCCCAGCAGGGACCGTAGCCCGCCTTGTGTCCACCATCCGCAGCAGGCCCCCAGGGTCTCCCAGAGCCAGCTGCCCAATGGGTCTCCTTGCTTGCACTGCCACAGGGGCTGCGTGGGGCACCTCGAGGGGAAACAGGCCCCTTGTTCTGGCTGCGGGTGCCCCAGAACCTCGCTGAGCTGCCGGTCTCCGCAGCCGGAGCCGGACTTGCGGGGTGAGAACGTCACGTTCTCTTTTCTGCAGGAAGAGTCCTTGACTCTGGTCCCAGCAGGGGCAGATCAGGAGAGGGAGGAGGAGAGCTGGCCGTGGGGCCGCGAGCATGAATGGTCCCCTTTGCTGAGCAGGGCCTGCCTTGGTTTGTATTTGAATGGGGGACGACATGTGTGAGCGCTGTGAGAGGTTCCCCTGAGGGGATGATGATGGGGCCTCTCTGGGTAGGGCACCTGCCTGCTTGTCTGCAGAAGGTCCCAAGACGGGGCTGAGAGAGACTCCTGCCTGCAGCCTTGGAGAAGCCGCTGCCAGCCTGGGTAGACGATACTAGACAGACCAGTGGCCAGGAAGCAGCCCCCTCCTGGGAGAGTTGGGCACCACTGATGGCCAGGCAGCCAGACTTGGGGAGGCCTCCAACGGTGCAGCCGAGCGGCTGGGAGCCTCGTGGAGGCTGCTTGAGGAAGGTTGGCATTCCTCTCCCGTGGGGCTTCCTGCCCTCGAGAAGCCGCATCCAGAAGGCCCGTCTCTTCTTGGGGCAGAGCTGAGGCCGGCTCTCGGGGGTGCTTGAGCAGGGGGCCCAGAGCCATTCCGAGTGCCACCTGGCAGTTTGTGGCATGGCGTGGCGGCGGCGGCGGCAGACGGAGCCTCGCTCGGCCTTGGCACGCTTCTTGGCCTGCAGGTGGGCTTTGGGGCTGGCTTGGCTGCTCCTTGCCTTGTGCCAGGCTGGGGCGGCCGGCTGGTTTCCAGAGTGAGGGACGCGTGGCGAAAGGCTGCACGGAGGAGAGGCCCCCCCCCAGGGTCCCTGCAGCTGGCAAGGGAGGACCCTTGGGGGGGCTGCAACCGCCCTGGGAAGGGGATGTGGCTGTCCCAGGGCTCCCTCTGTGTCGCTGCGGCTGTGGGTTCCCTGGGCCAGGAGCCGTGGGCCTCCAGCGGGTGGGCAGGCTGCCCTGTGCTGCTCTCCCGGTGCCAGGGGGCACCGTCTCCCCGAGGAGCATCTGGGGAGCTGGCCCCAGGCAGGGCCCTGTGCTTCAACCCTGCCCACCCCCCACCGGCTCTTGGCCCAGTTGCTCTGTGTCCCATCCCTGGCCAAGCCCCTGGGTGGTGCCTCCTCCCCCCCTCCACCCCAGGCCTGGCTGGCTTGGCTCCCTCTCTTCCACATGGATCAGGGGGCAGCTAACACAGGGGAGGAGTGTGTGTGTGTGTGTGTGTGTGTGTGTGTGTGCACACGCCTGCATCTACCGGATGGTCCCCCTGACTGTGTGCCTGTTGACAGGGAGAGGCCCTGCTTGGAGTGAGGCCTGGAGCGAGAGGGGCCCTGGAAAGTGGGGGGCTGGTGGCTAGTAGTGCCAGGGCCGCAGGCTCCCCCAGGGCATGGCGGCAGGGCTGGCCAGGCAGGCGGCCCCTCTAATGCCTGGGATTGTTCCTCAGGTATGTGCAAGAGGTGATCCAGCGGGGTCGCTCTTCTCTCAGGCCAGCTTGTGTGCCGGTGCTGAATGTGGTCCCCGCCGTCTCCGACCTGGACCTCTCCGAGGCCGCGTACGTCCTCCCGCTCTTTGTCTTCTCCCTCCCACTGCCCTCCCCGGGTGGGGGCTGCTTGGCCCTGGGACGGGACCAGGGCCTCACAAGCCCGCCCTTGGAGCCTGCGAGCTCAGCCGGGAGGATTCCCGGAGCCCCTGCCAAGAGGCGGACCCTTGTCTCCGTGCAGCAGAGTGCTGGGGTGAGCTGCCCGCCCGAGCAGCTGCACAGACCCGCTTCGAATCGGAGCTGGCCCCTGCAGGCAGCAGCAGGCCCTGCTAGCGGAGCAGAGTGCTGCCCCAGCCGGGCTTCCTTAGCCTGCCTGGGTGTCCCAGGGGCTCTGGCGTTGGGGATTGTTTCTGTGGTTGTGGCTGTGGGGCTGGAATGGGGCTGTGCAGTGGGTCCATGGGGAGGGCCCCACAGTTGCTGGACTGGACTGCCCTGACCCAGTCACCTGCCTGCTTCCACCCGCCGCTGGGCCAGGCGAGAGAGTGGCCCCTTGCCCCAAGCCGGGGACGCCATGGGAAGAGACCGCAAGGTGGGCGGAGGGCTTCCAGTGGCTGCTCGGGGCTGCTCCTGCCCCCCACTCCATTCGCCGTCTCCCCCAATAAATGTGGGTTTTTTGGGGGGGGGTCGTGTGTGTGTGTGTGTGTCAGGCAGATGTTGAGCAGGAGCTCTCTGAAAGGCATCCCCCACCCCAAGATGGAGAGACGGGGCCTCGGCCTCTGGGGCTGTAGCTTAAAGAGAGGGAAGGGGAGCCCTCTTGGCGCCAGGCATAGCAGTATGGAAGTGTCGGGCTGGTGGTTGTTTGCGGAGAGAGGGGGGGGTTTGGAGATCTGGGGCGGTGCCCCTCTCCTCCCCGGCACGGGCCCAGCCTCCTCTCTGCAGAGGGGCTGGAGGGCAGATGCCCACCTCCCAGCACGATAGGCCAGAGCAGGGAGCAAGTCGGCCATCCTGGGCCTGCCACCTGCCCGGGGAGCCCCGGGTTCCAACCCCCACCTCCCCCACAGGGTTGTTGTGAGGACACACACAGCCACGCGTGCCGCTCTGGGCTCCTTGGCGGAGGGAGCACGGGGCAGAAATGTCAACAAGCCAACGGGCAGGTTTTGCAGCCCACAGGTTCAGGGCTGCAGCAAAAGCCCCCTCCCCACGAGAGGGAAACGGGTGTGTGTGTGTGTGGCAGCCTGGGGTCTGCAGCGGGGCCTTGCAGGTGCCTCCCTTGGAGAGTCTCCATCTTGGCTGTCTGCTGCCCCCTCCCCATTTGAGGGCGTGGCTGCCTCTGCCCCTCGCTGGGGCTGGTATCTGTAGCCCTTCTCTTGCCCCCAGTGTGGACAGGCAGGGGGGCCTCTGGGGCTGGGATGCAGGCTTTTCTCCCGCAGAGCTTACTGCCTGCTCCCAGGGCAGCCCTTCTTTGGCAAGTGGGGGGGGGCACCTGCCTGCCGGTCATTCTCCCCCCGCCACCCGCAGAGAGGGTTCACTTCCCTGCCCACCGCAGCTCAGCCCCCCGGGTGATGAAGAGGTGGTGAGTGGTGGTCTCTTTTGCCTCCTAGGATGAAGCCACAGAAGAGGCCCGGTGGAGGCGGCACCTCCCAGCCCTGCGAAAACATCGTCGTGGCTTACTACTTCTGCGGGGAGCCCATCCCCTACCGCACCCTGGTCAAGGGCCGCGTGGTCACCCTGGGCCAGTTCAAGGAGCTGCTCACCAAGAAAGGGAACTACAGGTGAGAGCAGGGGCTGCTGGGGGGCTCTGGGGCTCGGCTCTCCCTCCAGCTTCTGCCTCTCCCCAAGGTCACCCCTTGGACTCCGAGGCGGGCTCTGTTGCGCCTGGTGAACCAGCCGCCCGGTGCCCTCTTCGTGGTGCTCAGGCTCTGATTCTCGGGGTGGCTGGCCAGGCCTTACCTGCAGAGACGCTGCAAATCTGCTGCTGGCGGCTTCTGGCGGGGAGCAGGACTCCTCTGGCTGGCACAGACGGGTGGGCCTGCAGCAGGGAGGAGTGGGGCCTCCTTCCTTCTCCTTGTGCTTTTTAGGGTGGTTCTTGGGGCCCGGCAGGGTTTGCCCGGCAATAGCTCTGTGGGGAGCCCCGCCCCGCCCTGCCCCGTGGGGCCACCCTTCCGGCCAGTGTCGGAAGGCTCCGAGCTGCTGGCCTTCCAGGGAACCCCGACACGGGGATGTGGTTTGGATCTTTGCACGGCTCTCCCTCCCTGTCTGGCAGGTATTACTTTAAGAAGGTCAGCGATGAGTTTGACTGCGGAGTGGTGTTTGAAGAGGTGCGCGAGGAGGAGGCCGTCCTGCCCATCTTTGAAGAGAAGATCATTGGGAAGGTGGAGAAGATCGACTAGCCCCGAGGAGCCCGCCGATGAGGGGAGCGGAGAAGGGGGGTGGCAGTGGGGTGGGGGCGTGGCTGGGGTCACCAGCATGGGGACTGTGGTCCCCGCCTGTGGGGCAGCCAGAGCCCCCCTCAGGGCCACATGAGTACCTTTCCCCCAGTTGCAGGGGCCGGGGGGCAGCAGCAGTGTGCAGAAAGCAGCCGGAGCTGCGTCTTGTAAGAATTCTTTGTCGTTGGCAGGAACTCTTGGCCATGACTCAGTCCTCTGAAGGGCAGAGCAGAGTCCCTTTCTCTCCCCCCCCACCCCCCACCGCAGGGTGTTGGAAGTGGCCAAAAGGGCCCGGCCATCTTTGGGGCAGGGTGGGGCCCTGGCAGCTAAACGGTTTGGAGCCTTAAGGGGCGAGGGACTCTGGAGGGCCTCTTGAGACTTGCCCCTCTTGCCTTGATCTGTGGAGGGTGCCGGGGGGGGGGACGGCCGGGCACGGCTTGATGTGATCCCTCCAGGCCGGGAATGCCTCCTGGTCCCTCAGTCTGCCTTGACTCGAGGCCTCCCCTCTGCTTGTAGCAGGGGGAAGAGAGCAGGCGGGCTGGCAGGGTGTCCTCGCTTTGAAGCGGGGCGGTGCCAGCAAGCTTTGGACAGGCTGTGCCTCCTCCTCCTCCTCCCTTGGTCCCCTCCTGCTCTGCCCACATCTGCACACACTCCTTCGGGTCTCTCTCCACTCCTTGCCACTCATAGGTGACTCCCTGACCCTCATGGACCTGTGTATGTTTGACAGCGAGGTTGGCCTCTTTCTGTCTCGAAGATGGTGGTGCTGAGAGCAAGATCGGTGGCCTCTTCCTCCTGGCACTGGCCTCTCTCCCCAGGGCCGGCCGACCTGCCTTCCTTTCTCCCCGCCTCCCGCAACCCTCCCCCAGCTCTGTTCTTCCGGCTGCCGCCGCCGCTGCTCCTCTGGGCACCTGACCTCGTCAGCATGTGAGTGGGCGGAAGGTGTCCCTGGCCCGGGGCAGGGCCGTCCAGGCCGCTCCCGCCCCCCGTGCCGCTCTTTGCCAACGTCACCGAGTGCCTTCGAACCCAGTTCTGTCCCCCTCCTCCAGGTTAGCGCACGGCTCCCTCCCCGGCTTGTGTTCCACATCGGATGGGATTTTAAAGGTGTATTACCCGACTGTGGCGGGTCTTTCATTTTTCCCTTTTTTTCTGAAGGGTTACATTGTAAATATGTACATTTTCTAAACAAAGCATCAGCGACCAGCGGTTGGGCCGACGGCTGGCGTCTCCTGAACATTTTTCACATGCTGACTTGTACAATTTATCTTTTAAAAGGTACTTGGATAATAATGGAATAAAACTCCATGTTCCAATGACTGCGCTGTGTGCGTCTTCCTCCTCCGGTTGTTCCGGGTTGGGGGCAGCTCTCCCTCCCCTCTCCCTCCTCCCTCCCCTTGTGGCTGGGGAAGATCAGATGGGGGGCATTGCCAAAGGGAGGTCTCTGCATTTCGCCGCTCTCGTCCTTTACCATATTTACCCGAATAGAAGATGACTCTCCATTTAAGACGATCCCCTTAAAAATAGAGTTAAATATAGAATATACCTCTGTGTAACCCAAAAAGAATGAGGTTCTGAATTTAAGACGACCCCTGCCCCCATTTCAAACACCAAGGAACTTGGACAAAACCTAGTCTTGGATTCAGGTAAATGGAGTAGATGTCCAAGTTGCTTACTGTGTCCATGTGCTGTTTTACACTGCCATCTGCTGGCCATTTGTGGGATTTGGCAACATCTGGGAATCCCTGTTAGAGGGAACACTTAATGCAAAGGATAGGAAAGGTGGGCCAGTTATTGGCCAGAAGGGGATCCGTTTGACTGGGTTGGAGTGTAGAAACATGATGGGAAGAAGGCAGCGTGGCCTGAAAGCAAAGTAGGGGAGAACAACTCAATTGTTCAGCCATGGCCTCTGCACATTCTACAAGTAACTTTTCAGCAACAAGAACTTGAAATCACTGCACTTTTATCACTTGTAAAGGAAGCTGTTTTGTCTTTAATCCTGGCCTCTGGCTGTCTTGCGCACTTCCATGCTCATTACCAAAGCGACTGGTGGGCTTTTCTGCAGTGGCAGCAAATGAGTGTCATTTGTGGCCTGTGTTTTTCAAAAAGCATATTTGGGAGTTCAGGTCTTCAAGACACTGCTGCTTCCCACCCCCCACAAGAATACACCACAGCAGGTTTTCATCTGTTTGGCATTTGGGGCCAGCTTTGGTGTCAGATGGCGCTGGGGCCCCTCGGATTTGTAGCCACAGCAGGCTCTACAACTCATCTCTGGAGTCCGGGGCGTCTGGTGAGATTGTCCGGTTCTCCTTCTGTTCCTGGAGAAGCAGAGGCAAAGGTTGCTGAGCAATTATGAACAGGGGAGGTAAGGGAGGAGAGCAATATCAAAGTTAAGTATTGCTGCACACAATCATCTTACTCAAGAACAGAGGCGTAACTAGGGAAAACGGCGCCCGGGGTAAGCACTTAAATGCCCCCCGCCCCCCCCCCCCAACATACTACATTATACTTAGGTTTTTCCTCACAAGCACCCGCCGCCAAGCCAGGCCACTGACTGGCCGCCAGGTGCCAGCAAAGCAATGGGGAGCGCGGGCAGCGCGGAAGGGACCGCTCGTGGGGGAGGGGGCGCCGACACGCTCCCTTGACTGCTGCAGCACTGCTGCACTGAGCAGGAAACATTTGTATTAGTCATGCCGGCACCCCCCACGTGACCAGAAAAGATGGCGCCCGGGGCACGTGCCCGCCCTGCCCCCCCTATAGTTATGCCTCTGCTCAAGAATGAATGAATGGGTAACTTCTACAGTCAAAGACCAGCAACTATGCAAACTACATAAACTGTAGTCAGCTTTAAGTAAAGGTACAAATCCATAAAGGCGTGCACATGTGGGTGGGATACAATAAGCCAAGGACTACTGTATTATCTTTGATCTTTCTACTGCTAAAGGAACCCACTGTAATCTGGTAGTGTAATCCACCGGCTGACACACAATATTTGGCTACATGATGAGTGAGAGCAAGCTGCTTATCCAATAACAGAAGAGAGGTATAAAATTCATCTGTTTGGCCTGGAGATTATATTTTTAAGGGCTGGTGGTATTAACTTACTATGTAAATCACTATAAAAGGCACAATAAAGTAGGCCATGCCCCACAGGTTCAGTCACTGCGAATCCACAGGGACAGGTCTGTTCTTCATAGAGAACGTTGCTGAACCTACCCACCAGCAAGGCAGATGGGAGGACGAAGAATTGTTCCCTAGAAAAAAGCTTTCCAATATTTGGGCACATCAAGGGGGCAAGATAACTGGCTGATTCCAGGCTAAAGTTTGGTCTCCTGGACGTAAAGTCCTTTTTGCTCAGGACGGCTCCCAATTTGAAGAACGGAGCTCTCTCCCCGCCCCACAGAGAAGCTCCGTGCCCTCAATCTCCCTGGCTCTTGAATGCTGCTCCTGTCCGATGAAGGAAACCAGCCTGGATGCACCAGAAAGTGCAAAGACCATGTGAGACCAAGGCCCGGATTAAGGCTCTGCAAGAGAAGACTCCTGCTTGCAACCTTGGAGAGGCCGCTGCCTATCTGGGTAGACCATCCTGAGCTAGATGGACCCATGGCCTGTCTCGGTAGAAGGCCGCTTCCGATGTTCCTATCTTACCCAAATCCAAGCCTTGCTGCTCCAGATCTAAGCCACACAGAGTGTGACGTCAAGGAAGGAGTGTGACATACTTACCCCTGGGTCCTCCTGGGGAGGTAACTCGCCTTTGTTTTCCAAGAACAGTGAGAAGGTTTCCAGGTCTCTGGTACTCTTGTATTCTGTCATCTAGGGCAGAAGAGGGTGGTGTTGGCTTGGCCCCGATTCCCTTGCCCCACAGCCTCCCCAGGTCTCATGCTATGGGGCCTTAGAAAGAGGGGCAATCTGCAGCCATTCCCAAGATTCCCCGCTAGTGGGATGCCAACTTACCTTCCGGCTGGGCCCTGCAGGGAAGTAGTACAGAGTAGGGTAGGCACGGATGGTGAGGTTTGCGACTTCATTGGCCGTGGCATCCACCTCTGCAATGATGATGTCCTCGTGGTCTTTGTATTTCTCACCCAGTTGCTCCCAGACAGCTGCCATGGCCTTGCAGTGGGTGCACCAGGGGGCATCTGGGAATGCAGAGAGGACGGACAGGTTGAGTTCACCTAGCCAACCTGCCAGCCCCATTGATACTGACGGTGGCTGCCCCTTCCCTCTGCTGAAGAAACAAGGAACAGAAGGCTGGAATAACAGGACACTTGTGAACATAGGAAGCTGCCATACTGAGTCAGGCCATTGGTCAATCTCGCTCAGTATCGTCTACACCAGATACAATACTGCTCAGCTTTGCGCACACCCCTGCAGATGTTGGGCAACAATTCCCATAATTCCTGGCTATCGGCCACTGTGGCTGGGGATCAGGGGCGTATCTAGGGTGGGGCAGGCAGGGCACGTGCCCCGGGCGCCACTTGAAGGGGGGCGCCATTTCTTAAAATTATTTTTTTTTAAAGGCTGCTGAAAACAAAATGGCCACTGCGCATGCTCAAATGGCCTCTGTGAGGCCCTAGGCCATACCAGGCTTCACAGAGGCCATTTGAGCATACGTGGTGGCCATTTAGTTTTCAGCTGCAATTTTTTGGGGAAAAAATTATTTTAAAAAATGGCCACCGCACACGCTTAAATGGTCCCTGTGAGGTCCTAGAGGCCAGCAGGGGGGAGGGGGAACCTTTGCAGAACCCCCCAGCCTTTAGGAAGCCCCCTGAAGGGGCTACAGGTAATTTAAAAAATAATATAATATAAGTCACTGTACACATATTCAGATATGTGACTTGTATGTGACCTTCAGACTTGTATTTTTCTGCTGATATTATGGTAAAGTTATCTGAAAGATGGGTGTCAGATGTTTGGACAGGGGGCGCAATTTCAATGCTTGCCCTAGGCGCTATTTTCCCTAGATACGCCTCTGCTGGGGATTATGGGAGTTGTAGTCCAAAAGCAACTGGGTGGCCCAAAGCTGAGCAGGCCTGGTCTACACAGACTGGCAGCAGCTTCTCCAAGGTTGCAGGCAGGAGTCTCTCAGCCCTCTTGGAGATGCTACCAGGGAAGGTTCTTGCTCCACCTCCCCAGCCTGCAGAGCACACTTACAGAACTTCACAAAGACATTTTTGGCTTCATCAAACGCCACTTGCTCGAAGTTCTTGCCCACCAGGACTTTGACGGGGTGCTTATCCCAGTCCTCTGGGATCTCCTCGCTCATCAGGTGGGGCTGGAAGAAGCAGCAAAGGCACAGCTGTGGGCTTCATGGGAACAGAGGAAGCTGCTGTATACTGAGTCAGACCATGGGTCCATCTAGCTCAGTGTTGTCGACACAGACTGGCAGTGGCTTCTCCAAGGCTGCAGGCAGGAATCTCTCTCAGCCCTATCTTGGAGATGCTGCCAGCGAGGGAACTTGGCCAATGTTCCCTCCAACAGGGATTCCCAGATGTTGTTAACTACAACTCTCAGAATCCCCAAGCAAAAGTCATTGCAGCTGGGGATTCTGGGAGTTGTAGTCAACAACATCTGGGAATCCACCTGTTAGAGGGAACACTGAACTTACTTGGCTCTTCCCAGAGAGGCAACCCCATCCCCTAAGGGCTTACAGGGCTCACATACATACGTATACGTATGTGAGCTTACAGGGCTCACATACAGTATCCCATTCCAATGCAAACCAGGATGGAGCCTGCTTAGCAAAGAGGACAATTCGGGGAGGGGGGGCAGTTGCAGGAGACTGAAGAGCTGAGGGCTGGGTTGCACAGGGACATAGGAACAGTCTCCCCTCTAACAGAGATTCCCAGACGTTGCTGACCACAACTCCCAGAATCCCCAGCTGCAATGGCTTTTGCTTGGGGATTCTGGGAGTTGTAGTCAACAACAACTGGGAATCTCTGTTAGAGGGGACGCTGCATGGGACGCTGAGCCAGACCCTGTGGTTCATTTAGCTCAGGACTGCCCACTCTGAGTGGCAGAGGTGCTTCAGGGCCAGGGCTAGCAGAGAGAGCAACCTGGGGACCCTGCCGCCACAGGCCTAGAGGCCACTGCAAGACCTTCTGGCATGCCACGTTCCCTCCCTCTAGCTGCACTGTTGACCAGAAGCTAGTTGGGGGGGGGACACACGTAGGTGGCCTGAGGGTGTCCAAGACATGGTGCAGCCATCTCTGGCTTGTGGCCCAGATGCTCTTTCCTCTCTCCTGTTGCAACGAGCGGGGCTGGGGTGGAGGGAGTCACTTCCCACCAGAGGAGGAGCGGCCCCCGGCCTGGCGATATTCCTTCCCAGGCGGGCAGCACCTCTCCGGGCCTGCTGCTCCAGCTGTGACGGCAACGCTGCCCACCTTAACTCTGCCCTCAAGCACGTCCCGACAGAAGGCATCGATGGCTGCCACGGTGAGCCCTTCGGTGGCCAGGCGGTATTTTGTGTTGCTCTCGATGCTGATGAAGCGGATGGTGGGCGCGTCCTGGGTCTTCAGGCCGAAGTAATGCAGCACTTGGGCGCCTTCCCCATTGACGTCGACCAGCACAAAAAGCACCTGCCAGGACATGGGTCACAACCACCCCGCCTAGCCACTAGACCGAGGGCTATCGGCCACCTCCAGCCTCAGAGGCAAGATGCCTCTCCATCCCAGTGGCAGGGGAGCAACAGCAACAGGAGAGAGGGCATGCCCCCACCTCTTGCCTGTGGGCTTCCCAGAGGCACCTGGTGGACCACTGTGTGAATCAGGATGCTGGAGAAGATCGGCTTCCTTGTGTTTGAAGTGAAGGACTTTGCGCTGTCTCTTGTCTCAATGACAGTGGAGGACAGACTAGTGAGTCAGAGGGCTAGAGGGTCAAGACATTGGTCATCCCTTCTCTACTGCTCTGACACTATCCCTTTGGAATGTAGATTGCTACTGTCAGGGACACTTCCTTCCTTCCAGCCACTTCCTTCCTCTCTTCCTTCTCTTTCCTTCCTTCTACCTTGCAACATGCAAGCTCCTCTCCCCGGCACCATTGCAGAGATGCAGAATCCATCTGCATCCAGCTAGCTAGCTAGATTAGACTTTCCTATCTAGAGTGGAGTTCTCTAATAAATACCACTTATATTGATTTGAAATTATGAACTGGCTCCAAGTTACTTTACTCTCAGCATACACGCATGCCTAACTAAATTCCGCTGTGTTGTGCCTCTGTGCACTCTGCTATAATGAAAAAGGGTTTCTCTTACCAGAGGGAACTCCCAACACCTTGGGCCTCATCCAGCAGGGCTGTTCTTAGGTTCTTAGCTCCCAGTGCTCAGCCCAGTTGGCCTCTGGTCAGTTCAGTGACCCTGGAGCCCTGTGGGTGGCTACCACGCAATGGAGGGGGGTGTCCCCAAGGTGGCAGAGAAGCCCACCTGGCCTCACCGTTCCAAAGAGCTCTGGCCCAGATGGAGGGGGTGGACCCAAAGAGGCAGGGTGGCTCTTAGGGGTTGGGAGACTCACCTGGCCCCGGAAGGCGGCGGCTGCCCCCCGGAAGGTGCCCAGCAGCTCCAGCTGGGAGACCTCTGTCTTGTTGATGAAGAGCAGCAGGTGGTGCAGGATCTTGGCCCCAAATATCCTGGAGGAGTTCTAAAGGAAAGCCCCAGAAGGCAGGCGAGAGAGCAAAGAGAAGGGCGGGGGGGGGTCACAGTCAAACCGAAACCACCCCCACTGCTGGAATCGAGCCCCTGCTTGCTGCGGGAGCTCTGCGGTCAGGCGGGTGGCCGTCGGAGGCCGCCTTCTGCGGAGCTAGCCCATGGCTCCGTCTTGCCCCGGATGGTCTGCCCTCCAAGGGCTCCGGCTGAGGAAGAAGCCTCCCCGCCAGCTTGTCCTGCCCTGAGCACCATCCCAACTGGAAAAGCTGAGCCTGGATCCTGAACCGGCGTTCCCTGTCAGAGGGGTTCCCAGCTGTGGATGACTCACCTAATCCCCAGCCGAAGGCCACTGCAGCTGGGGATGATGGGAGTTGTAGTCCAGCAGCACCTGGGGACCAGCGTTCCCTGTCAGAGGGGTTCCCAGATGTGGCTGACGACAACTCCCATCATCCCCAGCCAAAGGCCACTGCAGCTGATGGGAGTTGTAGTCTGTGAATCCCTCTTGCAAGGAACACTGCTTGGGACCCTTCCCCACACAGCAGAGTGTGGCCTCGGGACTTCCCTGGGAGGAATCTGCGGCCAGATCCCTGGGTGGGATTGCTGGGCCAGCCCCTCCCTCCCTCCCCCCACCCATAGCTGCAACCTCAGAGTTGCTGTCAGGCTGGTCTCAAGAGGAGGGGAGTTGGGGCCACAGGGAAGGCAGCCAGCACACTTGGTGTGGGGGGGGCATGTCTGGGAGCACCCTAGTGCCCTGCCCTATAGGAAGTGCCATGGGGGAAAACAAGGTGGAGGCAGGCTGCCAATGCTCCCTCGCCCCCGCAGAGGTGAAGGCCCCCCCTCACCTTGCTGGTGAACTCCATAACGAGGTCCAGGCTCTGCACAGTGACAAAGCGGGCCAGCTCCGCCGCATCCAAGCCCAGCTCCTCATCGACCGGGAAGTCGGCCTGCGGCTCGTCCCCCTGCAAGAGGGAGCAGCGATGAAGGAGGTTCTGCTTCTCCGGGCTGGCCTCAGGCAGCTCCTCAGCCTGCCCGGAATCCTCCTCCAGAGTCCGGAGGGAAGACCCTGGAGTAGGGTTACCAACACTCCCTCATGAGCAGGCACGTCTCTTATTTCACCCCAAAATGGCCTGTCTCTTAGGGGATGCCATTTGTCCCTTCTTTTCAGCTAATAGGGAGGACCTATGGCGGCGGGGGGGGGGGAGCCACCATGGGGTGAACAGGTTCAAAGAACCCGGGCCGCCAATGGAAAAGGCCGCCGAATGTCCCCGTGTGCGTGGTGTCACGCACATGGGGGCATGGCCTCGAGCTCCGGAGAGCCCCAAGCGAGCTCTCCCCTGTCCATTGCAGGCAGCGCTTGCTGCCCGACATCGATTTCCCTTTCTCTCCCTCTCCAGAGCTCAATGACACCCCGCCACCGTGCGTGTGACAACACACAAACACGGGGCATCACTGGAGGGGCCGCCAGGCGGGGCCGGACACAGCCTGCCGTTTGGCCTGCCTATGGCTCAGATCGAACCAGTTATTTTCACCAACATAACGAATAACAACTGAGCTCCATGACCTTTCCCTTCTCCCTCCCTACCAGAGGACTCTGCAGGGTTCCCACCGTCCCGTACTGGGGACACCAACAAAAACATGAACATGAATACCCATTCACGGTCGGTGACCACAGCATTACCCAGGTATCAGGGTCATGAAAATCATGCAAGTGATGACTGCTAGATAGTGTTGCTCATGTGTGGAGCCCATTTTGCCCGGCTAACCACGCTCCTCTTTCTGGAAAATCTGGCCAGCAGGCCTTCTTCACTATCTGCCTCTGGCCCACTGGAATATGGCCGGCCGGCCTTGGACGTGAGCACTGGTCTGATCTGACTCGGCTGTTTATGGCAGGCCCCGAGACACAGGGACATAGGAAGTAGCCTTCTACAGAGTCAGACCATTGGTCCATCTAGCTCAGTCTTGTCTCTACACCAGGGGTTCCCAACCAGGATTCCTCCAGATGTTGCTGAACGACAACTCCCAGCATCCTCAGCCACAATAAATTGTAGCTGGGGGTGATGGGAGTTGTAGTTCAGCAATGGGAGTTGTAGTTCAGCAACATCTGGAGGAACCCTGGTTGAGAACCCCTGGTCGACACAGTTTGGCAGCGGCTTCTCCAAGGTGGTTGCAGGCAGGAGTCTCTCTCAGCCCTCTCTTGGAGATGCTGCCAGGGAGGGAACTTGGGACCTTCAGGCGCTCTTCCACTGAGTTACAGCCCCATCCTCGAAGGCAGTGGTTTTCTAACTTGGGGTCCGCCAGATGTTGCTGAACTACAGCTCCCAGCATCGACGACAACTGGAGGTGGTAGGTCCATTGGGGCTGGGGATGCTGGGATGTGAAGTTCAGCAACATCTGGCGGACCCCACATTAAGAGCCTCTGCCCGAAGAGGAATGTCCTACAGTGCTGCCCACACACGTCGTCTCCCATTCAAATGCAAACCAGGGTGGACCCTGCTTAGCAAAGAGGACACGTCATGCTTGCTAACACCAGGCCAGCTCTCCTCCCAGGGCAGAAGCACCACCGTGGCTCCCTAGTAACCTGTACCTTTTCAGGTGCATTGTCAGGCTGAAGGGGAAGTGATAGTCACGATTAAGTTGCTGCCCCAGCCAGCTGCCCGCCGCATGGGCTGCCACAGCACAGCTCCGACACAGAGGCCCCACACCGCCACCCCGGCGTTGACCACCACACTCCTCCCTCCAAGTGCTTGGGGGCCCCACCTGGGAGCGGAAGAGGCGGACTCTGTTGCCAGTGACCTCGTATTTCTGGAAGAGTGCCTGGCGGCTGGTGAGGGCAAAGGCCACGTCGGGAGCATCTCCGGCCACCTCGTGGAAGAGCAGCACGTCCTCGTCCTCCAGGTCCTGCGTGGAAAGGGCCAGAGGCTGAATGCAGGCTGTGCCGGCCCCAAGGGCCACTGGGCGGGCAGGGGAGCCCGGCCTCCCTCCTCTCCCTGCTTCTGGGGACCTGTTCTCTCCAGCAACAGCCTCCCCAGCTTGCTGGACCCCAACCCGAGGGAAGAGGTATAATTGAATGGGGGGGCGGGCGGGGATGACACATGTCCCTGGGCCCCTGAGGGAGAGGAGACATACCAGTTGAGTGACAGCTTGCTTTTTGCTAGCCTCCGGAGGAGGAGGCAAGGAGGCAGGGGCATCTGGTGGGGGGCAAGAAGGGGCAGTCTCCCCCACCTGGATTTCGCCAGTTCCCATTGAATTCAGTGGGGCAAACTCCCAGGGAGGCGGCCCCCTGCTAACTGAGCAGAGAGGCACTGTTTTAAAGTGGAGGTTCTCTTTATTTAGCAGCGGGAGAGTAACCGGCCCTATCCAGCCCCAGCACAGCATCCCTTCAGTGGCTGCTGCTGGTGTCGACCTTACGCTTAAAGAAAGAAAGGAAAAGATTATGAGCCCTTTGGGGATATGTTAACTGCTTTGGGAACTTTTTGATGAAAAGCGGTATATAAATACAGCCGTCCCTCGCCAACCGCAGTTTCCCCAATCATGGACTTGAGTATCCGCGATTGGGAAATTGTGACCGCCCTCGCAATCTGTGTATCCTCAGTATGGCGATTTTTTTTTTTAAAAGGCATTTGGGGGGTGATTTCCGGGGTCACGGGGTGTCATTTCTGGAGGTTAGGGGGTCATTTCCAGGGGTCGGGGGGACATTTCCAGGGACCAGGGGTTGATTCTTTCAATTTTTAACCTTGCTTTCAGACGCTTCGCAACCACGATTCCCCTAACCCCCCTTTCGCCATCGACTTTAATGCCTCGTCTACCATGAATTTGCCAATCACAAGGGTTTCCAGGAACGGAACCCTCGCAGTTGGCGAGGGACGACTGTATACGTCGTAGTCATATGGGATTGCTTGCCCCCCCCCCTGGAAAAAGTCCTGTGGACACTCATGCAAGGCTGTGGGCAGAGGCTCATGCTTTCTGTCCCAGGGCCCACTCCGACTTTGCAATGCCCCTACCTCAACCGCCCCCCCCCAGCCCTGGAGTCAAGCGGGGAGTGGCTGAATGTGCAGGGCCACCTGGGAGGACCAGAGGGAGGCCCACGGACCACTCACGTGGAAAAATCCAACCACGGCCACTGGGTGAGCAGCTAGGAAAGCGGTTGCCTCTGCCTCGTCCTCAAGCAGCACAGCGCTGGGCCCAGCTTTCCGCTTCAGCCACTTCACGATTCCCTCGGCGTCTCGCTCACCTGTCATGGGGGCAGGGGGGGAGAAATGGGGGGGGAGTTGTGGAGGAGCACCATCCCCTCACTCCACCCTGCCTCACCTTAAGCACAGGCCTTGGCAACTGGAGAGAAGGCTCTGGCGGAGCTCTTCAGGGAATCATGCTGGGGCCTAGCTAGTGATGTTGCAGCAAAAAGGGCAAATACAATCCCTAAGCAAAGCCATTTAGGTGGGCACTACAGTTTTCCTGCCTAAGGCCCCCATTTGACACCCCCCTCCCCTGGCTCTTATCTGGGGCATCAGTATGCATGCAGGATGGATGCAAGGCCACCTGGGTGTGGAAAGGAGACCTCAGGTGCTGGTAGGAAAAGGGGAAGGAGGTGCCTGGGAGAGGTCAGGGAGTCAGAAGGGAGAGAGAGCAACTACTATTCCTGGCCAGAATGAAGGGCAACACTCTAGAGGCCACTCAGACACGTTTGCTACAAGCCAGGAGGTGGCGTTTCCTAGTGGGAAGGAGCACAAGGCCTTCTGGACCGTGTCCAGGACTGGGGCAAAAAGCAGAATGGCAACATCTCTCAAGAGGAGAGCTAGTCTAAGGGAGGAGAGCTGGTTTTGTGGTAGCAAGCATGAATTGTTGCCTTTCCTACTACTACGAATATGTATATACTGCTCTTCAACCAAGGTTCACAAAGCCAGGAGGGGACTACACCACGAGCCAGTGTGGTGTAGTGGTTAGAGTGCTGGACTAGGACCGGGGAGACCCGAGTTCAAATCCCCATTCAGCCATGAGACTTGCTGGGTGACTCTGGGCCAGTCATTTATCTCCCAGCCAAACCAAACTTACAGGATTGTTATCAGGATAAACATAATCATGTACTCTGGGCTCCTTGGAGGAAGAGCGGGATGTAAAATGTGGCAAAGAGGCACCTTTTAACGTGGTGATTCTCTTTATTTAGCAGGGGGAGAGTAACTGGCCCGATCCGCCCCCAGCACAGTGACTGTTGCTGGTGTCTCTCTCATGTTTCTTTTTAGATTGTGAGCCCTTTGGGGACAGGGATCCATTTTATTTATTTATTATTTCTCTCTGTAAACCGCCCTGAGCCATTTTTGGAAGGGCGGCATAGAAATCGAATAAATAAATAAAATAGATAAGAAACAAAAACAAAAGGTTGCTGCTTTGCCCCATGGACATTACCTGCTGCCACCAGCACCTCCTCCTCCCACAGTCCTCTTAGCACTTCCCAGGTCAAATCCAAGGTGGGGCTGGGGGACAACTCTCTGAGGCTCTCCACCCCCCCGGGGTAGATGGGCTCCCATCTGGGCGGCATGCCCCCCTGCCCCGTGCCGTGCCAGCCTGGCGCCCCAGCTCTTACCGGCGAAGTCCGTGGGGTGTGTGCGGTTCCCGTTCCTGAAGAGTTTGAGGACGGGGTAGCCGGTGACCCCGAACTCGGTGCCCAGGGCCTGCTCCTGCGTGGCGTCCACCTTGGCCAGCCTCAGTGCCGAGGACTCGTTCTTCAGCATGGCTGCGGCCTTGGCATACTCGGGGGCCAGGGCCTGGCAGTGCCCGCACCAGGGGGCATCTGGAAGAGGAGAGGGAGGGGCTCGCAGGTGCTTAGGACAGGCAGTACTGGGGGGAAGGTGCCTGCTGGGAGAGCTGGCCTTGGGGTGGCAAGCAGGGTCCACCCCAGAAAGGCCACTGAGAGTGGATTCGGGCCTCTTTGCTTCCCAGCGTGCTGCTGATAGCAAGCTTTCCTGAATCAACAACTTCTTGGGAAAAGGCAGTGGCGGCTGTGGAGGCTGCAGCCGGGAGACTTGCACGAAGGACAAAGCAAAGTGACCTCAAAGGCCCCTGAAGGGGAGGGCGGCAGGCTGCAGAACTGCCCCCCACCCCCGGCTCTCCCCACCACCACCACCACCACCACCACCAGGAGCATTAGGGAGGAGAGCTGGTTGGTGCTCGTGAGCGTGAATTGGCCCCTCTGCTAAGCAGGGTCTGCCCTGGCTTGCATTTGAATGGGAGACCACATATGTGAGTGCTGTAAGATGTTCCCTTCAGGGGATGGAGTCTCTCTGGGGAGAGCAGAAGGTTCCCAGTCCCCTCCCTGGCAGCATCTCCAGATCGGGCTGAGGGAGACTCCTGCCTGCAACCTCGGAGCAGCCGCTGCCAGTCAGTGCAGGCGAGACTGAGCCAGATGGACCAAGGGCCTGACTCGGCAGAAGGCCACTTCCTAGGCTCCTATCAGCTGCCTTCAGGCGGGGGTTGCCGGCAATGTGGGCCAACCCAGAGGCTGGCGGAGGCTCTGGTCCCTGCCTGCTAAGCCTTGGTACTCACAGAACTCCACCAGGAGCAGCTGGTGCTTCTGCAGGGCTTGGCCAAAGTTGTGCTCCTTGAGGACCAAGATGCCATCCTCCTCCTCCTCCTCCTCTTCCTCCTCCCCCACCTCCTCGGGCAGGTTCCTGCCCTCCTGAGCTGCCACGGAAGCCACGGACAGGCACAAGAGCAGAGCCAGCTGCAGGCGCACAAGAGGTCCCATGTTGGCCCGGAGGAGAAGAAAGTGGCTGAGCCGGCCACGCCAGCCGGTGCCAGGCAGGGGAGGGGCAGAAAAGGCCCAAGCGTCCCCCTGCCCTGATAAGACGCCTTATCAGTGACGCCTGCCCTGCTACAGCACGGGGCCCTTTGCTACTGGCTACTAGCCGGCTCTGCTCCTGATAAGAGCAAGGGGGGGTGGTGGGACGGGGCAGCTGGCCGGTCCTCTTGGCAGAGGGGCCCGGAATCCACATGGCCGGCCATCCCTCGGCGGCGGGTCTCTCTCAGGAGGGCCTGGCTGTCTGCTCTGTAAGGTGTTGCCCTCAGGGGTGAGTTAGTTCTGTTTATTACGGCCACAGACCAGATTAGCAATTGATTAACAATTAATAACATTAATAACAACATTCCAGAGAATTCAAAAGGTCACTGTTGGGGGAGGCCAGTCTGCCGGCCCCCGTCCTGTCTGTTGGGGGTTGTCATTTGTATCCCCCAGTTAATTAGCAAAGCACGAAAGAAGCCACCCACTCCAGTGACAGAGTAGCTGCAGAGTTTAGTCGTTGCAGCTATTTAGAGAAGACACATGCATATTCTTGTGGAACTAAATAAAGGTAAAGTGTGCCGTCAAGTCGGTGCCGACTCCTGGCGCCCACAGAGCCCTGTGGTTGTCTTTGGTAGAATACAGGAGGGGTTGACCGTTGCCTCCTCCCGCACAGTATGAGATGAAGCTTTTCAGCATCCTCCTATATCTCTGCTGCCTGATATAGGTGTTTCCCATAGTCTAGGAAACATACCAGTGGGGATTCGAACTGGTAACCTCTGGCTTGCTAGTCAAGTCATTTCCCCGCTGCACCATTACGAAATACTAAGTATTTATTGGTGAAGTAAGCCACCTGAAGGCGCAGCAGGGAAATGCTTGACTAACAAGCAGCAGGTTTCCGGTTAAAATCCCTGCTGGGCTTTCAATCGGGCAGCCGTGATATAGGAAGATGCTGAAAGGCATCATACTGTGCAGGAGGAGGCAATGGTAAACCCCTCCTGTATTCTACAAAAGAAAACCACAGGGCTCTCTGGGCGCCACGAGTCAAAATCAACTTGATGGCACACTTTACTTTTACCTTTATTGGTGAAGTACACTTTGGATAGGAAAGACCTAACTCTAATCTATAAAACTACATAATGGATAGGTAAGGGGGGAGAGAGATGTTCCCATCTGCTTTCTGGGATGAAGGGATTCTGACTCAGCACAGGAAATACCTGTATTGTAGAGGCATATCAGGGGTCATAGAGCAGAGACCGGTAGAACAGGTAGGGAGACCCTGACTCGCTGTCTTTACCCCCAGTGCCCCTAGTGGTCATTAGGAGAGTTGGTGCCAAAGGCCGACGCACTGGAACTCCATCTCCGACACTGCCAGCCCAGTCCGAGGGCCAGCGAGAGGGAGAACTCCTTGAGGTCACTCCGACTCCATCACAATGTCAGCAGCCAATGCTGGGGCTCAGAATGTACAGCTAGGGACTGTTCTGTCCTTAGTATCTGGGGCGGGCGCAGGAGACGGCACCTGGGAGCAGAATCGCCTCCTGGGATGGGTGTCCATCCGCTGGCCACCCAAGGGTGCATCGCTTCTCGGACCTGGACGGAACTTCTGCCCTCCTCCACAGAACGCCCGGCGGGCTGAGCTCCAGGCATCCTTTGAATCCCTCCACAGCTGCCCAGGGCACAGCGGCAGCAGCATGGGGCTGAGCGGTGAGGCAGGCTGGAGCATGGGGGGCCAGAGGCAGAGTTAGGGGAGAGGGTGGGGGCATGTTCACCGCTGTCCCTGGCGGTAATCATGAAGAAAATAGGGAAGGTTGGAGCTGGGGGGACCCCCCGGGTTCTTTGAACCCATCCGCTCAATTATAGCTACACCCCTGGGGGGGACAGGATGTGGGGGCAGCAAGGGGTGTGGTTAGTTGGAGGGGGAGAGGTGCCAGCTGGGGAGGAAAACGGCCCTCCCCCAACATACCCTGGGAAAGTCCCCGGCACCTATCCAGGAGCAGAGTCCAGGAGTAGTTCAGGCTGGGCACCCTCGTGGGAACAACTTCTCCTGCCGCCCACCGCAGCCCTGCCACTCTGACATCCCGCTGACCACACGTCGTGTCCGCCCTTTTCCCCACAGAGAGCAAAAGCCTGGGGCCCAGCAGAGCCATGCCGAAAAGACAGGTAAGGGATGCTGCCCTGGCAGGGGTGGGGGGAGGGCGTGTCAGGGCACCCTCCGAAGGGCCGGCCACTCACCCCTCCCTGCACAGGATCCAGCCTGGCTGGCTTCCTCCCTCCCATGTTGGAGGCTGCTTCCCGCACGTGGTCGCTGGCCAAGCTGCTCCCAGAAGGTGGGTTCTCCAGCGCTGGCCCAGGTGGGACAAGCCCAGCACAGTCTGGGAAGGAGTCCTGCCGATTGCCAAGGCCTGTGTGGGGCTTCTCGCCTGCAGAAAGAGTCTCTCCACGTTGCCGCCAGGAAGGGCCACTACGACACGGCCCTCTGTCTGATCTCCCAGCGGATGAGAGTCGTCAACAAACAGGTACCTGTTCTACTGCCACAGCCAGCACCGCCTGGGCCTTGGAGCGCATGCTGCTCGGGGGTATGTGATCTAAGCAGAGGTGCCCCTAGGAGAGGAGAGCTGGCCTTGTGGTAGCCAGCAGCATGACTTGGCCCCTTAGCTAAGCAGGGTCTGCCCTGGTTGCATATGAATGGGAGACTTGATGTGTGATAGATATTCCCCTCCGGGGATGGAGCCGCCGCTCTGGGAAGAGCAGAAGGTTCCAAGTTCCCTCCCTGGCAGCATCTCCAAGATAGGGCGGAGAGAGATTCCTGCCTGCAACCTTGGAGAAGCCGCTGCCAGTCTGTGAAGACAAGACTGGGCTAGATAGACCCATGGTCTGACTCAGTATATGGCAGCTTCCTATGTTCCTAATGTTGGAGCCTGCCCTCGACGGAAAGGCCTTTGGAGGTCATGCTCGGCCAGGCAACCACACCACCTGGGACAGACTAAAGAGGATTTGCCCCCCCCCAGGACTGTAGAGACCCTGGACTTCGGCCCTGAAGTCCAGGGGTAGGAGCGCCTCTGAATCTAAGCCTGGGCGATTGAAGGATGCCCCCTCCAGCTGCCAGCCCTGCGGCCCCCTCAGCCTTTCCCTGGGGCTTCCTCGAGGGGAGGGGCCACACAGGGCTCAGGACACCCCCTGCAAAGGCCCACCCGTGCCGGCTCCTCCCAACGGCGGCTCTCGTGGCTTTGCCCTCCAGGACGCCAGCGGCAGGACCCCGCTCTTCTGGGCCACGGAATACAGGCACGAGAAGCTGGTGGAGCTGCTCTTGTCGCACGGCGCAGACGTGGCCGCCCGGGACCACGTGAGTTGCCCCCCGTTTCTGCTCTGCGGGTGCAAGAGAGAATGCACGGCGGGGGGGGGGGGCAGTGGCCACCACACCTCCTGGGCGTGGGCTTCCTAGAAGCATCTGGTGAGCCGCAGGATGCTGGGCGAAGTGGGTCCTGGGCCTGATCCAGTGGGGCTGCTCTACCGCCTCTGGTGGTGCCCCAGGGTCACCCAGCCGGTGGGACTGCAGGAGTCATACAAGTGGCAGGGCTGGAGAAGGCCTGTGCGAAGGGGGGTTGTTCTGCGTGGATGTAGAAAGCCTCTCTGGGATGCACGGGTGTGTGTGTGTGCACGTGCTGTGTGTGTGTGTGTGTGTGTGTGCACGTGCATGCATGCTCCAGGCTGGGTGTCTCTGCAGGTGGGCCTAAGTCGGCAGCTGGCCAATGAATCTCCCTCTTTTGTGACACATCCAGAAGGTCTCTTGCTGGGGCATCCTCCAGTCGGCACCAGCTGTTTAGTGGGGGGGGGCAGAGCTTGGTTTGGCAGGGAAAGGGGATTTGGGGTGCAGCCACCTGGGGTCAGGCCAGGGGCCAGCAGGATGTGGAAGGGGGGGTCTGAGCTGGAGCAGACTCCCTGAATGGGTCTGCGGCCATCTCAGCCCCTCGCTTCCTTCCCGCGGGTGGTGAGTTGGAAGGGACGCATTACTCAGTCCAAGGCAAGTGTCTCAGGGGCCGCCTGTGGCCAGCATCTCAGGAGGGAGGGGCCCAAGGCTGCCTCCTCCTCCTCCTCCCTTCCCATCCCTCTCTCTGTTGGCTCCCCAGGAAGGGAACCTCTGCCTGCACTGGGCGGCCTTTGTGGGCTCTGCCCCCATCGCCAGGAGGCTGCTGGAAGCCGGCTCCGACGTGAACGCCCAGAACCACCAGGGCGACTCCCCTCTGCACCTGGCCGCCCAGGAGAGATCCTACCAGTGCCTGGTGTGAGTGAGGCAGGGGGGAGGGGGCCCTCCCACAAGCTCGCCAGCCCCCCACTGGGTTGGAGCCACCACCTGCCTGCGGGTCCCTCCGACCCAGCCCTAGCCTTGCTCCCCGCAAGGAGCTGCAGCTCGTCCCCCTGGCTGGGTGGGTGAGGAGGGACCCTGGGGTCACCTCTGTGGCAGGAGAGGCGGCTTCTGGCGGCGGGGGGGGGGGGAGAGCAAAGGCTCTTTCTGGCTGGCTCTCTGTCTCCCCCCCCCCCCCGCCGGGCCTTCTGGGCTGCCTCTGCCCGAGGCTGCGCTGCGGAGTCCATCACCACCACCACCACCCCGTTGCGGCCCGCAGCCTCTTCCTCGCCCAGGGTGCCAAGGTCTTCCTGCCGAACAAAGACGGCCAGACGCCCCTGCAGTGCGCCAAGCCCAATTCCCCAGCCTGGAGGGCCATGCAGGACGCTGCCTCCCTGCCTCCGGGCCCAGAGGAGCGGATCCTCAGCAGGTGAGCGGCGCCCTGGCGTGGCGGGGGAAAGCGTCCCTGGGGGAGCTCTGGGGGGTCCCTCGCCTCCTTCCAGAAGCTGCTGCCCATCTGCGCAGGCCAGACGGAGCTAGACGGAGCAGGGCTCTGACTCGGTATAGGGCAGCTGCCGGTGTTCCTCCCCAGGGACATCTCCCAGGGCTTTGAGGGCGTCCCCATCCCCTGCCTCAACGGGGTGGACCAAGACCCGTGTCCCAGGGACTTCCACTACGTCACGCAGGACATCCTGTCGAATTACGAGGGTCTCTCCACCACGGACTTGTTGAGAACTCAGGTCAGAGCCGCGTCTGAGCCCCCTTCCTACCAGCCGGGGCCAGGGGGGGTGAGAGGCGAAGGAGGGGAGCGGCCACCCACCTCTCCTGCCTTTGCTTCCAGCACTGCGAGTGCTCCAGGACCTGCTCCATGTCCAACTGCCCCTGCGTCCAGCGCAGCCGGCGCACCTGGTACACTCTGGTGAGAACCACACAGGTTGGGGGGTGTGCGTGTGGGGGGGAGGGGGTTCCCCCCTTCCTTCTCCTCCTTCCGCCCCCTCTGGAGCCGTGGCCGGGGCGACTGAGGGCCAGCCCCGCTTCTTCCTCTCGTGGTCCAGGACGGCCAGCTCGTGCCCACTTCGGCCAGGGAAGCCGAGAGAGGTTACGTCTACGAGTGCCATGTGCTCTGCTGGTGTGCCAAGTCCTGCCCCAACCGGGTGGTGCAGAAGGGCCTCAGGTGAGCCCAGCCGCTTCGGCCAGAAAGGCTGCGGCGGGGAGCCCGCCGAGCCGACGCCTTGGCCCGTGTCTCCGCTGGCAGCTAGGAGAGGCTCTCTGAGCCTTCTCTCCACAGCCTGGGCCCCCTGGACAGCCCCCAGCAGGCCCCGTGATCTGTGGAATTCTCTGCCATGGGATGCGGTGAGGGCCACTGACTTGGGAGGCTTTAAAAGGGGCCTAGAGAAATTCGTGGAGAACAGGTCAGTGGCTACTAGTCTGATGGCTATCAGCCACCTCCAGCCGCAGAGGCAAGATGCCTCCAAATACCAGCCGCAGGGGAGCAACAGCAGGAGAGAGGGAGGAGCCCACAGACACCCCTTGTCTGTGGGCTTCCCAGCGGCATCTGGTGGGCCACTGCGGGAAACAGGATGCTGGACCAGGGCAAGCGGTGCTTGTGACCTGCCTTGGGGCCTTCTTTGGCTGGGGGTGGGTAGGTGGGCGGCATGTTCCCTTGTGCCCCCCCCCATCCCAGCTTTGCATCCTATCTGCAGCTCTCAGCTGGCCCCACTCTGTGCTCTTGGAGGGTTCAAGCCCTTCCTCGGTCTGGAGCATTCCTCGTCTGGCTTCCCACACCCCAGGGAACATCTCTGCTTCCTCTTTCCGTAGGATCCAGCTCCAACTCTACAAGACGCTGGAGAAGGGCTGGGGGATACGCACTGTGCAGGATTTGCCCCGAGGGACTTTCATTTGCCAGTGAGTTGCAGGGTGGCGGTTTGGGGGTGGGGGGGCTCTTCTCCGACTTCTCCCCTTTGCAGCTTTGGGGAGGGGGGGTGCTGGGTCCAGCAGCCCCTCCTCACTCCTCTCCCCCCCCTTTGCCAGGTACTTTGGGGAGCTGCTCCCCGACACAGAGATTGAGCAGCGAGAAGAGGACACTTACCACTATGTGATGGAAACAGAGGTGAGCCCCCCCCGCCCGGCCCACTGGGGAGGGCTCAGCAGCTCCTCCTGAAACACACCCTTGGAGAAGCCGCTGCCAGCCTGTGAAGACAATCCTGAGCTAGACAGACCAAGGGTCTGACTCAGTCTATGGCAGCTGAGCTGCCTATGTACCCCAACCCCAGTCAGGCTGGAGAGACCTGGCAGGGAGGAGGGAGGCCCATGGCTCCGTGCTGGGGCCGAGGGCACGCAGGCGAAAGATGAGCCCCAGTGCTAGCACCCTGACTCCTCCAGGACGGGCAGTACTACTACCTGGACGGCCGTTTCTACAGCGGGGTGGGCCGCTTCATGAACCACGCCTGTGAGCCCAACGTGATACCGCTGCGGGTGTGTGTGGGCCACGAGATCCCGGGCATTGCTTTCTTCACCCATCGGGCCATCCAGGCGGGCGAAGAGCTGGGGTAGGTGCTGTGTGGGAGAAGGGTGGGGCACCCAATGAGCCAGGGAGGCAGCTCAGAGGTGGCTCCTCTCTTGCCCACCCCGCACAAGAGCCACGCGGCCTGCAGGCTGCTCATTCGTCAGGTAGAGCTTTAACCTCGACCTGACGAGTGGCCACCTTGTAGGCAGTGTGGGCTCTTGGGTGGGGCACACGGCATGCGCGAGAAAGGAGGCACCCAAGCGGCTGCCGGGAAGCAGAGGCAGCTGCACCTCCTTGGTCACCTCTTGTTTTGTGAGGGCCAGCTGCTGCTGAGTGCAGGGCCCCTGGGTCCCAGAAGCCTATTGTGGGGGGTGTGGAGCCCAGAAGAGGCCTGTGAAAAGGAAAGCAAATAGGGTCAGAGGAGAGGAGAGCTGGCCTTGTGGTCGCAAGCATGACTTTCCCCCTTAGCTGAGCAGGGTCCGCCCTGGTTGCATATGAAAGGGAGACTAGCGCTGGAAGACCTTCCCCTTAAGGGGATGGAGCCACCACTGCCAGTCTGTGAAGACAATCCTGAGCTAGATCGACCAAGGGTCTGACTCAGTATGTGGCAGCTTCCTGTGTCCCTAAGCTCCAGGGAGAGAGGCAGGTGGCCTGGTCTGGGGCTTGTGTGTGTCAAAAAACTCAGGCAGCCTCTTTCCCCTTGGAGCAGCCTGTTGGGCCTCCTGCCGCCTGCGAGGCATCCTCAGGGCCCCTCCATGCACTGCGCCGGCAGCAACCTCTCCGTCCCTTCTCAAGCGGGGCTGCTGCTTCTTCCTGCCCGCAGGTTCAACTACGGCAGTTCCTACTGGGAGGTCAAAGGCCCGCACGCCTGCAAGTGCTACTCGCCCAAGTGCAGGTTCCCGCCGCCGCCCCGGGACGCGGGAGGAGACTCCGGCCTGGAGAGCGGCGGCAGCAGCAGCAGCTCCCGCCGTCCGCTCCGAGGCTTTGCGCTCAAATCCAAGCGCAAGAACCCGCTGCGGGTCATCACGCGCTCCCGCCGCGCTCAGCAGCAGGCCCGCGCTGCCTTGATGGAGGCAGGCCCCCCGCAGCCGGGAGAGGAGGCCGAGGGGGCGTCGAGGCCGCCGCCGCCGCCTCCTGCCGCCGAGGCGTCCCCAGATGCCGAAGGAAGGAGCCGCGGACCGGACTGATGGTGCCCCCCCCCCGCTGCCGTGGACCCCCCTTCTGTGCCCTGAGCAAGCTCAATAAAGAGGCGGAGATGTGAAAGGGCTGGCTGGCTGGCTCCTCCGACGTGCCTGGGCGGGCAGAGGCGCTACGCGGGCTGCTGCGCCCCGACAGCGCCGGCTCGGCTGTGGCCGTTGGGCGGGCGGGCTGCGCTCCAAGCCGGGTCTTGCTGGGCCTGCTCCTCGGCCCCACTGGCGCCCGCCTCCCTGAGGCGCGAGTTGCCCGACGGGGCAGCCCCCCCCCCCGGCG
This sequence comes from Hemicordylus capensis, assembly GCF_027244095.1. NCBI lineage: Eukaryota > Metazoa > Chordata > Lepidosauria > Squamata > Cordylidae > Hemicordylus > Hemicordylus capensis. The sequence goes on from NC_069669.1 coordinate 5,752,945, forward strand.
GTGCTTGGCGTTTGGGAGCGGACGACGAGTCTGGCTGGCTCCCCCGACAGCCGCTCCATTCAGCGGAGGAGGGGAAGCAGAGAGGAGGAGGAAGAGCTTGCGGGGTTCTCCAGGGCCGGCCGGCCGGCCGTCCTTCCGCGGGGGGCGGGCTCCTCCTCCTCGGGACGACCGGCGGGGCAGGCTGCTCGGCTCCGTCCAGGAACCGGGCGGCGCGCCGAGCCCGCAGGAGAGCGCGGAGGGGCGAGCGCTTCGCTCACCGGCCGCCCAGCAGGGGGCAGCAGAGCGCCGCCGGGGACGGAGCCCGGCTCAGCCGGGATGCCCCGGCACCACCCCGGGCGAGAGGCTGGCTGCGGGGCCGCAGCAGACGCAGGAGTCCCCCTGGAGGAGGAGGAGGAGGAGGAAGGTCGGCGCCGCCGCCGCGGTCTGTGCTGCCCCGGCTCCCACCATGACCATCAGCGCGCTCCGCCCGGGGAGCAGCCACCGCCTGCAGCTGCCATGCCTGGCCAAGGTGGGCAAGGGCGGGCGGGCAGCCTCGCCATACCTTCTTGCCTGGGCTGGGACTGCCTGCCGCCCATCAGCCGGGGCCTGCTGCCTGCCTGGCGCTCAGCCAGACTGGCTGCCTGGGGAGGGTGGGGGTGGGGGGGGGGCGCGTGGCGGGCATCGCCGCTGCCTGGCTCCTTGCAGGAGGCCCCGATTCAGTCCCTGGCTGGCAGCATCTCTCCAGGCCGGGCTGCGAAAGAGGGCGGCGGCGGCCGCCGAGAGGTCACCTGGCGGAGTGCGGACTCGGCAGAAAACCTCTTTGGGGTCCTCCTCGGTCTTGTGGTGCCCCGACGAGGACTTTGCCGCTGCCCCCCCCCCATCCGCAGGGGAAGGCTCTTCTCTGCCCCCCCGCCAAAAAAAAAATAACCAGGTCTGGGCGAGCTGGATGCTCGGGCGATCTCGAAGTGGAGGACGGATGCTCTGACTCGGCAGAAGGCGGCAGCGGAATCCATCGGGAGGTGTTGGCGCGCGGGGTGGGGAGTCTGCCGGAGAGCCGGGATCTCTCACTCCTCCCGGAGGCGGCAGCAGCAGCAGCAGCAGCAGCACTGCGTGGGGCGGGGGGGGCGGGGAACATGTACAGTCTCGCACAATCCCTGCAGGGCGGGAGGGAGGGGCCCGCCGGCGGTGACCCCCCCCCGCCAGCCCACCTCCGGTCTGTGTTCTCCTGCAGATGGAGCGGGTGGTGGTTGGCATGCAAGACCCCGACATGGGCATCAAAATGCGGAGCCAGCGGCTGCTCATCACGGTGATTCCCCACGCGATGACCGGTGGGTGCTGCCCTCCCCTCCTCCTCCCCCCGCCCAGGAAACCCTCCCCCTCCTCCATTGCCTCATGCAGTCGGGGCCCCGCCTGCCTGCCTGCCTCCCTCCCTCCTGGCGCCCCTGGCTCAGCTCCACACAGCCTCCCCGCCCCGAAACAGCAGCAGGAGAGTCCCCTGGGGACGTCTAGACAGGCCGGGCAAGGATGGGATTGGCCGGGCGAGAGTCCTGTGGGACGGGGAAGCAGGGAGGTCCCAGGGAAACAGCAGCGCCTGGTCCGGATCCTGCTCCCGCCTGCTTGCCTTCGGGCATGCACGGCCTTGCTAGGGGACAGGTGGTCTTTTGCCCCTCTTGGGTGCAGGAGGTGGCAGCTCTGGTGTGAGGTGCGCCCCGTCAAAGCACTTCCAGAAAGTGGTGGTGGTGGTGGTGGTGACGTTGACCTCGCCCCCTTCCCAGTGACTGGCTGGCTGCTCCCTCCCTCCCTCCCTCCCTGTGAGGGGCTGCAGCAGGGCAAAGCATCTCTGTCTCTCCCCAGAGCCCCCCAGCCGTGTGGTCCGGGAGGGAGGCTTAGGGGCCCTGCCTGCTGCCTGGGGGGCGGGGTGGGGGCTGGCAGGTTCCCCTCTGTGTGCTGCGCTGCTCGGCCTCTGACCCTGGCCTCCTCTCCCCAGGAAGTGATGTTGTGGACTGGCTCATCCAGAAATATGCCCTCTCCGAGGAAGGTAAGCTGGCCTGACCTCCTCCGCACAGACTGCCCTCGGGGTGCGGCCCTGGTGCGTGGGGTGGGACACGCATTTCCCATGCTGACCGGCCACTGTGGTCGCCCTCACGGGCGGCCTTTGCTAGGCATTCTGCCCCCCAGTGGAGGCTGGGCCAGGTCAAGAGATCCCTGGAGTGCAGAGGACAGGAAGCTCTAAGGAGGCCCATGGCTTGGCCAGGGCTGCACAACTTCGGCCCTCCTGCAGATGTTGGCCTACAGCTCCCATGATCCCTGGCTATTGGCCACTGTGGTTGGGGATTATGGGAGCTGTAGTCCAAAAACAGCCAGGGGGCCAAAGTGGGTCAGGCTCAGGCCTGGGGTTGGCTCTGCCTGGCATAGTCTGCCCACACCCCATAGGTTCTGGGGCCATTATCCTAGGCCTGACCAGAGAGAAATCCATTCTCCATGACCAGGTGGGAGGTGGGCCTCTCTCTGTCCCCCCTGCGGCTGCTCTACACTTTGTTCCCCAACTCTCTTCCCTCGTGTTCCTTGTAAGAGAGATTCCCAGATGTTGTGGACTACAACTCCCATAATCCTCAACTACAATGGCCTTTACTCCATGCACTGCATGCACTTCACTGCAGCTGGGGACTATGGGAGTAGTAGTCTGCAAAATCTGGGACTCCCTCTTCCTGGGAGCACTGCTCTCTTCCCTTCTCCCCCTTGCCTTTAGAATCCCTGTCTACCCATCCCTGGGGTGCAGAGGATGGAGCTGAGCGTGGGCCGTCGCTCAGGGCTGGAGGGAGCCCCTGTGTTATACCGGCAGGAGCTCCCTGGTCCAGTCCTTGCTCTCTGTGTTGTAGAGCTTTTAAAGTTGGGATGTACAGTAGGACTACCAGGGAACAGGAATGGATGTGGAAATCATGACTGTGGCCTACATTCCAAAGCAAAGCTGACTGAGAGGCTGTGGAACAAAGCGCTTTCAATAACGCCAGGCACAGATGCTCAGTATTAGAGGAGCACAGTGAAGTTAATCCTCTCCCGGGTCAATCAGTTAATTTCCTCTTTGAAAACAAGGGTCAAAAATCCTTTTGCTTTGGAGAAGAAACTCGCGCATGCACGGCAAAAGGTATCGGACTGGGGAGGCGAGGTGCCCACGTTAACTTCTGGACCTTGGAAGTAAGAGGCATGTCCTGCAGCCTCGCCTGTTGTGCCCGTGTCCAACTTGGCCTTTGCACCTCTGCTTCCCCATGGCCTTTCAGCCCCGGTGTTCTTCCTTCGCAGGTTGGGGCTGGGCTGAAGCCAGGGCCAACAGTCTATCCGTGCTTAATTCTAAGCTCTGCATTCTGACAGCCAGACTTGTGCAAAGTTTATCTTCAGCCCCAGGACTTTGGGCTTCAAGTAAGCCCAGGAGAGGAATTATACCAGCATTCCAGAACACAGGAACATAGGAAGCTGCCATATGCTGAGTCAGACCATTGATCTGTCTCGCTCAGTATTGTCTACACAGACTGGCAGTCTCCAAGGTTGCAGGCAGGAATCAGCCCTATCTTGGAGATGCAGCCAGGGAGGGAACTTGGAACCTTCCGGCTCTTCCCAGAGCAGCTCCATCCCCTGAGGGGAATCTCTTACAGGCCTGTTCTGCTTGCAGCTCTAAAGATTTCACAAACGCATGTTAAAACAGAGCCGACCTGCTGCAAAGGCTGCTCCAGTGTGTTGCTGGTCTGATGCTCCAAGAATTTCCCCACCACCTCCTGCTTTCTAGGAACATAGGAAGCAAGCTACCTGCTAACTGATCCAAGAGGCACCTTTTAAAAGTGGTGGTTCTCTTTGTTGAGCAGGGGGAGAGCAGCTGGCCCTCTCCATCCTCAGCACAGCATCCCTCCAGTGGCGGCTGCTGGTGTCTACCTTATGCCTCTTTTTTAGACTGTGAGCCCTTTGGGGACAGGGAGACATTTTATTTATTTATATCTATGTAAACTGCTTTGGAAATCTTTGTTGAAAAGCGGTATATAAATATTTGTTGTATTCTTATTATACTGAGTCAGACTGTGGGTCCATCTAGCTCAGTATTATCTGGACACCAGGGCTGTACAATTTCGGCCCTCCAGCTGTTTTTGGACTACAGCTCCCATCATCCCCAGCCACAATGGCCAAAACCAGTGACCTTTGGTTGGGGATTATGGGAGTTGAAGTCCAATAACATCTGGGGACCCAGCGTTGAGAATCCCTGATCAAGAGGGCATTCCAGAGCCTGGGGGCAACAACGGAGAGGGCCCTGTCCCATGCACACAACAATTTAGCCTCCTTCAGAGTCGGCACATGGATCAAAGCCGCCCCACCCCCCGCCCCATGTTCTCTTTCCCTGTCTCTAAGTTTGGAGCATATCTGTGGAGAAGGGAGTGTTCTGTGACCAGACATAATAGAGTTTTTGCTCTTCTCCTGGAAATGGGGGTGGGCGGGGAGAGAAGCTGATGGGGGAGGAATGGGACCTCCCATTCCTTGCTCCATTCCAAAAATCGGAGGGGTTTTAGGCCCAGGAGGGAGGCCCAAGCAGGGACCCTCCAAAGAATAGCATCCTATCTCCTTCCTCCAGAATCCTTGCACCTGGGGAACCTGATTGTGAAGCATGGCTACATCTACCCCCTGAAGGACCCTTGCAGCCTGGTTCTGCGGGTGGACGAGACGCCCTACAGGTTTCAGGTAGGTCTGGGAGGGCCACCAGCCCCAAGGGTCTCTCAAACCGGCTGCCTTGGAAATGTGCTAGGACTGGGCAGGGGCCACAGACAAACACTACGCTTGAGGCCTTCAGAAGTTGCAATCTGGCCTGCTTGTAGGCTGGGGAGAAAACTGGCCCCCACTCCCCCACCGGTTCCTTGAAAGTAGGGGTGTGCAAAATGTTTCCGAAATCTCGAGAGCCATTTTGGAGGCCTGTTTTTCCCTTGCTGAATATTGGAAGCTGCCTTCTACTGAGTCAGGCCAGCTCAGTATTGTCTTCACAGACTGGCAGCGGCTTCTCCAAGGTTGCAGGCAGGAATCTCTCTCAGCCCTATCTTGGAGATGCTGCCAGGGAGGGAACTTGGAACCTAGATGCTCTTCCTAGAGTGGCTCCATCTTAAGGGGAATATCTTACTGTGCTCACACATCAAGACTCCCATTCAAATGCAAGCAGGGTGGGCCCTGCTTAGCTAAGAGGACAAGTCATGCTTGCTACCACAAGAACAGCTTTCCTCAAGGCTTTCTGGCCCAAGTAGGTTTTTCTGGCACTGGCTTCCAATCCTAGTGGGGTGGTGGTGGCTGGAGAAAGGCCTAAACATTGGTTTAAAATTGCCTGCTTGCCCATTTCCTTTGAGGGTGGTAGGTAGCACCAACTAACCCACTTTGGTGTCCCTAGGAGCTACCCATGGGGAACAATGGGGTGTTTCGTATTCCCTTATTGTTCCCTATGGCTGAAACACTTGAAACGTTTGGGGGTTTGTTCCGTTGAAACTGTGTTTGACTTGGTTGTTTCAAAGAAACGTTTTGGCCATTTGTGTTTTGTTTCGAGGTCAAAACAAAATGCAAAGTCAATTTCCTGCAGATCCTCGGTTGGCAAGGTTTTTCAGTGATTTGGGCGGGGGCATTCCAGTGATGGGGAGGTTTCAGAGGTTCGATCTGTTCATTCTTCTTGGTGACCCTTGCTGACCTTGCTAATTTAAAATACCTTTGAATGATTTGGGGGGGTTCAAAACATTTCCAGAGGTTCAATCTGCTCATTCTTCTTGGTGACACTTGGTGATATTACAGGATTTTTTGGTGATTTTTAAAGCTTTTGGGGTGGGGTACTTTCCCCTTTATTTTTAGGTCTTTTTGCAGCCATGGTCCCCCTAACCTGCTGTTTCCCATAGAATTTAATGCCTCTCCAACCACGAATTTGCCAACGGCGAGGCTTTGCCCGAACGGAACCCTAGTGGGTTGGCAAGGGATGACTGTGTTGCTCGTGACCCATGGAGCTGTGGGTGGTAGTGTCATGCCCAGAGAAAATGCCACTGGTTTCCCTTAGGATCTTATTCCAAGAGGGGAAAGGGAGAGATGGACCCAGGAAACCGAAAATAGGTCAAAACATATGATTATGTAACTTCTATTTTAAGTCAAGCAGATGTAACAACCAGGTACATGCACCATATTTAGCAATAGCAATAGCAATAGCACTTACATTTCTATACCGCTCTATAGCCGGAGCTCTCTAAGCGGTTTACAATGATTTAGCATATTGCCCCCAACATTCTGGGTACTCATATTTACCCAAATAGAAGGCAACTCTGAATTTAAGATGACACCTTAAAAGGTAGAGGTCAAATACAGGTTATACCTGTATTTACCACAAATTAAAAGGATTCTAGATTCAAGATGACCCCCCTATATTCAACAGGAAAGAACTGGGGGGGACCTTGTCTTGGAATTGGGTAAATACGGTATGTATAATATTCAGAGGTGAGGCAATGATAATAGATGACCTGCAGGCCACGCCTGCTCCTCAGTGGCCGCTCAGCAGGCTTATATAGGAACCTAGGAAGCTGCTATATACTGAGTCAGGCCATTGGTCCATCTGGCTCAGTATTGTCTACACAGACTGGCAGCAGCCTTTCCAAGGTTTGCAGGCAGGAGTCTCTCTCAGCCCCATCTTGGAGATGCTGCCAGGGAGGGAACTTGGAACCTTCCGCATGCGAGCAGGAAGCAGGTGCTCTTCCCAGAGCGGCCCCCTCCCCTCAGGGGAACGTCTCACAGTGCTCACATATGTAGTCTCCCATCCAAATGCAACCAGGGTGGACCCTGCTTAGCAAAGGGGACAAGTCATGCTTGCTGCCACAAGACCAGCTGAACTCAGGAGGACCCTGGGGGCAGAGGCTGCTTTTGCCCAGAAGGGGCCTGATGGATCCTCCCAGAGCCTCTGTCCTTCTCCCGCTTCCATGGCCTGGGGGGCTTCCACCCCACCCACCCACTGCCCCACAACCCAGCACTTCTTATTCCTCATCACCTGTTGCAATTCCAGCAGCAGTGAGCTCACTGGAACTCAACAGTAATCCACAGGCTCAGGGGTTTACAATAACCAGTGGAAAAGATAGAAGCGCTTCATTAAAAAGGAATCTTACTTCCTCTACTAATCATTAAGTAATTCGGAATAAACTCGGAACAGAACAAAAACTGCCCCCGTGTTGTGGGCTGCCTGCCCAGGAGTAGGAGGGGTTCACCAAGAAGACCAACATTGTCTCAGAGCCAGCAGACGAAGCTGCTGCCTCCTCGCCATCTTCCGCCCACCCCCGCCGGGGCAGCAGAATCACACCTCTTCCTCTGTGCCCCACAGACCCCGTATTTCTGGATGAGCACCAGATGGCCGGCCTCGGAGCTTGACTATGGTGAGTGGCGTCTCGCCGCCTTCTGTGCAAGGAGGAGCTGCATTTCACCCAGGCGGGTGTAGAAGCAGACAGCTTCCCAGCAGGTGGGAGAGGCCGGGGGCCCCTCTGTGCATCCCCTTTGTGCAGCAGGCCGCCCTGGGCACACAGCATCCTTGGGCACATGCAGAGGGCCCATCACTCCGGAGGCACCTCCACGCCTCTTCATTCCTCCTCCTCCTCCTCCTCCTCCTCCTCCTCCTCCTCCTCCTGTGCTGGCATCTCTCTCGGCACCAATGCACCTGGATCTGCTGCTGGGATTCTCCCATCATGCATCTCTCTGGAGCAGGGCTGCCGAACGTTGGTCCCCTGGCTGCTTTTGGACTACAGCTCCCATAATCCCTAGCCCCAGCGGTCAGGGATGATGGGAGCTGTAGTCCAACATCTGCAGGAGGGCCAGGGTGGTGCAGCCCTGCTCCGGAGAGACGCTCTGCCGGTGGAAGAACGGGAGAAACGCTACGGCAGTGGCAGGAAAGCCCATCGGGGCCAAGGACTGATAAGCCAGCTGGGGGGGGGGCATTTTGTCCAGAGCCCCCTCAAAGCTGGAGTGAGGAGCTTCCTGACCAATGAACTTCTCTCACTTTCAGCAATCTATCTGGCTAAGAAGAACATTCGCAAGCAAGGGGAACTCACGGATCACGAGAAGGTAATGGGCAAAGGGGGACGAAGGGCTAGTCCTAGTCCTGGCGAATGGTGGGGGTGGGGCTCAGTGGGGGCTGGTGTGCATCCCTGGGCTCCCTTTCCCACCCAGAATGACATCTATGGAATTCTCTGCCACAAGATGTGGTGACAGCCAACATGGATGGCTTTCAGAGGGGATGGCTATCAGAGGGGTTTAGGTAAATTCATGTTGGATGGTTCTATCAATGGATACTAGTCTGGTGGCTATAGGCCACTTCCGGCCTCAGAGGCAAGATGCCGTAAATACCAGTTGCAGGGGAGCAACAGCAGGAGGGAGGGCATGTCCTCACCTCTTGCCTGTGGGCTCCCCAGAGGCATCTGGTGGGCCACTGTGTGAAACAGGATGCTGGACTAGATGGGCCTGATCCATCAGGGCTGTTCTTATGTGCTTAGGAACCTTCTGCTTGCAAGCAGGCAGATGCTCTTCCCAGAGCGGCTCCATCCCCGGAGGGGAATCTCTTCCAGTGCACACACTTCTAGCCTCCCATTCAAATGCATACCAGGGTGGACGCTGCTTAGCTAAGGGGAGGAGTCCTGCTTGCAACCACAAGGCCAGCTCTCCTCCCAACCCTGACATGTGGTGCGTCTCCTTCAGGAGGACTACAACCAGCTGCACAAGAGGATCAACCACACCTGGGACTTTGTGGTCATGCAGGCGCGGGAGCAGCTCCGGTGAGCCTGCAGGGGCCGCCCTGCGGCGTTCGGGGCCAGCCGGGCAGGGTCAGGGGAGTCGCCCAGCGGTGCTGATGCCCCCTCCTCCTTGACAGGGCAGCCAAACAGCGGCGCAGGGGGGATCGCATTGTCACGGAGTGCCAGGAGCAGGCTTACTGGCTCGTCAACAGACCCCCGGTGAGTAGAGCGGGGTGGAGAGGGCCAGCGTGGCATACTGATTAGAGCGCTGGACTAGGCCTGGGGAGACCCGAGTTCAAATCCCCATTCAGCCATGGGACTTGCTGGGTGACTCTGGGCCAGTCACTTAAATAAATAAATAGAATCACCACGTTCAAAGGTGCCCCTTTGCCAAGTTAGCAGGGGTCACTTGCTTAAAGCTTACTTAAATTATTAGCTTTAGGTAAGCTAGCAATAGAGGAAACCGCAGCGGTTATATACGCCCAGTGTTAACACCTGACCTAAAGGGCCGTAAGTGAACCTAGGAAGGTGCCTGATAGAGATATTGTCCGCACTGACTGGCAGCGTCTCTCCAAGGTTTCAGGCAGGCGTCTTTCCCAGCCCTACCTGGAGATGCTGCCAGGGATTGAACCGGGGGCCTTCTGCATGCCAGGCAGATGCTCTCCCATGCCATGGCCACACGATCCACACAGTTTAGCAATGCTGTCTGTCAGCCACGCCCACGGCTGTGAACTTCATGGCTGTGGGGATTTGAACCCAGGGCAACCCAGCCTTTAGTACTCCCGATGTGTTTCCATAGGTCACTTGTCAAATTGTCACTTTTGCTTTGCTTTCTTTAAAACGTAGCAAGAAATGTATAGTAGCCAGGCTCTGTCCTAAATGGTAGCACTGGTTTTAGTTTTAGTTGACGAAGTAATTCTATGGTATGCTGAGTTCTTTCTTTGCTCACTCTCTCTCTCTTATGTTACGTTATGTTATAACCAGTGTTCCCTCGAACAGGGATTCCCAGAAGCTGTTTACAACTCCCATAAAGCCCAACCAAAGGCTACTGCAGCTGGGGATGCTGGGAGTTGTAGTCCACAACATCTGGGAATCCCTGTTAGAGGGAACAGTGGTTTTGACCTGTGGTCACAACAATAAGCTTATTACTGACTTACTAGTCCAATACTCTAACCACTGTGCCACCTTGGTACCTGGTGGGCCTGTAGCTGCTCCCACCTTTTGCTTCTAGCTGGTGGGTCCAGCTTCTCTCACCTCTGAGCCAAACAGATAGAGGAGTCCCCAAAACCAGGGCCGGATGACAACATGCTGGGACCCTAAACAATGTCAGGCTTAAAAGGCCCCATCGCGTTTTTACAAAATGCATTATTCTAACAAAAGACAATGGAAAATAGAAATAATAAAGCTTTATGTTTACTTGGCAAAGATGCAATGAAAAGCAATTTAACAAAAAACAGTTATTGTACAATAAGCCTATTTGCAACAGAAGTATTTTAAAGTGAAACGACTGTATTGATCTGAATCAAAGACTAGTTTTTTTTTACAAGTTCTTTGCTGTCAGAAATCTGACATTCAGCGTCCTCTTCCTTTTAAGGTAAATACAGATATAACCTGTATTTAACCTCTGTTTTTAAGGGAGTTAAATTCAGAATCGGCTTCTCTTTGGGTAAAGATGGTACGCTGTGTAAAACTTGGGATTGACTTGTTGGTTGGTATTCAGAGGCCCCTCCTCATGTGCGGCCCTAAACTGCAGCTGGTGCCTGCCTCGGGCCCTGCCCGCAGCCCCTTCTAGATGGCCTCAAGGGGCACCCAGTTGGTCTAGGCTGGGCAGGGTGTGTGCGGGAGTGGGAGAGACCAGGGCACGGATCTCTCCCTGTGAGTCTCAGCCAGTGAGGAGCTGCCCTGCTGACGCAGCCGAGGAAGGGATCCTCAGGCGGGTTGGTCCCTCTTACTCCAGAAAGCCAGACCCACATCAAGGGCCGGCTCTCCCTGGCTGCCTCCCACGGGCTGCCTGGTGGGAAAGCCGGCCATCCACGGGGGCCCTGTCCTTTCAAGTGAGCCAGTGAGAGGTGCAGCCGGTCTGCCCTCTGTACGGTGGGGAGAAAGACCCCGTTGGCATGAGGAGGCCGGAGTGCTGGGGGTCCCAGTGCCTTGTGCGCTGGCTGTCACCTTGGTCTGAGACCATCCTTGCAGACAGAGAAGGGGGGGGGGCTCCGCTGCTCCTCCTCGGCCTTGGTAGCCCCTGGGGGCAATGAAGGGAAACCCACACTGCTCTCCTCTGCTTTGCCAGCAGCCGGGAGCCCGGAGTGTGATGGAGCAGGGGCCTGAACGCAGGAACCGCCAGGGCAGCCGCGTCCAGCTGGTAAGTTCCGTGGGGCGGGTGAGGGGGCGGGGCCTAGCCACGGGAGAGGAGGCCTGTGTTCGCCCCTCTCCCCGGTGGCCCCTCGGAGTGAGGGGGAGAGTGAAGGAAAGAGGGAGGGGAGGAGCTGGGGGACTCATCGGCTCAATTCTAGCTACAGCCGGGTGTGGGGTGCTCCAGCCTCAACTTCCCTGGCTGGCTGGCCAGTCCGGTGCTGGGGCCAGCCTGTGCCTCCTGTGCCAAGGGGGAGACGCTTCCCTTCTGCCTGGGCTGCCCTCCATCGTGCCGGCTCTTGAAAATGCCAGGGTGGCCCGCAGGAAGCCTCCTCCTTCCCGGAGTGTCCGCCCTCTGGTTTCCCCATGGCCAGCTAACGAGCAGCCAGCCAGCCACGGCTGTGGGTCCCAGGCGTCTTGGGTCTGATGGGGGTGGAAGGAGAGGCCGGGGGCAGGGGGGAGAGGAGCTGTCTGCCCGTGCCATGCCCCCCCCCGGATGTGGCAAGCCCTCCCTCTCAAGGGGTGTGTGCCGGTCCCCTCCCTCCTGGAAGTCTGTGTCGCTCCATTGACCAAACTAACTCTGGCTTGTGTGTCTGGTCCGGTCTGGGTGCCGAGGGCTGGAGGGGGCAGTGCCTCGCTCAGGCTGGCTGCCGCCTCTCCCCCCCCGAGGGATGCTGGGTGGGTCGCTGGAGGGGCTGGTGGCTGGAATTGTGTGTGTCCTCCGTGTTGTGTGTCCCCCTCTCTGCCAAGGAGTGACCTCTGCCCCCCTCGTCCACGCCCCCACCGGCTTGCATGTCCCCAATTGACTTGTGGGCTCTGTTTTCTTCTCTCTCCTGTGTGCCGCTCTGTCCGTCTGTCCGTCCACGTAAGTCACTAACACGGCCACTAACTTGCTCGTTGCGGCTAGCGTGTGCAGGCGGGGGTGGCCTGTTGATACTTGGAGCGTGCTGGCGTCACTGGCGGGGGTGGGGGCACCTGGCGAGGGCGAGGGGGGGGCCTGCCTGGGCAAGAGAGGGTCCTTCTGGCTGGTGGGAGGGGGGCTCAGTGTTTAGGGCTGGGCTGGGCAAGGGGGTGGGAGGGGCGTGGAGTGGAGTGGGGAGAGCTGAGAGGCTGGCTTTTAAGCTGTGACGACGACGACTACTTATATACCGCTTTTCAATGAAAGTTTCCAAAGCACTTTACATCTAAAAATAATAAATAAGAAGGTTCCCTGTCCCAATCTACAAAGAAACGCAAGGCCATTTAATGTATTTATTTATATCTTATTTATTTATATCTGCTTTGGGGACCTTCTGTTGAGAAGCAGTATATAATATTAGTCGTATCTGCAAGGTAGACACCAGCAGCAGCCGCTGGAAGGGTGCTGTGCTGGGGCTGGATCGGGCCAGATGCTTTGCCCTGGTGCTTCACCTCAGGCCCCTTGAAAAGGTGCTTCCCTGCTCCATCAGCAGGGCCAAGGGCTCAGCTGAGCACTGCTCTCTCTGCTCCTCTCTTTCCTAGGAGAAGAACATGGACTACTACAAGCGGGAGGTGAGTGTGTGTGCTGGGGAGTGCCTGACTCGGGCACGGGGGAGCCGAGCCAGGCAGAAGAAAGGCCTTGGTCGGTCGGGAGAACCGGGACGGGCTGGGGATCGGATTGCCTTCCGATCCGAGTGCCATCAAGAAGATCAGGAATGCAATTTGCAAAACGTGTATTTATCAGTGAGAAACCAATACTCGCGAGAGAGTTGTGTCTGCATTTTATTTATTTATTCATTCATTCATTCATTCATTCATTCATTCGATTTCTATGCATCATTCATTCATTCATTCGATTTCTATGCATCATTCATTCATTCATTTATTCATTCATTCAATTTCTATGCATCATTCATTCATTCATTCATTCATTCATTCGATTTCTATGCATCATTCATTCATTCATTCATTCATTCGATTTCTATGCCACCCTTGCTAAAAATGGCTCAGGGCGGTTTACACAGAGAAATAATAAATAAATAACTACACAATCTAAAAACAAACATCAGATAGACCCCAGCAACAGTCACTGGAGGGAAGCCGTGCTGGGGGCTGGAGAGGGCCAGTTGCTCTCCCCCTGCTAAATAAAGAGAATCACCACATGAAAAAGGTGCCTCTTTGACAAGTGAGCAATATTGTTAACCATCTAGCTCAGAGCCAGGGGCTCCTCTCTTGGGAGGAGAGGGCCACTCGCTTCTCTGAGGGGGCGAGTTGTGGGTGGGGGACCAGGGAGGACGGGAGGGCCGGGGAAGGGAGGACCCTGCACTGGGTTCGAGTCCTGGGCACAGTGCTGACTCTGCCCGCAGGGAGGCCAAGGTGGGCCGCTGTGACTGAGACGGCTCATGCCACCTCTTGCAGCCGGAGGGTCTCTGAGATGCTCTTTGCCCCCCGGGGGTGCTGGCTGGGGGCAGCTGCTAACCCCTCCTCTTGAATGCAGATCCGATACTTCCGCACCGCCATGGGCCGGGCCCGTGTCAAGTCTTCCCTCTGCCTGGAAGGGTGAGTGATCCGTGATGCTCTGGGCCAGGGGTAGCTAGCTGGGTGCTCCTTCCTGTGGACCTCTGGAAGGCGCCCGAGGTGGAGGCGCTCTGGGGCCTGCCCTCTGCCTGGAAGCCGGGGCACAAAGTGACCAGGTGGTGGCTGAAAAACCAACTGGCTGCCCCGTGAAGAGGGACTGGGTGCAGGGGTGGGGGCTTCCTCCTGTGGGGTGAGCCACAGCTGGGCACAGAGGCCCGGGAAGGACCGCCAGGTACCTCTGCCTGGCCCTGCACAGGCCCCATACAATCGGGCAGCCGGAGGAGGAGGAGGAGGAGGAGGAGGGCTCTCCACATGCAAAGCAGACCGCGTGTGCCTGCCAGGAAGTGCAGCGGCACAAGTGCATCAGTGGGCAAAAGGGAGGAGGGAGGGAAGGAGGAGAGCTGGTCTTGTGTGCATGAAGGGTCCCCTTTGCTCAGCTGGGTCCTCCCTGCTTTGCATTTGAATGGGAGGCTACATGTGAGAACACCCTAAGAGCTTCCCCTCAGGGGATGGGGCTGCTCTGGGGAGAACACCTTCATGCTTGCATGCGGAAGGTCCCAAGTCCCCTCCCTGGCAGCATCCCCAAGACAGGGCTGTGAGAGACTCCTGCCTGCAACCTTGGAGAAGCCGCTGCCAGTCGGTGAAGGCAATCCTGAGCTAGATGGACCCAGGGTCTGACTCGGTATATGGGCAGCTTCTTATGTTTCTATGTTCCATCCAAGTACAGGTGGCCCCCGGTCTCCCGCCACCTCACCCCACCCCGGCCAGGATTTGCCTGTGGCGAGCACAAGTCACGCGGGTTCTCCCGCATTTGGTTCTCTTCCGCTTTCTGGAGATGCACCCTCTGCCAGGCACCCCCATAGGTGCTCCTGTTGGGGAATCTCCCCTCTGTCCCACTCAACCGGCGCCTTCACTCTGCCTGCTGTCCTCGCGGCGGGGCCATTCTGTGCCCCCCCCAACCGGCCCCGCCTTGCACGCCTGCTGCCTGTCTTTGCAGATACCTCAAATTCAATGAGCAGTACGTGCCCCACGACCCCATCATGTCTGGCTGCCTCCCCAGTAACCCCTGGATCACGGACGACACCATGTACTGGACCATGAACGTCCCCACGTAAGTGCAGGATTTCCCTGCCGGCTGTGCTGCCCGACACGCCTCTGCTTGGGCACTCATGGCGGGGTGGGGGGAGCTGGGAGCGGGGCTGCCCTATGACCCCGTGGCACGGGCCTCGCCCTCTTGTTGTAGCGGGCGGCTCAGAGCGGCTCGATTGCACGGCCGCCTCCGCCCCAGTGCGGGTGTCGTCTTTTGCACTCGGGTCCTTCCCTTCTTGCCCGGCAGGGTGACGGTGCTGACCAAACTGCGGGTGGAGCGCTGGAGTTTCGGCTTCAGCGAGCTGATCAACGATGCTCTGGGACGGGTGCAGCTGCTGGAATTCCTCAAGAAAGAGTTCAGCGGTGAGGGATCCTCCTTCGGGCGTGCCGTCGGGAAATGGGGGCCGGCTTCCGTGCTTGAGGAGGCTGCCGGGAGGATCGCAGGATGTCCTCCTTGTGGTCGAGCAAGCACGAATGGTCCCCTTTGCTAAGCAGGGTCTGCCCTGGTTTGCATTTGAATGGGAGACCACGTGTGTGGGCACTGGGAGATATTCCCCTCGGGATGGGGCTGCTCTGGCTGACGGCCCGTTCTCTCCTCCCTTCCCCCCCCCATCCCAGCCGAGAACCTGAGCTTTTGGGAGGCGTGTGAGGAGCTGCGCTATGGGGAGCAGGCCCGCATTGCTGAGATTGTGGACTCCATCTATCAGTAAGCTGTTTTTTTCCGGGGTGGAAAAAGTTAGCCTGTTCCGGGTGGCCGTGCTAGCCAAGGGTGGTGCTGAGGGTGTGAGCACTGCCTGGCAGGACTCTCTCTCTGAGGCGGTGGGGTTTGGTCTGTAGGGCCAGAGGAGTCCCTTCTCCAGCCCCACGGATTAGACTTCTCGGGGCTAATCGGAGACAGCCCCAGAGAAACCGCTGGACAAGATGTGTGGCTGACTCGGCCTTCAGCCCTCAGCTGCCACGGAGACTCGTGGAGCTGGAAGGGACCCTGGTTGAGGCCTTCTCGTCCAGCCCTCTGCTCTGTGCGGGGAATCTGCTACCCGGCATCCCTGACAGATGGCTGCCCAGGCTCTGTCTGAGAACAGTTGCTGGATGACATTGAGCTCCAGCCCTTTCCCCATAGGATGGGTCCCTCTGCTCCCTCCCCAGAGGTCTCGTGTGTTCGGGGCCAGCCCAAAGAGGAGCATCTCCCTTCTGCCGGCTAGTGGCGTGCACAGAATCGCGCCTCTGTGGTTCGGCGCCGGGGAGGTGGTTCTTTAAGAGCGGGGGGGGGTTGCACTTACCCCTCCTGCCACTTTCCACCCGCTGGCGCTCCTTTTAAAAAGCAGTTTTGGGGGCGGCAGCGTATCTCCCTGCCGCCTCTGCCGTTTTCCCTGGCACCGAACCGCGAAACTGTGCCACGTTCGAACCGATTCGGAGGCCTCCACAATGGCCTCTGGACCGGTTCGTTGGCATCCCTACTGCCGGCTCTGGGGGCTCTCATCCACCCCACTAACAGGCTTTTCACTCCCTCCAGGCAGTTCCTGGCTCCTGGGGCCACACGCTGGGTGAACATTGACAGCAAGACCATGGAACGGACCCTGGAGGGCATCAAGACCCCACACCGCTACGTGATGGATGACGCTCAGATGCACATCTACATGCTGATGAAGAAGGTGCTGGAACCAGCCTCGGGCCCCCACCCTAACCCTTGCTAATTGATCAAAGAGGCAGCTTTTTAAAACTGTGACTCACCTTATTGATCTGTGGATGTCCTTGGTAGAATGCAGGAGGGGTTTACCATTGCCTCCTCCCGCACAGTCTGAGATGATGCTTCCTATATCTTCCTGTATCGCTGCTGCCTGATACAGGTGTTTCCTATAGACTGGGGAAGACAGCTCCGCTTCTCGTCCCATTGACTGGGAAACACACCAGCAGGGATTCGAACCTCTGGCTTGCTAGTCAAGTCATTTCCCCGCTGCGCCATTAGGTGGCTTTACCCTTGTTGAGAAGCAGTATATAAATATTCTTCGCCGTCGTTGTAGACTCGGCTACCTTGGGGGAAGCAGCAAGGTGGGCCCTGCTTGGGCTGGAGTCTGCCTAGCACAATCTCAGTACCCCCCTGCACAGACACCCCGGGTTCTCAGGGCCTGGTACTCCGCTTGGTTATGCTGTGGGTGTTGGGGAGCCTTGTGAAGGCCAAGGAGCAGTGCTTGGGGCATGGCCTCCCTTTCCTAGGAGCAGGGGTTTCGCTACAATTGTACAAAGAGGGACAAAACATCTCTGGGCCCCTGAGTGGGGTGGGGGGAGCCCCTCCTGGCTAAGCTTGCTCTTTCCTCTCCCCCTCTTCCACCCCCCTGCCCATCTCCCCAACAAGAAGAATCACTGCTGGTGACTCACCTTGGCTTCAAGGGAGATGAGCCCTCAAGGGGAGGGGAGAGGAGTATCAAGCAGCATCCCTCCCTCCCTCCCTCCTCCTGACTGGCTAGTGCTCAGGTTCAGCCCGCCCCTCCTCAGCCTGACTGGTTGAAAGGAGAAGGGCCTGGGGGGGGGTCCACCTCCGCTTCTCGTCCCAGGGCCCACTGCAGCCTTGCTACCCCCATGTCTAGTAGGGAGGTGGGCTTCTGCCCCCCCCCCGCTTGCTGCTCTCCCCTCCTGACCCACTGCTCTCCTTCCTCCCCACCCCCACTTAGGACTCTTATCCACGCTTCCTAAAGTCCGACCTGTACAAGAATCTGCTGGCAGAGGCTGTCATCCCTCCTGAGACCAAGAAGGGGTGAGTGGGTGGTGGTGGGGGACCAGACGATTGTCCCCTCTCGTATTTTTTCATCTGGGCGCGGAATGGGTTTTGTTCCGGGCGGCAGCATCAAGGCCGTGTATGCACACCTGCATTCAGCATGAGGCCTCCCTGATTCTGCCTGAGCGGGATCTAAAATTAACTGAGCGGACCTCCAAAAATGTGTGAGGAGGACACGCACACACCTTAGAGCAGCCCTGCACAACGTAAGCCCAGATCCAGCCCGCAGGGTCATTTTGGATGGCCCGGGTAGCCAGCAGCAGGAGCCCCAACATTTGGCCTTTGTGTGGGGCTGGAACAGCCAGGTGCCCACTGACCGAGCAAGGACAGGGCTTGTTTTCTGGCCACTCTCCTTGGTTAAAACTGTGGGCCCCTGCGGGGATGGGGGGAAGGACCCACAACTAACTAGTAATTGCTGTAATATTATATGTAATTATCTTTAATTATTAATTATCTTTATAATTAATTTGACATCAATAATCAATGCACTAAAAATGGGCTTCGGACCCACCGTACGTTGCCAGGGTTGTTTCTGGCCCTCTGGGACGTGTGAGTTGTGCACCCCTGCCTTAGAAGGAACGCCGGGCTGGATGCGCCTGGGGGGCGAGCGTGACCCTTGTTCTAGCGACAGGGGCGACATCTGTCCCAAATCGTGGCTTTGCCCCGGGGGTGGAGGGCGAACGAGGCAGCTGGCTGGGAGCAAGTGCCCAGGCGGGGCAAGTCAGTGGGTCAGCTTTGGGTGCTCACCCCACACCCT
Source organism: Hemicordylus capensis (assembly GCF_027244095.1). NCBI lineage: Eukaryota > Metazoa > Chordata > Lepidosauria > Squamata > Cordylidae > Hemicordylus > Hemicordylus capensis. The sequence goes on from NC_069669.1 coordinate 5,771,189, forward strand.
CCCTCTCTCCCTCCCCCAGGGTGTTCCCGTTCATGCGGAAGCAGCGTCACTCCAGCCCCAGCCCTGCCTTGATGCTGCCGGCCGGGGACCAGGAGCTCAAGGCTGAAGAGAAGAGCAAAGCCGGTCCAGCCCCTCTGGCTGAGCCCCTCCCTGAGGAAGACGGCTAGCGGGGAGCCCCGTGCCCCACTCCCTACCGCCGAGGGGCTGATGCTCACATCCCAAGAAGAGGATGGGGGCCAGCTTCAGCCTTCCTCTGCCCTGCCTGCCCCAGAGGCCGGGCAGGCGCTGTGGACTACTCCTCTGCTGAATTGGGACGCTTTGCCTCCACTGCTCTTCCCAGCCACAACAGGAAACAAGCCATAGGGTGGCGGCGAGGGCCTGGTCTCATCCCCGCTCGCCAAACCTCCTCATGCACTGCCTCCTCTGCCTTATCTGCTTGACTTACGGGAGCACATCCCTATGTACACACACACACACACACACACACACACACACACACACACACACACCACAGACCCCCCTGCCCATGTCACGTTGCCTCAGGAATTAACCCCCCTCCTCCCCGCCCTCGGGCGTAATCCTCCACCCAGCTGCTGCTGCCTAGTAGCAGGGAATCGCTCCTCTCCCGGCCTCTCCTGCTCTTTCCCTGTCCGTGGAGGAGGAGAGGCTGGCTTTCTCCTGGCTCCAGTTCTCCTACCTGTCCTGCATGGAGTGCCCAGCTGGGCAATAAAGGCCTCCTTTGGAGAGCAATGCAGTCTGTTGTCTCTGTGGCGGGTGCGGGGGGGGGCAGGTGAGGGAGCAGCCTTTTGGTTTGGTGGGCAGAAGGCTGAACAACTTCCCCTGGTTCTGGCATGGGCGGTGGGGGCAAAAGCCCCTGTGTCTTGGTCCCCTCCCTGCGCACGGGGCCCTTCTGGTCACCACATCTAAAAAAGGACATTGTCAAACTGGAAAAGGTGCAGAAGAGGGCAACCAAGATGATCTGGGGCCTGGAGCACCTTCCTTATGAGGCAAGGCTACATCACCTGGGGCTATTTGGTTTAGAAAAAAGACGACTGCGGGGAGACATGATAGAGGTCTATGGAATCATGCATGGTGTGGAGAAAGTGGAGAGAGAGAAATTCTTCTCCTTCTCCCATAACACTAGAACCAGGGGTCATCCCATGAAATTGATTGCTGGGAAATCTAGGACCAACAAATGGATGTACTTTTTCACACAACGCATCATCAACTTGTGGAATTCTCTGCCACAGGATGTGGTGACAGCCAACAACCTGGACGGCTTTAAGAGGGGTTTGGATGACTTCATGGAGGAGAGGTCTATGAACGGCTACTAGATGGAGGGCTACAGGCCACCTCCAGCCTCAAAGGCAGGATGCCTCTGAGTACCAGTTGCAGGGGAGTAACAGCAGAAGAGAGGGCATGGCCTCATCCCTTGCCTGTGGGCTTCTCAGAGGCATTTGGTGGGCCACTGTGTGAAACAGGATGCTGGACTAGATGGGCCTCCTTGGGCCTGATCCAGCAGGGCTGTTTTTTATGTTCTTATGGGCTGGCTGTGGCCCCTGTGAACTCCTGTTGTCCCTGCTGCCTTCCTCCTTCCCCAGAAGCGTTGCCCTTTCACAGTCGCACGAAGGCCAAGCTGCAGATCGGCATGGGCTCCGGGCCAGTGCCCAGTGGAGGCAATAGGTGGAATCAGCCCTCTGCCAATGGGGTTCTGTTGGGGCAGCTTTGTCTGCCAGTGGGGTGCTGCCGGGCCCCCGAGAGGGCAGAGTGGAGAGAAGAAGCAGCTCCTATAAGGAGATGCCAGCTGGGGTAGCAATGCCTGGGGGGGGGATGGGGCCGCCCCCTGCAAGCGCTGGGGGCTGATCGGACAGCGGCAGGGCGTCCCCCTCCCAAGCCCTCCAGGAATGACAGAGCTGCCTGGGCCAGCCTGGCATCAACGCAGACATGCACCAACACCCCGGCTAGGCTCTGCCAGCATTTGGGCTCAGCTGCACTTTAAGCAGATTAACAGCCGTTAAGCCAGACGGGCACTCGGATGGCCCAGCCGCCGCCACCCCAGCAGCAACCTCTGGTGTGCCTCTCCCATTGAGCCAGGAGGGGAAAGGGAGATGGCTCTGCTGGACCAGGAGCCCAGCCACTGCCGGGAGAAGGTCCAGGGCCAGGCTTGGCCATCACTCGGGGTCAGCTCTCTCTCTCTCTCTCTCTCTCTCTCTCTCTCTCTCGACACCACAGAGAGAGAGAGATGCTCCAAAGAAGGCTTTTTGTCAGAGAACCCCAGGCCAGCCTGCCCAGGAGAGAGATGGGAAGAGCAACCCTGCAGCATCCAAGCAAGGGCCATCATCGGCCCAGCATCCTGGTTCCCACAGTGGCCTAGCAACAGGGGTCTCTGGGAAGCCAGAAGCAGGGCAAGGCGGCAAGAGCTGTTCCCTGCTTCCCCACCACCACCACCACCCCACTCATGACTGGCATTTTCAGGTCTGCTGCCTCTGGAGATGAAGACTCCACAAAGCCATTCTTACTACTGGCCAGTGCCAGACCCTCCCCACCCGAAGATATGACAAAACGCCTTCTTAAAAGCCATTTGCACTAGTATCTCCTTGGAAACCTTGCTGCTGCCACCACCTTTCCTTGATGGTTGGGCGGGAGGAACGCCACCGGAACCCTCAGACTATATGTGGAATGCTCAGCCACTTGACCAGTGGTCTCCTGGAAGCAACAGGAGATTTCAAACCCAAGAATGCTGTGAGTAGGGCTACTGATAAACCTTGCATCATCTAGTGCAGGGTTTCTTAACTTTTGGTTCCCAGATGTTGTTGGACTACAACTCCCAGAATCCCCAGCCACAAAGGCCATGTTGGGGGATTCTGGGAGTTGTGGTCCCACAACATCTGGGGGCCCAAAGTTAAGAAACCCTGATCTAGTGGATAGTCAACCAATGAAAAGCTTGGTTTTTTCCCCCAAGGAAGGGTTCGCAGGTAATAAATTTCTGGAGAAAAAAATAGCACAAGCAGCAAAATGCATGCTGAGTGTGTAGCTAGGGAGAAGAACTGGTCTTGTGGTAGCAAGCAGGACTTGCCCCCTTTGCTAAGTAGGGTCCACCCTGGTTTGCATTGGAATGGGAGACGACATGTGGGAGCACTGTAAGATATTGCCCTTAGGGGATGGGGGCTCTGGGAAGAGCACCGGCATGCAGAAGATTCCGCGTTCTCTCCCTGGCATGTCCAAGATGAAGTTGAGAGAGATTCCTGCCTGCAACCTTGGATAAGCTGCGTCCAGTCTGTGTAGACAATACTAAGCTAGATGGACCAAGGGTCTGACTCAGTATATGGCAGCTTCCTATGTTCCTAAGAACCTGCTTTGGAAAGTTCGCTTTGGAAACAATTAGGAGGCTGGTTGTCCTAAGAAGCAAAGGTGTAAGCAGCCTAGCAGTTACTCTTTGACCTCAGAGGGGAGCCGAGAGACGTCTCACACCCAATGCCTGGCCTTGTGTGAGACCAGAAGCTCTTCCATGGATCCTCGTCGCTGGGAAAGAACCGCCCCCCCCCCCCGCCAGCATCTTGGCTGGAAGAACCAGCACCTGGGAGCAGAATCGTCTGCTGTGGTGGGTGCCCATCTGCTGGCCGTCCCAAGGGGCACGTTCTCTCAGGCCTGGGTGGAACCTCCTCCCTGTTCCATGGAACGCCCAGCGGGCTGAGCTCCAGGCATCGTTTGAATCCCTCAACAGCTGCCCAGGGCACGGCTGAACAACATGGGGCTGAGTGGTGAGGCAGGCCTGAGCGAGAGGGGCAGGGGTGGGGGCAGCAAGGGTTGTGCTGTTAGCGGGAGGGGGAGAGGCGCCAGCTGGGGAGGAAAATGGCCCTCCCCCAACATACCCTGGGAAGCTCCCCGGCACCTATCCAGGAGCAGAGTCCAGCAGCAATTCAGGCCGGGCACCCTCGGGGGATGACTTCTCCCCCCCCCCGCCGCCCACCGCAGCCCTGCCACTCTGACATCCCGCTGACCACACGTCGTGTACGCCCTTTTCCCCACAGAGAGCAAAAGCCTGGGGCCCAGCGGAGCCATGCCGAAAAGACAGGTAAGGGATGCTGCCCTGGCAGGGGTGGGGGGAGGGCGTGTCAGGGCACCCTCCGAAGGGCCGGCCACTCACCCCTTCCTGCACAGGATCCAGCCTGGCTGGCTTCTTCCCTCACCTGTTGGAGGCTGCTTCCCGCACGTGGTCGCTGGCTAAGCTGCTCCCAGAAGGTGGGTTCTCCAGCGCTGGCCCAGGTGGGGCAAGCCCGGCACGGTCTGGGAAGGAGTCCTGCCGATTGCCAAGGCCTGTGTGTGGGGCTTCTCGCCTGCAGAAAGAGAGTCTCCACGTCGCCGCCAGGAAGGGCCACTACGACACGGCCCGCCATCTTCTTTCTCAGCGGATGAGAGTCGTCAACAAACAGGTACCGCCACAGCCAGCCCCGCTGGGCCTTTGAGCGCATGTTGCTTGTGCAAGAAGCCGAGGGAATTGAAGGACGTCCCCTCCAGCCCTGCGGCCCCCTCAGCCTTTCCCTGGGGCTTTCTCGAGGGGAGGGGCCACACAGGGCTCAGGACACCCCCTGCAAAGGCCCACCCGTGGCAGCTCCTTCCAACGGCGGCTCTCGTGGCTTTGCCCTCCAGGACACCAGTGGCAGGACCCCGCTCTTCTGGGCCACGGAATACAGGCACGAGAGGCTGGTGGAGCTGCTCTTGTCACACGGCGCAGACGTGGCCGCCCGGGACCACGTGAGTGAGTTGCCCCCTGATTCTGCTCTCTGTGTGTGTGTGTGTGTGTGTGTGTGTGTGTGTGTGTGTGTGTGTGTATGTGAGAGAGAGAGAGAGAGAGAGAGAGAGAGAGAGACTGCATCTGATGGTGAATCTTACTCCTAGGAGTAACCCAGCCAGTTGGCCTGAAGGAGTCATGTGTGTGGCAGGAGGCAGGGCTGGAGAAGTGGTGTCAGAAGTAGAGGGTTCTCCAACGGATGTTGAAAAGCCTCTCTGGGACCCACAGGGGGTGTGTGCGCAGTCCGTTGCCATCGACTGAGCGATGCCTCCCCAGCAACTTGCCGCCACCCACGAGAAGGAAGGGAAGCAGAGGCCAGCCCTCCAGGGTGCCTAAACCCAGTTGGGGAGCCCACTCTACTGGGGACAGCATCCTTCAGGGTTCTCCCAGATCTGGCTGGCAGCTGGTCTGCAGCTCCCTTGCGTCCAGCGGAACCCCAAATCTCTACCAAGCTCTGGCCCCCTTCCCCCGCCGGCTGATGCCCGCTACATAGGTTGCCCCAGCAAAAGGACTTCTTGGCTGCATTGCAAAGGGGTGGCAAGCCAAAGACGTGGCAACCCTCACGGGCCAGCTGGCCACTTAGGCCCAGCTGCAGCCTCAAGCCTGGTGCACGTTGGTGGCCAGTGGCCTTTGGCTGCCTATGGCCAGTGTGCCTGAAGACTGGCCCTACAGCTGAGGGAGAGGCCCTTTCCCCAGTGGGACTCAAGGCGGCCTCTTCCTCCACGCAGGCTGCCTGGCCCACTTCTCACCCCTCTCTCTCTGTTGGCCCACAGCAAGGGAACCTCTGCCTGCACTGGGCGGCCTTTGTGGGCTCTGCCCCCATCGCCAGGAGGCTGCTGGAGTCCGGCTCCGACGTGAACGGCCAGAACCACCAGGGCGACTCCCCTCTGCACCTGGCCGCCCAGGAGAGATCCTACCAGTGCCTGGTGTGAGTGAGGCAGGGGGGAGCGAGGGAGGGAGGGGGCCCTCCTACAGGCTTGCCAGCCCCCCACTCCCCAGAGGGGGGGCCCTGCAGGTGTTGGGTCCACCTGTCTCTGTGCCCCATTGCCCGTGGCTTGACCCATCCCTAGCCTTGCTCCCTGCAAGCATCATGGGGATTCTGCTGCCGACTTTTAGTCCACGATGCCCAGCCCAGGGCCTTGCCTGGGAGCAGGAGCTCGCTGAAGCCCCCTCTCCAAAGCTGGGTGGGCAGCAGGGGACCCTGGAGTCACCTCTGCGGCAGGAGAGGCGGCTTGTGGGGCGGTGGGGAGCAAAGGCTCTGCCTGGCCGGCTCTCTCCCCTTCTGGGCTGCCTCCGCCCAAGGCTGCTCTGCGGAGTCCGTCACCACCACCACCACCCCGTTGCGGCCCGCAGCCTCTTCCTTGCCCAGGGTGCCAAGGTCTTCCTGCCGAACAAAGACGGCCAGACGCCCCTGCAGTGCGCGAGGCCCAGTTCCCCAGCCTGGAGGGCCATGCAGGCCGTGGTCTCCCTGCCTCCGAGCCCACAAGAGCGGATCCTCAGCAGGTGAGCGGTGCCCTGGCGTGGCAGGCCAAGGGGCAGCGTTCCTGGGGGGCCTGCCGGGTCCCAGGCAGCTCCAGGGCTTTCCTCTCCTCCTTCCTCCCCAGGGACATCTCCCAGGGCTTTGAGGGCGTCCCCATCCCCTGCCTCAACGGGGTGGACCGTGATCCGTGTCCCAAGGACTACCACTACGTCACGCGGGACATCCTCTCGAGTTCTGTGGCTCTCCCGACAACAAACTGGGTCAGAACTCAGGTCAGAGTCGTGTCTGAGCCCGTTTCTTCCCAGAGTGGGCCAGGGCTGGTGGGGATCCACCTCAGAGCTCTCTGCTTCTGGGGTGGCGATTTCTGCAACGAGGGACTGAAGCTACCAAGAAACAGGCTCCCATCCCACCCGGAGGTGCAGAGGGGCCCTGATTCATCCACCAGGAGTGCCTGCAACATCGGTCTAGCTGCACAGCACCCTCCTTGTCCTTTTTCACCCAGGGGCCTTCGCCTTCCACTCCCCTTCCACAAGAACCTTGCTTTTCCAGCAGACATTTGGAATAAGAGGGGATTTTAAACGGCTGATCTCTCACTATTGTGCCTTCTAAAGGTAAAGTGTGCCGTCGACTCCTGGCGACCACAGAGCCCTGTGGTTGTCTTTGGTAGAATACAGGAGGGGTTGAGCGTTGCCTCCTCCCGCACAGTATATGAGATGATGCCTTTCAGCATCTTCCTAGATTGCTGCTGCCCGATAGAGGTGTTTCCCATAGTCTGGGAAGCATACCAGCGGAGATTCGAACCAGCAACCTCTGGCTTGCTAGTCAAGTCCTTTCCCCGCAATTGAGCTTGTGACATTACCTCTCATTGTCAGCCCCTCTGCCCATATAGCTCAGCTTTGTCTGCTGGAACAGGATTTTTTGTCTGCTGGAACGACTCGGGGAATGACTTTTCAGAGCGACTCGGGAACGACTTTTCAGAACGACTCCAGCAGAATTTTCTTCTGATGGGACGATTCGGGGACTTTTTGTCTGCTGGAACAGCTTTTTTGGTCTTGCTTTGCATGTCTGCGTACCAAGCAAGGGCTCTTCCATGAGCTCCAGGCTCATCCCATTCCCTTTAGGGAATGGAGCCGCTCTGGGAAGAGCAGAAGGTTCCAAGTTCCCTCCCTGGCAGCATCTCCAAGAGAGGGCTGAGATCAGGTGGCCAGGGGGCTAGGAGAGTGACCAACTGCATTGCCTGCCTTTGTTTCCAGCACTGTGAATGCCCCAGCATCTGCTCTGCAGGCAGCTGTCCGTGCATCCTACGCAGCCAGCATTACCAGTACACCTCGGTGAGACCCTTGGTCCATCTCGCTCAGTATTGACTACCCAGAGCCGTGTGTGTGTGTGTGTGTGTGTGTGTGTGTGTGTGTGTGTGAGAGAGAGAGAGAGAGAGAGAGAGAGAGAGAGAGAGAGAGAGAGAGAGTTTCCCTTCCCTCTCCTGCCTGCTCCCCGTCTGGGGTGGTGGCTGTCTCAACTGAGGCCCAGCCTCCCTTTCTTCCCCTTTCTGGTCCAGGACGGCCAGTTGGTGCCACCCTCCCTCCGAGAAGGCGAGATGGGCCACATCTACGAATGCCACGTGCTCTGCAAATGTGCCAGCTTCTGCCCAAACCGGGTGGTGCAGAGGGGCCTCAGGTGAGCCCAGCGTCTCCTGCTGTGGGGAGCCTCTCAAGGGATCTCTCGGCTGGGAACAGCCTATATGCTGCAACGATATCTATAATAATTACAGCAACAACATTGACAATAAAATTCAGCCATCCCAGGTCCTTGGGAAGGACTCAATGTCTGGATAAAACAAACCAGTCAATAACACCTGCCTGACTGTGTAAACAATATTTTTTGTAAATATTTTGTAAAATATTTTGCAGATATTTACAAAACAATATTTTTTGTAAATATTTTGTAAAATATTTTGTGAAATATTTTGCAGATATTTACAAAACAATATTTTTTGTAAATATTTTGTAAAATATTTTGCAAATATTTTGTAAAAATATTTGTTTCAATTTTATTAAGTATAAAAGAAGACAAAAAGAATACAATAGCATAATATTTCTTGAAACATATTTTGAAATAGAAACGTTCAAAATAAGTTATAAATGTAAAAAAATTTTTTTTTTGGCAGTAATGGTCAACATTTGATCACACCTGTCAACACTTGGTTATACTAATTACACTGGATATATAAAAACTTCATAAATCAAATCTGGACATTGGGAACAAATGGTGACCTTGTCGAATATGAAAATTTATAAATGGATACCAAATTAACATAAATGACTCAATAGAGACACCATTCATATAAGCCAAAACTTTAGAGATCGAGGCATAGTCCCATAATTTCAAGAACCAGACATTTAGAGAGGGGGTCTCTAAGAAACGCTGATTATAGGCATATAAAATCCTGGCAGCAGTGATCATATACAAAGATAACTCATTAAATTTAGAAGGAATAAAAGGTTTCGTCATGCTTAAAAGAAATATTTCTGGTAGAAAAGGAAACCTAACCTCTAAGATTTGTTCCATTTTCTTATGAACTTGCTTCCAAAACAATTGAGCCTTATCGCAAGTCTACCGCATATGAAAAAATGACGCTGGTTGATGATTACATCTCCAACCATTTTTTGAAAAAGAATGATCTCTCTTTAGCTTTAATAATCTTAAAGGGCAAATGCCTGGCCTTTAAATGTCTTAAGAAGGGTCTTAAGAATCTCCTCCGCCTGCCCCCACCCCAGGGACCAACTCTGCTTTCTCTTTCGGTAGGATCCAGCTCCAACTCTTCAAGACACCAGCCAAGGGCTGGGGGGTGCGCACCATGCAGGATCTGTCCCAAGGGATCTTCATCTGTCAGTGAGTAGCAGGGCAGAGTGGGCTGTTCTTCCTCACCTGTTTTGGAGAGGTGGGGGGCGCGTGTTGGGTGCCACAGTGCTTCCTCCTTGCCTTCTCCTCTTTGCAGGTACTTTGGGGAGCTGATCTCCAGCGCAGAGGCTGAACAGCGATCAGATGACACATACTACTGTCGGGTGGAAGCACAGGTGAAATCTCAGCCTCCTCCATGGGGCAGGGCCATGGGGCATCTGTGACCCCAGAGAGGACTGGGGGCTCACTATTAAATGCCCCCCCACCCACAAATGATTTTTAAAAGATTGTCATGTTAATGATTTTAATGTTTAAACTATTTTAATTGTTCAATGGATTTAATGTTTAAATGATTTTTTAACTGTAAACCACCCAGAGAGGAGAGCTGGTCTCATGGTAGCAAGCATGATTGGTCCCCTTAGCTAAGCGGGGTCTGCCCTGGTTGCACATGAATGGGAGACTAGAAGTGTGAGCACTGCAAGAGATTCTTCTTAGGGAATGGAGCCGCTCTGGGAAGATCACCTGCTTGCTTGCATGCAGAAGGTTCCAGGTTCCCTCCCTGGCATCTCCAGATAGGGCTGAGAGAGGCTCCCTCCTGTAACCTTGGAGAAGCTGCTGCCAGTCTGGGTAAACAATACTGAGCGAGATGGACCAAGGGTCTGACTCAAGTAGAAAGCAGCTTCCTATATTCCTGTGGAAGAGAAAGACCAGGTCCAGAGAGGAGGTCCAGAGAGAAGAGCAGGTCTTGTGGTAGCAAGCATGGCTTGTCCCCTTAGCTAAGCAGGGTCCGCCCTGGTTGCATATGAAAGAGAGACTAGACGTGCAAGCACTGGAAGATATTCCCCTCATGGGATGGAGCCGCTCTGGAAAGAGCAGAAGAAGGTTTCAAGTTCCCTACCTGGCAGCAACTCCAAGAGAGGGCCGAGAGAGACTCCTGCCTGCAGCCTTGGAGAAGCAGCTGCCAGTTTGGCTAGACAATACTGAGCTAGACAGACCAATGGTCTGACTCAGTATATGGCAGCTTCCTATGTTCCTATGAGATGCAGGTTGTGGGCGATATAAAAATATGACGGATGGATAGATAGATAGATAGATAGATAGATAGATAGATAGATAGATAGATAGATGCAGACTCCAGTGACTTTAAGGCAGGAGAGAGGAAAGGGGCCTTAGGGGTTTGGTGTGGGTTGAGGCTGGAGGTCGGTCCCAAACCTAACACTCTGCCTCCTCCAGGATGGGCAGCTGTACTACCTGGACGGGCGTTTCTACAGCAGCGTCGGCCGCTTCATGAACCATTCCTGCAACCCCAATATGATACCTCTGCGAGTATCCATGGGCTTTGAGATCCCGAGTGTTGCCTTCTTCACCAGTCGGGCCGTCCAGGCCGGCGAAGAGCTGGGGTAGGTACCCCGGGGGCGGGTGGGGGGGAATGGGGAGGGAGAGAGAGGGCTGGGAGTGAGTGCTGAGCCCCGAACCAGCGGTGTGTGTGTGGCCTGGTTCCTCCAGTTGGAGTCTGAGTTGGCCTCGTGGCCGCAAGCATGACGTGTCCCCTTTGCTAAGCAGGGCCCACCCTGGTTTGCACTTGGATGGGAGACTACATGCGAGAGCACCGTAAGATATTCCCCGTATAGGGAGGGGGAGGAGCACCTGCATGCTTGCAGAAGCTTCCAAGTCCCCTCCCTGGCAGCATCTCCAGATAGGGCTGAGAGAGAGACTCCTGCCTGCAGCTTTGGAGAAGCCGCTGCCAGTCTGTGTTGACAGTACTGAGCTAAATGGACCAGTGGTCTGACTCGGTATATGGCAGCTTCTTATGTCCCTACTCTGGCCAACCCACACTGAATGGTGGGGCTCTAATCCCCCTCGCCTCTCGCCTGCCTTAAAGTCACCTATCAAAGAACCGGGCGCCAGAGGCGTATCTAGGGAAAATAGCACCTAGGGCAAGCACTGAAATTGCGCCCCCTGTCCAAACATCTGACACCCATCTTTCAGATAACTTTACCATAATATCAGCTCAAAAATACAAGTTAAGCTCGTCAATCTTTTAATATTTCAAAAACTATTTAGCAGTGGACATAGCCAGACCAAAAAATGCTGGAAAACTACAAATTTCAGTATGCTGGGGTTCATGAAATACCCAAATACGATATGGAGGTGTATTTGGAAAACTAAACAGAAGTGCCTGTCTAATTCTCTACTATGCATTGTAGCATCACAATTACATAAATTTTAAAAATAAATGGAGAATTTGACTTTCCCCAGATACTAGGGCCTTGCAGAGGCCATTTGAGCATGTGTGGTGGCCATTTTGTTTTCGGTGGCCATTAATTTTTTTTTTTTCATTTTAAAAAATGGCGCCCCCCTTCAAGTGGCACCCAGGGCATGTGCCCTGCCTGCCCTACCCTAGATACGCTCCTGCCGGGCACTCTCCAGGATGGATTTTCTCTCTGGATTTTCTCTGCGTTTGTGTAGATCCCCACTGGAGGAACCAAGCCAGGCTGTGGGTGCCAGGCCCCACGCAGAGCTGGTTCCGGGCTCTGTCCGAGGCTACCAGCAGCTTTGTGGCTCTCTGGCTGAGCACAACAGACTTCACAGGACCCACAGCAAGCCGGTTGTTCTGAAGCCGGGTATTTTCCCATGCAGGTTCGACTATGGAAATTCGTATTGGGAGGCGAGAGGTTCCCAGGTCTGCCAGTGCCACTCGCCCCACTGCAGATTCCGGCTGCCCCCTTCTTTGCAGGCTGCAGGGGATCCCGGCCTGGAGCCCAGGGGCTACGCACTCAAGCCCAAGCGCAAGAAGTCGCCGCGGAGGAAGACACGTCCCCGCCGCGCTCAGCAGGCCGCTCCACCTTAGCCAAAGCGGGCCACTGGGCGGGAGGCCGGCAGCCGCTCTGTGGCCCATGGATGTTTCAAGCGCTATGGACTGGATTGAGGTTGCCACTGCTGTCTGCACCCCCCCACCCCAAGCTCATGTGCCCCATGCTTTGTCCTGAGCAATCACAATAAAGGGACTTTGATGAGGTGCATAATCAGATCTTGATTGCAACCAACAACCAGCTTTGCATAGTGAAGACTCACTATAAAACGACAGCAGGAATCGCAACAGCGAAGCAGGAGAATTGTGCAAAACGTATAACAAGTATTGTTGTGGCATGCCTGCTGGAGCTGGCAGGAGGGAGGGAGGCAGGCAGGGTCTGGCCCTGGGCTTGGGTGGGGGGGTGGGGAGGGGGCTGGAGCGGCCATGCCACAAGCAAGCACTGAGCAAGCCTTGCCCTCGCAGCCTGGAGGGAGCTTCCATCCCTGAGCCTCTGGTCTGTCTCTTCCGTAGGAATATAGGCAGCTGCCTTCTACCGAGTCAGACCCTTGGTCCATCTAGCTCAGCACTGTCTACGCAGAGTGGCAGCGGCTTCTCTAAGGTTGCAGGCTGGAGTCTCTCCCAACCCTACCTTGGAGATGCTGCCAGGGAGGGAAATTTGGAACTTTCTGCATGCAAGCAGGCAGATGCTCTTCCCAGAGTGGATGCATCCCCTAAGGCAGGAGGATCTTACAGTCCTCACAGATGTAGTCTCCCATCCAAATGCAAACCAGGGCAGACCTTGCTTAGCAAATGAGAGAATTCATGCTTGCTGACACAAGACCAGCTCTTCTCCCCGCCACTCGTGCCTTCCCTCAAAGGGTGGGTGTTGCCCTCTAGATTGTCTTCAGGAAAGTAGAGAAAGTATGTCTTGGAACATAGGAAGCTGCCATGTACTGAGTCAGACCATTGGTCTAGCTAGCTCAGTATTGTCTTCACAGACTGGCAGCGGCTTCTCCAAGGTTGCAGGCAGGAATCTCTCTCAGCCCTGTCTTGAAGATGCTGCCAGGGAGGGAACTTGAAACCTTCTGCTCTTCCCAGAGCGGCTCCAATCCTTAAGGGGAATATCTATCACACTTCTAGTCTCCCATTCATATGCAACCAGGGCAGACCCTGCTTAGCTAAGAGGCCAAGTCATGCTTGCTACCACAAGACCGGCTCTCCTCTCCTAGGGGCAACTTGAAACCTTCCGCTCTTCCCAGAGTGCAGGGGCATAAGTATAATAGGGCAAGGGGAGAGAGTTGTCTGGGGGCCCACTGCCTTGGGAAGCCCCCCAGAGGCAAGTCACATGACTGACTCCCCCAGCCACACCCGCCTGAGCAAGACTGGTGGCATCAATGTGGCCCCCCCAACTCCACTGGGCTCTGCCGGCATTTGGGATCTGCTGCACTTAAGCGGATTAGTGGCGGTCAAGCCAGCTGGGCGGCCGGGTTGTTGGGGAGGGAGGGAAATGTTCTCTCCCCACCTTTTTGTGTGTGCTCTGTTTGGTTTGAGTCTTCTGTAAGTAAGCATCCCGTGCTTTGAAGAGGACATCTCGGGTTGGTTCGAGTCTGGGGCTAGGATGGCCAGCTTGCATCTGGTAACAACTGGCCACTTCTTCGTTAGGCTGGTAGTTCTTCAATGAGTATGACGTGACTGGTCGGAAGACTGAAAGCTTTAATCTTCATTTACAAGCATCAAGATCAAGACATCTTGTATGAAGGGATATAGCAACTTGAGAATAGTAGAGATACATTGCTGGAAACGTCTTATTCACTTGATGGAAGATATTTTTGGGACGACTGTACACCACAGCTTCACCGTGGAACATAGGAAGATGCCGTCTACCGAGTCAGACCCTTGCTACATCTAACTCTGTCTTGTCTACCCAGACTGGCAATGGCTTCTCCAAGGTTATAGACTCCAAATAATCTCTCTCAGCCCTTGGAACCTGTTGCTTGCAAGCATGCAGGTGCTTTTCCTGGAGCAGCCCCATCCCCTGAGGGGAACATCTGAAGTGCTCACACATGTAGTCTCCCATTCAAATGCAAACCAGGCCAGACCCTGCTTAGCAAAGGGGACAAGTCATGCTTGCTACCGCAAGACCAGTTCTCCTCCCATTTGGTTTCCCCAATCACGGTTTTGAGTATCCACGACTGGGAAACTGTGACTGGTCTCTCCAACCACAACCTGAGTATCTGCGGTTTGGAGAGATTTCTTGGCAATGGGGGTGGGTGGGTGGGTTTAAGATTTTTTGGGGATTCAGGGGGGGATTTCTGGGGGTTCCCCCTCACTCCTCTTGCTGATTTTATTATTATTATTTTGATTTCTATACCACCCTTCCAAAAATGGCTCAGGGTGGTTTACACAGAGAAATAAACAAATAAGATGGATCCCTGTCCCCAAAGAGCTCACGATCTAAAAAGAAACACCAGACACACACCAGCAACAGTCACTGGAGGTACTGTGCTGGGGGTGGAGAGGGCCAGTTACTCTCCCCCTGCTAAATAAAGAGAATCACCACCTTAAAAGGTGCCTCTTTGCCAAGTTAGCAGGCGCGTCTGGGTGTTTTTTTGGCCATTTGGGGGGCCTTTTTTCTTTATTTTTTGGTCTTTCCACTAACCCTGTTTCCAATATCTTTCAATTGTTCGCCAACTGCGAGGTTTTCCCAGAACAGAACCCCCATGTTTGGTGAGTGATGGCTGTATTTCAGATGCTCATACGCCTTGTTTTAGGATGGTGCACAAGGTAGTCACCAGGTCTCCCGTTTGCCACCTTTTCAGTGAAATTAAGAAGCCCCACCTGCATTTGGCTTGCCTCCGAGGGCAGGGGCTCCTGCCCTGACAGTTGTCCTTTTCTGCACCTTTGCTGGGTCTGCACTGTCTTTTCTGAGTGCTCATGCGTGTGTGTGTGTGAAGCCCAATTCAGACATTACGCTGTACAAGTATACAGCTGTCTTTTCCTATCTGTACCATGCATTCAAAAGGCCTGTATCCAGGTTGAACACAGGTACAGTCATTCACACAAGTACATGTAGTGTACTTCTGTACACATCTGTGTACAGATCTGCACAAGTGTATTCTGCACACTTGCTGTACAAGCGTCGATCGTGTTGTGTGAATGGGCCGAGAGAGAGAGAGAGAGCATCCCAGTGTGGCCGCTGCAGGCTTATATGGCGCCATGCCAGCATGGGACTGGCACAGAAGGGTCACAAGCCAAGCACTAATGCCAGCTTGCATGCTCAGAGCACAGCATCCCCTTTCACCTCCTCTGGTCTCTGGAAGCTGGAGGGAGCAGCTGGGCGGGGCCAGAAGCATCTCTCTGGCTGTGCTTGCCAAGGCAGGCAGCAGCAGCCTCTAGTGGTCCGCATGGAGACCGCCTTCCTCCTAAGAGTCCATCTCAACCCTTTTCCCCCACAGCAGGTTTTTGCCATGGCTGTCCCGCTGCATGATCTCAACTGCACAGACACAAACGGCTGTCATTTCCGAGTCCTGGAGTCAAGTTTATTGAAACCACAGTGGTGGCGGCAGCAACAGCGAGACCCTTTCCCCATCTGCCCCAGATGCAATAAGTTAGTTGAGAAGCTCCAAGCGTCTCTGAATCATCCACCCTCCTCCCAGAGAGCCCCAATCCAGGCCAAAAGGAAGCCTCCTTCCCTTCAGCAGGTCACAAGCAGCCAAGTGGGTGATGCTACCGGAGTGCTGGTGGTGCTGGGGATTCTGCTGGCAGCCTGCCTGGGGCCTGGAGAGCCAGGGGGAGGGCCCCGCTGTCTCAGGAGGGCAGGCCGCACCTCCAAGACACGACTGCTGGGCCAAGACTGCAGCTTCAGACTGTGAGGCAGAACCAGTGGGTTCATGGTTCTTCGTCTCCAGAGGGAGCAGCAGTGCTCCAAGAGAGAAAGCAGCGGCTGGAAGCCTGCACCTTCCTCTGCCTGAAAGCCCAGAGTGGCAGCCTGTCAAGTGCACTGGGCACCCCGGTTTACAGCCTCGGTGTTGGTCAAAGGGGGGCCCACCTCCCCACTTCACTGGGCTGCTTGCCGTCTGGGGGCTCTTGTCCCTGTGGGAAGTGGGTTCAGCCAGCCTGGGAGGGAAGGCGGCATGGGGACGCTTTGTTTCAGAGATGCCCAGGAGGGGGAGGAGCCAAGATGGGCTCCGCCTCCCCCCGCCCCGAGCATTACATTCCTTCAGGTGTCCATTTGGTTCGAGCGCTTCCTGCGCCACTCAAGGGACCTTGTGTTAGAGCAGATCGTGATCTAACCCAGTGCCTCCACATGCGCCAAGAATCCGGCAGAAACCCCCTCCAAGCTGCTGGGAATGTAGCCTGTGCAGGAAAGGGGCCCAGCTGCCCACATGCCAGACACGGACCACTCCCAGCCCACCCCACAGTCTCAGAAATCCGGGCCGGAGAGGGGACCTTGCCGAGGCTGGGCGGCGATTGGTAGTGTCGAGCAGAAAGCCTTCGTTGGGAGTCCATCTCGTTATTGACTCTCCGGGGTCGGGCGGCTCCCCTTCCCAGGAGCTCACTGCAGGCTGCGGTATCTCATCCGGAGGAAGCGGTCCCGGATACTCTGATCTGTATCGTAGGCCAGCTGGCTGAGCCGGATCACGCGGCTGCTGGCCATGTCCTCCTTCAGCTTCTGCTTGGAGAGCATCACCTCCCCCGGGGCCCCGCCGGCCCGGGGCCCCGTCAGCAGCAAGTAGCAGGCGTGGCGGTTCCGCTCCAAGAGCACCGCTGCAAGTCAAAGAGGAGACGGTGGCAGTGACCTCCCAGCCAGGCTGGAGAAGAACCACCCAGGCTGGGGCTGGGGAGAAAGGCCTACTCACTCTGGAAGGCAACGATAGGCTCCGTGCTGTTGGTCATCTCCAAGAGGACACCCGGGACAGCAGGATGGAAGAGGTACAGGTTCTGCTGCAGGGCCCCTGCCCCGCCCTGGAGCCACAAGGGGAAGAAGAAGAAGAAGAAGAAGAAGGGGGTTGGGGCCCAGCCGCAAGGCAGGGAGGAAATGACCCAGGCGAGGCAACTCCACAGCAAGCAGGCCCTGCCAACGGGATCTGGACACTTCCTGCGCAGCTGTTTGGGAGGACCCAAGTGGGGCAGAGTCACAGCAGCCTTGGAGGAGCTGCCCAACTCCATGCCCAAACCAGAGGCAGGACAAGGGCAAGTTCCGTGTCCCTTGTCCACAAGGCCAGGAGAACCGGCCTTGTGGCCACAAGCATGACTTGTCCTCTTTGCTAAGCAGGGTCTACCCTGCCCCTAAAGACAGCTCCCCATTCAGTATCTCTACCCTCCCCTCCAGCCCCAGACGAGCTGGCAGAACACAGCCGGCCAGCCACTCCCCACCAGCCCTGGGGAGGCAGACCCTCCTCTGCTCACCATCCTGGCCGTTTCCCCCTCGTAGGCGCCCCAGAAGAGGAAGGCGGATCGGTGGTCAGCCGTGGGAAGCGTGGCGGGCCTGGGGCTCTCGGCTCTCGAGAGGAGCTCTAGTTCCCAGGCAGTGACTCCGGAGCTGCCGTGCAGAATCACAACCTGCAGAGGAAGAAGGCCACCCTCTATGAGTGCAAGGCCTCCACCTCTCCACAGAGCCAGCTCCCCCCAAGCGTGCTGGTGAATAGACCCCTTTTAGAGAAGCACATGCACACACAGAGACAGTTGCATGGGAGCTCCCAGGGCTTGTGATACCGAGTTGGGAAGAAGGCCTGACGGGCTCACACATCAGTACTGTCCCCTGCTAACTGAGCAAAGAGGGCACCCTTTGGCTCTGCAATTAAACTGATGTTTGAAAAGGCAGCAAATGCTGTTGAAGGATAGTTTCATCTACCTCAGTGGGTTCTGTCTGTGTAGGATTAATGCAGTAGAGCAGGGATTCCCAAACCGGGGGCCTCCAGATGTTGATGAACTTCAACTCCCAGCATCCCCAGCCACAATACATTGTAGTGGGGAATGATGGGAGTTGTAGTTCAGCAACATCGGAGGACCACAGGCTGGGAACCCCTGCTAGAAAGAACATTGGTCATGTGATTATACTAGAGCTTTTAGCGAGATCTGCACGTATTGCTAATTTCCTCACTTTTAAATAAGATGCCAGGGAGAGGTGATGAATAATGTATTATATTCTCTCTCTCTTATCAGATCAGTGATTTGATGCGATGTACAATGTAGCCGAATTCTGTGTTGCTGCTAGGTGAATTCGTCATCAAATTCTGGCTACTGAATGAGATTTAAGATAAGTATTTGTTACCTAAGTAACAACAAGTGTGCTAAGTTATTTTAAAACTGTATGGCTACTGGTCAAGGACTGCAATGAAGTATCTATCTACCTGAATTTAGCTTTGATCTTGCATCCAGCTAAAAAACACAACTGTCTAGTTATCGTATATGAAACCTATAATATGCTCATCTGTATTATTCAACGTTCTAATGTATCAAATGGCCGAGGCCTTTGCGCTGATCAGGATGAGTCCCCTGCAGATGCCAGGATCCAGAGTCCTCCCTGAAGCCCGGCTAGCAAGCAGCAGAGTCCGAGGCTTCTGCTGGACCTTGGGATGCTGCACAGCCAGGAAGGAGGTGATGCTGGACCCAAGCAGCCCACTCAGCTATGCACGAGCCCCCAGACAAACCTTCTTCTTGTTGGGTGCAACTCTGCTTTCCACGAGCACGTCCACCGCGTCGGTACTGTAGGACCCAATCACTGGCTCACTGCAGCAAGGAGGACACAAAGGGGTGGGGGCCGAATGAGCCACAGGTACCTCCAAGCCCAGGGCCCGGCGGGTGGACTCTGGGGAGGAGAGCTGGTCTTGTGGGAACAAGCATGAATTGCCCCCTCTGCTAAGAAGGGCCCGCCCTGCTTTGCATTTGAATGGGAGCACTCTAAGGTCTTCCCCTTAGGGGATGGGGCCACAGAACACTGGAAGAGCACCTGCTTGCCTGCAGCAGGTTCCCATTTCCCTCCCTGGCATCTCTAGAGAGGGCTGGGAGGGATTCCTGCCCTAAAAAGGTTCCCCCCTGTCCCCTGCATAGGAAAACATGGACAACTGCAGCTCAGCTCTTCCGTAACTGCTTCCCTGGAGAGGCCGCTGCCAGTCTCAGTTAACTCCTGCTGAGCAAAGAGGCACCTTTGCAGAGAGGCGGTTCTCTTTATTTAGCGGTGTGTGGGGGGGAGAGCAACTGGCCCTTCCATCCCCAGCAAAGCATCCCTCCAGTGGCTGTTGCTGGCATTGCTCTTAGGTTCCTTTTTCAGATCGTGAGCCCTTTGGGGAAAGGGCAGCCATTTCATTTATTTAGATCTGTGGAAACTGCTTTGGGAACTCTTGTTGAAAAGTGGTATTCAACTATTCACCTTCGTAGACAGTCTTGAGCTAGATGGGCCAATGGTCTGACTCCCTATAAAGCAGCTTCCTACGTTCCTATGACTGACTGCCGGCCTCTCCTTTGCAGGCGCAACACAGAGCAGCTCTGAGCAGGCCCCTGCAGCCAAGGATCCAGTTCCAGCCATTCCCCTCCAGCCCCGAACTGCAGCTCAGCCCTCACCCTCCGACACCGCAAGAGCCCCCAGAACCAGTCCAAGGCCAGGATGACCCCTGAGCGAGACTGATCCCTTCGCTGCCACCAGGCAGGATGGACGTGGCTGCAGGAGCCAGGGTTACCTCTGGATGTGCGGGATGTTGCTGGCCCACGTCGAGCCCAGCCGTTGCCCGTCCAGCAGCTCCAGGATCTCTGATCTCGCCAGCAGAATATCGTCCCCCGACTTGGCAGGTATCTTGGCCAGGTAGAGGATTTCTCCAGAGCTAAAGGAGGAGAGATGGGGCACAGGGGTCAGCTCTAGGCCTGCAGGAGACACCAAGCAGCCTGCACCAATGGAGGGGACACAGAGCGCCGTGAGGGATCCCTCGAGTTCATCCTCAGAGGCCCCTTCGGGGAGAAAAAAGGGCTTCGTCCTTTTCTTGAGGTTTCTATAGTCTAGGAGAGGAGCAGGGCAGCTTGAAGTCTTGCTGCCTCTGGATCTGGGCAGGACCCCCAGCAACCGGGGGGGACTGCGTAGCTCCTTTGGCTCACCCCCGAGACCCTCCAGGCCGCCCATATTTTTTATTTTTACATTTATATCCCGCCCTTCCTCCAAGGAGCCCAGAGCAGTGTACAGAGTGATGTTTCTTCTCACAACCACACTGTGAGGCAGGATAGGCGGAGAGAGAAGTGACTGGCCCAGAGTCACCCAGCGAGTTTCGTGGCTGAAGGGGGGATTGGGAACGCGGGTCTTCCTGGTTCTAGCCACGACACCACACTGGCCAATATGAAACCTAGGTGGGGGCAAAGCAGGACCTTGAGCACCCGGAGACAAACAGCAGCTGGTCAAAGGGAAAATGGCACATGGCAGAAGCCTCTGAGGAGAGACTCCATGGCTCAGGATTGACATACTAAGGCTTGGAACCTCTGAGGTGAGGCAACTGAGGGCAATATCTTGGCTTTCATTTCTTCCCTTTCGTTTCACATTCACCCCCGGCTTTTTATTTTTAATAAGTAAACTCAAAGTGGCTAACCAGGCCAAACTGCTGCAAGCCTTAAGATATTTAGGAAAAGAAGATCTTAAAACTTGTTTAGCAAAGCTCTCTTATGTGTTTTACTACAGCCTGGTGGTTTTTTAAATTTCAATTGGATTTGTCTTAATTGCTTTCACTCTACATTGTTTTATTGTGTTGGATTTTACATTACTTTTACTGTTCGGTCGTGGGCCGCCCTGAGCAGTATTATATTGGAAGAGCAGGGCAGGAATATTCTAAACAACCATCACCACCCTGTGAGGTAGTGCGTTATCCCACCAAGAGACGAAGAGGTCACGGTTTGCCCAAGGGCCACCTGGAGGGTCTGAGACCGAGCAGAAATCTGAACAGGCCCACACCCTCCTCCTCCTCCTCCTGCAGGACCATGCTGAGAGCAGCACTCTCTGTGCACACAATGGCTGCTCTCCGCCTTCTCTTTGATTCTCCCCAAATTGCCCCATCCTTGCCATGGGCCTGGCACTGCACACCCATGGATCACGTCCGCAGCAGGCACTTCTTGTATCCTCCTCCCTCAGCCTTCCGTCTCCTTTCCACAATAGTCAGGGCCTTAGTGCTGGAACCCCATGGCAGGGAGAAAGTGTGCTGAGGGTACCTGATCAGAGACACCTCATGGGAGAACCTGTCGATGGCCATCTCCCAGTGGAGATCTTCCACCAGATCCAACCTCCGGTGGCCAGGCATGCGAATGGCGATGTGGTGCAGCTCCTTCACAGAGTAGCCATACAACGCGTTTGCTGGGCCAAGAGAAAGTGGGCAGAGTGAGGCAAGTGGCAGTCCCTACCAGCACCCTGCCCCAAAGCGGGGAGCTTCGGGGAAGAATCTCCCCTACAGCGATACTTGGGCTCCGCTGCCCCCTGCCTCACCTGTGCAGAAAAGCACGTAGTGAGCACCTGTCTTGGTGGCAAGCAGGAGGTGCCCAATCCACCCTGACACAATAAAGCTCCCACTGGATCCAATCAGGTCACCGTCCTTTCCCGAAAAGAAGTAGTACTTAACCTGCAGATGGAATTAAAATGGTTCAGCACACCGGCGGCTGCTTCTGCTACACGTCGGAAGTCTCCAAGAGGCTGAAATGGCAACAGAAATGCTGAGGAGGGTGAAACGCAGGATAGCACTCCCCACCCCACAAATGGACTGCGATGGCAGCCAAAGGGAGCCCCTCAGAGGGCAGAAGCAAGACAGGGCCTGAAACTGAAGAAGGGGAGGAGATGCTTGGAATGCAACCGTGCAACAAGGAACAAACCCTCAGTTTCTCCCCCCCCCCCACACACACACACACCGCCAGCAGCATGAAGAGTCTGTGAGGTCATCTGATGGGCAGGTTTGAATGATAGGACAGAAGGTTCTCGAGAAGCAGCCAACTTTCAAGTTCCAGTGGCTGGAACATAGGAAGCTGGCTTCCCTGGAGGCAGACCACTGGTCCATTTGCTCAGTATTGAGTGCATGTGCCGGCCACTTCCAGTATTACACTGACCGGGGCGGCAAGAGGATAAACAGCTGCCCCGCGCCAGTGATTTTGACATCAGCGCTGGCGGGGGAGGTAAGGACACCACCCCACTGGGAGTGCACAGAACCGGTTCCGTGCACATCCCTAACCCAAAGTTGGGAGCCCCCTGCTCTAGTGAAATTCCACCCACTAGGCTTCACCGCCACCTTGCTGCTTATACTCATCACCCAAGCCAGAATTCAAGAAGGCACCCAGAGCCCTCAATTCTGTGACGGGTGGCTATGTTTTGTTCTGGAAACTTGGGTCTCCTGAGTGGCTGCGCTTTTTCTCTCACCCTTTCATTTCTTCACTTTGTTACGCATCAGAAGACCAGAGCCTGGATCCAGCACCCTGCTTCTTCAAAGCCACCTCGCCCCAACCCCAAGCTGCCTCCCCTCCAAGGGCATGGGAATGGCGACCCCTACTTCTTCCCTTGACACAGTTTCCATGTTGCTGGAAAAGCTGTTTGCCAAGGAAGAAACGTGTGAGTTGCCTTTCTTGCAGCTTCCTAGGCCAGACCATTTGGGAGTACTGAAAAAAAGCATCCTTCCACATGGCCTCAGAGCGCTGCTTGCTATGGGCAGCCAGCTCCACTTCTGTGCTACCAGGCAGGCTTGCCAACTTGCATTCAGGGCCCTCAGGAGTTCTGGAAAACAGGCTCAAGCTCTGACCCAGCTGCCCATCCAATCTTTGGTGGACACTTGAGGTCAGAAGAGCAGCACCGCCCTGGGATGCCCCACAAACTTTACCTTCTCTTCCACTGCAGTGAAGATCAAGAAGTCCAACACACCATCCCCATCGAGATCTGGAACCACCAGCAAGGGATTCAGCACCGTAGCATTTGCTCCAAAGTCGACAGCCTGCTTCCATTGAGTCTGGCCTGGAGTGAAGTGCAGCAGGGCCTCAGGAGGAGGAGGAGGGAGGAAGAGACAGCTCCCAGTGTTTCTTGGGCCTTTGCCATGACAATCAGCTCATTGCCTGCTAGAGCTGCTACCCTCCCGCCTGCTGCTTTGGGGCTTAGGAGTACTAGGTAAGTCATCTCTCAGACATAGCTATAAGAAGGAACAACTCCAAATGCTTTTGCAGCTTTGGCCCTGCAGAACACAGAAGCATTGGAAGCTGCCTTCTACTGAACCAGATCATTGGTCCATCTAATTCAGTATTGTCTACGCTGACTGGCAGCAGCTTCTCCAAGGTTGCAGGCAGGCAGGAGTCTCTCTCAGCCCTATCTGAAGAGGCTGCCAGGGAGGGAACCTTCTGCGCACAGGGAACCTTCTGCGCACAAGCATGCAAATACCCTTCCCATAGCAGCCCCATCTCCTAAGGGGGAATATCTGACCGGAAATGCCGGGCATGCACACATCGCACACACGACATGCACTTGCCCACCCACAACGCTTGCATGGCACTTCAGGTCAGTAAAACAATGGGGTGGCAAGGAGGTACGCTACCACCCCGCCAGACTATTTATCCACAGAATGCACGGGGGGAGAGGGCACCCTCCCCTGTCCTTAAAGCCACCCCCACTCCACCACCAGCTCGAAGGGAGCTGCTTCCATGCACATCCCTAGTACTGGCTCCCCTACAAACAGGAAGAATACCAAAGTCTCCTCTTAGTATCAAGGCTTCCTTGTTTGGGTGTGTCTCGTTGCTTTTCTTGACTGATTAGCATAGTCCTTAGCTTCTCATTACCCCTGCTAACTGAGCAAAGAGGCACCTTCTGAAGTGGCAATTATATTTAGCAAGGGAAGAGCACCTGTTCCTACCCAGCCCCAGGACACTAACCCTCCAGTGGTTATTGCTGGTGTTTACCTTCTGTTTCTTAGGATCGTCCGACTCCTAATTATCTACCTGCCTGAACCCCTCATGTGTTACTGACTCTCAACTTCTGGCTAGACCCCCCACCCCCAGGTTATCTACCTGGCTTGACCCCCACTGTGCTTGGGTCTCAGTGCTCCGCACCAACATCAGCTGGACCTACCTGTATTCAAGTCAATGGCTGTTATCGAGTCTGGCGCCCCTACCACGATGCAGCTAGGGGAATGAGGAAGCTCAGCAGAGCAGTCCATCAAGTGGAGATCTTCTGCCACAGGCCTCTGCCAGAGCGTGCTCCCATTCCTGCCAGAAAGAGCCACCAGAAAGGCACAGGGGGAGGCAAAGCCTACAGGAGGAGGAGGAGGAGGAGGAGGAGGAGGAGGAGACAGCTGCAGATTTCGTGCTGTTGCTCCAACCATAAAGCCAGGAGAAGCAGTCCCCCCACCCCATCGGGGCTGCTGCTCCTCTTTACAGGGCTGCAGGTGGTTTCTTGGGTCTCGGCTGCCCCCGTTACCCTCAGAGGCAGATTAATCCTTTAGCTGCCCATAAGCGGCCAAGGATTTGCTGCCCCTGCAGTGAGAGGAGGAATGGAGAAAGACAGCGCCTCCTTTTTCTCCTTAAAAACCACTGCTGTGCGTGGAGAGATAAGGTCAGAGAAGACTACACAGCAGTGGCTGTAGGGAGGAAACTGAGGAAAAAGGGCCTCCCTTTACCTTTTAAAATGTCACACAGGTAATGTGGCGGCAGCTGCTGCAGCAGTGAGAATAATAGTGGGCTGAGGGAAGAGTCACCCCTTTTGGCAATGCCACTGCACCGGCAGCGAGAGAGTTAATGGGCTGCAGACGGGCTGTGCAGTCATTTGGGAAGGAGAAGGAAAGATGGAAGGAGCTCTCCCTTGCACCCGCACAGCAGCATTGCTAGAAAGGGGAACTTTTCCCCCAGCCTACTACCACCCTCCCCGCTACAGCCACTGCCCCATTGCCTGTGTGGCATTTTAAGGGTAAGGGGGGGGGCCTTTCCTCTCCCCCCTCCCCACAGCTGCTGCTGTGCAGAGCGGTGGTTTTTAAGGAGAAAAGGGGGGGGCTTTCCCCTCTCCCTCAGAGAGGGGCAGCAAAATCTGCAGAGAAGCAAAATTTGCCACTCCTCGTAGGCAAGTGCCTACGCTGCCTCTGCTTAAATCCGCCAGTGGTTACCTTCATCGGAGCAAGAGCGGTTCGTGCTGCTCCTGCTGTTGTTGTTGCTGCTGCTGCTCCTCCTGTCATCGCCTCCACTGGTACTTTGGAAAGCGAAGATGATGTCCTTCACGCTGTCCTGGTCTGCGTCGCCCACAGCCAGGAACTTGTAGGTGGCTGCAAAGAGGAGAGGAACAAGAGGCCGGAAGTCGGCCCTTCAGCCGGCAGCTGCGTCCACCCACGCGGCGGAGAAAGGAAGGAAAGGAGCCCACCACCCATCAACACACCGAGTCAACCCTACTTCCCAGGGCAGCTACTTACCGGCGCCGCCGTAGGCCCTGCTCCACGTCCTCTGGGAAACGGGCCTCACCGGGCAGGGGATGATGAAGGAGAAAACGAAGACCACGGACAAGCCCAGGAAGAGAGAGCCGAAGAAGGCCGCCGTGCGCCACCGGGACAGCCGCGGGGCCTTCCCCAGAGGAACCGGCTCGACACCGCCAGGCCCCCCAGCCGGCGCCGCCGCCGCCACGGTCACCTCCTCGGCCTTGAGCGGGCAGGCCTCGGCCTCGGAGCCCTTGTCGGCCATATCGCTGAGAGAGCGGCCGCCGCCGGGGGAACCGGGAGCCCTGGCGGCGGAGGCGGGGCAGAGGAGGCCGGGCAGCAGCGCCGCTTCCGGGAAAGACGTCACCGGAGCAGCGCCTGGCGTGGTGATACTCCGCCTGAGTGACGCGTTCTGTGCGCCGGAAGTGGGGAGCCCGCGCTGGCCAGGGACGCTGCAGGGTGGTGAGCCATGGGCCGGCTAGAGCTGCTGTGGCTGCTGCGAGGCCAGGGTTGGCGTTGCTGCTCCCGCCGCCCCCTCCCGCCGTCCTTGGCCAAGGGAAGCGCCGCGCCGGCAGGTGAGGAAGCGGGGAAAGGGAGACCGGAGGCCCTGGCTGAGGGGACCGAGCTCAGCCGCCTCCTTCCTTCCCTTCCCAGGGAGACCGCGCTGCGCGGGGATCCTGGCGCCGAGACCGCTGCGCCCGCCCTGGGCCTCCCCTGCGCCGTCGCCTGGCCTGAGTTGGGCCTCCGTCCGCGCCTGCAGCACGCGGGCTGCGCAGAGCGACAAGAAAGAGGAGGAGGAGACGCCGCCGCTGCACACCCTCGTCAGCCACCCCGAGAGTGTCCCAGGTCAGGACGGGTGCCGTGTCCAGCGGGAGGGTCCTCTGGGCCTGAGGGGCGACAGCTCTGGCGGGGTTCCCTGGCCTTGCTGAGACGCTTCCGCAGCTGCTTCTTTCTCTCTCTCTTAGGATCGGTTTCCAGGCATGAGTTCCAGGCTGAAACCAAGAAGCTGCTGGACATTGTGGCCCGGTCTCTCTACTCAGAGAAGGAGGTAGGTGGGCTCAGTCTCTCTGGCTGCCGTCTTCCCACCCCCAAGCTGGCCTGTGGGACTGTTTGACTGTAGTCTTGTCAGGTGGAGAGGCATGCAGGAGATGAAAAGGCCCTATTAAGGCAGACCGAGCAGGGTCTAGTAGTCTGTTTCCAGACGGTCTCCCGCTCTGTGGCTCCCCGGCATTTGTTTTTCAGAAGCAGCCTGGAAGTTTTAAGAGCTATTCTGTTGAATCACTAACACTAGGTCCATCTCATTCCAGTGGTGGAATAACCCAAACCAGACTCTGAAACATAAATCTTTGGAAGCCTCACTTGCAGCTTGCCTTTGGTTCTGTTCTGCAACTGGTGCAGTAAAGTGGGTTCCTCTTCTGTTCACTTTGCTGTAATGTACAGAAGCTTCCTTTCCCCCAAGTTGCATTAGAGCGATGAGGCAGGGTGCATTCAGCTCTGTAAATATTGTGAGCCAGCTAGAGAGCAACTTGTTATGGAGTGGCTGACAAAGTGGATTACAGGGGATCTCGATATTTGTGGGAGTTCTGTTCCACGGTTGTACTGTGGATATGGAAACTGCAACTATCAGATTATTGATCCCTATGAAGTCAGGTTCCCGGTCGGCCATTTTTGGCCAAAAATCGGCTGATTTTTGTGTGTGAGGCGGGGAGCTCCTTACCTGTCTCTGCTGCTACCCCCCAAGTCGCACTTTCCTCAACTGGTTGAAAATTGCATGTTGGATTTTTTTTGGACAGGAGTCATTTTGTGGTTCTGATTCCTAAAATGGAGGCTGGAAATGATCTCCACTGTCATTTCCAGCCAGCCACAGATATGCAAGATTGACCCCCCCACACGCATATGCCGAGCTCGGGTGTCATTTTCCTGACTACAGATACATGAAATGAATCTCAGTAAGGAGGTTCACCTGTACTATTATCATTATTATCATCATTTTTCTTCTCCAGTATGGATCAGTGAAAGCATGCTGCTGTCAAAGGACATTTAGTTTATTCTGAAGACATGTGTGCAAAGACCCAAAGAGAGATAGGACCCTGGCATAGGTGATGCGCCTTCTCCTCCCACCGGCCCTGGTGGGAGAGAAAGGTGGGTCTTTGCACACACGCCTTCAGTTACTCCATGCTGCCCGGAGGTTGGGAATGTCATCCCACAGTTTGAGAATTGCTTCTTCAAACACAGAACTCAATGTGGTTGCTTCTGACAGGTGTTTATCCGGGAGTTGATCTCCAACAGCAGCGATGCTCTGGAAAAGCTGCGCCATAAGCTGATGTCTGAAGGGATAGTTCTGCCAGATCTGGAAATCCACCTGGAGACAAACTCCCAGAAGGGAACTATCACCATCCAGGTACTGCTCCTCTACTGGCCTCAGAGGACTCTGTGGCTGCCTTCTGCCAGACTCCCAGAGATCCACTGACTTTAGGAGCATGCTCCCTAATCTCCCTTGCCCCAAATTCGCTAGCTGTTTTGGAAGTTGCTGCTGTGAACAGAAATGATAAATGTCACACTCTGGATCACGTACCAACCTGGTGGAATTTGGAGTATGAGAGTCTCTTTCCTGCACTTCCCCCTGTGAAAGTGTGAGGCTCTGCTGGTGGATGCTGCATGCAGATGGGAGGAAGAAGTAGAGTTCTTGGTGTTGGGGCTTGGATCTGACCCAGCAGGGCTGGGCTTATGCAATTTATGTTTTGTTACATGCAGGATACGGGTGTCGGAATGACCCAAGAGGAGCTTCTTTCTAACCTTGGTACAATTGCTCGGTCTGGTTCCAAGGTAAAGGAAGAGGGTGCTGCCTGTGGGGTGTGGACTTTTTATGTAGCCTGGATATAGCGAGGAGTCACACACTTGTGGCTGGACAGAGCCTGGGTCCCAGTGGGCAGCTCCGTGCCTTTTGGGAAGGATGTTTTGGGTTGGGCATTGAGGTCTCCTGCCAGGCTTGTTGGATCCCGGTGTAGCTCTTGCAGGAGAACCTGGTGGGGATTGGAGGGAGAAGCTGTCTCCTTGTAAGCAGGAATCTCTGCTTCCACAGGCCTTCCTGGAAAAACTGCAGAATGAGGCAGAGGCCAGCAGCAAGATCATTGGCCAGTTTGGAGTGGGCTTCTACTCCGCTTTCATGGTGGCTGATCAGGTGGAAGTGTTCTCTCTGTCAGCGGAGCCAGGCAGTTCGGGCTATTGTTGGCGTTCTGATGGGTAAGAGAGCATGCAACAGAGGCGTGCTTGGAACGCATTGCAGCCCTGCTCAAAGCATGTTGCTTTCATGCTGGGAGGCAGTGCCCCAGTAGGGGGGCCACGGTCTTTCATCCTTTGCTCTCATGGCCTATCGGTGTGTCACTGAAAGAGCCCGTTTGACAGCTGTTGGGACACGATGCCCTGTATTCCTCTCGCTCAGACCAATAGGACTGTGCAGAGGTAGTTAAAGCTCCACCTCTGCGTGAAGGGATGGGAAGAAAAACTGCCATGTCGTGCATCCATGACATGGGAGCTGCTTTGATATCTGGTTGAGAATTGGTTCTTTTTGTTCAGTGTCATCTATGCTGATTAGGAGTATCTCTCCCAGCCCTACCTGGAGATGCTGCCAGGGATTGAACCTGGGGTCTTTTGCATGGCAAGTAGGAGTCCACTGAGCTATGGGCCCTCTTAGAGGGATCAATAGATATAGAGCAGAGACTTCCTTGTATAAAAACTGAATGTACTTTAAACGGGGTGGTTTACAATTAAAACAAAACAATTTAAACCATTAACAGTTAAAACTGTTGTAGTTGTTGTAACAAATGAGAGCCCAGTTCTCACATAACTGGAGTGAAGTTGGGTTCTTACTTTGTTCAAAGCACTGTTTAGTCATCTCTCCTGAAAACGTAAGGGTATACATGTTGTGTGTGCAGAACAAAGAAGTAAGTGCTGCCGGTTCAGCTTGGTGGTGTTGAATCAGGGCGTGATCCTGCAAAGGAATGTAGTTAGTTTTTTGTGCCCTGGGATTCTGTTGGCAGCTCAGGAAGGTGGGATTGGCCCCAGAGGCTGGAGGATTTCCCTCATGCCTCTCTCTTTCTAATCCTAGTTCAGGGACGTTTGAGGTTTCAAAAGCCTCCGGAGTCCGAAATGGGACCAAAATAATTCTCCATCTCAAGGAGGACTGTAAGGAGTTTGCCAATGAGGAGCGAGTCAAAGGTGAGCAAGCATGGAAGACTCCCTACCCACCCACCCATACTGATGGAGTTCTTCTGGGGTAGAAGTTTGGTCCTTGTTAGCTGGCAGGTTGGGAAGCAGTTGGTTGTGGAACTAACTGGTGGGCGCCTCTTGGACACCCTTCAGGGAGCCCTCCACGGAGCCATCCAAGTCTAGGCCCACCCTGTCTGCTGAGACTCATGGGCAACAAGCCAGCGGCCCTTCTCAGGCCAAGGAGTTAGAGTCCACATGGTCTAATTCCTTTCCTTCTCCCCTGGGTGCTGCCAGATACTCTTCCACATTTGGCTGCCCCACACCTTACTGGTTCCTCCTGGTTGCCACCTACAGGTGGGTGCCGGGGTGGGTGTGTCACTTGGCTCCTCCTTTCCCCCTTTCAGAGGTCATCACGAAATACAGCAACTTCATCAGCTTTCCCCTCTACCTCAACGGGCGGCGTATCAACACTTTGCAGGTAAGTGGGCGATGCATCAGGCCCCAAGTTCGACTGTGGAAGTGCTGGCACAAGGTCGTGGTGGAGGGGAAGCTGAGGTGCCTTGGGGTGCTCCCCAGAGGCAAGTCACATGACTGACTCCCCCAGCTGAGCCCCCCCCCCGCTTCCTTCAGTTGTATTCATCTTCCGAAACAGATGTGAATGTTAAGACCTGGAGCTACCAGAACAGCAGGTCTTTCTCTAGGACCATTCAATGACTTGCATCGTCCACAATTTACAAAACCACCTCTTAAAAAATAATTTAGGATGATTTTTGTTACCACTATTCAGCCTCATTTAAGATTTCTTTACTTCATGAGCTGAGCTTTAGTGAGGGAGGGCCCCATTTTAAAACCTTGTCTCTGGGCCCACTCCAACCTTGCTGCGCCCCTGCAAAGTGCTTTCCTAGGCTGCAGCCTCTCTTTGTGTGATCCCCAGTTCTGATAGTGATTTGCAAAGGGCTACCCAGGGAGGCGGGCTGGGTGTCCTCCTAATTCCCTATGTGGTCTACTAGTTCAGGCAAGGCTACCCACACACCCCCATTTGGAGTTTTGGCTGGAAGAGGGGGAGACCCCTGGGCTCAGCAGGGGTGGCCTGACCCTTGCCTCGGCCTGCTCGGGGCCCTGAGGTGCTCTTGCCTGTCTCTGCGTGGCCTCTGCGTGACCCAGCTTGCCCTCCTCCACAGAAGTAGTTTCTCCCCGTGCCTGTTCACTTGCTGTTTTCTTCTCTGCTGGTGTTCGTTGGAGTGTCATGGGAACCTAGGAAGCTGCCTCCTACCGAGTCAGACCATTGGTTCATCTAGCTCGGACTGGTAGTAGCTTCTCCAAGGTTTCAGGCAGGAGACTCTCCCAGCCCTATCCTGGAGATGCTGCCAGGGAGGGAACTTGGAACCTTCTGCCTGCAAGCATGCAGATGTTCTTCCCAGAGCGGCCCCATCCCCTGAGGGGAAGATCTTCCGGTGCTCACGCACGTAGTCTCCCATTCAAATGCAAGCCAGGGTGGGCCCTGCTTAGCAAAGGGACAATTCAATGCTTGGCAACACAAGGCCAGTTCTCCTCTCTGTTGAACGTCGCCCCAGATCGCCGGCTGAGGTGTTGCGACATCTCTGCCCTCGCACCGCGGAGCCCGCCTAGCTCCTTGGGTGGCCCTCTGAGCCTTGCCCTGCCGCCCGCTCTGCAGGCCCTCTGGATGATGGAGCCCAAGGACATCGGGGAGTGGCAGCACAAGGAGTTCTACCGCTTCATCGCCCAGGCCTTTGATGAGCCTCGCTACGTCCTCCATTACAAGACAGACGCCCCCCTCAACATCCGCAGCATCTTCTACGTGCCGGAGGCTGTGAGTGGACGCGGCAGGGGAGAGAAAGGGAGGGGCGGGGCGGGGAGGGCACCTCAGAGCAGCAGCCCCACCCCAGGTGCGGCGGGCTCTCGGCCCAGCCGCCCCTTCAGGGCTCTCCTGCTTCCTTTTCCTGCTGCCGCAGAAGCCCTCTATGTTTGACGTCAGCCGCGAGCTGGGCTCCAGCGTGGCTCTGTACAGCCGCAAGGTCCTCATCCTGACCAAAGCCGCGGACCTCTTGCCCAAGTGGCTGCGCTTCCTGAAAGGTGAGGCGGTGGTGGTGGGCGGCAGCCGGCTTGGTCAGGCCTGTCGCATCCACAAGACAGCTCATCTTCTCTCCCATCCCCGCTTCCCCCACAGGAGTGGTGGACAGCGAGGATGTCCCCCTGAACCTCAGCCGGGAGCTGCTTCAGGAGAACATCCTCATCAGGTGAGTGAGCTGCTTGCCTCCAGCGGGTTGTAGGCAGTCCGGAAGTCCGCCCTGAGCTGGCACGAAGCGGCCTTGTCCTTCTCCCGGTACTATGCCTTCCAAGTGCCAGCAGCTCTCCAGCTCTGCTGTTTTTAAAGTTGGCGATGCAGCTGGGGGTAAACCTCTGCAGGCAGATCTGGGCCTCTCCTGCTGAGCGGCAGCCCCTCTTGTTTTCTCCTGCAATTGTTCTCAGGTGAAACGGGAGGCTTTTTGTGGGGGTGCCGATGAACTCCTGCTTTGCCTTTTTGGTACAAACTGAAGCAAGGCATGCTTTTGGTGCAGGGCAGGGGGAGAAGAAGAGAAAGCAGACAGCAAAGGGGGGAGTTGAGGGCTCATCTTTTTGCCTTGGCTCTCCCCACCCTGACAACCTGCTACTGCTGCCGTTGACCAGCCTTGTGCCCTCGTCCGTCCTTCCCTGCCCTCCTTCCATCACTGCCCTCCGCTCAGCCCTCGATGCTTCAGAGCTCTGAGCCCAGGCGCTGGCCTCTCTGGGTGTGTCTTTCCTCCTGCAGGAAGCTGAGGGATGTCTTGCAGCAGAGACTGATCAAGTTCTTCATCGACCAGAGCAAGAAGGACCCCCAGAAGTACGCCAAGTTCTTTGAAGACTACGGAATGTTCATGCGTGAGGGGATCGTCACGACGGCTGAGCAGGATGTCAAGGTGCGCTCGGCGGTGGGGCTGGCCACTGCTGGCCTTGCCAACTTCCCCAGAGCAGTCTGGGCGGGAGGGAGGGCGAGCTGGAGCACCCTTTTCTGGTTGGGGCTCTCAGGAAACAGTGGGGCCAGGCCAGAGGCTGGGGAGGGGTGTGTGTCGGTGTGTATCATCTGTCTGTCTATTTCTCTTAAACGTACCCGCCGCTAATCCCATGCGTGGCAGCTCTCGTGAGAGTTCGCGAGCAGGTGGTGGGGATGGGCGGATGGCAGCCAGGGAAGCCGGCAGGTGGGTGGGCGGGGAGGGAAAGTGCTGCTGGAGGGCAGTGATAGAAAGCGGACTGCAGAATGGACTGGGGCTGAAGACGAAATGAAGATGGCGGGGGGAGAGGCAGGGAGAACTAGGGGCACAGATGCTCTGCGCTGGAGGGGAGAGAAGGTGGTGTTGCCAGCGGGCAGGGGAAGAAGGCAGTGGTGGGAAGGAGGGGGGAGAACTAGAGGTGCAGATGCTCTGCGCCCGGCCTAGGTTGTGTGTGTGTGTGCGCGCGTGTGTGTGTGTGTGTGTGTACATGTGCATATGTAGCTGAGGCTACTCTGCGTTCTTTTCTGTTGTGTCTGACGGGGCTTGCCCTTCTCAGGAGGACATTTCTAAGCTGCTGCGCTACGAGTCCTCGGCGCTGCCTGCGGGCCAGCTGACCAGCCTCACGGAATACGCCAGCCGCATGCCGGCCGGCAGCAGGAACATCTATTACCTGTGTGCTCCCAATCGCCACCTTGCCGAGCACTCCCCGTACTTCGAAGCCATGAAGAAGAAGGACGCGGAGGTGAGGCAGCAAAGCGCAGAGGGTGCCCCAGCCGCTTCCCCTCTGGAGGAGACGGTCCGCCTGCGTCTGGCACCTGGCAGCGCAGCGACCTGCCGCCATGGATTGGGAACCAGTGTGTGCATTGGCTCTCCGTGGTGGCTGTGGTGGCATCAGCACTGCTGGCTCAAAGTTCACTTCCGCTCTGTGCGGGAGGGATGCCCACCGGGGTTGGAGTGTGGCTCCTGCCTCCCGTCGGCCCTGGCACCTTTTCTGCCAACAAGGACATTGCCCCCACCCTAGGGCTTGCTGGCAACAACTGGTTCTGCCCTGGAGAACTGGACTTGTGGTAGCGAGCATGAATTGTCCCCTTTGCTAAGCAGGGCCTGCTCTGTTTTGCGTTTGAATGGGAGACCCCATGTGTGAGCACTGTCAGATATTCTCCTTAGGGGATGGAGCCACTCTGGGAGGAGCATCTGAGGTTCCAAGGTCTGGCATCTCCAAGATAGGGCTGAGAGAGACTCCGGCCTGGAACCTTGGAGATGCCGCTGCCAGTTTGGGTAGCCAATCCTGAGCTAGATGGACCAAGGGTCTGACTTGGTAGAAGGCAGCTTCCTGTGTTCCAGTCCCTTTTCCAGAGGAGGTGAGCCTTGCCCATGCCACACTTGTGATTCATGTGGCCTGTTGAGCTGGGATGTGGGGAGGAGAACCCTAAAGCACAGAGAGAGAGAGCTAGCTAGCCTCTTGGGTGGGGCCCTTCCTCTCCACTCCCCTGTGGCTGCGTTTTGGAGCTGATCCTCCCCCTCCCCGCCCCCACCAGGTGCTCTTCTGCTTCGAGCAGTTTGATGAGCTGACGCTTTTACACCTCCGGGAGTTTGAAAAGAAGAAGCTGATCTCGGTAGAGACGGACATTGTTGTTGACCACTATAAGGAGGAGAAGTTTGAGGAGAACCGCCCAGGTAGGCCCTTCTGCGCAGGGCAGCAGCTTGCAGGTCTCTGGGCCTGCTTGAACCGGAAGCGGCTGCCTGGTGCTTTGGGCTGCTTGAAGGCAGACGGGCAAGCAGAGTCAGCCTGTCGGCCTTGGGGGGAAAGGCCAATATCCCTGCATGGAGCCTCCGCACGGATGGCAAAGGAGGGCCTCCGCTGGTCACTTTTGAAGGGTGGTGGTGGTGCTTTCAGACGTCCTCTGGCTTTGTCAGGGCTGTGCCTCCCGCCCACTAAGATGGTGTCGCTGTTCTCTCCGCCCACCCCACCCCAGCTGAAGAGTGCCTGAGCTCCCAGGACGCAGAGGAGCTCCTGGCTTGGATGAGGAATGCCCTCGGCTCCCGGGTTGCGACTATCAAGGTGAGGGGCAGGGGTGGCCTTGCTTGGCCAGCCTAGAGATGGCAGAAATCTGGCATCTCAGGTGTTTATGGTTTGTCCTGGAATCGTGAACAGAAGAAGAAACAGCTGTGCTAGGCTTGGAGTGCGTTCCTGATGCATATTCTCCCTCGGTGGGGAAGTGTCTCCAAGGCTGGGTTGCTCCTCCCACCTGCCCTGAGACAGGGCTGATCCTGAAAGGGCTCACAAAGGCCACGTGGGAAGGGCAACCCCTATTATCTCCAGTTTTCACCCTCTCTTGTTCCAGAGCAGGCTGCCTCTTCTGTTTTCTGGTGCTGTAGATTTCTGTTTCTGCCTTCGCACTCCGACTATTGGCCCTTCCTCTGCAGATTAGTGGAGTCAGTGGGAAAGGGAGACGGAACGCGGCCAGGCAGCCCAATTGTTCTCTGGGGTGCCGCTATTCAGAGTTTGCTTGAGGTGCTGCTTGGATTAACCATGCCCTCCTCACCAATCATGGCACTGCAGGTCACTCCCCGCCTGGACACACACCCGGCCATGATCACTGTGCTGGAGATGGGGGCCGCCCGCCACTTCCTGCGCATGCAGCAGCTGGCCAAGACCAGTGAAGAGCGGGCCCAGATCCTACAACCCACGCTGGAGATCAATACAGGGTAGGGGGAAGAGGAGTTGGTCAGGGCCGGATGGGAGGTTTGCTCTGCCGCTGGGAAGATGCCTGTGCGGCTTCCAAGGCCACCTGCCTTCCAGCAGCTTCCCTTGCAGGAGGCTAGTGAGTTGGGGAGGCCCCGTGGTCCCTCCTTGGGCAGGGCTCTCACGCTGTCACTGCCATCTCCACCACCTCCTCTTGCAGGCATGCTCTGATCAAGAAGCTCCATCAGCTGCGCTCCAGCCAGCCAGAACTGGCCCAGATGCTCCTCGATCAGGTGAGTGGCAGCAGCCCTCGGCACACAAGTCAGGCCACAATTGCCTCCTGGGGTCTGATGGCTCCCTTAGGAGTGTAGCTGGTGGGGAGGGGGGAAGTGCAGGGTTGCCCCCCTGCCTCTGTACCATCTGTGGCACAGAGCTGGCAGCCTCTTTGTGCCTGCCTAAGCACCCAGGATCCTCTGCGCTGGTGGGCTTTGTGCTGCAGAGTTGCCAGGTGCAGCTAAGGCTGGGCGGAGGATCCTGAGAGCCAGGGATCACCGCTGCCCTTCCTGCAGGACAGGTGGGCAGAGGAGAGGAGCAGCTCCTTGGAGAGACCCGGAGAGCTGGTCTTGTAGCCAGCATGACTGGTCCCCTTAGCTAAGCAGGTTCCACCCTGGTTGCATATGAATGGGAAATGTGATGTGTGAGTACTGGAAGATATTCCCCTCGGGGGATGGAGCTGCTCTGGGAAGAGCATCTAGGTTTCACGTTCCCTCCCTGGCAGCATCTCCAAGAGAGGGCTGAGGGAGATTCCTGCCTGCAACCTTGGAGAAGCCGCTGCCAGTCTGTGAAGTCAATACTGAGCTAGATAGACCAATGGTCTGACTCAGTATATGGCAGCTTCCTATGTTCCTATGAGAGATGGCTTGTCCTGTTCTGCTGGGCTGTGTAATTGCCTCTCTTCTCCTCAGTCTCCTCTGCCTCGCTGTGTCTCCCGCCCCTGGGGAAGCTGCACGACAGACTCCCTGCTGCTCCCATCTTCCCC